>NC_090299.1:147457601-148707601 GCF_039906515.1 Pseudorca crassidens
TAAGAGACACAAAATTATATAAAGTGATAATTATAAGAATGCAATGTTGGGTTTGTAATACACATAAGTAAATGTGTATAATAATGGCACAAAAAGGGAGAGGAGTTGATAGTTATATAGAAATGATATTTCTATATCTCATTGGATTAATTAACTTAGTATAAATATGAAGTAGATTCTGATAAGTTGATTTGTATATGTTAAGTCCTAGAGCAGCCACTAAGAAAATAACTAAAAAATATTGTGAAAAAAATCATTAAAGGAATTAAAATGTTACACAAGAAAATATTCACTTTATGTAAAAGAAAGCAGCAAAGAAGGAAAAGAGGAACAAAAAAGACCTATAGAAAACAAAAAATAAAATGGCAAAACTAAATCCAATTATAACAATAATAACATTAAATATAAATGGAGTAAACATTCTAATTAAAAGGCAGAGATTTTCAGACTGGATAAAAAGACCAGATCCAACTATATGCTGTGTAAAGGAGACACACTTTAGATTCCAAGATACAAACAGGTTGAAAGTAAAAGGATGGAAAAAGATATATCATGCAAAAAGCAACCATCAGAAAGTTGAAGTTGCTATAGTAATGTCAGATAAAAAAGACTTTAAAACAAAAAAATTTACTAGAGATAAAGTAGGACATTTTATAATGAAAACAGGGTCAATCAATTAGGAAGACACACCAATTATAAACACGTATGCATATAACAACAGAATTCAAAATATACAAAGTAAAACCTCACAGAAGTGAAGTCGACAATTTAATAATAACAGTTGGGGAATTTAATACCCCACTTTCAAAAACTGGATAAAACTAGGCAGAACAAGGAAATAAAAGAACTGAATAACACTAAAAACCAAGTAGACCTAAAAAAACATCTATAGAATATTCCACTCAACAACAACAGAACATACCTCAAACGCAAATGGAACATTCTCCAGGATATACCATACGCTAGGCCATAAAAACATTAAAAAATAAACACATGTAAATGGATACACAAACACCAAAATGTTAACTGACATTTTTGGTTGCTGGGAATATGAGAGATTTTAATATTTTCTTTTGTTTTTCTTTATTTGCTAATTTTCCTATAATGAACATATTACTTTTATAAAAAGAAAAAACACCAATAAAAGTTATAAAAAAGAACTGATGATTAGTAATGGAAAAGACAAATTGAGAGAGGTGGCAGGAACTACTTAGTGTCATTTTGATGCCTGTCAACTCAAATTCTGCCAATTCCTTTATACTTACACTTGAAACTCTTCATAAGAAACCCCACTGGAGATGCTTCCCCTCCTTCTGGAGCTATGCCCACTGTCTTCATCATCATCCTCCTCAGAGTCATCCAGGCTTCGAGGGAAACTTCGGCTGCTCATGGGGCGTGGTAAAGAGCTGTGATCCAAGTCCAGGTCCTCCTGGAGAACATGGTATCACTGAGTGATGAGCAGGAACCCCCAGACTCCACAGAAGCTTCACTGAGGGCATGGGCAAATGGGAAATGGGTGTGTGCCATTTACCCAGGATTTCTGTGAGGTTAACACCAGACTGTGATTCTCATACTTTTCAATTTTAGATTGGCAAATTTTCAAAACAGATTTTAATGACCAGCAAGAAGTTGCTAACTTTTTGTTTGGACAAGAAAGGACAGTAAAAACAGAGCAAAGCGGAGAAAAAAGTAAATGAAGAAATATATTATCATCTTTTCATAAAAGTTAACATAGGTAATAGCTACAAAGTAAGGAAGGATACAGTCTTAGAATAAGAATTGTATTAAATACAGCCATGTGAAAATATTACTCATTGTCTTCTTGTTCATGTTTCACTATGACTGAAGTTTTTCACCTGTTGGCACTGTTCGGTGGAGCAGCATTTGGAAACCACTGTTCTGTACTGTCTCCTCATAGGAAAGTATGTGTGACGTTAATTTGTATTCTCTGTACCTCAGTTACCATGATTTTTTGTTTGTTTGCTTAACCATTTATTTATTTATTTAATAAATGTATTTAGTTTTATTTATTTATTTTTGGTTGCATTGGGTCTTTGTTGCTGGGCGCGGGGCTTTCTCTAGCTGCAGCGAGCGGGGGCTACTCTCCAGTGTGGTGCACGGGCTTCTCATTGCGGTGGCTTCTCTCGTTGTGGAGCACGGGCTCTAGGTGCGAAGGCTTCAGTAGTTGTGGCACGCGGGCTCAGTAGTTTTGGCTCACGGGCTCTAGAGCACAGGCTCAGTAGTTGTGGTGCACGGGCTTAGTTACTCTGTGGCATGTGGGGTCTTCCTGGACCAGGGCTCGAACCCGAGTCCCCTGCACTGGCAGGTGGATTCTTAACCACTGTGCCACCAGGGAATCCCTTAACCATCTATTTTTAAAGTTAAAGCTTTAAATTATGTTTTCTGATTATAAAAGCTCATGTAAGTTTATTTTTAACAGTTTCATAGTAAGTATTCAAATGGAAGGCAGCTGTTAGTTTTATTTTATTATAAATGATAATTTAAAGAACAACTAATTAATTGTATCTCTCCTGAGAAATCTTTTTTTCCCATTCTCATGGACATTGTGAAGTATATAACTACTCAGGTTTCCCCTCAAGTGGCTTTACTAGAAAGCTTAGGGCTAAATTTGTTGCTCAGTCTTATTAAGCATATGTATTTTTGTGGAATGCATTTTTTTTTTTAGTTTCATTCACATTCAGTTTTATATCTGTTTTGTTTTGCTCCACTCTTCTTTTTACATTTATGCTAACATTGCATTTTAATATATATATTTTTAAACTTTTTATTTTATATTGGAGTATAGCCAATTTCAGTTTCAGGTGCACAGCAAAGCAACTCAGCCATACATATACATGTATCCATTCTCCCCCAAACTCCCATCCTTTTTGGAGTAAGCAGGGTACTACTACATCAATTGAGAGAGAGAGAGAGAGAGAGAGAGAGAAGGAAAAAGAGAAGACACACACACACACACGCTCTCAGTAATCCACTACTTAGCAAGGTGTTTGAAACATGGTAGGTAATGAATCAATCATGTGCTCCTAAACTAGACCCACCCTCTCTTTTTCCAGGTCGTCTCTCATCTGCTGGTGCTCACGTTCTGTCAGTTCTTGGTCTCCATCCTGGTCGTACTTGGTGAATATTGCCTCAATCTCTGCATCAGTATGGCCCTTCCTGAAATTAGTGAGAGGTTACAGATGAACTCATTCATGTACATGGTCCAGCCCAAACACAGAGAAATCCACATGCAGGAGGAAAGGAGAAACTGCTGAGTCAGGGCCAGTCCTCCTCTTACAATACATTCCAGAAAGACACCCACCTCTGAAAAAGAAGTGTCTTCATGAGCACGTGGGTCAGCCTATCACCAAGGATTTACCTTTACATAAGGACTTTCCCAGGGCCACAGAAATTGTGATTCTTACCCTTTGAGATCTTGTCGAAGTTCATCAAAGTTTAACTTGCCTCCCCCTTGCCGCAGACTCTCTGAAATGTCATCCACGGTATTTTTCTTCAGTTTTAGTTTGACCAAGGCTTTATGGTAGCCCTGTTGGAAAGAAAAGACTTGATTTAGTTTACCCTCCTTTTGCATTTGCTCTGCCTTCCAATTGCAGTGGTAACTACTGTAAACCAGTGACAAGAACAGTGCCTGATGTAAGCGGGCCACAAAACAAGTATGTGTTGGATGAATGGTGGATGCATCCCGAGTTGTCTGTGAAGCTCTTGTGGGAGAGTTATATGGGAAGAGTCAGGGTCTTTCCATAAATCAAGAACTAGGGGCCTTTTGGTTTGTATTCACGTTTAGGTTACAGGAATGAAAATCACTGTGTTCCACAGCTGTCTGTCTCAGAATATGTAGGAATGTGCAACAGGTCTTCAGAAAACTAAGAAACCTGAGTCATGGATTAATTAGTTTCTATATTATTTCATAGTTGGTAATTTCCTTACATATGTCACGTGTGTAAAAAAATTTCGGTGACATGGAGATGAGGCTCTTTCACTAATACATTGCAGGCAGACCTTGCTATGCATGGCAGCACGGGGCTGTGCAAACCCCCAGGCAACTGTGTGAAGCGATGCAAATGATCAATAGGAAAAATTATGATTGTTCTGTGACCTTTAAAACTTCTGTCAAATGTTAAAACGTTAAAAACTCCCTTGGTGTTGGTTATAAATTTTAGGGAAATTTAAAAAATAGTAAAATGAATATTTTAGTACGTTGACATTTTAAACAGTAGAAACATCGAAAATTAAAGTTTTACTTCTGTGTTAAAAAACTTATCCAGAGCAGTCTGAACAGTGCTGGCATTCTTCTTGTTGTTGTGTAACTTACAATATAGAGCGAGCATATTTTCTACGTCTTGATGAGTTATCATAATCCTTTCTTAACCTGTATCAGCTTCCAACATTTTATCCCTTGCACTTTCAAAGTTGTGAAATATCTCCAAGAGCTCCTTTAATGTGAAATTTGTTGCCAGTGTGATTTCCTCTGAGACACCTTTATCCTACTCATCACAGTCACTTTCCTCATTTAGGTTGATATATTTGCCTTCACTGAGTTCTTCTGGCTGCCGTCTAGCCCTCGAATGGTGGCAGTGTCAACGGTCCCCTGGCCAGCTACGTATTTCTTCTGTAAATCCATTACGTTTGTTTTTAATTTCACTTCCAGTGTTATCATTCCTTGTTTCTTTCCTATACTTTCTTCTTCGCTGGCCTATTCTCTATTTTAATTATGCATATTTGTAAAATGTCACACGGTTTATCACTGGGAGATGAGGGCACAACACAACTACAAGTTTTGTACGTAAACTGAAGAGCAGATGCTCAGTGACCATCCTTGACTTTGAAAGAAGTGACATTATTAGTCACTGATTATGATGCACATCTGTTATTTATGTAACGACCTGAAGAGCTAGTAGTGAAGTTTGTCCTTCGTGCTATTACTCACAGTCAGTATACTGTAATAACTGAAATTTGAACTATGTTGAGAGGCTCGTATTACTTAACTGAAATCACTGATACTGTGCACATCAGAACCAAAGTACAAAGTGAGGACTGCTTGTATTACCCCGGGGATTTGCTAGAATGTAATCGACTATTATGCAAAATTCAGGGTAACACAAATGTTAGGTCCTGTCCAAGGGACTTTGTTTTACAAAGCAGAAGTTCTCTGTTTCAACATGATTCACAGACAACATTGTCCTGTGGTTTGAACCAAACGGAAAAATATTATGGTTAAGGAGCCACTGTGCGTTAGCTGAATGATGACAGGGAACAAGCTGTGTACTTCAGATGTAGTTATTTGTTGTTGTTGAAGTTTTATATTTTAAATCAAGCACAGAAGTCACATGAAGAAGAACAAAGCTGCCCAGCTTTCCTGCCCTGCCCTTCCATGAACAATTAAACGCTTCCTGAGAAGGTGCGTAAGTGAAAGTTCTCAGGCCCTTAGGTCGTGGCCTTGCTCCAAGGACTTTTTCCTTTGACTATTTTAACACTTCCCTGGAAGGTCAGGGTAAAGAGTGAACAACAAAATATTTGCCTCTAAAACGTCTTTCCCTTTTTTTTTTTTAAATCGTAATTAAGATAGACGAAGGGAAAATGTCTTTATATAATCTTCCCTTCCCGTTTATTCTGAACTCTGGATCTGAAAGTGAGAGCCGACTAGAGGAGATATCAAAATAAATAAAGGGGATGAACCCAGGAGCTCAGCTCTTAAGAGGCAAAAGAGATTATTGAGAATTTAATTCTAGGGCACTAAAGGATTCCCAGAATTTAAGTTCAAGCTAGCATTATATCCATCTCTATCTCCGACGTAGAGAACATTTAAATTATTCCTGGAACACAGCAATCTACACTTTAAGTGGTGTCAATGGATCAATGTTGATTTGGCAATCTGGCTGAAACAATGTTCATTTTATATAGAAAATAAAACGATTCTGAGAATTAGGGCTTGTCATACCTTTCTGACAAGATCCGAGAGTTCCATTTCCGCTTTCTGCTGGGCCAAATCAGATTTAACTTCAGAGTAGGTATCATTGATGATGGCCAAAAACATATTCTGTTTGTAAATCAAAGGAAGGTAGAGATTAAAGAAGAAACCTAAATATATTTTGTTAACATCAATCTAAAATTTGACATGTCTTTTTCTTTTTTTAACAATTTGAGTATTTTATGAAGTCATCAATTAATAGTTTTGCTACCAAATTCTTTGGGAAAATTAGTTTTTCCATTGTCATGGCAAGGGAAAATGCAATATATATTCTTACTTACAAAACCATACATTGATATATTTTGCAAAAAGAGACAATAATGAAATAGAACAAAATATTAATGTATTTACCTATGAATGGTGGGATTATTTTATTATTTTTGCTTATCTGTTCTCTACATTTTTTCATCTGACATAAATCATTAGAGGTGTAGAACTCTAAAGAGCTCCTCAAATTTCAAGTCAACACAGACAAGTGGAATTCTATGCTCATTCCAAATATTGTTATAATAGTTGAGATTCCAGAACATATTTTAAGGAGATACAAAGACCTCTGCAAACAGAAACATGGCAGGCCTAGTAGAAAGAGAGTCAAGAAAAGCTTAATGCTAAAGACAGAGACTTTGGAGTCAAGCAAACTTGGGTTTCTGTCTTGGCGCTGCAAGACTATATTGTGTAACTCTTCTACTCCTAATTTGAAATTTTGTTTGTTTTTACATTTATAAAATGGGAGAAATAGTAGTACCTCCCCTACAGATTTGTTGTAAGGATTAATGAGTTCATCTACGTAAAGTGCTTAGGACAGGGCTTAACGGATGGCAAGTGCTACATAATTTATAGCTACTATTATTATTCAGTGGTGGTTAGTTCATTTTCCTGACTTGTCCCTTCCCCACTATAATGGGTTGTATTTCTAACACCTATTTCCAACGGGTTTCTCAAAGCACCACACCCACTGATCAGGCCCTTCTTTAACATGCCCTTCCATTGTTTTTCCTTTTTAGCGTGTAACTATGGTTTGTGACTGTACAGTTGTGTACTACGTCTGTTCTCCCCACAGGTCTGTGGAATCTTCATGAGGGGAGGGTTGGTATCTATTTTCCTTACCACTTGCATCCCCAGTACCCAGCACATTGCCTGGAATATAGTGGCTCAGTAAATATTTATTGAATGACTGATGAATGAACAAATGAGAGCTCTATTATTTTGATGAGCTGCTAAATCTCTATGAATTAAGGAAGAATACCGTTTAAGATTCTGTAGCAGAAATGAGAACAGGATATAAAATACACGTAAGTTCCTGGCTTAATGCCTGATTCTAAGGGTGGACAGTTGCAGTCAGTGGACCATGTCCCACCTTCGCCCATCCAACACAGGCATCTAATGTTCCATTTCTGTTTCCAAATGATGGTTAGCTAACGCCTGCAAGTGTCTTAGTTGAAATGGATTAAAGTGTGTGTCCTCTGAAGAGATTTCAGAACATGGAAAGTGACTGAGAATGGCTCTCGAAGGTGTGGGGAGAGGAAGTTCACCTCGTCTCCATCCTGTCTCACAAGCTTCACTTAATTGTGGGATGGACTTTGCAACAGGAGGTCTTTCCCTGTTGATGCCAGGGCTTTTGCTTCCTGACTCAGCTGAGCCTCCGCATGCCACTGTGGCTTTTTAAGTGGCGGCAATACGTTAACACCCAGCAGTCATCTCAGAACAGTGGCCAGCCCTGCACTTGGCTTGCCATTAAAAAAAAAAAAAAAAAAAAAAAATCTGTATTGACAGTAGCTTCCTCTCTCTCTGGAGGGTACAGGGAGAACAGTTCCTTTTTGTTCAGTGGTACAAATAAATATTTCAATATAAACACAAAAACTAAGAGCTTTTCATGTTCTAGTGATTGATCTGATAAAATAACTGAATAACGTAGGTGCACTGCCTACTAGAGGACAACATTCAAACAAGCCCACACTGGAGCATTTCCAATTGCCACCATCACGTCCCTCACTTGGCAGACTGGCGTACAAAGAACACTTAGGTGGCCTGAGATTTTTATTCTCTTAGTAGACATTCAGGGATTCAGCTGCTCCAGAATTCAAAGTACTACCGATGTTAGAGAGTAACAAAGGCTTACTCTTCCCTCTTTTTTTTTCTTTAATATATAACAGGAAAGAGAAACTTTTTTTTTTTTTTGCGATAAGCGGGCCTCTCACTGTTGTTGCCTCTCCCGTCGCGGAGCACAGGCTCCGGACGCGCAGGCTCAGCGGCCATGGCTCACGGGCCCAGCCGCTCCGCGGCATGTGGGACCTTCCCGGACCGGGGCACGAACCCGCGTCCCCTGCATCAGCAGGCGGACTCTCAACCACTGCGCCACCAGGGAAGCCCTAAAACTAATAATGATACATGCATACAGCAAGACATAAATGGATTTGCATGCTATTCCTGACTCTTTCAGTACCATTAAAGTACATCTAATTCTCAATCAGTGAATACACATACGTAAGCACTAAATACCTGGGCCAGCTCTGGAGCTCTTACAACGGAATTAATGAACTTGATACAAAGGATCTTTAGAAAATCCATTAAAAATGGGAACAATGTTTTTTTCTTCAAATGGTTAAGATTTTATTTTCTTAAGGAAAATCTTAAGTGTTAGTGTTTAAATGCAAAATACCCATGCCTAGGTTAAGCTCACTTAATTTAATACTTTCTTAGTGGAGTGGACACATAAATGTATAAATGTTAACATGAAGAAAAAAAATGCCTTTTAAAAAATCTTAATTAATTTAAGGCCAAAATGTTAAAAATGTGCATCTGTACCAAATCAAAAGCATAAAAGAATTATTTTTGAAAATAATACTTAAAGCCATTTCCATTCATTGTGAGATTTAGTTTTAAATTAAAATTTGAATACTTTTTGTAGGCAGTCTCTAGATATATTAAATATGAGTAAGTTAAAACAACCTATCTTGATCTTGAGACGCAATAATTCACTCAAATGTTACTCCTGACACCCTGCATCTGGCTGGCTTTGTCAGTTTCTATTTTTAAAAAAGAAAAGAAGAAGGAGAGAAATGAAAAGTCACTCAAGCAAGTGACCACGAAAGTGCTGACACTCGTGTTAAAAAAAAGCATGTAAGCGTATTCTACTTCTTAAAGGGCAAAGCACTATTTTAGGAAACTATACATTTGCACTTGATCTACTTCTTTTTTTTTGCACTGAGTACATATATAAATGAAAGATCATGGAAAAAATACTTGGTGAAGACTTAAAACTGTGAATGAATGAGAAGTAAAATAAAATATGTTTCCTAATATCTACGTTTTTTACTATTCCTGAGTCTTTAAAAAATTGATAGGGAATAAAGTGCGAGAGAAAAGAAGAGATGATGATTTATGATGGTGATACATGAAGTCTAAAGCGCCTCGGTATAAACAACAGTGTACATACCAACAGGATGAAGAACATAAAGAACACAAACGTAGTGAAATAGATTGGTCCCAAAACTCGATTAGCTTCCTCCATCTCTGCGAAGTTGACGTCACCCAAAATGATACGGAATTGAGTGAAGCTACAAAAACAAAACAAAGCACACCACCACAGTACGAAAACAAAGCATGTCCGGCATTCTGCTGACATAACATTTCTTAAAAGATGATTTCATACTTTGGGACCTTTTGTGTTTTAATCAGCGTGGAAAGCTACCAAATAACAGAAACGTGTCAACCCCTTTGGAAAACTCTTGTTACTCATATGAGCAGCTAGAGCCTTCTAGAATCAAAAGAATATGTTTTCGTGCTAACTATGTTATTTCCGTTTGGTAAAAAGAAAATATATTATTAGATGGCTTATAAAGCAATAGGCTCGAAGAAAGTAAAACGTAATCTGGGTAAAATATAATAACCCTAAACCTTCACAATGGTCACCCTGAGTCTAAGTTTAAAATCTCGTAAGAAAGAAAGATTTTTGAAGGATAGTCAGAATTGTACATGTATGAAGATGCACTATTTCAATGCACTTCGAGTGGGGTTGAGAATTGCTGCACGTTGCCAGATGCTGGGTCTTTATCAGTAGTTGTTTCCATTCCTGACTTTCATCAGACAGCAACATGAATTAGGGGTCCTCGTGCACAAAGCCCCATTAACTCCTATTATCACGATCTCTTATTTCCTAACTAACTCCTTTCTAAGTGACATGGAAGTCTGAAATGGTTTTTCATAGCCTATTTGAGAACTTTGGAAAAAGACTGAAAATTCCTGTATTGGTTTGAGCTTCTCCTAGAATATTAGAAATACCCGTTTCTTCTTAGAAAATAGGCTGAAGTTTGAAGTTTATGGCAACATTATTTAATAGGAATAAAAGTATAGGCAAAGGTCTCTTAAATGCTACCATCTGCATTTGGTGCTAAGAAGACCTCAGTCTTTGGAACAGAGTTAGCTTACTATAGCTGTTCTTCTATATCTTACTACTTTCAGGCTCTGTCTTAAACATTAATGTTTCAGAAGGTATTGTCATCTTTGCATTGATGGGTCAATGTTTCTGGGAAAGAGAATCAATTCTCTTTTTTTTTGTTGTTTTTTTATTTTGTTTTGTTTTTTTTGCAGTACATGGGCCTCTCACTGTTGTGGCCTCTCCCGTTGCGGAGCACAGGCTCTGGACGCGCAGGCTCAGCGGCCATGGCGCACGGGTCCAGCCACTCCGCGGCATGTGGGATCTTCCCGGACCGGGGCACGAACCCGTGTCCTCTGCATCAGCAGGCGGACTCTCAACCACTGCACCACCAGGGAAGCCCTAATTCTCATTTTAAACAACTGCTTTTAAGTACTTGGTAGTTAAATAGCCACCGTGAAGATTTCTTTAACCTTGAGAAGGCAGCACTGTCTATGATTAAATCTTTCTTCTTAATTTCATACATACTTACATACACTCTTGGAAAGTACTGAAGTCATCAACCTGAGTGCCAAAGACAAGGTATGCCAACTGAGCGTACGCTAAGAAAATAATGAAGAACATAATTGCAAAGCCAAAGAGGTCTTTGGCACACCGAGACATGGTTGTGGAGAGCTGACTCATGGTCCTGTTAAAGTTGATGAATTTGAAGAGCTGTAAAAGAGAGGGGAGATGAGATACGAGGATGAATGAGTAAACGAACTGCGGTATATACATGTGATGGGTCATTACTCAGCCCTATGAAGGAAGGAAATTTTGATTCATGCTACAACACGAATGAAACTTGAAAGCACTGTGCTAAGTGAAATAAGCCAGACACGAAAAGACAAATATTGCATGACTCCACTTACGTGAGGTACCTAGAGTAGGGAAATTCACAGAGACAGAAGGAGAATAGAAGTTACCAGGAGCTGCAGGGAGGGGGAAATGGAGAGTTAGTGTTGAATGGATAAAGAAGTTGCAGCTGGGATGATGAAAAAGTCCTGGACACACACAGTGGTGATGGTTGCACAACACCGTGAAGGTACTTAATGCCATTGAGTTGTACACTTAAAAGTAGTTAAAATGGAAAATTTTGTTATGTATATTTTACAACAGAAAGAAAGAGAGGACAAAAATGACTTGCTTTTTTTCAAATCCAGCCACTTATATTTTCTCATTTATAGTGAAAACAAGTTTAATTATAATTAAAATGACCATTGATATTTTTCTCCTAGAAAGATTAAAACAAAGGAGGAAAAACCCCACAAATGAAAACTAGCTAGATAAATGACAAGGACCTACTGTGTAGCACAGGGAACTATACTCAACATCTTGTAATAACCTATAATGGAAAAGAATCTGAAAAAGAATATATGTACGTACATAGGTATGTAACGGAATCACTTTGCTGTACACCTGAAACTAACACAACGTTGCAAATTAACTGTACTTCAATAAAAACAAAAAGAGTTAACATAAAAAAACACTAGTTAAGGGACTTCCCTGGCGGTCCAGGGGTTAAGACTTCACCTTCCAATACAGGGGGTGTGGGTTCGACCCCTGGTCGGGGAGCTAAGATCCCACATGCCTGGTGGCCAAAAAAAACCAAAACATAAAACAGAATCAATATTGTCACAAATTCAACAAAGACTTTAAAATTGGTCCACGTCAAAAAAAAAAAAAAAACTTTAAAAAGAAGACACTAGTTAAAAAAACCTCCAGAAAATACTTATTGTATATTAACAGTCACTTATTGTGCATCAGCTTTGTGGCAGGCATTGGCCAGGGCTTGGAGTGAGGATCTGAACCGGGCTCTATCTGACTGCACAGCCACACGGCGCATTTCTGTAGACAGGCACAGAGGGTACTGCCTAGGTTCGGCAGCTCGAGCCCAGAGGGCAGGACACACCGCACGGCTCTAGCTAGGAGTCTCGGCGGAAGGAAGTGGGCAGATCCGTTAGAAGCTGAGCTCCAATCTCTGCCTTAAAGAACCTAATGGTTCACAAGGTCTTGGGGGCAAGATATTTACAGGCGAAGCACTAAATGAGACGAACACCCTGAGGCACACACTGAAAGGAAACCTCTAGAATTGTACTTAAAGACCTCTTATAAAGCGCATCTGGCACAACAAAATGTTCCTGACGGTTGTTGTAATCACATTACTTGACACGATTCCTCGTAGTATTTCTATGAGATCTTGATTATTGTTCTGTTTTGTGATAAAGGTACGGTACGTTAGTGATGGTTTCTCTTGAACGAACATGTAACTGAATAAATAGCACGAGAGATACAGGACGAGGTCTAAGCCCTCTGATAAATCTCAGGCCTTCCAGATGTGAACAACAATTCGGGAAAACAAGTAACTGGAAAGTACCTTCTAGAACGGTGCTCTTCAACAGAATTTTCTCTGATGATGGAAATGCTCTGTATTTCCGCTATCTAATACAGTAGCCACTAGCCACATATAGACACCGAACACTGAAAATGTGGCCAGAGTGACTGAGGAACTGAACGTTTAATTGCACGTCATTTTAATTAATTTAAATTAAAATCTAAATAGTTACTTGTGGCTGACAGCTCCTATCTGGATGGCGCAATCGTAGAACTTAAGTGGTGACAAGCTGGCAGCTGGCCTCAAAACAATGACATTTCCTCAACCTCCAGAATCGAGGCTCATCGTATATGAAGTGACCTGAGCTTTCACGCACGAGGAAAGGCGCATGATGCCTTGGGAGAAGGAAATGAGTCGTGAAGGTACTACTCGGAGGACCTGTCTGTCCCAATCTCAGTTCTAGGTAAAGCTTCTCTGGCCTCCACCTGGAAAGGAGGCAATCCTTCCAGAGAACATTTCCAGGGCAGGATCTCTCCCTTTCCTTTCCCCACCCTTCCCCTCCTTTCTCTTAGTTCCTTTTCCTTCACCTGGTTCACCCCACTTATGGTGAAACTTGAACCTGTCTCTGGGTTAGCACAGCCAGGGGCCCCCAGGCCCAGGTGACACTCAAAGGTCTCTTGATGCATTTGTTAAATGAAACCTCCAAAGACAGGTCTTCCAAGAGTGCAGGTAGCAGGCAGACAGTGAGATGAACGGTCACGTGAGTCCTGCGAGCTGACTTTACTTGTAAACACGGGGCTGGCTGCCTAAACTTGGCCACAGAAACCAATTCAAGTCCTTCAGCATTTTGCGTGACTCACGTTAATAAAAAGACGAAAACGATATTAAAGATCTGAACCTGAGATTTATAAATTACCTTAATCCAGACAAAAAATACTATGACAGCAGCTATGTTGTTGAACTGTATTTGCCAGTATGCCAGATTCTCAAAGTTGGGGAAAGCACTTTGATCTTCTAGAAACTGGAGGAGCACCTCCACATTCGATGTTCTGTGTATGTTGATTCCTGCAGCTACCACTGACAGCTGGAAGACAAAAGATTTAGATATTAGTGCAGTGTTCTAGAAATATATAACTCACCTTAAAATGACTAGTTTATCTTCCTTCACAAATGTATTAATTCTAGGGTTCCCCATTCTACTCACCCAACGGCATGCATAAATTAAGTCACTCACACGGAGGGAAAGAGTTGAGCACTGCCGTAAAAAAGTAAAAGAATATATTGCTCGCACTTCCTTGGTTTGGAATAGAAACCCAGTGAGCGCACGTGTGCATGCATGTGCCTGCACACGCGCACGCACACACCCGAGAGATGTCACTTTATTACAAAAGGAAACTCAAACAGGAACGCCTTCTGTTTTGTTCTGCCACCTTCACGTACATCACTTTCCAGCCTTGTGCTTTCCCAGGCCTCGTCTCGCTCTGTTTTTATTTGCGGGGCTTCTTTTTTTCCATCTTCCAGCCATCTATTCTTTCCTTTATTCAACAAACACATGGTGGATATCTGTGTACACAGCACCGTGCGAAGGCTCAAGAGGAACAAATACAGGTGAAAAGTACAAACCTCGTCCTCGAGAAGCTTATACTCTGGTTCAAGAGCAGATAAACACCCAGAGACAAAGAGTACAAAAGCCTTCTAAGAAGCTGGCATCACACCACATAGGGGAAGGGTGAAACAAGACATGTTCAAAGGAGCGCCCGTGACAGGGAAGAATGAGCTTGGTCTTAGATGGCGGGAATGAAGGGCACAGAGGGCTCGACAAGGCTCGCAGTGGGTACATGTGAGCCAAGGGTCCCCCACTTGCTTGCTTCTGTCCTTTAACTCATGACCATACAACTCTTCACATCTGCTTTGGTCCTGGCCTATAAAAATCCGAGGGCAACGCTGGGCCCGCCTCGCACCCATCACCACTGGATTAACGTGTATGTGTGTAAACAGCTAGGGGTCAGCCATAACCACCGGGCCCCCACATGGACCCTGAGTCCACGGCGTGCGGGCTACGGCAGGTGCCGTGACCTCCGCGGCCCATCTCTCTCTTCTCACGGATGATGGCCGAGGACCACTGCATCAGCCCTTCTTGAGATGCCTGTCTGGTGATTATCAGAGTCAGGGCCTGCCTGTCTGCCAGCCTCGGCTGCAAAAGCCAGCCTCACCACCGTCCTTGCCTTTCCTGTGAAGGGTTCCCACACTTAGTCTAGTATTTTTTGCACTGGTGGTAGGAATACTTCCCTTGAGCTCTCTGGAATACCCTGGTAAGTGTTTTTCTGCATGGACTTCACTGAGAAAAAAGGGCTGACTGACTGAATCTCAAAATAACCCTTTACCAACTCTCACTAGGTACCCTTTGTTTTTGCTCTGCCCAGGGAAAGTGTTTATAAAAATATGGAATATGGGGTCATCTATACAATGCCATAGAAATACACTAAATTTCCTGAGCCTCTTCCTTCAAAATAGAGAATGAGAGAGAAGCAGAGAGGAAAGAGGTTCGGTGGGCATTCGGGTCGTTACGTGGCTCCGAGTTTTCTTGGAGATTTTCATCTCTTATCTACAAAAGAACTTTCTTCCTTTGGCATAAGCTTCACGGAAAGCGTGCCCTATTTCTAAAGGGTCAGAGAAGGTTTCAGAGGAGAAGTAGGATTCCAGTAGCCGTTCCTTGTTCTCATAAAAGCACACTGCCTGAACTGTTGTCTTGTCAGCATTGAGAGTTAAAAAAAATAAGAGCACAGGGAAGCAAGTTTTCAAAGAAACACTTGCAAAATTCTGCAGCTGCTTAGCCAAGAAACTAGCCTCACTTTCCATGATGTCATCAGCTATTTTTCCAGCGGTCTCCAAGGTGGGTACGAGGCAATTCACTGGGGTGTGAGATGAAAACATTAAAACGTATAGGCAGGTGATAAGAAAGTGTTAGAATTCTACTTGTATTTATTTTTATCCAAATATTTCAAATTCTATGCTGTGTATGTTTTTACAAATGTAATTACACCACTACACACACACACACACACACACACACACTTTATAAATAAAAATACACTAGGGTGTGGCACTTCACTGATATGTTACATAATCAAAAAGCTGAATGCCGCGGACTAGTCCTTTGCTCACACTGAAGGTATTTGGGTAAAAAAAAAAAGAAAACATTAATTAGCATAATATCACACCCACTTTTTTACCATTATTCTCAATGACAGAAACATAAACGTATCCATGTAAACTAAAAGAGCAAAGTTTGCATCCTTATGGCTCCAAATAATAATTGTTTTCCAGAACGATTTTCAGTGTATATGAACGGCACTCTGCCATCGTGCAGTACAGAAATATTTTGAAAAATTATTTCCCGTATCATCGCCTTTCCTGCCTCCTTAAGTACGGAAATTCTTTTGTAATTCTGTTCATTATTAATATGTTGAGAATTTGGGAATCAAGAGTTTCGCTGCAGGAATTGTGATGTTACACAGCCATCGTGAAAGAAGGGGTGCACTTCTAACTGCATCAGGATCAGATGGGTTCCATGCTGTATCCTATAGGAACGTGTATTTTATGTAAAAGTGATTTCTGAAGTACACATGTATGTGGCGTGAGGGCGGTGGCAGAGTGGCTAAGAGGGTTATCGTGAGGACTAAATGAACGTGCCGTAGAGGAAGAGCACGAGGAACTGTGCCTAGCACAGACAGCTTCTAAATGTTAGCAATTACTGTTATTATTGCTCCTATTAGTACCATTATTGCCACGCAATACACACATATAGCTTGTTTATGTCTTAAGTCTCCTTTTACTTACATATGAATAACATTTTTTCTATATTTAATAGCATATTAAGATACATTAAGTAACATACTTTCTATATATTCCCAACTAACTCTAGTGATGATTTGATAATGACTTGACGTAAATGTTTCACAAAGCCAAATGAACTTTTGGTTGGGGAGGAACAACACTGGTTAAGAAGCAGGATATCAGAAGAGAGAATGCTAACGGGATAACGCATCACTGACTAAGATTTCAGAGGCGCAGCTCTGTCGCTGCACAGTGGAAAGGATGGACTTTTAAGCACGTAACCATTAAGCATGTTGTTATATGCTCTAATGTGTAACAGACTAGCAGAAGATTATGTGTTATTGCTGAAGGGAGAAAAGCTTGCAAAAATACATCTTGCACTAAGGCTTCTGGAAGGAAGTGATTAAGATGATGCTGAAGAGAACCGTCTTGAACAAGTGTTGGAATTTGTAACAGAGTCACGGGCAGGCAAGGGCTCCACAAGGGGTCCCAGTCTTAACTCAACCATAACTCTGCCTTATGGTTTCCTGCACCTCCTACAGAAAACGCTGATGGCCATCATTTACATTTTGTACACTGTGGACTATCTGCAGGACATCTGAACCTGCAGGGAGGTTTTCTCTGCCACCTCCAAAGTTTCCTGGATGTTTCTTTATGCCGTAACTTTACACATGCGCAGAAAGATATAAACTGATTTTTGCTGTAGTTGAAGAAAAGTATCATTAGCCAAAGCAGAATAAACAAAATCGCTTTCTCCCCACATCTCGTGTGGCATGCCAAAGCCAAATACGAACTACTAACCCATTCTTGTTATTAGTCTGGCCAAGTGAGAGCTTACTGTAAGTGCGTCTCCACTTCCATACGCAGAAGGGTCACTCATGCGACGTGAGAAGGTTAGTAACAGTGACGCTGATATTACAGAGGAGAACCTTTAGATTCTCCTTCGGGAAGGTCAAGACGCACAGCGCTGAGGGGAGCGAAGACTCTAACGCATTTTTATAACAGGGTAGGGGATTTGGTGTGGTGCTCAAACCTACCACAATGATCACAACATCCAGACAATTCCAGAAACTCCGGAAATAGTGCAGCTTGTGAATGCGGATTTCCAGTATCTCTTCCACCATGTAGTAAAGGATAAAGAAACAAAAGATAATCTCACAGGCTGCCAGGAAGAAATCGAAAGTCGTGACGTATCGGATCAGTTTTACAGGCTGAAACCGCCAAGACGGAATCACACCGCCTGTTGCCGGGAATTCGACCAGTAACCTGCGTTGCAATAAGAACAGTTAACACGACGAACAACGTCAACAGTAACAACAACACAGGGATGCAGCCGGGAAAAAACATCGCCTATTCTGTCCCTGCTCTAAGTAAAACTGAGACCACACGTCACTCCAAACCAGTGGCAAAATGTTTTTTATCACAGCCGGGAACTCCATCCTTGTAGAATTTTGTGTTACAAAAAGAACAAGCCTTCCCAAGGCCTCCCAGACCAAAGAGGTTATTCGTCCTCAGTCTCCCATTTACGCTTCTGGTATTGAGACCACTCAAAATGCTATACGCTTATTTTTAAATGTAGAAGTTAATCAACGAACAAGACTTTATAGGACTTTGATTAAATGCAAGTCCTTCAACTGGGTAATAAAGAACGTAAGAAATATATGTCACCAATCAAGACATGTATGGCCTGGCTGAGAAGCAGGATGTCTCTTTCATATACAAATAAAGACAGGGAATGAGTTTCTCGTTCATGCATTTGGTGACACCTAACCAGAATCAAATAATTTGCCTACGGGGACCATTTTGCTATCGGAACTGCTCAGAGCCTTATAGTGGATTGGTGCCCAGTAAATGCCTGACTGTCTGCAACACTGACATACGCTCTTACGTTCACAGTGATGGTACTGATCTTTAGTGCTTTCTAATAACTGAAGTGAAGATGCTTCTTGCCAAATTCCCCTTTGTAGGTGTCACACTGAGAAGGTTAAACGATTCACTTAATGGTACAATTTCCCTTCACACTAGAAACAGACTCTCTAGATCCTTAACTTGAAGGCTTTTAAACGATCTCCAGTCAGCGATCAGGTGTAACCATCTCTCCCGTTACAGGATGGACAGGACAGGTGGCCACTCCTAGAACCTAAGTATCTAGGGCTCGAGCATGAGCAATAATCAGGTATAGGCAAGGACTATAGCAAATCAGAATTGGTCAAAGATGTGTGAAACATCTTCCTTCCCTGGCACTGTCAACCTCCTGTTTTCTTCCTATTCAATACGCTGGAGCGTAGGGGTGAGAACCAGAAACTCAGGAGGGCAATACTGAGACAAAGAGCCTTGTGGCAGCCTCAGTGTGAACTCACAAGGGCAGGAAGTGGCCTCTGTGTGCTGAGTCATCTCTCTCTGCCTGTCCTGGTCCTGCATCGTCAACCCCTCCAGAAATTGAGACAACAATGTAGAGAAATGAAGCAACCGCCTTGACAATATTCACTCTTAAAGTATGGGGGGGACGTGGGAGACATACTCATTTATACCTTCTATAAATAGATATTTCCTTAAACGTCAGTCAGAGTTGCCTGCCTGCGTGTATCCTCTTTCTGTGCTCACTGGAATCATTAGCAGGAGTTCAACAATAATTGCAATAGATTTTCATTCATTTCTAGTCATAACTGTTACTTGATTTAATGTGATACTGTTTTCTGCAAAAGTTATTAGATATAAAGACTGGGAAAATCCAACTGGCTATGTAAAGCACAGCTGAGTTTAGCCTCAAAAATAATCTCAGAATAAGGCTATTATGAGAATGCAGCCTTCTTATTTGGTGGGTAAATATATGTGCAAGTAATTCATGTCAGCAACGTCTGCACGTTGCTGCCACATTCACCAGGAGGATTAAAGCGGGTGAAGCCTGGGCCCCCTTGCCTTGTTCTCCGTGTTTTATAGCACCTATTACCTTCTAACATGCTATCTAATTAATTTGTTTCCTTTGCTTATCGTTTATCATCTAATATCTCCTCCTGGTGGAATGTGAGCTCTACAAGGGCAGAGATCTTTCTGATGATTCCCAAGAGCCTTGAACAGTGCCTGGCACATATTAAGTGCCCAATAAATGTTTGCTGAATGAATGAATGAACAAGAGGTCCCAGACAAGCCGGTGGGATCTCTGTCAGTTTCCTCCCTGTCACCAGAATGGTCAATGATGACAAACATCACAGAATCTGCAGCAGGAACTTTATGTGCCTTTGGTAATTCTTGAGTGTAAGCAGGTACCGGGGCACCCTACTGAGCACAAGCGTAGCCCCTGACTACTGTGCTCATGTTCTAATCGCGTGCGCATCATTGGAGAACGGGAAACTCAGGGAAATGAGTCAAGATACGATGCCTGGGGGCCTTGGTAGCAGAGCATGGAGCAATGGTCATCCTCGTGATGGGAAAGGACTGATGTCAGCAAAACACGGTGCTTTGTCTGGGACGGTTCCAGCCTTGGGATGAACTTGGACCAGACTTAAGGTTCTTCCTAACTCATAATATCCCCGGATCCTCACTCCCTTCCTCCAGAAACCCCTATCCCAGGAAGCTTTTTGGTTTTCACCCCTCCTTGCTGTCAGCTCTGATCCTTGAAACTCTCATTTAGCCAACTGCAGGCAATGATTTTCTGGTCTAACTGCAGACTAGGATGTATATACAAACACACAGAAGTGGGAGGCATGAGTGCCCTTTATACACACCTGATCACACAGAACAGATTGATGTTGGCATTGTACACTGAAAAGTCAATAAAAGTTGCCCGGGTTCCCCGGTCCAGCCAGCCGTTTTTCTTGAGGTTAGCAATCTGAGTGGCTGTTTCCTCTCTTGTTCTCGACAGATCCAGGTAATAACCAGCTCCGCTGTAAGTTGCGATCATTCCCCAGTGGCTGCTCCCATTCAAGTCTTTTTCACTTGTGTAGATCCAACTAATTCAAAGACAAAACGAACAGGTGAAAATCAGTGGAACACCTGGGGCAACTACGAAGACAGAGTACGTAACAAATAACGGTGAGTCTCATCGAGCTGGGTGATGTGCTTGCCACGGTGCTTTGTGTTTTCTGACATCATCCTCATAGAGCTATTCTGCCCATTTTAGGAATAAGGGCCCTGAGGCTTAGTGAGGTCAAGTCAGCCTCAGATCTTTTGAAGGTAGAGTCAGGAACCCACCCCAGGACAGTCTGCCTTCAGAGGCCTGTGCTGTTAGCCCTCAGTTTATATGGTTGCCTTTCAGGGTGACTTACTTAGGGACTAGCTGACCCTAGGCCCCCCAAAAATTGCAGCCAAGAGAGGTACGAGTTCATCAGGTGCCACGGTCAGCAGCTCAACTAAATAAGACTCCACACGGCATTTGGGAGCTTAACCCACAAATGTTTACAGGCTCTCAGGAACCAGATGCGTCTCTGGTATTAATGAGGATGGAAAGATGAACTAAGATCCTTTCTCTCCCCAATTTATAATAAGTGGGGAGAGGAAAGTTGTAATTAAACACCGAAAATACAAGGTATGTGATAAGAAGAACCAACAAAGAATCATAGAAAAATTGCTCGGGCCAAGCAGAGGGAAGCTAGCCTTCTTTGGAGGTTCAGCGATGATGGGAAAGATGAACCAGAGAAGGCTTTGGAAGAAGCCACGTTGAACCTAGGCTGTGAAAGGTAAGCAGGATTCAGACTTAGGCAGGTGGATGGGGAGGGTGTTTTTAAGCCTGAGCCAGGCGAGGCCGGAGAAGTACAAGGCATCCGCCAGTAGTTCGGTTTGGCGCCCATATGATGAAGGAGAGAAGGCTGAAAGGTGGACTCTGGTCAGATGGCGAGGGGGCAGGCGTGAAGGGGTCACCGAAGGGAAGGTCTCTGGGAGGCACAGAACGGGGTTACCTGGAGTGGTGAGGAAAGAGAGAGGACGCATGTGTGGAAGAGAGTTAACACAGCGGGTCCGAGACCGCCTCTCCTTAAAGCATTCAGGTTGGACTCGGCTGGCATCTGGAATTTCAGTGATAAACGGCTCCCTACACTGATATGAAACTTCCTCTGACCAGAAGGAGAGGCTCACAGTGCCTAGGCTTCTGTACAAACAAGGTGGCTCATGCCCACGCCTGCCTCCCTTCTGGGAGTCTGAGATTTGGGGATGTGCTGGCCAGAGCCTGCCTATGTAACCAGCACCCAGAAACACATGGGAGGCGCCAAGTCTCTGCTGAGCTTCTCGGACAGACAATGCTTCCTACATGTTGTCACAACTCGTCACTGGAGGAAGACGCATGTCTTGTGTGGCTCCACTGGGAGAGGACCTTTACAACCTGGCACCTGGTTCCCTCCAGACTTTGCCCCATGAGCCTGTCCCTTACGCTGCTTTTGCGTATTTCCTTTCACTGTAGTAAAGCTCGGCCATGAATATATGCTGAATCCTGGGAGCCCTTCCAGAGAATCGCTGAACTCCGTGAGGCTGGTCCCAGGGACCCCGACACAGCTGAGTCAGCTGTCCTTGCAAGAACCGATGGGGCGTGAACTAGAGCAGTGAGCTGGGAAGGACAAGGGAGGGCCGAGACAGGGCCACGGAGGTGACTGTCAACAGAGCCTGGCACTGATCTGGAAGCTGGGGCAAGGGAGGGGGGGCTTCTGAAGAAAGACTCCAGTCTCTTTTTGGGTAATGCGAAGATGGTGGTGCCGTGAACAGAAGGAAGGACACATTCGACAAGAAAGTGATGAGTTCCGGGACTTCCCTGGGGGTCCCGTGGCTAAGACTCCGCGCTCCCAATGCAGGGGGCCCGGGTTCGATCCCTGGTCAGGGAACTAGACCCCACATGCCTCAACTAAGAGTTCGCATGCCGCAACTAATGATCCTGCACGTGGCAACGAAGATCCCGCGTGCTGCAACTAAGACCTGTCGCAGCAAAAAAAAAAAAAAAAAGACTCCGCGCTCCCAATGCAGGGGGCACGGGTTCGATCCCTGGTTGGGGAAACTAAGATCCCGCATGCCGCGTGGCATGGCCAAAAATAAACAAACAAACAAACAAATAAATAAATAATGAATGATAAAAAGCGACGAGCTCAGTTTGGGGCATATTGAATTATCGGAGCTGGTGGGACATACAGGTAGCATACACACTCATCTTCTATCAGACTCTGGCAGGACCTGGGATGGTTTAAATACACACAAGAAGGATCCCTTCAGTAGCCTACCCAGTAGTGAAAATCACTTATAAGCGTCTTGGATGTTCTAGGCACTGTTCAAAGCTCTGGAAATACAGCAGTGAACAAAACAGAGTCCCTGCCCTCAAGAAGCTTGAATTCTGACGGGGAACTGAGGGCAGCAGGCAGCCACTCTAGCAATGTAATTAATATGGAAGAAGCAACGTGGCGTCATAAAAGAAACATGGGTTTTGGAGTCAAGCTGGTCCCATTTACTAGCAGTGATGATTTTTTATCTATAAAATGGAGCTGATACCTATTTCAGAGTTGTTCTGTGAAAAGTAGATGAGATAATGCATGAATTCACTTCTTAGACAGCGTCTAGCATGGAAGAGAGGCTGCATGAATCTCTCTTACCAATGGCATGAGATGAGATAAAATATTAGACAAGGTACCATAAGTTCAAGTGCAAACTTATGCTTTGCAGGAACTGGAAAAAGGAGCATTAGTGAGCAAAATCACTATCACAACCTGGAAAACATGTCTTTTGAGATTCAGTCTTTTTACTCTAAATCTTCGGATGTTTAGTAAGTTTGTTCCTTATGGGTCCAGGTACTAAAGAGGGTGTGTACTGGACGACAGACGAAGAATCTGGTTATGGAAAAGGTGTTCATCCTCATTGCGTATTAACTAATCTGGATTCTGGTGTCTCAGTTCTCAAGAAAGGGATCTAGATGAACTGAAAGAATTAGTTTAGTGAAACTTAGAAGACAATTCTATCCACAGTGACTCACCCAGGGCCCGTGCCCCGAGATGTCCACCTTCGGACAACCCGAGAACTCTTCTCACTTTTTGTAATAATTTTAGAAATAAGGACTGTCCTCCCTTAATACACAGGATGTTTTAAGTATGTTGACAAAGAGCACCCAAAATCCCTGCAAATACACACAATGCAGACACGTACTCAAAATCAAAAACACACATTTGAGAAGGACAGCCTTTAAACCAGACAGAAGAACTGCCTCATGAGCTTATGATACACTTTAAGTAATTGTAGTGTGAACACAAATTTATTTCTGAGAGCTAATACAAAAGAATTTCTGTACCAGAAACCTTCCTAGTAACAACCTGGTGAACCATGTTACTGGATTTATAAAAATAGGATCCAGGCACCTTAAAAGAAACCCCTGAAGGTGAAGGTAGCTTCTTTCCTGTGGGGATATGGTCAGCCATTTAGCCTTCTGAAAAATAAGTATGCAGAAGCTGAAAGGGGGTAAAAAGTACAGAAAACTTGAGAAGCCAAAGTTTGGCCACGGCCTTAAATACAGGCATTGAAGGCATCTTCTCCTTGGTGAAGGGGTTAGAGAACGAATGAATGAATGTCCGTGACAGCCCAGGGCCCCGAGCCACAGACACTTACGCGGTTCCATTTCTCGGACCGAATGGAGCCCTGTCTTCACTGCTGACAGAGTAGACATCATAGCACTCTTTAATCTCATCTCTCAAGTCCAGGGGGATGGAACAGGATCCGTTTCTGACTCTGAGTTGCCGTATACGTGGTACCCCTAAGAGTAGGTTCTCGTAGTAGATGAAGCTTCGGTCGTCGCCTTCCGTTCTGTTGCTGGGTTGCATCTTCCAGTAGAGCCCGTCCAACAAAGCGCCTTCTGCAAACTGAAAGCAAAGGCATCATTTCTGAAAAACTCTCAGCTCAGAGGCTGCCTTACTCCTTCCTGGGATGTTTGTGTGACCAACAGTTTGGCAACTCTGTGAACAGGGTAGAGTGACAAGGGTGGGTTTTGTTAGAGAGGCTGGACCCTGCTCCAGTCCTGCTCTGTCATCTCCTTGCTGGCTGTGAGGCCTCGAGCGTCTGCGTCTGTAATGCCTATCTTTTGTATGGTGGCTACACCTGGCACAGAATGGGCACTTCATACGTGGCGACTCTTGATTTCTACTCCAGGACTAAAGGCTGGGGAGAGGGTGCAGTTTGCAACGCATCCGTAACCATGATCAATTGCACTTTCCCTTAGTACAACAGCGTCCCACATAATCATGGTTCACCATCACTGGAGAGGAAAAGATGCTAGTTTTGAAAATCAGTCTGCTATCTGATGGACCTTGTAATTGTCTGGATTATTTTGTCATAGGGTGAATGAACTCTCTAACTTCTCATCCCCCCCTCCTTCCCTCCATTTTTAGAGTGTGGCATTCATTATCACAGAACTGTACACATGTGAGAAGTTTCTCATTAGTTTGCCTGTAGGAAAGACAGACCCAGCCATTTCTCAGGGTCTTATCCTTATCAGACAATCAATAGAGATGGAGTGATTTGCCCCCTTGAGGTGGAAAAGATTCATATTATACAAGTGTGGTTTTGGATGTCAAGTATTTTTAGGCATTATTTAGTATATTTAGGTTCTTGTGACCCAGTTCCTCTATCTTTAAAATCAACAGCACTGACCCCAGGGTTTACTAAGAATTTTAGCAAGTATTTCCCCAGAAGGAAGTAATCATTTCCTTTCCAATTTCCCTCCCCATTCTCTTAGATTCTGAACACATCTCCCAGATCAGTTTCGTATTTTTCCTATGGTATCCCTCATTGCTTATCCTCTAACCCTAATGTTGGAATTCGTGACAAGTTGGGGAGGGCTGGGTTGAATTTTACATTAGAGATCTTTGAAAGAATGTGCCTGCCTTGTATCAGGCACGGTTCTGGGGTACATTCCAACACCAGCAAAGAGACAAAAACAAAAAACGAAGCAAGACAACACAATGAAATTCCGCCCTCGTGGGCCTGAACTGAATTTACGAAGCTAAATGGACAATTTTCAAGAGCAAGAGGTCATCTGCAAATACCTTCCAGAAGTCTTCCACTGAAGAAAGAGTTTTAAAGTTAGTTTTCTCCGTTTTGGACACCGGGGTGTCCAGGAAGAGCTGGGACATGATCCGGGTATAGTAGTACACACTGGAGCTCATCATCCCATAGGTCACTGGAAGACAGAAAGGGCCAAATGAACTCTGCCAGGGATCCTGCACACGCACTCACACGATCCCGGCGGACGGGCAGACAGCCATCCCGCCTCCCTTCCCTGCATCGTTGTTCCAGGATCCCTCCCCAGCTCTCTGGCTTACACAAGAAATGAATTAACACTGGCTTCCATGAAACAAAACTGGCTTACCACTGAGCACCGGATTAAGATCAGGTGCCCCCTCCTTGCCACTTGGGACCCCAAGACGCCCTTCGACTTCGCCTCCCACCACCTCCCGGAGCACCCTCCCTGCCCGAGAGCCCTACGCCCCAGCAGACGCCACGCCGAGCCCCACGTTCTCCGGCTGTGCGCCTGCCGCCCCCTCTGCCTACGACGGCGTGGGCAGCCCACTCTCGTCTTGTTCCCACATCAACTCCCCATTCTCGTGTGCCCTGCTCTGCACCCTGAGGCTGACCGCTGCAGACTGACTGGACTCCCCTGTCTTCTGGTTTCCGGTGCATTCAGCCCACAGGAGGCCACACAGGAGACCTGACGGCCCGAGGAGAGAGAGAGCTGGGTTTGTTCTCCCTGCTCCCACGCCCTCACTGCCTGGGTGCAGTTTGCCGGGGACCCTCTAACGGTGGCCACCGCTGCTGGGGGCATCTCTTCTCCCCCAGCCACACCAGGTTCACACCACGCCATTCCCTGCCCTTGTCCCTCCAGGCCCGGAGGTGGGAACCTTGCCCAAGAGCCTCGTGTCCCCTCGTTGGCTCCTATAACCCTGCCGCCACACCTCCGTAAACGGTCCTTTCGCTGAACTCCCACAATTGCCGCTGTGAGTCTCCCATCTCTTTCCTTCTGGGATGCTGACTAACAGACACATCTGCCTCCCAGCCACCTACCAGCTGTTGCGTGGCACACTCTAAACTCAAGCCACACCCCTGACGTGAAGACCTGCCGATCTTACCAGCCCATTCTGAATGGTCCTGGAGAAAGGTGGGGCGATCACGTACAGGCTCAGCAGGTCACAGGAGATCAGGCTTTGAGTCTGGGTCATGCCTCTTACTTGCTGTATGAGCTGTACAAGTTGCTCAGACTCTCTAAGCTTTAGTTGCCTCTTCTGTAAGGAGTAATTAGCTATCTCATGGGAGTTTTTGGTGCTTAAAAAAATATATAACTAAATGGGACTTCCCTGGTGGTTCAGTGGTTAAGAATCCGCCTTCCAACGCAGGGGAGGCAGGTTCGAACCCTGGTCGGGGAACTAAGATCCCACATGCCGCGGGGCAACGAAGCCCGCACGCTGCAACTACTGAGCCCGCGTGCTCCGGAACCTGTGTGCCACAACTAGAGAGCCCGTGTGCCACAAAGCAGAGCCCACACACCGCAACAAAGACCCAGCACAGCCAAAATTAAAAATAAATAAAGGGAAAGAAGAGGCAGAACAGCATTTCTTAAAAAAAAAACAAAACTAAAAATTATCCAATACAGTGGCTGACACTTAAATGTCCAATAATGGTGGTTCTTCCTCCTTAACCAGATCACTACAACGTTATCTATTAAAAATTTCAGCACTTTAACGAGTGCTGTCTTAATGCCGAACTCTAATGATTGCAGGTATCATACGCTTTGATACCTACAATTAGATGACAAAACACTTCAAGAGGAAGGAAATACTTCCTTTTATGCTTCTTTTGACCACAGAGGTTTTATAGGTCTTTCGATCACAGTTCTCAACACCCAGCAAGCAATGACTACTTAGCTGATTCTGTAATAATCTTCAGGCAGCATACAATGCATTTTAAAACCTCATAATAAGTGATTTGGGGATTACATCTTTCCTTCACCTAGTCCCCTTCCCTACCCAAACATCACAGAGAATTAAGATTAAAAGAGAGGAGTGGATAATAGTGATCCAAACACAAGCGTGTCTGCGAGGCATCTCGAGCAGTCAGTCAGTGAAGCAATAAACACACACGACCACGTGGCTCGTGTGCCGCATCTAGAGGCGAAGGGACCTCTTCCAGTCCTCACAGTTAGGTTCCATCACCTGTCATCCTATGACCCACTAATTAGGACAACAACACTCCTCTTCCAGTGTTACATAACCTGTCACCTCTTAAGACTGCATCGGACTGGAGTTCAGGGTTTGGACTTTTAATCCATTGATGGGACAAGGTGTTACACATGAAGATGCGCAAGATGTGATCTCTGGGGCTTCCCTGGTGGCGCAGTGGTTGAGAGTCCGCCTGCCGATGCAGGGGACGCGGGTTCGTGCCCCGGTCTGGGAAGATCCCACATGCCGCGGAGCAGCTGGGCCCGTGAGCCATGGCCGCTGAGCCTGCGCGTCCCGACCCTGTGCTCCGCAGCGGGAGAGGCCGCAACAGTGAGAGGCCCGTGGACCGCAAAAAAAAAAAAAAAAAAAAGATGTGATCTCTGTCCTCAAGAAGAGGTGCTCACGGTGTCCCCAGGGGGAGCACTGCCTACCAGCTCCCACAGAGGGATGGACAAGGTACGATGTGTTCTGCAAAGGCCTTCTTCAGATCCAAAGCTGATATCATGCTAAAGAGGGGTCGTGAAGGCTCCCCAAAGCCGACTAAATGATTATTACATTGATTTTTGGAATTAATTTGAAATTAGAATTTTCTTTGGATTGGCTGGTTAATGTAGATCACTCTTAAATTTTTTTACCTGTGGGGTTTTTTTGGTTGTTGAAAAAGAATTATGACAAATTATTTAAATTTTTTGATTTATAAATATGCAATATGTATGTATTTTAGCCACTGATTTTAAAATGCATCTCCTTTATTGTCCTGTACTTTTAATACTGATTGCTTTTGAAATTCTCAGGACCTGTATGGAATTTGAGAACTTCGCTGAAAGGGAAGGGGTACATCCTCTTGGCTATGCAGTGCCACCTGCTGGACATCCAGAGAAACAATGCCACCTAGTGGTTGAAGGGGATGACGATTCTAACACCTTCAGTCAGCTAACGTTAACTCCGTCCCTCCCTTGCGCCAGGCAGTGGGCTGGTCCAAGGGATATCTTCAAGTGACAGCTCCACACACTCCAGGGGTCAGCTGCATCATGAGTCCAGCTAGGCTGGAGCTAAAGGACCCCCCGGGATTTGAAATCAGAACGATTTGGGTTTGAGTTTAAGATTTCCTTCACCCTTAAGTCAGCCTCCGTGTTCATAATTGTGGGTCTCGGTATCTTGGGATCTTGGACAAGTATTTAATTTTTCTGAGCCTGAGTTTCACTATCTAGAAAATGGGAATAATAACATCTAAGGCTTTTGTGTAGTTCATTGGGAGAAATGTTATGTGAACACAGATTTTGCATACTGTTAAATGCAATAGAAATGTAAGACTGTTACATCGTTTCTCCTTTCAGTCCCTGATGGGCAAAGCCCACTTGGAAGGTAACATACACTCTTTAAATGAACTGAATTGTAAAGAAGAAAGTTACATCATGAAATAACCATAAACGAGTATCAGAAAGGAGAGGAAAATATTTTAAAAATATAAGGTAAAGGACACGTATATCCTATGTGCATATATTTTTTTTCTGCTATTTAGTCCTCGTCTTAACTCTCAGATTCGCTTTTCTATGAAATAAGCCAGAAAAGAAAACATTATCACAGCATCACCAACTAATCAGCATGTAAACTAACTAAAGCTATCTTAAAACATGGTCTCGGACTTCCCTGGTGGCGCAGTGGTTAAGAGTCTGCCTGCCGATGCAGGGGACACGGGTTCGTGCCCCGGTCCGGGAAGATCCCACATGCCGCGGAGCGGCTGGGCCCGTGAGCCATGGCCGCTGAGCCTGCGCGTCCGGAGCCTGTGCTCCGCAACGGGAGAGGCCACAACAGTGAGAGGCCCACGTACCACAAAAAAAAACAAAAACAAACCAAAAAACATGGTCTCATTTAAAAATAGGCTACAGACACCATTTTCTTCTTAATATGGCTGAAAAAATATAGGCTTAAATACTAAAAACTATATAAAGGGGACTGCGCTGTATAAACTCCAGATCAGTGGAATAAAAAGCAAAGAAAAAATTTCCAATGTAACAAAAAGAAGAAGAGAAATGAAAAATACCAAGAAAGTGTAAAAGAGAGGAAAAAATAAGATGGCAGAAATCTGACAAAAGCATGAAATGTAAAGAGCTTAAACTTACCAGATCATAGTCTTAAATATTGGTTAAAAAATTTAAAAATGTATCTTTAGAATTTTTATGAGACCCATTCAAAATGAAGTTAAAAATAAAGGAATGAGAAGATATATATTAGATATACAAAAGGTGTTAAGTGGTATTGCAATCATCTGACAAAGGAGATTATAAGGTGAGTACTGAGTTAAAGAAAAAGATGATCTTTTATTGATAAATGATACTTTACACAATGATATAACTAGAATGAACTTTTATGTATTGAATAACAATATCAAGATATATAAAGCAACGTCTTCTAGTAATAGAAGGAGAATTACCAAAACCACAATAACACTTAGAAACAAATTTACATCTCTCAATCTTTGACAGAGAAAGAAGATAAAAATGATCTCGGGACATTAGGGGTTTTATAATAGAACATACGACTTAATGTATTACATAGATATCAAACTTTATACTGTATCAGAAGGGATCACTCACATTCTTTTTCAAGGTTTGGGGAGAGGCATTCATGGGGGTGATGTTAATAGTAAACCAGATAGAGAACGTGAGCAAAGCATGTTTGGATGGACAGGGTGAGTCCAGGTTGAGAAATGTTAAGGATGCCCCTGAGATGCACCGGTGGAGAGGTCCAGTAAAAGCTGGCACAAGATTCGTGGTCCATGAGAGGTCGGGAGGAACTTGGGAGCGCCAGCGTACAGGACCAGCTGAAGCTGCAGGGAAGATCCCTTGAAGAGAAAGGCAAAGACCCAGTCACAGAAAATCGTCTGTCTAAACACATCTCAGAAAGAAAAAAATGAAGAAAGTGAATAGAGTAAGGAGGGATACAGGAAGAGAGGGAGTCACAGAAGCCAAAGAGGGAAGTTTGTGGAATGCCAAATGTCTCATTTGGGACCAAATGAGAGAGAAAGGCTAAAAGGAGCCCATAAAATTTGGCAATTAAGACGTCCCTGGTGACCTGGGTGAGGGCCTTTCAGGAGGCAGAGTGTGGCTGCGGAATAAACCAGAGAGGTGCATTAAAATTATTAACACGCCCAAATATTTTAATGCAGCTTTGGTTAAAATTCAAAGGTAAGTGACAAGTTGTGATGGAAATCTTTGAGGGATAGAGGTTGTCAACACAAGTGCTTTTGTGAATGCCTGCCTGTATTAAGTAGTGTAAATTTTTTTTTTAAAACAAGAGAGAAAAGCATGTAATATTTACATAGAAGTTACCACGAAGAAATAAAGAGAAGGCTATGCACGTGGAGTAAAGGCCATGTTTAAAGTAATATTTATATATGAATATACATTTCTTGTTATTGTAGTTTTTTTTTTTTTTTTTTTTGTGGTACGCGGGCCTCTCACCGCTGTGGCCCCTCCCGTTGCGGAGCACAGGCTCTGGACGCGCAGGCCCAGCGGCCATGGCTCACAGGCCCAGCTGCTCCGCAGCACGTGGGATCCTCCCGGACCGGGGCACGAACCTGCGTCCCCTGCATCAGCAGGTGGACTCCCAACCACTGCGCCACCAGGGAAGCCCGTTATTGTAGTTTTTGTCCAGTACTGAAAAGGTCAGAGAGCTTTCCAGCCATAGTTGGTCTTTAGCAGTTACTTCCCATGGACTGTAGCCTGTGAACTTAAGACTGCACGTGAATGCAGAAAGAGTCATGTACCAAAATGTTCATTGCAGCTCTATTTACAGTAGCCAGGAGATGGAAGCAACCTAAGTGTCCATCATCGGATGAATGGATAAAGAAGATGTGGCACATATATACAATGGAATATTACTCAGCCATAAAAAGAAACGAAATTGAGTTATTTGTAGTGAGGTGGATGGACCTAGAGTCTGTCATACAGAGTGAAGTCAGAAAGAGAAAGACAAATACCGTATGCTAACACATATATATGGAAGCTAAAAAACAAAACAAACAAACAAACAAAAATGGTCATGAAGAACCTAGGGGCAAGACGGGAATAAAGACGCAGCTTAGGTGTATTGATATTTATGAGAATATCAGAACCAGTTTATGTTTGTGGTTTTGGGAAAAATTATTTGTGCTGGGGAGAATGTTGTGGAGGTGAGGGGAATTGAGTTGGGGGTTATTTTCTCATTTTTTTGGTACATTTGGAAGAGTGACAATAAATGCATCCCCTTAAAAAAAAAAGGGGGGGACTCTGATAAACTGGAGGGAGTTTCTATCAGATGGGTTGTTCAAAGGCATGTCTCCAATCACATGATCAACAGCTAAGGGAACTGGAAAGGTTTAACCTAGAGAAGACTTGGAGGAGATTGAACGTCTGTCTCCAAACTTCTGACACGCTAAACTGGAGGAGAGACATGGGAAAGGTCCCTGGTATTAGGCTGGCTTAGAGAGTAAAACTAAGACGGGAAGGTAGATGAGGACAGACTTTGGTTTTGCATAAGGAAGAACTTTCTAACACAGCCATAGAAAAATAAAATGAACTATTTCGAAGGAGTCAGTCCCTTAACCTGGAACTCTTGCCCAGCTGGAGGCAGGATGACTGACCTTTTGGGAAGGATGTTGCAGGGGGGAGTTTTAGCATTCAGTGGAGGTTTGATCCACGACTGCCAAGATTCCTTCTTACCCAGAGATTCTACAATATTTTGAAAAAAAACCTTTGCCTATGTAAAAAATGTAGCTGATATAAGAAGCAAAAGTGTGATTAGTGTGAAAAAGAACAAAAAGCATAAAAATTCTAAAATAAACAAGAAAACGCTAGTTAGTTATGTGACAAGCTTGTTTCCTAAAACTCTAGCTACTCAGTTTATCTGGCCTAGTTCCCAAAGCTGGTCAGTGCATCTGAAAATTCACTTCTCTGGGCCACATCTGGAAGGCTTTGATTTAGTAGATCCAGGCAAACTACAATTATAAAAGAAATTCTCTTGGTGATTCTGATGTTTAGGCAATTTTGGGGAACAATGAAATTTTAGACATATAGGAGCACCTATATTTTGCATAAAATCTGTGTATGAATGTATGTGTCATGCTTGAAAAAAATTAGTAATAATAATGATTCTAATCTACCTGTTAAAATTTAAGGCCACTGAAGTTTAATATTTAAGCACCATTTCTACACTGGAAGCAAACTTCACTTCAGCATTTACTCTAAGTTCTAACAGCTCAGAACATAAAAGTTAAAAAATATCACATCTCTTGCTTAATAACTTTTAATGTACTGAATAGATCATTTCTAGGTTTTCAGCATTTCTTAGATAACATGCTTTTAAAGGTAATGAGAGAGATTTCTTCCTAAACAAACAACAGAAAAGTTCAGAAAATTAGGAAGAAAAAAGCAAGAAAACGAATGTTGTTCATACATATATACTTTTTTTCTTTTTTACTTTTTTTCTCTTTTTCTTAAGTTCCCACTTGGATAGTCAAATTCTCAGAAAATGTGAGAAGTCATGCCCTGTTTGAGTCTCATTAAGAGCTTACTAGTATTAGTAAAAACCAGTGTGGGGATATTACATAAATCAATATTCAATTTCTTAAAATTACAAATATCAAAAGCTTAAATGTTTCCTTAATCTTTTATGTTCAACTTACACATCTTCTTATAAATCTAGTAAACAAAAAACATTTTTAAAGGAAGCTTTTAGCGCTTAGTCAATTAAATTCAAGGTGGTCAATTTTAATGTAATAAGAATGGCATTATTAAAGTATTGATTAAATCAGGACTCTCTCCATTTACAAAGAAGGGAACTCTTTCCACGGTTGATGTTGGTTTTTAAGCATTTCTAAGTGTACACTGTAAGAACAAACTCCTTTCCCTGAGGAATATGCTAAGAGGTCCTGGTGGTCATAAATCTGCTTCCTGTCTGTTCTCATAAAGGGCTTTAGAGAGGACACGACAGAACTCCATCAACCAACATCCTTTGATTCAGAGGATAAGTCCTTTGCCCGTGACCTTCTGGACTTGGAGGCAAACGGTTTCTAAGAGTTGTTTCTGGCTAAGGCATCCCTCCCCTCCCAGACAATGCAGGAATGTATTGAAAGAAGAAAGGAGAAAGAAAACAGAAAGAGATGAGTCTGCAGTAAGTTTCCTACGGAGTAAAAATCTACAATTATTGAAGATTTGGAAGAAATGATTAGTTAGAGTGAAGGCATCCACACAACACATCCGAATCCAAAAAAAGGGGACTTTTAAATATAAATAGACATAAAAGCAATATTAGGTGACATTATTTGTATTTTCTGAAAGTTAAACTTGGAAAATAATTCCTGTGTACACTTTACATTACTTGATGTAATAACAGTAATGCTGTAATTATTGTTAAGAATCTAATACAAAAATCCTTTTACTTGGTTACTTGGTGTCTGGCAGGTCACCCTGTGCATCTCATAGTGAAGATGGTCACAACTGACAACAAACCGGCCAATCGAATAATGCCGAATTTTGATCAGTGTTTACCAGAGGAGAGAGGAGAGCTTTACCAAACTGTAAATTGGAATTGATAACAGAGGAGAGAACTTCTGAATTAACCGTTACTGGTGCATCTACAGTTCCTCTTAATCACGATTTTGACAGGTCAAATATTTCCAAAACTTTTCCTCTAGTGGAAGAAAATGTTCTACTTACGGATGCACAAGACTATGAGAAAAAGGAGATACGTGGCCAGTTCCCGTAAAACACTTTTCAGGTGTTTCTCTCGGTCAGCGCTGCTTTCCTCCATGAGCCTTGTTCCCCAGAGACCTTTAAAACAGTAATAAAGGAAGTCATTTTATTTTTTAAAAATCTCATGAATGGCAAAAGGAAAAACACATAAAAAACAGTATACCTTTAAGGGAGATGCTCCTGGATTTTTTTTTAGCATGCTCTAAAGGCAACCGAGAAATGGTTTTAGCAGGAATACCTTTAATTTAGGAATACATCAGCCGCTACCATCCCCCCAGATGTGCAAAACACAAGGCAATGATCTGATCATTGTCTAAACTCCCAACCTCATTAGAAAATATCTTAGTAAAAATTTAGAAAGAGAAGAGGAAGTTTAGGTTTAATAATTATGCATACACATCGGTCCTTCCTATATGCGGGAGGAATTACCGTGTTACTAAATTAATTATCCTCGTTAGTACATGATGTAACATTGCAAACAATACTTTTTAGGTCACCCCTGATGAAAAGAGGTCCTGGTCGGAGCACCATTGCATTATGGAAACATCTATCAAGCTTCTAACGCGCCTGTGTAAAATCTCTGCTCTGTACCCATTTTTGCCTTTTAAGAAATTCAGTGCTGACTGATTACACTAAACACGCTCAGCTGAACAGTTTTTAAAACATGCCAATTAACGTATGATTTTTAAATGAAAAGCAACGAACTCATCTGCCTTCCCTCTCTCTTTGGAGAAAGGGTAAAAGCAGCACCCGTGCTCCATATTTTAGCAGATGGAAAAAGCGTTGGGCCGGCTGAGCGAAGATGACATAAGCCATGGTGAGCTGCCTGGAGAGAGATCCCACAGTTGTGGACGCAGCCAGCAGACAGACATGGTGGCCGTCCAAACCCCAGCTAGTGAGCAGTGTGGTCAAGTCACACTGCTGGTTACTTGGAAGAGCCTTAGTGTTTTCCAAAAAAGACAAACCTCTCAATTCTTTCTGTTAGATTAGGTCAGCTGTTAATGGCAAATTGCCTCACACTTCTATCCCACAGACTTTAACCCCTTCCATCACAGAAACTCACCGAGCCACTGATGCCACAATCCAGCCACACAGAGAACAAGGGGAAAATGGTATGTGGTCTTGCACTTGGAAGAAATGACTTCATTGCTAGTGTTTATGTACTTTTTAAGTCTTATAATCATACATTAGTTCTACTCCTAAATTGGGGTATTTCGTTTCCTTTTCTTCTTTTCTCCCAAATTTCCTTTAGGAAAAATCAGCAACTGCTCTCAAAGACACTGGGTTACGCGTCCTAGGTTTCGCCACGCCGGAAGGGGAGCATGACTTATGACCAGGTTTGCTTCTGCCAACACCTGGTGGTTGTGTCAGGGGATTACTCACTCAGAAGAAATGCACCAAGCAGAATGTCTGCTCGCTGAAACTCCATCATAGTAAAGAATTATTACGAACTTAGATGACATGGAAAATTACAGCTCAGAATAACACAGAGGCAGCCAAATATTAGGCTCAGTAGCCCTGGATAAAACCACACCATTTCTCTGGGCGTATTTCTTTTGGAGGCCAGGCCTAAAATATACGCATAAGTGGAAATTGCTAGTCCCTTGACCATCCGCAGAGACTGCTGCCTTGTCTCACTTGGTCAGTGATTTCACTCTTTCCCATGGTTTATAAACAATTACGCAATAAGGAAAAGTCATGGTTCTTACTATTTGCAAATGGTTTTGCTTGACCTACAAACAGAAAACACCAAACTCCTATCGAATTTTCTTCAGGCTAAATTTGCAATGGTCTACGGCAATTTAATTCTAGCCCTTGAATGACACATTCCAAATGAAAAGAAACAAGCCCTTTTATTTATATGTTATGTGAGTATATTTCTATGCATTTACTTTTTTCTAAATTTCTCTAGCTACCTCCTCAAATACTTATTGCTTTACAAATGTCATCCAGTTTCCCCACTGGGTGTGTATGTAGTAGGGTCAGTCTTAGGATACGGGGATCCCTTCACATCCTGATGGGTGAGAAGTGCTGCATCCACAAATGGAAAAAACAGCTGTCCTGTAGCCAACTACTTCCCATGTTTAGTTATCATCAGGGATGATAGAATAAGAATGGTGAAGGGCAGCGTTCACGTCCAAAATGGGAGCGTTCTTCAAAAACAACGGTTGTCTTTTCCCGCCATCATCCCAGCTGCGGAGGGAGTGCCTCCAGGCACTCACGTTCAGTACATAACGTGTCTCCATCTGTTAGGAGAACACGATTATGAGGGGACACGGGACAATATGCCATTTCCTTCCTGTGTAAGAAGGTGATTAGTCAATGCCAGAGCCCAAAGTCGGAGCACATCACCTCAACAATAAGTGTTACTTATTAATATGCATATTAACTAACATGCAATTTATTTGCAATTAATATGCAAATTAACATGCATAAACTCTGAGATGGGTAATCCAAAACACCAAAAAGGTCTCCAACATAAATAACTGACTTTAGAAAAAATGCCATTCTGCAACTCTTTTATCCAAATGCTTCCAAACCCTTTTTATTTTGCAATATATAAAAAAAAATCAGAGAGAGAGAGCAATATAATGAACTCCCATGTACCCCTCACCCAGCTTCAACAGGTATCAACTCAACACCAACCTGGATTCATGGAAACCCTCACCCACTCGTCAATTATTTTGAAGCTAATTCCAGCGACTTTATCATTTCACCTGTTAATATCTCAGTTCCACGGTAAAAACAATTCAGTGTGGCTCTTTTGCCTCACGTTAACCCTGTCCCATCTGAAATACATTAACCCACTGTGACTCACTGATCGTGACAAGGTGCAGTGTGGAGGTCTGGAATCCAAGCTGTGTTCAAATGAAGGGTCAGCCACTTAGGAGCTGTGAGACCTTGCCTAACGCCATGAGCCTCTACTTCCTCATTTGGAAATGAGGTAAGAGTACCTCTCTGTGGGGTTGTTCTGGGAATTAGAAATATTATGTGTACAGCAATAGAGTGGCGGCAAGAGGCCCTTTTATGGCTTCAGAAACAGGTCCAAATCTGAAATGTCCTACTTCTGACGCCTAGTTGGTCCAGATTTGAGAATGGCGTGGAGACCCAAATCCATATGGACTTTGAAGTCATTGTGAATTGCCTGACCAAATTCTCATTGCACTCACATGATAAAAGAATCCTGTTTTGGGGCTTAGACACATGTGGGCCTTGCTTAGGAAGATATATACAATCCTTCTTCACAGTGATTTGAATTGCAGGGACACCTTCAGAAAGGGAAGTGACTTTTTACTATTGGTCCGTTTTCTACAGAATAGTCAGTTGCTACCTTATGATACTGACGCTGGAATCTCAAATTTCTTAGGCAGCCCCCTCCTGAGATGCAGACAGGCGTGTACCACAGCTAATGGCGTGATCTACCTGCATATTCCACAGACAGCTCACACTCACATGCCCCAAACTGAGATTTCTCTTCTGTTCCTTTCTCTAGAAACCTGTTTGCCCTGTGTGGGTTAATGGTACCAACCCAGAAACATGGGTTTCATCCTGGAACAGGCCCTTTTCATAACCCTCACATGGAGGTGGTCCACAATTCTGATAGTTTCTCTCTTTCACCTAGCGCTCTTCCATCCCAGCTCACAATCCTCAGTGCAACTGACACTTTATCACTGTATCACCTTTGTCACTTTATCCTGACCTATTCTCCCAGCATTTGGTGCTATGCACCTCACCCCATTCTCTACATTCTTGCTAGAATCATCTTCAGATTGGCATGATATCATATCAGCCCCCTGCTTGAAGCCCTCACTGACTCTGCCTACAGGAAAAAGTATCAATGAGCTACAAGCTTGCTTGGTCTTACTTCTCTATTTTTCCCTCCTCCAGCTCCCCCCTGAATCCTTCAAAACATAACTCAAGATTCACTTCTTCTAACCTCCCCAGGTAGAGCAGGTCCTTTCTTCTTTGGGTCCCTCCCACAACTGGGACCTGGCGTTGCAATGATTTACCTACACTTCTCACCCCCCTACTAAACTCTAAACTCCTTGGGAGTTGGGATCTTGTATTATTCATCTCTGTATCCCTAGTACCTACCACAAGGGAGATGCTCAATAAATGTCTGTTGACTGCACAAACTGTGTTACTAGCATAGCCTTATCACACCCTGCAGAGTAGCAACCCTCCCTCAAAAAAAAAATCCCCATGCGATGAAAATACAACATCTCACTTGTTCACAATTATAGTGCAAATAAAAAGGGAAAAGGAAGCAATTATGGAGTGAGGGTTCAATTAAAAATAAAGGGAAAGTCACAATAGCCAAAAGGTAGAAACAACCCCAGTGTTCATCAACTGATGAATGGATAAACAAAATGTGGTATATACATACAAGGAAATACTATTCAGTCATCAAAAATGAATGAAGTTCAGATACATGCTACAACTTGGATAAACCTCGAAAACGTTATACTAAGTGAAATAAGCCAGATATGAAAGGACAAATACTGTGTGATTCCACTAATATGAGGTAACCAGTAAAGAAAAATTCATAGAGTCAGAAAGAGGAAGAGAGGCTGGGGGGTGCGGGGAAGAGGAGGGGAAGTTATTGTTTAATGGGCAGACCTTCTATTTGGGATGATAAAAAAGATCTGGATATGGACAGTGATGATACAATATAGTGAGTGGGAGAGGAGGTATCTATTTTTTAGAGCAGCTTAGCCCACCCTGACCAATACAGCTAGTTCTTTATGATTTCTCCAGGAAAACAAACAAAAAACCAACCAAGCATATATGTCTGAAATAACAGAAAGTGACTTTAGTACCCGGATATATCCATAAAACACATTCAACTTTGGAAATTCAGAAAATATGATAACTCATGTAGAGTCTTAAATTTTATCTCTGCATTAAGAAGCGTTTGCTAAGAGAAAAGTAAACGAGATCATTGGGTTGGGGAAATCTTTTAGTCTGGAGCAGTCTTTCCATCTTTCAGCCTTCCTTTGCTTCCTTCGGAGCAGGCCTCCGTCAGCCCTTCACTGGCGGCCTCCTACCTGGTCCTCCTGCTTCCCTGTCTCCTTCTGCAAAGCTCTCCTGCCCAGCACACTGCTTGACTCGTATTCGCTTTCAACGTGCTCTGCCCCTGCTCAAAACTTTCCAACTGCTTCCTAATATTTAAGGGTAAATTCTTAATTCCTTAGCTAGACACAATTTCCTCCCATCCTCAGGCCTCAAACATTTCTTCATTGCTATCTTACTCCTGCTAAGAGGATAGATCTATTTAGTGTCCAAGGAGAGAAATGACCATCTGCTGTCCAGCTCAGATTCATGTCATTTAACAACAACACAGGATATGCTGAAGCTAGAAGGGACCTTGAAGATTGGGTTCAACTCTTCCATTTTATACATGATGAACAGAGGCCAGGAAGTCTGAGTGAGTTTTTTTTTATGGAAAGTCACAAAAGGTTGGAGACCTCCAGGGAAGCTCCTGACCACTCCAATTTGAGTAATTGCTCCTACCTTTAGAAATTCCAAGTCACTCTCTCTTCTGACTCTGAGCACTACTTATACAATGTATATAAGATTTTTTGTCATCGGTATCCCAAGAGGGGGGAAAAAAAATCACAACTCATTCATGGTTATTCATTTCACTTTTCTGGGTTTCTATCCATAGGAAAATGGTGTTGTGCTATATATATATATTTTTTTGGTAGCACCTAGTATAGTCACTAATTATTTAACAAATGTTACTTAATAAGTGACAAGAGTATCAATTATATTTCTTCTTAAAAGAAATAAAATAAAATTTATTCTAAATTTTTCTGTAAAAAAGATTTTCATGATTCTATTCTACTAATTAGACCACTGATAAGGTTTGACTAGAAGTTTTACTGTTACCTTATTCACTGTAAATTTTCTGAAACTTTTCTTTAAAAGAAATGAACTTATACATACACTCATATATTTCATTTCATTATATTCCATTATTGAGTTTATCCAAAGAACATTAAGTGTTATCAAATACTTAAGCTGAATTAACAGGATCATGACTTTCCATTATTTATTAACTTATAAGAAACTCCTCTCACTTCAGTGAATACTTTAAAAAGCACAATTAAAACAATTAAACAACCTGAAAAGAGTATGAGAGTTTCTTACTAATCTACTCACACAGGTTATCCAAAAAGGATCTTTTGGTCCCCACCATGCTCTGAATCAAATTAACTAGCATAATCACTGTGTAAGAGTACCAAAATGTACACTTTTAGAATCTATGATTTAATTTCTATTTATGAAGCACTCACAACATGGCAGAGACTTGCTACACGTTTTATGTTTCACCTCATTTAATCCTCCCAAGTCAAGAATAAGTATTATGATCATGTCTTTAAAAAAAAATTCAAAAACTGGGGATCAGAGAGGTTAGGCAATTTGCTCGAGGTCACGTAGCCAATGTGTGGTAGAACTGGGGTTCGGGTGTAGGCCTGACTTGGTGTTAATCACGTTGCTGTAAAAACACCTGGATAGCTTTTTGTGCAAGATTTTCAAAACTGACAGGAAGAGAAGGGAAAGGAAATTTTCAAAAGAACTGAGAATGGAAAACTCTTTAAAAGTAGAGGTTAAAGTCACTTGGATGGCAAGAGCCAATGCAACTCTTTTCCAAAGATGCCTCTGACAAAACTTTGCAAAAACAGGATCCCATTTGCTCTTGGAAAATTTGTGTCCTCTTAATAAGCACTGGCAATTTTGAAAATTCCTTTCCTGCCTTTTGGAGAGCTGGGTGCACCGAACTCTGACACATTTCCACACAGCTGGTATCTGATGACCTCACTGTCTCATTGGAACTTCAAAGAACATTAACTTAGTTATTTAAAAACATACTTTCAACTTTTTTAAACAACATTAGCATTTACTTTGCAACTGTTTTAGAAAAATACCTAGACTTAGAAATGGCCGAATAACTGTTTTGCTAGACAGTTTATTCTATTCGTGGCGTTCTTAACAGCTCCCTCTCCCCCAAACAACCAGACACCGCCAAAACTACATCAATGACTATCCAGCGACACCCTTCCACAACTAGGACCCTGTACTGCGTACCCATTCCGGAAAGGGGTAAGGGGCAATAGGGCATCCAGGACAGTGAAAGGCCATGGGTACTAGCACATAAGTTTCGTTTTCATTTAGTGAAATTCGCAAATATGCAGTTGCAACCACCATTCGTTGCCTTAGAATATTTTTTTCCCTACAAGGAAAAAACCCCCCCAAACTCCAGATGTACCCCTTCGCTCTAATACGGCTTTCACTTATTTCCAAAGGTAAACATAAGCTGACACATCTTTTAGAAGAAGGAGGTATCCAATAAATTTGCACCAACAAGGGCGCAGTGGAATTCCGTGCTGGGTACCGGAAATAGAACGGAATTAGCAGAGGTGCGGAAGACGCTTCTTAGGGAGGCGGGGACGCAATGGGAACGCGAGCGGGAGCCCTGGAGAGCTGCCCTCCGCGGGCGATGGCTCTGGCGGCGCCCGCACTTCTGGTTTGTGCATCAGCCGCCGAGGGTCGCGCTCTTACCTCGCAGCCCGCGAACCAGCCTCTCGGCCCAGGCCACTCGCGGCAGCTGCCCGTCCAGGGGGAGGTGGCGATGCAGCGGGTCCCCGCCGCCGCCGCCGCCGCCGCCGCCAGCCGGGCTGGGGCTCGGCGGGCCCTGGTCCTCTCGCTGGCGCCGCCTCCCGTTCGGAGGGCCCGCGCCGTGGTAGCCCCCCAGCCCCCTGCCCCTGGCGCACACAGAGCTCACAGCTGAGGAGGCGACCGACCTCCGGCTGCCCGGGCGCCACTCTACGTCCATCTCCACCACCATTCCCCCTTCTTCTCCCTCCACCTCCTCTTCCTCCTCCTCCTCCTCGGCCTCGAAGCCCGGGTTGTCGCGGCTCCACGCCTGCCGCGAGCACGACGAGAGCGGAGGAGATGGGGAAGCCGAGGCTCCGGCCGGGGGGTCCCGCGCGGCCGCCTGCCGGATGCGCTCCATCTCGATCTCCAGGCCCCTCTGCTCGCGGAGGCCGCCCGGGCCGGCGAAGCCGGCGCCCGCGGCCCGCCCGCCCGCCATCAGCCGGCCCGGGCCCGCCGCTCGGGGCGCCGGCGTCCGCTTCGCGTCCCCGGGCTGCTGCGGCTGCACGCGGCTCGAGTTCACCATCGTGGTCACTGGCGCCCGGCGCGCCGTCGCCCCATGCCGCGCTCGGCGCTGTCCGCCGCAGGAGCCATGTTCCTTTCTTCCCGGGGCCCGCCGCCTCCTGCTCTCCGCCCCCGAGCTCCCCAGAGTCCCGCGTCCCTCGCCCGCCCCCTCGGCCCGCCTCCCCCCGCCTCGCCTCGCCTCGCCTCGCCTCGCCCAGCGGCCGCGGCGCGCTGCAGGGGGAGGCGCGAGGCAGCCGCCCCCGCGGCCGGCGCGCTGGGCGAGCGGCGCCTGGGCCCGTGTCCCAAGTGCAGCCGGGGCCCGGGCGTCCCCATTGCGTTCGGGTGGGAGGGCTTCCGGAGTTGGCACTGCCTGCGTCACCCAGAGTGGTGCTTGGGTCCCTGCTAGCCGCCAGCCACTTCTGCCTCGGTTGACCGCGGTGCAGGGAGCGAGGGAAACCCCTTTGTGCGACGGCGTGAACAAGCGAGATCCAGCCCGAGCCGGTCTGCAGCAGGGTCAAAGGTCGTTCCTCCGTTTGAAAACTACCAGCAGACTCCTAACAGAGCCCTATCGCTGACTTCCTTGGCCTTTGGCGCGCTCACCCCCCCGCCCCAATCCAGCAGCTTTTTGGAGGGTTTGCTGACTCTGGTTGGCTCCTCTGTCCACGCGTTGCGGGGACCCCGAGGATTCGGCCGCGGGGCTCTTGGATCGCTGATGCTCCGCAGAGCTCGACCGCCCCCTTCCCACCATCTCCCCGTCTGTGAGTCACGGAATCCCGCCTCAGGCCGCAGGTCCAGAGCTTTATTCCCGCTGTCCGGAGCACATCCAGCTGGACGCTCTGCAGTTGTCTCAAACTTCACCCATCCCAAGGGAGGTTTGTTATCTTTTCCCTTCTTCTTTTAAGCCTGCTTCACCTCCTGTATCCCCAGTTGAGAGCTGAGGCATCGTCACTCCCCAAAGTACACTTCATGATAACCTCATCTGTCTGCTCTTCGCCTCCAACACCTCATTTCCCCCAAATTGTGTTACTTTTGCCCCACAAAGGTCTCTCTGATTAGGACCTCTGTTATTCATTCCCCTTGTCAATGATTTAGTCCAGGGCCCTTACGACTTGTTTTATGCTGCGTTGGAACAATGGATCTGTCAACTCCACCATCATTTTTCACTTCTGGGTACCCGCTGTTTCCAAATTGGGTTCGCAACCAAACCTGCTCATGTCGCATTGATGCTTAGACACCCGTGGAGGCTTCTGACAGCTTAAAAGGTAAAAATTTAATTTATGTAGTTTGGCTTGGTAAATTTTCATAATCTGCTGCTATATTTTTTTTTGCTAGGGCTGTCGTAACAAAGTACCACAGACTGGGTGTCTCAAACGACAGACGTTTATTTTCTCACAGTTCTAGAGGCTGGAAGTCTAAGGTCAAGGTGTTGGCAGGGTTGGTTTCTTCTGAGGTCTCCGTCCTTGACTTGTAGGTGGCCGTCTTCGCCCTGTGTCTTCACATGGTCGTCCCTCTGTATGTGTCTATGCCTCAATTTCCTCTTCTGAGGACACCAGCCAGATTGGATTAGGGCCCACTCTAATGATCGCATTTTAACTTAATTACCTTTTAAAAGACCCAGTCTCCAAATACAGTCACATTCTGAGGTACTCTGGTTGGAGGGGTTAGGGTTAGACTTCAACACGGGAATTTCTGAGGGGGACACAATTCAGCCCATTACAGCTCCCAACCTGCTTTTCCAGCATGGTTTCCCACCTGTGCAGCACGCTTTGCTGCTTCCCTGTGCCCTCACAGCATGCTGCTCGTATTTAGGTAATCACGGCCACCCATCACCTAATCCTGCAGTTTATCTATTCAGGTATCTGTGTCCTTCACTTAACTATGAGCTTCTCAAGGGCAGGGCTGATGCAGTCCATCCAGTCTCCTTCAGAAGACATTTCCTGCACACTGAATTAGGAGCTGGCATGCAGAGCACAGTATGACACAGCCCCTGCTCTCAAGAGGAGACAGACAAATAAACCGGCAATAACTGTCCTGGGTGAGGGCTGTGATGCCTGTCGTCTGAGGAGCCTCTACAGGTGCCGGTGCCCCTAACAGAGCGCTGCCAGATTGCATCTTCAAAGGATTCCCAACAGACACCTGGCCGGAGGAGAGCCAGGCCTGAGAAAAAAGAGCAGAATCTCAGCCCAAGTGTTCTGCTGGAGAATAGGTCTAGTTTAGTATTCTTAAAACGTGATTCTCGACATCAGTGTGACACTTGTTAAAAATACACATTCCACGTCCCCACTCCAACCTTATGGATTCAGAAACTGCAGGATTTCAGGCCTGAAATTCTGAATCTTCTCTGAGGATTCTGGAGCATCCTAAGTTTGAGAAGCACCAACATGGTCCACATGCGTGGGGTTTCCTGAAACATTTCCCTCGTGTTCCTAGCGCTTCATTGTCACCAGTGGTGCCCTCTTCTGCAATCCCAGGCCTAGAAGAAACTTCAGTGGTCTTTGAGTCAGACTAACTCTTTGTCTTGTGCCTGCACTGTGCTACTTCTGAACCCTGGTTCAGTTCCTGCGCTGCCACTTCCTAGCTGTGTGACCTTGGGCAAGTGGCTTTACCTCGTTGTGCCGGAAAATGGAAATAATAATAGTGTTCGCCTCACGGGGTTGTTGTGAAGATTAGGTGAATTAATACATGTAAGGCATGGGGAACACTTCCTGGCACACGGTAAATGCTCAAGTGTTAGCGTTATGAGCTCTTATAGCTTACTTAGGATAAGTATTTTCATCTATTAGAATTGCATATTTGGAAGTCTTTGTCCTAACCAGACTATGAGCTTCTTGAGGATGGACACTCCATGACCAAGACAGAGGATTCCATAACAAATATTTATTGAGCACCTAGTAGGAGCCAGGCACAATGCCAGGACAGAGTGCAAGCAATGACACTAGTGAAAAGCCCCGCCATTAAAGAGCTTGCATTCCCCGCGGATTGGTTGGGGAAATGAATGAATCTAGTCAGGTACAGTCATTTTAAGGCACACAGCTAGACCTCTGGCTATGACAGGGGTTCCTAATTCTTCTTGTAGAGGTCTTTTTAACTTTCGCATACCACCACTTCTCCTGCAGGCTCCAAGGGCCCTTGGAATAGCTTATGCCCACTTGAAGCTATTATGTTCCCTGCTCAAAATGCTGGTTTTAGTTTTGTGATATTTGTCTCCCAAGGATATTTTGATTTTCCAGAGTTCAAGGTTTAGAAGGCAATAGACTTCTGCTTGTTCATTTCTTGTTTGTTCTTCCTGTTTTCTGCTAGCAGGCCTAGAGTCCAGAGACATAAGGAGACTGAATGGAGAAACAATAATATCAAGGAATGATAAATTAATTCAAGTGCTGTCCATGTATTCAGTGCAAATTCTGTGCATTTACTATACATAGTAAATAACATTATTATTTTAGTCAGAATATGCAAAACAAAATACTCTTTGGACACATCCTTCAGGGAGTTATAATCTCAAGGGAGAGATACACACACTGAGTAAATAACAATAGACGGGAGAATATGATTTAGTGTCAAGTCAGTAGTGAAGGTTTTCAGCATGGGAGGGGTTGAGAGGAGAGACTGCCCTTCCTCAGGCTGGCATGGGAAGCGCAGGTAGGCAGGCCAGATCGTGGAAGGCCTCAGATGCATCGTTAGGAGTACGGACTTTATTCTGTAATTGATGATAATAACATGCCCCCTTTCTGTAGTGTCAATTATTTAAATCAAAATCTGAAATATTCTTTCTAAGACTATACCCCGTCCCTCAAAGAATACAGATTGATTGAAAACGTGTCCGCACATACATAGTTCAGATTTAGATGTGTGCTTACCTGAAACTCAAATCACAAATCGTTGAAAGAAATACGCTTTTTTAAAATGCACAGCGATATTTGTGTAATATGACTTAGATAGTATTTGATCCACAGCGTCTTTAAATCCTACATTGTAGGAGTTTCTCTACTAATTTCAATCTTAGACTTCATAAACCCTTCCCCAGCTGTCCAATATATTTCCTGCTCAAATATTTATTTATTCATTATTTCTGGCTGACCAATATTCTCTTTCCTGCTTTTACCTTGACTCTTTTTGCCCCTTCAGAGCTCCTAGCTTTTACTCAAGCAGGCCCTGAGGTTGTAAATTTCTCTCCCTTCCCACAGAATTCCTTCCTTTAGTACCCATCGTAAAACTCTATTTCTCATGAGAAGTTATCCCTTATTAAATAAGTGAGATACACAAACATATTTTTCTTCATCTGGTTGCTACATCCTATTGCCATATTACAAATTTCAGTAATCTATAGGGCCTGAAATACTGTGTGGGATAGATAATGTAGCTTGGATACTATTTGGTTTTGTTTCATCTGTGTGGTCGATTCTTCTGGGGACACACTTATAAAACCTCACCTATTAGCGTTAGTGCCACTGAGGACCTTCAGAGAAGTCATTTAAAAGGCGACTAGGCTAATTTAATACTTAGCATTCTCTACACCTCTGACTTCTGTACTTTAGAATTGCCTGTTTGTTTCCTGTTTTGCTTTTATTTTCCAATCTGAACTGATGAAGCAGATGCAAGCTGAAGTACCCATTGGTCCCACAGATTCCACCTTCAAAAGGAAATCCAAAAGGAGCCTCTGGTATGTGCGGTGTTGCTTAGCAACCCACCCAAACAAACACGTTTCTCAATTTTTTTCTCAGCCCTTATTTATTCAAGAACATTGTAAAATAAGTTTTTAATCACTTGACATCTGAAATCAGAAGAAAATTTGGTGTTTGGGGCTTTATAAGAACTGCCAACCATGCTAAAATGTTTACTTTATTTCTCACTTTACTGCTCTAATAATGCAAGGCTGGGATTTGTGGTATTCCTCTAAATGTCTGGAGTTTGGTTTGGATATATCCCTGCCTCTGCGGGGGTAACCTTGGAGCCATCGTTGGTTGGCACTGTGATTTTTGATGATCTAATCTCTCTCAGTTTTCTTCTCTGAATAATATGGTTAAATACCAACCTTACAAATTCCTGCAGAATTTTCGTTGAAGACATAATGAGGGAATATTAATAAATTCATCAAACACATATAGAATATCCACTAGACGCCAGGTACCATGTGGAATTCTGGCGAGGCAAAGATAAGACATGACTCCGACCTTCAAGGGGATCAAGTCTTACATGTCAACAATGCCACTTACACCGTAAATTAATATAATATTGTAAATTAACAATACCTCAGTAAAAAACAAAAACGAAAAAGGGTGCCTGGAAACATTTTTACATCACTCCCAAGCTCTCTTCTACATTGAAAAGACTTATGAATCTTTCTAGACTCAGGCATCATTTCCTTTTGGAAACTTCCTTAGCTGCAAACCTGGCCCCCCTGCTTGAATTTTTTTTTCTTGTTTTTTTTTTAACTTTTTATTTTATATTGGAGTATAGTTGATTAACAATGTTGTGTTCGTTTCAGGTATACAGCAAAGTGATTCAGTTATACATATACATGTATCTGTTCTTTTTCAAATTCCTTTCCCATTTAGGTTGTTACATAATATTGAGCAGAGTTCCCTGTCCCATACCATAGGTCTTTGTTAGTTATCCATTTTACATATCTCCCTGCTTGAATTTACTTGCCATCTACCTTGCAAACCTTTATCACAACATTTACCACTTTATATTGAAAATGTCTGTTAACATAGTCTTCCTGAGTAGGACTGTAAAGTCCTGGAGAGCGGAGACTCTGCCTCATTTAGTTTGTAGTTCAGCAGCCCAGCAACCATTTCCCTTTCTTATTATAACGGTAATCAATTTTTCTCGGGGAAACAGTCCTCTCCGTTCTGAGTCCCTGAGTGCCTCAGGTGTGGCTGACACCACTGCTAAGCTCCCAAGTGGTGGGTGTGGATCTCAGGCTTGGCCAACCAGCGTATCATGTCCCCTTGACACCTGTGAATGGTATTTAAGAACAGGCATGGGAGCTGGTTCTATCCAATGGAAATCAGAACAGATTTTTTTTTTTTTTTTTGAATTCTTGGAAAAGAAAAGCTTTTCTTCCCACCAGATTTGGAGTTGTAAGGATGTAAGTCTAGACAAGCTGGCAGCCAAAATGTTTATGCTAGAGGAATAATGGAACAATATGGAACAAATGGGCTGGGCACAATATTTTTGGCTCAATCTTTTTTTTCCTGTTTGCAGGATTCTGGAAACATTTCTCCACCTTCCTCTGTCATTAAATGTTGCTGTGGAGAAGTAAGAGGTCTGATTAAACCCACATTTTTTTTTCTCTCAGCCCTAGCAGGTGACTTGATTTTTCTTTCCAAAAGTTACCTGTTTAGTGAGTTTTTTAAAGAGTACACATTTGGGTCGATCATTCTGCATAATTGTTTTTCTGGGAAATACTGTACAGGTTTAATCAGTAAATTAAAATTTTCATTTATTTTAGGAAAGCTTTCTACTTTTATAATTTTGAAATATTCTGTTTCATTTGTTTTGTTCCCTTAATCCAAGGGTACCAATAATGCATATGTTGGAGCTACTGTTTCATTTCTGTATTATCCTCTTTCTAATGGTTTCTGTCATTTTCTGGTTTTGTTTTTAATAGGATTTTTACAAATCATGTCCCCCATGTTACTGTACTTTTCATATTTTCGTAGTTTTAAATGTGGCTTTCATTTCCCTAATTATTTATTTTAAATCCTTAATTCCTTTCACGAATTATGCCAGCTCCCTTTTCATTTCCGCATGGTCATATATTTTATTTGATCTTTTTCATTCTTTTTTTTAAAGTTAAAATTATTTTTAAAGGATTTCTGTTCCTGGCCCTGAGGGAGCAACAGAAACATATTTACCCACTTACCTTAAACAAATAAGAAACTAGTCCAAATTTATGATGAATGGTTTCAAACATTGGACAATGGACAGTGATGAATAGTAATCCTTGAAAGAAGATAAACAAACAACGTGAGTCCTATGGTTTCTCCAGTAATTCCCTAGAGAGTGATTCCAGGCTGCTGTGCAGTCTCCCTTAGTTGAGAAGACAGAGTAAGTTGAGAATTTGGGGAAGCCAAGGTGGATGGAATTCACAGAGTACCAGAGAGGAGAGAGTCACACAGAGAAAGAGCTCCAGAGATCTCCAGGGTGTTGCCCTTGAGTCTTCAAAGCATTTGAAGAATCTGCCTGAGGCAAGAGGAATAATTACCAGAAAGGAGCAGGTGGAAAAATTCTTGATGCTCTCATAGAGGGGGAATATTTTAAATTCTTCAAACATCCAAAGCAGAGAAACCTTGCAATACATGGGGTGTTGAGTAGAAACCTCAGAAGGGTAATGCCTCAGTAGTGAGGCTGAATTAGCCTAGAATAAAAGCTTGTTTGCTCTGTATAACTTTTGGTCAAAATAGTCTGTTGAGTATGTCATCTATTTCCTAAGTGAATCTAAGTGATATGTTAAAATTTTTCACTTTATTATATTCTTTCCCCCTTATTTAAAGACTTTGCTTTAGATCACTTTTAGTTTCACAACAAAGTTGAGAAGAAAATACAAAGATCTGCCAGATAACGCTTGCCTCCACATATGCATAGCTTCCCCTATTACCAGCATCCTGGTCAGAGTGGTACATTTATTACAATTGATGAGCCAATATTGACACAATATTACCACTTAAAATCTATAGTTTATATTAGCGTTCATTTTTGGCGTTGTACATTCTACGGTTTTGGACAAATATATAATGACATATCCATTATCATAGTGTATACGGAATAGTTTCTCTGCGGTAAAAATTCTCTGAGCTGCGCTTATTCATCCCTCCCTCACCCCCTAGCTCCCAGCAACCACTGATCTTTTTACTGTCTGCATAGTTTTACTTTTCCCAGAATGTCCTCCAGTGGAGTCATACAGTACGTAGCCTTTTCAGATTGACTTCTTTCACTTAGTAGTATGCTTTAGCGTTTTCTCCATGTCTTTTCATGGACTGAGAGCTCATTCCTTTTCAGTGCTGCATAAAATTCTGTTGTCTGGATATACAACAGTTTATTTAGCCATTCACCTACTGATACCTTGGTTGCTTCCAAGTTTTGGCAATAATGAATAAAGTTGCTATAAACATCCATGTGCAGGTTTTTGTGTGGTTATGTTTTCAACTCTTCTGGGTAAATTGCTGTATCCTGTGGTAAGAGTATGTTTAGTTTTGTGAGAAACTACCAAACTGTCTTCCAAAGTGGCTGTATCATTTTGCATCCCCACCAGCAGTGATCCTTGCCAGGATTTGGTGTCGTCCGTGTACTGCATTTTGGCCATTCTAATAGGTGTGTAGTGTTATCTCACTGTTCTAATTTACATTTCCCGGACGACATATGATGTGGAGGTTTTTTATATGCTTATTTGGTAAAGTGTCTGTTAAGGTCTTTGGTCCATTTTTTAACCGTGTTGTTTATCTTCCTATTGTTGAGTTTTAAGAATTCTTTTTATGTTTTGGATAACAAGTCTTTTATCAAATGTGTCTTTTAAAATATTTTCTCCCAGTCTGTAGCTTGTCTTCTCATTCTTTTGACATTGTCATTTGCAGAGCAGAACTTTTACATTTTAATGAAGTCCAGCTTACAAATTCTTTCTTTCACGGATCACACCTTTGGTATCTTATCTAAGAAGTCATCATCATACCCAAGGTCATCTAGGTTTTCCTATTATTATGTTTTCATCAGTTATTTATTGTGATTGTAATAGTTTTTGCTATGTAACATTTTGTCTCCCTGTTGTTTGGCATGTAATGGTTCATAATAGTTAAATCTTTATTGGACCTTTAACAGTATAGAATAGACTCATAGCTACATTGCACGCTATTTGCTTTTTAATTCTACTTCTTTGACAGTACTATTGCAATGCTTTTTAAAAATTTTAATCTGTTTATAAGGGAAACACATAAAACAAAGAGAAACAAAAACGTTGTAGGATTTATTATTGTTATTATTTTTATCATTATCAGAATCTGTCTTTGAACAGAGGGGCTTCATCTATTTACATTTATTTTTTCCAGCATTATTGCGATATGATTTACAAATAAAAATTGTACATAATTGGGTGGTATGATGCGATTTTTTTAAAAAGTTGTACAATATGGTGATTTAATATACATATTTATTGTGAAATTATTATCATAATCAAGTTAATTAACACATCCATTACTTCACATAATTACCTTGTGTAACTATGTAGGTGTGTGTATCATGGTGAGAACACTTAAGACCTACTCTCTTAGCAAATTTCAAGTAAATGCAGTATTATTAACTATAATCACCATGCTGTACATTAGATTTCCAGAACTTATTCACCTTATTACTGAAAGTTTGTACCCTTGAACCAACATCTTCTCATTTCCACCACACCCCGGCCAGCCCTGGAAATGACTGGTTCTATGAGTTTGAATTTTTTAGAGTCCACGTATAGTTGAGATCCTACAGTATTTGTCTTTCTGTGTCTGACTTATTTCACTTAGCATAATGTCCTCTGGGTTCATCCATATCATTGCAGACAGCGTGATTGCCTTGTTTTTTAAGGACTGAATAATATTCCATTGTGTGTGTGTGTGCGCGTGTATATATATATATATATATATACATACATATATACACGCGCACACACACCACGTTGTCTTTATCCATTCATCTGTTGATGGACTTACGTAGTTTCCGTATCTTGGCTATCGTGAATAATGATGCAATGAACATGGGAATGCAGATATCTGTTTGTGATATACTGATCTCATTTCATTTCGATATATATCCAGAAGTGGATTGTTGGCTCATACAGCAGTTCTATTTTTAATTTTTTAGGAACCTCCATACTGTTTTTCATAAAGGCCAGTTTACATTTCCACCAACACTGTATAATGCACTGTATGATGCATTTTGAGTTAATTTTTGTGTATGGTATAAGATAAGGGTCTAATTTCATTCTTTTGCATGTGGACATCCAGTTTTCCCAGCATTGTTTTCTGAAGAGATTATCCTTTCCCTATTGAGTTTTCTTGGTGCCCTTGTCAAAGATCTGTTGACCATATATTTATTTCTCAGCTCCCAGTTCTGTTCCATTGGTCTATGTGTCTTTTTATGCCAGTACCATAAAATAGTTTGAAATCAGGAAGTGATGCCTACAGCTTTGCTTTTCTTTCTCAAGATTGCTTTGAGAGGTTTTGCTAGATGTATCTGTAAATACTTTATTGTACATCTCTTAAGAATAAAGCCTGATCCACTTTCATAAACATAATGCAATGATCACACCTAAGAAAACTATTAATAATTCCATAATACGATCTGACGTACTGTGTATATTCAAATTGCCATAATTGTTCCTCAAATGTGTTGTGTAGTTTTATTTCTTTTTTGATCCAGGAGTCAATCAAAATTCCTGTTTTGCCCTTGGTTATACCTGTTTAAGCTTTTAATCTAGTATCCTCCCTCAGCTACTCCCTCCTTTTTCTCTCATCACATTGACTTTTTTTGTAGTACTGAAAGATTTAGAAAAGGACAATACGCTCAGGATGCTCAGTTAATTTGAAGGTCAGACAAACAATGAACCATCTTTTAGTATCATATGCCCCTTGCTTACACTAGAAGATGATTTGTTGTCTTTCTGAAATTCAAATTTAAGTGAGTGTCCTGTATTTTATATGGCAGCCCTACTTTTCAGAAACTTGAAGTCTGTTGCATTACAGAGTAGCTCAATTTCTAGATTTGTTTGTTTTCTTCTGATTTGAATCGGTTAAACATTTTTTACAAAAGCATTTCATAGGCGACGGTGCGTCTTCTTATTGTGTCACATTAGAAGGTACATATCTAATAGTCCCATTAGTGAGGCTGTTTGATTACTGGATGAAGAGGGCGACTACTAAATCTCTTTAGTTAAAAGCATCTTCTTCCTTTGGAATTAGTAATTAGTTGAGTGGTGTTCTGAGACCAGGTGAATATCCTGTTCCCCATAACCTTCTGTGCAATGATTTTAACATTCATTAGGGATCATTTCCTGAATCAATACTACACTGTGGGTTGCAAAATGATTTTGCAATTTTATTATTTCTCCTACATTTATTGTAAGTTGGCATTCATCTGCAAAGAAGATCTTTCTTTTATGCTCTCTCTTATACTATCACTATATACTAATGGAATTAAGAAATCCAGTTTGTTATTATTTGTTACTGCCATTATTCTTTTTACTCTCAAATTACTCCAGTTTTGGCCAATGGAAGTTCCCTTCAAGTCTGCTCTTTGGTCCCCCGTATATGATTCCATTTTGTCTTTGAGTGCTTTCTTGCTTTCTATTATTAAAGAGGCTTCCCAGGCTTAATTTTTAACTCATTTTGCCCAAGACCATGAATAAGCCTTTTCCTCAAAGAGCCTGCGACAGCTATCAGTTTACTGCTGCTCTTCTCAGGGTCCATTGCCTCTGTGCCACTTTGTGATACTGGAGTTGGATCCTGTAAGCGTGTTTCCTTTGCCAGCTGGCACAATGGCAAGCTTTGTCAGCAGAGGGCACTGGAAGGACGCTGCGGGGAACAGGCTGCCTGGGCTGGTGGGCGTCCTCATCCTCTCTTTTTGCTCCAAAGGACAGGTGCTGTGACGTGCTTGCAGAGCATCCAGTACAGCTCACTCTCCAGCTGGTTTCGCCGGCATCCCGGCGGGCAGTTCCCTGCTCAGTCCTGTACCATCAAGTTTCCTGCTTGCCAGCCTCAGTTTACTGGCACTCCGGTGGGAAGTGCCCTGTTTGGCGACTTCAGCCCACCAGCTATGGACCAGGTCTGGCCCAGGATGACACCGCAAACTGCTCTGTCATCCCCTGGGCTGCAGCTATCTCAGTTTGGGGGAGACTGCCTCTCTCTCTCCAAATCATTCCTTATTTGAGTACTCTCAATCCTATGGTATCGTTAAGGTTTTTTTTTTTTAATCTCCTATGCTTAACCCCCTGTTTCTAGTTAATAATTCTTTACGTTAAATTTTCCCTGTTTAAATTACTGGTGTGTTTCTTGTCTTCTCACTGAACCTTGACGGATACAGTACAGAGGATGGTCTTTAATGGTACCACCATTCAAAAATGCAATTTCAGGATTATCTTGGTCGTACCTTTGGATTTGAGTACACTGCTGAGCCACTTGCCGATGGGAAATGGGGTGCTTATGTCTGATGACACACCACAACACAATGAATACAGCTATCGCCTACGGCTGATTGTGATGAAGTGTCAACAAAAGCAAGTACGTTGGAAGCCCAGTGCACTTGACTAATGATGACAACAGGATGGTGGTATCTTGGTCAGTTTGGGCTACTGCAGACTGGGTGCCTTATAAACACCATTTCGTTGTAACAGTTCTGGAGGCTGGAAAGTCCAAGATCAAAGTATCAGTAGATTTGGTGTCTAATGAGGACTTGCTTTTTGGTTCGCTCTATTTGCTGGTACCACAGTGTTTTTATCAGAGAGGCTTTAGAGTCTGATTGAATATTTGTTAGGGCTAATCCTCCCTTATTGCTTTTATTTTTCAGGATTTTCCTTCATATTGTTGTATGTTTATTTTCCCATATGAACTGTAGAATTAGCTTGCATCGCTCCAGGGGGAAAAATTTACTTTTATTTTATTTAGAATCACATTGCATTTATATATTATTGAGGGAGAATTGACATCTTTATGATGTTGAATTTTCCTATATGAGAACAAACTATGTTTTTCTATTCGTTTAAGACCTCTTTTTTGTCCTATAGGAGTGTTTCACAGTTTTCCAAAACAGTTTTGGCACATTTCCTGTTAAGTATTTTATCTTTTACTTTGTGTGTTTCTGTATTAAACGACACTGTGCCTTTCGAATGGTCACTGTTAGTACTTTTTCTACATATGTCCTTAGCTAAATTTTATACCATGCTACATGCTATATTTCAGAACTGGTTAGTTTTATTTTTAGCACTGATTCTCTGTTTTCTAGGTGTTGTGTTATATAATCTACATAAAGATATAAATGAATTATTTCTCAATTCTTATGCATTTAAATGTTTATTATTATTAGCTTATATCTCCAAACCTACGTTATATAGTGGTGGAGAGAGAGGACATACTTGCTTCGTCCTTGATCTTAATGGGAATGCCTGTAATGTTTCTTCATTAGGTATGGTGCAGGTTTGGGGCTGAGATATAAAATATTTCATCATGTCAAGGAAGTGTCCCTTAATTTTTATTTTATTTTTATGAAACTATGAATGAGTGTTGAAATTTGTCAAGGGCTGTGTTACACTTTATTATTCGTTCACGATTCTTTTTTCCCTTCCTCGTTCATGATTCACTGTGTGAGGACTGTACTTAACCTGCACGTTGATATTGGGTTTGATCATATGACTTGATCTGTCTTTAATTTTTTTTTTTTTTTTTTTTTGGCGGTACGCGGGCCTCTCACTGTTGTGGCCTTTTCCGTTGCGGAGCACAGGCTCCGGACGCGCAGGCTCAGCGGCCATGGCTCACAGGCCCAGCCGCTCCGTGGCACGTGGGATCTTCCCGGACCGGGGCACGAACCCGTGTCGCCTGCATCGGCAGGCGGACTCTCAAGCACTGCGCCACCAGGGAAGCCCTGTCTTTAATTTTTTTAACTGAAGTATAGTTGATTTACAATGTTTCAGGTGTATGGCAAGATGATTCAGTTATATATATATATATATATATATATATATATATATATATATATATATGTGTGTATATGTGTATATATATATATATATATGTTCTTTTTCAGATTATTTTCCATTATAGGTTATTACAAGATATTGAATACAGTTCCCTGTACTATAGAGTAAGTCCTTGTTGTTTATCTGTTATATAGTGTGTATCTGCTAATCCCAAATTCCTAATTTAGCCCTCCCCCCCTTTCCCCTTTGGTAACCATAAGTTTGTTTTCTACATGTATGACTTGCTTTGAACAAAGGGGTTTGATCAAAAGTGACAGTGTGTCAGTTCTAAGCCCAAAGCATCATAAGTTTCTGCTCACCTGTCTTCTGTTCCTGCCTCTACCATCAGAAAGACAGACATGCCCTGGATAGTTGATCCTAGATAGAGAGACGTATGGAGCAGACCTGAATCCATCCTGCAGCCTGAAGTACAACCCCTGCAAACCCACAGACTGTTGAAAGAGAAAAAGAAAAATATTTGATGTCCTAAGCTACTTAGATATTGAGGGTGTTTGTTACTCATTATTTTCACAGGAATAGCTGACTGATACAAATTATTTGTTATCATCTATAAGTCTAATCATATGACATATTTCTCCCTAGATCTAACTATATGGTGAATTATAGGAATGAATTTACCAATATTGAAGCATCATTGTTTGGGTATAAATCCCCCTTGATTATGATGCCTACTTTAAACTTGATTTTAGATTCTGTTTATTTAGAATTTTTCCACTGCTACTTATGAGTGAGACTGATTTATACGGGTGTGTGTGTGTGTGTGTGTGTGTGTGTGTGTACATTTGCAATCATTACCAGGTTTGAGTGTCAAAGTAATACTTGTTTCATAAAGATCACTTGAGAGTTCTCTTTTTCTGCTACAATTTAAATGGTATTAGGGTTATCTGGTCTTTGAAGTTTTGATAAAATTCCACTGTAAAGTCATTTGGGTCTAGTTTTTATAGTTAGTTCTTTGATAACTTTTTGTCTTTCCACTATAGAAGTTTGTCTATTTGTCTTTTCTATGATTAGCAAAGTTAATTTTGGTAAATTGTATTTTCCTAGGAAATAATCTAATTCATCTAGGTTTTCCGTTTAACTTGGACTGAGTTGTGCAAAATATTATAAGTTGCTTCTGATTTGCAAAACTTCCTCATGTCCTTGGTTATCTCCTTGTTTTTATTTCTTATTTGTGCTTTCTACCCTTCTTCCTTTATTGGGTTAGCTAGTGGTTTATCTGTGGTGCTGATTTTTTTTTTTAACAAAGAACCAGCATTTTGATTTATTAATTTCTACTATTTTTTCTGTTCCCTATTACTTTTAACTTTATTATATCCTTCCCTGTGCTTTCTTTTGCTTTACTTTGTTGCTTTTTTCTAATTTTTAAGATGGCAACTCAGTATCCTTATTTTCATCCTTTTATTGTTGCTGCAAGAATTTAAGGCTATGGATTTTCTGTGATCACTGGTTTAACTGTACTCTAGTGAGTTTATGCTTTCATTAGAACTATTTTTTAGAAATTCTGCAATTAAAAATTTTCCCCTTTTGTCCCAAGAGTTGTTTAATAGAGAAGTTTTAGATTTCCAATGAGATTTCTAGCTTTAAGAAGAGCAGAGGAGCAAGGTATAGAAATAAGGCCCTTGCTCCACTTCAGGTTTCCAGAACTTTTAGTTTTGAATGAAGTTGAAAATTTTGATTATTAGCTTTTAGGTTTTTTCCAGTACAAAGGAACTGTTTGTTTATTATCTACAAGGGATCAGAATAGCTATGGGACTTACCAAGTTGTAATCCAAGGGCAAGGAAGCATAAATTCACTGAGAAAATGAATGGAGAATGGTAAAAACCAATAAAATTGATTTGTGATTGCATCTAAGCTTTCATTAGCTTTGACATCAGCTTTGTGAAAATTAGAAAAAGTTTGCTCTCACTCAGTGGAAGTGGCCTACAGAGCCCTGCATAGTTGGAGGAGTTCTGGCTGAATATCAACCTCCACTTGACTCCTGTTTCCTTGACTGGGAACTTTAGCTCAGCCAGGGGCTGTATGTTTGATCCAGAAGGTCTTAGATTGCTGTCTACTAAGTCCAGCACATTAATTAAAATGATGACATGTATTAATTGCTAGGCAACTGTAGGGAATCAAATAAGAAATGCAGTTGACACCACCAGACTCTCATTACATTCGAGATATAAGATTTATTCACACCAACAAAAATAATCACAACAAAATATAAACTAATTTAAAAAACAAAAGATCATAGTGACATGAAATTTTATATTCTCAAGTGTGTAAAAGGTTTTTTTTGCTTCTACATAAACTTCTTTTCATAAAAGGGTAGCAAACATTAAAATGCAATGATGGTTTGCATTTCTTGTATGGAAAGAACATAGGCTAAACCCTGAAGCTTTTAGTGTGCAAGGGTGTTACCATCAAGTCACACGCTAAACTAATGATCAAAACCATGATCTGTTTCCAGATCCACACACACATATATTCACCAACTAAGCAGAGAAATAAGCATTTCATATTCTGTCCCACTCTGCTATAATGTATTTTTTCTTTTTACTAAAAGCAAAGTAGGAAACTGTATTTTTCTCCTTTTAATTGACCTCAGAAGAGGCACTATCCAATTCATGAGAAACACGAAGTTTCAGGTGTTTGTCTTCTTCACTCTTAAGGTCTGGGACTAGCTTGTCTTCGCGGCTATGGAATTCTTGGCTGTGGAATTCATGGCTGACTTTGGAATTATCCTGACTCTCAATCACATCGGAATGCTCATAGCTGTCATCCTCGGCCTTCAGCTTGAATTCTTTGGAATGCTCGCGGCTGTGGGTTTCCATACTGCGGTCATCCGGCTGACTCGTCTCCTGACTGTCCTTCCCACGGCTGTCCCAGTCAGAAGCCCTGTGGAGGCGCTGGGCAACCAGGATGGCCTTGGGTGCATCACCCACCTCCTCGCTCTCCACGTGTGACGTGACGTCCTCCTCTGTGGCATCTGGATACTGAATCACAGAACAAACGGGAGAAGAATTCAATAAACAGCCAGAGATGGGAACACTGTAATTTTCTTCTGCTTTTTAACTTTCAGGCCAAGGTATTCTCTAACAATGTCTAAATTTGGCTGAAGCAAAAAAATAATACTAGCATGTTACTTTTTTTCAAACTAAGTCCTTTCATTACGTCATCTCCTTTAGTTTAATAGGTTCATCAATTTTGTATGAGAGGAAACCCATGAGGAAGGTCTCATTATCTGTTTTACATAAAGGGAAAATAAAGCGAAAGTTAAAAGTAAAGGAACTCGTACACGGCAGGGCTATGTGCTAAATCCAGATCCTTTTTTAATTTAAAAAAGCGAATAGAGGGCTTCCCCAGAGGCGCAGTGGTGAAGAGTCCGCCTGCCAGTGCAGGGGACACGGGTTCGAGCCCTGGTCAGGGAAGATCCCACATGCCGTGGAGCAACTAAGCCCGTGCGCCACAACTACTGAGCCTGCACCCTAGAGCCCGTGAGCCACAACTACTGAGCCCCTGCGCCACAACTACTGAAGCCCACGTGCCTAGAGCCCGTGCTCCGCAACAAGAGAAGCCACTGCAATGAGAAGCCTGTGCACTGCAACGAAGAGTAGCCCCTGCTCGCCGCAACTAGAGAAAGCCTATGTGCAGCAACAAAGACCTGACACAGCCCAAAATAAATCAATTTAAAAAATAAATAAATAAAAAAGCAAATAGAATAAGTGCTTTATAACCAGGATTTGGAAAAATAGCATTGTGATTGAGAGACAAAATTAGGGAGAAATTATGTGGACTTTAATACAAAAACCAATAAGTGGGAAAAGGTTTTGTATTCAATGATCATAAAGTAATAATCCTTGCTGAATGAATGAACAAATGAGCATGCAGACCCTTGTTCCCTAGAATTGGGCTCTACTCATAACCATCTCATGTGTCTTGTTCAGGGATTTACCTGGACTTCAGATCTGCGGAACATCTTTTTCGACCTCAGTCCGTAAGCCACACTATCACCTCGGCCTTCGTATGTGTCTCCGGTCGGGACAGGTGGAGTGAAGACGGAGGTTGCTGGAACGTCAGTGGGAAAATCAGTGACCACTTCATCAGATTCATCAGAATGGTGAGACTCGTCGGAATGGTCAGTGTCATTGGAGTCATTTGCGTCAGTGTCCTGGCTGTCTCCATCCTCTTCGTCATCCACAGTGTCTGTGTGCTCAGGGCTTTCATTGGACTTACTCGGGAGGGTCTAAAAATCAAGATGATCGGAAAAATTGGTGTAAAGGTTTTTATTTTCCTTTAGCCTTTATGGTGCCTTAGTCTTTTCCTATATTTAGTTTCAGAATCTTTTACGTCTTTATTGAATTTGTTACAATATTGCTTCTGTTTTATGTTTTGGTGTTTTGGCCATGAGGCACGTGGGACCCCAGCTCCCTGACCAGGGATTGAACCCGTACCCCCTGCCTTGGGAGGCGAAGTCTTAACCTCCAGACTGCCAGGGAAGTCCCAGTTTCAGAATCTTTGTATTCACAGCAAAGCACTCAATGGCTTTTAAGAGCTAAAGTGAGCATCTTCCAATTTCCCTTTTAACACAAGGATAAATGGAATCCTATTCTGAGTCATTTTTCTTGCTTTTTCATAAACATTATTTTCAAGCCAAATGTATGAGTTATAAATTTATATCGATAACATGTTTTTCCTTGATCATTTTAGACACTATTTAATTTACCAAATTCAATAATGCGGTAAATACAGGTGCATAATTGTGAGATTGTTTTTTTCTATGACAGTTCTCAGGAGATCAGAGCATCCATGTATTAATGCTCACCCCCAAACCTAAAACCCCTCCCTATTAGCCTGGATAATCAACAGGCGACTGTGTTATCCATGTGTATAAACTGCAGCTCAATTAACCAGTTAATGTCTATTACACTTCTGATTGCAAATATATTGGGTCATTTATCTGACTTTCCTTATTAGAAATTCTTAGCATCTTCAAATAGAATCTTAAGGAAAACAAATTTAAGTTATCCCTTTGCTTAGCAAATATATTACTAATTCCAATAGAAAGAATAGTTATTAAATAAACCATTATGTTAGCAACAGAAACGTTCCTGGAGTCAAAGTCTTGGCTTTGGTAGGCATTAATTAGATGCTTACCAGATATTAGATGACAGCAAGAAAATATCTTAAATAAATTGCAAGAGGCTTAGTATTTCAAACAACAGACATTAGTAAACATTTCCTGCCACATTAAACTTATTTGAAACCTGGTATTTCTGACATTTAGTAAACACTTGTGTTTTTTGTGAGCAAGTTTTAGACAGGAAAATTTTTTTTCTTTCTTTTTTTTTTATGGTTGGCTGAGCTCATGTTAGGAAGGGAGGGTGGGTCTCAAGATGGTGGGTCTCCAGGTTTTGAGGAGAAAGTTCCTAGTTCCTATTGTTCCCTTGGATGGTGGTAGCAGAGCCACTCAGAGAAATGAGACAGATATGAATCGGGCTACCAGGAGCCCATCCCATAATATTTCTCCCATACCCGCACCTCCACTCCACTAAGTAAAGGCGCTGCTTCCACCATCCCTGACCTAGAGCCCACCATACTGTTGGCCCAGTATAATCAGGTCTGCAGAAAGTTCAAGGCTTTGGTTAGGGGTGTGATGCGCCCCTGGAATTTCAGGCCAGTGGATAGACAGGGCATTTACTGGAGACTTTTAATGGAATTTTGCCAGAATTGAACCCAGGCAATGTCACCAGGAGAAAGAGTTGCTTCCTTAGTTCCTCCAAGACATGGTGGACCTTGGATTCAAAGTGGAACCTCACCTCTTGCTTGTTATCAGCTTCCTCAGAGGACACAGTATTCTGAAGAAAGAAGGGTACAAATCAGTGTACATCATACTCTCTTAACTTTTTTATTCAAAAAGTTAGCCTTTTCCATACAAAGCAGGTCTTAGTTTTTAGCCTCATTGGTGGATGACTTAAGCGGGAAGACAACATGACAGATCAGTTGGTGTCCCAAGTTCACCTTTACCAACAGGCAGGAAGGATCCACTTAACAAGCCCAAGTGGCCTGCTCGGTGGCTATTTTTTGTGGTGGTTGTTCTTTAACTGTGAGAATTTTAATATTTAGAATTAATCAAAATTAAAAATACCTGTGGTTCTAGGAAAGTCTGCTTCTGAGATGGGTCAGGCTTTAGCCACGTGGCTACAGCATCTGGGTATTTGTTGTAAAGCTACAAAAAAGAGTTGCATATTTGTCATTATTAAGAAAAAGAAACAGGGATCTCTAAGTGATAAGCGGAAAAAAACAACTCTACTTCCCCAATCTTGATGGATAAGCATAATATGCATTATTCAGTCAACTGGAGCCTGAGCTCTATCTTTCATAATTTATTCTTTCTGGTAGAGTCATTTAACAAACCCTTACGTAGCACTTATTGTGAGGCAGGCACACTTTCAAAGTAATTTACAAATACTCATTCATTTAATCCTGGGAGAGGTATCAGTATGATTACTCCCATTTTACAGATCAGGAGAAACCCAGCCACGATGAAGTTAAGTGGTAGTAAGTGGCAGAGCCAGGGCTCAAATCCAGTGGCTCTCCACATTGATGATACACTGTGCTTTTCTGTACGTTTGTTAGCAGAAATTCCTCTCAGATGAAATACAGCTAAAGCAGAGGGGCCCTTAATTTGTGTTGATCTTCCTTGTTTCCTGTCTCTGTGGAACAAGGAGAAACTCTCTAAGGCTGTGCTGTCCAGTATGCCATTCTCTAGCCATGAAGCACATGGCTATTCAAATTTAAGTTAATTAAAAAAAAATTAGTTCCTCGGTTGCACTAGAGCGTTCAATAGTCACACGTGTCTAGTGGCTACCTTAGTGGGCGGGGCAGAAATATATCAACACCATTGCATGAAAGTTCTATTGCTTTAAGGTGCCAAAGACGTGAATGGAATGGCCTTTACTTAGCCAAGTCATTTATCTGGAAAATGATAGTAATATGCTAATGCAGAGGAGTGGAAATTGCTCTGAATAAGTGTCATCTGGTGGGCTGTACGGCCCAGGGCGATCACTTCACGTCTCTGTCATGGAGAAAAGTTACCCTGGGGGTTCCAAGAATTCCTTCACAGCCACAAAAGAGGAGAAGTGCAGGAAGGAAACCAGTCAGTAGCACTTTGGGTTTCCCCATGGTTGGCTCTAACCAGAGGAGCTTCGTATTGGGCTTCTGTGACAGTTTTTGCTGAAAGAATGGGTTCCTTGACTGAAAAATGTGAAAACGACTAGTCTAGATGAGTTCAAAGTTTCCCTCTTTTTTTTCTTTAAAATATATATATTTATATAAATATTATACAGATAAATGTTATGATTGATTACATTTAATATACATATTTATTCTGATGATACCTGTAATACAGGCTTTATCTGTATTTATAAGATAAATTTATAATTTTTAAAAAGTAATATGAAGAACAAATAGATAAGAAAAACAAACTAAAATCTACCCAGTAGTCATATCGCTCATAGATAACCGGTGTTCATCTTCAGGGGTGTCTCTTTATAGACTTTCCATATTTCCTACTAGCTCTAGATTTCTAGGCTTCTAGAAGGTTGAGCTCTTCACTTATCTCCTAAATAACACTTAACCACTTATACAGCCGTGGCTTCATGTGCCGTATTTTATTCTATTAAAAAGGCACTAATTCTTGCCTCAAAAAGTGTGATCACTATTTTCTCTGGAAATGTTACTTTACTGGCTTAGTGCTGTGATTCAATACTTGTGTTCTTAAATCACTTGGAAAACAGACACACTTACTTCTACCCACTTGCACACCCAAACACAAGCAGCAATACTTCTCCTAACATCTTCATTAAGCAATCTAATTGCGGTGACCCCAGGCAGCTCTATACTGGCCTTTATTCTGTTTATCTGGAATTGAACTCTGTGTGCCTTTTTGTCCAAGCTCCTTGGGACAATGCCCGTTTGTTGTTTGGCTGGCATGCTTTCACCCTGTGGAGGGGCAGGTACATCTACGGTGCTGGTTGAATAATTATAATAAAGAATTTGATTTGGTCTTATCTTTGTCTAGAAAAATGTGATCTAACGTCATCGGATGAGCACAATAGATACAAACGGCATAAACAGACTTTCTCTTTATAATGGGCTTCTTAGCAAATATCTTAGGAGATATTGTGAATATTATGGTTATGCCAACTCTCCAATATGTGAGGTGAATTTTAAACTTAGCTTGCCACTAAGTAAAGCAAAAGATGGAATTTTTTACTTCTACAACAGTATGTTGACTCATGGAAACAAAAAGTCACACAACTTCATAGAACTCATTTTACATAAATGGTAGACCTAGAGCATCATTTTATTATATTAAAAAATCTAGTTTGGTTTTAAGAGACTAAAAGCAGTTCTGTGCTTGGTACTGGCCTAGAACCATAGCAGGCACTCAATAAATACTTATAAGTTATTTTGTTTGACTATGAAAATAAGTAAAATTGCCATACATTTGTAGTACATCTTCCAGCAGTTGCAAAAATAATTTAACTATATGATAAACCTAAAAGATGCTCACCTGCTTTTCCTCAGAGCTGCCAGAATCAGTCTGTTTAACCTTTGAAACAGAGAAGGTGAAGAGAGATTACAGTGTGAACGTGTTCGTAGCACCTTGAAACACACAATTCATTTATTTTGAGGAATTTTCTTTAAGATTCAGCTGTACTCACTGGAAGGGCGGAGGCGATGCCCAAGAGGCAGAAGCAAATCACTGCAATTCTCATTGTAATCAATGTTCCTGCAAAATATTTTGTAAGAAATACTTGATCTTTTCCTAGGTTAAAACAGTGATGCTTTTTTAGGCTACCACATTACAAAATCGTCACAAATAAATATATATTTTCTGTAGAAATACTCTCTACTTCTTAGAGGAAAATTTTCTTCTTAATATTATGATCTTTTGAGTTAGTATTTGTAATGCCACCTCCTCTATTCTCCATCTTTTCCTATTAGGCAAGGAGAGAGGAATTTTACAAGTCTATATTTATTCAACTTTAAAATTTAGAGTTTCAGAGATTATGCCGTTGCTACCTCATGTCACCAGCCATCTAAACCTAAAAACAGATCAACAGTAATTGAGTTCAAGTAATAAGCTGGAATGGGAATATTTATTTTTTAGAGAAGAAAAACACAAAGAGAAAGAGAGAAAATAAAGCTGTGAGAGAAACTTGCTTTCTCCATTTTCCAGCATGCATTTCAAATGCGATTTTCAACTTAAATTATTTAAAAGGTGTTACTTAGGTGAAATGAAGCTATCTCTAAAGTTAATAATTTAAGTAAGGTATTCTAGAAATTTGAAACAAGAAAGAAAAACACTGAAAACAGTCAACAGCTTTCCTATTTGTAAGTCTAAATAGTGTCATACAGGTATTTTGGATAAATGTTAATAGCTAAATACAGAGGTAAAAATATTCAGAAAGGTTTTTTTCCTTGAAAACAGGATAAGTCAGATCATTAAATAATTAGCATTATCATTTGTTTACATTAGCACTAAAAATCATTTTCCTTTTAAATTGTCTCCACAATCATCTATCCATTTAAAATGATGTAGATATAATCATTCCAAAGGGGCATAGACATTTCCTTTTTTTTTTCTGATGGCAAGAAGCAGTTTCAGTTCTTTTGAGGATGGCGTGGAAATATTTTTAAGTTTTCTATTCGACTGTCTTTCAAAATAGCCGGCCGCCTTTCCTGCAGGAGATCTGCCCCGGATCTGGCATGCTTATTCCAAAGACTAGGACCGTTTAAGTCTGATTAACACCTTTTACTGTTAAACCCTTTTCCTTACGGCTTGACCTTCCCCATGAAATGAAACAGTGCATACACAGGCCAGCAAGCAAGTAGCAAACTGCAGCCTTACCTTGGTCTGCGGCGGCTAAGAAGAGCCCGGTCCCAGGCGGTGCTGATGCTGTGCTCAGGGCTGCACTCTGGGCTCTTCCTCTCCCTGCTGTTGACAACCAGGACGTCTCAGAATTTAAAGGCTGCTCCAGGCGTTCTCCACCAACACAGGGGGTGGAGAGATGTGTCATGAGGTTTTTTGCCACTGCCCAACCCACTTGCTCCTACACTTCCCCCTCTGGTTTTGTGGTTACAAAACAAACACATGCACACACACATACACACACACACACAAACTACTCTGCAGTTAAAACATTACTTATGCACAATATCATTAACTAGCTTTTTCGTTTATAGGATTGGCTCTCAGCGTCCTGGAAGGGCATCGAGGGGGTCCCATAAAAAGGGAGGGAGGGAAATGACTAGTTCTTACAAAGGCTCTATAATTTCTGAATTAGAATAAAAATAGAATCTAAATCAGTCTTAAATAAAATTAAATAGAATGGATTTTTGTTTCTTTTGGTTTAAATAACAGATGAAGGTAATATATGCAACCAAATTTGCCTCACAATTATACTTATTTAAGAGCTATCAGGCTATTGTTCAGATACATACAAAGAATTCAGAAACCCTTCTTCCATTTTTACTTAAGCTCTGTTTTGTGATTTCAGGTGTTTAGCAGCCTGTCATTTAAACAAATGGCATTAGTAACATTAAAATCCACATTCACGCTCATTAAATTGGATTTACATTGACCTTTCAAGGACGTGGATTTTTGTTGCCGTGTTTGAATTGTTTGGAAGTGATGGATCTGCTAATTGCTGTGTAAAATAGAAGAAGGGTAATTTATTCTCAGTGCCGCAGAAGTAAAGCAGTTTCTGACTGAGAGCAGGGTTACTGCTGGCAAGTGCTGCTTCAGGAGCCAGAGTGTGGCTCTGAGTTCCACTCTGCCACTGATTAGCTGTGAGACCTTGGGCAAATCACTTAGCCTATCTATACCTGTTTTCATCTGTCAAATGCACAGTTCGTGGGCGTTTTGAGAGGTTTAAGTGAATTAGTATGTGTAAAAATAAAAATACTTGGCACATATATGCAAATACCCTGCCTATTTTAACCACTGTATGTGTGTTAACTATTATTAAGATTTTTAGGAGGAGCAGGTAGTCATGATTTGTAATACCTTTAAATGGAATAGGTTATTGGAATGAGATCAGATGTAAGAATTTTTTTTTTTTTTTTTTTGTGGTACGCGGGCCTCTCACTGTTGTGGCCTCTCCCATTGCAGAGCACAGGCTCCAGACGCGCAGGCTCAGCGGCCACGGCTCACGGGCCCAGCCGCTCCGCGGCATGTGGGATCTTCCCGGACCGGGGCACGAACCCGTGTCCCCTGCATCGGCAGGCCACTGCGCCACCAGGGAAGCCCCAGATGTAAGATTTTTTAACTGTGTTCATCGACAGGGTAATTTGCACACCTCTGAAGGGCTGGATTAGATTTCTGAATTGTCTTTTTCTAATTTTTCTCCCAGGATATATAAAGTTGGTTACTTAATAAGAAAATTAAAAAGGAAATTCTATATTAAAAAAAAATTTACAGGGTATTCAAAAGGTGTTTGAATGAAAAAAAATTACAGTTGAAGGTTGAATACTGGAACAGAAATTAGGGGTTGCAGAGCTCTGAGTCCACTTTAAATATTTAATATTGTTTTGAGATTACTTAACCTCTTCATCTACATTTCTCAGTTGTGAAATGGAGATTGCAGTATTAATTTATCTCACACCTCCATTGTGAGAATCACGTGTAAAGTGAGATTAAAGTTAAATGTTCCTATTTATTATTGGTTGTATTAAGGTGTCAACTCCTATTTACCAAGTATTGCTTTTTTAAAAAAATAAGTTTATTTATTTATTTTTGGCTGTGTTGGGTCTTTGTTGCTGCGTGTGGGCTTTCTCTAGTTGCGGCAATGGGGGCTACTCTTTCTTGTGGTGCGCGGGCTTCTCATTGCAGTGGCTTCTCTTGTTGTGGAGCACGGGCTTTAGGCACGCAGGGCTCAGGAGTTGCAGCACGCAGGCTCAGTAGTTGTGGCAAACGGGCTTAGCTGCTCCGTGGCATGTGGGATCTTCCTGGACCAGGGCTCGAACCGGTGTCCCCTGCATTGGCAGGTGGATTCTTAACCACTGTGCCACCAGGGAAGCCCCCAAGTATTACTTTTAATATAAATACGGTTGAATAATTTTTTGTAGTGTTAACGTAACGAATCCATAGGTTTGTAGACACTTGGTGGGAGGAAATGTATCTCTTTTAAATTGTATGTGTTTCAGATGAATTGATATTGTTTATTTGTGGGTTCTAAGCACACATTTTAATAATTCAGATGGCAGCTATCTCTATAAAATACAAAGCACACGGGTTATAACGTTGCAAAAACAGATTTCTTATTTCTGCTCTTAAAAACTGTTTTTTTCCCTTTAAACACATAACCCACTTAAGCTGTCAGATTGTCAGTGTAGCGGAGGGAAGTTCACATATTCTAAAAAAACCCCGAGATTTCCACAGGATTCGCTGCGGTTTACTCTGCGCCTGCGGGAGTGATTTAATAGGAAGTTATAGGAATACATTCTGCTGGAGCCCAGCCATGTTGAAATGAACCACGTGACCTATAGGGCTCTTCCGGTCATAGCGCCAACGTGCCACATGGTGGCAGCGTTTCTGAGAAGGAGTTCAGACCACAGCCTGGTTCCGTCAGTGATTCCGGCAGGATGGAACGTTCACGCGTTTAATGACTGAGCCATAAGACAACTGTGAGGTCCTCCATTTCTTGGAACGTCAGGTGAGGAAATATTTCCCAACAATGACCCGCTACACATTAACAGGGAACACAGAGGCCAAGGGAAGCAAAGCATTCTTTTCTGCTTCGCTGTCTTCAGCAAACCCAGGTGAACGCCATGGGCTCCTTCCCCGTTTCCCGCGCTGGCTCGAGAGGTTGCCGATTCCGAGGCTCACGCAGAGTAAAGGCCTGTGAATTCATGGTTAAAGAACGTGTCTGGGATGCTTCAGAGATGAGAGGATAAAATGGTTTGTGATAGAGGCGGTTCTGTAAAGTATGAGATGGATAGTGCGTCATTCTGAGTTTTGAAGAGGCTCGTGCTTCTTGCTTTTCGTCATTAAACGTGCTGCTGGCATTTTTTTCTGAGTAAGATTTTCCAGCTGTCAGAATTAATGTGTTAAATGATTTGAATCAGAGAGGCTTGATCTGTAGCATTTCCACATTATTTCCATTCTTGATTAGGTTAATCCTGGGTTGTTAAAATCAAAAGGTCACCATGATCAAATTCTTTCTAAATCTTGTATGTGGAAAGGAAAAAGTTTAGTTGTTAAACTGGAATGAAGAGTGGGTTGTGATCATAAAATATAGGCACTATAAGAGGATATGTGGAAACACAAAGAACATATTTTTTTCTCGAATTACATGAAAATTCTCATATAATAGGAAAATTTGTGTCCAACTGTTTTGGTGGAGTTTATTATACTGACTTCTAGTTTATTTGGATATTTCTATTTTATTAAGTATAATAAACTATTTCGACTGTTAAAGCTCTATAAATAATTATTTTTTCCCTCGAGTCAAGGTTCAGATAAAAAGCTGATCTTGGTACCATTGCCAATCTGTCATAGAGAAGTTGGGAATGATATCTAATAAGAAGCCTACCACTCATCATTTCATCATATATAGACTAGGGAAGCAGGGAATTATTTATTAGAGAGAGGGAAACAAGGGTTGAAGATAAGAAGGTTTTTTTTTTTTTTTTTAAGTTCAGACATGAAAGTAGAACATTTCAGAAATACAAAACAGATACGCCGTAAAACTTTTTATCCCATTGCTCAATAAATTAGTCAACAAAATTTAAAAAATGGTCTTAAAAAATGGTCTTATTATCAGAAACATTAACATCACTTAAAACAAAAAAAAAAGTTTCATTTTAGACCCATAGAATTGTTATAGAGTAAATAAATCTTCAATAAATTGTTAATGATTAACCACTCAACCCTCCATCCATAGCAACTAATTCTGAGCATAGAGTTCTTGCTTATCAATATAATGCATGGGCACTATGCTTGAGTCCATATATCATATATTGATAGCTATTATTTGCCAGTACTCAAGAATCTAGCAGTATTTCTTTGTTAAATTATCATCACTAACTTTGAGGCCATTCTAACATTCTTTAAATGATAGATTCTTTAAAGTGGACTTAAATTATTAATTTTTTTCTTAAAATGGTACCCTTCTTACCCTCCTGGAACCCATTTATTCATGAAAATCAACTAAGAAATTTAGAACTTGTGCAGCCAATGGAGTGAAGGGGGCGTGGTTTAACAGTAAATTCAGTGGGATGTGGACAGAGAAGGCATAGGGTGGAGACCCTGTGTCTACACTGGTGTTGAAGGGAGGAGTGTTTTGAGATTGGCATCAAACAAGAAGTGTTTCTTCCCATCCAACAGCAATCAAAGCAGCATGGGACTCGTGTGTTTTGCTATATTTTAAATCATGGATAAAAAAATTAATGTACTTTTTATAATAATATTAATAAAAATAAAACCTTTTTTTTTAAAAAAGGAGGGAAATCACTCCCAACGTATGACTCTAATAAGTCAATCTTTGATGTTCTGAGAATTTTATATTCTTACCTCCCCAAAATGGGTTTTCTAGAAGTATTTTCTCAATATGGGTCACATGAATTTCTTTCAGATTCTGTTACACCAAGAATAGGAGATCAAGGACAAAGTAACTGAAAAGGTTGGCTTGTTTCTTTCCTGCAAAATGCCGCCTGTGGTTTTAGCAGTCAGTTTCGTTGCCAAACAGATCAGGAACACCAGGCTTCTCCATAATCTGGAGGTGTTTTTAGACTTCTCTTTCCCACACTCACTTGTCTTCATTTCCAAGCATCTGTGGATGAGATTGGTTTAAACAACCTATTAATTTCACTTTGTTCGTGATGAAATTATTCAAGAATCAGAGCTGGTGACCAATTTCTCTCCTCTTTTTACCCATTTCATGCTTAACAAATTTCTACTGCTTGTTTTTTTCCATAAGAAATCCTTCCTTGTAGTTTACCTTTTCTATTGTAACAAAGAGTAAGCCCAGAACTTCTGTCTTTGCTCATTAAAAGGAGAGCTATTCAAAATAATAACAACAAGAATGGGAATTATATATGTTTTCATGGAACACCTATAATGTACTAGATTTGAAAGTATATATTATGTCTAATATGCTTAACAATCTATGAATTCAGTATTATGATCTTAATTTTTCAGTTAATTATAATAGAAGCCATCTACTTGCAGTCACTTCTATATACATGATTATATTCAATCTTTGCAAGCACAGGAAACTCTGCTCAGTATTATGTAACAATCTAAAGGGGAAAGAATTTCAAGAACAATAGATATATGTATACATATAACTGAATCACTTTGCTGTACACCTGAAAGTAACACAACATTGTTAAAGGTACTCCAATATAAAATAAAAATAAAAACAAAACAAAACAAACAGAAGAGACAATAATCTTGTCTGTAGTAGGTTCAAATCTAATAAAAATGTAAGGCTTTATTTTTCCACATATGCTACCCAGCTAGTGTCGTGGTATGGTCATGACACAATGTGAGAGAATGTTAGTACATCTCTCCTAGTCTCACACTGTTATGAATCACCAATTCAAAATACATGATTGCTGATTGTGGGTTAATATAGTTAGCTTCATATTTAATACATATAGTGACCTTAAATATTAGTTGTCTTGATTAGCTAAATTTTGAGTGAATCGCTCATCATATTTTAACAGGTCCAAAAATCTAGACAAAGGCGTATTTCATGGTTAGCCTTATGTCTTACTATATTTGGTACTTATAGTATCTACCGTAATAATTGTGGTAGGTACTGCTGGCTGTGCACAGAAGATTCATATTCTTCAGAGTAGTTGCTGGGAAGCAGCTGCCCAGATGAAACTACATTTCCCAGCCTTTCTTGCACCTGGGTGTGGCCATGTGACTAGCTCTTGCCAATGGAATGTGAAATAAAGTGATATGTTTCACATCTAGGCTGAAGTGCCTAAAAACTAAGTGTGTCTCCTCCATAGTCGTCTTCTTCACCATTTGGCTGAATGGAGAGGACTCTGAAGCATTTTTGGAGGGCAGAAATTCAAGGAGGAGATAGCTTGAACTATCTGTTGACTGGGAACCCTGGTATTGGATAGTGTATGAACCAGAAACATGCTTCTGTTGCCTTATATCACTGTTACCTGTTATAATAGCAGGTGTTACCTTAATGTAAACTTGTGCACATAATAATGTTCAATCCATAGTTTTTGAATGTTAGTATCTGTGTGCCAGATCACTAGACACATGAGACTGGATTTAAATTGTGGTGTCATAACACACACACACACACACACACACACACACACACATATGATTTCTATCTTATAATTCCTATCTATATAAATTTCTATTCATTTTTGATTCCCCATTTCTAAAGCACTGAATTAGTCCTTGTGAAATTCTCATATATTAAAATCGGAGTTGATTATTTTATACAATAAGTACATCACTCAGTTCTAAAAGGTGACGGTGTGTGGTACCAGTAGATATCTTAAGTGATTAGGTTACCAGGTTTCTCTTGATCGTCCGTTTTTGTTTTTCCCACTTTTACCAGAAGAGAATTAGTCTTGATACAGGTTTTAGTGGATAGAGTCCAGTGTTGGAAACCAGGGAAACTGAGTTCTTTCTTGATTATACTGCCAGCTCCATTAAATGTTGTTACGTTAGTTTGCCTGTGAGGAGAGAGAGGCTACAGTTATCTCTCAATAAATAATAAATTGATCTTGCAGCTTCTGATTGTTCACACGGCATCATTTGCTTCTACTTCGTAATTAGACCACCTGGCTTTTGGGCACCTTTTGTTTTCTGGCCTTGTGTTCACCAAGGGGCAGACAGGCGAGTAGAGATGCAGTTCAGAGCAATTTATCTAGTTATATTTGAGAACTTGAAGTCGTGTTCTCTGAAAGTTTTGGATGACTTCTGTTCTCTGCTAGGAATGTGTTTACAGATTAATTTTAGTCTCAGTTGCCTTTTACCAGATCAACTATTGTGTAAGTGGTGAATTCTAGGAAACTTGAAGAGTTTTAAAACATTTCACCATGGTTCCCGCTATGGAGGTGACCATAATTAGAGGAGACAGGAGGTTAAGTTAGAAACTGTGTATGTTTGGGAGTTGGAATTTTGACACTTGCTTGTATAGCTCACTGATATGCCCCAAACCGTAGTTGCCTTTTGGTCTGTGGATCGTAGCTTGGCCAGAGGTGAGCCAGAGTTCTTAGTGAGGCAGTGAAAGAAGTCGTGTATGGCATCTCAGCAGAGCTGGAACACCCACTCGTCTCGGTTGGGAGGAAGCGGAGGCTGGGAGCAGGAAGGTGGCCTTTTCCCGCTTTTAGACAGTGCCAGAGCGTCTCAGGCTGGGGTTTCACTTTACTTTGTTTATGTGGAGTTGGTTCAGACACAAGTGAAATTGTGGTGTCTTAACCTCTAGAAAGATTTCAAACATACATCTTGCTTCATCAAGCTTGGTCACTTAAGAATCCAGTTTATATTTTAGAGATGATGGCATTCTGAATTTAGAAAGATGAAAGTGATACACTTCCATTTAAATCTCATAATCTTTGAAAGTTTGGGGATGTAAATTAATGAAAACATTTAACTTCTTTTTAAGAAGAAGGATAAGAATCATATACACAGGAAGTCTATTTTCCTAATATATATATATATATATATATATATTTTTTTTTTTTTCCGGTACGCGGGCCTCTCACTGCTGTGGCTCTCCCGTTGCGGAGCGCAGGCTCCGGACGCGCAGGCTCAGCGGCCATGGCTCACGGGCCCAGCCGCTCCGTGGCACATGGGATCTTCCCCGGGGCACGAACCTGTGTCCCGTGCATTGGCTGGTGGACTCTCAACCACTGCACCACCAAGGAAGCCCCTAAAATATATTTTACCTTCATAGTAGTTTCATAAAATTGAGCAACTCATTTAATTCTTGTGGTCCTGTCTTCTATCCTGAGTGTCAACCATGTGAGCTGGAGAACTAGGACCGGGAAATAAAATCAGTTCAATTTTATTCTGCTGTACCAGCTATGTGTGAACATACGGCTATCTGTGTGTAGCTCTTTCTCTCACACGAAGGACTGGATTTTTTTTTTTTTTAAACAAAAATCCATGAAACATAAAAATACACGATACATATTTGAACGATCTGGGAAAAGAATGCTACGAAATTAATAAAACTTATAAGTGTTTGAGTAACTTTAGCACAAAAATAGAAAATGTCTAGTTATATGGGCTAGACATGGACTTATAAATATTAAATTTAGTTGCCCTGAAGCAACATAATTTTAGTATCAAATGCTTAAAAACACTAATTTCAGTCAATAGAGTTTAAAAATACGGATTGTAGGTACTTGTTTGGCTAATAAAAAAGTATCTTTGAAAAAAAAAACAGGTAGTAGGAATCCCAAAAGATAAATAGGAGACCTCTATTAAAGATAGCATTTCCCAATCTAGTACTATCGTTCTAGTCCTAGAATCTCCCAAACAGCTGGAAGAGGAATGGTAAGAAGACAGGGCATTGAGAAAAAGAGGGGCAGTTCTTAACTTGTGGTTCTCTTTTAGTTCTAAGACGACTCAGGTTCTAGATGGGCAGAAAATCAGTAAAAATGGCAGCAGTTTTGGTTCAAATAAAAAAAGATATCTTCTGTGGTAAATATATATATACCACATATATACATTGTGTGTGTGTGTGTGTGTATATATATATATATATATATAATGCGATATTACTCAGCCATAAGAAAGAGTGAAATAATGCCATTTGCAGCAACATGGATGGACCTAGAGAGTATCATACTAAGTGAGGTATTTGTCAAAGACAAATATCATGTGATGTCACTTATATGTGGAATCTAAAAAATGATACAAATGAACTTACTTACAAAACAGAAACAGACTCACAGACATAGGAAACAAAGTTATGGTCACCAAAGGGGAAGAGAGGGGAGGGATAAATTAGGAATTTGGGATTAACAGATACACATGACTATATAAAAATAGATAAACAACAAGGACCTACTGTATAGGCCAGGGAGCTATATTCAATATCTTGTAATAACCTGTAAAAGAAAAGAATCTGAAAAAGAATATATAAATATAAATATAACTGACCCACTTTGCCGTACACCAGAAACTACATAGCATTGTAAATTAACTATACTTGGATAAAAAGATAAAAATAAACAAATAAAGATATCTTCAATGATAGTCAAATCAGTGTATTCAGAAAGCAGCATGGGAATTGGCATGAGCTAGGAGATTTTTTTTCTTGGTATCTAAGTTTTTAGTCAGGTGCCAAATTGAAAGACTTCAGCTGTACTCATCCTTTGATTTACCCTTCTAGATCCGGGGTCAACAAGCTCTTGGGTCAGATCCACTACTTACTTTTGTAAATAAAATCTTATTGGAACATGGCCACGCCCACTTATTTATGTAGTGTCTGTGGCTGCTTTAGTGCTACGACAGTAGAGTTGAGTATCTGGGAAAGAGACCATCTGGTTTGCAAAGCTTAAAATATTTACCATCTGGCCCTTTACAGAAAAGGGCTCACTCCTGTTCCAGATGAAAGCTCTTTCCTTTTTTAACCTATTCTTTAACTCAAGCATGTAAGTCAGTCTCTCACCCTAGTTCCAACACTGTCATTTCTGGCTACATCAAGCCATTTTGTGGTCTGATGAACGGTATTCCACGTGTGGTGTCAGACACAGGGACCTGGCTTTGAACCATGCAGTACAATGCTTTCTAGTTTGTTTTCACTCATCCTGATAATGCCTTGCTTTACAGTCAGCATAGGACACTGAATCAATGGTATTAAGGTTGTGTTTAATGATCTTTGGAACTCTCTGCTTACGAGCAATAGCTCATTAGACACAATCTTGTGAAAGTACTTGGAATTTCTGCCATGTGCTCATCTGATACCTGTCACTTTTCCTGCCCTTTCCATATAGTCCCTTGTGAGATAATTATGTAATGATACCTGCTGTTCTCATCTTCTGCTAACTCAAAATCTTAGTATCTTTTGTAAATCTTGGAGTTTTAGTATGAATAATGATCGTACTACCTTTATTAATGTCTTTTAAACATTTAAAGTGCTTTCAGATTGCTGATATGAATTGATGCTTGTAATGGTGTTTGCCTCTGGGAAGGGGATCTGATTGGCTAGAGACAAGGATGGGAAGGAGACTTAAATTTTCACAGAAATAAATTTTATAGCTTTTAAATTTTGTATCATGTGTGCATTAGTTACCGATTACTGTGTAGCACTATTACCACAAATTTAGAAACTTAAAATAACACACGTTTATTATCTCAGAGCTTCTGTAGGTCAGGTAACCAGGCATGGCTTTGCTGGGTCCCTTGTGTGAATAGTCTTCACAGAGCTGTAACTGATGTGTTGGCCAAGGCTGGAGTCTCATCTCAAGACTGGATTGTGGAAGGATCTACTTCCAGGCTTACATGATTGTTGGTAGGATTCAGCTCCTTGAGGACTGTTGGACAGAGAGCCTCAGTTCCTAGCTGTTTATTGGCTGGAGGCCTTTGTTCCTCTCCAACATGACAGCTTGCTTCATCAAAACATGCCAACTGAGAAGGCAGTGGGAGGAGTCTGCTAGTAAAATGCAAGTCAAAATTTTACGTCCTACTCTTCTGTGGGACATCCAATTACCTTTGCCTTCTTCTGTTTGTTAATACAAGTTGTTAGGCCATCCCACACTCAAGGGTAGGGAATTACTCGAGGGCCCGAGTACCAGAAATTGGGGATCATAGAGAGGCTGTTTTAGAGTCTGCTTGTCACCACTGTGTGTATTATCTATATTTAGTAAAATTAAATAAATAATTTTAGACATTCAAGACGTAAATGAAAGTCTCAGTATAATGTGTGAAATATGATTTCATTTTTCTAAATAAAAAATGACATGTCCATAAATACATGTATGTCTATAAATGCATACAAAATGGTGGGCATGATACAGATCAATGATTAGTGTCTTTGTTCAAGGTGCTATAACAGAATACCATAGACTGGGTGGCATATAAACAACAAACATTTATTTCTCATAGTTCTGGAGACTGGGAAGTCCAAGACCAGGCAGCTGCACATTAGATGTCTGGTGAGAGCCCACTTCCTTGTTCATAGATGGCCATCTTTGTGCTGTGTCTTTACATAGCAGAAGGGGCGAGGGAGCTTTCTCGGGTCTCCAGTACCATTCGCAAGTGATCCACCCTTATGACCTAAGCACCTCCCAAAGACCCTATCTCCTAATACCTACATACTGGGGATTAAGTTTCAACATATGAATTTTGAGAGGGCAAAAATATTCATACTATAGCAGTGATTACTTCTATGGAAGGGAGTGAGAGAGGAATGGGCATAAAGGAGCTTTCATAGTTTAATCTAGGTCTTTGTTTTCTTCCAAGAAAAAGGAGCTAGGATCATTTTATAAAGTTATAGAGGATAAATGGCTTTCCAATGGCGTATGTTCACTTAATCATAGGATCAGGACTCAAAACATAGTTTTCCTAAATGTCACAGTTTTTTTTCCTATTTATTTATTGGATGATTTGTTTATTTCTAAAGTAAATTGTTTAAAATAAACACTAAACTAAATAAGTTCAGAAAACTTATTAAAATTATTTATAAGAATGATAGATATTAGTTTGTCTGTTGATTCCTGGCTAATCTTATTGGGTGGCCATCTCTACTCAGTATGTCTGGTAATTAAGCCATTTTTAAAACCATGATAAAACAGAAATTTGTATTTAATCCTGTGATGGGGTTACCTGATTTAGCAAAGGAAAATATAGGAAGTCCAGTTAAATTTGAATTTAGTGTTTTGGGGTCATTTTTAACATACCTTAAGGTTTTTTAAATTATAAGCTATAATGAATGCTTAAGACTAGAATATTTTTCTGAAAATTGAGAAATTAAAAAAAGTTTTAAAGAGTCCAAACCTTGCATTATTTTCTTTGAGTCTTCATCATCTTTTCTACTCTTCTGAAAGAGTCGCTGAAATCTCTCTGTGGAAGTATAAAGAAGTAATGTAATTTTGGAGAATGTGATTTACTGGCCTAAGTTAGCCAGATTTGACTTCATGACTATATTCCAGGAAAACAGAAAAGCAAAACTCAGTAAGGAACTAGCTTGCAGCTAAATTTCAATAAACGTCCCGGAGACGGAGCTTTGTGTCAAGATCCTTTGTACATTGATTTAGTAGATTTTTTTTTTTTTTTTTTGCTGTTTTAAACACATTATTCCTTGAAGTTTATCTCGATGATGTAACATAATTGGATGGCCGACCAATTACTGCATGAGTTCTAAAGTTCCACTCTTGTAGATTGAGTAACAGCTCTCTGGTGGGGAAAAGAGGAGGAGCGAACGGGAGTGTGCCATCCTTGTCCTGATTGCTGTCAGCTCCAGTCCTCTCATCCGCTGGGCTCAGCTCTGGATCAGAGGGAATGGCCCCGTAGGCTGCGCTCCCAAGCCCCCACTCCGCCTGCCTTCGGCCCGTTTCAGTCAATAGATGGTGCTGACAGGAGATGGGCAGGCAGGAAGAAGGGGGCAGCCTGGGATTTCTCCTTCTCTCTCCCTGCGTCAGGCAGCATCTCTGACAGTGCCTGTGCCCTCCTTCTGGCCTCAGCCTTCCCCTGGTGGCCCCAGGCCCTGGGCTCTCGTACCATTCCCACTCTCTTCTCTGGTTTTGGGAGGGCAGTGGCCCCGATGGTGTTGTCTCATGGAGCCTATATGGCATCTCAGAACTTCCATCTTCCATGGTATCAATTCCCTGTGTTGAAATCTTCCTGTTATGTGTACTGGTTTCTGGTTTTCTGGATAGACCTTGCTCGATACAGGGAACATGGAAAGTTTTAGGAGAATATCAGAAGATCAAAGATCCATGTTTCTTTCTCCTTGACATCGTCTTCAGGGTGTTTCAAATAAACAAATGAGCAACTGTTCCTTTAGCACTAACGCTTTCTCTTTTTCAAAGATCAGAGGCTGCTCAGGGTCTTCCAGAGCAGACGATTCCTAAGAATGTTTGGCTAGTAGAGCATGAACCTGCCCTTTGCCTCAAACCAAGTTTTCTGTTATTTTCTCCAGGAACACAGACAATTTCCTTTTTTTTTTTTTTTTTTTTTTTTTTTTTTAGTGGAGGGGAGAGGCCATGATTTCTAGGTCAATAATTCTTAAAATGAATCTGTACAGGAAAAGAGAATAAAGAAAGGCAGAATGAAATGGGGAAAAAAAGGAGTTTAGAGATAAGGGGAAGATGGGAAGGAAGGAAGATGACATGGAATCAGATAATGTAACTGTCCTCTCGGACATAAAGGCAATAGCTTTGATTAAAGGGGGATTAAAAAATCTATTTTCTCAGAAATGTTACTCATAACGCTGTAGTTCGTTAACACATTTCAGATATTTGCATGAAATCATAAGCTATAGGCATATAGGAAACGATGTTTGCGATAGCTATTGTAAATACTAATAATCACCACCTCTCAGTGAACTCTTTGTTTGCCAGCAAAGGGAAGGAAAAATCTGTCATAGTGAAAGCAGTGAGCTTGACAGATAGGCAGCAGTGGCACAAACCTGATGGAGGTGAGGGGCCAGCATATCGCCTTGGTTTGTGTATGTGTAAAACTCCCTACTCCAGAAAATTTACCTTCCATCTTGTGAGCTAAGGGCCTTATTAGCTGACCTGCTAGGCAAGTCAAACCTAGAACTAGAATTTATGGAAGTCACAGATGGGCTCACTGCTTTCTGGAATCAAATATAAGCACCTTTCTTAAAAGTCCCAAGGCGTTATTGCTGTACAGTGTACCGTTATCCTTAAGAGCAAGGGTTTTGCCGTTAGCCTGCTTTGATCACTTCCTAGCTGAGGCATCTTGAACAAGCTAGTTAACCTCTCTGGGCTTCCTTTGTAAAATAGGGACAGAAACAGCACCTCCTTCAGAACGCTGTAGTGAGGATTAAACATGTGCATACACATACAACTTAGACCAGCACCTGGAATTCAGTTAACACTCAATAAAAGTTAAATACTATTATCGCTCAGAGATGATACCTGTGACTTTAGAGCTCTGTTAAATTCAAAGTATGGAAAATACTCTTTAGATACATGCATAAAGTTATATACCATATTAGATGTAGGAAATCAGCTGGTTTATAATTTCTATCTTACAAGCCAAAGGAGACGAAAAAAATACTATATTGACAGTTGGGAGATTTGATGAATAGGCAGCAATAGAAAAACATTTAAAACATTGAAAAATGAAATTTCTTTCTGCACATACATATTGAAGAGAAAAGTGACTGTATGTTATAGTAGCAGAGAAAGCAGAATAACTGGGATTGGGGAATTTGCAGCAAAATAAAGTCACCACATTCAGCTGGACAGTATATTGGGAAATAGTAGGTCTGAAACTGTGATTAACATTCAGCTGAGGTTCCCTCTGTTTCTTGAGAATTTTAGCTCACTTAAGTCAAATGACATTTTTTTACAGATGGAAAATTATGAACTGTTTAGGGAAACAGCACATGTCTTAATTGGGCAACATCACCTTTTCTATGAGAAGTGTACATGAAACTTGAAAAAAGTGTTTCGATAGAAAACAATTGATAGAAACTTTCTCTCTCTTTCCCTCCTTCTCCTCTTTCCTTTCTCCCTCTGTCTTCCTTCCTTGAGATGGGTGTAGGTCCCAATCTTCATATTAACAAATGTCAACCCAGCAATGAAGGCTGCCAGCTGTATTTTGAGTGGACATGGATTCCATCACTGTCATGGTTGAGACACCAGTTTTGTAGCAGGTTCTGACCAAGTCCTGCTAGAGTGACTTTAATGGTGGATCGGGTCCATGTAGGATTTCCCATATGAGAACTCTGGAAATGAAAGACTTAATAGAAAATAGCTAAATGTCACTGTAAACGCATTCAAGTTTAGGAACGTGTAAATAGCCATGCACATGCTTTCGGGAAATTTATGATCATAAATTTCCCCTCTAGAGCAAAGTTAATACTTGCTGGCTCAAATAAGCTGGTGTTCCCAACTCATCTGACTGAAACAAGTTTACAAGCCAGTGTGGGATGGCCCTATGAATCTTCTAGGAAAAGATGGGAAGTATTGGGTTAGCCAAAAATTTCATTCATTTTTTTCCCATAAGATGGCTCTAGTAGCACTTAGTTGTCTTTAACTTCATTCAAAACAATTTTGTTAGATTGTATGTGACAGCTGTCATATCAGTGTGCATTAAAAAAAAAGACATCAAAATTGATGAATCTTTGTGTAGCCATTTTAATATTGAAGATGGAAGAAAAAAGCAACATTTTCGGCATATTATGCTTTATTATTTCAAGAAGGCAAAAACACAACTGAAATGCAAGAAAAGATTTGTGCAGCGTATGGAGAAGGTGTTCTGACTGATCGAACGTGTCAAAAGTGTTTTATGAAGTTTCGTGCTGGAGATTTCTTGCTGGACGATGCTCCATGTTCAGGTAGACCAGTTGAAGTTGATAGCCATCAAATCGAGACATTAATTGAGAACAATCAACGTTATACCATGTGGCAGACAGCCAACATACTCAAAATATCCGAATCAAGTGCTGAAAATCATTTGCACCAGCTTGGTTATGTTACTTGCTTTGATGTTTGGGTTCCACATAAGTTAAGCGAAAAAAAACTCTTGACCATATTTTTGCATGCGATTGTCTACTTAAACGTAATGAAAAATTCCATTTTTAAAACAAATTGTGAGAGGCGATAAAAAGTGGATACTGTACAATAATGTGGAACAGAAGATATCGTGGGGCAAGCGAAATGACACACCAACCACACCAAAGGCCGGTCTTCATCCAAAGAAGGTGATATTGTGTAGATGGTGGGATTGGAAGGGGAGGACTCTATTATGAGCTTCCGGGAAACCAAAAAATTAATTCCAACAAGTACTGCTCCCAATTAGACCAACTGAAAGTACCACTCGACAAAAAGCGTCTGGAATTAGTCAACAGAAAATGCATAATCTTCCATCAGGATCATGCAAGACCACATGTTTCTTTGATGACCAGGCAAAAACTGTTCCAGCTTGGCTGGGAGGTTCTGATTCATCCACCGTATTCACCAGACATTGCACCTTTGCATTTCCATCGATTTGGGTCTTTACAAAATTCTCTTAATGGAAAAAATTTCAATTCCCTGGAAGACTGTAAAAGGCACCTGGAACAGTTCTTTGCTCAAACAGATAAAAAGTTCTGGGAAGATGGAATTATGAAGTTGCCTGAAAAATGGCAGAAGATAGTGGAACAAGAGGATGAATACATTGTTCAATAAAGTTCTTGGTGAAAATGAAAAATGTGTCTTTTATTTTTACTTAAAAACTGAAGGCATCCTTTGGCCCACCCAATATATCTATGATTTTGAGCTCATAAGCGTTGAGTAGTACTTCTTCACAGTGAACCCATTGATCTACCTACCTGTGGCACTTTAGGTAGCAGGCAGGCCATTTTTTCCCACTTTCTGTTTTATTTTACTAACAACAGCCTCACTTACCTCAACCATCAATGTTTTTTAAAAATTTTTTATCTATTTATTTTAAAACTCTATAGTGCTTTACAATTTTTAAAGTTTCACGTACATGATTTCCTCTAATCCCATAATAACTCCCTTTTTTGAATCCCTTACCCATTTATTGTTCCCCCCCGCTTCCCTCTCCCCACTGGTAACCACTAGTTTGTTCTCTGTGAGTCTGCTTCTTTTTTGTTTTACTCCCTAGTTGGGTGTATTGTTTAGATTCCACATATAAGTGATATCATACAGTTTGTCTTTCTCTGCCTGACATATTTCACTCAGCATAATACCCTTGAAGTCCATCCATGTTGAGGCAAATGTTTTGACCCCAATCCCTCCTCCCTAGAATTTGGAAACACCTATGGCTTTTGACTAGTTTAATGCTCTCACCTTCTCAAGTGTGCAGTAGTAGCACAGAAGATTTATTAAAGATGACGGCAGAACAACATTTATAGTCTAGAAATGAGAGCACATGTTTGTAAGTAAGAGCAGTGAGGGTGAACAGTCGTTATGTGCCTGGGCTAGAGGGGAGATGGGTCGGGGGGGCTCCAAAGCCCAGCTCACTGTCTTTCTCCTGGTTTTATTCACATAGCCTGTGGAATTGCTACCACACCACTGCTCCTGGACCCCCTCCTACGATGAGGCTCTGTGCCATTTTGCAAACACTCAGAAGGATGAAGCCTCAGAGCAGCTAAGGTAAATGTGATTATTCACAACTTCTTTTCAATCACTAGTTTGTGAACAGAGGAAGGAAAAATGAACATAGTAAAGGCAGCGAGGTTTGATAAATAGGCAGCAATATCACAATAGAGGAGAGGAAGCTGGACTCGAATGGAACAGCTATTCCCTTTGTCCTGGATGTTCACACTGGTTGCGTGAGACACCTAGACACGAAGGAATGCCATCTCTCCCGCTATGTGCAAGGAACGGCATGTCTCCTGCACAATTTTTCTAGGTCATCCTCAAAGTAGTAGTATTTCTCTCCTCTAAATTACCATAGAGCTTTTTTTTTTTTGAGTTTTATTTTATTTTATTTTTTTACTAATAAACAGCAAACATTTATTTTTCACAGTCTGGTTAGAAGCTGGTTAGTCCAAGATCAGGGCACCAGCAGATTTGGTGTCTGGTGAAGGCCACTTCCTGGATCATAGATGGCAACTTTTCACTATGTCCTCACGTACCATAGAGCTTTAAATTTGCTCTTTTTTATGGTAATTAACATCTCTTCTCCCTCTCAGTTGGATGAGAGTGGGAGAAAAGGGAAAAAATAATACAAAAAATGAATCCAAATAAAAAGATGTGGTAATATCAAATAAGTTATTTTGATGGTGTGGTCAAGAAAGGCCTCTTTGAGGAGATGATGTATAAGCTGGGATCTAAAGAATGAGCAGGAATTGGCTATAAAAGCAGGAATGAGCAGGAATTGGCTATAAAAGCAGAGAAAAGAATGGTCCAGAGAGACAGAACACCATGCACAAAGGCTCCAAGAAAAGAAAAGACCTGGGGTGTGTATGAGGTCAGTATGAGGCTGTAGGCCAGTCTGACTGGAACTCAGTGAACGTTCACAGAAGAAGAGAGCCTTAGGGAAGACAAAACCGTATCAGGAATAAGTGTCTATTCTAGCAAGGACGAAACACTGCCCCTTCCATGATGGAAATGTTCCAGTGTAATCAACCAGACGCCAGGTAGCTGGCTGGTCACCCGGGGGGAATGGCACCATGACCATGAGGGAGCTCAGTGCTGGTGTCTGCTGAGTGGCTGTGGCCACTCAGGTGGGCCTTGTTGAGGGGCTGTCTGTGTTGCTGAGCCCATGCATAACCTCCACCCCTGCCACCGTGGCCACTTCGCTCATGAGCCCACTGGGTGACTCCAGTGATGGCTGGGGAAAGAGGCTGACTGGTGTCCACAGAACAAGTTATCCTATATCCTATTGACTATTGTAATCCTCCTCTGCTGGCGTCACCCTTTGGTGAGCATTCACGTAGGACACAAACACCTTCATGATCTTTGGCTATTCTGGTAAATCTATCCACATACCTCTTCTCCAAATTTCTTTGTCCCCAATTTCCCAATCATGTTTCTTCCGAGTCCCTGATCACCCAGCCAAACCATTGGCCATAGCAACATCCCCTGACCCCCCCTAAAAAAAGAAAAGAAGAAGAGAGCCTGACCACTACATCTAATTTAATTGGTCAGAATGTTTTTAAAAATCATTTTTTCCTGGAATGTATTGCTTGACTAGACACAGTAGATTTATCCATATTATTTAGCATGCTCTGTCCAATGCAGATAATACAGAAAGGATTTCTTAATCACTAGAAAGCCTGAAACGTAAAAAGATAATTGTCAGTTAAAGATATTTCTACTTAAACTTTGGTTTTGTTCATAAGGTATATGGAAGTGTATGAATGCATTTCCATTTAAAAATATACTTAAAGTTCAAGACAAGATAATCACTTATTTTTGAAAAATGTATCCTTTTGTTATCTCGTCATCTTGAGGGAAGTGTGATCTTGCCACGCATCTTTATTACTATGTCTTCTATTTTTTGCCTTTGTATTTGAAAATCATGGAAAACCAAAACTAGAGAGAAAAGCCGTAAGTGAGTAGTAATGTACTACCCAAAGTGGTCACGAAATATCTCTTGATTAATTCTGTTAAAGTTTACAGTCATGAAGTGAGAGAAATATTTTATTTTGTATCTTAATTTTATGGGGCAATTAATTTAATTATTTTTCTAGAACAAAAGAAATGTGATACCTAAGCATATACTAGTAACTGTCAGGAATTCATTCATTCCGTTAACAAAACTGCAGTGGACCGTGCAAAGCTGGCCTTTCCAAGAGTTTGAATTCTAATGTCAAGGCTAACTACTACAAACTTAACAAATAAATGTACAACATAACGTCGTGTAATGATAAATATATTAAAATAGTGGATTGTGTTCATAGTGTCATTATCATAATCCTTATCTTCAAATTCAGCTGTCGTTTTAGAAAATCATGGGTAGCACACTCTTTTGTAAAGGAATTTGCTCCCTGTTATAAGGTATAATAATTTGGAAAGTAACTTGGAGCTAAGCAAGAAGGTATCAAGCAGTTATTTTGGGTTCTAATTTATGCAATTGTTTTTTTCAAATATGTGAAGTTTGTGAAGAAAACTCTTGTCTCTTTAACTTCTTGTTTAAGTAGTAAAACAGAAGCCTAGGAAATTCTACGACCAAGTGATAATGACAGGTTATTTGTTGGCGAACTTTGTTTTTTTCCTGCCCGTAAGCGTAGCCTTAGGAAGATGAAACCTTCACCACAACATATGTGTACATTTTGCTGACTTGACAAAAATTGTGCAGTCCAAATCCCAATCTTACAAATTAGGAATTACCCTGGAAAACCTAACTGAAACTGACCAAGACTACAATTATAACAAGAGCAGTACTTGAGCCCCCCAAAGCCGGTTGTTTAGGATAGTAATTACTAAAGGCAAAACTCAATAATAAAAATTTTCTTCTTCTGAAACTGGTCACTAGGGAGTTCCCTGGCAGTCCAGTGGTTAAGACTCCACGTTTCCAATGCAGGGGGCACGGGTTCAATCCCTGGTCCCACATGCAGCCTGGCACGGCCAAAAAAAAAAACCAAAAAAAAAAACTGGTCATTAGGTAGAAAATTCTATTCCTGTTATGTAGAAATCCTTCTTTAGCTGGCTGGAGAAAGAAAGTGTAAAATTAGTAGTCTGTTCCACAGTACTGTTTTGCGTGTTAGACGAGACAGTTATCTAATTGTGTGTGCTTTAGAGGTACTGAAACATTTAGAATGTGCAAGAATCTTTTCAGTCCATTTGCATTCTTTTCACTATCTTTCACATCAGTGTACTAGGATATTTATTATCGATTATGTGGCAATCTGTCAAGACAAAGATGAGTGTTGAGACGCTAGTCTAATCAGGGCTACTTGCTATTAAATTTAGGAGCAGAGATGCAACACACATCACCTAAGCGCCTGTTTTCTGCCAATGCTATAGTGGCACAATGTTGACTATTTACTTCATTGGAACCTTTCAGAAGGAATCTGAGCTCAGTCTCAGTGGGTCTATTTAACTGTCTTGGGTTAATATGAGATTCTGTGTAAAGTAATATGCCAAATGGTAACTACCTATTAGACATTTTCCTTTTTTCATACCTACTTAAGATTCACTTTCTAGGCACTCCACAATGCCTCTGGGCCCTTAAGGGTGGAAACCTACCTTCTCACAGGGCGTTCATTCAGTACTGTCTGGTTATGCCAGCAACTCCAGGAGCAGCTGTTTGGATGTCATCAAATCTCCATTGTCTCCTCTTGTTCCGATATCTGGATCTGCTCAGTTTTTAGTTTTTACCTCTCTCTCGATTCTCGAAACTGCAATCCTTTTTCTAAATCACTTTTCTCCATTCTGAACTCTGTCCCCATTCCTTCACTGACCAAAATAGCAATAACACAAGGCATATTTGTATTTAGCAGACCACACTGAAGCTTTGAAGTTGTACAGTGGAATTACATTATTACTGACTGCAAGCCAAAAGTTAAAATTTAACGAGTCATCATTTTTCTACCATGGCCTCCACTGGTCATCCATCCACCATTCCTTACTGGCTATCTCTCCTTTGGCTTGCTGCCTTCACTTCTGGTCATAGCCACACCCTCCCTCTCCTGTCCTTTCCCTATATTGTCTCATATTAGTTTGCTCAGGCTGCCATAACAAAATACCACAGACTAGGGGGCTTAACCTACAGGAATTTATTATCTCTCAGTTCTGGAGTCTGGAAGTCCAAGATCAAGGTGCTTCCAGGTTTGATTTCTCCTGAGGCCTCTCTCCTTGGCTTGCAAATGGCCATCTTGTCCCTGTGTCCTAGCCTGGCCTTTCCTCTGTACATGTATCCCTGGTGTCTCTTCTGTGTCTTAATCTCCTCTTCTTATACGGACACCAGTCAGAACAGATTAATGTCTACCCTAACAGCTTCATTTTAACTTAATTGTCTCTTTAAAGATCTATCTTCAAATGCAGTCACATTCTGAGGGTTTAAGGCTTCAACATATAAATTTGGAGGGAGGGGGACACAATTAAGTCCATACTGTTTCCCAAGTCCTTTCTTTTCTGTTCCATTGGCAGTTTCCAATCCCCAAATTTCAGTTCCTTTTCTAAAGCAGAGCAACTTTGTTTTCCATTCAAAACCTGTCTGTATGTTTGAAGCAAAATGATATCTACATTCAGACTTCACTTTTTCTAGCTCAGGTGAAAGTTTTAATAGTATAGTTTCTCATCCAATACAAATAGGTTCCATGGCAGGACTCCATCAGTTTTTGTGCATATGAGGGACAAACATGATTTATTCTCCTTGTCCCAGAGTTCCCTCGGGACCACCGGATGGGACAGAGTTGGCTGAGACGCTTGGTTTTTCCTTCTTCCAGCTCATATATTTTCTCTTGAATTTATTCATTTATGTTATAAAAAGTTGTAAAAATTAACTCAGAGAGAAAAGGAAATACCTTCTCAGCTGCTAATACATAGGTCTCAGGAATTTTTTTAAACAAAAGGTTATCCATTGCATAACTGTTACCCACCATCAATAAGCCAAAGTAATACCCAAGTCACCATACCTCCCCATCCCCAGTCTCTCCTGACAGCTCCTGCTTCAATTCCACTCTTTTAGAGACTTCCTTTTCTTTTCTTTTTCTTTTTAAAAATATTTATTTATATATTTGGCTGCATCGGGTCTTAGTTGTGGCATGTGGGATCTTTGTTACCACATGCAGGATCTTTAGTTTTGGCGTGTGGGATCTAGTTCCCTGACCAGGGACCGAACCCGGGCCCCCTGCATTGGGAGCGTAGAGTCTTAGCCACTGGGCCATCAGGGAAGTGCCAAGACTTCCTTGCTAATTCAAGGGCACTCTCAGCACTCATCTCTCAAGAAATCTTTATTGGCCAATTGATCTATATTGTCTTTAATCTTTACAACATTCCTGTGAGGTTGATATTATTAAACATATTATGCAGATGAGAGGTAATAGGTCAAAGTCTCAGTCTTATGCTATTTAGCGACAGAATCTGAATTTAATCTGTGTCTGCCAGGTCCTACTGTCTCTGCTGTTTACACTGCACAAGAATAGCAGATTCACAAGAGTCTGGAATTCTCAACACTCTTAGTCTTGTCTTCAATATTTGGATACTGTAAGGTCTATCCAAGTTTATGTTCCTCTTGCCCCTTTTTAAAAATTAAAAAGAATATTTGGGGGAATTATCTCCAAAGCATAATCTGCTAAGATTATTCTTATTAATTTTGCATTTTACTTTCCCATGCTGGTTGACATTCGTTTACATATTGGCAGTCGTGGCTGTCCCCTCCTGGTTTTGGCAGGGAGAGAAGAGAGTCATGCCAGTCAGGGCCCTACACAGCAGGAGGAGGGGCACAGCAGTTGGTGGGAAGCCCTGAAGGGAAAGCGTTCTGGGTCAGTACCAAAGGATGACAGTAAATAATGAGACACCATTCCAGGAAGCCACAAGCTAGGGAAAGTTTTGGGAAAGAAATGCAACATTCATGAGCCAGGAGGTAGTTCAAAAGGTGAATCAAGATGAAAAGCCCAGTAGGAGAGGCGAGAGAATAAAACATAATGGTTAGGGTCCAAAGGAAATAAACATAGACAGGTTGAAGGGGGGTTTAAGAACAAAGCCTTTGATTGTGCTGGTATTGTCCTTTATGCATTTCTAAGCATGCATCGTTAGGGCCCAGTTAAAATGTCACCAGAACTGGAATTTTTGGAACTACCTTTCTATAAGAAATGATTGTGTTATAGGTGTGTAAGGTAAATGCTTGGTGAGTGTTATTTGGTTCTTCTGAATTCCTTTTTTTCCCCTAAGTCATCACGGTGGGAAAGAGAGACACAAACACAATCAGTAGTGAATTTTTATTGAATGCTTCAATTCTCCTAACAACCTTATGAGAGAAGTATATGATTATTCCCATTGTACAGATGGGAAGAATTGAGGCACAGAAATGCTAAGTAACTTTCCCATGGTTGCACAACGGTAAGTGGCATGGCAAGGATTTGAATTGACTGCTATGCAGCTTAAGAGAGAAAATAATGACACAGTGTAAACAAGTGAGGATTCAATGAATTCTGCTTCGATGAGGATTAGGGAGACTTGTGCTAATGAGATGATGTGTCTCCTGTGGATCATCCCACAACCTGGTACCCATGTGAGTATTACCTCTGTGCTTTTACATAAATATTACCCTAGGTACTGCTCTCATTACCCAGACACTGAAAGTAATACATGAACAAGGATATGTCCTGATTTTTCTTTTACAAAATAACCCCAAGTCTTAAAGGCGTTCCCACTCCACAGGGCTGGGATGCGCCATCCAAGGGAGGGTTTGTTTCAGAAATTCTAGGCATCAAGCGCTACAGTGATTCATTGCTTACACTGATGTCCTTAAAGAACTGGTAGAGATGGATAACGTGTTAAAATCCGCGTGATGATTTTGATACCTCAGGCAGTTTGGATAAGAGGAGAGGGTGCTTTCTGAACAAAATGTTTTCCTGAGAGTAGTTCTTCTTGTACGAATTATCCTAAAGGTAAGAGTAGACTGGACTAGACATATTAGTTCACTTCTCTTTTCACTGGCATGGTTCTTTAACAGAACTCCCCATGAGAAAAGTTTGACAGAAAAAGGAAGTTGATTAATTTCTTTCTCAAAGCATTTATCAGTGAGTATGTTTTTATACATGTTTGCTGACAACTTCTTTAAACATTTGCTAATACAAGTGGCAGAATTCTTCTGAACATTTCCAGCACACCACTGGGGAATGCAGCTGTGTGGATGAGGACATATAGCACTCATCCCCTTCTAAATGTAACTGATAAGCTGTGTGGAAAGCCTTGGACGGATGTTGAGCGGGGTGGTGACATGCTCAGACTCGCATTTTAAGTTCTCCTTTAGTGTAACAGTTATTAATTTTTGAAGATTTAAAAATATTCAGCAGCAAATAGCATATAGGCTTCAAACTCTTCATATAATAGAAATATAATAAATAATCACACCCTTCTGAGGAGAAAAGCTAGCTTAAAAACGGTACCGGTGGGCTTCCCTGGTGGCGCAGTGGTTGAGAGTCCGCCTGCCGATGCAGGGGACACGGGTTCGTGCCCCGGTCCGGGAAGATCCCACATGCTGCGGAGCGGCTGGGCCCGTGAGCCATGGCTGCTGAGCCTGCACGTCCAGAGCCTGTGCTCCATAACGGGAGAGGCCACAGCAGCGAGAGGCCCGTGTACTGCAAGAAAAAACACAATGAAACAGTACCAGTACTTGAGTAATTATACTTTGCTCTATGGGTGATACGGGTCATAGAATGTGACTGTATTTGAAGAGGTAACTAAGTTAAAATGAGGGCATTTGAGTAGACCCCTAATCCAATAGGACTGGAATCGTTTTTCTCTCTTTTTTTTTTTGCGGTACGCGGGCCTCTCACTGCTGTGGCCTCTCCCGTTGCGGAGCACGGGCTCTGGACGCGGAGGCTCAGCGGCCATGGCTCACGGGCCCAGCCGCTCCGCGGCATGTGGGATCCTCCCGGACCGGGGCACAAACCTGCGTCCCCTGCATCGGCAGGTGGACTCTCAACCACTGCGCCACCAGGGAAGCCCTGGAGTCTTTATAAGAAGAGGTGATTAAGACATGGACACAGATAGAGGGAAGGCCATGTGAAGACACAGAGAGAAGGTGGCCATCTCCAAGCTAAGAAGAGAGGCCTCAGAGGCAATCAACCTTGCTGAAACCTTGACCTTGGACTTCTATTCTCCAGAACTGTGAAACAATACGTTTCTGTTGTTTAAACCCGGGGTCCCCAAGCCTGGACCGGAACTGGGCCGCACAGCAGGAGGTGAGCTGCAGGCGAGCGAGTGAAGCTTCCTCTGCCGCTCCCCCATTGCTCGCATCACCGCCTGAGCCATCCTCCCCCACGCCCCATGCCCCCCGTGGAAATACTGGCTTCCATGAAACCTGTCCCTGGTGCCGGAAAGGTTGGGGACCACTGGTTTAAGCCACCCGGTCTGTGGGTGCCCAACTAATACGTATCTCAACAACAATAACCATAAGGAAGAAACCATTATTATCTCCATTTTACAGATGAAGAAACAGAGGCACTGGGACGTTAAATATTAGCACAAGGCCAACAGGCAGATGGGAAGCTTGGATTTGAATCTAGATAGTTGTCTCCGGAGTCTGAGCTCTTCACCATTCTTTTACTCCCTCTCTGATGGGACATGCTCCGTCTTTGGGAAGGGCTTGTTTTCTAACAGCTCTTATTCCTGGAGCTTGACTCGGGGGTTGAACTGCCTTTTTGATTAGGACACTTCTTCGTGTCTATGACTCTAGCTCTTTTCTTTATGGCTGGTTAATTTCTCCAGAGAGGAGTCCTTTACTCGCCTACATGGTAGATATATTTCTGGGTCCCAGCATTTGAAATCAGGGCCAGGGAAGGGGAGAAGACAATGAAGTCCTACAATTTTCTATGCAGACTTCACTTAATCTCATTTCCAGCCCCAAGTCTCTCCATACTCATTCTAGCCAACGTTTCCAAACCTGAAGCCTTTCTGATTGAACGCCTCCAGGGAATATACCTTTGGTCAACGCAGTGCAGTGTGGATGGATGGGAAAGGAGGGCTGCTTGCCCTGATCAACAAAGTGGAGGAAGTTACCTGGTCCTTCCAATACAGACTTTCAGCGGGTCTTCTGGTGTCAGCCTCACACCTTAGTCCCACCATCAATAGCTAATGCTTCAGCTCCTGGGCCCCTCTCATCTTCGTCAGGAGTGTCACACTTCCTCCTGGGGATGCCACTCCTGCATCAGCCGTTCCGGTCACCACCACTCCTTCTACTGCCCTTCTTCCAGTGCGTCGGCATCTTTGGTCCACCGTTGTTTCCTGTTCTGTTTTCTCTCTCTGAATTTACAAGCTTTGGCTTTTTTACGGCCATGGTAGTGAGTTTGAGAAGAGAAAGAGGATGTCTTTGATCTATTTTACTAGATTTTCTGACACTACCTGTTCCATGACGTTGTTCGAGTACTGGGCTTGGTTTCACTTGCGCTCCCTTCAGCTTTTGATTTCATGAAATCAGTTGTATTAGATGGGAGGCACATACAGGTGGGCATCTTTTTATTTAGTTCAAACCTGCTTTGCCAGTGTGGAACTAGGATGGATCACATGTGTCTGTTGTTAGAACCACACAGACGTGATTCTGAAGAAAGTAACAGCTCTTGCTCAAAAGAATGCTGTTCTGGCTCAAGTAGGTGGCCTATACAGACCAGCTTTCCCCAACCCATAACATTATTTGACTTCCTTTTAGTAAAGTCTTTTCCAATGCTTCCCATTGTGCTGTTTTTAGTGGTACTTTTTCATCTGCAACATTTAAGGGCGTATAAAATTTCTCAAATTTTGGCTGAAGGAAAGAAAGGAAACTTTAAAACACTGACTATGGATCCTGGGAGAAATCACCTTCTTAGACTTGCTTATTGCAGCTCTAACGCGGTGGTGTCCCAGGAAACGTGGACTATTGACTCCTTGCAAAAGCTGTAAATGTACATCTTAACCAACAAACTCCTCTTAGAGGTATCTAGGACTGGACCTTCAGCTTTTCTGGAAAACATCCTAGAGAACACCATTTCCAGGTGTTTTGAACACTCATGATCTATAGAAGACACCAGAGTATAATATTCTAATAGTTAAATTAAAAAATCTTGACGCACATAGACTCAGAAAGTGGTGAGCTCCTGCTGTACCATGTGTGAGGTCATGTTCATGAAAAAACATTTACCTGTTACTTTGATGAATGATGTATCCAGATCCTATTATATCATTATTAGGCCACAAGTAGAAAAGTGAGAACAAATGGGATTAAATTATAAAAGTGTGTTTACAGAAGCTTTTAGGGGACATTTTGAGTCTTCTCTTTTCCTTTTAAACCTCTGAGCATCCCAGCAATGATAATGCAATGACATTGATGCTGATTTTTCTTTTTTTCTTCTTTGTGGAAGGCCATGGTTCTTGAGATGTTTATGGCCACGATTTAAATGTTCTTGGAGTCCCATGAGTACCTTGCAGTAGAATTTAAAAAATACTTCATATAGAATTATTTTGGGAGTGATTCTGCAGTTTTTTGTATGCTTAAGTTTTCATTTTTCCGGAACAAGAAAAATTCTCTAGGGATTTGCATAATTTCAAACCCTAAGAAGAAAGTGTGAACAGGCAGGTGGATTTCAAGTGTAACGTCTATTGAGTTAAATAAGGTGCCATTTGTTTTGCTAACTAGAGAGGAACTGTTGACTTTGTCAAAAAGATGTAATGCTTGGGTGTTTTTATAATTCAATAAAACACAGTTTCCAGCTTCGGGCTGAAAACAATTGTCTTACTAGTTTTTTAGCCATTATGCAACTGGGAAGAGGCAAGTGGAGAATGCTTTCTTTGTGCTGGAGCTAGAATAATGTAGAAAGCTGCAGACCTTGGGCAAATTACTCCTCAAAGTGTGTGGAGAAGTCTGCCTTTAATTAAGACCTGATGGAGTGAGCTGCAGTATTTTTATAGCAGGGGTGATTTAAGAAATATTCCTTGTGAAAATATTCTATGAAATATTTTAGTTTTAATTCTTGTTAAAATAAGATTTTATTGACTTTCTATCCAAGGGATGTGAGGGGCAGGGCAACAACCTCTCCTCTGAATACAGTCTTCCAATAGTAGTGCCTCTTAAACAATGTCTAAAAAGTGGTATGTTGACATGACTGTTAAGACTATTATGAAAAGACTTCAGAGGAAGCAGCATGAAAGCAAGAGTGACAGACTTACGGAGAGGGAAACAAAGGGTGGTCCCTTTGTTATAAACTCACTTCTGCATTATCCAAGGGTTTGCACACATCGTGGGAATATGGCTAGGCGTCTGCTTTCCGAGTATTTTTATATCAAGGCATCAACGTGCTTTGTAAATACAGACTCCAGAACAAAATACCTTTAAGACTCTTCTTACTGAGTAAGTACAATCTGTCTCAGCTGCAGGTTGACGGAATAATGGGACATCCAAATCCAATCATTTTTCATGGACCTTTTTTTTTCATGTCTCTTGGGATTACACAAGACCTGGCCTCTGGTTTGGGTCCATCATAGTCACCACGGAGGTGCTACCGGTCTGAGTTCTTATCATCATTCTCAGATGGGAAATTCCTGGCTCCCCTGTGCTGAACTTGGCCGTCAGCACCTTCACTGCATGACGTGAAGGTGAGAGGGACTTAATTCCAGATCCATGCTGCCACTCCATTCAGAGGTCTGGCAGTTTCCGAGGGTGCTGCCCTGGATAGAATATAGAATTCTGCTTCTTATGGAAACCGCCACTTAACCATCCTTTAACTCGAGGAATCCAACTGTCTCCTGGGGTGAGATCAGACCTCCCTCTGACTTCAAAGCCCAAGGTCCCCACCAACCACTAATTGGGCAATTTACTTTCTTCCTACTCTATGCTTGAACTCCACAATGTATTAACACCTCCTGGGGCAAGAGATCTCAGCATTCATAAAAGAGAGGCCAGGTATTATTTCTGTTTGAAATAATTCTTTCGTTCTTTTGCTAGTGAGTCCATTTAGCAGTGGGGGCAATTCATTAAGTTTTTTGTTGTTTTTTTTTTTTTGCGGTACGCGGGCCTCTCACCGCTGTAGCCTCTCCCGTTGCGGAGCACAGGCTCCGGACGCGCAGGCTCAGCGGCCATGGCTCACGGGCCCAGCCGCTCCGCGGCATGTGGGATCCTCCCGGACCAGGGCACGAACCCGTGTCCCCTGCATCGGCAGGTGGACTCCCAACCACTGCGCCACCAGGGAAGCCCTTGTTTTATATTTTACCGTTTATCTATGGCTGTAGATTATCACAGATGTAATAAGATGGTAATGCAATTGCAGTTGCAGTTCTGAACGAGGTATCTTCACTGGAGCAGGAAATAAACATAGCCCCCTGCCTGGTGTATAGCTATTGACCTAGTACATGCTTTCTTGGCATTTTTATCAGCTAAATTCATAAGGTGTAGTTTGCTTTCTAGTAGCAGGGATAGCAGAATACTGACGTGCCTAAGGGCTATCTAATCTATGTCAGCCCACCTCAGTCCTCTTATAATGTGGTTCGGGGGAACTTGATCATCTTGATACTTTATAGCCCATTATGCTAGTGCATTAGGTTGATGAAATTATGCTCATTGGACCTAGTGAACAGGAAATACCAAGCACCTACATGCCTTCACAAGACAGACATGTGTCAGAGGGAGGGTGAAAAGCCCTGCTGATTTCAAGGACCTGTCACATAGGCAGAGTTTCTAGATATCCAGTCATCTTGGATGTATTGGGATATCCCTTCTCGATTGAGATATAAGTCTCTGTGCTTTGCTTGGCCCACTGCAAAGAACAGGCACATTTTGTGAACCTCTCTGGAACTGGGAGGCTGCATATGCCACATAAGGAGATGCTAGGTGGTCTTCACATTTGTTGGAAAACCTGTAATGCTGCCAGTTATGAGCTTGGAGTAAGAAAAGCAAGGAAAGTTCCTCGGCAAGTCTGTGCCGCTCGCACCTGTGACCTGTTAGACCTGACGGTGTTAAGCATTTGTTTTGGACAGAGATGTATCGAGCTTCTTTCAGGCTCACAGTGCAGACCCTTAGAGTTTGGAAAACTTGACCTCTTCTGACAACTATGCTCCGCTTGAAAAACATCTTTTAACTTGCTACTGGGCATGGTAAAGACTGAACACCTGATCTTTGAATATAAGTGAACACATGACCCCAAATGCTCATTATGAACTGGGTGTTATCTAAACCGTTGCACCATAGATGTAGACATGTGCAGACCATTCCGATAAAAAATGAAAATGGTCTGTGTGAGACAGGGCCAAAGGAAGTCAGAAGGCACCAAGAAATGGCGTGAACGAATGGCTTAGACTCCCGTCGTTGCTGCTCTTAACTCTTTCCTGCCATTCCCTCAGACTATACCTACCATCTGATGGGGGAATCCTTTACGACCGGCCAAAGGGAGAAGAAAAAGGATGAGCTTGGTTTCTGAACGGATAGTCTGTGGGCATCAAACAGAAACGGATGGTTGCCACATACAGCCTCACTTAGGGGTGGCACTGAAAGACAGCGATGAAAGAAAATATTCTCAGTGGGCAGAACTTTGAGCAGTCCTCTGGTTGTCACTTAGTACGGAAGGTGAGATAGGCTGCAGAACGGATTTACATAAACTGGATAGCCCAGCGGTTAAGGCTTTGGGAAGAAAAATATAGGAAAACTAGGGATAAGGTCTCAGGGAGAGGTATGTGGATGGGCCTTTCAGCATAGCGAAGATGGGAGAATATCTGTGTTCCATGTAAATGTCCGTTCAAGGGTATCCTAGTGGTGAATGAGTGCTTTTGATAATTAAGTGGATAAGATGATCTCTCCTAGGGATGTCAGTCAGCCTCTTTCCCTAACCTTTCATATGATTGGTCAATGGAAGTATATGAAGTAGGTATGGTGGCAGGAATGGAGGCTGTGTGTGGGCTCACCAACAGGGGTACCCTCACATCAAGACCGATTCGTTCGACACCAACGCTGTGTCCAGTCTGCCTGTAGCAAAGGCCATTGCTGGGCTCTCAATATGATACCATTCATGGTGTTCATGTCATTCTCCTGGAATTGTGGGATGGCATCTGAAGGCTTGCTTTTGGCACCATCAGGAGTAAAATCCTGTAAGAACAGGATGCTGTGTACAAGATTCCGTGTACACCTTCAACCAAGGCCAATATAAGGTACCATCCTCCATGTATCCATGTATCCAGGAGCTGGAAGTGAGAATGGACTTTCCAATTATTATACCAAATATATAATTTGGGGAATTTTGTCTTCCCATCCATGCAAGCTTGGTCTCAATGGGTTTATAGTACTGGAGGGAGAAATGCGTCCATTAAGGAATTCAATAATAGTTCCATTGAATTAGAAATGAGCCTGCCCACTGGTCATTTTAGGCTACTGAAGCAATAGACGGAGAAGAGGTTATTGTACTGTTTGGGGTGATGATTCTGTTTATCAAGGGGAAACTGAGTTACTGCTCTACAGTGCAGGGTGAGGAGAACAATTTCTGGAACCCAAGTGGGACTCTTAGCTACTTAGGACTCTATTACCCTGTGGCCCTTGGCAATAGAAAACCGTGGCAACACCATAACGACAGGACCGCCAAAGGACCCAGCTCCCATAGGACTAAAGTTTTGACTCAAGTGATCAGGTTAAGAACGTATTCAAGCAACGTGTTTTAAGAAAATAAGGAACACATGGAATGGGGATTGGAAGAAAGTCCCTATGTTAAAAATTTAGGCTTAGTGACCAGTTACAGAAGCAGAGATGGTAACACCTTTGCCTTGTAATAATTGTTTCTTTTCCCCATGTTTCCTCCCACTGCTTTTACGAAGAGCACTGTTTGTGGTTAGCATTTTAGGTTGCAAGTGGTGATGTGACTGCATTGACCTTGAAAGGATGGTAGCTGACTGGGGACACAAGCTTTTCACTTAGGCAAAGGACCGGAGTGGATGCTGAGAGGCAAGAGGAGTGGAGAGTGCTGGGTACTTTCTGCTGCTTCTCCATCCTTACTCATCATTCTCTGTGCGGATCTTCATCCCTGGACTTCTTTGCTTTGGATCCTGACTGGGTTGGGCCAGTGGGATGCAGGGTGGCTCCTTCCCTTTGTGATGCTGCAGGCTGTCTGTGTCCATTTCCTAAAGGTTAAGGCTCTTTTCAGCTGGCATTCTCCATGTAACTACCTTCTCTGGGTTTGGATAGCCAGTCCTCTCAGGCTTTGGGCTCCCTTGTGAATAGCCCACGGGTACTGAACTATTTCTGGTTTGTTCCTTAAAACCTACTCACGGCAAATGGTCTCTTTTAAGAACTCTCCTCAGATTACCCAGTCTCAGTATGTCCTGTTGGAACCCTGACTGATTCATACACAATACTTCATTTAATCTTTATAACCACTCTATGACATAGATTGAATAGATCTTGTCACTTCCATCTTTGGAACATTCCAGTGGCTTTTCACTGTACTTGAACAAATAGCACAGCTTATAAAGCCAACCTTGATCTGGTTTCTGCCTCCTTCTCCAGGCTGATCTCTTATCGCTCTCCCTCAGCCCCATTGCACTGTCCACTTTAAGACCCTTCACTGCTCTCCGTCCCGAGAGTCTCATCCCAGATATCTGCCTGCCCGTAATTCAGATTTCAGTGTGAATGTCATCTCCTCAGAGGGTCTCTCCTTAACCATTCAATCAAAAGTCATTGTCCAAACATTATCACATCATCCTATGTTAACTCTTCTTATAGAACTTATCACTCATTGATATTTTCTTATTTATTTTTATGTTTATAAAATCTCTCGCTCTCCCTCTCACTCCTTTCTAGAATGTAAATTTCCTGAGAACTGGCTTTTAATGTTTGTTGATGTTGAATAAAAAAGCAGGGATTAACTCTGTTCTATTGATAAAGTAGCAGAAGTTCAGACGTTTAAAATTCCTCAAGGATTCACAGTTATTACTGGAAGAATCAGCACTTGTGACTTCTGATATCCATACTCCAGGGTCCATTACCCATCTGATTTACTGAACACGAAAATGCCGTGGACTACTCAGCCATAAAAAAAGAACAAAATAATGCCATTTGCAGCAACATGGATGCAACTAGAGATTATCATACTAAGTGAAGTAAGTTAGAAAGGGAAAGACAGATACCACATGATATCACTTCTATATGGAATCTAAAATAAGACACAAATGAACCTATCTATGAAACAGAAACAAAATCATGGACGTAGAGAACAGACTAGTGGTTGCCAAGGAGGAGGGGACTGTTGGAGGAGGGATGGAGTGGGAGACTGGGGTCAGCAGATGTAAGCTTTGATACATAGAATGGAGAAACAACAAGGTCCTACTAAAAAAAATGCCGTGGAAGAGAGAATGCCATGAGAGAGGGTGTAGTGGGTACACCATCAACTAATGTCAGATCCAAAACTCCTGGAAAAAATAATTCTGGGTCTCTTATCTTCTTAGCCCATTTTGGGTTTGGAAATGAATTGTTTTACTGGATATTAAATTACCATTTCTCCCCAAAAACAATTCAGTAAGATGTTAGAAGTGTTCCATGAGTTAGTGGCCAAAATAACTTTGTTAAATGCTGAGTTAAGCACATCTCTTTACTGCAGGAATTCCCAGAGCCTTTAATTTGTACATTGTGAATTTCCAGGAGGTGGATGTACAGCTACCCAAACTGATTAGCATAGAAAATACTTTTATGAGAATCCTGTTAGCGTCTCATAGAACATGCATTTCCTGGAACACAGTGGGTAAACACGGAATTAAATCTTTAGTGATAGACATCACGTTGGCAGAACAGTTTCATTGCAAAGATAAATATTAAAAAATTATTTTGTGTTTAGAGAAGGGAGAGTGAGTACGTTTGTATTGGCATCTTCTAAATTTCGTGCATATGTGTGGTTTATTCAGTTTTATGAAAGTCTTTTTTTTTTCCAAGCATGTGTCTGCCAAATTTTTATTTCTCTGGTCAAACCACAGATTATTTCTGACAGCCTGAGTATTCTGGTAGAAGTGCTGAAACATTCGTAAGTCTGTTACGGATGTCTTCTGCCCAGATCCAGACAGTTTCTAAAGGAGCCTGACAGTCCGTTGTCTACCTCCAGTTCAGTCTGCACAGTTGTAGTTTGTAGTCTGTTCTGTAATATAAGTTACGTTTCTAAGAAGACTCAAGGGATTAAAAAAAATTGAATAATGCAGATGTTTCAATGAGGAAAAGGGACTTGGGACTAGAATGTGTAAGAATAGCAAGAATAAAGTTATTTTTTTCCCACAGGAATTTTAATAATAAAATGTTTTCCAAACTCTAAGACTTTATTATTGCATGCTGAATAAGTTGGCTTATCAAAACAGACAGAAACAGAAACCAGACAGAAGCATCTTCTTTACCTTTTCATCGATCTAAGTTAAGAAGCAGCCTCTCAGTTTCCTCTGTTACCTCCAGCTTTGCCTTACTCTTATAATTATGTTTGCAGCACAGTTTAAAATTACCACCAACTTTAAATGAAGGAATTTAAAAATGCATGAATACAGAACAGGTATTCATACCGAATAGTATGTCACTTGTATGGTTCTTCGTATTTGAACCCAGTTGCCATCCAGAGGTCCACGGAGTCTTCAGTGTTTAAGAAGTACTACCCTGAGGATGTCCAAAGCTCTCCCCAAGATTTCTGTGAATTCTCAGGGCCTCTTCCGTTTCCTGGGCTCCTGTGTTCTCAAGCTCTTGAGAGATAAAATATTGCCTGCTGTATCAGTAAACAAAGGATGTCCCAGTCATCGGCGATTGCAGCCACCTCCGACAGTGAGCTGGTGAGCCCTGAGAGAACTCAGGAAGGAAACAAAGAATACCTGCCATCTAGCAGCCATCAGACCGCAGCCACGCCCCAAGGAGAGCCCTGAGCAAACTCAGGATTTGGAAAGCTGGGATACTGGCCCCAGAGAGCTGAGGCGTATCAAAGGAATGACTTCACTGAACCCAGATTCTTGGATCTTACAGAAAAGCGCTAAATTCCTTAACTTGAGATATCTAGTTTTCTTTCATTAACAATAATCTTTTGTTTCTACTACCTGCCCTTTGTTGCAAAACTCCTATATATCCTAGCTCCCCCCTCGCCTCCTGGAGCAATTTTCCCAGGGTTACTTGAGATGCTGCCTCCCAGGCTTGCTGTCCTCAGCACGTCCGCTGAAGAAAGCAGAACCCTCCACTTTTAGGTTGTCAGTTTTCTTTTAGTTGATGCTCCGCACCATAAAGACCCAGATGTGATATTTAATCCTTTTGCCAATTTAGACTTATTTCCTTCTTACACAACCACAACATTCAGTGGGTATAGTAGACTCCGCTACCAAAATGCAGGAGAAAGGGATCACATAAAGTCCCAGATAACAAACCACTTAAATCTGCATCCTAGATACTTCTCTCTCTCTTTCTCCCTCCCTCTGTCTCTCTCCCTCTGGTGCGGCCAGAGAAACACTGTACCTAGTGGGTTTGTGTCACAGACGAAGAGCTCCAAGCTTAGGAAACGCCAAAATATTATAATAAGCTTTAAGCAGACCTGCCAGCCGCAAACCTGGAGGGAGACATTATCGTTACTATAGCAGCCAGAAAGCAAACCCGTGCTCCACTCTGGAGGGAGGCACTATCTCAGTCTTCCAAATCTGTTCACTCTAAAACCATCCTTGAAAAATAGTCTAGAACCAAAAGACGGTTCCTACCTCTGCTCACCTACGGAGAATCCTTTCCCAACAGCTCTGTCCCAAGTACCTTTTGATACGTAAATTCTCCTTCTATCTATTTTGCCTCTGCCTCCTCCGCCCTCCCAGCTTCTTTGTGGGAGAAACTGGTGCAGTAGAACAGTAACAACCTGGAATTTGCCAGCTGAATTTGTGGTGTCTTTTAACGGTTCTCCTCCTGTGTTTCCTATAAATTGAAATAATCTTGATCAGATTCCGGTTTCACCTTTCACAAGAACACTGCGTAGGTGGTGGTGTCTGAAGAGCCACCACGCTGGCATGTGTCCTTTCTGTGATGTTAGATGCCATCGAAGATCATTTATTCTTTAGGGGTTACAAAATGGTGATATTGTAATTCTTTAACACTTCCTTCGTTGATCAGCTGCAACACTTCCATAAAAAACTTTCATAAACTCTTTGGTTACTCTGAGATACAGTTCACATAGAAAAGGGAGGTTAAATGCTCGATTCTTTCCCTTTATTTAATGGCTTTCCACATAATCGGTTGGTGCCCTCACGCCCTGCTTAGATAACCAGTGAGTATCATTATAAACTCATGAAATTAAGCATACTTGCAATTGCTGTTATTAGCCACGCTATTATTGTTTCCAAGAGTTTTTTGGTAAAAGGTGAATCTAAGATGCAAATGGAAATGCTAAGACACAGAATATACACTCATGAGCAAAAATGAGGTGAAGGGATTTGCTTTATTAGACAGAAAGACATATTGCTAAGTGACAAAAATTAAGTATGTTATTGGTGCAAGAATTGACAAGTAGACCAAGAGGATGATTACCGAGTCTCCAGATAGATGGGAATATAAATTGGTACAATCACTTTGGGAAGAAGTTTGGCGTTACCTGCCACAGTTGAAGATAAGCATACTTATGACTAGGGTGACCAAATAATGTTTTCTCAAAACAGTGCACATGAGTTCTATTTTTTTCCTCAACCTCATCAGCCTTTGTTATTTTCTGATTTTCTTGTTAGTGGCCATCCTAACAGGTGTGAGGTGATATCATTGTGGGTTTTTTTTGTTTTTTTTTTTGTTTGCCGTACGTGGGCGTCTCACTGTTGTGGCCTCTCCCGTTGCGGAGCACAGGCTCCGGACGCGCAGGCTCAGCGGCCATGGCTCACGGGCCCAGCCGCTCCGCGGCATGTGGGACCTTCCCGGACCAGGGCACGAACCCGTGTCCCCTGCATCGGCAGGCAGACTCTCAACCACTGCGCCACCAGGGAAGCCCCATCATTGTGGTTTTGATTTGCCTTTCCCTGCTGACTAGTGTTGGTGAGCAGCTTTTCATATGCTTGCTGGCCACTTGTATGTCTTCTTTGGAGAAATATCTATTCAAGTCCTTTGCACATTTAAAAATCGGGTTATGTAGTTTTGTTTTTCTTGAGATATCCCTTATCAGATAAATGGTTTTCGAATATTTTCTCCCATTCTGTAGGTTGCCTTTTCACTCTGTTGACTGTTTCCATTTCTGTGCAGAAGCTTTTTAGTTTGAGGTAGTCCCATTTGTCTGTGTTACTTTTGTTGCCTGTGCCTTTGTGTCATAACCAAGAAATCATTGCAAAGACCAATGCCATCAAGTTTTCCTCCTATGTTTTCCTCCTAGAATTTCTGTAGTTTCAAGTCTTTATTCCATTTTGAATTGATTTTTGTATACAGTGTATGGTAAAGATCCAACACCATTTTTTGCATGTGGCTATCCTGTTTGCCAACACCATTTGGTGAAGAGATTATCCTTTCCTCATGTTGTAGTCTCGGCACCCTTGTTGAATGTCATTTGAATGTATATGTGAAAGTTTGTTTCTGAGCTCTCTATTATTTTTTTCTTCTGGTTTTATTGAGATATAATTGACATGTAGCATTGTATAAGTTTAAAGTGTACAGCATAATTACTTTACTTACATATATTATGAAATAATTACCAGAATAAATTTAGTTAATAACATCCATCATCTTATATAGATATTAAAAGAAAAAAAGAAAAAAAAATGGTTTTTTCCCTTGTGATGAGAACTCTTAGAATTTATTCTCTAACAGCTTTCAAATATACCATGCCTGGGCTCTCTGTTCTGTTCCATTGGTCTATGTGTCCATTTTTCTGCCAGCACCATACAGTTTTGATCACTGAAACTTTGTAATATGTTTTGAAAAATGCAAGGCCTCTAGCTTTGTCCTTTCTTGGGATTATTATGGCTACTTAGGGTTCTTTGAGATTCCATATGAATTTTAGGTTTTCCCTATTTCTTCAAAGAATGCCATTGGCATTTTGGCAGGGATTATATTGAATCTGTAAATTACTTTGAATAATAGGAACATTTAACAATATTAAGTCTTCTGATCCATGAACATGGAGTGTCTTTCCATTGATTTGTAGCTTCTTTAATTTCTTTCAGCAATGTATCATAGTTTTCAGTATACACGACTTTCACCTTCTTGGTTAAGTTTATTCCTAAATAGCTTTTTTTGATGCTATTATAAATGGGGTTGTCTTATTAATTTACTTTTCAGACTGTAGTGAAACACAATTAATTTTTGTGTTAATGTTTTTATCCTACAGATTTGCTGAATTTGTTTATTAGTATAACAGCTTTTTTTGTGTGTAGAATCTTTGGGGTTTCCTACAAACAAGATTATGTCATCTCTGAACAGAAGTATTTTTACTTTTTCCTCTCCAGTTTGTATGCCTTTAATCTTTTTTTCTTGCCTAACTACTTTGGCAAGGACTTCCAATACTACGTTGAATAAAAGTGGTGATGGTGGGCATCCTTGCCTAGTTCCTGATCTTAGAGGAAAAGCTCAGTTTTTCACCATTGAGTATGATGTTTGTTGTGGGCTTATCATATTGGCTATCATTATTTAAGGTAATTTCCTTTTACTCCTAGTTTGTTGAATGTTTTTATCATGAAACCATGTTGAATTTTGTCAAATGCTATTTTTACAACAATTGAGATGGTCATGTGATTTTTATCCTTCATTCTGTTAATATAGTGTATTACATTGATTTTTTTTTTGTATGTTGAGCCATGCTTGCATCCTAGGAATAGCACCCACTTAGTCATGGTGTATAATCCTTTTAAGGTACATTTGAATATGGTATACTGAGTATTTTGTTGAGAATTTTTGCATCTATATTCATCAGGGATATTGGTCTGTAGTTTTCTTATCTCGTAATATCTCTGTCTGGCTTTGGTAACAGGATAATGCTGGCCTCATAGAATGAGTTTGGAAGTGTTCCCTCCTCTTAAATTTTTTGGAAGAGTTTAAGAAGGATTGGTATTAATTATTCTTTAAATATTTGATAGAATTCTACAATTGAAGCCTATTGGTCCTGGACCTTTCTTTTTTAGGAGTTTTGATTACTGGTTAAATCTTCTTACTGGTTATAGGTCAGTTTAAATTTTTTATTTCCTCATTATTCTAGTAATTCATCCATTTATTCTAGGTTATCCAATTTGTTGGCACATAATTTTTCATAGTAGACACTTATAGTCCTTTTTATTTTTGTAAATAAGAGGATTTATTTTTATCTTTTATCCTTTTATCTTTTTTCTTTCTGATTTTTGAGTCTTTTTTTTAGTTAGTCTACCTAAGAGTGTCATTTTTTTTTATTTTTTCAAAAAACCCAACGTCTTAGTTTCCTAATATTTTATTTCTTGAGTCAAGTGGTGGCTATATGGGAATTTATTTTGTGAAAATTCATTTAAAAATTTTTAAAAATTATTTATTTTTGGCTGTGTTGGGTCTTCGTTGTTGCGTGTGGGCATTCTCTAGTTGCGGCGAGCAGGGGCTACACTTTGTTGTGGTGCACGGGCTTCTCATTGTGGTGGCTTCTCTTGTTGCAGAGCACAGGCTCTAGGCACACAGGCTTCAGTGGTTGCAGCACTTGGGCTCAGTAGTTGTGGCTCGCGGGCTCTAGAGTGCAGGCTCAGTAGTTGTGGCGCATGGGCTTAGTTGCTCCGCAGCATGTGGGATCTTCCCAGACCAGGGCTCAAACCCATGTCCCCTGCAATGGCAGGTGGATTCTTAACCACTGCACCCCCAGGGAAGTCCCTGTGATAATTCATTGAATTTTACATTTATATTTCACATATGCTGTGAAAGACATAATAAAAAAAGGAGTTTAAAATACAAGTCCCCTCTGGCTATCCCATTACCAGAGATTTCTTTGTCTCAGTTGCTCCTCTTCTACCTCTCTTCTTTGATTCTCGTGTCCTCTCTTTCAGAGCCCTACAAATAAACATTGGTCTTTCTTTATTATACAGAACAGTTCGTCTCTCTCTAGACCTTGCTATCAAACTTGGATAGCCAAACGCATCCAATCAAGGAGTTCAGGAGTCAGGAATCCTCCACTTAACCAGTTTAACCACCTTTCTAGAAGGCTGTTTTAACCCTATACATATAAAACAAAGTATTTCCTATCATATGAAAAGCAACTTCCTTTGCTTTTGAGTGATACTTACTTCTGATCACAATTGTGTACAACCAAATGCCCTCTTAAAAATGTGGACCTATCGTAACCAATTTGTCTACTGAGAACTCCTATCCTTCAGAAAATGCCTATACTTTATTTCTCTTGTTTAGCTTTAGACAATCAATCAAAATCAAGAGGAGTAAAGCAGAACTTATTAATGTGGGCTGTGCATTAATCCGAATATGTGAGGGAGGGGAGCCTATTAATTAGTTAATTAGTAGGCGTCCAGAGTGATGTTTTCCTTTGCAGAATTTCAGTGAGCAATGGGTAGTTAGATAAACTAGAAAGACTGATTCTTTTAGTTATTTGTGAGCAATCTCAGCAACTCCTTAAGTGGCAGTAACTCACAATAATTTCCTACCCCAAGAATAGCTTAATAAGTTTGGAGAATCAGACATAAATTATTGAATATATTGGATTCCATATCCTAGCTATGTTGGATTCTGCTTACTCAGTTCATAGCATTAATTCATGGTATTTTAAAGAGCTTTCTGAAATCTGTTCATATCATCCTTACTTCCTTGCTGGAATACATGCCCCAGGAGAGCCGGAATCTTTTTCTGTTTGTTCACTGATGCATACCCACCGCCTAGAACAATGCATTCCTCACTCCAGGTGCTTGACCATGATTTTGGGGTAGGGGACAGCAACGTACATCTCATAGCACATATGAATGTAATCAACTTTGCTGCCACAGGTTCAACATGTAACATGATGAGAACAGTTTAGAAAAAAGTAAAAATTGCTACAGCCAAATGTGGAGATGGACAATAAATGTTCGTTGGTCTAAGTCATCTTTCAAGCACAATTGTATTATGACTAATAGATTTGTGTAGGAGGCTTGGGGAGGCTTTGTGGCTTCTCCTTGGCATCACATGGCGTGAGAGAGAGGAGTGAGTCAACCAGGTTAGCAAAGCACTTTTGTCTATAGACAGCAGATCTGTGAGTAGCCCTAGACCGTAGCAGCTGCTTGGAAATGTGGACATGGCTCTCCATTGGCTATATATTACTATTACCTCCATTTTACAAAGGAAGGGACCAAAGCACAGAATATTAAATAATTTGGTCAGGATCAGATAATTGTTTGAGTAGAATAGCTGGGATTTGAACCAGGGCAATCTGGCTCTAGAATCCATTCTTTTGCCTACATCCTGTAGATTCTACAGAGAGTGATACCCGTCACTGGTGATATTTGATAAGATTCTAGGTAACTGCTAGCGAGGGAGATGTGAAAGGTATTTTGCTATTTAAAAGATGGTTAGTCATCTTTCTCTCCTCCTTCCAGTTGGATGTATGAGGACAAGTGCTCTGTGAAGAACCTGCAGTTATTCCCTGTTGGGGTGTGTTTCTGGCTACAAGTTTCGAAATCCTGTTCTCAGGTCTTTCTGATGATGCTGTGAGCTATTTAAAATACTTTCATTAAAATTTCTGCTTAAACTAGCGATAGTTAGTTTCTGTTGTTTTCAAATGAGAGCTTCTGAGTAACAGAATTTAAAATGGAGAGAGCAGGTCAGGAGATGGAGAGAGACCAGGTCTTCATGACATCATATGGGTTCCTGAATCCAGCTACAACTGAAGCCAGCACTCCCCTTGGTTTTTCAGTTACATGAACCGATGAATTCTCCTTTTCCTTAAGCCAATTTGGGTTGACTTTTGAAACTTGCAAAGCAAATAATTCCAGCTGTTACTATATTGTACTCTTCCTCTTATTCTCATGCCTTTTTCTATCTTTTTATGATTTTTGTGATAAACTTTAAAATGAATAATACTAAAAAGAAAAAACAAACAAACAACCCATTTAATCCTCATATAAGCTGTTCATTACTGTGATCCAAAGTTCTATTAACAGGGCCAGGCATCTGTTTGCTCTTTAATATGAGATGAAGTAAGGACAGAATTTGACAACTGTTGATTCCATTTTTCATTCCTATAAATTCTTTAGTTGTTTGAGCTTTTCATTTTCTTTTTAAGACTAACTCATGGGAAGTGAAATAAAATGCATGATTTTCTATCTGACTTCTAAGTTCCATTAACTTAAAAATGGGCTTGATACTTACTAATATTTAAATATTAAAAGCTCACACAGTTGTGTGCACTTTTATTATTTCATAATCTGCCTACATTGCATTGTAAAAACATAAAATACACATTCAATCAAATTGATGGTCTCCTCCTAGTGGAAGAGTTTCTAGAGTACAGAGTGTAATTGGCTGAAATGTTTGACATCAGGTTCCTTTTTTTGTTATTAGAATTTCTGGCACATGCACTTTACACACATGTTGGTCAAGGAATGTTGCTCCCTCCTTCCCAAAGTTATTGCTCCTCAATGTTTATGAAACACAGTTACACAGTTAAAAATATTTTTTTTCAGAACATGGTGATATGGGTCAGTGAGTTTACTCAAGGGCATGTGATTTGGACTTGTATCAAAACAGTCAACCAGGGTCTTCCCTGGTGGCACAGTGGTTAAGAATCCACCTGCCAATGCAGGGGACACGGGTTCGAGCCCTGGTCCGGGAAGATCCATATGCCATGGAGCAGCTAAGCCCATGTGCCACAACTACTGAGCCAGCGTGCTGCAACTACTGAAGCCTGCACAGTCTAGGGCCCACGTGCTGCAACGGCTGAAGCCGGCATGCCTAGAGCCCATGCTCTGCAACAAGAGAAGCCACCGCAATGAGAAACCTGCGCACCGCAATGAAGAGTAACCCCTGCTTGCCGCAACTAGAGAAAGCCCGTGTGCAGCAGCGAAGACCCAAAGCAGCCAAAAATAAATAAAAAATCTAAAAAAAAGCAGTTAACCAAGATGAAATCAAAATGAAAATGTCAACTTATTTGAATGGATACATCTGTGTTATTTAGAAAAAATTTAAGAGCGTGTTGGCATAGCATACTGGCACAAATATAACGTTGGACTTATTTTTATTCTTTGGGTTTAAAAGTGTAGTTGATTTTTATGATTATAAAAAGTGAATACATGAACATTGTTAAAAAGACTAAAAACTGTAGGAAAATTCAAAAAAGAAAAAGTATGCATAATGTTACTATCAGATATAACATTGTTATTTTGGAAGTGTCTTTATATCTTTTAGCCAGACATAGATATTTTTATATATATTTTCTTTTTTGAGATAAGTATGTCCATATGATTTTGCATAATCCTTTTAAAATAACTTTAACATAAAAAATAAAGTAACTTTATGATAAAATATTTTTAAATGTTGAGCTTTGAATCATCTGTTATTTTGATAAATTAGTTCATTGACTGAAATTGTTACTTTTCTTTTGAATATGGGAATGTACAAAACTATGGCACTATAATTATAGCTTGTAATCATTACAGATCTAGAATAAAGTCTTAATTTTTATAGTCTCATAATATACTTGGTATTATCAGGTTTAAAAAATATAAACCATCCCATTTAATTCTCTAAATGACTTTAAATGGTATATAAAAGAAGTAGCATTAGCCTAAATGGAGTGGGGTTGGGTGGAGAAGTTGGATAAAATACATACTAAAAGAAGTCAGGCGACCTAGCCACCCAAAACTAATCAACTCTGTGACTGTGATGAGTACATTTTTGTATCAACTTTGCTAGACTACGGTGCCCAGTTGTTGGTCAAACACAAGTCTAGATGTTGCTGCCAAGGTATTTTTTTACAGATGTGATTAACATTTATAATCAGTTGACTTTAAGTAAGGCAGATCGTCTGGGAGGATGAAGAAGTTCTGGAGATGGGTAGTGTAATGTGTGTAAAAGAATGTGAATGTTCTTAACACCACTGAACGATACACATAAAAATGGTTAAGATGGTAAATTTTATGTTATGTATAGTTTTCCACAATGAAAAAAACGTAAAGCAGATTGCTCTCTATAATGTGGGTGGACCTCATCTAATCAGCTGAAGGCCTTAAGAACAAAGGCTGAGGTTTCCTGAAGAAGTAGGAATTCTGCTTCAAGACTGCACCATAGAAATTCTATCTGAGTTTTGGACATTTTGACTGAAATCTGATGGCCTGCCCTACAGATTTTGGACTTGCCATTCCCTGCAATCACACGAGCCAATTCCTTAAAATAAATCTCTCTCTCTCTCTCTGTTTCTCTGGATAACTATGACTAATACAGAGAACTTGGCTAAGAGACCCCGAGTTTTAATTTCTTCAGCTGAAGGTTAGGAGATGGAATTAGATCAGTGGTTGTCAAATTACAGTCTGTGGATCAGTGTTCATTTTGGACAAAGCTCTACCCAGTCTGTGATAAAAAGAAAAAACAAGTTGGTAAGTTTTTTAGATAACCGAGTGTGTTCAACTGTATTTTTCTCTCTGCTGCCCCCTCCCCCTGGGAGTAGAGAGCCTTCCACTCTCTTTTGGAGTGGAAATAGTCTTTCTTTTATGAAGTAATGCTGCTGATACTTGGTAGTTGCTTGTTCTGTCTTACCAAGGCAAAATACAGAGTTGGCAACTTTAAGTCAGTTACCAAATTTGGGAAATTCTTACTAGTTAACGTAATTGAAAAATCTGGGAGCCACTGCCTTAGATGATCTCTTCCAACTCTATAATTCTAAAGCTCTAAGATAAGATATTAATGAGTCAGAGCAGTAAATCTCCACCTAGTTAGAGAGTCAGAAATAAACAAAAACAGAAACAAAAACAAAAACCCCACAAAATATTATGAAGGCAAAGAAAGAAATTATTTGTGGACTTTTAGCCATTTCAGATTACTAATGCTACCCTGTATTCTGTAAACACAATAGAGGGCAGTGACTGTGGGTTCGTACAATATAACTTCCCTGTTCTGCTGGTGAAACTTTCAGCCTCAATTCCTGGTAGAAGTTAACATTTAACATGTGTTTAGTTGAGCCTTCCAATTTATTTCATGGTTAGATAAAAGAGATTATCTAAACCAGCTTCACTAATCTCAATTTTCAATTTTAATCTGATGGAGCCAGGGTAACCAGAAAGCCAGACTCTGTGGAAAAAGAGAGGGGACATTTCCTTTTCCTTTTGAATAGCTTAATATCCTCATATATTAATAACACAAACAGCTAAAATAACACCTGGTTTTCCATATATAGCTGGTTTTAAAATTCAGCCTTGCAGCTCACTAGGTAGTAAAAACCAGTCAGTAGTCCTTTGATAGATGACTCTTCAGTGGGTGTAGAGGTGAAATTATAACTATAGTGACTTACTTGTAGGCAAATAATAGGTGAGCTTAAAGGGCTGTGCAACCAGGATTCAAATCAGGGCTTCAGTGGCTGCATTTGGGTCTCTCAGGCACTGGTCTGTCATAATTGCTTACGGATTAACACTGTTCAGGGAAGAATTCAAATGAATTCACTTAGCTATAATATTCTTGAGGAGAATCATTAAAAGCTTTCTTCCCTTATCGTACACTAAAAAAAAGATTTATAAACCTTCAGTAGAGTTTAAGATAATTTTCCAAACTAAAGTATATACTTTTAACTACAGTGTTATATTTGGGGTGCGAGTGTCTTCCAAATAGTTCCCTCTGATTTATACTGAATTCTTCACTTTTGTTGATGTGATTCAAGTCCATATAAAAGGCAGAACTTATCACTATAGATCTAGGTATATATTGACAAAATATAGTCGATCTTCATTTAAAAGTTCCAACTTTCATTTTCTCATTCATCAAGAACGTCTCATCTTACACAGCTTCTGTGTTTGCATGTGTGCAACACAAACAGGTTTTGAGTTTCTACTTTCTCTCTCTCTCTTTTAAAAATATGGGCAACAGAAAAAAGTGTATTTAATTCTTTCTTGTCCCATTTCCTTATTCTGTCCAGGGTTTCCATTCATATGGTTGTAGTCATAGTTGGTATCAGGATATAAATATCGTTACTACTCAGCAATAGAAATGACTTTTTTCTCAACAGGGACTGTAGAATTAATGGCTCTGGCTAAATGATGTCTCTATCTGAATCTTGCTTTTTAATATTTACCTCAATTACATTTCCATTAAGTCTGGCGAAGATGCAGGGCACCTTTCCCAAGGACACTTAAGTAGAGGTAAACAAAGTCGGCGGGAGGTAATGAGAAGTGCTATCACAGTGAGTCACAGGTCTGGTGCTCTAGCTGACAGCCGGGGATGTAAATTCCTAGAATGGGTCAATTTTATCAGCATATAAGAGAATAAAGAAATGTCATAAGACCTCAAGAGAATCTCTTTTCAATCTGTTTTGTTTATGGCAAGGGGCCTTCAAGAAACAGGCAAGACCAGAAGTGGCAATTAGCTGTAAATAAAACCTGTGTTTATTCGAAGACAGGGTGTTCTGTAAAGCACTGTGAATATTTGGATTCTTGCAAAGAACTGTGTCTAGTTTAACTGAAATTTGCAAGTGCAGATGAGAGAAGAAAACATATCCAGGAGAACATAGCACACCATATGGGTATCTGGTGTCCTGTCCTGTTTTGTTTTTGTTCTAGTCACAGGATAAAAGTTTCCATTTTGCCTAGAGCAGCGGCTATTGCAGGACTGCAGCACAAATTCCATTAACATGCATTCACTTATCTGCTGTGTGCCAGAAACTGAGGCATGAGGATCTGCAGGAAAGAAGCATATTCCTGCCCATACTAGCAAAAGAGAATGAGAGACAACTGAGAATTATGAATTATAATCCAGTGTGATGAGTGCTAAGTAGAGTGTGATGTGGGAAGAAAAGTGAGGACTTAGGGTTACTGACTCATCCTGGTTTGACTGGTAGTTTTCTGGTTGTAGCACTGAAAGCCCAGTCCTGGTTTTGACTGGGAAACCCCTTCATCCCAGCCAGACCCAGACAGTTGGTCACCTTAGTGAGATACCCATTTGGGGATAACTGGGCGTATTAATGGGGGTTAGAATGATGAAATTTCCCAGAGGAGAGAAAATATGTAAGCTATGTCTAGAAAGGCTGAGGTAGAAAAACGTAGGTGTTACAGGCTGACTCATGGTCCCCAAGTTATCAGGTCCTAATCATTGGAACCTGTGAATGTTACCTTATATGGCAAAAGGGATTTTGCAGATGGGATTAAATTAAAGATTTTGAGATGGAAAGAGTATCCTGGGTGATCCAGGTGGTTCCTAAATGTAATACTAAATGTCCTTATGAAAGGGAGGCAGAGGGAGATTTGACAACAGACGAGGAGATGGACACAAGAGGCTGGAGTAACGTGCAAGGAAGAGGGCACCAGCCAAGGACTGTTCGTGGTCTTCGGAAGCCGGAAAAGGAAAGGAAGTGGATTCTTCCCTGGAGCTTCCAGAAGGAACCAGCCCTGCTGACACCTTGATTTTAGTCCAGTGAAACCGATTTCGGCTTTTGGTCTCCAGATCCTAAGAGAAAAAATTAGGGTTGCTTTAAACCACTAAGTTTGTGATAATGTGTTACAGCAGCAACAGGAGGCTTAATATAGTGGGGAACCCAGAGAAGGGCATTCTAAGCAAGGGAACAGTATAACAAAGGCTGTTAGAGAACAAGGGCTGTTCAGGATATTACAAGGCTCCAGTCTGGCAGTTTGGCCGCAAAGCACGCGTGGGAACACGGTGGGAGAGGAAGCTTCAGGGGTGGGCAGGGCCTGGAACCCAAACGACCTTATAACTCACATTAAGGAGTTCTTCTTCCATCTGGAAGACAAATGAAAATGTATTCAGTGATGTAAAGCAGGGCCGTAATGAGGTCATATTTGCATTTAAGAAAAGTCTTTTTGGTAGCAGGATGGAAAGTGGATTACTGAGAGGAGGAAGAAGATACAAAGAAGCAGGGAAATCCATTGAGAATGATCATATCGCCCGGGCCAGAAAAGGCAAGAGTCTTGATGGAAAGCAGGGGCAGTTTCTAGGGATTCCGAGGGTGGCTTATACTGGACTTGAGGACCAGCTAGGAAAGGTTGGAATTTTCGTTTGAGTGCTACGGAAGACAGAGCTGTCATAAGTGAGATGGGGAATCCAGGAGGAATAGTATGTGTATAGGCTGTGGGTGGGAATGATGGGTTAGCTTCTAGACATGTTGGATTCAAGGAGCTAGTGCTATATACAAGTAAAAATTTAAGAGGACAGTTCAATAAGGAATTTTTAAAAAGCTTTGAAAAAAAAGAGTTGTCTTTGGGACATGGGGGCAGTGAAGGGGGTAGAAATGGGCCAAAGACAAGGTGGTGGGTAATGCAGCCTTGCCTTCATGCGTGGCCTTTTCTCTCTCAGCATATGTCCAGCCATTGCTTGAGCATCACCATCCAGTGCTTTACTGGCTGTGGCTCAGATAAAAGTCTCAGTTGACCTACTTCATTTGGTCTCTGCATCTCTTACCTTGCTGCTCTCTTGTTTGTCCTCATGCCACTCCTTAAGCTCTGATCATGCTGCGTTTCTGCTCAGGATTCTTCCGTAGCTTCTCCAGTCAAGTGACCAGCAGATAAAAATTACTGAAATAAATTATTGTTTAAAAAGCGAATGGGGCTCCCCTGGTGGCGCAGCGGTTGAGAGTCCACCTGCCGATGCAGGGGACGCGGGTTCGTGCCCCGGTCCAGGAAGATCCCACATACCGCGGAGCGGCTGGGCCCATGAGCCATGGCCGCTGGGCCTGTGCATCTGGAGCCTGTGCTCCGCAACGGGAGAGGCCACAGCAGTGAGAGGCCCGCGTACCGCAAAAAAAAAAAAAAAAGAAAAAGCTAATGAAATGAAGGTGAAACTAACCAAATGTAAATGAAGAAAATAAGTATAAGATTTAAAAGTTGATTTTTTAAAAATATAACAATGTTTAACAATGAAATCCATTAATTGTACCAACATTGAGTTATGTGTAAAGCTCTTTCCGACCTTGCACTAGTAGGGAAATGGTGAGGCTCTATTTATATGCTAACTCCAAACTGAAGTTGTCCATTTTCTCCATTTTTTGTTTAATAATGTTCAAGACAACTTTGTGTACAACTTTTATACATATGAGGGTGTATGCTAGTGTGTGTTTGAAGATGTTTCAATTGATAGCCAACCCTAGTTTTTGTTTTAAAGAGGTATTCTGATTTGTCTTTATCTCTTTAGTTCATTAGCTATAGATGGGATTTCTGATTAATAATTACTTATATAAATTTAAATACTGGCATATTTGCCTTCTGGTTCTGGAGCTAGAGTGAACATCACCTTGCCGTAGAGGCCTTGCTTTGTCCATTGTCATTTTCTTAACCCTCTTGAGAATTACGGGGAAATGAAAATGCTTTTAGGACAGGAGTGCTTGGTTCAATTCAAAATTTTAATCATTTGGGTACTTCTCAAGACATGAAAGATTAAGATTTCAGTTAAAAAAAATCTAAGTTACAGTATTACATCACATATTAAAAACACTGTGAAATATTTAAAACAGCTCTTTTAATCACCATTATTCTGTTTTTGACTGTTGGAAATGCACTTCTGTTTAAAAGTTCTACTTTATTTTCTCTTTTTCTCCACTGAAATCAATCCTCGTCTCCTCTGTTTTCTAAAAGTATCTTGTGTAATAGATATCTTAATATTTATCTTATTTCTTCTTTTAGGGAGATAGACTCCTTAAAGGTAGGCCCATGTCATAGTCAACTTTGCATCCTCCTACTGCATGGTATAGTAACTACACACAGCTGCACTTGATAAATATTTGTTGAACTCAACTATTTACCATTATTCTCCCTCCTAGTACAGCTGACCTCATATTTCCCAATGCCTCACTGTACCTTTCTCATCATAACTAGGTGCTAACATCACTTTGGTATAAAGGCTTAGGTCTTGCTAAGAAAAAAAATCTAGTTCTCTGCTGTACTAACGTTCCTTTATTAATTTTCCACTGTTGTCAGATTCTTTTCAAAGTGATGAAAATTTCCACAAATATTTAAAAAAATTTGACCTAAGAGTTTGCATTTAATGTCTTTAGGACTCTCTCTCTTTTATGAACAATGGAGGAAAATTATAGTTGTAGAATTTTTATTATTTATTTAAAAATTTATTTATTTCAATTAATTTATTATTTTTGGCTGTGTTGGGTCTTCTTTGCGGTGCACAGGCTTCTCATTCTGGTGGCTTCTCTTGCTGCGGAGCACGGGCTCTAGAGCGCGGGGGCTTCAGTGACGCGGCACGTGGGCTCAGTAGTTGTGGTTCGTGGGCTCTCTTAGAGCGCAGGCTCAGTAGCTGTGATGCACGGGCTTAGTTGCTCCGCAGCATGTGGGATCTTCCCGCACCAGGGCTTGAACCCATGTCCCCTGTATTGGCAGGCGGATTCTTAACCACTGTGCCACCAGGGAAGCCCAGTTGTAGAATTTTTAGATTGACTTTTAAAAGTCCTTAAAACTTCCTGCTCAAAAAAAAAAAGTGATTTACACGGTGCAAAGTGGAGTGGTTCAGTGAGTCCAATTATTTAACAAAATTGTCAGAAGAAGAGATGGGATATTTTTAATGTAAGGTGCAGAGACTGACAATCTTAATAATCACTTAAACTAAGATTACTTTTGTCATTTGAGTGAAAAATCGATCTCTTTTCCTTCTCATGGTATGCTTCACACTTGATTAATATGTCTTCCCTGAAATGTTGAAGGTGCCAGGAGATCAAGGACCATCTCTGATTTGTTCCAGGTGCCCTATTCCTGGCTGAATCCCAGCGCCAAGGAATGTACTAGGTAGCCAATGATTGTGGGAGGAAGGAACAGAGGCAAGGAGCACGATGGGGGTAAGAGGAAGGAAGAATCCAATGACAATTTCCTTGTCATTCCACCATAATATATGGGCAGCATTTTAACTCTAATTCCTTTTAAAAGCTAATATTGAGTCATATTTAAAAGTTCTCTCTTACTCTTTGGAAGTTAAGATATTTTTATTTTCTCAGAATGAGGTTTCGAGCCTGTGATGTGATCCCTCCACTAGAATTTTAGTTATTAATGATATTAGCCTTTTAATTTTATTTTCTGAACATTGTGTTCCCATCCTGATTCACTCTCCTGGCCCACTCTCTTGTAAATGTCACCACAAGGGAGATATGATGGAAAATAATTGTAAACAGAAATAATTTTAAACAAACCTTTTGTGGATCAGTAGGTTCTTTGTTGTATTTAAGGAACATGTACAGAATACAGTTCAGTTTGAGAATCAGGAAATTTACATGCAATTCTGTCACTGCCATGCTTTAACACTTAATAAAGCTCTTTATAAGTTTTTTCTTTGAAGCCAAACCTCTCAATAACTATTTTACAATGATTACTTGATGACTATTCTTAAATGTCAGGGACATCCAGGAATAAAAATTTCTGTCTCATTGCAGAATGCTATATTACTTACATTTCTATATTGTTTCTTCTTGTCATTGAAAGAATAAAGCTGGTGTCAACATTTTCCACCGGAGACTGTGATTTTAGGATAACAAAGGCCCACATATTTTATGGTTATATTTAACTAAAATGTCCAGATAGGGAAAATCCATAGAGACAGAAAGCATCTTAATGGTTACCAGGAGGGCAGGAGGGAGGGGAAATGGGGTATTATTGCTAGGGGGACAGGGCTTCTTTTTAGGGTGATGAAAATGTTCTAAAATTAGATAGTGCTGATGGTTGTACAACTCTGTGAATATACTAAAAATCATACACTTTTAAGGAATTTTATGGTATGTGAATTATATCTCAACAAAAATGTATTAAAAAAGTCTTCTCTGGGCTTCCCTGGTGGCACCTCCAGGCCTACTGGGTACAAGAAGCCAATTCCCTTCCTTTCTTTTATGAGCAGAAGAAGTGCTTTGGGATGAGTGTGATGAGAGCCTTAGTAAAGCAGGCGTGTGTGTGAATGGAATTGTCCCCCATTGAGGTTGACTGAACTCACCAAAGAAGAGAAGGAGGTGACTTGATGCTGTAATTTCTTGTCCTAGGTCCTAACCTGGGGACTTCCATGGACTTCCAAGCAGCCAGGGCATAGGGTGTTGTTTGTGCCTGTTGGTGGTCAGCAGTCTGCTCTCTTAGCGTTGGTAATGGACAGAGTGCCCATGTCCGTGCCAGGGCAGCTACAACACCGCTTACCTTCCTGCCCTGTGAGAAAGCACACGTGGGTAGCTCATAACTTACAGGCCTCAGGCAATGTCGTGGTTGTAGCTGGATGTGTCACCTTATTGATGCCGTCACACGTGGTGGCTTCTCAGAGTCGTATTCTGTTCAGGGAGCCCAGTCCTCACTCAAACATGTTTAAAAAAGTGTTCAATTCATTAAAGCATTAAAGTGCACAGAACTTACGGTCTTTTTGGACTCTTTCTTGGACGCTTATTCCTCCACATTTCATTCTGTTTCACACTCCAGATTCTCATTTGGCAACTCCAGTTCCCCCTCTCTTGCTAAGCCTTTCCCTTCCTCTTGGCTCCTGGGTTCTGTAGTATTCTGTCTGTTCACCAATTCTGCATTCCAAAAGGCTAGAAAAGAGTTTGGCAGAGATAGACTACTTCAGAGAAAGTGAATAGCAATTGGACTGATAAATCAGGAATCAGTTGGCAGTTTTCGAGGGGGGGAGGATAGAGAATCTGAATACTCCCTTATCAATATTTTTTTTGAAGTATAGTTAATTTACACTGTTGTGTTAGTTTCAAGTGTACAGCAAAGTGATTCAGTTATACATACATATATGTATGTACTTTTTCAGATTCTTTTCCATTGTAGGTTACTGCAAGATGTTGAATGTAGTTCGCTGTGCTATACAGTAGGTGCCTGTTGTTTACCTATTTTATATATAATAGTGTGTATCTGTTAATCCCAAACTCCTAATTTATCTCCCCCCATCCCCTTTCCCCTTTGGTAACCATAAGTTTGTTTTCTATGTCTGTGAGTCTATTTCTGTTTTGTAAACAAGTGCTTTTGTATCATATTTTAGATTTCACATATCAGTGATACCGTATGGTATTTGTCTTTCTTTTTCTGACTTACTTTACTTAGTATGATAATCTCTAGGTCCACCTATGTTGCTGCAAATGGCATTATTTCATTCTTTTTATGGCTGAGTAATATTCCATTGTATATATGTACCACATCTTCTTTTTCCATTCATCTGTCGATGGACACTTAGGTTGCTTCCATGTCTTGGCTATTGTAAATAGTGCTGCAGTGAACATTGGGGTACCTGTATCTTTTCAAGCTTATCAGTATTTTTTTTATCATGTTTAGTTTATAATTCTAATATCTCCCACCACAGGTTCTAGTGTCTGTGCTGCTTTCCCTGTGTTATGTCATATGTTCTATTCATTTCCCACAGTATTTTAGCCAACCATCCATTACAAAAGCATTTTTTGATTGTGGTTGTTGTTTGATTATTCCTTTTAGTTCTGCTATGTCTCCAACCTCTCTCTATTGTGCTGCACCGTCTTCTTCTTGTGCCATGATTTAGCATCTCTCCCCAGATTTAAGCCATGTATCCTTTGCCCCTATCCTGCATTGTCTGGTTGCTGGGACAGGATGGAACGAATAGATAAAACAGGAGCAGAGCAAAAGGAGATGCACCAGTTTAGGCAGGGAGGGGTCAGCACGCAAGATGTAGCTGCAGACGGCAGGAGATAAGGATGGAGGGTTTGCCTCTGGGGAAGAAGCTCATCTAAAGACTGTGCCACGGCCTCCCAGAACAATTCAAAAAGAAAGAATCTAAAAATGACTTGGCAAATGGAAGCATCTGTGAATAGTCTCATAGCCTTTCCATGGGACTGCCTTGAAGGGGACCAAACTATTGGGTTGGCCAAAAAGTTCGTTCGGGTTTTTCTGTAACATCTTAACCAAAAACATATTTGCTGTTGTACATAATGCTGCATTTAGGAAAGAATCATTTATCCGACTCTATAGTCGTGTCTCCTAATTTCTGTGCTATTATCTTTCATATCTGAAATAAAGGTTGACAGGCATCACGAATTATGCAAATGTGGCATCTTTTCTTCCTTCCTCCCTCCCTTCCGCCTTCTCTCTCTGTCTCTCTCTCTCTGTCTGTCTCTCTCTCTGTCTCTCTGTCTCTCTCGCTCTCTCTCTCTCCCTCTCTCGCCTGAAAGACCGGACAAGGGGCTAAGGCACTAAAACATTTCCACCATGTACATAAGCTAGTAGCTATCTAGGAAACCTAAATGCACTGCTGTTTTAGTTTCTCATGCAGGCCACTGAGAGTTGTTTCTTGCCCTAGTGAAAAGCATATGGGGTCCTCCAGCAGGAATCAAGAGGTTAAAGTAGGGAACAAAAGAGCTTTCAGAGATTAGGTTCTCAGGAACCTGAACAATCAAGCACTCATCTCTTCAGCCCTGCCTCTCACTGTTTATCGGATACAAGTTCATTTCTTGCTCTTTGCTTTTGCATCTAAAGCACGTCTTTCAGCTTCCTTTTACCTCCCCAGATCACTCCATTCTTTATGGTTCAGATCAAGTCCCAACTCTCCCAAGATTCTCTCTGCCCTGGCTCACATTAATAATTATGTTCTCTGAAATCCTATAGAAGCTTTTGGTTCTTGCATCACTGAGAACTTACACAGTGTAAATGTGGGAACACATAAATGGGGAAGAATTGAAGAATGAAAGGACTGAGAGAGGCTTTGCCAACCTGCCTGGTTGACCTGCCATAATTTGACCCAGTTTTTCTTACATTAAGTGGCAACTGCTGTCTAGCTTTTAGCTCCAACCACAGTTACCCTCGTAAGCTGTTAAGACGTAACTCATAAAAGTGATCCAATGGAGCATTAATCACATCAATGGGTGCTGTGCGAAGTTAAATACAAAACAGGCAGGTCTAGAATACGACCGTAACCATGATGGGGTAAGGAGACAATGAAACTAAGGTTGCATTAACTCCAGAATCAAAGGGCTGTATAAAGATGGCATAGTCCGCATATATAAAATGTTGACAGTGTTTTCTGAATCATTGGTTAAAAACACATCTGTACGGCAGAGCAGGCAAAAAGGTTTGCTCCCTTTTCTCTTTCTTTAAATGTTAAAACCCAGGGCTGAAAGGGCAGCCTCTGAAGCATTGTGTTCGCTTTTGTTTTGGTAGGTGGAGTTCACTAACCAAAATGACAACAAACACTCAGAAATGGGAACTTACTCTATGGCATCAGTTCAGACTCTTAAAACCAGGGATGTTTTCCTGTCTGATGGATAAGCCACCAAGCACAAATTAGAAACATATGCTTCGTGGTTCTCTGAGGATGTTTATAGCTCAGAATCTATACTTCCCGAGCATCTCTACGGCAGAACCATCTGCATAGGTGGTGAACATTTTGCAATAATTCTAGCCCCATTCTAGCAAAATTCGACTTCCCTGTTTTGAAATTAGACTACACGTTTTCTTTCCTCCGTGGAAAAAAATATCTTTGCAGAAAGAAGTTGAAGTATTTTCCATACTACATGTGACCTAGTTACATACTCGCAAGGTTTGATATATTAACCAAAAGCAAGGATGATTTTAGGTTTATGTACTTAACTACCTTCCTTGATAAATTCAAGCATTTCAATATAATCTGTTCTTCACAACAATAAGTTGAAGTACGAAGCACAGCAACATTCATAAAAATAGAATGAAAAACATTAGAGTTTCCATTGGGGGACATAAATGTGCCACTTGGATTTATAAATCTATTCCACCAATATTTATTATATGTAATATGCATAGAGCCGGTGTTATGGGGATTCAACAAAGAAGCACCATTGTTGCTTTTTAGCTTCACTGAACTCACATCGTTGGGAAGAGAGCACTTGAAAATGGAAGTTGATAATAGAAGATAATACGACAGGCGTTGCCTATATGTATACAGAAAGTGGCAGTTTGGAAGAGGGATTTTAATTTAGCCTGAAATTGTCATTCTTTTTTAAAATTAATTAATTTATTTTTGGCTGCATTGGGTCTTCGTTGCTCTCCTTCACTCACTACCACACCCAATACTCTCACCACTTTTCCTGAACACAATACAAGTTGGGGGTATTTAGTTCATGTGGTACTTCTGTTTAGTTGTCTTTCCCTTGTTTCTGTCTGTATTCATGATTCTGTCCAAGACAATCATGAGCTCTATACAGTATTTATTTATTTATTTATTGGCTGTGTTGGGTCTTCGTTGCTGCGCGCGGGCTTTCTCTAGTTGTGGCGAGCGGGGGCTACTCTTCTTTGCGGTGCGCGGGCTTCTCATTGCGGTGGCTTCTCTTGTTGCGGAGCACGGGCTCTAGGCGCGCGGGCTTTGGTAGTTGTGGCTCACGGGCTCAGTAGTTGTGGTTCACGGGCTCTAGAGCGTAGGCTCAGTAGTTGTGGTGCATGGGCTTAGTTGCTCCGGGGCATGTGGGATCTTCCCAGACCAGGGCTCGAACCCGTGTCCTGTGCATTGGCAGGCGGATTCTTAACCACTGCGCCACCAGGGAAGTCCCTCTATACAATATTTAACACAGAATCCACTAAGCAGATTAATGCTTCAGTTAATGATTGGAAGTTATAAATAGAGTGCCTTAGACATTTAAAAGGGAAGTTTCATTTTAACATTTGTAAGTCACAGCAGGGCTTATTGAGAAAGTTTCTAACCTAAAGTAGAATACTGGTGTCGTCTTTTTTTTAAAATGAGACGTTTCAAATCTTTTCTCTTTACCAACTCAAACAACTCAGAGTTTTTGAGTATGTTAACAAAAACTGATTCAGTAGAAGTGAAAATTTTTGTAAAGTAGGGGACACAGGGGGAGTAATGGAACCTAGAAAGATTCTAAGGGCACAGATGTGGCAATAGGACCCTAAAACTACCTAGGCATCGCCTAGAGATTTCAGTTACTGCCAATACCTTCATTGCTCAACCCTGAGATGTCCATCTGTTTCTTTGTATCAGAAAATCAGGTTTCCGTGGAAGGCAGGGTCTAGTTCGCTTCTGTACCCCTCCTCCACTCTCCATTTCTTTTTAGCCAGCAAGCTCTACCCAAGAGTTCACAGAAAGAATAGCCCCTGAGGTCTCTGCTCTTTTTATTTCATTGACTCTAAAATGGAGGAATTTCTTATCTGAACTTATTTTTCCAACTTTCTGTTGAAAGTTGCTAGTAAGAAATCCTCACCAACAGAAAAATTTTAAAGTTTGTTTTTCATGTTGGAATTGCATAGACTTTGGATTCAAGTCTGTGAATTTCTGTCCTTTGTTCCCACCAAGCTATTTGGTCCCAGGCAACTTATGTAACTTGCTCCCCTCTCAGTTTATTTACCAATGAAATTGGAATAAAATAGGAATCATTATTTCCACCATAGACACTGAACTCTAGTCTTCAGAAGGTATGGCTTTCTTTGGGACAGTTAGAAGCTAGTGTTGGCCGCCTTCCTGAGATAATCGAGCTGTAAAGATGAAGTTGATAACGGTCTCAAGATGCACAGAGGGCATTGGTGTGAATTACTCGGCACCACCTTCTGCCGAGTGGGCAGTGGGCAGCTCTGCTAGTCGGTGAGAACCAAGGACTCTCAAAGATGCTCATCTCGAATCATGAATTCACCTTAGACACTGGTAGCTTTGTCGTGTGGATTCTCTGATGGTACCGTTGGCATGTTTCACTGGCTGTACTCCATTTAAACCGTTGTTACTTTGGATCCACTATTCTGTCTCTACAGAATTTTCTCTCATTTGGAATAATGCTTCTCAAAAATATCTCTAGGTTAACCTCCTTTAGTCTTTTGCTTGTCTGTCAAGAATGATAGTGTTCTCGGGGGACTTCCCTGGTGGTCCAGTGGGTAAGACTCTGCGCTCCCAATGCAGGGGGCCCGGGTTTGATCCCTGGTTGGGGAACTAGATCCCGCATGCATGCCACAACTAAGAGTGTGCATGCTGCAACTAAGAAGTCCACGTGCCTCAACTAAAGATCCCGCCTGCTGCAACAAAGATCCCACGTTCCGCAACTAAGACCTGGCGCAGCCAAAATAAATAAATATTAAAAACAAAGAATGATAGTGTTCTGTTAATGATATTAGTCATGGTAGTGTTGATATATAATAATAGCACTATAAGTGGCTGAGACGTATGTACCATTTACTGTGTGCCAGATACAGTGCTTTCCATATGTTAATTCTTTGAATCCGTCCAATAGCCCTCTGAAGAAGGTACTACTATAATTACCTTTTTACAGACCAGGAGACTGCCACAGTTTGTTAGCGCTGTGTGCAAGTCTTATAGCTAGTAAGTGGCGGGGTGGGGATTTGAACCCAGGCAATCTGGTTCCCAAGGCGTTACTCTTAGCCTCTATGATACACAGCTTCTTTATTAATAATGACAAATACTATTTATTTTGTGCCTTCTCTGTGCCTGGCACTATTTTAAAGTAGTTTATATGCAATATTTCACATATTCAAAAGAACCCTACGAGGAAAGTTTTTACTTCTAGTTTTCAGATGAGAAAACTAAGGCTTAGAAAAGTTGAATATCTTACCCAAGCTCACAGAGCCAGGAAGTGGCAGAACCAGTATTCCCCAAAACCCTTAACCTTAACTTGACTACAAAATTGTCCAAGGTGCACGCTCCTAGCTTCCTCCAAACTGAATGGATTCCATTTAAGTTATTTGTCATTTCTTATAACCTCTCCATAACGTCATATCAGGAAGATGACTTTAATCTGAGGCAAACAATTTTTTAAAAATTCAAATATTTATTCTTAATTTATAAGTGGTGAGAAAATACTTTCTGAATAGGGAGGAATTGGTATGTTCATAAATAAAAGTTTGGGGCATGTGTGGAGAAAAGTAAGTTATGTGTTTTGACTGGAGACTGTGGGAGGGTAATAAATCTTGAAATTATACAGGAAGTAAGCCTGAAGAGGTAGGACGTGGCCAAATCATGGAGAGCCTAGAAAGCCTGGTTTGCAGTTTTAACAAACTGTGTAGTCTGTGAGGATCCACTGAGAGCTCTGTGGGGAGCCAGGGCCCAATCGGACTTGGGGAGATTCCTGGGATGGTGGAGAAGCAGAAGTAGATTAGGTAAAAGGCTATTGCATAGTTTTTGTATATCCACCAAAAGATGTACAAGAATATTTATGGTACTTCATAACAGAAGCTTTATTCAGTCATACTGAGTGAAGTGAGTCACACACAGTAAGACAAATATCATCTGATATTGCTTATATGTGGAATCTAAAAAAAAGGGTACAAAGTAACTTATTTTCAAAACAGAAGTAGAGTCATGGATGTAGAAAACACACCTATGGTTACCAGGGGGTGGCGGGGGAGGGATAAATTGGGAGATTGGGACGGACATATACACACTACTATATATAAAATAGATAACTAATAAGAACCTGCTGTATAGGCCAGGGAACTCTACTCAATACTCTGTAATGGCCTATATGGGAAAAGAATCTAAAAAAAGAAAAAAGAGTGGAGATATATATATATATATATATATATATATATATATATGATTCACTTTGCTGTAAATTAACACAACACTAAGTCAACTATACTTCATAAACATAAATAAATGAAAAACTAGAAGCTTTATTAATAAAATCCATAGAGTGGAATAATAAATAGCAATAGAAAAGAACAAACTGATGTTATACACACTGATATGAATGAATCTAACAGACAGACAAAGGCTGAGGGATAGAAGCCAGACACAGAAGAGCATATCCTAAAAATAACAAAAAAATTTAAAAAAAGCATATCCTGGATTCCAGCGACAGGAAGTTCAAGAATAGGTAAAACAAATCTGTGGTGAGAGAAGTCGGAATAGTTACCTCTGTGAGGGCAAATGGTATTTATTGACTGGGAAGGGGCATGAGTCTTCTGGAGTGTTGGAAATATTTTATCTGGGTGGTATTACACGGTTTTTACACACATGAACACACACACACATACGTATGAACCTACGTATATATGTAAAAATTCATTATTGAGTTGCATACTTACCATTTGTGAACTTTATGGTACATATGTTATAACTCAATAAGAAGATTTTTAAAAAGATTATTGCGTAGTTCAGTCAACTCTCCTAATCATTGTAGACACTTTCCAATGGAGGGTTTCCTTTTATTTTTCTCTAGTTAAAAAAAGAAAGCAGGGATTTCCCCGGCGGTCCAGTGGTTAACACTCCGTACTTCTACTGCAGGGGGTGCGGGTTCCATCCCTGGTCGGGGAACTAAGATCCCACATATCACAAGGCCTGGACAGGAAAAGAAAAAGAAAAAAAGAAAAAAAAAAAGCGTATTTCTTCTCTTACTTTAGATTTTCTTCCCGGAATTCATTGAATCGTTGGCAAGGGTGGTGGGATCCAGTGAGAGGTGGAGAAAGGAGAGAAGGCTTCCGAGGTGATTGTGGGGAGGAGAGGAAGTGAATCAGCCTCCCTGGGTGTGATGCAGGGTTGGCGGTCCCACTCAGAGATGGCTTCTCTTCCTCAGACGGTGATTTCAACATAGCTTCCCTGTTTTTATTTCCCTCCACCAACCACTGTCTCCTGTGAATGTAAAACGAGTCAGGTCACTGGGATTAAAATAACCAGGGACTATTTTTTTTTCTTAAACCTGGAAGCTAATTGGTAATTTGTATCTACAGCAAAGTGATTCAGTTATACATATATAGTCTTTTTCATATTCTTTTCCATTATGGTTTATTACAGGATATTGAATATAGGTAATTTGTATGTAAAACATACAAAAGGTTTGTAGTAATTAGCCCATATGAATGCCTACAATGTGTAAATGGAAAGCAAGCTGATTTTCTTGCAGGATTACCTATATGGAAACATGTCTCTGAGACGAACACACTGTTTGGTAAACAAGCTGGTACAAGCCAGACTCAGATACATTTATATTTTTTACAACCAGTGATTTTGAAAATTCTTTCAGATTCAAGTATTTGCTGAGCAAATTCTATGTGTAAAACAAGGCACTGTTGTTGTCGGGAACCCGAGATAAATGAGGTGTAGTTCCTGTCCCCAAGGAGGATATAGTCTAGCAGAGAAGATCAGACTGGTGCCCGATGGTTGGCTGGCAAGAAAGTACGTGATAACTACTAAGAGAAAAATGCAGACTTCTTGGGAGTTCAGAGAGAGATGGTAGGATTTCAACAGAAAAAGTGAACAAGAATCTTTGGAGAGAAAAGGGAATGATGGCATCTCTAGCAACTATTTCTTTTTTCTTTTTTTTTTTTTCTTGAAGATTCTGATTTCATTTATTTATTTATTTTGGTTGTGCCGTGCGGGGTCTTAGTTTTCTGATCAGGGATCGAACCCATGCCCCCTCAGTGGAAGGGTGGAGTTTTAACCCCTGGACCACGAGGGAAGTCCCTGTAGCCCTATTTCTATGGTACACTGTACAAGATGCTATCACATACTTTCTCACTGAGTCTTTAGAAAAACTCTGTAAGTAGCTACTGCTCACTTTATGTTCCTGATGAGTAAACTGAATCATGGAGAGGTAGTGACTTTCCCAAATCAGAAGACGCAGGACCTAAACCCAGGTCTCTCTGACTCCATAGCCCTTCTTCATAAGAGCAGACAGTATACTCTAAAGTTAAGAAAATGGACACTTGAGCTAAACTAACTGGCCTTGAATTGCAATCTTTTTACTCCCTTGCTTGGGGAGTTCTTGCAAATTCTTTCTTTCTTTCTTTCTTTCTTTTTTTTTTTAGTACATCCCTTTCTTCATCTGTGAACCAGGGTTAAAAATAAAAATGTACTGCAGTAAGATTAAGTGTTTACCTATATGAAGCATTTAGAACTGCTCCTGTATGTATTAGCAGTACACAAGTGCTTGCTACTATTATTTTTTTGAAAAAACATTTTATTATAGGGACTTTCCTGGTGGTGCAGTGGTTAAGAATCCACCTGCCAATGCAGGGGACACAGGTTTGATCCCTGGTCTGGGAAGATCCCACATGCCGCAGAGCAACTAAGCCCGTGCGCCACAACTACTGAGCCTGCGCTCTAGAGCCCGTGAGCCACAACTACTGAGCCCACATGTCACAACTACTGAAGCCCGCCCACCTAGAGCCTGTGCTCCACAACAAGAGAAGCCACTGCAATGAGAAGGCCTCGCACTGCAACGAAGAGTAGCCCCTGCTCTCTTCAACTAGAGAAAGCTGGCGTGCAGCAACGAGGACCCAATGCAGTCAAAAATAAATAAAATTTAAAAACAAAACAAAACACCTGATTTAAAAAGAAAAAAATAAGAGACTGTGCTCCCAGTGCAGGGGGCATGGGTTCAATCCCTAGTCAGGGAACTAGATTTATTATAAAAATAATGTATACTCTATAGAAAACTGGCAAGTGACTTATTAAAGAGTTTGACACACTTGTAGAGGCAAGACCAACACATAAAAATCAATAATATTCCTTTACCCAGCAGTGATCTATTTGCAAATGTATTAGAAAAAAGATATAATTCAAAATAGCAACAAAAGCTATAAAGTATTAAGGAATAGAGTTAAAGAAAATGTGCGAAATGTTTATGGAGAACATTTGGAAAATACCAAGATAGGTTGTGTCGGGGAGGGAAGACATTGTAGATAAAGGGAATATCCTGAACAAAGAGAGTGAGTGGGCGTTTTTAAGGAATAGTTTGGTACAGGGTGGGATACACACAACAGGGAGTGAGATTAAGGCAGAAAAATCCATTCTGAGTAAGATCAGACTAAAGATTTTGCAATTAATAGGTAGCAGGAAACCACCGCAGACTTACGAACAGGGAGTAGGACTGACCTCAGAACAGAAGGATACTTCAGGAGAAAAGAATTTAAACAAGAGCCTGAGAATTGCCCGGGGGTTGCGTAAAGTTTAAAATGTATTGATTTTAGAATGGTTAAAAAGGAAAAATGAGCCCTTTATAAATAATTCTAAAGAATAAATCTCGATTATATATTCTTCTCTGTGAATCACTAAATTGTTTTTAGATGTGTGTTGAATCTGAGTAATCAAGTAAATTGCTACTTGGTTTACCATCTGAATATCTATTATGGTCATCAGGTAATGATAAACTTGGAGGTTTATATTTACCTTGGCTTGTTTTGGGACTATGGCGATGTGGTAGTTATATATTAACATGCTCTGTATGAGAATGTGAATAGTTCGACTCAAAAAAATTCCTTGGCAAAAGTTGGAGATTTTTGGAGGTAGCAATACCAAGGAATAACATTAATAATTTTTTATTTAATGGGCTGGAATGCAAAAGACAGGGGTTACATAAAGGCAGAAAGGAAAGGGAAATGAAAATGTAGTGAATGACTACTCTATGCTCCATTAGCTAATTTAATCCTGACAACAATGCCATAGGGTAGGAATTACAGTATTATCCCCATTTCACAGATGGCAAGTTAAACAGGCTTGTTGTCAACTTTCCCTTTCATTATGTATTAACAATCCATCCTCAGTAAATTACTTAACCTTTTTAAACCTATTACCTCACTGATTAAAATGCAGGAATAGTAATGCCCAAGTCCCAGGGCTATCGTCTGGATTAAATACAATAACACACATTAAATCCTTAGTCCAATGCTTGGCTATAGCTAACACGTCCTGACTTACCATGGATCAGGCACAGGGCTAAGAAATTTAAATTCATCATCTCATTAAATCTTCACACAAACTTTATTGTAGGTACCCAATTGTTACTATTGTTCTAAGAAGTAACAAACTTTATTCTTATTTCATTGTAGTTCAGAGAGATTGTCACATATCCAAGGTCAAGAAATTAACAAGTGGCAAAACTGACATTCAAATTTAGCTTTGAGGGCAAAACCCAGAAACTTTTACGAATACTCCACATCAGAAAATAATAGAAATACTAATAAATTACCTAAATTTTTTTCTGATTTGGACTCTGTTGAGAGAATAAGACATTGACTAGGTGTGCTTTGAACATGAAACAGGTATCATATATTTTAATTTTTTTCTAATGTATGTTCTTTTATTAGTAAGAAAGATTTCCTTTCCTGTCCCCCATATGTCATATACCTTCAAAATAAAGAATAAGGCAGGAGTAAGAAAGAGGAGATGAGGGGACAAATGTGCAGTTACACGTGACAGGCAGAGGAAGGGTTGCCCCCAGACCATTGTCAGAAAGAAGAATGAGGCTAAGTGATGCAATAGGAGTATAAAATGTTTGGGGACAATTGGAGAGGGAGTGGGGGGTTTCTGGGAGGAGGAAGGAGAGGACAGAGAGAGCAGATGGGATGAGGGCGGAGGGAGAGGCAGAAAGAAAGACATGGTGCCAGCGAGGCAGGGCAGAACCGTGCAGCGTGGTGGGGCAGGAGACAAGCCTGGAGCCCCATCCGATCCCAGGCTCTCTGGGCTCTGCATTGCATCCTCGGTGGAAGAGGAAAAGTTGGCACATCTTCGCTTACCTGACTATACTTTCTCTGATGATCTTTTGTCTCCTTCAAGTACACTCTGTTACTTGTCTAATTGCCACCCAAACGTGCATAGTTGCATAGTTAGAACCTTTCTCTTCTGACTCATGAGAGGAGTGAACATCATAACGTAGTTGACTTTCCTGGAGCTATTTGTAGGGCTGTCTGGTTTGCTTGGAATAATGGCTCTTTTCTTTCTTTGTTTCTCATCAGCCAGTGTGGTTTGTGATTTAATAACCAGGGAGAGCACTGAAATTAATACTGGTCAATTCTTAAGCTTGAAGGAGGAAAAGGGAGGCAGGAATTTTAAATTGTTAGTTCTCTGTTTGTGGGCAGCTTACTGTCTCCTTTGGAAAGAGTTTAGGTTAGGCAAGATCTTACCAACAGTTTTAAAAAATGAGCATGAGAAGGGACATGCCGCTGTTCCTACATTATTTCCCCTTTGCACACAGTTCAGTTCCTAGATGAGAAGACAATTTTTGCCACTCTGTACCCTTTAAGATGTATCCAAAATGAAGTGATGGCTTGTGGTGATTAATTCCCTAAAAAAAAACCCTTTGTTTCTTAATTTTTTTGGATGAGTGATCTAAAGTTTTTTTTATTCAAAAGTATATCAGTGGAAGATAGATGTGTGCATAGGTGGTGTTGGAAAGCTCAGATAGGAGATGAGTGTGAAAAATTAAGACTTAGATGTCTAAGCAGGTGAACTTACTTCAACCAAAGTAAGGTTCACAGCCAACGTATGTTCCCTTTTTCCTTAACGCCTTGGAAGAGAAGCTATCTTTTTTTTTTTCTAAAAGAGAACAATTCTTCCTCTTGCATCGGTAGACCAAGAACAAAGGAACACTTGACTGTTCCTTATTTAGGGGAGGACCGTTCTTTATTTCCTAATATCCACTAGGAAATATTCATAGGATACAGAATACACATTTTGAAAAAATGAGCGACTGCACTGGACAGTCAGTGTTAAAGAAAATGGACATTTTCCGGTATTGCTTTTGCTGATATATGGTAAATATCATGTTAATGGACTTGCCGTAGCACTGAATGAATGATTGTACGAACTCCCTCAGCTAACCCTTCCTTTTTTTTTTTTTTTTTTTTGCGGTACGCGGGCCTCTCACCGCTGCGGCCTCTCCCGCTGCGGAGCACAGGCTCCGGACGCGCAGGCTCAGCGGCCATGGCTCACGGGCCCAGCCGCTCCGCGGCATGTGGGATCTTCCCGGACCGGGGCGCGAACCCGTGTCCCCTGCATCGGCAGGCGGACTCTCAACCACTGCGCCGCCACGGAAGCCCAACCCTTCCTTTTTAAAACACTTATTTTGGGCCTGTTGTTTATATTTTTTCATTTTTCATTTAAAAAATATTCTCTGTCATAATATATATTACTTGATTTCATCTCATGTAAAGCTTGGTATGACTGTCCACATTATGCTGATGTCAAAACTGAGGTTCTGAGAGACTAAATAAAGGACAGAACTGGGATTTGAACCCTGGGCTTTCTAACCCTATACCATATGCTTTTACCAGTATATTCTACACATAGGCAACCATGTGTATATAGTAGAGCCGTTAGTGACTATTTGTTCACCATAAAAATAATTCGGCATCTTTCAAGATTAAAAAAAAAAAGTAAACTTATCCAAGGTGGCTTCAGGAATCTCCTATTTAAAACTCAAATGGATTCTGCTCCCATCAGACATGACCGCAGGAATCCAGTCATTTGATCAGATTCTTTTTCTCTTACTCCATCTCTTCTGACTGTTGTTGACCATTTCCCTTAGGTCACCTCTTACCATCTGATAACTGACTTTCCAGTCTTCTGCTCTCGTCCCCGTATAGACTTTGCCCAAATGTGGATGTGAGCCACTTCCTTACTTCCCCAAAGCGTAACAATCACCAGGTAGTTGCATTTAGAAAAACTCTTGAAAAGGGTCATGAATTACAGAGGGAAGTTACAATGCAGAAAAGAAAGAAAACCGTGAAACTCTACATTAGATCAACAGATGCAACTTCAAGATATTTGTACCATCTGTCAGCCTCACACCTTCACAGAAAGTCGTTTATTTCTAGGTCCCGCCTGCTTGCTGGTGGCAAGCCAAGTGCCATTCCAGATGGCTATGCCTCTGTTCTCACGTTCCAGTTGCCCACTCCCAAGGGAAACGGACTGCGCATGCCTGCCCTCAAGCTAACATCTGCCTCCTCACGACGGTCATTGCTGAGCTCAGAGCCCGCCCTGAAGCCTGCTTTTTACATGGACACTTCGAGCTGTTTGGCTTCTCATCCCCTCACCCCTCCCTCCATCTAAAGGCTGGGCATTCACTTTTGCACAACCGGAAGACCCATTACGTTTTGTGCCAAATCCAGTCTTTCCCCAAAGAGAAGGTCTCTCACTGCCCAGAGCAATCAGAAACTACTGGTACAATTAAACATTTCTCCGGCTTTCTTTACAAGTATAGGAATATTGAGGTCCTGGCTCTGAGACTCTCAATACCCAAACATAATGGCAAGTCTGTTTTTCTTTGTTGTTTTTTTTTTAGGCAAAGTTAGTGCTTTAGTTGTAATACATTACAAAATATCCAGGTTCTTTTATTTTGGTTGTGAGTGGAGGCAATAACTTTCTAGTATTTTTAAGTAAAGAGCAAATTACGGTGCGGAATATGAGGCACGGAGGGGGAGATGTGCAAAATTTGCTGTCGGTGGATACCTTATAGAGGTCTTGGATCTCAGTTGCATGTGGAACACTGACATTTTCCTGTTGAAATGTTTCACAAATGATTGCTGTTAGATATGTCTTAAGGATTTGTCAAGAGCTAGTTCACTTAGCTGGATAGAACACAATACTCTTAAAACAAATGGGTGAATGATTCTTGAATGGATAAGCTTGGTTCTGTTAACTGACCACAGATTCTCCTTAAAAAACAATGCAAAAAATTGATAGTACTGTAGTTTTACTTCTTGGATTCAAGCCAATTGTTTACTGTGTAACCTTGCGCACATTACTTAATTTCTCTTTATCTCAATTTTCTTGTTTGCTCATTGACTATAATAATAATACCTGCCTCAAAGAATCTCTGCAAGGATTAAATAATAGGTATAAGGCCTTAACCCAGTACTTAGCGCACAACAAGTACTCAAACAATGTTGACTCTGATTACTGGTATTAGTAATACTACTAGTAGTTTCAGCTGATAGAGGTCACTCATTGTTCACTGTCTCAATAAGAATATAACAGGTGGGTGATTAAATGATGTCATATCCAGCAGAGTTAAGATTTTTGAGTCTCCTGGCTTCCAGTCTTCGTTTTATCACTTGCAAGCTGTGTGACTTTAAGCAAATTGCACAACCTCTCTGTGTAATGAAAATGGCACCTACCTCACAGTGTGTTGTGAGTATTAAATGAGTTTATCCATGTAAAGAACTTGGCATAATGTGTGCCATAGACTAAGCCCTGAAACATTAGCTCCTTCTCTGTTCACGTCCTTCATTTTATCTTTCTTATGTTATTATTATTATTTTCTTTTTGCGGTATGCGGGCCTCTCACTGTTGTGGCCTCCCCCATTGCGGAGCACAGGCTCCGGGTGCGCAGGCTCAGCGGCCATGGCTCACGGGCCCAGCCGCTCCGCGGCATGTGGGACCTTCCCGGACCGGGGCACGAACCCGTGTCCCCTGCATCGGCAGGCGGACTCTCAACCACTGGAAGCCCTGTTATTATGCTTGTTATCTGACTTTTACTACTGTGAATAGTGTCAGTATCCTGAAAGGATTGCCTCTTCCAGGTACAGAGTCATGTCAAAGTGTTCAGGGCTGAGAAACACTTGCAGGTCAAGGAGTCAGGAAAAGGTATCGAGTTAAAATTCTCGGAAAAGTATTTTTCTTCAACCAGAAGTGACAAGTTTAGGTCAAAGAGAAATTCCTGAGAAGGTACTAGGGGACCTCCTCTACATATTCACAGAAATAGTCCAGGATGTGGCTTATTGCCTCACCTGAAGGGTGGGTTTCCCTGCCCTCCTGGGCTGCAGTCAGCTCTGAGTCACAGCTGTGTCACCCCCTCCTCCCAGCCCAATGCCACTTCCTGAGGCTGGGGAGGATTTTCCTCCAACAACTCCTAGGCCTGCAATGACCTTGCTGTTTTAAAGGGACACCGGAGGCAGGATGATGTTGTGAAACACAGCTCCAGCTCAGGATACAGGGACTTTGGCTCCTGGCCCTAACTTCAGCCCTGATTTATCAGTTGACCTTGGGCGAGTCATTATCTTTTTGCCACTTCATTTCCATTAAGTGTAAAGTAGAGAATGACGTCTACCCTTCTGAACTCATAGGATCATTTTGAAGATTCCATAACAACATATGCAGATACCTTTACACATTTAAAACATTCTTATTTACCTGTGTAATACAATTTAGTGTGATGGAGAAAGCAGGGGCTTGGAGATGAAAAGACCTGAGGTCTAATTTCAGTGCTGATACCTGCTAACTTTGTGACCTTAAGTCAATCCCTTACTTTCTTTGAGTCTCATTTTCCTCATTGGTAAAATAAATATAATGATTACCTCTTGGGTGGTTGTGAGTGTTAAATGGAATGAAACTTCTGCAAAATATTTGTTTTTCTTTTTCTCTAATGACTATGTCCAGGTTTTTTTCAAAAATAAGCCTTTTCCCTTCTTATTTGGTTCACTGAAATTTGTATAAGTGTGATATGGAGTATTTCTTATTCCTTTTCCAGAATTGTACATGTATACGTGTATACACGTATATATACATATATATTTATTTATATACACATATATAAAGTATATTTATAAAACTACTTCAGCTTTCCTGGGATTTCTTAAGTATATATGTTTACTTATCAATATAAAAATATATTTTACTTAAGTGTTTATGTATATGTGATGTGTTTCTCATATATATGTATCTACCTATTAATCAGGGGATAGATATAACACATCGCACACACAGTATATAAAGCATATGTATATAATGACACAACTCATAGACAGTTTTATAAATATAGTCTTAGAAAACAATCCATTTAATGCTTCATGGGTTGCCTCTAGATCCTAGCACAATGAGTGACACACAGGAACCTTTTAGTAAATTTAGTAAATGTATTTAGTAAATGTATTCTTTTTTTAAGTAATAAACTAGTATTCTATAAGGACCTAATGTGTTTCTATTTAAAATGCAAATTTGATTATTATTCATAATTCTCCATCTTAAATTCCTACCCAAATTGCCTACTCTCACCTAGTCAGCCTTCTATATTTAGTTTAAGAAATATTCTACTAATATAAATATTAACTTTTAGGTTCTTGAACATGTTCCTAGTAATAGAAGTTAATATCAGTGGAATGTATTATTTAATAGATTAAGAATTCATGGTTATATTTTAACTCTTTCCCAAGGAACGTGGAAAAACCAGGTCTTATGAAATTGCTATATTTTGTGTTCTATTTGATAGGGACACAAATTCCTTGAATTAAAATTCATTTATTTTTTTTTCTTAGTATGAACATAGAATAAATTTTGGTTTCTGATTACTAAGTCTCAAAATTATCTTTAAATTCAGCTTCTTATGACTTTTTTTAAAAATTAAAAAACTTTTCCCCTTTTACAAGTTTTATTTTTTCATTTAAAGTTATCTCCATTTATCATGTTATACATTTTATTTTTTGAAATTTTTGTTTTCTTTTTAATTTTACAAACAATACACATTCGTTGCAGGCAACTAGGAATACATGAAAGCATAAAGTAAAAATTAATAATCACCCATAATCTGCGGCCCCCAGATATAACCATCATTGGTATTTTGGTTCATTTTCTCCCAGTGACTATATATATTTTTAATTGAAGTATAGTTGACCTACAACACTATGTTAGTTCCATGTGCCCAACATAGTGATTTAATATTTCTATACATGACAAAATGATCATCACTGTGATATATCTGGTTACCACTTGTCAGTATACAAAGATATTACAAGATAATCGACTATATTCCCCACGCTGTACATTTCATCCCCATGACTCATTTATTTTGTAACTACAAGTTTCTGCCTCTTAATCTCCCTCACTTATTTCATCTATCCCCCAACCCCCTTCCCCTCTGGCAACCACCATTTTTTTCTCTGTATATATGAATCCGCTCTGTTTTGCTATGTTTGTTCATTTGTTTTGTTTTTAAGATTCCACATAAAAATATAATCATACAGCATTTGTCTTTTTATGTCTGACTTATTTCACTCAGCATAATACCCTGTAGGTCCATCCATGTCACAAATGGCAAGATTTCATTCTTTTTATGGCTAATATTCATATATATATATATATCTGCTATATATGTGATATACATATATATCACATCTTCTTTATCCATTCATCTATTGATAGACACTTTGCTTCCATATCTTGGCTATTGTAAATAATGCTGCAGTGAACATAGGGTGAATATATCTTTCTAAATTAGTATTTTTGTTTTCTTCAGAAAAATATGCAGGGGAGGTATTGAAGTATCCTATGGTAGTTCTATTTTTAAGTTTTTGAGGACCCTCCATACTGTTTTCCATAGTGGCTGTACCAAATTATGTTCCCACCAACAGTGCACAAGCGTTGCCATTTCTCCGCATCGTCACCAACACTTGCTACTTGTCGTCTTTTTGCTAATAGCCATTTTGACAGGTGTGAGGTGATATTTCACTGTGGTTCTGATTTTCATTTCCCTGATAATTAGTGATGTTGAGCATCGTTTCATGTGTATGTTGGTCACCTGTATGTCTTCTTTGGAAAAATGTCTATTCAGGTCCTCTGCCCATTTTGTAATTTTTTTTTAATGTTGAATTGTATGAGTTCTTTATATATTTTTGGATATTAACATCTTATCAGACATGTCATTTGCAAATATCTTCTCCCATTCAGTAGGCTGCCCTTTTGTTTTTTTGATGGTTTCCTTCACTGTGCAAAAACTTTTTAGTTTGATGTAGTCCCAGTTGTTTATTTTTACTTTTGTTTTCCTTGCCTAAGACACATCCAAAAAAATATTTCTAGAACAAATGTCAAAGAATCTACTGCCTATGTTGTCTTCTAGGACCTTTATTGTTTCAGGTCTTATATTTAAGTCTTTAATCCATTTCAAGTATATTTTTGTATATGCTCTAAGAAAGTGAGTGTTTTGCATGTAGCTGTCCAGTTTTCCCAATACCATTTATTGGAGAGGTTGTCTTTTCCCCATTGTATACTCTTGCCTCCTTTGTTGTAGATTAGTTGACTGTATAAGTGTGGGCTATTTCTGGGCTTTGTATTCTGTTCCATTGATCTATATGTCTGTTTTTGTGCCAGTACCATACTGTTTTTTTATTACTGTAGCTTTGTAGTATAGTTTGAAATCTTCGTCTACAATTTTGTTCTTTTCTTTTCAAGATTGCTTTGGCTATACTGGGTCTTTTGTGTTTCCATACAAATTTTAGAAGTATTTGTTCTAGTTCTGTGAAAAATGCCACTGGAATTTTGATAGGGATTGCATTGAATCTGTAGATTGCCTTGGTTAGTATGGTCATTTTAACAATATTAATTCTTCCAATCCATAAGACCAGTACGTCTCTTTATTTGTTTGTGTTGTCTTCAGTTTCTTTCATCAATACTGTGGTTTTCCAAGTACAAGTATTTTACCTCCTTGGTTAGATTTATTCTTAGGTATTTTATTCTTTTTGATGCAACTGTAAATAAGATTGTTTTCTTAATTTCTCTTTCTGACAGTTTTGTTATTAGGATATAGAAATGCAACAGATTCTGTATATTAATTTTTTATTCTGTAACTTTATTGAATTCATTGATGAATTCTCGTAGTTTTTTGGTGGCATCTTTAGGATTTTCTATATATAGTATCATGCCGTCTGTAAACAGTGGCAGTCTTACTTCTTCCTTTCCAATTTGGATTCTTTTATTTCTTTTTTATGTCTGATTGTTGTGGCTAAGACTTCCAATACTACGTTGAATAAAAGCAGTGAGGGTGGGCAACCTTGTCTTATTCTTGATTTTATAGGAAATGCTTTCAGCCTTTCTCCTTTGAGTATGATGTTAGCTCTGGGCTTCCCATATATGGCCTTTATCATGTTGAGGTATGTTCCCTCTTTACCCACTTTATTGAGAGTTTTAATCTTAAATGGATGTTGAATTTTATCAAAAGCTTTTTCTACATCTATTGAGAGAACCATATGGTTTTTATTATTTAATTTGTTAAGTGGTGTTAATCGATTTGTGAAAAATAAACTTTTTACTTTGAGATAATTGTAAGCTCACATTCCACTTTCTTTCGGCCCTATGAATTCTGATGAGAAATTATCTGTCATTAGAGTTGTTTTTCTCATATATAAAGAAAAAGTGTCTTTTCTCTCTGGCTGCTTTCAAGGTTTTCACTTTGTGTATAGTTTCCAGAAGTTTAATTATGATATACCTTGGCATGGATTCAGCTTCTTGAATCTGTAGGTTTATGTATTTTGCCAGGTTTGGGAATTTTTCAACCATTATATTTGCAAGTACTTCCTTTTTTTTTTTTTTTTGGCCAGGCCACGTGGCATGTGACATCCAAGTTCCCCAACCAGGGATCGAACCCACACCCCCTGCATTGGAAGCACAGAGTCTTAACCACTGGACGCCAGGGAAGTCCCTACAAGTACTTTTAAAGTTTGTTTTTTTTCTCCTCTCCTTCTGGGACACTGATGACACAAATGTTAGCTCTTTGGTGTAGTTCCACTGTTCCCTGAGGCTCTGTTTATTTATTTTTCCATTTTCTCTCTGTTGTTCAAAATGAGTAATTTATATTGTTCCATCTTCCAGTTCACTGATTCTTTTCTCTTGTCTTCTCTCCTCTATTTTTGAACCCATTCACTGAGGTTTTCATCTGGGTTATTGTACTTTGCAGTTCTAAAGTTTATTTGGTTCTTTTTTTTATTTCTTTACTGAGGTTTTCTATTTTTTTTATTTGTTTCAATTGTGTTGGTAATTTGTCATTGAAACATTTTTATTACGGCTGCTTTAAAATCTCTGTCAGGGGCTTCCCTGGTTGCGCAGTGGTTGAGAGTCCGCCTGCCAATGCAGGGGACACGGGTTCGTGCCCCGGTCCGGGAGGATCCCACATGCCGCGGAGCAGCTGGGCCCGTGAGCCATGGCCGCTGAGCCTGCGCGTCCGGAGCCTGTGCTCCGCAACGGGAGAGGCCACAACAGTGAGAGGCCTGCGTACCGAAAAAAACAAAACAAAACAAAACAAAACAAAACAAAACTCTGTCAGATAATTCTAATGTCTCTGTCATCTTGGTGTTAGTATCTATTGATTGTCTTTTTCCATTCAGTTTGAGATCTTCCTGTTTCTTGGTATAATGAATGATTTTTTAATTGAAAATTGGACATTTTCAGGTTATTCTATGTGACTCTGGGTCTTTTTCAAACCTTCTGTTTTAATTGGCTTTTTTGGACTGTTAACTTGCTTTTTTTTTCCAGTACAGGAAACTTCCGCCCATTACTGCCAGGTAGAGAGAGACATCCAGGTTCCCCATGTGGTTTCCATTGGAATATACATATATGTATATACACACTGAAAGGTGTTGGGGGCTCCTCTTGACCACTGGGCAGTTCTGGTTTCCTATGTGGTCTCCAGTGACACCATGGGTGCTGGCCTCATTACTGCTGGCAGTGGTCAAAGTCTTGACTCTCCACTAGGCTTCCTCTGATGAAGGAGGAATGCTTCGTTACTGCTGAGTGGAGGCAGAAATCCAGATGCCCCACGGAGTCCCCATTGATCCCATGTGAAGGGGTGTGTAGGAGATCTGTATAGGCCAATGCAGGTGAAAGCCCTGGCTCCCTACCTGACCTTCTCTGATGCCACCCTGGGATCAGTGTGCCTTGTAACAGCCTCTTAAGGGTGGAAGCCTAGGGTTCCTACTCAGTCTTTGCTGGTGTGGAAAGGAGTGGGGCATCGGTTTTTCTGTGGTGTTCAGTTGGAGTAGAGTGGTTATTGTCTAAACGTTTTCTGTTTTGCCAGACTGCCCCTTTCTTCATTCTTTGGTTAGAGAGAGAGGGCTTTTGTTGGGGCTTGTAGTCTGTTCCCACTGGCCTTTCTAAGTTGCTGGATTCTTCAGCTCCAAGTCTGGTATGTATGAGACACACACACACACAAAACCAAGGGCACTTACCACTGCGTTGTTTCTCAGGTCCCAAGGTCCCCAGCCTGTCTGCCTTTCAGTCTTCTTATGTTTGTCTTATATATAATGTCCAAAGTTTGTAGCTGTCCTAGTTGTCCTTAGTGGGGAGAGTATGGAAAAGTATGGCTATGCCATCTTCCCAGAAGAGAACAGGCCACGTATTCTTTTCTAAAATAAAAGTCCCATGAAAATGTTCAAAGTTATAACTTACTCATCTGTGCTGTCCCTTTCAATCAGTTTTTCCTTGACCCAAAGTATTCCTAAAGTGACTGAGATGGAGATTCACAGTCTAAAATGTGTTTTTATGATTTTAATAAATCTCACCATTAAAAGGGTGGATAAGTTTAGGAAAACTGTGCTAAGCAGTTTCCTTTACTGCTGAATTTCTGAGGACTTTTAACGTTAGTGCATATTCCAACTTTCCGAGGTAATATATTCCTGAACAGGGGAATAGACTGATAGATTTGTTATTTAGAGGAGAAGGCAGGTGGTGATATACATAATAATATAGATAACTAAGTAAAGTATAATTTAAAAATTTTTGCATTAAGATTAAAATAATATTCTCACCCCACCCACCAATAGACAAAAGTATATATTAATATGCATGAAAGAAAGTAGAGACTTTAAGTCACTTTGTGGGAAGATTCTTTCATTAGACCAGCATGTACTACTCCTGGTTTCATTCCCTTACTCCATCCCTATCTTTGGAATATCTTGTTAGTTTTCAGAGGTTTAGAACACACTTTCTGGGCTCTATCTCCAAGATTCCTTAATGTCCCCTCCATGTAATTAATGAAATGGAGAAGTTGAAAGAGTAATATGATGACTGAATGGAAATTAAAGGCACATTTGAAGGTCACTCTATGTTGGGTTTCAATTAAAAAACAAACAAGAAACAATGGAATGCTCTGGTAACCTTGCAGAGAGGTGCTGTTTTCAGCCTTCTGATAAACTAGTCAGTCTGGGCTTTGACTGCAGTAAAGATTTGATTAATAAACAAGACTCGTCAGAAGTAATCCAATGTATTATGAATCGAAAGGTAATTTCTTACAGTGACATGTTGTATAGCTGGGCAAAGAAAATAGTATGTGTTCCTTCCTTTGGTACAAGTTTGAAGGGGGAGGAGAATGCATAAAGTGGAAGAGGAAAGAGAGGACCCCTAAGGAAGGATGTGGTGAGACGGTGTAACCGAAGAAATTCCATGTGAAGGAAATGACAAATTCGACATTGCCATTGTCCACAAAAGCATCCATTTGTCTGGGCCAAAGATTACATGTTTGTGCTGGAGCGCTATACACGCTCCTTTCTGAGTTCAAAACCATTTTGAAAGCTGAAGAGGACAGTTGGTTCCTTTCCTTAAATTATAGTTTTCATTTGGCTTATGAACCAACGTGGTATGTTTTCCATACCATCTGGGTCCTGTTTTTTCCCTTGCCTGAAATCACAGGCAGAGGGCTTGGAAGGGAGCCCCCGGGCATTTAGTGAGCTTGTGGCCATCATGTAGGAACATTCAAATTTCCTAAAACCATCCTCTTTAAATGTATCCTAGTAATTAGGAAGGAATATTCCAAAACATCTTAATGCAAACCTTTTCTGTTTTCAAATGCTTGTGGAAAATTTCAAACCTATAGAAATACAGAGGGCAGTAAAGCAAACTTGCATGTACCTCTCAATCAGCTTCAGCAGTTAACAACTTTTAGCCAGTCTTGTTTCTTCTATACTTCTGTTCCCACCCAGCAAATGTTGAGGCATATCCCAGGCATCATGTCATTTCATTTATAAATATTTCACTGTATACCTCTACAAGTACTTTCATCAGGAGGCACACGTTACCCGGCTGTCTCCCTTTTTGTAAGGTTAACAAGTATTGATGACCATTGTCTAGATCTATTAATTCATTAGGGGTGCAGAATGATGATATTATTTCGTTGACTTTTAATCTCCCTTTAGCAATAGAATGACTTACGTCCTGGTCTTCCCTCTCCCAATTTCTTTAGTAACTAAAGAAATCTCAGTTTTCACAAATCTTTGAGTACAACTTAGAATTAATGTTCATAGACTTTAAAATTTTTTTTAATTGATTAATTAATTTTTACTGAATTTAGCTGATTTACAATGCTGTGTTAGTTTCAGGTGTACAGCAAAGTGATTCAGTTATACATACAGATATATCTATTTTTTTTCAGATCCTTTTCCATTATAGGCTATTATAAAATATTGAATATAGTTCCCTGTGCTATACAGTAGGTCCTTGTTGGTTATCTATTTTATATATAGTCGTGTATATGTTAATCCCAAACTCCTAATTTATCCCTCCTCTCCCCTTTCCCCTTTGGCAACCATAAGTTTGTAGACTTTTATCGACAAGTTCCTTGACACAGCTACATGGGTTTAGAATTAACGTCATGTGTTCCTGAAATACAAGAATCAAAGTAATCTATTTCTTCTTAATAATGTGGTACATTTATAACTTTAAGTCATAAGAAAAATTCATGAGTTAATCAATTCAACTAGTAAGCACCAAAACAACTTATAGGTTATTGGTTGGGGAATTAGTTGGTATTTTTTAAGTATGATTTGGCAAGATCTTTCAAAATTAAATATGCAGAAAAACCTATGAACTAGAAAGTTCACTTCTAGGAAATTTATCCCATAGATAAGTTCCATAAATTTCCAAGGATATATGAAGAAACTGTTCATTAAAGTACTATTTATAATTTTAAAAATGGGGGGAAAACCCCTCAATTTCCTTAGCAGAAGACTGACTAAATAGTTTTACATCACAGTAGATGAACTACTGTGACATTTTTACAAAGTATTAAGTAAATCTCTACGTACTGATGTGGAGAGTTTACAGTCTGTGAACTCAGTGTTTGTGGCCAGGCAGGAAATGGAATTCTGTTACTAGGAACTGTATACAATCCTACAATTTTTAAAAAATGAAAATGTATTATTTTTTAATAAAAACAAAATCTAAGAAGTAATCTACAGCTTTAGATAAGATGGGGAAAAGGAATTTGATGGAACCTCAGTATCTCTGTTAAGGACATTTGATGCACGTGCAGAATCTTACGGTTGGCAATTGTTAAATCATGAGGGACAGTCTCACTTTTACTGCCGAGCGTAATTAACCAATGACAATGGACAATGAATAGGAGATTTAGCTCTTTGGATTGATGATTCACGTCAGTTGGACAGAGGTCAGAGCACTGGGTTAGGGCATGATGTTATGTAAGTGATAGAGGGACCAGTGAGTTCTAGCTGGAGAATGATCAGAGATGAGATGGGGAGATTTCAGCTTGACATTTGTACATTGGGATGGACAGGACAAATGTGACTGGCATTTCAGACAAAGATGACAAAGATATATGCTTGGAGAAAGGTGAGCAGACTGCTTTGGTTGGCTGATGGGTTCACGCAGGTACGGTTAGAAGGATATATCTGGAGCTTGAAACCTGGTTTGGGGGTGTGGCCTTTATTCTGCAGGCAACGAGAAGTCACTGAAAACTTACAGCGTTCTTCATAACCTTTTTTTTAGATTCCATATATATGTGTTAGCGTATGGTATTTGTTTTTCTCTTTCTGACTTACTTCACTCTGTATGACAGACTTTGTGACCACCTAGAGGGGTGGGAGGGAGACGCAAGGGGGAGGAGATATGGGGACGTATGTATATGTATAGCTGATTCACTTTGTTATACGGCAGAAACTAACACACCATTGTAAAGCAATTATACTCCAATAAAGATGTTAAAAAAAAAAAAAAAACTTACAGGGTTGATCAGTGGAGGAGAGATTCACCGAACTGCCTTGAATCAGGGAAGAGTGATCGCTAATTGTATTTTATAAGGCTACAGGCATGAAATCACCCTTGAGGCCAGGTTTGAGCAGGAAGAGAAGCCTATCCCCCTTTGTACTCTCAAGCAACAGGAGCTGTTAACACCTGCCTCCCAAAGGAAAACAGTGACAAGAAAGCTGTCACCTTTTGCCTTTTGCTTATTGCACTAAATGGCTATTTTAGTGAAAACTCCATTCTGTCTCTCAGCACCTCTAGTTGTAAAGTTTTCCACTGGAGCAAGGAGAGATAACAGCTGACCACTTTAATCATCGGAGTGACAGTGTTAGCTTTCCACCTTCCTAATGAAATTCTCCAGTTGGCTGTGAAAATAGCAGGAAGCCAACTATATTTAGCAAAGGAAAGCAACAAGTCTAAGCAGTGTGCAGAGAAGGGGAGAAATAGAAACACTAAGTCTTATGATTAGTGCAACAAACAGGACTGCCTACAATTTTCCATATTTTGTAACTGGCAAAAGCAGAATATTTTATTCTGCTTTTTAAACCAAAGTCAAGCCTACAGCTTCCCTCACTATTGTGTCTAAATAAAATATTTTATTCATTCAAGGGGCAGGGTAATTTTAGATTTCCAAAGAATGACAGAATAATGTGCTTTTCTGAAATAAACCAGCCAGTAAGTATGATCATGCTCATAGTCAGTCATTTCTATTCAATTAAAGACATTTCAAATCAAGGAACTGGCATAAGTATTTCCAGTCAATTTCCTATAAGACTTCTACTCTCGCATAGTCCTGTATTAAATTTTCTCCGTTTCTGTGAGCTCCAGCAACTTCACTTGAATTGAAAGTTTTAGATTGTATTCACAAGACTTAATGAGACTTGGAATATAATACTTTTTCATGCTTAGAATTTCACATCCTTAGCACCTCTCTTGTAACCTGTCATCACCACTCTGGTATTTCCTGAGAAGCATGCGTTTTGTTTAAACCTATAGAGGGAGGCATGGAGGAATTTACCAATTTATGAGATCAGTTCTATTTTAATTGAAAAGTTCTTCCTTTTATTGGGCTGAAATCTTTCTTCCAATGTCCCCTTAGAAGCGCTGGCCTCTTCATAAAAATAGACAATATCTATTCATAATACATATTAGCTTTTCAAATTTTTGAAATAGGTATAATCTGATCACAGTATGTGTTTAATGGGCTCAGATAATTTCCAGCCTTTTTTTTTTTTTTTTTTTTTTTCGGTACGCGGGCCTCTCACTGCTGTGGCCTCTCCCGTTGCGGAGCACAGGCTCCGGATGCGCAGGCTCGGCGGCCATGACTCACGGGCCCAGCCGCTCCGCGGCATGTGGCATCTTCCCAGACCAGAGCACGAACCCGTGTCCCCTGCATCGGCAGGCGGACTCGCAACCACTGTGCCACCAGGGAAGCCCCTTCCAGCCTTTTAACACATGTCCCACTTTTGATTCATAATGAGTGTATGGTCAACTCACCTTCCTAGATTTTAAATTAAAGGGCACAGATGTTGTACACCTGTGTGTTCAATTAGAGGAACAACTTTCTGACACTTTTCTACGGCATCTTCTTTGTGAATACAAGACCCATTGCCCAGAGCACCTGGTCGATTCTTGCAGTATGGACTCACATTAGGCAGACACAGAAAGTGTTTGCTTAAACTTTCAAAGGGATAATGTTTCTTCTTCATCTATGATTTTACTCTGCATCTCCAACGGAAACAACTAAATTAAAAAAGAAAATTGAAAGGCTCTATGTTTACTCCAAGGCTAACAAATTGTTAGTTCATTGGTTTGTCAAGTTATTAATATTTTTTAAAGTATGGTTCAGAGTAGTTTTAGATACATACTTATTGTATTTAACTGCAAATTATCCTCCCTAGCATTGGGTTTGTTATTTTTCCAAATCATTTCCTCTTTGGTGGGCTGCCATAGTTGTTAACTTCAGGAAGTCCCTGAAAGCTTGATCAAAGGAGGATAAATTGAAAAATCAATAAAATAATGCTTAATCACTAGTCCCAGTGTCCTCATTATTCTTGTCAAGACTCCAGGTGTCACCAGGGGACAATTATTAATAGAAAATCATCTTCCTGGATAATATAAAACACAAATCTTTCTTTAAGACATTTGTACTGTTTAAAAAGTCTAGTACAAAGTGAGAGCAAAATCTGGCAGAAACAATGGGAGTAAATCTTGAACTTTTTCTTAGAACAGGTTTAAATTATATTTGCTTACCATTGGCAATGCTAGTGTTCATTTTAATATGTAAACCTCTCACTTCCTTTGTGACATTTTTCAGTGTTTATATCATTATAACTGGGTGTTCTGAGCTATCCCTCAGGAAAGGCTTGTGTCATATTTTAACATGTGTCTAACCCCAAATCCTAAATACACAACTACTATATTTAAAAAGGGAGGGAATTGTGTGGAACCTCCATGGGTGCCAGAGTGGCATCCACAGACTATAAAGTATATAATTCTTTTCCAATTTGTAAACAACAGAAGTCATCAGAATTTTGGAAGCCTTTAATTGCCCTGTTATGTCCTGGGTCCAGCTAGGGGTTGAGTTCATAATGAACTCAACATACCCAGTAAGCCTTTAACTAGATCCTCCTGGCAGGGGCTTCTCCGGGCTTAGACAGACGGTGCCAACCCTTTGCCACAAGGGTGGCTGTGGATGGCAGTTGGGATCAAGTCTTCAATTTCGCTCTAGAAAGTTCTCCCTCATCATCTACACCCTCAGCAATCTTTTCCTTCTTGAACAAGTAGCCATGCCTTGTTCGCTTAGCCCTACATGCCTCTCTGCCAGCTCTTGGGTTGTTTCAGCATATCCTTTAACTCATTTTGCTCAAGAAGTTTACATGTACTTGTCTTGGTTGCCCAAGCAGACGCTAACTTCTTGAGCACCTTAACTCGTTCGATTCCCCACAGTTTTTAGTTTAGGTGTTCAATGAATAATTATTAATTTTACTCTTTCTGGCACTATTTGGACCAGCTTCATTTTGCCATCAGTTTTCGTACTATTATTGTATGTATAAAGTGCTTTCATAAAAGCACGCGTCTTTGATATAATACAGTGTCATACTCTTCACTTAGGGAGGAGACTTCTTAGACTTCTGAGTACACCAATATAGACTTCTGTGATCTTAAGAAACTGCTTTTCACTGTTTTCCTACATTGGCTTGGAATACCGCTTCCTGATTTATGAGGGCAAAGCAAGTAAAGAGGACGTGTTTTCATAAGACGTTTTCCCTCTAAGTGGTACTTCTCAAAAACACCATGATTCTATGATTTTGGGTTCTCATATTTATTTTAAGTCACTGTTAGGAAAAGTTCCATATCACAGTAATGAAAACTAAGTGCTTTGAGATAACTTTTGGCCCTTGTTGGAGGAATTAATAAAAAGCTGCAAACAATTTCCCCCTTTCCCTACTCCCTTACTGTATTTTATGCTGTCCTTTTCCTTTACATTTTATAAAAAATCATTTGCAAAAAAGTAGCTGGATGAGAACTTTATAGAACTTGAACCTCAGCTCTGGGGTCAGTGCTACATGCGGGAGAGGAAAAACTTCATGAGCAGACCCAGCCTCGAGAGTTAGAACACAGCCAGGAAGATAAGATTTACAGGCACATAAAAAGTATAGAATGATATAAGGGCATAAAATTATAAAACATAATTAAGTGCACAGTGAGTAAAATACAAGTATTACATTTTACATTCACATAACTTTTTTTTTTAACATCTTTATTGGGGTATAATTGCTTTACAGTGGTGTGTTAGTTTTTGTTTTATAACAAACTGAATCAGCTATACGTTAACATATATGCCCATATCCCCTCCCTCTTGTGTCTCCCTCCCTCCCGCCCTCCCTATCACACGCCTCTAGGTGGTCACAAAGCACCGACTGATCTCCCTGTGTTATGCGGCTGCTTCCCACTAGCTACCTATTTCACATTTAGTAGTGTATATATGTCCATGCCACTCTCTCACTTCGTCCCAGCTTACCCTTCCCCCTCTCCATGTCCTAAAGTCCATTCTCTACATCGGTGTCTTTATTTCTGTTCTGCACTGATGTGCTTCAGAAACTTTTTTTTTTTTTTAGATTCCATATATATGTGTTAGCAAACAGTTATGTTTTTCTCTTTCTGACTTACTTCACTCTGTATGACAGACTCTAGGTCCATCCACCCCACTACAAATAACTCAATTTCGTTTCTCTTTATGGCTGAGTAATATTCCATTGTATATATGTGCCACATCTTCTTTATCTATTCATCTGTCAATGGACACTTAGGTTGTTTCCATGTCCTGGCTATTGTAAATAGAGCTGCAATGAACATTGTGGTACATGACTCTTTTTGAATTATGGTTTTCTCAAGGTATATGCCTAGTAGTGGGATTGCTGGGTCATATGTCAGTTCTATTTTTAGTTTTTTAAGGAGTTCTTTTGATTTCCACTTGCATGGAATATCTTTTTCTATCCCCTCACTTTCAGTCTGTATGTGTCCTTAGGTCTGAAGTGGGTCTCTTGTACACAGCATATATACGGGTCGTGTTTTTGTATCCATTCAGCCAGTCTATGTCTTTTGGTTGGAGCATTTAATCCATTTACATTTCAGGTAGTTATCAATATGTATCTTCCTATTACTATTTTGTTGATTGTTTTGGGTTTGTTATTGTAGGTCTTTTCCTTCTCTTGTGTTTCCTGCCTAGAGAATTTCCTTTAGCACTTGCTGTAAAGCTTGTTTGGTGGTGCTGAATTCTCTTAGCTTTTGCTTGTCTGTAAAGATTTTAATTTCTCTGTCGAATCTGAATGAGATCCTTGCTGGGCAGAGTAATCTTGGTTGTAGTTTTTCCCTTTCATCACTTTAAATATGTCTTGCCACTCCTTTCTGGCTTGCAGAGTTTCTGCTGAAAGATCAGCTGTTAACCTTATGGGAGTTCCCTTGTATGTTATTTGTTGTTTTTCCCTTGCTGCTTTTAATATTTTTTGTTTATTTTTAATTTTTCATAGTTTGATTAATATGTGTCTTAGTGTATTTCTCCTTGGATTTATCCTGTATGGGACTCTCTCCACTTCCTGGACTTGATTGACTTTTTCCTTTCCCATATTAGGGAAGTTTTCAACTATAATCTCTTCAAATATTTTCTCAGTCCCTTTCTTTTTCTCTTCTTCTTCCGGGACCCCTATGTTGGTTCATTTAATGTTGTTCCAGAGGTCTCTGAGACTGTCCACAATTCTTTTCATTCTTTTTTCTTTATTCTGCTCTGCAGTAGTTATTTCCACTATTTTATCTTCCAGGTCACTTATCCGTTCTTCTGCCTCAGTCATTCTGCTATTGATTCCTTCTAGAGAATTTTTCATTTCATTTATTGTGTTGTTCTTCATTGTTTGTTTGCTCTTTCGTTCTTTTAGGTCCTTGTTAAATATTTATTGTATTTTCTCATTCTATTTCCAAGATTTTGGATCATCTTTACTTTCATTACTCTGAATTATTTTTCAGGTAGACTGCCTATTTCTTCTTCATTTGTTTGGTCAGGTGGGTTTTTACCTTGCTCCTTCATCTGCTGTGTGTTTCTCTGTCTTCTCATTTTGCTTAACTTACCATGTGTGGAGTCTCCTTTTTGCAGGTTGCAGGTTCATAGTTCCCGTTGTTTTTGGTGTCTGCCCCCAGTGGCTAAGGTTGGTTCAGTGGGTTCTGTAGGATTCCTGTTGGAGTGGACTGGTGCCTGTGTTCTGGTGGATGAGGCTGGATCTTGTCTTCCTGGTGGGCAGGACTGCATCTGGTGGTGTGTTTTGGGTTGTCTGTGACTTTATTATGATTTAGGCAGCCTCTCTGCTAGTGGGTGGGGTTGTGTTCCTGTCTTGCTAGTTGTCTGGCATAGGGTGTCCAACACTGTAGCTTGCTGGTCTTTGAGTGGAGCTGCGTCTTAGCGTTGAGATGGAGGTATCTGGGAGAGCTTTCACTGTTTGATACTGCGTGGAGCCGGGAGGTCTCTGGTGGTCCGATGTCCTGGACTCAGCTCTCCCACCTCAGAGGCACAGGCCTGACACCCAGGTGGAACACCAGGATCCTGTCAGCCACCTGACTCAAAAGAAAGGGGAGGAAAAAAAGAAAGAAAAAAAATAAAACAAGAAGTTATTAAAATAAAATGTTTAAAAATTATTAAAAAGTAAAAAGAAAAAGAAAGAAGGAAGAGAGCAACCAAAACAAAAAACAAATCCACCTATGATAACAACTGCTAAAAATTATACTAACGACAAAACAACAACAACAAAAAAGGACAGACAGAACCCTAGGTCAAATGGTAAAAGCAAAGCTATACAGACAAAATCACACAAAGAAGCATACACATACACACTCACAAAAAGAGGGAAAAAAATATATATGTATAAAAATAAAGGAAAAGGAAGAGAGCAACCAAACCAATTAACAGATCTACCAATTATAATAACCTGTAAATACTGAACTAAGATAAACGTAAAACCAGAAACAAATTAGATACAGAAAGCAAACCCCAAGTCTACAGTTGCTCCCAAAGTCCACCCCCTCAATTTTGGGATGATTCGTTGTATGTTCAGGTATTCCACAGATGCAGGGCACATCAGATTGATTGTGGAGATTTAATCCGCCGCTCCTGAGGCTGCTGGGAGACATTTCCCTTTCTCTTCTTTGTTTGCACAGCTCCTGGGGTTCAACCTTGGATTTGGCCCCGCCTCTGCGTGTAGGTCGCCTGAGGGCGTCTGTTCTTTGCTCAGACAGGAGGGGTTTAAAGGAGCGTCTGATTAGGGGGCTCTGGCTCACTCAGGCTGGGGGGGGAGGGAGGGGCATGTGGTGCAGGGTGGGCCTGCGGCGTCAGAGGCTGGCCTGATGTTGCACCAGCCTGAGGTGCACCGTGTGTTCTCCCAGGGAAGTTGTCCCTGGATCCCGGGACCCTGGCAGTGGTGGGCTGCACAGGCTCCCCGGAAGGGGGGTGTGGATAGTGACCTGTGGTCGCACACAGGCTTCTTGGTGGCGGCAGCAGCAGCCTTAGCGTCTCATGCCCGTCTCTGGGGTCCGCGCTGATAACCGCGGCTCGCGCCCGTCTCTGGAGCTCATTTAGGTGGTGCTCTGAATCCCCTCTCCTCACGCACCCCGAAACAATGGTCTCTTGTGTCTTCGGCAGCTCCAAACTTTTTCCCAGACTCCCTCCCGGCTAGCCGTGGCGCACTAGCCCCCTTCAGGCTGTGTTCATGCCGCCAACCTCAGTCCTCTCCCTGGGATCCGACTGAAGCCCGAGCCTCAGCTCCCAGCCCCGCCCACCCCGGCGGGTGAGCAGACAAGCCTCTCGGGCTGGTGAGTGCCGGTCAGCACCGATCCTCTGTGCGGGAATCTCGCCGCTTTGCCCTCCGCACCCCTGTTGTTGCGCTCTCCTCCGCGGCTCTGAAGCTTACCCCCTCCGCCACCTGCAGTCTCCGCCCACGAAGGGGCTTCTAGTGTGTGGAAACCTTTCCTCCTTCACGGCTCCCTCCCAGAGGTGCAGGTCCCGTCCCTATTCTTTTGTCTCTGTTTTTTCTTTTTCTTTTTTCTTTTGCCCTACCCAGTTACGTGGGGAGTTTCTTGCCTTTTGGGAGGTCTGAGGTCTTCTGCCAGCGTTCAGTAGGTGTTCTGTAGGAGTTGTTACACATGTAGATGTATTTCTGATGTATTTGTGGGGAAGAAGGTGATCTCCACGTCTTACTCCTCCACCATCTTGAAGGAGCACCCACATAAGTTCTTTCTCCAAGTTTCTCCAAGGAATTCGAGGTGTGGATTGTAGGTGCTGACAATGACTAACACTTACTCTATGCCATATGCTGAACAAAGGGCTTTGGCTGCATTATTCATTTACTACCGCACAACAATCTTTCTAGGTAAGGACTGTTATTATCTCTGCCTTAAAGGCGAGCACATCAAAGCCTACAGGGGCTAAATCACTTGTTCAGTATCAGAGGGCTCTTAGGGTAAAGTGTGCCCAAGTTTGACCCCATCTCTGTCTCTGATTCAGACCCCATAGCTGCTCTCAACCTTATTCTCTGTTCTTCAAACTGCAGGTCCCAGCTTACTATTGTGTCATGAGAACAATTTAGTGGGTGACAACTATAATTGTCAGAAATAAAGTAAAATAAAAATGAGCAGAGTACATTCCACATATTGTTTTTTGAGACTCCTGTGTGTAAGCGGACTGAGTCATGATGTGAAATGTAATGCTTAGTATGTGTTCGAGGCAAAGAAGTTTGAAAAGTACAGCCTCTCCGGGAAATCTTAATCAGGCTTAAGAGATTTATTATTAGAAACAGAGATTTATTGTTTTTTGTTAGTTGATGGATGAAGAGGTTGAGGACCAGAAGAAAGGCAGGATGACTTTTTTTTTTTTTTTTTTTTTTTTTGCCACACCTTGCTGCGTGTGGGATCTTAGTTCCCCAACCAGGAATGGAACCCGTGCCCCCCGCAGTGGAAGCGTGGAGTCCTAACCACTGGACCACCAGGGAAGTACCCCAGGACTACTTCTTAAAATGAGAAATATATGGAACTGGGACTTCAGTTTGGCTTCAGTTTTGACAGCAAACTCACTGTACTATCCTGAAGGCTATGGTGAATGTAAAGATATTAAAAGTGCCCCTTCCCACCCCTCCCCTGCCCCTGGCTTCCAGTCTAGAGGAACAGGTAATGTTAATGGGGAAAGAGATGATGCGTAAGAGGGGACTCTGAAGTATTATGAAGAGGCAGAGTACGTGTCACCTGAGTGACTTATTCTTTTGTGATTTGGGGTCTATTTGGAGAATGCTTTTTCAAATTTAATGGGAGGGAGTTAGGAAAAGAATATGTCTAAAAAGTCTTCTTGGGGGAGGCAATAATAAAGAGAAGGTTGTAAAACACTAATGTAGACCAGGGTAATTGGGAATGCAAAAACCTGAGAAGAAGTTAAGGGTGCGGAGAGGTTGCAAATTAAAGGTCAAATTTAGTAGGTACAGAAAAAATTAGAAGAGACAGAAGGAAAGGAGCTAATAAGTCAATGGGCTTCAGGGAAAACATTCAGGGGAGTATAGCAAGTAAGACCCGGGAGCTCTGTGGGGAGAGAAGAAATGAATGCAAGAGAAAAAGGGAAAGGGGCTTAAAAAATATTAACGTGGATTGTGAATAAAACCCCTTTGACGCTGGTCTAAAGAAGAAGTAAGGCTTAGAATTACACTTACTTGGTTTTGACTTTTGAACCTCAGTGGTGGCATTAAGAAGTCAATGTTTGGGATGAATAATCTGTGCTTTTTAAATCTTATGTAAAATGCTACAAAATGCTGTTATCGTAGGTCCTCTGGCGCCCTCCTGTAATACAACTAGCTGAGCCCATATTAGGTAGAAGCCACAGCGACTGATTGTGTTTCTTTGAAAGCGGGACCTGAAGAGACTGGGCCTCGCACACCCTGGACTTGATTTGGGTTATGGAGTTTATGTCATTATTTCAGAGTCATTTAGGCTGAATGGTCTGCAGGGTGTGTGGTTCGTTTCTGTAGAGCTGCCTCAAGGACATTCAAGTGTATTTTGTGCAACTTTGAACACCTATCTGTATGAATGCCACCAGTCCAGAGAAGTCCGAAGATCTAGTGTCAGAGTATCTACAAGGGAACCAGGCATCCTCAGTTTTTTCTTGTCCTTAGGGGGGAGTCATGTCTTCTAATGCTGTAGAGAAATGATCCTTCAGAGATCTTGCTGCAAAATCAATGTCCTTCTTGGGAAATGAGTTGAAGTCTACCTTGTTCCACTTACTAGCTTAAAATGATAGGATCCTCCTTCAAATGAATAGTAATGTGGTCCATCTCCCACTGTCAGGGATGCACTCAAAATCATTCATTGTATTGTGAATAAAGTCTTTTTGTTATCAGAGAAGGTTTACTTCACTGTACTAAAGGATGAGGGTGTTTGTTAAATGGACTACAATACAATATGCCAAATTAGACTTCTCAAAAATAATACCAGACCCCAAAGTCAGAAAGGCATAGGGCTTTTGCCTTAAATTAGGAGCATAGCTGTTCTAGTTCATTTAATAAGGAATGCCTTACCAACAATAAATCCCTGAACTACCTGAATCAATTATATAAATTAAAGGAGCAGAATATAGCTAGAATTAAATGCAATTGAGTTCTTTCTTACTACCTTTAAAAAGTGTCAGAATATTTAACATGAGATCTAGCCTTCTAACAAATTGTTAAGTGTAGGATACAGTGTTGATAACTCAGACATGATGTTGTATCACCACCTCTCATCTCGCATGACCGAAACTTTATACCTATCAAAAAACAACTCCCCGTTTCCCCCTCCCCCGGCCCCCAGCAGACACCAGTCTACTCTGCTTCCATGAGTTTTTTGAGGCTATTTTAGATACCTCATGTACGTGGACTCCTTACTACCTTTAGGTTGGCATATGAGTGTTGGTATAGGAATGAGAGAGGTAAGGGAGAAAAAGGAGCAAAATAATGGTCAAGGGCAGGCAGGGACTTCCCAGACATAGTTTGGAAATATTCCAAATTGTGTAGTTAAAAATAAATAATGGTTTTTGTACATTTCTTTTTCCCAGTTGTGCATTGTCTGATGTGATCATGACCTTGTCAGCAAGTTCTATTTTCATTGTGACTGGAAAATCTTTTCCCTCATGCTTACTTTGGGGAAATTTTAGTCTTTACGACTATAACTTCTTCTTTCACTAATTTGCCTTCTTCTCCTCTGTCTGAGAAGCTTCATGGAAAGTTCAACTCATTTCTCTAAGAGTTTCCTCCTCAGGGTCATTCTAAAATTTCATTGTATTATATAAATTTTATTTTAGTAATTTCTGTTTCCCTTACAATAAATATTGTTCTTTATTGCTTAAACCTATGTTATGAAGCAATATAGCTGGCCCAACCTCAATTCAGGTGGTATCAATATGATTGGAGTAGTGACAGAAGAATTCTGTCACTGGAAATGGAAAAAATACCTGATATTTTAAAAATGGATTTTATGATATCCCCAGTTTCTCCTGATTCTATTAGGGAGTTACTATCAATTAAACTTTGCTTTGTTTTGAAACTTTTTCAAGAATTTCAGAAAGCATCTCAAAATGATTTAAGGAAATCTGTGAGGTACCACAAATGGGCCCAGAAATTAATGGATTAGAAATATAATAACTTCACTCTGATGCTCTCACTCTTTGCACATACAGATTTGTGTAACACTGTAAATTATCCTCTAGGTTAAGATTTACATTTAAAACTGGCTTCATTTTGGAGGGAATGGGGATATTTATATGTAACTTTTGTACATTCTTCTGCATTACGATACATAGTTAAGCTCTATTCAATATGTAATTAGTCCCATGCTTAGTGCTGTAATAAAGAACATAGGGGTTACAAAGAACTAAGTGGTTTTCTGCCAAGGAGAAAATCATCACTGAAAAGATAAGACAGCACTCACATGAAGCTTCTTCAGGGAATTAAAGAAACTTAGTTTCATAGCGAGTATACTCCTTTAAATCACCCATGTGTATGTTGGCAAAAACCTGAAACATGATGAGAAAATAAATTAACCTTCAGTTGTTCAACAGGAGGTATTTTTGTAACTGTCTACTGAATTAGGCATGGTAGCCACAGGAAGCGTAGGAAATGAGGTGGGATAGAGAGCGGGCTGGGATGGTGCTAGTTCTGTCCTACTGTGTTTCAGTGAAGTTTTGTATAAAGTGGGCTTTAGGATGTTTGCTGAAACCCACGTACGGGAAACGTTTGGTTTGAACTTGAGGTAACATAAGCTGTCATGTCCTGGGCTTACTGGCTGGCCTCAGGAAGCCTGTCGGGAAGGAGCTATCTCCAGGAACCTCCCTGCCTCTCACCCACTGAAGAGGTCTTACTTTGATTGCCCAACTAATACACCCCTTCTTGGCACCCTTAATCTTCTTCTTACTCTTTGTCTATGGCCATACCACCCTGAATGCGCGCGATCTTGTCTTATTTCTATGAGGAAACAAATATTAAAAATATAAGAAGTTTTCATAGCAAAAAGAAGAGACAAAGGCAAAGTCTCTGACTTTTATACGCATCAGTGGAACCTGGTCGTATCTGAATAGCAGTGATCTCTTGCAGGGCTGGCTCCATGGGCAGGTGGCCTGCCTGTGCTGTCACACAGACCCCCTACTCAGAAGGGACACACACTTGGTTTAATGCGCTGCTGTTGCCATCTTGAAATTCTTAACAATTATCTTTGAACTTGTGTTTTGTGAGTCAAGTTTGATGGGACAATGCAGCCTGCTCTTGAGCAGATGACCTGAACAGGAGAAAAGAAGGAGCTTTATAATTTCGTACCTTTCCCTTGCTTTCCCTGCTTTCTGAATTAGAGGTCTTGCATTTTCATTTACATTGGGCTTCGCAAATTATGTAGCTGGTCTTGTCTCTGTAGATCTTTACAGTTTTTATTCTACTAATTATAGCACACCTTTCGAGAGTTTTCTCCTGTAAGTGGTCATGTTCATCTATTAAACTTGTATCGTAATGTTTTGTTGCAAACATTCTTGAGACTAATAGCTAGGAGTAAGTTTATTAGAATCATTGTCTTAGTCTGTTTGAGCTGCTATAACAAAGCTACCCTAGACTGGGTGGCTGAAACAACAAACATTTATTTCTCATAGTTCTGGAGGCTGGGAAGTCCCAGATCAAGGCAAGATTCAGTGCCTGCTGAGAGCCCACTTCTGGTCCATAGACAGCCATCTTTCTGTAACTTCACATGGCATAAGGGGCAAGGGAGCTCTCTGGGGTCTCATTTATAAGGGCACTAAATTCCATTCTTGAGGACTCTGCCCTTATGCTTAACCACCTCCTGGAGGCCCCACCTCCTAACACCTCACGTTGGGGATTAGGTTTCAACATCTGAAACATCACATTGTTTTCACTGTAATATGCAACCGTGGTAGCAAGGTTGCGGACAGAATTCTGCCATATACTTAAGAATTTATTAGCAAACCGACGAAAACAACAAAGGCACAAGAAGACCCCACTTTGTCTTTTTTGCCTCTCCGACAAGCACTCTGCAGGAAGGATTCGCTCTTACTTAGGCAACTGCAATAACATTCTGATGGCAGATCCAGCTAACCCTCTAGTTGGTTAGGAAACAGAATTCTCCATTCCCTGGGAGGTTAGATGGCCTTTGTCTAGAAGCATCAGGCTACTGGGTGCATCACATTCTTTTCCTCTGTACATTCAGAAACAAGGTCCTTGTACGATCTCTCTAGCTTCACGTGTGTTTCTGTGGGTTTACCCTGTCTGGGCTTTACTTATCTTTCTGAATCTGTAGGTATTGTCTTTTGCCAAATTTGGAAAGGTTTTAGCTGTTATTTCTTCAAGTGCTTTGCCCTCTTTTTTCCTCTCCTTGGATTTTCATGACACAAATGTTAGATCTTTGATGATAGTCTCAACTGGTCTCTGAGACTCTTTTCACTTTTTCTCTATTTTCTCTCTGTGTTCATTGATTCTTTCCTCTGTCCCTTCTATTCTTCTACTGAGCTCACCCACTAAGTTTTTTATTTCAGTTATTATATTTTTTAGTTCTTAAATTTCTGTTTGTTCTTCTATTTCTTTTCTGAGACTTCTCGTTTTTCATTTGTTTGCAGCGTGTGCATAAACTGGTCGTTGAAGCATTTATGATGGCTGCTTTAAAATGATTTGTTAGATAATTCTAACGTCTCTGTCATCTCAGTGTTGGCATCTATCTTTTCATGGCATGCCTTTTTTCATTCAGTTCAAGATCTTCCTGTTTCTTTGTATGATGAGTGACTTTCGGTTGAGTCCTAGCTATTTTTATAATATATTCTGTAACTCTGGATCTCATTTAATTTCTGCTTTAACTGACTTTCTGTGACTCCACACCAGCAGGGGAGGGGTATGCCCTGCCTCATCAGGGTCAGGTAAAGGTGGAAGCCAGGTTTTCTCACATGGGCTCTGGTTGACATCGAGTGTGTATGTGTGTGTGTCTGTGGTTCCCCATTACTCCAGGCAGGGGTGAGATTTCTGGCTCCCCATGGGTGACACTATCACCACTGGGTAGTAGTGAATGTCTCAACTCGTTAGTAACCCTTCCCTGATAGCACCTCAGCAGGGAGGGGCTGGGTGGGAGTAGACCCAGGCTCCCCACTTGGTCCCCATTGACACCACAGGGCCAGCTCCCCACAGGCTGGCTGAGAGGAGAGTCTCAGCTCCCTTTCTAGCCTTCTCTGACCCCGTCCTGGGGTCGGAGTGTGGAGGGGGGCACCTCGTTACAGCCTCTTGAGTGTGGAAGTCTGGGCTCCCCTTGGCTTGCATGGGTGGGTGCTGGGACAGCAGTAGAGCCATTATTGTCTAAAATTTTCAGTCTTGCTGGGCGCCCCCGTTCCTGTTCCTTTGGCCAGAGAGGGTAGGCTTTTGTTGGGGCTTCTCTTGGTCTACTCCGGTTATCATTTCTGGGTTGCCAGTATCTTCAGCTCCAAGTCTGAGACATAAGAGGCAAAAAGAAAACCCAGGGAATTTAACACCTTGTCATTCCTTGAGTCCCAGGGTCCCTGGCCAGTCTGCCTAATTCTCTCCACCTATCAGTGTTTTCACTGGTTTGTTTTACATATATGTCCATTATATATGTAACGTATGTCCATATATATTAGTTGTACTCAGCAGGAGGAATAGGGAAAAGTACCTCTAATCCATCTTCACTGAAGTAAAAGCCATCTATTATTGTTATTTTAAAAATCTTTTTAAAAGAGCAGTTTTAGGTTCACAACACAATTGAGAGGAAAGTACCAAGATTTCCCATGTACTCCCTCTCCCGCCCATGCGTAATGTCCCCCATTATCTACATCACTCGCCAGACTGCACATTCGTTACCAGGGACCAACCCATTCCTCAAAGTCCATAGTTTACCTTAGGTTTCACCCTTGGTGTTGTACGTTCTATGGGTTTGGACAAATGTGTAATGACTTGTATCCATAATTATAACATCATACCAAGTATTTAAACCACCCTAAAAACCCTCTTTGCTCTGCCTATTCATGCCCTCCTCCCCAACTGACCTTATTGCTTCCATAGTTTTGCCTTTTCTAGAATGTCATATAGTTGGGGTCATACAGTACCTAGCCTTTGCAGATTGACTTCTTTCACTTAGTAATATGAACTTAAGTTTCCTTCATATCTTTTTTATGGCTTGAGAGCTCATTTCTTTTTAGTGCTGAATAATATTCCACTGTCTGGTTGTATCACCTTGTATTTATCCGGTCACTTACTGAAGGACATCTTGGTTGCTTCCCAGTTTGGGCAATTATAAATAAAACTGCTATAAACATCCATGTGCAGGTTTTTGTGTAGACGTGTTTTCAAATTCTGTGGGTAAATTTCAAGGGGAGTGATTGCTGGATCATACGATAAGAGTATGTTTAGTTTTGTAAGATCTTGCCAAACTGTCTTCCAAAGTGGCTGTACCACATTGCATTCCCATCAGCAATATATAAGAGTTCCTGTTGCTCCACATCCTGGCTGGGTTGGTGTTGTCAGTGTTCTGGACTTTGGCCATTCTAATGTGTGCTGGTGTGTGCTGGTATCTCATTGTTTTAATTTGCATTTCCTGATGACATATGGTGTGGAGCATCTTTTCATATGCTTATTTGCCATTTGTGTGTCTTCTTTGGTTGCACATCTGTTAAGGTCTTTGATCCATTTTTTAGTTAGGTCATTTGTTTTCTTATGTTGAATTTTAAGAGTTTTTTGTATATTTTGGATAACAGTCCTTTTTTAGATGTGTCTTTTGCAAATATTTTCTCTGTCTGTGGCTTGTCTTCTAATTCTCTTGACATTGTCTTTCACATACCAGAAGTTTTTAATTTTAATGGTCTAGCTTATTGATTATTTCTTTCATGGATTGTGTCTTTGATGTTGTATCTAAAAAGTCATTGCTATACCCAAGGTCATCTAGGTTTTCTCTTATGTGATATTCTAGGAGTTTTATAGTTTTGCATTTTGTATTTAGGTCTATGATCCATTTCGAGTTAATTTTTGTGAAGGGTGTAAAGTCTGGGTCTAGATTCAATTTTTTGGCATATGTGGATGTTCTGTTTTCCAGCACCATTTGTTGAAGAGACTATCTTTGTTACACTGCTTTGTTTTTGTTCCTTTGTCAAAGATCAGTTGACTATATTTATGTGGGTCTATTTCTGGGCGCTCTATTCTGTTCCATTGATCTATTTGTCTAGTCTTTTGCCAATACCACACTGTCTTCACTACTGTAGCTTTTAGTAAGTCTTGAAGTCAGGTGGTGGTCAGTCCTCCAGCTTTGTCCTTCTTCAGTACTGTGTTCACTATTCTGGGTCTTTTGCCTCTCCATGTAACCTTTTGGATCAGTGTGTCAATATTCATAAAATAACGGTATGATTTTGATTGAGATTGCATTGAATCTATAGATCAAGTTGGGGGCTTCCCTGGTGGCGCAGTGGTTGAGAGTCCGCCTGCCGATGCAGAGGACACGGGTTCGTGCCTCAGTCTGGGAAGATCCCACATGCCGTGGAACAGCTGGGCCCGTGAGCCATGGCCGCTGAGCCTGTGTGTCCGGAGCCTGTGCTCCGCAACGGGAGAGGCCACAACAGTGAGAGGCCTGCGTACTGCAAAAAAAAAAAAAATATATATATATATAGATATATATAGATATAGATAGATCAAGTTGGGAAGAACTGGCATCTTGACAATATTGAGTCTTCCTTTTCATGAACATGGGATATTTCTCCTTTTATTTACTTCTTTTTTGATTTCTTTCATCAGAGTTTTAGAGTTTTTCTCATGCAGATCTTGTACATATATTGTTAGATTTATACTAAATGTTTAATTTTAGCATGTACTAAATGGTATTAAATTTCAGATTCCACTTGTTCATTGTTGGTATACAGGAAAGTGATTAATTTTTGTATATTAACTTGAATCCTACAACCTTTCTATCATCACTTATTAGTTCCAGGGGTTTTTTTGTTGTTGTTGATTCTTTTGGGTTTTCTATACAGATAATCATGTCACCTGTGAAGAAAAACAGTTTTATGTCTTCCTTCCCAATATGTATACCTTTCCCCCACTTCGTTGCCTTATGGCATTAGTAAGGACTTCCAGTATGATGTATGAAAGGACTGGTGAGAGGGAATATTATTTTTCTTTAAATCTACATTATCACATTTTTGTGTAGTTTTGTTTGTACTATTCTGATTTTAATAGTATTACTGATCTTATAGACTAGGAAATGCTGAAGGGCACAGGCGAGCCAACATCATCATGCAACAGGGCACTGTCCTAGCCTCCACCCTGTTCAAAATTCTTACAGATAGCTGCGATGAATGCCTAAAGGTAATGATATATTTGCATCTCAAAAAACTGGGAGTGATAGTTAATACCTAGGATCATAAAATCAAGGTCCAGAAAACCTTGATAAAATTGTATTATAAAATATTACATTAGGAATTTTGTTTCTGAAAATAAATTATATAATATGGTATAAAGGGCAGAGCTGGTCTAATATTGGTTCTTATGGAGTAAGCAACAAGCAAACAAAAACAGAAGGAGGGTAGCACTTATATAATTAGAAATTAAATAAGAAGCAAAGGAAACCGATATTAAGTCAGCCTGTAATTGGGGCCAAGCACTGGCAGAGGCATTTTGTAGGTGCCAAGGAATCTAACACAATCCTAGACTATATTAACAGGAGTTAGTAGCCAGGGTACGGGAGGTAACTGCCACACTGTGTGCTGAGAGGTGTAGGTGATTTGTGGACGTGGTGCCCAACTGATTGAAGATGACCAGCATGGTGACAGGTCACACGAAAGGTCATTGAAAAAGGTTTAATTTGAAAGATGTCAGGTAGAAAAAAATGAATTATTCTGTCTAGAACCAGAAGTGCAAGGTAGTATGTTCCCTGTCAATGTAAGTGTTTAAGCAGTGGCAAAATGACCAGCTGTTAGGGATGAAAGAAAGTGATCTGCTTTAGGTGCCCATTGGACTAGATGACCTCTAAGGTTCCTTCCAAGAATCTAGGTACGTCTTTAGGCCAAGTTAGAAAAAGAATGGCAGAGCATTCATGTCATGGGGGTTTAATCCTCACCAAACTGAGCACAGCTGGTCTCCAGCTTTAATGAGATTCAGACAGTGCGAAAGAAAAGAGGTATTTCCAGTTAAGACAAATTCCAGCTATTATCTTAGGAAACAGGAAATTCAGGGTTTTACAGGAGAAATGTGTGCCAATAAAAGCTGGAGTTAGTTTCTAGGGGGACTATTATTCAAACAAAAGAGCCCTTGTTTTTGATTATGGAGTTCAAAAGTAATGGGATATGAGCATCATAAAAGAGAGGCACCTGCTTGTGTATTAAAAAAAATTAATTTCCTATATGGAAATATTGTGTCCGAATTTAATCATGAATGAGAAGGAAAAAGACTCAAGTGCTCTGCTTCATTTTGTGTTAAAAACAAAAAAGTGATCGAGGTTGCCACCTAGTGACTGTTTTCTGCTGTTCGATTTTAGCTCTTGAACATGGGTCCCACGGCAGTGATGTCGAACCTGGCTGTGCATTAGTATTACCTGGAAGTTTTCCTAAACTTTTGATTTCCAGGACCTACCTGAAGCCGAAATCAGAATCTTTGAGGTGGGGCTCTAGGGGTTCTGCTCTATTTTAAAGATCTTCAGATGACTCTACTGGACCTAGTCTACCACCAGTGTTCGGAATTAACTTCCCTGGGGACATACTGTGTGTGGGATGAAGTGTCACAGAGGCAAATTTATTTGAAGTGCAGTATTTACGTACTTGCTCTAACAGCTTGGTTTCAGCAACATGCAGCTTGGTGTTGCACCTTTGTACCTGAAACTTAAGATAGGCTTAACATGGCTAGAGTTTACCCTGCTACTGAATACAAAGATACACAATCAAAGATGTTTATTATAACACTGGTTTTAATACTGATTAACAAAAAACTGCTTCAGTGTTCATCAGTAAAGTTTGGCTAAAAAATAACAGTAAATCCAAACATTGAAATTCTATGGGCGCTCTATTCTCTGTATGCTGACACCCCAGGTGTATTATGTGCAGAAAGCCAGCTGTTATTTCTAGGAAAGAAGTGATTCTGATGTAGGTGGTCTGGAACTGATCTCAGAAACACTGCATTAGTGAGTAGAGGCAGTAAAAGTTGTGATACAAGGCCATGAACGGGGTCCAGGGATTTTCATTTTTAACGGGTTCCTCGAGTGATTTTGATGCAAATCAAAGTTTGAAATCACGAGCTGGTATCTTTCCAGTGACCCTCAAATCAGTCTCCTAGTTCTTCTCTAGGTTAGTGGACAGTCCAGAACTTCCTCTGTGTTAACCTGGCCCTGTGGGGATGCTTTCAGTCTGTGATGAAGAGATACTGTGCCTTGTGGCTTGTCTCTCTCAGCAAATGATGAAAATACGATTTAAAGTGAGTTTATAAGATGTCTTTCAAACACAGACCTTTAGACAGGCTCTTGCAAAACGGAACATTTTCCCAGTTTGTGGGTGGGGTTTCCCCAATTCACCCCAATGTGGAAAGTAATCTGGTGGCTGTCAAGCTGTGGTGAGCCATCAGGTCACGTACAAATCAGTCATTCTAGCAGGATATGACCACAGCATATGTCTCTGTAAAAGACAGAACAGAAAGTGTGACAAGGAAACAAAGAAGGAACCGAAGGAGCAAAAGTCAAAAGTGCAGAGGGTCATAAAGGGCTGATTTGAGATGTGTTTGCTGTTTTATGTTTCCCAAAGGCTTGGGTTCTGGGAGATTGTCCCTTGTTATTTGAATTTTCAGCTAGTAGAATTTGCGAGCAATAATCCATGAGTCTGCAGTGTTCTCCTACAAAGTCGCCTATGTGCCCTGTCCAGTGTTAGGTTGGTGAAAGGAGCCAGCCCCTTACAGGGAGGGTCCCTCAGTTGGGCTCACATGTTTTATGACAAGGGGTGGGAGATTGGAGGGATCAGTGAAGATGGAGAATATGACTGTGAAAGCCTCTTCGGACCCCCAAGCCTCCCTGCAGCCAGTGGAAACGAGCCTTTACTCTGACTCTCCAACACGTGGTGTTACAGGGATTACATAGTTGTTTTTGGTTTTTTGGAGGTGGACCATTTTTTAAAGTCTTTATTGAATTTGTTACAATACTGCTTCTGTTTTATGTTTTGGTTTTTTGGCTGCAAGGCATGTGGGATCTTAACTCCATACCAGGGATGGAACCTGCACCCCCTGCATTGGGAGGCAAAGTCTTAACCGCTGGACTGCCAGGGAAGTCCCAGGGATTATATAGTTTCTTTTGTTTTGTTTTGTGTTTGGTTTTTTTTAACATCTTTTTTGGAGTATAATTGCTTTACAGTGTTGTGTTAGTTTCTGCTGTATAATGAAGTGAATAAGCTGTATGTATACATATATCCCCATATACCCTCCCTCTTGTGTCCCCCTCACACCCTTCCTATCCCACCCCTCTAGGTGGTTGCAAAGCACCGAGCTGATCTCCCTGTGCTATGCGGCTGCTTCCCACTAGCTATTTTACATTTGGTAGTGTATATATGTCAGTGCTACTCTCTCACTTAGTCCCAGCCTACCCTTCCCCCTCCCTGTGTCCTCAAGTGCATTTCCTACATCTGCGTCTTTATTCCTGTCCTGCCCCTAGGTTCATCAGTACCACTTTTTTTTTTTTTTTTAGATTCCATGTATAAGTGTTAGCATACGGTATTTGTTTTTCTCTTTCTGACTTACTTCACTCTGTGTGACAGACTCTAGGTCCATCCACCTCACTACAAATACCTCAATTTTGTTTCTTTTTATGGCTGAGTAATATTCCATTGTATATATGTGCCACATCTTCTTTGTCCATTCATCTGTTGATGGACATTTAGGTTGCTTCCATGTCCTGGCTATTGTAAGTAGTGCTGCAATGAACGCTGTGGTACATGACTCTTAGAATTATGGTTTTCTCAAGGTATATGCCCAGTAGTGGGATTGCTGGGTAATATGGTAATTCTATTTTTAGTTTTTTAAGTAACCTCCATACTATTCTCCATAGTGGCTGTAACAATTTACATTCCCACCGACAGTGCAAGAGTGTTCCCTTTTCTCCACACCCTCTCCAGCATTTATCGTTAGTAGATTTTTTGATGATGGCCATTGTGACCCCGAGTAAGGTGATACCTCATTGTAGTTTTGATTTGTATTTCTCTAATGCTTAGTGATGTTGAACTCCTTTCATGTGTTTCTTGGCAATCTGTATACCTTCTTTGGAGAAATGCCTTCTGCCCATTTTTGGATTGGGTTGTTTGATTTTTTGATATTGAGCTGCATGAGCTGCTTGTATATTTTGGATATTAATCCTTTGTCAGTTGCTTCATTTGCAAATATTTTCTCCCATTCTGAGGGTTGTCTTTTCGCCTTGTTTATGGTTGCCTTTGCTATGCAAAACTGTTAAGTTTCATTAGGTCCCACTTGTTTATTTTTGTTTTTATTTCCATTTCTCTAGGAGGTGGGTCAAAAAGGATCTTGCTGTGATTTATGTCATAGAGTGTTCTGCCTATGTGTTCCTCTAAGAGTTTGATAGTATCTGGCCTTACATGTAGGTCTTTAATCCATTTTGAGTTTATTTTTGTGTATGGTGTTAGGGAGGGTTCTAATTTCATTCTTTTACATGTAGCTGTCCAGTTTTCCCAGCACCACTTATTGAAGAGGCTGTCTTTTCCCCACTGTATATTCTTGCCTCCTTTATCAAAGATAAGGTGACCATATGTGCGTGGGTTTATCTCTGGGCTTCTATCCTGTTCCATTGATCTATATTTCTGTTTTTGTGCCAGTACCATACTGTCTTGATTGCTGTAGCTTTGTAGTATAGTCTGAAGTCAGGGAACCTGATTCCCCCAGCTCCATTTTTCTTTCTCAAGATTGCTTTGGCTATTCGAGGTCTTTTGTGTTTCCATACAAATTGTGAATTTTTTTCTTCTAGTTCTGTGAAAAATGCCAGTGGTGGTTTGATAGGGATTGCATTAAATCTGTAGATTGCTTTGGGTAGTAGTCATTTTCACAATATTGATTCTTCCAATCCAGGAATGTGGTATATCTCTCCATCTGTTTGTATCATCTTTAATTTCTTTCATCAGTGTCTTATAGTTTTCTGCATACAGGTCTTTTGTCTCCTTAGGTAGGTTTATTCCTAGGTATTTTATTCTTTTTGTTGCAATGGTAAATGGGAGTGTTTTCTTAATTTCACTTTCAGATTTCTCATCATTAGTGTATAGGAATGCAAGAGATTTCTGTGCATTAATTTTGTATCCTGCTACTTTACCAAATTCATTGATTAGCTCTAGTAGTTTTCTGGTAGCATTTTTAGGATTCTCTATGTATAGTATCATGTCATCTGCAAACAGTGACAGATTTACTTCTTCTTTTCCGATTTGGATTCCTTTTATATCTTTTTCTTCTCTGATTGCTGTGGCTAAAAATTCCAAAACTATGTTGAATAATAGTGGTGAGAGTGGGCAACCTTGTCTTGTTCCTGATCTTAGTGGAAATGGTTTCAGTTTTTCACCATTGAGGACGATGTTGGCTGTGGCTTTGTCATATATGGCCTTTATTATGTTGAGATAAGTTCCCTCTATGCCTACTGTCTGGAGGGTTTTTATCATAAATGGCTGTTGAATTTTGTCGAAAGCTTTTTCTGCATCTATTGAGATGATCATATGGTTTTTCTCCTTCAAGTTGTTAATATGGTGTATCACAGTGATTGATTGGCGTATATTAAAGAATCCTTGCATTCCTGGGATAAACCCCACTTGATCATGGTGTATGATCCATTTAATGTGCTGTTGGATTCTGTTTGCTAGTATTTTGTTTAGGATTTTTGCATCTATGTTCATCAGTGATATTGGCCTGTAGTTTTCTTTCTTTGTGACATCTTTGTCTGGTTTTGGTATCAGGGTGATGGTGGCCTTGTAGAATGAGTTTGGAAGTATTCCTTCCTCTGCTATATTTTCGAAGAGTTTGAGAAGGATAGGTGTTGGCTCTTCTCTAAATGTTTTATAGAATATGCCTGTGAAGCCATGTGGTCCTGGGCTTTTGTTTGTTGGAAGATTTTTAATCACAGTTTCAATTTCAGTGCTTGTGATTGGTTTGTTCATATTTTCTATTTCTTCCTGATTCAGTCTCAGAAGGTTGTGCATTTCTAAGAATTTGTCCATTTCTTCCAGGTTGTCCATTTTATTGGCATAGAGTTGCTTGTCGTAATCTCTCATGATCCTTTGTATTTCTTCAGTGTCAGTTTTACTTCTTTTTCATTTCTAATTCTATTGATTTGAGTCTTCTCCCTTTTTGTCTTGATCAGTCTGGCTAATGGTGTATCAATTTTGTTTATCTTCTCAAAGAACCAGCTTTTAGTTTTACTGATCTTTGCTATCGTTTTCTCCATTTCTTTTTCATTTATTTCTTCTCTGATCTTTATGATTTCTTTCCTTCTGCTAACTTTGGGGTTTTTTTGTTCTTCTTTCTCTAATTGCTTTAGATGTAAGGTTGTTTGAGATATTTCTTGTTTCTTAAGGTAGGGTTGTATTGCTATAAACTTCCCTCTTAGAACTGCTTTTGCTGCAGTGTATTGTTTAACCTCCATTTATCTGTATTTTTTCAGATTTTTTTCCTGTAGTTGATATCTAGTCTCATAGTTTTGTGGTCGGAAAAGATACTTGGTATGATTTCAATTTTCTTAAATTTACCAAGGCTTGATTTGTGACCCAAGATATTATCTATCCTGGAGAATGTTTCATGAGCACTTGAGAAGAAAGTGTATTCTGTTGTTTTTGGATGGAATGTCCTATAAATATCAATTAAGTCCATCTTGTTTAATGTATCATTTAAAGCTTGTGTTTCCTTATTTATTTTCATTTTGGATGATCTGTCCATGGGTGAAAGTGGGGTGTTAAAGTCCCCTACTATGAATGTGTTACTGTCGATTTCCCCTTTTATGGCTATTAGTATTTGCCTTATGTATTGAGGTGCTCCTATGTTGGGTGCATAAATATTTACAATTGTTATGTCTTCTTCTTGGATTGATCCCTTGATCATTATGTAGCGTCCTTCTTTGTCTCTTGTAATCGTCTTTGCTTTAAAGTCTATTTTGTCTGATATGAGAACTGCTACTCCAGCTTTCTTTTGATTTCCATTTGCATGGAATATCTTTTTCCATCCCCTCACTTTCAGTCTGTATCTGTCCCTAGGTCTGAAGTGGTCTCTTGTAGACAGCATATATACGGGTGTTGTTTTTGTATCCATTCAGCCAGTCTATGTCTTTTGGTTGGAGCATTTAATCCATTTACATTTAAGGTAATTTTTGATATGTATTTCCCTATTACCATTTTCTTAATTGTTTTGGGTTTGTTATTGTAGGTCTTTTTCTTCTCTTGTGTTTCCTGCATAGAGAAGTTCCTTTAGCATTTGTTGTAAAGCTGGTTTGGTGGTGCTGAATTCTCTTAGCTTTTGCTTGTCTGTAAGGTTTTTATTTCTCCATTAAATCTGAATGAGATCCTTGCTGGGTAGAGTAATCTTGGTTGCAGGTTTTTCTCCTTCATCACTTTAAATATGTCCTGCCAGTCCCTTCTGGCTTGCAGAGTTTCTGCTGAAAGATCAGCTGTTAACCTTATGGGGATTCCCTTGTGTGTTATTTGTTGGTTTTCCCTTGCTGCTTTTAATATGTTTTCTTTGTATTTAATTTTTGACAGTTTGATTAATATGTGTCTTGGCATATTTCTACTTGGATTTATCCTGTATGGGACTCTCTGTGCTTCCTGGAGTTGATTAACTATTTCCTTTCCTTTGTTAGGGAAGTTTTCAATTATAATCTCTTCAAATATTTTCTCAGCCCCTTTCTTTTTCTTCTGGGACCCCTATAATTCAAATGTTGGTGCGTTTAATGTTGTCCCAGAGGTCTCTGAGACTGTCCCCACTTCTTTTCATTCTTCTTTCTTTATTCTGCTCTGCAGCTGTTATTTCCACTATTTTATCTTCCAGGTCACTTATCCGTTCTTCTGCCTCAGTTATTCTGCTGTTGATCCCTTCTAGAGAAGTTTTAATTTCATTTATTGTGTTGTTCATCACAGTTTGTTTGCTCTTTAGTTCTTCTAGGTCCTTTTAAAATGTTTCTTGTATTTTCTCCATTCCTCTTCCAAGATTTTAGATCACCTTTACTATCATTATTCTGAATTATTTTTCAGGTAGACTGCCTATTTCCTCTTCATTTGTTAGGTCTGTTGGGTTTTTACCTTGCTCCTTCATCTGCTGTGTGTTTCTCTGTCTTCTCATTTTGCTTAGCTTACTGTGTTTGGGGTCTCCTTTTGGCAGGCTGCAGGTTCGTAGTTCCCGTTGTTTATGGTGTCTGCCCCCAGTGGCTAAGGTTGGTTCAGTGGGTTCTGTAGGATTTCTGGTGGAGTGGACTGGTGCCTGTGTTTTGGTGGTTGAGGCTGGATCTTGTCTTCCTGGTGGGCAGGACCGCATCCAGTGGTGTGTTTTGGGGTGTCTGTGGCCTTATTATGATTTTAGGCAGCCTCTCTGCTAATGGGTGGGGTTGTGTTCCTGTCTTGCTAGTTGCTTGGCATAGGGTGTCCAGCACTGTAGCTTGCTGTTCGTTGAGTGGAGCTGGGTCTTGACATTGAGATGGAGATCTCTGGGAGATTTCTGCTCTTTGATATTACGTGGAGCTGGGAGGTCTCTTGTGGACCAATGTCCTGAGCTTGGTTCTGCCACCCCAGAGGCACAGCCCTGACGCCTGGCTGGAGTACCAAGAGCCTGTCATCCACACGGCTCAGAATAAAAGGGAGAAAAAAACGAAAGAAAGAAAGAAGATAAAATGAAATAAAGTTATTAAAATAAAAAATAATTATTGAAAAAAATTTTTAAGTAATTAAAAAAAGAAGAAAGAAAGAAGAGAGCAACCAAACCAAAAAACAAATCCACCAATGATAACAAGTGCTAAAAACTATACTAAAAAAAAGAAACAGACGGACAGAACCCTAGGACAAATGCTAAAAGCAAAGCTATACACACAAAATCACACACAGAAGCATACACGTACACACTCAGAAAAAGAGAAAAATGGAAAAAAATATATATCTTTGCTCTCGAAGTCCACCTCCGCTATTTGGGATGATTCGTTGTCTATTCAGGTATTCCACAGATGCAGGTACATCAAGTTGATTGTGGAGATTTAATCCGCTGCTTCTGAGGCGGCTGGGAGAGATTTCCCTTTCTCTTCTTTGTTCGCACAGCTCCTGGGTCTCAGCTTTGGATTTGGACCCACCATTGCGTGTAGGTCGCCGGAGGGCGTCTGTTCTTCGCTCAGAGAGGACGGGGTTAAAGGAGCAGCTGCTCTGGGGGCTCTGGCTCACTCAGGCTGGGGAGAGGGAGGGGTACAGATGCGGGGCGAGCCTGCGCCGGCAGAGGCCGGCGTGCGTTCTCCCGGGGAAGTTGTCCCTGGATCCCGGGACCCTGGCAGTGGTGGGCTGCACAGGATCCCCGGAAGGGAGGTGTGGATAGTGACCTGTGCTCGCACACAGGCTTCTTGGTGGCGGCAGCAGCAGCCTTAGCGCCTCATGCCCGTCTCTGGGGTCCGCGCTTTTAGCCGCGGCTCGCGCCCGTCTCTGGAGCTCCTTTAAGCAGCGCTCTTAATCCCCTCTCCTCTCGCACCAGGAAACAAAGAGGGAAGGAAAAGTCTCTTGCCTCTTCGGCAGGTCCAGACTTTTCCCCGGACTCCTTCCCGGCCAGCCGTGGCGCACTAACCCCCTGCAGGCTGTGTTCACGCTGCCAACCCCAGTCCTCTCCCTGCGCTCCGACCAAAGCCCGAGCCTCAGCTCCCAGCCCCGCCCGCCCGGGCTGGTGAGTGCCGATCGGCACCGATCCTCTGTGCGGGAATCTCTCCGCTTTGCCCTCCGCACCCCTGTTGCTGTGCTCTCCTCCGCGGCTTCCAAGCTCCCCCCTCTGCCACCCGCAGTCTCCGCCCGCGAAGGGGCTCGTGGTGTGTAGAAACCTTTCCTCCTTCATGGCTCCCTCCCAGAGGTGCAGGTCCCATCCCTGTTCTTTTGTCTCTGTTTTTTCTTTTTTCTTTTGCCCTACCCAGTTACGTGGGGGGTTTCTTGCCTTTTGGGAGGTCTGAGGTCTTCTGCCAGCGTTCAGTAGGTGTTCTGTAGGGCTTGTTCCACATGTAGATGTATTTCTGATGTATTTCTGGGGAGGAAGGTGATGTCCACGTCTCACTCCTCCGCCATCTTGAAGCGCCCCCTGAAGTTGTTTTTGAAACGCAGGCTTCATAGTGTCTTAAAAACTAATGCATCTTGAGTGTCTACTTGGTTGAAAATGGATCCTAATAAGACTGAGTGAGAGGGACTTCCCTGGTGGCGTAGTGGTTAAGAATCTGCCTGCCAATTCAGGGGACATGTGTTCGAGCCCTGGTCCGGGAAGATCCCACGTGCTGTGGAGCAACTAAGCCTGTGTGCCACAGCTACTGAGCCTGCGCTCTAGAGCCAGACATCCACAACTACTGAGCCCGTGTGCCACAACTACTGAAGCCCATGTGCCTAGAGCCCATGCTCTGCAACAAGAGAGGCCAGTGTGATGAGAAGCCCGCGCGCTGTAACAGAGAGTATCCCCCGCTTGCTGCAACTAGAGAAAGCTCATGTGCATCAACGAAGACCCAATGCAGCCAAAAATAAATAAATAAAAGTAAATAAATAAATTTATATATATATAAAAAGACTGAGTGAGGAGACAGGGTTGTTTCTTATGGATTATAGCAGTTGCCCTTAAGTTGTCCCTACATCCAGTCTTCTGCCTTCCAACTCCCCCTACCCAGTCTTTCTTAAGCTCTAAAATATATATAGTATAATTTAAAGTCATTGACTATCAAGCCCTCATTTGCCCATTAGAGCTCACTGTCAGCAGCCCTTCTGCATGCGTAATACCTCAAGGAAAATGGATTTTACTAATCTTTGCTCTTTCCTTCAGCTAGAGTTCATCTCTTTCCTCAGAACCCCTATAATCACTTTATGTTTCTATTATTGAACTTACCACAGTCTGCCTTGTATCTTTTCTATCCCTTTATTCTTGACTAAATTACAGTCTTAATAAGAGCCAAGAGCATCTCTTTTCTTCTGACCCCCATGTAGTTTTTTTTTTTTCCTGTTGTCTTGGCATTTATTTATTTATTTATTTTTAACATCTTTATTGGGGTATAATTGCTTTACAATGGTGTGTTAGTTTCTGCTTTATAACAAAGTGAATCAGTCATACATATACATATGTTCCCATATGTCTTCCCTCTTGCGTCTCCCTCCCTCCCACCCTCCCTATCCCACCCCTCCAGGCTGTCACAAAGCACCGAGCCAATATCCCTGTGCCATGCGGCTGCTTCCCACTAGCTATCTACCTTACTACGTTCGTTAGTGTGTATATGCCCATGACTCTCTCTCGCCCTGTCACAGCTCACCCTTCCCCCTCCCCATAACCTCAAGTCCGTTCTCCAGGAGGTCTGCGTCTTTATTCCTGCTTTACCCCTAGGTTCTTCATGACATTTTTTTTCTTAAATTCCATATATATGTGTTAGCATACGGTATTTGTCTTTTTCTTTCTGACTTACTTCACTCTGTATGACAGACTCTGGGTTTATCCACCTCATTACTAATAGCTCAATTTCGTTTCTTTTTATGGCTGAGTAATATTCCATTGTATATATGTGCCACATCTTCTTTATCCATTCATCCGATGATGGGCACTTAGGTTGTTTCCATCTCCAGGCTATTGTAAATAGAGCTGCAATGAACATTTTGGTACATGACTCTTTTTGAATTTTGGTTTTCTCAGGGTATATGCCCAGTAGTGGGATTGCTGGGTCATATGGTAGTTCTATTTGTAGTTTTTTAAGGAACCTCCATACTGTTCTCCATAGTGGCTGAACCAATTCACATTCCCACCAGCAGTGCAAGAGTGTTCCCTTTTCTCCACACCCTCTCCAGCATTTATTGTTTCTAGATTTTTTGATGATGGCCATTCTGACTGGTCCCATGTAGTTTTGTAAAATGTGGTCCTTCAGTAAATGCTCTTCAACTGACCTGAATGTTATATCAAACAGGATCAGGTATCTTGACTGGCTGGAGTTGCCAAGAACAGTTTAATTAGGGCTACAAAATCAAGGTAGATATTTACAAGCTGAGAAATCTAAAACAGTGAGGTTGGAGAGAGTAGCAGATGCGGAAATAAATTCCATAGCCTGGTGTGATCTTTTCTTTTTGGGCACAAGGTGGCAGACAGTGCCCACTTCAGTAACTGCATGCAAGGCAGCTTAGTGAGGCGGAAATTTCCTGCCCTAGTTTGGAAATCTATGTTTACTTAAAAATAAAAAAAATAAATAAAAGTGAAGCTAGTGCAGCTTGATGGCTGAAACCTGGGTTTGGATGAAGCACAGACCCACTATCTGACTGCAGGCTGTGCTCCCGGATCTCTGGTCCTTCTGTTTGGGACTCAGCCCTCCATCATCCCTTAGCAATGTATCATGGATATTGAAACATTTAGAGTTTCCCTTAAGTGGATGAAGAAAATCAAACGTTGTCAGTGTTTTGAATAAATATGCATGAACACTGAGGCTTGGAAGGAGGAAACAAAACCTGACCAGAGAATTGAAATGTACAGTTTCCACACTAGGTAGCAGACTAGGACAGACAATCTTCGGAAGGTCCCACCTATAATCACCCAAAGAAAACATTAGTTTTTCTCTATGAGCTCAATTTTTTGTCTTTACAACAGCAAGTGTTTTTCATGTGATCAGACCTTTCACATGTAAAGGTCTGATACAATCTAGATATAACTAGCAGGTTGATTTCAATTCATTTATCTGTGATTTAAATGCTAATATAGTTTTCTTCACTTCATTAGTTGCCTTCAGTTGTATGTGTGTGTGTGTGTGTGCACCAAAACTGTCTTTTAAGAAAGCAAAGTACCTGTACTAGGAATAGTTTATTTGGGAATTCTGATTGTGACTAATTTATTAGGTGATATGTTAAGTCTTGCTATTGATACTGGTTTCTGTTATACCCAGGAGATGGAGAAGAACTGAGGGGGGAAAAGTATTCCTTGTGTGCAGGTTCTAAGAAGCATTTCTTTCAGGTTCTCTCTCTTTAGAGATATATGTGTATGTGTGTGTGTATATATATATATATATATATATATATATACACACACACATACATATATATGCTTACATATTCATATATGTGCATAAATATATACATACACTCTCCATGTGTATGTCTATATGTACATACATTCATATATATAATGTATATTATGTATTATGTCTGTCTGTGTGACAAACATATGGTAGTACAGTGAGTGTTTAAGAGCAGAGACACTGGAGCTTGACTGCCTGGATACAAATCCTAGCTTACTAGTTGGATCATTTTCTAACAGTTCTATGCCTCAGTTTTCTCATCTGTAAATGGGGATAATAATACTACTTGTGTAATAGGGTGGCTGTGCAGATTAGAGGATTTAACAGAGCATGGCACATGTTAGCCATTGTTATTTGAGTGTAACTGATTTATTCCGTAGCTTATACTACAGCTTTTATTTAGTAAAAAAAAAAAAAAAAAAAGTGTACCTTCTATCTACCCAATGTGGGCGTTTAGATTTTTTGAAAGCACCATAATGTGGTATTGACACTGACTTGTATTCATTTGTGTTATATAGATTATTCAACTCGATAATTAAGGTGCTGTACAGAAAGTGTCAGTCATGATTTCTATTTGGGAACTTTCGTCTCAAAGAGACAAGAGAAATAATATGCACCTTGATTACTGTATTCCCTATCTCTCTCTCTTTCTTCTTCTCTTAGCCCTTCTCCTTGAGAAGAATGTCAAAAATGGAGAGGTGTATTCATTAGGAATTCAACTCAGCTATCGATAACCACCAAAAGAGCAGTTGCTTAACAAATCGAGAACGGTTGAAGGAAGGAAGCTGATGGGGCTGGTTGAGAGACATCTCTGTGATTCTTCTGTCCTTTTGTGTTAGAAAACCTACACTCCTCCTATCTCGTTTACTCTCACACTGCTATCACATTCACACTTCTGACACCAGATGTGTGGGGTCTTTTTCCCCACACCAAGTATGTCTGTGACCCTAGCTGGGTGTCCCCAAATTTAACTCAGTTCTGACACTATCTACCCAGAGATAGTGTCCGATCCCACAGATTAGGGGCTCAGTCCTACAAGACTGCCTCTGTCCCCCACTTCAGATGCCAATGGCAAGTCCACGTTGTCACTTGTGCTTCCAACCTATTGCCTGTTGATTGGAAGTTCCCAATACGCCCTCCTTGGGTTCCATTAATTTGCTAGAGTGGCTCACAGAAGTGAGGAAAACAGTTTATTACTGTTTGCCAGTTTATTGTAAAGTGATATGATAAAAGATACAGATGAACACCCAGATGGAAGAGACGTGTAAGGCAAGTTCTGTGGGAAGGGATGCCGAGCTTTCATGCCCCCCCCGGGTGAGCTGTTCTCCTATGATGTGTTCACACAACCTGGACCCTCTCTGAACTCCACATTTTGGGGATTTTTATGGAGGTTTCATGGCATAGGCATAATCAACTATAAACTTCATTTCCAGCCCCTCTCCCCTCTCTGCAGAATAGGGGGTAAGGTTGAAAATTTCAAGCTTCTAATCGTGGCTGGGTCTTTCTGGTGCCCACTCAGAGGCACCTCATTAGAACAAAAGACACTGCTAACACCCAGGAGATCCAAAGGGATTTAGGAACTCTGTGTCAGGAACTGGGGTCAACGACCAAATATTAGAACAAAAGATGGTCCTAGTGCTCTTATCACTTAAGAAATTACAAGGGTTTTAGGAGTTCTGTGCCAGGAACTGGGAACAGGTACGTGTGTGTGTGTGTGTGTGTGTGTGTGTGTGTGTGTGTGTATACACACACACACACACATATATATTTTTTTTTCCCTATTATCTCACGCCCTTCCTTCATGGTCACAGAATGGCTGCTGCACCTCCAGGCATCATGTTGATGTTAAGCAAAGAAGAATAGGGTAAGAAAAAAAGGACAGGTGGTATTAACTGTATACACTCTCTTACCAAGAAGACAAAAAGCCTTCCAGAACTCCACTCCTCTCTCTGACCAGGAGACTTAGGGTTAATTTCCAGAATGGTATCACAAGGCTATTAGCTGGAAAAGCATCTACGCTAAAAGCCAGAAAAAAGAAATAGGGCTGAGATGATTTGGAATCAGCCGATGAGTAATATCTGCCAAAGCAAGTTTTTGTCCTGGTTTTGCACTTGTGCTTCTCCTTCTCAAATTCTCCCTGTTGCCCTCCCTCCACCCCATTCACCTCTTTGTCTAGAAGGAGGTAGAACTGAGAAAAGTGATAACCTGGAGAGTTGCTTCAGGAAATAAAGACTTGCTTTACTAGAAGTTATAAACGTGCAACAGAGGAAAGAGCATAGAAGGACATGACGCAGGATATCTTTATTAGAGCAGAAGCAAAAGGAACTACTGGCTGGAGCAGAGTGGGATGTAGGGAGGCTCTCAAGCTTTACCCAGTGGATTAATTTCATAGCACTGCCTTTGCCAGAGGCAGAACTAATCTTGTTGTGTCTGAAATGAAGCACCACAGACAGCAGACTTCCTTATAGATCATTTAATTACAGATTATCATATGAGAGATTGTTTTTCATGTCGACAGAGCAAACAACAAAAGAAGGGTTTTGTGACACAGCCTATTTTTAAATGATATCTGTTCAAATGTTACCTATTCCATGACTCCTTAATGAATTCTTTTTCCTTAAAAAAGCATCATAACTTTGAATAGGATTTCATACTGTGACCGTCAAAATAGCAACAGTTCTCCCTGGGAGGCCAGGTCTCTTGGCTTATTCAATTCCTGGCTCTGTCCGTCTGGTCTACTGTCAGGTGGCTCCCCTTCATACTGTTAAGTCACAGTTGACCAAGTATCAAATCTTTATCCTGCTGGGAATTTCTAGTCACCATCGCTGTCACTGGAGCTGCCACTGTCTGACGATTCACTACTGTCATGCTTTTTAGGGGGGCGAAACCTCCTATTGGAATGGGGCTTTCTGTAACCCCAGGAACCTTTGCTTTGTGACACACCCTTGTTCTGCATAGAATTATTTTGTCTGTGGGGCACAGAATAATTTTTCCTGCTGTGTGTTATTACGGTCCCTTCATTATTGGGGCCATTATGGGAACCTATTTCATTTTTAATTTCATTATCAAGACCACGAGAAGGAATGAGCTGGCCCTGACCTTTGCCCTTACTTGGAAATCTTTGTTTTTCATTTGAGGTCACTTGATTCCTTTTAGAATGTTCTGTATCTTTTCTACTACTACCTTTGCCATTTTTCGGAATTTCATTAGTACTTTCAGCTCCATCACTACCGCCATCTTTTCTTTTGTCTTCTGTGGGTGCGTGAGGGTAATGAAACTCTATTTCCCCTTGACGAGCATTTTGGCTGCCGCCATCCACTCTGCTTCCTTCTTCTCCAGAGAGTTTCTTAAAATCGGTGCTACCTATGATGTTGTTGTTGCCCTCCACCAGGCTTACATCAGCAGCATTTGCCTTTTGGGCTGTTCCATCCCTGGTTCCAATGGTATTTCCACCATTCCCTTCTTTCTCTGGGATCTCATTATAACCTGGTCCTCTCACATCAGGATTAATGGTCTCAGCTTCACTTGGGCTGGAAAACTCTGTTTGAATATCTGTACCTTCTCGGTCAGGACGAATAGCATCTCCTTTACCAGAAATGTCCTTAAAAGGTGGACCATCTCCACTGAAAGGAGAGCTACTGTCTTCCTGCCCTTGGAGATCTGGATAACCACTGCCTTCAAAATCACTGGAGACCTGTTTGGCTTTGGGGAGCTGTTTTAGACAGTCCATGTTGTGTTGGATACGATGGGTACTTTTGCTTTTTACTGGAATATTCTGGGCTTGGGAATCTCTTTGATGATTCTTCTTAATTTTTGAGGGGGCTTTAGCATAATTGGCACCTGCTGGAACTTTGCTTAAAACATTCCGGGCTTTGTTCTCTTTGTTTTCTTCCCTCAAGAGTTCAGTCACAGCCCCTGGCTCCATTATGTGGTGCATGTTATTTCTGATGAGAGCTTTGCCGTATTCTTCTTGGTCATGTAGTTTGCTAAGAGCGTTGTCTCCATCCTCAGTCCCACGACTCCCAGTCGATTCAGGATAAATGGACGTCTTCAGGTCATTGTGGGCATTTTCTTTGTTACTAATCCTGTAGTCTTTATTCATTGTCTGTCTATCTTCCAGAAGATTTTGAGATTTAGTGCTTTTGTTATTTTCATTGGTTCCAGGGAGGGACACGTCTTTCTCTTTTTCTTGGACAATGTTTTCTTGAGGCACTGGCTCTTGATGTCTTCTCTGGCCAGAATGGGGAAGAGCAATATTGTCTTTGTTCTTTTCTTCCTGCTAAAGTGTAATTTTCAACATAAAGTGGTTATTTTATGTTAAACTTTTAAAATTTAATAATTCTTAGGCAATAATAATAAATTTTAAAACCCCGCCAGATACTTAATAAAAAGAGTCTTTTAACTCAATAGAGATTTGTTGGTAGAGATAATTCTGGAACGGCCAAAACAGGTTTCACGGAAAAAGAAGGATGAGAAAGGCTTGAAGAGTGGGTAAGATTCAAATACATGTAAGGAAAATGGTGAGAACATCTTAAGAGTAAATGGCATATTCACATGTTTGGAAACAGGAAACATTTGAAAGATAATATGAATAACATTATAAGGCTGGAGTAGAGAACTCCTAAAGAGAATAATAAAGAAGAGAATCCAAATAAGAGAAATAAGTTTGGAAATATAGATTAGGGCCTGATTTTAAAGGAGGACCTGACTTTAAAGAGGACAGTGTGGTCCTCATCTTGTGACTAGTGACACATTGCAAGTGAAATGAAGTTCGTCTTTCAAACATGATTTTTCTTGCTCTCGTTCTCTCTCTCTCTCTCTCCCTCCCCCCACTCCCATTCTCTCTCTTTGCTTTCACCCTGGTCTTCAAAGGTATAAATCTTTTCCTCTTCTCTTTTTTCTCAACAGAAAATATACAAATAGAAGAATCTAGGTTCTGACATCCAAAGAAAATATTTTGCAGCAGGTGTTGGCCACCCTAGCTTTTGTCTGAAAAAGGATTCATTAATTTTATTTTTTTCCCTCTTTTGTCATTAATAAACCAGATTTGATAGTCTGGGTCAGTAGTTCTCAAATTTAGCATTTCTCCTAACTATTCGGAAGGCTTACTAAAATGAAGACTGTTGGACCCAACGGCCAGAGTTTCTGATTCAGTGGGCTTGGGGTGGGGCTCTGGAATCTGCATGTATGACAAGTTCCCAGCTAATGCTGGTGCTGCTGGTCTGCGACCACCTTTGGAGAACCACTCTTCTGGATCCTAAGTTTAAGTAATGAGGTCCGGATGAGAAAAGTCCCTGAGACAATAATGGGATGAAAAAGAGAAAGTGGAGAAGAAGGGTAGAGTGTTTATGCCTGTATCTCAGTTTGTCCTTTTTTTTGGGGGGGAAAGTCTGTAAAATGCTGCTTCGTAGGCTGCACCTTACCAACTCGAGGTACAGCCAAGGTGCAAGAAGCTTGAACAATGTGGTCAAGAAGAAAGAGGGGCTGAGATTGATTTTGCCCACACCACTCACTGTTTCTCTGTGGTGCAGGCTAGATATGGAAGCATCTGAGAATGGTTAGGAACTTTCCAGAGGGAGTGAAGTGGCTCTAGAAGGAGCAAAGTCGATGGAGCATATATACTAGGAACAAATGTGAGTCATACGTGAACAAAGAGGGGTCTACATTGTCCGTGAGAGCCAGGAGAGCCTGAATCAGCGCTGCCCCAAGGCTGTACTGTTTGGTCCTAAGCTACTGTAGCCAGTGGCCTCATCTTAGGACACCAGCAGGGCAAGCAGTACGCAAGGGGTCGAGCAACATTGTCCCGTCCATGTCCGAGGATCCCACGTCTTCCTCTCCACTGTGGCTTGAGCCGTGTGTGTGCATATGGTATATGGTATAGGCTGGACGGTGTAGGGCACCCCCAACTCCCTCACGTGCTTGCACGCCGTCTTAGGGGAAGAAGGAGCATCTGAGCATTTTTATCCAAAAGGGACTGAAGGGCTTCCTTAAAGAACTATTTCCATGAGTAGATAACCTTAAGTTTAAACAGGTTGAATTTAAATTAATTTCTGCACACTCCCTACCCTTTCATTAGCCCACAGGTAGGAGCTCTTGAGCAACAGAACAATTATAGACAGAATAAATACCATACTTTCTCTCCACCGCAGACTTGTAGGGTGAGCTGAAATTTACAACACCGCTACATAGACCTCTGAACTGGCGGGTAACATGAGATCGAAATAAGAGATATTTCTTGAGGAACTGGGACGTGTAAGAAGTTGGGCTGGGCGCTACATGTTCTAAGCAATACCTGATGATTTATTGAATGGCAGAGGCAGCAGTCCTGTAGGGGTATGGAGGGTGGACGTGAGGTGCTGTGACAGAGACCTTGTATTCAATCAGGGTCTGCACAGACAGAGGGTCAGAGCTTTGTAGAACCTGGGACTCCAGGCATAAGAATTTGGTTTTATTTTGCAAGGGATGAAGAGCTAGTGAAAGTGCATGATCAAGAGATTAACAAAATAAAAATCAGAGGTTTAGGAGGAATTGTGGTAAGAAAGGACAGTCAGGAGGATGCTGCAGTGTCCAGGAATGAGATGTAGTCGCTTGGATTAGGACTATGCCAAAGAAAAATGTCACAAAGAAAAATCGTCTACTGGTGCCCAAATAGAAGAAGGGTTAATACCTAGAACGTTGACATGAAAAAGTGAAGACAAGAGAAAAAGATAACTTTAATATTAGACGTGTTGACGTCGATGGGATATAGAACCTAAGCTCAAAAAGCAACATCCAGTTAGAGACTGAATTGGGTGTCACAGCCTCCCAGCCCACGTCCTTTCCAGTTTCTATGACCTATGGTCAGCTTGAACATCTTTGAACATTTTATGAGCTAATTGCTTGTTACTTTTCATGTCAGATCTTTTCATTTATGGATATTCTAATTTTTTCAAGTTTTTTTAAACCTGCAGCTAGTAACTAGTATCCCTTTTTTTCCTGATGCAGCAGTCCTTAAGGTTATTTCCTCTTTCACATAAAACCCTTCCAGGAAAGTCCAGGTTTTCTCCATATTCACTGGGTGCTTTCTCTTCTCCAGGTTGACATGTGCAGAGGCTCTTATTAGGTCACTATGTTCAGATCCATCCTCAAATAGGAGTACTGTTCTACTTGGAAGACTGCCTGCTTTTATACATAAATCTTATTAATGTTGGAAGCTGTGGGGAATTGTTGACTCAGCTCACACTTGAACCTCAAGATAAAAATGGTTTACAGAAGTACCCTCTATTCTTACAAAGCTGCCTCACATGCAGTATACAAAAGTTCCAAAGTGTAGTATTTTTTTTTTTTTGCGGTACGCGGGCCTCTCACTGTTGTGGCCTCTCCCGTTGCGGAGCACAGGCTCCAGACGCGCAGGCTCAGCGGCCATGGCTCACGGGCCCAGCCGCTCCGCGGCATGTGGGATCCTCCCGGACCGGGGCACGAACCCGTGTCCCCTGCATCGGCAGGCGGACTCTCAACCACTGCGCCACCAGGGAAGCCCCAAAGTGTAGTATTTTTAAGATATAATTTGAAATGACTTATTTGGGGGGAGTTATCATTATTCACTAATCTTTTATATTGGCAGGTATATTCTGAAAATAGATAAGGTTTTCTCATGAGGAAAAGTATAATAGAAAAAAACGTTAGAGTGAATTATTTCTGAATAAAAAGTATTTTAAATATTTGACCTATTTTAAGGCATTCCATCTGGGAAATTTTTACACAGACATTTGTATTTTCCTTTGCAAGTAAGTTCATTTGCTCACTGCTAATATACACTTTTGAGTTAAACAGGTGCATTATAATAATCCCTTCTTAATTTTTTCCCCTCCCTGTTCTGAAGTGGGAAGTTTTGTTTTATATTTGGTGTTTTTACTGCTTTTAAAACAGTAACGTGTACACTAATGGTGTACCTTTCTTTAAAGACTGAAGAGTTTTTATAAATAAAACATGAAACAACTTTTAAATTGTGATGTGCGATGGTCGATCATTTTTGCACTGCTTATGTTAAATGACTTCCTGTGGCACTGTTTCCTGTATGATGGTCGTACAGTCAGTTGGCTGATCTGCTTTTCTGTCTCCGTGCCTTACCTCATATTATTCTTTTCATGGAGAACAGTCTCTCCCACACAAATATTTGCTCAAACCCTACGCATCCTCCAAGGTCCAGTTCGCTTATTTCCATTACGTAGCTTTCCCTGAACACCACACTAGGAACTAATCTTTTCTACTCCAAGCCCTGAAGCATGATTTTTCGGGTACCACTCACATAGCACTTTGCACATTCTGTCTCGGGTTACAATAATTTTTGTAAGCACCTTTTGTTTCTTTTCTAACTCTAAAATCCTGTAGAGAAAGAGTTAAGTTTTCTCAATCATTTTATCTCTCATAATATCTTGCACAATAGGAAGCTCTCAGCATGGATTTGTTACAACCAATAAGTTTAAAAGGCAGCTAGCTTTAGAGGTGCTAAGTCTTCGAGATGCGTATAAAGAATATTGAGCAGAACAGAATAACATTCTGAAGGGAAGCTACTACTTTCATGGGGAATGAGGCCAGATTTGAAGAAAGTAAATAGTCCTTTTGCTGATGGCATTTTAAACTGTTTCTAGCTCTGTGGCCAGTGAGTCTGCAAGAAAGGACTGAGTGAAAAGAATTATTGTTTTATTCCAGTGACAATGCCCTTATTCTTTCTCTTCCAAGCATCCTGACACAGATGGCATCATCTGTGGAATGAATTTAAGGGACACTAAAATGTGCCGCTTTTTAGGCCAAAATGATTTCTTTCTAATCCATTCCCCCCTGCCCCATTAGAGCATATGGTAGAATATGTCCAGAAAACCTCCTTACAAAGGATCAAACTTTATTCAGAAGCAATAACATGAAAAACTCAATGGGTGTCCAGTATCCACCAGCACCACATCTGCTGTGGCAGGTCCTGAAGCAGGGCAGGGTTTGGGCCAGGGCATGCGGTAGCCCATCTGTGTCAGGAAGACACTGGGACACAGAGTTCCATAGCAGAGATGCTCCAGGAGCCTGGGACCGTGGGAAGAATATAAAGGCACCAGCCGTAGACAGAAACCCCAGAGAAGGCAAAAGTCAACTTTTTCTTCCCTACAGTTTCGCCTAATGTTTGTCCAGAGTTTGGATCATGATAAAATCACTAGGATTCTGCTTACCTTCACATCAGTTTGATTCTTCCTCCCAGACGAGGTATAAACATACTTAAAAAGATAATACCCATGTTTCTCATGGTGGCCCTTGTACATTATCTACAAAACACAACATTATATTAAGGTGGGTTTATCTCTTACGAAGAAGTTTTCTGGCTCTCTTTTTGATAGTACAAGGTATTTTTAACTTGGGTCAAGTCTATTTCTGCATCTAACAAGTGGTGGTACATCTGATAACCGCAGGACGGCGTGTGTCAGCGAGCTCCTGAAGAGAGCAGCTTGTTCCTTTCTTTTCTATCTCTAAGTCTGTTTTCCCTGAGGACGACTGTCAAACAGTTCTCTCCCCCAGGGTGTATCAATCTTATTACCAAATTTCAATGGAAATGGAGCACTTGGACATATTTTCAGGTAGGAGGAGGCAGAGGGACGAGGTGAAAGGCAGATTTTACAGTATTCATGCTGATGGCAAATTGGCAAAACTCCCAGCATGAACATTCAGGCTCCTAAGCTTGTGGTTTTTGCCTTTGCAGTTTTCAGCTGAGATAGAGAGCGGAAGATTGTTAGTTTTTAGAACAGAATTTTCTGAGACTGCAAGAAGAAACCATGGTAGGCAGAAGTAAGTTGCAATTTGGTGACACGAAAAGCTGAAGGTACTTATTTAACTTTCTGGTTGCATCTGGAAAACTAACTCCATGTACATGGAATTTCCCCTTGAAGACTTCTTAACTCACTTCCCCTTGTTTTCTCCCTCATTTATCTCTCTGTTCTCACGTACATGTGTGGGAAAATATTGTTTGCTAATGACAATATCCCAGAACTTTTATTCATCCCTCTGAAGGAAGAAATCATTGAAGAGAAAGAATTCCCATTCAGAAGGCTTTTCTCTTTTCTATCACACATTGTGTGAATTAAAGTGCCAAAATTATGCTGTATAATTTTTCCATTTCCATTCTAGGTACACAAGAATATTTTGACAGTTAAAAATTTCCTCTTATTGACTTTTCTCTTTACAGAGTTGGAAGGGGTGTATTTGAGAAGAATAATTCTGTTTACCCTCTGTTCTTCCACAGAGTCTTGCTTCATTTTCTCAGCCTGTGGTTGCAATGTCTGAAAGGAAACAAGAAATAAAACTTCACTAAACACTTCTTTCTTTCATTTCTTCAAACAGTGAATGTTTCCTTGCTTATTCTCTCACTGGGGCGTATTATTCAATGTGGAAAATCATTCTGACTCAGAGACGATGGGCACACACATCACATTTGTTTCTGTATTGAAGGAGGATGCCGACCTTCCTCCCCCAGGGGGAGATAGTGCCGGCTCCACTGCGGAACCACGTTCAAGTGTGGGAGAACAGCTGAGTTGGGAGGGGTGGCACTCCAGGTGAAAAAGCTTGAATGTCATTGGTATCCACTGAAAAAGCTTTCCCTGGCACACTGGGAGTGTTTAGTATCAGTGAACCAAAATCAGAGTTGAGTGATGTGGATTGCATGTGCGTTGATTGTATAAGTTCAGTCATTGCTATTCCATTTAAGGTAAGATGGTCCAGCAAGAGTGAAACCATAGCCCTGCACCTAAGGGGAAAGAAACCACCTGATGATGGCGCTGCATTGTTGCCAGTTACCTGGGCAGTTTTTTCTTTCAGGAAAAGGGAAAATGACATTTTGAAAGGTTGTGTATTATAGAATGTGAGATACAGAATGACACTATAAACCATTAAACTTTCCATTACTTCCACTATTAAAAATCCAGAATTTTACCTAACATCAAAACCAAGAAAATTACTTCTTTTTTTTTTTTTTTTTTTTTACGGTACGCGGGCCTCTCACTGTTGTGGCCTCTCCCATTGCGGAGCACAGGCTCCGGACGCGCAGGCTCAGTGGTCATGGCTTACGTGCCCAGCCGCTCCGCGGCACGTGGGATCTTCCCGGACCGGGGCACGAACCCGCATCCCCTGCATCGGCAGGCGGACTCTCAACCACTGAGCCACCAGGGAAGCCCTAGAAAATTACTTGTTTTCAATTCCACAATAATTTTTTTCCCCTAACTGCATATTTTATAATTCTACCCTTTATTGCCCTCTGCTGATGTCGGTTCTTGTGTGATCTTGTGCATATAAATTTAGAGCATTGCATAACTCCTCAGAAATATCAAAACAGTTAAAATAGTTCTGGAAATGGGGGTATAGGAAAGAGAAAATATAAAAAACGAGATGGGTAGATATTAAGCAAAAGAGAGAAATGACAGTTTGGGGTATTCGGTATTTTCTTACAGAACACACACACCACATGTATTAAAAACATACTTGATGGTATGTTTAATACAGTTCACGATAATAAATCATGAACTTACAACAAGGTAACATAACAAAGTCTTTATAGTCTAATTGCATATCAATGAATATTAATTGAATTGCATGGCCCAACAATCATCTTTTATATTCTTGCACTGAAAGTTTTGTTTTTTAAGGAAACAAGAATGCCACCCTTAAATATGTCTTTTTGACATAAAAATTATTTTGAGCTGAAGGCAATTAAGAAGTAGAACATGTGGAAAAACCTTCCCCTTTTCTGCCTAAAGGCAGGAAATAAATTCTCCTTTTACTAGAGACAAACTCTTATCAGTCCAGAGATGGCACAGAAGAATCTGCAAACAAATCTTGTTAAACTAATCCTAATCTTCCTAGTTAGGGAAGAGAAGTACTCCGTAGTCCTACTTGGACTTCCCCTAGCCCCTTTATCTTGCCAATTCTTCACAAATGTATTGTTTCTTGTTTCTTTGTCTAAAAGGTATAAAAGCTTCCTGCTCTGGTCACTTCTTTGGGTCCTCATTCTCTTGTGAAGGGCTTTCATGTACATGTAAAACTTTAATAAAATTTGTGTGCTCTTCTCCTATTAATCTGTCTTTCTCAGTTGAATTTTCAAACCCAGCCAGGGACCCAAAGAGGGTTGAGGAAAACCTTTTCCTCCCCTAGAGTTTGAATTTTGATTATGATTCCAGAACATATGTAAGTGGCTTAGTACATACTAATTTCTGATACCACCAATCTGTCATTAAGTACTTTAGATAATTACTCAGATAGAATCCATATCTGAAAGAAAACATTACAGTTAGTCCTTCGTCATTCCAAATTTGTCTCTGTGTCCTTGCCGAACCTCTTTCATTTGAAATCTGCCCCCCTCCTTCCCCGCCCGCCACCCTTCACACCCACTTGGCAGCTCTCCTGCCCTTGAACGTGGCCCGGAAATGGAGATGGCATTGTTTCCCTCGTTCGAAGAAGACTGGCATCCTCTCTTTTTTTTTTTTTGCGGTACGCAGGCCTCTCACTGTTGCGGCCTCTCCCTTTGCGGAGCACAGACTGCGGACGCGCAGGCTCAGCGGCCATGGCTCACGGGCCCAGCCGCTCCGCGGCATGCGGGATCTTCCCGGACCGGGGCACGAACCCGTGTCCCCTGCATCGGCAGGCGGACTCTCAACCACTGCGCCACCAGGGAAGCCAGGCATCCTCTCTTGGCCGGTGGTCACTGGGTTGGTGTTGACACAGCACATTTCTTGGAAGATGGTCGGAGATGCCACTGCAGCTGTTCTTCGGAACGTGATGCTCAAAACAGGCTCGTCCTCGGCTGGTGGGATGAGCTGGGTCAGCGGGGCCCACGCCATCCTCCTTATGCCTAAGCCCGTGCCTCTGTGGCCCCGATTGAGCAAAGTCAGTCGTGTGCATCGGGCCTGGCAGATGTCTATTTTAAGCAGTACGTCCCCTAGAGGACTGCTAGAGCATGTGTGCTGAAAGGGGACACGCCTTCCTCAGCTCCGGCTCTCCCAGCCGGTTGGCACAGCTCGTGCCCGTCAGTGCATTTCCCAGTTGGTTGCCCACTCGCTCAGGACCTATGTGTAAGTTCTTCCGACAACAGAATGACCACTCGCTTCCACGCTTTTCCAACTGAAAAGGTTACTCCGAGAAGTTAGGATGTTTTCCAGACACTATCTAATTAGCACTGTGTCTCCTTTGCAGAAAATATCTGTAGCACTCAGCATTTTCACAAGATGACATCGTCACATCCTGAGCACTCATCTGGGTGAATCAGAGGCAAGAGAAGACACAAAAGGAAATTGGAGCTTGATCTGGGTTAAGCTGAGGGGGACTTCTTCCCATCTTTAACCTCGCTGATGAAGACAAAATCACCAGCAGGATCTCCCAGTGTTGCAGTGTTGCAAGAACTACAGGAGAGGTCTGGTCCCTTCATGTTATCGTGTAGCTATAAAGTCTGGTTGCTTAGTCATGGAGCATTCAAGTCAAATTCTCTCCGTTTTTGGTAAAATATTGAGAAATTCTTTTGACAGGTTATAATTTGGATATATTTACTCACTAGCATTAGCTGATTGAAACACTGTGGCTGGCTATTGGTTTTCTCAAAAATATTTTCACTGGCATTTCTCCAAAGGCAACATGTAGCCATCTTGTAATTCTTCTCACATTTTCGTTGAGGGCTTCAATGTCTGGGTGACAGACATTTGTGTCAAGGGTTGGATGGGTCCTCTTTGTGTGGTACTTTATTGTAACTGAACAAGGTAAGTGCTACTAATTTCAAAAGACATCGCTTAAAAGAAAAATAGAAGAAGAGAGCAAGAGATTATATGATGCATAACTGAATCTGTAAATGCTTACTGGTGCTGCCAGGGTCAGACTGAAAAGGAGCAGTCCCAAACAGATGATTCGCATCTTTGAGAATCTCTGTAAAAAGACAATAATATTTTACCCTAAAGCATTGCCAGTTATGAACTGCAGCCATAATAATAAATAAAACAGAAAAGTCTATACAAACCTCCTTCCCCTTAGCAGTCCATTTCCTCTTGTTTAAAAAAAACTACATATAATTTATATCCAAGTGTAGAAACTTTAATCTGAGCTTTCATATGTCTAATTATTCCAATGTGAAAATGAAAATTGTCCAATATTATGAAAACAATGAAGTTGGATAGAAATGGAGTTCATAGACATATTTATTTGCTCTATTGTCAGCCCAAACTTTTCCCTTTTATCTTTAGAGAGAGACCATTTAATTGAATTATTTATATAATTCAGAATAACATTAAGCAAAGAGTCAATAAACTTTAAGGTAGATCAATAGAAATGATGTAATTTGAACGAGAGAGAGAAAAAAGGGTTTTTAAATGACCATTCTTTTCTTTCAGTCCTTTATAAATATATTCTACTTCCTCAGGGACCTGTGTGATGGTAGCAGTGGTCAACCCAGAATTCTATCTCTTAGAGAGGAAGTAAAGCAAAATTGTTAAGAAATAGGTTTTAAAGTTAGATCTGGGTTTGAGTTCTTGGCTCTGTTATTTAATAACCAAGGGACCCTGGGCAAGTCATTTAAACTCTCTAAACTTTGGTTACCTCATTTGTAAGATCTGAATAATACTTATACTTGTATCTGATGAAAAAATTCTTAGTTCTTTACACAGAGCCGGGCACATAGTAAGTGCTCAATAAAGGTTAGCTTTTGTCATTAAAAAATAAACAGTTAAAAAAAAAAAGAATAACATTAAGTTAGTATAGCAACTCATAACAGACTCTAAATGAATCTGCCAGGGTGGCAGGCTTTACTGTGAGGAATGAAATCTTGTTCACCACCAGCCCTGTGCCTGAATATATATCCTCGTACTCATTAGCAAGGTGTATGAGGTGGAAGCCACCTGTGGGCTGGAGACCAAGACAATTTATGTAATTGTTATATTAATAGCTAACATTATTGAAAACTAAAATGAGCCAAGCACTGTTCTAAAAATTTGACATATATTCAATTAATTGAGCTTCACAGTAACCCTGTGGAGTTAGGTGGCATTACTAGTCCTGTTTTACAGATTAGGAAATAGACACAAAGTCAAGTAACTTGTCCCAGAATTCCCAGGTGTTCAGGGGCAGAACTGGGATTAGCATCCAGCCAATGTAGCTCTAACGCCAGACTCTACAGCACCTTGAATAAGTTTCTACTCTTTTATCTTATTACAGAAAAATCTACATGTAGTTGATGTAAAGCAAATCATAGTATTTTACTGGGATCCACAAAACGATGTTTAAAACACTAACATTTTCTTATGGATAAAGGTACCTGTTTATATGCTAAGAGGATCTAGTGAGTTCACTTAAGTCAAGTAGCCATTAGATTGAAAAAGAAAGTCAACATAATTTTGGATGACTGATCTGTTGGTTTTGATATTAAATATTTTACTAACTACCACACAGACATATAGCAACCAATATGAGAAGTAAAAATTTACACCACTCTTTGATATTACTTGAGAGAAAAGTACTTTTAACAGGAAAAATAATCTAAATACTGTTGCAGTCTTTAACCAGTTCAAGGTAATAGCTTTTATTTGGAGAAACAAATATAACTTTTAAATGTATTCTAAAATCCTGGGCTATTCTCTTCTAAATTAATACAATTTTAAGGACCTTAATCCTAGCTATAATTTAGCTTCCAAGCATTTTAGAGGTTAGGACAGTACAAGTCAAGTATCAAATGACAATGCTGATCACTAGAAATATCAGTACAGATGAGGTTTGAAAGTACAAGTCTGATCATATTATCCTTATTCTGTCCTATAAGCAAAGGTGTGGAGTGAAATTGAAGTCTTTGAGCTACTGTGGCGCTTGGTAATGTTGGTAGTCAAATCAGAGGGAAAGCTTCTACCAAACCACCAAGTTCAGTCGATCATTTCTAGAGCTGGTAACACACTTTCTCTTTCTAAAACAAAGCACTACATAGTACACAGGTGTGCTCAGTAGAGAACACTTTCAATATGCATTCATTTTCAAAAGCCAGCTCCCTACCTGGACAGCACGCATCCTACAAATGGGAACTATGTTATAAAGTTGTTATCGAGAACATCAAGAGAGCCAAATTACCTGGGGGCCTTTGACCTTCAGAACACCTGGGTTCTTCTGCAGAATTAACGGTGTCTGGGCATTCTGCTGAAATTTAAAGTTTGTTAGAGTCCCCAATGGCCAATCAGCACTGGCTCACTTAGCGCTAGCAAACAATTTGTTACCAGTGCCCACAGATAACCATAGGGGGCAAAGTCATTTTAATCTAAAAATGTTTTTGTGGTAGAAAGCTGCTATCAAATGTTCCAGAAAGTGGGATAAACAGAAAATATAAATACCTCAGCTTGGTGTATCGTGTTGTCAAATAATTAAAATTGATTTCAGAACTATTAACTAGGACTGGCTGAATAACTCACAAGTTTATAAATAGAAAACAGTTTCGCTCTCCTCTTATGTCAAAAGCTTATAATTTCAACTGTGCCTGAAGGAACTTCAGCAACATTTAACAAAAGGGCATTGAGTGCCTATTATGTGACCAGCATTAGGGAAACAGCAGTGAATGAAAGGAAAAAAAAAATCCCTGTCTTCATGGAATTTATAAGCTGGCAGGGAGACAGACAATAAATAAGATGAGTAAGTAAAAAATGTTATGTTAGGTAGTGACAGAGACTAAGTCTAAGAAGAAAAAGTGTCGCAGGGAGGGGACAATAACAAGCACTGAGAGTGGGGACATTGGGTTGAAATTTTATTTTTTAAAATTTTTAATTGTTTAATTTTTATTTTGGGGCTGCGCCACATGGCTTGCGGGATCTTAGTTCCCTGACTAGGGTTTGAACCCAGGCCCTCGGCAATGAGAGCATAGAGTCCTAAACACTGGACTGCCAGGGAATTCCCTGGGTTGAAATTTTAGATAGTGAGGCCCAGGAGGGCCTCGTTGAGAGAGTGACTTTTGAGTAAAGACCTGTAGACATCTGACTCTCTAGGGGAAGAATATTCTAGGCGGAAGGAAGAGAAGGAGGAGAACCCCTGGGACAAGAGCCTGCTGGCTTGTTCCAAGACAGAGGAGAGGTCAGGTTGGCTGGATGGACTGCAGGAAGGGAGTGTAGCAGGAAACGAGGTCAGAAAAGTATTCAATGGCAGATGATGTAGCGCCCCTGGGTCATCACGAGGCCCTGACTTCACCCTGAGTGAGAAGGAAGCCCTTGGAGTTCTTGGGCAAAGGAGGAACTGAAGGAGGGACTGAGTACGCAAAGGCAGAGACCGGCGAGGGAGCTCTTGAAGTAATCTGGACTTGAACCACCAGGGGTGGTGAGAAGTGGTCACGTTCTGAATGTATTTGGACAGTAAAGCCAGTAGGATTGGCTGACGGACCGGATGTGGCTGGGAGAGAAAATCAAGAAGCAAGGATGGCACCAAGGTTTTTGCCTTGAGCAACTGCAAGAACAAAGTTGCTCTTTAGTATTGTTATGGGGGAAACTGCAGGAGTGGTTTAGGGGGAAATATGGAGAGTTTGGGTTTGTACGTGAAGGTTATAAAGTGGTCAATTTAGGACATTGACTTTTTCAGTGAAATGAGTGGCACACGCACATTGGAATAAGCCTTTCTGGGGCAGTAGTTGGCCCAGTCTGGCTGCCAAAATCATGATTGCAGTAGTTCAGGAGGTTCCATTCAGTCTAAAATATTATACGACCTGAAGGGGTAATTAGAACTTTATGTGAAACATCAATAAAAGATAATGTAAGAATTGTTTAACCCATACTAAGGGATAAGAACTACCTATAGCTAAACACAACTTTAACAGACTATAAATGATATTTAATGAGATTTAAATGTAAACTCCCAATTTCTCCTAACTTTCAAAACAGACAAAAACCAAAATAAAACAAAGAAAGCAGCCCTTAGGCAGCCTTAGCTGAGAGAATGGTTTCTTTTCTAGTTCAGGCTGAATCCCTATTTTTGATCCTCTTCTGAGTGTACGTAGCTGGTTCTTAAAACTCTTGCCAGGATTAGAATTTTAGCTTTTAGGTTGGGGACACTGCTGACTCACAGTCGTTCAACCATGGGGTTTAGAGTATTTGACATTGTCATTGACAGTGGAGACGTTTAACTGGTAGCTTTGGAGTCAAACAGACCTGAGTTCAAATACTGACTCTACCTCTTGTTTGCCGTGGTCAATTGCTTAAGCAACTAAATTGAACTTCTGTGAGCCTCAATTTCTCCATATGAGAATGGGGAGCATCATAACAAGCTGAACTTTCATTGAATGATTACTATGATCCAAGTATTCCTCTAAGTGTGGTATATTAACTCATTTAATATTTACAAAAACTCTATATTGTAGCTGTTATTATCACCCTGATTTTAGTGATAAGACATAAAGCAGTTAAGTGACTTGCTTAAGGTCATATATCCAGCAAATATAAAAAGCCAGAATTTGGGCTTCCCTGGTGGCGCAGTGGATGAGAGTCCGCCTGCCAATGCAGGGGACATGGGTTCGTGCCCCAGTCCGGGAAGATCCCACATGCCGCGGAGCGGCTGGGCCCGTGACCCATGGCCACTGAGCCTGTGCATCCGGAGCCTATGCTCCGCAACGGGAGAGGCCACAACAGTGAGAGGCCCGCGTACCGCAAAAAAAATAAATAAATAAAAATAAAAAGCCAGAATTTATAATTAAGCAATGAGGCTCCAAAATGAGGTTTGAAAACCACTGCACTATACTGTCTCTTAAAGTCTGCATAAACATTAAATCAACAAATGTTCCTAAGTCTAAACTAAATGATAAATACATGATAGCTACCCATCCCACCCATTCTTCCCATCATTATATAATAATCTGGCATTCAGATGACATCCTCCTGCATCTCTTTACTGTCCTCTCTTTATCTTCCAACCATGTCTTCTTTTACGACTCAATTGTTGAAGGGAAAAAAATCAATGAAATGGTGAAAGAAATAATAGAGTTGAAGTTTAAGAGCAAACGGTGGGCTGTTTCTCTAGACATCACAAATATTAATGACCAGAATTTTAGCAAAATGTAAAGGACTTGGCAGACAGAGAAAAAGGCTAACAGGAAAATGGAAGGAAAGGAAAGGAATGGACAAGCAGCAGTGTTCGGTCAACCGTAAGACTGAACAGAAACATACAGCTATATAAACAGTAGACAGATGAGAATACCACAAAAACCTTCACTTTAATATTCTCTTAACGCGATGAATTATTCACAGATTTCTAGAGCACTTAGGAAATCCGCAGCGTTTTAAGGTTTTACGCTCTTCCGTAACTTTAGAGTTTATGAGTAACTTTATACTTTTGAATGATCAGGTAGAAGTAAGCACCTGGTATGTGCCTCATACATGGTGCAGCTTTAGAAAATGTTAGGGTGTTTTTCATTAATATTATAGTTTCAGATTATTTCTCAAATGTGCTTTTTCTTTGTCTTTCCTTCTTTCCAAAGAAATTTAGCAAGAGATTTCCCCTTTATTTAAGTGATGGCAAAGTGTTTAATTCTATCTAGATGAATCTGTGTTCTATAAGAGAAAACTCATAGAATGTTAAGAGGAAAGTTGACTTAGCTACCAGTCCTACCAAGGAGTAAACTGGCAGTAGCTAAATATATAATACTTCCAAAGCTAAAATGAATTCAAAGCTCAAAAAGTAAAAATGCAACTTGGGCTTTAAATTTAGAACCTACAATTGACTAAAGCAAGAAGAGAAAAAAAGAAAAAAACATTGAGCCTATCAAACTTTCTGTCTAAAAGTTTGCCGAGAAGAAGCCATGGGGAGAAAACCAGAGAATGATCATTTGCTAAAGTTCTGTGAAGTAGAGGTGTTACTGCTACCCTCTTAAAGCTTGCCCCCTGGGTTGAGCTTGAACTTCAAAAACTGAACATAAGTTTCCTAAATGTTTTTGTGTAATAAACAGTTTTGCCATAACATTTCTTAGGAATCAAAGATAAAGACCAGGGTTCGGTAAAAAAGGTAATCTAGCCTCACACTATTTCTATTTACTTGGAAAAGACAACAAAATAAAACAAAATTAAGAAGGACTAGAGAAAAACAGGAAATGGACCCAAACTTTCTTCTGGTTCTCGGTTCATGGTTCAAGAACAGACATCTCCACCAATGGTGCACCTAGCTGGAATCTCCTGGGCCGGGCTGACACGAGGAGCTGCTCCTCAAAGAGATTTTCAGATGGAAATACTCCACGAAACTTGTTTCATCTTGTGCTGGCTTTTTCATTTCTTACCCTTCACTTTATTGAGAACAATCATAAACTATGAGCTAACTAGGAAACTACACTATCTGTTCCAGCTACTGGACCCTCATCAGGAGTGAGGCTTTGTGTTTTGTCTTGTTTTGTTTTTCCATCTATTTCTGGAACCTCCCATCCATCTTCTCTATACTTGTGCTCTAGGTCCAATTGTTTCGATACACTTTTTTTTTTTTTTTTTTGCTGTACGCAGGCCTCTCACTGTTGTGGCCTCTCCCGTTGCAGAGCACAGGCTCTGGACGCACAGGCCCAGCGGCCATGGCTCACGGGCCCAGCCCCTCCGCGGCACGTGGGATCTTCCCGGACCGGGGCACGAACCCACGTCCCCTGCATCGGCAGGCGGACTCCCAACCACTGCGCCACCAGGGAAGCCCTTGATATACATTTTTAAAACTTAGGATAGTAAGAACTCTTTTTATTTTCTGGGATCTTGGTCCCCAACTTATTCTTAACATTATTAGGTGACACATTTCTCTGTATCTTCATAGGCAGTTAGAGATAAATATATACTATGCATATTACCATAGGTTCTGACTAACTGAAATAACGCTCTATTTTCTAATTTATATATGCAACAAATACTGAGTTTTCCCTTCTGAAACAGTGGGGGGATCTCCACAGTGTTGTGAATGGAAAAGAAGGGCCCTTGTTGAGCCTCTCCTCTTTACCATATGGACCCTTACAGATTTGTCAAGGCTTTAGGCATTTCATAGAATCATTTATTCCCCATTCATCTCCAGAAGAGAGTGTGAAATGGGTGTGCTGGGACTTGCCCTGTCTTTAGCAGAAGAAAATGTTTCTGTTTTAAATATGTTCATTCATGAGGATCAATATTCATCTGAGTTTAAAAAAGGTCACTTTTTAAAACGTCACTTACAACCAACTTTCTCATCTACCTCCAAATTATGGGGTTTTTTTTTAGTTTTATTATTTTTTTCTCTTAGTGTTTGGGAATTTCAACAGAAGTACATAAAAATTTCAGCCAGATACGGAACCACAAAGGGTCACAGAGTAGCATGAAGCTAGCTGTGTTCATTTCTCTGGGCTATTTGTTTACCCATTCAGCTATTACTGGCAAAGGGAAGGCATGTCAATATAATTTGCTTTTATTTTTATATTAGAAAGATGTCTTACTACACCTTAAAGTGTAATTCAGAGGGTGTAGTTAAAATGTAATTATAATGATACCAGGCTTTTCCTTCAGGACATGGCGACATTGCTGGAAGAAGCTGTAAGGCTCCGTTGTGTGACCTCAGGAGGGAACTATCTCTCATTCCCAAATAGTTCTTGCCATTTTGTTTTGCAGGACCAAGTATCCTCTTAAGAGACAGAACATGATGACATATACCAGCTAGTTATTCATCGTATTGGACACATACTATTTTCTTACCTAATTTCGGCATATCTTGTCTTCTCAGGTTTTCAACTTTGTGTTTATATGTATTGTGTTATCATTTTATTTTAGCTCTCCTCTCATGACTGTCTTAATTCTCACAAATTCTCAGAATTTTTTCTATGCTTGTCTGTTCTTGTTTCAGTTATCTATTGCCATATGACAAACTACCTCTAAACTTAGTGGTTTAAAACACCCGTTGATTGTTTTCTGTCAAGTGTCTGTGGGGTGACTTGTGCTGTGCTATCCTCAGATCTCTCATTTGGGACACTCAGACGGGATGGGGGCAGGACTTGTCTGAAGACCTGATTGGGCTGCACATCCAAGACGGTGCTTTGTTGCTTCTTCATATGACCTCTCTCTCCAGCAGAACCAACTGGACTTCTCATGTGGTAGCTCAGGGTTAAAATACTCAGTGGGTTAAAAGCTCATTAACTGGATTTGTTGGTCTAATAGTAGAGGTTCCCACGCAAATTACATTCTGCTCTTTCTCAGGGGGCTTCCCCGCTCCTGAGACCCTCTAGGCTCTCAAGGGCAGAAAACAGAAGTAAGTGAAGCCTGGAACTGTTAGAGTCATTGTCATGATATTGGTCAAAGCAGTCAGATTCAAAGGAGTAGGTATATGTTCCACACCTTGGGGAGAAGTGGCAACGTCACATTGCCGAAGACTTGTGGAAGGGGAGATAGTGTCGAAGCTGTCTTTGGAGAATACAGTGTGCCTGAGTCAGTCCCGATAGCAATGCAGGCATTGAGAATTCACTGAAAATTACTCTTAAAATGTTTGGTGTACTTATATTAGTCTGTTTCTCTCCAGAGAGACAGAACCCATAGGTTATACACATAGGAAGAGACTTATTATGAGGAATTGGCTCACATGATTACAGAAGCTGGTAGGTCCCATGATACACCATTTGAAAGCTGGAGACCCAGGGAAGCCAGTGGTGTAAATCCAATCTGAATCGCAAGGCCTGAGCGCCAGATGAGCAGCTGGTGTCATTCCCAGTCCAAGGCAGGAGACAGGTGTCCCAGTTTAAGCAGCCAAGCAGGAAGCTGCCTTTTTGTTCTTTTCAGGCCCTCCATTGATTGGGTGATGCCCACCCACATAGGGGAGGAAAATCTACTTTACTGAGTCCACCTCTTCAAATGCTAATCTCATCCAGAAGAATGCTCACAGACACAGCCAGAAATGAAAATGTTTAATTTGGGCACCCCTTGGCCCAGTTAAGCTGACACGTAGAATTAACCATAGCAGTACTGGACTTGATGATAACTCATTCTACACAGCATAAGTAATGGTTTATGTTGTGCTGTTGATTCCCCATCACTGTCCTATAGCTAGAATCAAAATCAAACTTTCCCTCAGCTGGCTAAGGGGTTAGACGTACCTGACAATCTCTGTCACAAAATTTCAAAAGATAATTAGGATAATGAAAGTATTATCTTCAAATATTATTTATTAGACATAAATAACATTCTTGATGTGTTCAGGTCCGGGAAGTGTCAGAAGCATGTTATTAAGCAGCTGCAGAAAGGAGATAACTCGCAGATTGCTGGATCAAATATGAGAAAATGTACTGCATTTTTAGTGAGTTCACTGATAGTTTGTTTATATCCCAAGTGATTAACCACAGCTAAAATTTTAAATTAATCAGTTCTCTATGGTTGTGACTTTATAGTCATCCGCAGTGGAAATCAGCAAACTATGGCCTGTAGGCCAAAGCTGGCTCAACAGCTGTTTTAGCAAATAAAGTTTTATCGGACCACAGCCATGCCCATTTGTTTACGTTTTGTCTATGGTGGCCTTTGCTACAATGACAGATTTGAAGAGTTGTGACGGAAACCATATGGCCTGCAAAGCCAAAAATATTTACTTATCTGGTCCTTTACAGAGAAAGTTTCTGACCCATGACTAAACTAGTGAAAGTTGAATTTGTGCTTTAAAAAGTGATAAGACGGGCTTCCCTGGTGGCGCAGTGGTTGCGAGTCCGCCTGCCGATGCAGGGGACATGGGTTCGTGCCCAGGTCCGGGAAGATCCCACATGCCGCGGAGCGGCTGCGCCCATGAGCCATGGCCGCTGAGCCTGCGCGTCCGGAGCCTGTGCTCCGCAGCGGGAGAGGCCACAACAGTGAGAGGCCCGTGTACCACACACACACACACAAAGTGATAAGACAAAATTCTGTACACACTGATGAAGGTCTTATCTTCTTGGACCCTGGGAGTTATGAAATACAGGGGGAAAGCCTCCTGAAAAAGAACAGAATACATCTTCCATGGAACTTTTATTCTTAGAACAACAAACCAAGTTAATGAGTTTCTAACCCACTGAGGGCAGAAAATATTTCCAAGTATTTGCACTTGGATAAACAAAAGGTCCACCTGATTGCTTCATGATTTCCCTTTAATTAATATTGATTCATTTTTAAAAGTAAGACTCATATTTCTTGACATTAGACTATCCTTTTCAAAAGAATGTATTTATATTTTTCTGCTTTTCTCACACTTTCATTACTTTTTCTCTTTGTCACTCAGAGGGATTCACTTCGCCTAGAGATGGATTGGGATTTGGGGGGTTTTTTGGCTGTGCTGGGTCTTAGTTGCAACACGTGGGATCTTCATTGCAGCGTGTGGGATCTTTTAGTTACGGCATGTAGGCCCTTAGTTGTGGCATGCGGGTTCTAGTTCCCTGACCAGGGATCGAACCAGGGTTCCCTGCATTGGGAGCACAGAGTCTTAACCACTGGACCACCAGGGAAGTCCCGGATTGGGATTTTTTTTAATAAGAGGAATCCAAATGGAAAGAAAGTCAATGTTTTGTTTTTCAGTTCTGAATAGGCTCTTGAAACTCTCAGCAGAAGCAATTATTTTGAAAACTAAAGCTTTAGCTTTGCAAGATGAAACTCTTGTTTGGAGAGGAAAGGGTGATAGGAAATCAGCAGGGTCAGCCATGAAAGAGGCAGGGTATAGAATTTATGTAACAATAATAAATTGAAATGGGGAAGGGGGATATTCAGCGCTCCCTGCGGATTAAACGTGGCTCACCCTGGTTGCCAGCTGGGGAGGATATTGATTGAGGCATCATGTTGGAGGAGGTAAGAGGGACTTGAAGTGAGGGGATAGGGCCTAGGGAGACCACAGGGAGAGGGGCAGAGTCATCTCTCAGAAGCAGCTACCCTGTGGCCATGCTAATACCCCAAGGCCATCCACCCCTGGGGTGTGGGCTGAGCTGGGAGGCCAGTCAGCATCCCATTGCTTGGTGAGGGCCTACATGTCACCATGAATCATCTCACATAAGTAGCCCTCTCTCATGCTAAGCCCATCTGAACTCTCCATGTGGTCAATGTTCTTTAAATGGTCTAGGACACTCATAAGTCTCCCAAACCTTGGTATCTGGAAGAGGTACATGGAAGAGCAGCTCTCTGACAACCTTGCATGGTCTCCATATAGACCATGTGGGCAAGAACTGACTGCAGTCCAACCCGAGTCTTAGCAAAGTGCCCTGTGGCTGGCCAAATCTAAGATTTGATGATTCTATGATATATTGTGATAGTTTGTGACAATGTCACAAATAAAGAGTAAAGATTACCTATATTGCTGAATAAATAGTATTTATCACACTGTTCCCAAGGCTTCCATCTCATGAAAAGCTTTTGCTTACAAGGAGGCATTAGGATAAGAAAAAAAATGATCTATGAGTTCGCAAAAGACAATTTTTATGACCAGGTAATTCTATTACAATCAGATGCACCTAAATGTTTAGATGGAGAAAGGAAGGGACTGGAGAGGAGAGAGGTGATGATCTGAGTAGCTCGTAATGGGTCGGACTCTAAACAGCAACCCACTGAGTATACTCCACATGTAGGAGGTGAGGGAACAAAGACTAGGGAAGGAAATTCATTTACTCTCGATAACACCATCATTCAAGCCCACCTAACTCCAGGGCTCGTGCATTTTGCACAATACCAGTCTACCTATATAGAAAGGTATACCAAAATACCTGAAAAATATCAGAGGATCCTTGCTTTGAAAATATTCTTTAGGGCTCAAGTCATAAAAAAACATAGTTGGTTCTAAGAAAATTGTGATAGAGGACGTCTCGTTTTTTCAGCAATGCCTTATCGTTAGAGATTTCCTGCCCACTCATGGCTCAACATCCATTCCTGATGAATATGCACTAATGAATATAGCATTCCTAATGAATATACGCTAATGGTCAAGAGAACAGGTCCTAAAGCTAGGCTGCTGCTTTGACGTTGTGACCTGGTGCAAGATGCTCAACCTCTTTGTACCTCAGCCCCTTTGTCAATAACATGGGCGATAACAATAAAACCTAGCTGACAGTTTTGTGAGGGTTAAATGAGTTCGCAATAAATTACATTATTGGAATAATTGGGAAAATTTGAATATGGACTGGGTACTAGAAAATATTATCATATCTAGGTTGAATTTCTTGAGAATGAGAATAAGAATGGTATGGCAGCCATGTCAGAGAATTCCTTGTTCTAATACTAAATGCTGAAGTGTTTAGGGGTGAACATTGTGATGCCGTGATGTCTGCAATCACTCTTGGCAAAGAAGTGTATATATATGAAGAGAGGCACACAGAAATAGAAAGAGATAAATATGGCAAAATGTTAACCATGGGTGAATTTAGGTGCTCATGTACTAGCCTTCCAACTTCTCTGAAGGCTTGGCATTTTTCAAAATAAAGAGTAAGGAGATGATGGGTTGATGTTTGTGCGTACGTATAAGAGTTTTCTACCCCATCCCACTGCTATGCCACCTAGAACCAAATCAATAGGAGTAGGGCTGCCAGATGTAACACAGGACAGTCAATTAAACTTGAATTTCAGATAATGAATCATTTATTTAGTATAAATATGTCCCACATATTTCACAAATGCCAACTATTGCATAGAGCATACCTATACTAAAGTTACTCATTGTTTATCTGAAATTCAAATTTAACTAGTCATCCTACATTTTTATTTGTCAAATCTGGCAACTCTAATAAAAGCTGTTTATTCCCCTGATATATGTGGCTGAGCCCGCCCACAAGCATTTCAAACTCTTAGTTATGTTGATTTATCCATGAAAAAGATGTCTGTCGTCCTTCTTAGTTTTAAACCATAGAGGAAGTAAGCTTTCATACTTTAGCTGAATCGTCATCCAGGTCTCACTTTTCTTCATTCTGAATCTCTCATTTTTCTTCTTAATTATAACACATTTGAAGGATTGCATTTTTATTTGTGATAAAACCCATAGATAGAATATACATACAGGTCACATCAAAATACATGAGGATGATAATTAACCCTAATAGACAGTGATGGGTGGGCAGTGTGATCAGAGAACTACACGTTTATTGTATACAGTGTCACTGATGTCAGTGAATCTCTTCTAAGAAGCACCGCTCGAACAAAGGGTATGTTTTAGCCACTAGCGCAAACACGTTGAAAACACTATTTATAGAGCTACAACCTCAACATATTCAGTCACACACGATCTCATGCATTGGTTAACCACTTTGGAACGGCAGCACCATTCCACATTATAATATGCACATTTGTTATATTGCACCTTCCTGAGTTGAACTTTGAAAACGGTAACCACACAAAGTGCCGGAACGGATGAATTCATCCCAGTCTGGTCCTTCACTGGTGGTAGTAGTAATCTTGACCGTCGTAGCCGTCGTAGCTCCGCCCTTTATAGTAGCTGTACTCATCCTCATAGGCTCGGTAATTGTCCCCACGAGGTTCTCCATTTTCATTTTCGTAGATTTCATATCCATTGTCGTACTCATTGGTGCCTGTTTGTTCATACTCCCCCTCATATCCAGGGGTGGTGGTTTCCCCAGACGGTGGTGGGGTAGTTCCGTAGATCTCCTGGGGTGGAGCTGTAGGTTCAAATCCACCATTCGGAGAGGTAGTTGCCTTAGAGCCACCATTGTCCTGGCCTCCAGCCACTGTGGTTCCTTCTGCATTGGCTTCGGTGACAACTTCTTCACCTTCTTCCTCTCCATTGTCCCCACCGCTGCTGCCGTGGCCATTGTCTATCTCTGTGCTGTTGGCGCTAGTGCCATTTACGCCCTGCTCATTATCATCCACTTCTTCTTCATTTTCATTTTCTTCCCCTCCTTCTTCATCACTTTCCTCCTCTTTTGTAGCCTTCTTTCCTATATCCCCAGCCTATAAGGGAAAGTTTGAAGGAATCCAAATTTAGGTGTGAAAAACATAAAACTTAAGGCCAGTATTTCATCCAACATAGACTGTACTGACAGCCTTGTCCTACATGTAATTCTTAATTGAAGCCAATTTAAGTTACCAAAGAATTGGTGGGTTTTTAAAAATTCAGAATTAGTACCTTTGTCATTGGGTTTTGAGGGAGAAAAAAGGTACCTGATAAAATAAGTCTCTGTGGGAGATGCTTTCTATAGCTTTGCTACTCACTTTCTCTGTCTTGGAATCCTCTTCCCAGAAATGCTATGGCATCTCCCAGGACCTTTTATCCATTGCTAAGATGCTTCTCCTTAGTCTTCTGTGATAATATTGAAAGTCAGTATAAGAACATGGAAAGAGAACTTCCATGGGAAAAACCTTTCCTTATTTGTAAACAGGGACATTGTACCTGCTCTTACTTTTTCATTGAGTTAATGAAGATAATATAAAATACTGTGTGTAGAGTGTCAGGATAACCTCAGACTTCAGTAAAGCAATGAGAGCAGATTGAACATCTTGGAGGAATTGTTACCTGCGTGGGAAGCTGGATGGCAGCTAGACCTATATACCCTGTTCCAGGTGCGGTCTCCTCTCCGTAACCAAGTGTGGTAATGGAAAGGGTGGTGTTCTCAGCCTCTGACTCTTCGTCTTCATTTCCCTCAGAATCTTCATTCTCTTCATTGTTTTCTTCTTCATTTGAAGTCTCCTGGGGTAAGTGTCCAGAGCAAGAACATTTATTTAAGCTAGAAGATAACTCAAGGTTTGTTGTAGTCGTGAACCGTTATTGGAAAGAACGTCCTCCGTATCCCTCAGCCAGCTTGTCACCCAGTGTTGACAGTTCTGCTTCCTCTTGTGCCATTTGCACCTCTCACTTCTCAGAACTCAATTCAAAGTTTTCTCATGCTATTTACCTCACTATAGTGTGTTTTAGATATTTATGTATTCCGTTTAATCAATTCAAAAATATTTGTGTAATAATTTCAGCATATCTGACTCTATGGTATCATACAGTACATAGCTTAGGCTCTGGAAGTCTTGTTAATAGCTGCTACGACATGACAGTTCGTTAGTTATTGTATTTGCTGACAAATGAGCTGAGAACTTTATACCTATTTTTAAATTCCTTAGAGCAGTCTTTTAAGGTAGGGTTGTAACTCACACCCTTTAGAAAAGGAAAGTGAGCTCAGAAAAGTTAAATAACGTGTTTAAAGTCTCATAGTAAGTGACGAAACTGTATCTTTCTAATTAAAAAAAAAAAAACAAAACAAACCCGGGCCCTTTCTGTGCACCATGACGTTTTTGATGACAAGGAGGATTTATGTGAATTGTCCACACTATACCTAGGATATTTTTTCAGAAAAGAATTCCTTATAGAAGCCCCTCTCTTCAAACAAGTTGATTGCATGTCGTATTTACTATCAAAAAGAAGTGAATGTATTTCATTTACTTTCAGGAGTATTTAAAGAAAAAGAGACATATTAAATTCAAAATCCATCTGCCAATATACAAGCCAGTTTTGAGAGGTGCAGTGTTCAAAAGATGCCAGGCATTCGACACACAAGTTTTCTGTGCAAAGAAGGAATCAAACACTCCAAGAAATCCTTAGCGATATATTATGTTATTGCAGGAAGATGTTTTTTAAAAATTACTACTCCTCAATGAATGTTATTATCATCTTTAACATTTTACTATTTTGCCTTTTCTCCATGTTGTTAGGCAATTGTTTGTTGATCGAGGTAACCTCTCAACGTAATTCATAGCTAATATTGAAAGTCAGGAATTCATACACAGAATTTATTTACTTTAAATGAGTACTGGAAAACTGAATTTATTTCAATGTGCTTTTCAAGAGATTGTGGAGGTCACATGCAAAAGAATATGTGCTGCATGATTCCATACATGTATGTGTGTGTGTGTGTGTGTGTGTGTGTGTATATATATATATATGGAACACAAAAAGAGCCAGAAACAATCTATCTGTTAGGAGTCAACATAGCAGTTGCCTTTGGTGGTGGTTGATTAACAGATGGAATGGAGCACAAAACATGTGCTGCTTTTTTCTGTGGGTGCTGGTTACCCTTAAATGCTCAATTTCTGAAATTTCAGTCATCTCTAAACTTACGATAATTGTGTTACGTACATTATATTTCAATAAAAGTTTTATAAATGTGAGACTGAATAATTTAGAAGAGGGGAAAAAATGTATGATCACCAAATAGAAAATATGCCTAAGCACCTTCTCATGGGAATACAATTCCTGGAGACTCTGTATTTAATCTGAATTGTCAGTGACATTTTCAGGAAGAGACGGGGACAAAAGAGGTTCTAAACTCTCTTCAGGATGGAAGACTCCCAGGTTTCTTCATCCAGTTTTCCACTCTCACTTTGAATGAATGGTCTTTGGAGCATTTATTCCTCTGAAGTTTCAAAACCAAACCACCAAATATTGACTGGGCACTATATATGTATAAGAAACTGGGCTGGGCAGTGTGAAGAGATGCAAAAGAGGGTACAGCACTGTTGACCCCCAAAGCGAGGATTGTTACCTATGGCCTCTAGTCTCCTGGGTCATGGGGAGTTTGCAGATAAGTTCTGGGAGGACCAGAAATGTTCAGAGATTGTTGGTAAAATATCGAGTACGTGAAATTTCATCAGAATTCTAAAGGAACCTTAATGTCTCTCCATCCCAACCACCATCGTAACAAATGAAGAACCACTGTCAAAAGATATGCAGTCTAACTGGGAAATCTAGCTGGTAAGGCAATTTTACAATCTCTGTACAGCAAGCAGCTGTAGTTAAATGGATTACCCTAGCTTAGTTCTTGTGTAAGATCGCTATGTGGAACTCCAGGCAAAATTTTGTGGGATTTAGTAGGTGGCATTTTTCCTGGTACTGGCTTGCCATTCTTGTAAGGTACCCCTTTAAAAGCTATTAGGATAAATTGTGGTACTAAAAAAGTTACTTTTATGGTTAAAAAAAAAATCAGACTAATTATGCGTCACTTTTAAAGTTCCCACACCATTTTGTTTTCAAGAGAGCAGACGTTTATCCATTTTGAGCAGACATTTTGATCCATTTTAGACTGTCATTGTCCCTTCATAAATAGCATCTAAGAATACCTGAATTTAGAAGGTTCCCAAACCAGTGGATAGCTATAATTGACTACCCAGGAAAATGTACCTAATTACTATGTTTCTATGGGCAAGAATGTCAGTTATAAACATGTTAGCACAATTTCCAAGTTATATAGATGAATTTTAGCCATGAACTATACTAATTTGTAGTACTATGTAGGAGGGTATTTATACATCTTGAGCATTTGCGTTTCTATGAAAACATGAATTTTATTAGTAGACAAAAAGACATATAAAATTCCAATCAGAAAGAACAGCCCTACTTTGTGAGTCAAGAAAGGCAGATGAATCACAATAACACTGTAGAGGAGATGAGATTAGCTTTCTTATACTACCCACTGATTAAACTGAATTTTTAAAGTTCAGTCATTAAAACAAGTATTGCACTAAGTTTAGGATTATTGTAGATTTGTCTTTTACCATCGTGCTCTATCCGCCTAAATGTAAATAATACTTTCTTGCCTCCTCTCCGAACTTACATTTCTTCCACTTAAAATAGAGTTACTTTTGTATTCATATACAACTTACACGTAACTTTATCCCCAAACTGTAATAGTGTTTTAAGCAGGTCATTTTATTTAATCCTCATTTAAATAATATTCTCCTTGTCCAAAATAGAAGGCTGTGGGCAGTTGGTAACCTGGCAATGTCTGTTTGCTGAGTGTAGACTACAGGAGACTAGTTTTCTATTTGTTTTTTGTGCTGCCTGGTTCGCTATGAAAAAACCTGCAGAAATTCCTTACCTTTTCTTCCTCCTCTTCTGAGCTCTCACCATTTTCATTTTCTTCAGATAAGTCACTACTGCTCTAAAAAAACATGTATGCATGAATTCATAGACATATGAATATATATGTACATACATATTTATTTACTTAGAACAGTTCTCATGCTACTGTGAGAAAGATATGAGGAGACTGGACATCTGCAAAACAAGGTTAGAGAGAAAGGGGCATTTTCCAGTGATCGAGATATGCATTGAAATATTCCATTTTTAACCTCGAAAGCATTGACAGTGTGTTGAAATATTTTGTACGTAAAAACGAGAGCAATGAATGGCAGAATGGCTTAGCTCTGAGAGAATGAGAACTATCTGGTCCAATTTTTTTATTTTACAAAGAAGGAATCTAAGCCCACATGGTTGTGAATTCTCCAACCAGTTCAAGGCAAGTCTTGAGCTAAAACATCGATCTCATTGTTTTATTTTCTTTATAAAATATGAATGAAATGATAACTAGGCTTTTTACAAAATATAATTTTCATAAATAATGAGCTCTCTTGGTGAATTTAACTTAGAATTTGACTTGAAATTAAATTTGCATATAATTTTTAGTACCTTTTAATCTAATTAAAGCTAATGCCTAAAATGAAGTGTATGTGTGTGTGTGTGTGTGTGTGTGTGTGTAAAGTTATATAAGAGAAAAATTCATTTACTCATTTAGGAAATTTATGAGTACCATTCCTCTAAAAAGCTCAATATTGAATGAGAATAAATTAAACCAAGGAGTCTGCAGATAAAAATAAAATTATAAGTTAATGAGCTTTGCTACTTTTTAAAAGGAAAGGTATATCTAAACATCTGTTATCTGAGCCTTTAAGACAGTGGAGGAGATTTTTCCTCTTTCTCCCAATGTTAATCCAAATTGAACTTTCCTTCTTTCTTCTGCAACCACTCCTTAATGACACTAAGCATACGAGTAGATACCTAACTTAAGATTCTGTCATTTTCTGCTCTGCACATTTATCTTTGATTCTGGTGACTCAGTTAAGTACCGTCGGTCTTAGAAAACATAGCTGCGGAAGAACCTTAGGGTTAGAGATCAACATGAGGGAATATTCATGTCCCAACCCCGCTCAGGGCTCTCCCTGTTGGGCTCATTCCTCAGATGGCCAAGCCATCCACCCAAGGAAAGGAATGCTTGTCTCCTTGAGCCAAGAATAATCTTGGGTGGAAAAGAGAATAATTAGACCTGCTCTTCCACTGCTATGACCTTAATGGCTGTGCCTCCCCTAGCCCAGAGGTGAATAAAGCATTAGATTCTATTGGAACTATTTCTGTTTGTTAGTTAAATTATATAGAGAGGACAGCATACTTTGTCTCAATGGGAATGTTTTAGTCATTTTACAAGCTTTCCTTACCTCTAGCTTTCATCTTACTCCAACCATTTCACTCTTCAATTAGTATCTGCAGTGAGGACAGTTTTAAAACTGCATGAAATGCCTTGAAGACTTAGCATTTCTTATTTTCCTTTCTTTCATTTACACCTTATTACCAACTTGTCAATAAGTCCTATTGATTCTTCTGGAAGTCTTTCATATACTCCTTCCAACTTCTATCCCTACTGCATTTATTCACTTCCAAAATATATATTCCAGGCATTGTACTGAGAATGAAGGTCGTAGCAAGAGAGGAAGTTGGAAGTATGGGCAGTTCCCCATGTCAAGTACTGTGATAACTGAGATGAGTCTGATAAAAGAAATTGAAGATAAAGTCCCTGCTGTCTAAGAGTTCACACACGAACCAAATATCATTTTAATCATAAAAAAACAATTTCCTCAGTTAAAAATGCTTAGGGTGTTAAGCTTATTGATACTTACATTTCTGTAGCCAAGCAGATAAGCTACAATGGACTGACAGCCTTGCAATCAACATAAGCTATTTCATGCAAGTTGGTATTTTAGAAAAGATTATATATAAACACAGATCAGTTTGAATAAAACACGAACTTCAAAGCCAGTGCAGCTTAATGCATTTGGGGGTGATAATCTGGGCACTAAATACTTAACAGACTTACGGAAATAAATAATAAGGAGCTATGGAAACATATAAGTAGACATGTAAGGAGAAAAATCTTGGAAGTCAAACTTTGTAAAGTGGGATGATAGATCATCAATACTAGATCAGACTGTTGGATCAGGAGATATATTTTATTGGATTATATTTTGAAACAACTGTCTTATTTACAAATTCTACATTGGTTGAGATAAATCTATCTGCATATAATCTGTAGAAATTTTGTATATTAAAGATCTGCTTAAAAATCTGTGAACTTTGGGTCTGTCAGTAAGGAAAAATATTACCTCTCCTATTATCTTTTCACTACAGACATTTGAATTGGACCACACGTAGATATCTATAAAAATGTTTAGGTGGGAATACCTCCAAGTATATGATATTTTAGAAAAGTTGAAGAGGTAGTCCGAAACGTAAATGTATTATCATTTCCATTTAAGTTTAAGAAAGACAACAAAGTTTCAAATGAGCAATGTTTATTTATGGGCAAACCAAAGAATGGAAGGCAATTCTGAAAACCCACAACTCTTGTATCATTGGTGCTCATATTTCTGTGGCCATACACATTCCCCATAATTATTATGGTGCTAGAAATACTTTAAGATGATCATTTCCTCCCATTGTATGAGTTGGAAGTGGGTTAACCCAACATATGGCAGGATACTGTGCCAAGCCACCGTGCTAAGGCATCGTTTTCAGCGGCCTTACTGCTTTTAGTGTCTCAGGAGATGGGGGTCAGATGGTGCATAATTGGTGCCCTGAGCCCAGACTATATAGTAATAAAAATAGCACAATTCTGGTTTGTTGTCTATTTAAAATCAGCACCACACCCTCTAGTTTTCAGAACCCTCTTCACAGGTAACTCAGTAAAAACAGAAATTCTTATTTTTAGTGTTTAGTTATTTTCTGTTTGTTTGTTTACAGGTTTTAAGGATGTTTTGTCTTTCTCACGAGGTGTTTAGTTTGCTTCATGAATTTCTCTCTTTCCTCTGCATTCTTGAGCTACACTTTCCATTAAAGTTATGCTCCAGTATGCTGTATTGTTCTAGTGAACTACACAGGTCAAAGGTTAAGAAACTCTTCAGCAAACCAGTGGTTATCAGGAATGTTTTTAATGCTCTTTGTTGTTTATGAAGTCAATTTTTTCTCCTAAATTAAAAGCGTCTGAATTATTGGATATAAAACAGTTATATGACTGTATAATACGGCAATTAGTGGCCTTATCACTGACTTAAATGTCAACAACTGATAAAATTGTCCACTTTCGTCAGTGAATTAGACAAAACACCTGAACCCAATGTTCTGCAGTGTGTGCTTTCATTATGTCACTCTAGACTGGGCCCAAGTGAGTTTACTCTCTATGTGTGTGGCTCTGCTTTACAAGAAAACCTTAGGAATAAATTTTATTTTATTATATGAAAAACAAACTGCTTGTAGTCAGTGGTCTTTCTGGCTGAATTTCAGGGAGAGTTGAATTTAGGTGTTTTACAGTTAAATTTGATTCCCTTTCAATTGTAATGGGTGAGAAGGAAAATTAAGTTGTACACTTACCTGAACCGGAAATCGTTTTAGAGGAGGATAAAAGTAGGCGTGCTTGTAAAGGTAATATCGGGGCCTGTACTTATAGACCTGCATGAACACAATAAATGGTACATTCATGTTTCATGTGCAGTAAGTCTAGAGGGAGTGTAGTCAAGCCAAGGAAGTATATGCTAAGGTGAATTACCCCATTTTCTTCAGAATCTTCTAATTTGCCCCTTCGATGCAAATTTTTCATCTGTTTAAAAGAGCATTTAATTATTACATATTCTCTCAATACAAAAAGACAGAAATGGAAATAACCATAGGTTTTGAATAAAGAACTTACTGAAAGAGCACAGGCCATTCCCAAAATGCTGAGCAAAACTAAAGCTGTCTTCATTTTGCTTCTGGAATGAATGAAGTGGTAAAGTTAATGAGTAAAACTAAGAAGGTACCCTTTTTTGCTTATACTAAGCGATGTATTTAATTGTTTTCATTTTTGTCCAATTAGAGTTTTGACTAAGTAGGACCAAATTTCTGCTTTTGTTCTCAAATTGTTCCTTCTGTGTAAGTGGTAGAAGACTGACTTTATCCATCTATTTGAATAATCATGAGTTCCGTATTTGGTTTTAACCTGTCTGCTCTGATTTGTCAGTGGAAGACCATTTCACTGCCACAGGCTTGCATGTTCAGTGTGCTTCATGTTGGGGCGTGGAAGCCTCCTGATGCCCTTGACGTAGAAACATTAGCTAGTGCAGTTAGATGACCTGTTTGTTTTGTTTATAATTAAAAACTAAGCAAAAACTGAATACATTCAGATGGTTGCTTTTATGCCAATTATCCTACAGGCTGTTTCCAGCTTCTCTATACCTTTTGAAGTAAAAGTTTGTTTGTGGGCTTCCCTGGTGACGCAGTGGTTGAGAGTCCGCCTGCCGATGCAGGGGACACGGGTTCGTGCCCCGGTCCGGGAGGATCCCACATGCCGCGGAGCGGCTGGGCCCATGAGCCATGGCCGTTGAGCCTGCACGTCCGGAGCCTGTGCTCCGCGGCGGGAGAGGCCACAACAGTGAGAGGCCCGCGTACCACAAAAAAAAAAATAATAATAATAATAAAAAGTTTGTAAAATGTAGACTAGGAGGCATTTTCCCGTGGATATCTTAGAATACTTGATATTTTTTATGTGTGTGAAAAAATCCATGACATGTGAAGTATTATTCTCATAACATGTAGCACCCAAATTCCATGTTTAAGGATGATTCTATGAGAAGAGTTATCAGAGTTCATCGTGGGATATCAGGGGGACATTTCCTCAAGTTACATTGTTCTCCAGCTCCATTTAAGCTTTCCATCACTGATGTGGCAGATTGTCATGGAATGGATGTGGGGCTCTCCAAGGTCAGGGTGATAGTCGTGATGGAGACTTCAATTTTATGGAAGAATTGAAGATGTAACTGTCAGAATAGGAATACATTGTGAACAGTCCTGGGGTTTGCAGCCAGGCCAAGATCTCAGTTCCACATAGATTCCTCATAGGTAAAAGGAAAGCAATTGTGAAATCGAATCTTAATTTTATTCTATTTGATAAAATCCTATTTTAATAGAAGTTGAACAAACTTAGCTGAAAGCCACTAACACCCAGCACTTGCACTGACAAACACATTTAACTGAGAGTGCTTTCTCCTCCAGAGCGACAGTTTGGGCAACATTTTAGAAGCAATATGTAATGGTAATGGGAATTTCCCCATAAACACACTGGGAAAAGTAATATTTAAAATGTATGAAACGCATGTCATATACTATACACTGAAGGTAGATTCTGCATTTTATCGTCACTAGCCACGATTTATTGCATCCTTATTGAGTATCTGACGCTAAAATAAACATTACACAGAGTAAGGCTAGAGTCCTGGAGAAGCTGTCTGGGGTCCTCTGTCACCTCTCTTTGTGGCAGAGTGGGGCTTTGATTTTGATGCCTGAAAACTGGCTCACCATCCTGTCTACTTTAGCAAAAGTTCTTGATGGCCACGCGGGGATAAAGTGGTTTCCCCTAAAGGAGACCCATCTGTCTAAGAAGCTCTCATTGCTACTGAGGTGCTCTGAACAATACTTTGACCTTGGCCACCCATGATGGAGCCCATCAACAAACAGGAAGATTATTGCTCTGCCGCTTTATGAAAAGAGTTGGAGTAATTACAGTATCTTAAAGAGCTAAAAACTAAAATATGTAGAACCGTAGAAAGAGTTCAGAGTATCAAATTTTCTCATTGCAAACCATAAAAACAACTAGATGAAAACACAACAGGAATAATATAAAAGGAAACAAGTGATTCATGTAGGTAGCAATTGGCTGCCTACATAAGTCTCATTTTATTTACTTTGTGATTCATCAAGAGCAAAGACCTCTATAGTGCCCACTACTAACCCAGACAACAATTAAAAACATTTTAAAGGATTGTTTTGAGAATCTAACTGCAAGTTTTTATTGGGAAGAGTATAAACTAACAACATCTCTTATTTCCCTAGTACTATGCATTTTTCCATTCTGCTTTTAGAGCTATAAGATATGAACACTTTGAAACCAAATATATAACATACTGAAAAATACTGTTTATAATTGAAGTACAGGTTAAGCATAATTGATGGAGAAATCAACATACATCGAGGCAGATTTGTAAGTGCAGAACAGTATCTCAGTCAGATTACCTTGAATGCATCAGAATGAGTAAACAAACAGTTATCTGTGAGGCACAGAGGTAGAAAGTAGGAAGCATAATTTTCTAGTTTATGTACATCATAATAAGAACTTATTTACATGCTTAGGTTAATAAACTCAGCCTTTTGGAAAGAATCTAAAACATGAGGTACTAGTTTAATGATAAACAAGTGTTAAATTACATAGCAATTCTATACAATGTGTTAATATCCATATTTAAATAAAAAGTTCAAAACCAAGCCCGGAGATGTGAAATGTGGCGTGTTTGATTTTAAGATAATCAAGTCGTCATATTAAACCCTACCCTTTTGCAGTCCTGGAGTGAGAAGGCAGGCTCCCAGGAGTGAGTGACACAGATTGAGTATTTCCTCTGCTCTCTCACTCACTCATTCACTTGCTCTTTCAGGCTATAAACTCTTCTTTGCCTTCCCACAGCCAATCACTGTCATGGTCAAGGTGATGTCAGAATGTGGATTCTCACCAGAAAACCCCCGAACTTCCACACTTTTTCAAGACACAAGCTCAGCTGAATAAACATGAACTGTGGTTCTAGTGCCAAGAGGTTTGCATTGTGGAATTTAATTGAAGGTTTAGATGAAGATGAATAGTTTTGAGTTCTGAATATATATAATAATATACTGGATTTGAATTAAAATAAATAGCAAAAGATTTAACCATTTAAACATTTCATAATTATACAAATTTTCATTATGTTGAAAGGAAGGAAAACTTACTATAATCAGATACAATCCTACATTATTAATTTAGTAAAAAAAAAGATACTAAATAATAAAGGAAAGAACCTGATAAACAAGTAATACTTTAGTATCAATTATTTTATTTTTTTTCCTGAAATATGCTTCAGAGACTCATAAATTAAAATTGGTATAATTAAATGTCAAAACGTGTAAGATACATTTCCTGAAACATATTGCTGAGTATAAAGGTTTTACACTAAGTTTTTGAGGATTGTGCTACTGATACTAGCACAGTGTACCATACAGTGATGATAAGTATGCCCTGGGTTGCATGGCTAGTAAATGGGGAATCTAGGGCTCAAAGTCAAGTCTGTCTAATTCTAGAGTCTACTTTTAATCACTATATATCCCTGCTGGCACATTCAGAAAACTTCAGTGATTCAGTAGATTGGAATATAGTGAGTGGAAGTAGGGACAGATGAGGATGGTCAGATAGGCAAAGACCAGATGAGGGAGTGGCCTTAGGCTGCACTAAGGAGTAGGGACTCCATCATGGAAATGAGAGAATTCCAAAGGGTTAAAGCAGAAAAACAATATATTTCGATTTGCAAGTTGGAAAAATCTTTTGTTGATAAGGCAGAGCTGCGTTGAGGAAGGCAAGATTGTTATGGAGGAGAGGAGTTTCAAGAAGCTATTTTAGTGGTCCAGGAAAACAATGATAAAGGTCTAAACTAAAGCGGTAGCAGTGGGGATGGAAAGGATGGAACAAAGGAAAGCAATGTTAAATAGATAAAATTAACAGGACTTAGTAGAAGTAAGAGAAGTGGAGAAGCCGAGGATGATTTCTGGATTTAGGACTTGGGTAATTTTGAGAATGGTGCGGCCATATCTCATGCAATACCTAGCAGAGCAGTTGGTATACTATAATCAATCAGTTAAGTGATTAATAGTTAATAGTATAAGATATACTATCAAAGTTAATAGTATTAACTTTAATATTAAAGTTAATAGTATAAGATATAATAAAAGGAGTAGAGAACTGAGAATCAAAAGATTGAAAGTTTGTTCTATGAATATGTGAGTCACTCAACCCCAAGAAGTCTTCAGTTTAAGCCATCTTTTAAAAATAAGTGGATTTTCACTCCAAAAAAGACCCAGCCATTGCATTCCTCCATCACCTGTGAAGTGTTCTTCCCAAGCAATAGAACTTGACTCTGATGAAGCCTCTATATCTAGCAGATTATAGAAAATACAGGGAACAGAAGACTATGTAAAATGAAACCATTGGGATGCGTTCAGCCAAATCCAGAAAGTGGGAAACTTCATCAGACATATTACCTGGCTTCTATCTTATTAGCAGAAAAAATACAAAAGGAGGAAAGGGAAACTGTCGATTTAAGAGACTTCAGAACATAGACATATCTAGAGAAATTATGAAACAACTGGAGAAATGTTGAGTCCTGACTAGATATTTTCTGGTATTAAGAAATTGTTGTTAAGTTTTTAGGTATGATGATATTATTATTATTTTAAAAAGAATGCTCATCTTTTAGAGATTCAACCTAAAATACTCATGGATGAAACAGATATCTTGGGGTGGGGATGAAGATGAAACAAGGTTGGATATAAATTGATAATCATCGGGACTTCCCTGGTGGTGCAGTGGTTAAGACTGCGCTGCCAATGCAGGGGGCCTGGGTTCGATCCCTGGTCAGGGAACTGGATCCTATGTGCATGCCGCAACTAAGAGTTCGCATGTCACAACAAAGGAGCCCACCCGGCACAACCAAATAAATAAATATGTTTTAGAAAAAGGACTTCCCTGGTGGCACATGGTTAAGAATCCACCTGCCAATGCAGGGGACACAGGTTCGATCCCTGGTCCAGGAAGATCCCACATGCCACGGAGCAACCAAGCCCGTGCACCACAACTACTGAAGCCCGCACGCTCTAGGGCCTGCATGCCGCAACTAGTGAGCCTGTGTGCTATAACTACTGAAGCCCGCGTTCCTAGAGCCCATGCTCTGCAACAAGAGAAGCCACCGCAGTGAGAAGCCCATGCTCTGCAACGAAGAGCAGCCCCCGCTCGTCGCAACTAGAGAAAGCCCGCGCACAGCAACGAAGACCCAACGCAGCCAAAAAATAAATAAAATGTGATAATCATCAAATTGATGATTAGTCAATGCAGATTCATGACGCTATGCTCTTCACCTTTGCATATGTTTGAAGTGGCCTATACAGGTTTTTTTTTAATGGAAATGATTGAACTAAGTGATCTCTAAGCCTTTTTCTATTTCTAATATTCTGTAATCTCTTACCTTCAATGAGTCATTTAAGCCTGATATATCCTTTCCAACAGCCCTATAGCTACTCTAAATTGACTAGATTTATTCATGCAAGTTTATTGGAACATTCTTTCTAAGAAGTAGTGCTAGAGGAAAAAAGAAACAAAACCAAAGATTCTTACTGCTTTTTGTTTTTGTTTTTGTTTTTGTTTTTTTTATAACTAGGGCTGTCCCAACAGCACCTTTTGTTAAGGTCTCATCATCACAAGGGTCTTCTTTATTTAAACAGGCTGTTATGGACTGATTCTCTTAGATGGCATATGAACACACATTCGCATCATTGATGCCACAACCAAGTTTCACTGTGTGATGAGTCATGTCTGGAAAAACCCTACACTCATTGTGATGTACTCTTCTTTCTTACTTGCTACATTTACTCAGTTACCAAATCTTATTAACACCACCTCCACAGTTTCTTTGAAATCCATCCTCCTCCCTCCTTTCTTGTTGCCTATGCCTTTGTTCAAGTCCTCATTACCTCTTGCCAGGTTAGAATATCAGTAGTAATATTCTAATTGTGAGCATGTTGCCTATTTCCCCTTACCAAAACTTCTGTGACCACAGGATTTAGAATCAAAGATTGAACTGAAGTCCTGGTGCTGTCTCTTGCTAGCTTTTGACCTTGGGTAAGACTTGCTCAGCCCAAAAAGTCTGCCCCCAACTTTCCTTTCCAATATCGTTTATTACTTCTTGCCTGCTAGAATATATTTCAAGATGCTCTATATAGACTTATTAATAACTAAGTCTAAGAAGTAAATAAATACTTTTAAGACATATTTTCATGTGAAGTCTCTTAGCAGCTCTTAATTGAAATCTTAATAACCTAAAATTGTCTGGAATAAATGACAAAATTTCCTCTTTTCTATTAGAAAAATGCTAAAATTCCTGGCTATGCCAATATTCTAGTTCTTACTAAATCCTAAAGCGTTCCATATCTTTCTCTATGAAACCAAAAGGTAGTATGTAGTTTGGACAACAACCTTCACACCTATAGTGTTCTTCTCCTGAGCTACCTCACCGTCAGCCTGGTTGCTCTTTGATACTTCATCTTTGGACCCTTTTCTGCCCAATCTAAGGTGTCATACCTTTTAACACTAAGGTGTTAACCTTTTGATATTCGGTATGCATTTGCCCTCCATCCAAGCCTACCTATTCAACCTTTGCCTAGTTTTTCCATCAGTAAATCCCTGGATCTAGGACTTTATATAATCAGTCAATTGCTGTCACTCATTTAGTAAGCTTGGGTGGTGGGGTCCAAAAGAGACAGGTTTTTTCCCCCTTAGAACTTGTAATCTAGTCAAGCTCTCCCTCCCCTCTTCCCTCCCAGACCTCCACTGTTTATGTGAAAGTCAAGTAATGCTTTTCCTAACCCCACTCAATTTGCCAGCAAAACTTCCATGTATTCCATAGCCAGAAAAAACAAATACCAAACATGTACCTAATATAAATTCCTATTTAAGAACCATCATGTTCTCTTACTGTAATATTGTGCCCTTGTGTGGTAATGGTGGTGGTGATGTGTGTGTCTGTGTCATCTGTTTTTTATTGTGAGATTCTAGAGGGCAAGGACTGTATCTATTTAAATTGCTAGATACAGAGTCAGGAAAGCCACATCTATGGTTATTTACGTGAGACTGATGTTCTCATAGATTTTGACATCAGGTGAACATTAATGAGATATATCAATTAATTCCTTGCACTTTGATAAAGAGACGGTGAAGATTAGCACACAATGCTATTAGCAGATAGTAGACTGAGGGCAGGGTACTTATAGACTGTTCTCTGTGACGTGGTTCCTGTCTCCAAGGGGAAGATTCTGAATTTGTTTGTCTCCTTCCATATCTTCTTTATTCAAGATTTGGGAGAAGTGAATGAAGGTTAAGTCTGGTTGTATCTCTCTACAACCTGCCCAGGTACTTCTCTTTCTACTTTGCCATCTGCTTCTACCTATTGGCTCTCTTTCACTGGAATTTTAATTTTCAAGTCTCTTTTATAAAACAAAGACCAAAAAAACCCTCCTTCCTCCATACACATTCCCACCCAGCTACTCACGTATTTCTCTCTTCCTCTTCACAGTCAAATTTCTTGAGAGTTGTCAACATTTAATAACCCACCTTCTTCACCTTCTACTTGTTTCTCAGCCCACTACAGTATGGCCTCTGCCCCCATAACTCTGTAGAAACTTATCTCATAAAGGTTACCAATGACTTCATTCTGGTTAGTCAATGATTTCTTGCTGGTGAATTGCAATGGACACTTTTCAGTCACTTTCCTAGGTGGTGTCGGTAGCAGATACCACTGACTGTTTCCTCCTCTTTCAAAACTTCTACTTCCCTCCCGCATGCATCGTACTGCATTCTCCTGTTTCCTCTTCCCTCCCTGCCTCCTATTTCTCAGCTGCTCTTAAGTGCTCCTCTTTCTTTAGCTGTCTTTTGAATGTTGATATTTTCAGGGTTCTGTCCTTGTCCAGCTCCTCTTCACATTCTCCAGAGTCTCTCTGGATGAGCTCTTTCGTTCCCATGGCTTCACTTACCCATCTGCTGTTTTTTTTTCTTTTTTTTTTTATTCGAATTTTCCTCCTGGCTTCAAGGTCATAACGTATTATCAAACTTATAATGGAAATCTCCCCCTGGAAGTTACAAAATTACCTCAAATTCCCAACTACCCTTCCTTCTAATTGCTCAAGCTAGCAATGCAAGTCATCTTTATCACTTGTCTGTCCCCTACCCCTCCCATCCCAGTGTGGTCCTCTCAGTTCCACAGCCCTCAAATCTTACTTCTATCCACCCTCACTACAACTATTATCTTACTTGAGGCCACTGTTGTCTCACCTGGGTTACTACAAGAACCTCTTTATTTTCTTTTTCTCCAATCCATTTTTCACACCTTGGCCAAAATAAACTTTCTAAAACATATTTTCAATAATATGTTTTCAACCTCTGCTAAAAATTCCCCATGGCTCTAGGATCTTCAAGATAAAATTTAAACTTCTCAGAGTTGCATAGAAGGCCATTCATGATCTGACTCTTACATAGGACTCCAGCCCCACCCTTTTACTTTCCTGTCTCACACTAAGCTCAACTCATACTAAAGTATTTCATTTCTCTCCCTTTACACCATGTCTTTTCCCCTGGGCCTTTGCACATTGCTATCTTTGTCTGTCTAACTCTGACCAGTCAGCCAGGACTCAGTTCTGATGTCACATCCTTCAGGAAGCCTGTCCTTAATTCCTATCTTCACTTTGGCTAGGTTGGTACCTCTTCTATGTTTCCAAAGCACTCCTGTGATAGTAATGACCCTTCTCTATTGGGGCTGATTGCTTATCTCTTATGACCTCTGAATAGATTAGAAGTTTTTGAGGACAGGGACAGTGTCTTATTTACCATTATATCTCCAAGCACTCATCACAGTGCCTGATGTAGGACATTTATTCCATAAATAATCTTGAAATAATTGCTGACTAAGAATGAATACTGAAAGACCATTATTGCGGTGTTTCTCAACTCTTTTTTTCCCCATTATTGTCCCATAAGGAGAAAAAAATAACTTCATTTAATGTCTCCCTAAGGAGAGAAATTAAATACTAAGGAATAATAGAGTTGAGCTTTGGAGGGCCATGAACCCTAAGAGAATGAGAAAGGGAATCTATATGATTTCCAGAGGGCTGTTATGTCTATATCTCTATCAGCCATAGTTAAGGAAAAAGCAAACACTCTTTTCTACATATGGAAAGACTGAGGGATCATTTTGATCTCACTTTTTATCTAAAAAAATTTTTTAACCCTCTTTGTGTTTTGAGCTGGAAACAAATTTCTACTTACCAAAGAGAAGCTTTCATGCTATTACTTGATTATTCAATAACTTTGTGAAAAACCTGAATGTTTACGTTGTGATGTTAAAATGCCTAAGATTTTTTATCAGCGCAGCACATTCTTTAGTGAAGAACTGAGAAATGAGTTCTCAGAAATCATCATTTCAGGGATGGCACAAGTGACAAATATAGTCTTTTAGTTACTAGCTGGGGTTATATTTTTGGTGTTCCTTAGGTTTTCCATTGCCTTGGACCTTCTGCAATGACCTGCAATAATAACAGTTTGTGATTCCACAAAAAGCAAATCACTGCCAGTCTTTAGTTGTGGTCTTGTTGTAATTTTGTATGATATGGCTCATCTCATTGCATCATCCGTAAAGGTTACAACACTCATTGGACGTCTGAGGCCACCTGCTTACTTAGTGGACATTTATTGGGATTTGCTTTGGTATTTTCTGCTTGACTGTGTCGAATGTGGATTCCTCGGGATACCTCTGGCCCAGTGCATTCCAAGCAAGCTTCTTCCTTTTCTCCCTTTTGGAAGAATAATCTCTCTATGTATGTCTCATTTTCGTCCAGATGATTCTTTTCCCCCTACCTGGGCTTTCATCTAGAACCTCTGTCCTAAACTTTTTAGTTTTAGGGTTTTTTTTTCCTTTTTCTTTTGATATTTTCTAGTTAATTCACTGATTTTCTCTATTCCTAAATAACTTTCTGTATTGCTGTCATGGTACCGCACCTATAGAAAGAACTTATTAGATGTTGGGTGACTGACTGAATGACTGATTTTCTTGTACTTGTTACTAATGATGAAGTCTAACTACCATATCAGAATTTGAGCTCAGGACATAAGTTCCTTCCTCCTCTTAATCCTATGCACTACCCTAAAGAATAAAATGTCAGTTATTTAATGCATAAGAAATGCATTTCTTAGAGAGATTTTTTCTTGCGGTACGCAGGTCTCTCACTGCTGTGGCCTCTCCCGTTGCGGGGCACAGGCTCCGGACGCGCAGGCTCAGTGGCCATGGCTCACGGGCCCAGCCGTTCCGCGGCATGTGGGATCTTCCCGGACCAGAGCACGAACCCGCGTCCCCTGCATCGGCAGGCGGACTCCCAACCGCTGCGCCACCAGGGAAGCCCTCTTAGAGAGATTTTAAATGCAAGATGGTTATCTATATCTTTGTAGTCTTCGGGAGCAGCCACACTCAGAGGCAAAGGATAAGACCACATGTCTTGCCTCAATTTTTAAAATCTAAAAAAATTTAAACAATTTATAATAAAATCAGGTGGAATAAAGTGATGACAAGTTAAATAATAATAGGCCAAGTCAGAAATAAAATAAATCAGATTAAGCAAGAAATTTAACAACTCTGGAAAACATGAGCTTTTGTCACCATCAAAAATGTTGAAATAGGGCTTCCCTGGTGACGCAGTGGTTGAGAGTCCGCCTGCCGATGCAGGGGACGCGGGTTCGTGTCCCGGTCCGGGAAGATCCCACATGCCACGGAGCGGCTGGGCCCGTGAGCCATGGCCGCTGAGCCTGCACGTCCGGAGCCTGTGCTCCGCAATGGGCGAGGCCACAGCAGTGAGAGGCCCGCGTACCGCAAAAAAAAAAAAAAAAAGTTGAAATGCCTATTCTCACCTGAAACCTGGCAAAGTCTCTCTTTTGAAAGAATGACATTTATATGCAAAAAAATATGGGGGTTTTGGCATTTTTTAGATAGAAATATCTAAAAACCTAGACATAGTTATTCCTTGATAGAAATATAAAATTAAGTAACAGCCCAAAGAGGCCATGTTCAGTGTCCCCAATAGTGAAAGGAAAGTAGTGACTACAATGATGGGACGGTGGCCTGGAGACCCCATTAAAATTCAAGTTTTGTGATCTAATTCTACAAAGTTAGAAAATCTTTTAAAACAGATGGAACTTCTTATGTCTCTTTAAATCTGATGGGCTGTCATCGAGAGATGATGTCCTCCCTTGGTCTTGTGGCTTTTCCGTCTAGGGTGAGGGTCAAGGGATTTGCCTACAATTTCAGGCTGATTCCAAACCAGAGGCAAGTCCTCCTTGTCATTATGTTTTCCTGTAATAGCTCAAGACCTCCTGCTCCACATTCAAGTTCATACTTTATTAAGGTACATGGGCTGAGTCTTTGCTTTCGTTGGTGTTACTGTGTCAAACAGCAAGAAGCCACCACCCGTAAGAGGCCAGAATTGGTCTTTGTGGTAGAAGAAGTGTTGGTCACCATGAGAGACAGAAGTTCTCTATGCATTTGGATATTTTAAATTTGGTGGTAGATTCTATTCAGGACTCGAGGGAGACCTCACAAAAGAACAGGTTATTTGAGAAAAACCAAATCTAAAGGACTGCAAAGAAGGAAGCAGTGTGTATCAAATGAGGCGTTGGATTGCTAAGGGACCACTGTCCAGCTCAGGGGCCCATGGAGAACTCACAAGGGAGGGTGAGGGTGGGAAGGGGGAGCAAGGAGAGTTGCAGAAGAAGATGGATCTAATAGAAAAACCGAACACTTCACTGTGTCTAATCATAAGAAAGGCCCAGAAATTCAGACCTTCACCAAGTTCCTCCATGACACTGGTGCGAGAAATTTTTTTTGTTTCATTTGTTTCCTAAAATAAAATTCATATTTCAAGAGAGAGTTTGGCTAATACAATCTAGCCATTTGTCCCCAAATTTGAAGAATGGTTATAATTTTCTAAAACACACTCTTGCTAAGCAATAGCATTCCATGTACACCAAAAGGCTGTAGATTACTCATCTACCTGATGGTCACAGAGGCACCTGTTGAAGTAGGAGATTGGTAGCCTCTTAATTTCAGTTTTTAAATAAGGCCCAAAATGATATTTCTATGAGTCAGTAGTAAGAAAAACCAGTTTTTCTTTTTGTAAGTGTGTGATGTTGCACGCAATAGACTTGCCAAAGTTTCTTATCCATCCATCCATCCACCCATCCATTGTTTTCAGCACTTACTCTGTACTAGGCATAGTGCCAAATGCATGCTGGGCATACAAAGATATCCCAATAAAAAGATACAAAGATATCCCAATAAAGTTAAGACAAGAAATCTGTCCATCATTTCTTTGTGAAGAGGTTAAGGTAAGCTCACTAGAGGCACTTTGATATACCAAGATGGCATCTACGAAAATGCCTGAAGAAACCATGAAACAATGCCTTTTATAATATTTCTTCACTTGACATTTTTTTTTCTTTCTCAAAGAACAGATAGCAAACTTATCAAAACTAAATAAAATAAAGACATTCTCAGGAAACTTTTTAAAGATTCCCAAGTGGGTGTTAACTGTGAATTTAGTTGAAGTGAGAGATATTTTTTCATTGTTTTAGACCTGTGAAAAATACCATCACCAACTCCAAAATACATGAATTAATTTCATTACCACAGGATTGGAAATCAATTTGCCTGCCTCTTACTACAGGTTTTCTTCTATTATCCCACCATCATTTTCACATTCACATTATTCTCTAGTACCATAGCAAAGTTATAGGCTATACAAAAGGAATTACATGTTTAACATGCACAGTAAGGAAAAAACCTGTGATCCCACTTGAAACTTTCAGACACCCTTATGTATATGGAGAACAACAGTCACTGCAGCATCCAACCTGCTAGAAAACACTGTATGGACAACTATGACGCTACTTTCAATTTAACTCTGTAGACCATCTAACTCAGAAGAGTACGTTTTCTTTTCGTTTTCCCTCTGAATTGCACCATACTTTGGCCAATGGTTCTGTGGTTGTTTCCAAGTAAGGTGGCGAATTGATGCAGTAAATTAAACATGCTTGCTGGGATGCACTTAGCATTGTTTCAAAGCTGTTAGGGCTTAAGGTAGCATTAGAATTCAGATAAGGGGCTTCCCTGGTGCCGCAGTGGTTAAGAATCCACCTGCCAATGCAGGGGACACGAGTTCGAGCCCTGGTCTGGGAAGATCCCACATGCCATGGAGCAACAAAGCCCATGTGCCACAACTACTGAGCCTGTGAGCTACAATTACTGAAGCCCGCGTGCCTAGAGCCCGTGCTCCGCAACAAGAGAAGCCACTGCAATGAGAAACCCGTGCACCACAACGAAGAGTAGCCCCCGCTCGCCGCAACTAGAGAAAGCCCACGCACAGCAACAAAGACCCAATGCAGCCAAAAATAAAATAAATAAAAAGAATTCAGATCAAATCTGGGGCCTTTAACAAACTTGCTTTTTTGTTTGTTTTTTGTTTTTTTGCAGGTTTTTTGCGGTACGCGGGCCGCTCACTGTCTGTGGCCTGTCCTGTTGCAGAGCACAGGCTCCAGACGCGCAGGCTCAGCGGCCATGGCTCACGGGCCCAGCTGCTCCGCGGCATGTGGGATCTTCCCGGACCGGGGCACGAACCCGCGTCCCCTGCATTGGCAGGCGGACTCTCAACCACTGCGCCACCAGGGAAGCCCCAGAAACTTGGTTTTTTTAAAAATTAAAGTGTAAATACATATAGTAAACTATGTGTATCTTAAGCGTACAGTTCATTAAGCGTTAATAACTGTTTACACCCAAATCAACACATAGAACAACTGCATTACTCTAAAAGTTCTCTCATTTTCTTTTCTGGTCTGTTCCCTCTGTTTGCCAGAGGCAAACACTATTCTGTTTTTCATTCCATGGATTAGTTTTGCCATTTCTTGAAGTTTATAGAAACGGAATTGTACAGCAAGTCTTCTTTTGTGTCTGACTTCTTTCACTGAGCATAATACTTTTTATATCCTTTTATTTTGATCATGTATCAGTAGTTCATTGTTTTTATTGATGAGTAGTATTCCATTATATAAATATACCACAATTTGATTATTCATACTCCTGTTGATGGGCATTTAGTTAGTTTTTTCTGTCATGAAAAAAGCTACGGTGAACATTGGTGTACCTATCTTTTTATGGACATATGACATGTTTAATTTTAAATTTAAGCTGTAATGAAGTCAGAACATCAGATACCTAAACTTTAATTAAGTGGCCACTTGGAGTAAAATCAGAGTATAAAGAAGATGGACTAGGAGATGGATACATTTAGTAAGATCTATAACCAGGGGGGGAACCAGAACACACCAGGGGCTCCACACTGCACTGTTCTCATTTTAGCTCTGAGCACTTCAGCCCAGCTGCGCTGTGAGCTGTCATGGGAATAAGTAGACATCAGTTAGAGTTATACGTGAAAAGACATACTTAGAGACAGACATACATGGGTTAAGTTCTGGCTCAGTAACTTAAGACACATTAATTGACCACTCTGAGCCTTAGTCTTTCTCGTCTGTAAGACAAAATAATTCCCAATGTGATAGGTATAAATATTAAATGGGATGTAAGAGTTAAGGTCATAGCACATTTAATTTGTATAAAATATAATTAGAGATAGCATAATTTGTGTATCATAATGAGACAAAATATATTGAGGTTATAATTTGAGTCCTAGCTCATACGCTATAGATAGTGGGATGATTTAAATTAAAAAAAAATTGTTGGATGTTAACTAGACTTACTGTAGTGATCATTTCACAATATATATAAATATCAAATCATTATGTTGTATATCTGAAACGAATCTAATGTTGTATGTCAATTATACCTCAGTAAAAAAATAATTTTTGTTTTGTTTTAAGTAGGTGATTCTGTGGTTAAGCTTACATAAGGCAAACTGTTGCAATAAATGACACACACTCTGATGGATAAAACCCCTAACATTAGTGACTTAATAAATAAAATCCCATTTCAGGATCCTTTCCTTAAATTTTGCCAAATGTTCAACGTTGTTGTTCTCTATCATCGAAATTGACTGCAAAGGGACATCATTAATGAAATGAGATTTTACATATTCCATCTTTGAAAATGTCTTTTCACACGGTTAGATCCAGCTAAATACTGATATCAGTCCATAAGCATGCGATTTTAGTTGAGCATATTCATTACTTGGAAGGCATTGATAGAATTCTATTAGATTTGCCTCTTGATATTTGCCTTTTATCCTGTCATTACACTGCAAATTAATTACCCTCAATTGAAGGTAAATGGAAGCTCCTCGATTTCATTAGTTAAATAAATTTTATATTTTTATTAAATACATTTTGAAATTTGAAAAATGTCCTTCACACTTCCATGGAGGTCTGAAAGATGCTGCTGGAACTACAGTTCGAGCTTGGAAAATATATCTGCTGCAAATTTTTGTGAGAATGGAGATCTCACTACTTGTTTGAACATTTGACAGCCTGGGAAATGTATAAAGCATTGCAGGTGTAAGCAAGAATTATTGGTCCCCATTGTAGTGATCATTTCATAATGTATGCAAATGTCAAATCATAGTGTAATACACCTGAAACTAACATAACATCATACATCAACTGTATCTCAATTAAAAAAATAATTATTGGTCCCTAATAACTTATATTTTCGTTTACTTAGGTGGCCAAATCTTACTGATAACTGGAATTTTCTATTAAATTTAGTAAAATACAATATAATTCTCAACTTAAATTAATTTTTAATTAAATTATTTCATATACAACACAATTTACTGAATGACTCTCTGAAACATTTTTTCTCATAATAATTATTTATTATGTTCTATAGCCCTGTGGAATACATTCCTTTTTCTATTGTTTTCCTGATCCCAGCACCTTTCTTTTCAGCCTCCATTAAACTCCTGCTTTGGGCTTTTCTATTAAGGATTTTGGGGAAACAATCGACTAAAGAGCATTAGTGTTGTCATTCAAAATATTGTGTTGCCAGTTTTTACTATACTGTCACTTTTAAATCATGTTGTAAGAGCAAATAGCAAATTTAGAAATTGTTAACATAACTATTCATTCATCCTTTATTAGAATTAGAATTCATTTTAGCTTCTCTTAGTCTCAGTTTCCATATTTTTAATATGAGGACATGATACCTATTTTAAAGTCCTTATGAGCAGTAAGATAGTGCGTATGGAGTGTCTGCTACTGTGAGTCTTCAATATATTTCACTCCTTGGATCTTAAATTACTTAACCGTAACATTAAACATTCCTTTTATAGATTTTGCTTACATATATTCCTTTTATTGCTAAGCACCTCAAAAAATTTGTTGTTCATATGACAGTTCACTTTCATCATACTCTAGGGAAACATAACAGTATAGTTTTCTGAATCACATGTGTATGAATTTAAAGTATCCTTAAAATATACGTGTGTGTGTGTGTGGGGGGGGGGGGTGTGTATCTAAACACAACATGTGCGTATATTTAAAACAGTCTTTCCTCTACTGTTTTATTATATCTATAAATATGTTGCCTTTTCACTAATTAAACATTTTTTAGTGAGAAAATTAGGGAGGAAAATGAAAAAAGTATCAGCCATCATTCCTTGAGGCATATCATTCACAGACCATAGAAAAAGAACAAAACAGTTTGTGGACCACTGCAGCCTGAAACCAACTATTAGCAAACCAATGCTTTTCAAATGCAGAGGGTCACAGGGAACCCAGTACGATCTGCTGTTTCCAAGGATCTCAGGAGCAACACCCCATGCAGCAATGTTTTCTTTGGTGGCATCTTGTTAACTCACGAGCCGCAAACTTTCGTGCTTAAAATGTGGTTGAAAATCTAAGCAGAAACTTGTAAATGAGTAGTTTAGTGTCTTAAAACCATATACTTAGCCAAATGAAGGTGTGGCCCGTGATGTTTCTCTTTAGATGCCCAAACTTTGAAGAGCAAAGGGTCAGATCACTTTTAGGCACTGCTTGCATGTATGTAGAGACCTCTCTCCTCTTATTTTCTCCCCCAAATATTATTTTCATAGCTTGGTGAAATAGGAGTCACCTTCTATATTTGCCACGTTTGAATATGAAGACTGTGGTGGTGGTTTTAATAACTCAGGAGTATTCACATGCTTCCACCCTGGAGCTATTCTAAAGAGAAACCACATTTCCAGAAATAAGCAAAGCAAACAAAAGAAAAACGAATGTGATGTCTTTTAGATTGCAGGTAGTAAGGTTACTGGTGAAACAATGTTTGGCTCTGTGATGTCTTTTAGATTGCAGGTAGTAAGGTTACTGGTAAAACAATGTTTGGCTCTGCAAATATATTTTCCCCTGCCATTAAGATGTAAATATAACTAGATATTTCTGCTCGGCTTTATTTTGGGACCCTCTGAATGTCAGTGGCAGGTCAGAAGGGAGATGGACTGAGGAACCCTGGAGAGCTGGAAGACCATGCCTGCTTGCAGGCTGTCCTGGCCTCAGGAGTGGCTCATTCTGTTGGCCTTTTCTCCTGGTCCTCCTTTGAATCTTGGTGAAAAGAAGGCCAATATTTCCTTTATTGCCCCCCCCTTCTCATTTCTTATCCTTTCTGATGCCCAAAGACTCCAGAGCTTCTTGCTACTATCACCTTTCTGAAGACAAATGAAGAATGAGTTATTTATTCATTTGTTTATTCATTCAGCAAGTATCTAGAGATCATCTACTATGAATATGGTCACAGAGTTCTAGGCTAGACATTCAAGGGTATAAAAAGAAATGAAGGGAAGGCCTTCAAGATGGCAGAGGAGTGAGACACGGAGATCACCTTCCTCCCCACAGATACATCAGAAATACATCTACACGTGGAACAACTCCTACAGAACACCTACTGAAGGCTGGCAGAAGACCTCAGACCTCCCAAAAGGCAAGAAACCCCCCACGTACCTGGGTAGGGCAAAAGAAAAAAGAATAAACAGAAACAAAAGGATAGGGACGGGACCTGCCCCAGTGGGAGGGAGCCGTGAAAGAGGAAAGGTGTCCAGACACTAGGAGCCGAAACTCTGCAAGCCAGAAGGGTGTGGCAGGACATATTTAAAGTGATAAAAGGTAAAAACCTACGACAGAGATTACTCTACCCAGCAAGGATCTCATTCAGATTTGATGGAGAAATTAAAACCTTTACAGACAAGCAAAAGCTAAGACAATTCAGCACCACCAAACCAGCTTTACAACAAATGCTAAAGGAACTACTCTAGGTAGGAAACACAAGAGAAGGAAAAGACCTACAATAACAAACCCAAAACAATTAAGAAAATGGTAATAGGAACATACATATCGATAATTACCTTAAAAGTAAATGGATTAAATGCTCCAAACAAAAGACACAGACTGGCTGAATGGATACAAAAACAAGACCTGTATATATGCTGTGTACAAGAGACTCACTTCAGACCTAGGGACACATACAGACTGAAAGTGAGGGATGGAAAAAGATATTCCATGCAAATGGAAATCAAAAGAAAGCTGGAGTAGCAGTTCTCATATCAGACAAAATAGACTTTAAAGCAAAGACGATTAAAGAGACAAAGAAGGACGCTACATAATGATCAAGGGATCAATCCAAGAAGAAGATATAACAATTGTAAATATTTATGCACCCAACATAGGAGCACCTCAATACATAAGGCAAATGCTAACAGCCATAAAAGGGGAAATCGACAGTATCACAATAATAGTAGGGGACTTTAACACCCCACTTTCACCAATGGACAGATCATCCAAAATGAAAATAAATAAGGAAACACAAGCTTTAAATGATGCATTAAACAAGATGGACTTAATTGATATTTATAGGACATTCCATCCAAAAACAGCAGAATACACTTTCTTCTCAAGTGCTCGTGGAACATTCTCCAGGATAGATCATATCTTGGGTCACAAATCAATCCTTGGTAAATTTAAGAAAATTGAAACCGTATCAAGTATCTTTTCCAACCACAACGCTATGAGACTAGATATCAATTACAGGAAAAAACCTGTAAAAAATACAAACACATGGAGGCTAAACAATATGCTACTAAATAACAAAGAGATCACTAAAGAAATCAAAGAGGAAATCAAAAAATACCTAGAAATAAATGGCAATGAAAACAGGACCACCCATAACCTATGGGATGCAGCAAAAGCAATTCTAAGAGGGAAGTTTATAGCAATACAATCCTACATCAAAAAACAAGAAACATCTCAAATAAACAACCTAACCATACACCTAAAGAAATTGGGTTTCTATATCCGGTTTCTATATTACATGGTATAATTCCCTAAATTGTGCCTTTAATTGTTAAATAATTATACGATAATTTATATGATTTGATGTATTGGGATTTTGAGTAGCTATTCAAGTAAATAGCATTCCTCTTCTTCACCCAGGCAGAACAAGTTAAGAAATAAAATTTAATGGATGGTATATGGAAGACTGCCTTCCTCATTTGAGGGCTCAGTGCAAAATGAAAATATGAACCTATTTGTTTAATAATCATTAAGAATTCAAGACAGGGACAGCAGAGCATTAAACCAAGCCCAGGGACCTCTAAGCACAGGGACCTTCTAAGCGTGGGGTCCTGTGCGACTGCTCAGGAGGCAAGCCATGTGGCCAGACTTAGTATATGGAAGTCTAAGTACCAACCTGGTTGCTAATGGAGCTGATGTAGGAGAATGTGTGAGAGTGGAATGGGCCTGCTAACTCAGACTTACCCTGCTGGTGACTGACCAATACCACATTTTCCTCGCAATAGTCCAACTCTGTAAGTGTTCAAAAAGTTAATCACTTACAAATCTGGTAATACATAAAACTATGTTAAGTGATGACGTATCATAGATAATTATGTATCATAAAGGAAAGTTCTGAGTAATGTCGTTAAGTCTCCTCTCACCTATTTTTTGCCTATTATACTTTCTCTTAACTTTTGCAAAAAGATTTGCTGCTGAGTCATGGAAGCTAGATGTCCCAGGAGATGGTCTCGCCTTCCTTCTTCACGTGCTATGAATAGCACAGGCACTGGCCATGTGCACTGAGCCCGCAGCAAGTGAGTGCTGGGCTTCAACCCTGTAGTAAAGAGGCCACTCCCAGTGATGGGAAGGAACTTGTCCTTCATGGCAATTTCATTCTTGGCTTTTCTTCTGAGAAGACACAAGTGAAGGACACAATTAGTGTCAGCAATGATGGGGTGTGTTTATTTTTCATGGTGTGGACATCCAACTTCTGGGACCAGTTCTGAGGTCAGTACTCGAGCGGCCACCCAATGGTTTCTTTCTTTTTGGTGTTTGTTGTCCTGGAGGAGTTAGAACTAAAAAAGTAAGGGTCGTGACATGCTGGAAATATGGCATGTCACAAAGAGAATAAAATGCAGTTATGTGATACACCAATTGCACACATGAATTCCATCCAAGTCCTCACACTGAACCAACTGCTAGTAGCAGTTATGCCGTGAATAGGTTCAGACACAGCCTTGAGATCTGGAGAATCCAATCAGACGTTCTAATATTATTAAGGGTTGTATGCTCCAAAAAGTCAGGAAAAAGGAGAGAATAATGAATTCTGTTAATGATTTTTAGCAAGTGGATAAGAAGACATTTACATATTTTAAGAGCCAATGAATTACAAACTTCAACTGTGTACCTGCTGAATGAGGATTACAAACTAACTTTACTTGAAAATTGGGAATAAAATAATTCAAATCTGAGAAAATAGGTATGTACCCAACTTTTCCTTTATGTTTGGAGTCATTGATATAGCAACTGTAAAATGGTTCACTGTGTCCCATCAGTGTCTTAAACAAGGACCTAGTGGCACACTGATCGATACCACTGGTACTTAAAAAACAAACAGACTACAAATCCACTTGCTGAGAACGAAGCCTAACAATATTTTCCTAGGAAAAAACACTCAAAATCATTGGGAGTGGCATAATTATTTTCTTAGTGAGTATCCATATTTTAAACGTGGAAAATTTAATATTAAGTATACAGGTTGTAAAGATAATTAAACCTGTATTATTCATGTTTTGAATTAAAGAATTAATATATTTGGCATTCTAGATATTTATAAGGTCGAAGAGAATTTTCTAGACCAAAAGTCAACCTTGTAATTTACTATAAGGAACAAATTTTTGGTTGCTGATTGTTGTACTTTATATTTGCGTTCTAGCTCATTGATTGATGTTCTTATCTTTATCATTTCCTTCCATTTTCTTTTCTTTTAATTTATATATATATATATATATATATATTTGGCTGCATTGGGTCTTCGTTGCTGAGCATGGGCTTTCTCTAGTTGAGGCGAGCGGGGGCTACTCTTCGTTGCGGTGTGCGGGCTTCTCATCGCGGTGGCTTCTCCGCAGCATGTGGGATCTTCCCAGACCAGGGCTCGAACCCGTGTCCCCTGCATTGGCAGGTGGATTCCTAACCACTGCGCCACCAGGGAAGTCCCCCTTCTGTTTTCTTATTCAATTTGTGTTCATTTTCTACCTCCTTGAGTGAATAATTAGATCATTAATTTTTAGCCTTTCTCGTTTTCTACCATATGTATTTAAGGCTATATATTTCTCTTCCAAGCACAGCTTTAACTGTATCTCATAAGTTTTGATAAACAGTATTTTCATTATTTTGCAGTTAACATTTTTTTCTGGTTTTTATTATGACTTTTTTCTTTGATGGATTATTTAGGAGTATATTGCTTAATTTTCAAACATATGGGTATTTTAAAGTTTTCTTTTTGTTTTTCTATCTAGTTGATATCTACCATGATCAGAAATAGTATTCTGATTTCAATCCTTTGAAATTTGTTGAGAATTGCTTTATGTTCCAAATTTGGTTGATTTTGATAGATCATCCATGTGCATTTGATAAGATCCTCTCTTCTAGAGTTATTGGGTACAGTGTTTTGTATATATTCAATTAGGCCAAGTCTGTTATGTATGCTATTCAAATATTCTAAATCCTTTTTTCTTGCTGTTGTCTATTTCTTCTATGGATTACTGAGAGAATTGTGTTAAAATCTCTTACTAAGAAAATGAATTCATTCATTTCTAAGTTCTGTCATTTAAAAATCTGTATATTTCAGGTTAAGTTTCTAGGTCCATACAAATTTAAACTTGTTGCATCTCTTGGTAAGCTGGTCTTTTTATTATTATAAAATGTCCACCTCTATCTCTAGTAATAGTTTTCAGTTTAAAGTCTGGTGTCTCTGATACGGGTATTGCGTGTTCTCACCTGGTTGAACTTGCTATTGAAACCCCAACTCTGATTAAATCCACCTTTCTACCTACTCCACCCCTGGATCTGTTCAACTAAACGTGGCCAGAGAAACACCATGTTGGTTGCTCTTGCTTCATCATCATGACCATGAATTTCAAGGGGCCTCCTAATGCTGCCTCGCAATCATCCTATGTTTCTCTAGTTCTTTCATTCTCTCTCTCCCTGCTAACTACTGCTTCATGTCTTCCTCTCCTTCATCCACATTCTCAGCTGAAGACCTGCTTTGCTAATTCACTGAGAAAAAATGGAGCTGTCCGAAGTGAGCTGGCACAGATTTCCAGCATCCCACCAGCCCATGTTGTAGCATGCGTGCCCATGTATTCTGTTCTGTATGTCACTATCGATGAACTTTCTGTAATCCTGTCTAAGGTGCACTAAGTTCCACCTGCTCTTACCTGCTCAAGGCTCCACTCCAGCAATCCTCACCTGTCTCCTAATTTAAAAATTCCCCGCTCCCCTTGACCATTCCCGATAGGACATAAGCATGCAGGTTTCCCCATACTATCTCAAAAACACCTCTCTCTGACCCTATACTGATAACAGATCGATCAAATGCTTACGCATGGGGGGAAATATACTACTTTCACCTTTTATATTGGCAAAAGTGTAAAATCGGATTAAAGAGTCCCTGTGGAGTATTGGGTAAGAGCCTGTGTTTGGAGTCAGACTACATGGGTAGTCCTACTGCTAGGAACACATCTTTGAACACATTTTTGGACTTTTCTATCCTTCAGTTTCTTCATTTGTAAAATGAGAATCCGAATTATACCTACCTCATAATAGTGCCCATCAATAGGGCACCAGTAAATAAGTTAGATCCATCCATTTCTTGAGAATTCACCTCTGTCTGTGTGCAGATAAGGAGATTTTCAAGTTATTTATATAACAAGATATATTTTTTCAATAAAAAAGCATGGGGCAGAATAGTCTTGCCTAGGATGCTACCGTTAGTGTAAAAAAGAAGGATAAAAAATTAAGTTTTGTATACACTCACATATGCATAAAGAAGCTCTGGCAATCTCAAAACACTAAAAACAGAACCACCATATGACCTAGCAATTCCACTCCTGGGTAGATATCCGAAAGAAACAAAACACTAATTCAAAAAGATGCATGCACCCTAACGTTCATAGTAGCATTATGTACAATTGCTAAACAAATGAGTGAAATTCTGCCATTTGCAACATGCAACAACATGGATGGACTCGGAGGGTATTATGCTAAGTGAAATAAGTCAGACAGAGAAAGACAAATACCGTATAATATCACTGATATGTGGAATCTGAAAAATACAACAAACTAGTGCATATAACAAAAAAGAAGCAGACTCACAGAGAGAGCAAATTAGTGGTCACCAGTGGGGAGAGAGAAGAAGGGAGAAGCAAGATAGGAGTAGGGGATCAAGAAGTACAAACTATTATGTATGAAATAAGCTGCAGAGATATATTGTACAACACGGAGAAGAGAGCCAATATTTTATAATAACTATAAATGGAGTATAACCTTCAAAATTGTGAATCACTATATTGTACACCCATAACTTATATAATAGTGTACATCAACTATATTTCAATTTAAAAAAACTTTTAAAAAGTAAAACTAAAAAAGCAGCGCTGGCAAAATTCACAAGAAACTGTTAGCGGTGGTTCTTGGGGGAGTGGGCACAACGGGAGGCTGTGAGATCATAGTCATAGGAGTAGGAAGAAAACTTCACTGCATGCCTTTTTATACTTTATGATAGATAGATTCACATTATGATAGATAGACTGGAGAAAATGCCAGAACATGTTAGTTCTCTGCTTAAAATCCTCCAAATAGCTTTTCACCTTTCTTGGAGAGCAATTTGGGGTGTTTTTTTAACATCTTTATTGGAGTATAATTGCTGTACAATGGTGTGTTAGTTTCTGCTGCATAACAAAGTGAATCAGTTATACGTATACATATATCCCCATATCCCCTCCCTCTTGCATCTCCCTCCCTCCCACCCTCCCTATCCCACCCCTCTAGGTGGTCACAAAGCACCGAGCTGATCTCCCTGTGCTATGCGGCTGCTTCCCATTGCACTGTTGGTGGGAACGTAAATTGAACCATTTGGTTTTACGGTGACCTACAGGGCTCTGAGTTCTTTGGTTCTCTTCGCTTTCTCCAACCTCTTCTTTCTCTCTGCGCACCCACTCTCACAGTCATGCAACTCCTTGCCATCCCTTGAAAATATCAAACACACTCTTCCTCGTTGCTGTTGTTCTCTTGGTTTCAGTGCATTTCCTTCAATATACTTGTGGCTTGAGCTCTCACTTCCTTCAGGTATCCGATCCACCAGATGCTTCTCCTGATCATCCTATACAAAGAGCATGCCTCTATCTCAGTCATTCTTTTATTTTTTATTTTATTTTATCTTATTTTTTGCAGTATGTGGGCCTCTCACTGTTTTGGCCTCTCCCGTTGCGGAGCACAGGCTCCGGACGCGCAGGCTCAGTGGCCATGGCTCACGGGCCCAGCCGCTCCGCGGCACGTGGGATCTTCCCGGACCGGGGCACGAACCCGTGTCCCCTGCATCGGCAGGCGGACTCTCAACCACTGCGCCACCAGGGAAGCCCCAACATAATTGTTTTCTTTCACAGTTCTAGCGGTTGGAAGTCCAAGATTAAGGTGTCTGGAAGTTGGTTTCTTCTGAGGGAAATGAAGGAGAATCTGTTCCATGCCTTTCTCCTAGGTTCTTACAGTTTGCTGGCAATCTTAAATCCTTTGAAGAATCAAAAACATCATTTTACTTTACTCTGTTCAAGCCTGTCTTGCTTCAGTGGTTATGTTGTATTAAGCATAAATTGATTCATTTTCTTTATAGTCTTTCCATAAAAATTGCTCTTCAATGATGTAATATGAATGGGATTAAAAATATATGTACATAGAATCCTGCTTTATAGATTCCCTCCCAGAAATACAGGCATTCTTGTCTAATTTCAAACACCTGGTTCGTGTACCCCAAAAAACACAACAGCAACAAGAATTTTTAAATAGGCGAAACCTACTGTGCTCTGTATCCAATGCATCGCTCCCCCTCTGCAGGAAAATGACCAGACTCTCACCGTTCTTTGGGAACAGTCTACACAGCGTTTCTTTCCTGCCACCTCTGTGCTTCTTTAGTTGATTGCAGCCCTGATTCTCGCATGTACTTTCTTGGATTTTTCAGATATAAATATGTTCTCATCAAAGAATCTTTTTCTTTTTTTTTTTTTTTTTGCGGTACGCGGGCCTCTCCCTGTCGTGGCCTTTTCCGTTGCGGAGCACAGGCTCCGGACGCGCAGGCTCAGCTGCCATGGCTCACGGGCCCAGCCGCTCCGCGGCACGTGGGATCCTCCCGGACCGGGGCACGAACCCATGTCCCCTGCATTGGCAGGCGGACTCTCAACCACTGCGCCACCAGGGAAGCCCCAAATAATCTTTTTCTTATATCCTGTTTATCTCTCTCTCTCTGTCCCTCATTTCAACCCATCTGCAAACCCCAAACCCACCAAAACATGGCTGATCTGTTTGAACATACTTCTATAAAATATCTCTAAAAAGCAAGAGGGAAGCTGCCCAGGCATGTGGATTCCTAGCTCCATGGAGCGCGAGTGGCGTGCGGAGCGGCAACCTCTGTCAACCTTCCACCGTCCACGGTCCCGTGGGACCTGGGTTCACCACCCACCCACCACGTCGCTGGAGCTGGCACACGCCTACGGTCCCCACCCGTGGAGCCTCGGCACTAGGACCAGAGCTGCCAGAGCTCAGACCACAGGCCTGTGTGGTGGCCTCCGGCAGTCCACACCCCATCACCGTGCATTTGAGTCGCCCTATACTCTTGTGCCTCAGTTGCCCTCTCCTGGTCATCAGGCCCTGCCCAGCTAAGAGGCCCGCCCACAAGGTACTTTTTATTGTACGTGGAGCTTCTTAAAAGGTCAGGCTTATTAAGGTATAACTTACATGCAATAAGGTACAGTTTTGACAAATGCATACAATCCTGGAACCATCACCACAACGTACGTATGATATTTTCATCACGCTGAAAAGTTTCCTCAAGCCGCTTTGCAGTCCATATCCTTCTCCATCCCCAGATTACAGTAGGTAATGAATATTTGATGAGCAAATTTTAGTTCCCTCCTGCGCTCCGTGAGTTCTAACATCCGATAACTAGAACTCAGTCCAAATATCACAACTACAAAGAAACCAGTCCTTTAATCCAGGAAACACAAAATACATTGGAGAAAAAGAGCAACAACAAAAGAAGAGAGAAATAAATTTTCTAATGAAGTGATATATTTTATCGAACCATAAACTTGTTTTTAAAGTGAAGTTCTATTTTTTAAAATTTATTAATTAATTAATTTTATTTTTGGCTGCATTGGGTCTTCGTTGCTGTGCGCAGGCTTCAGTTGCGGTGAGCAGGGGCTACTCTTTGTTGCGTTGTGTGGGCTTCTTATTGCAGTGGCTTCTCTTGTTTTGGAGCATGGGCCCTAGGCGTGCAGGCTCAGTAGTTGTGGCTCGCGGGCTCTAGAGTACAGGCTCAGTAGTTGTGGCGCACGGGTTTTGTTGCTCCGTGGCATGTGGGATCTTCCCGGACCAGGGCTCGAACCCATGTCTCCTGCATTGGCAGGAGGATTCTTAACCACTGCACCACCAGGGAAGTCCCTGAAGCATAAATTTCTAAAGCTCTTGAAAAAAACTGGAAATCACTTCAGAATACCCATTAAAAGGCCTCTCTACCTCTTCATCCTACTCTGATTATAACCATTTTTCTCAAATATTTACAATAAGATTTAAAACATTTATTGATTTGGAAGCTAATTACTAGTAGAGTCAGTATTCAATTTTCAAATGGGTTGTTTGCAAGTTCAATTGTAAATCAGCTGTTTCTATCTCAGCAGGTGTTTTTATATACGTATATAACGTTATAAAAAATGAGTGTTTAAATATTGTTCAAAAAGAGTATTCTAATATTTGTTATTTGCATGAATTCTAGATTCTGGAACCTGGGGAGAGACACAGTAAATATTTAGGAGGGAAAATGATCAGGACTTGAAATATCAAGTTGGAATATAGGAGATGAAGTTTATGGATGAATAAAATAATGGCTCCTATGATTTGGACTTGGCAATGCCACCCACTGAAAGAGAGAACACACAGTATGAGGCATAGAGCAGGAGTTGAGAGATGACAAATTGCATCTGATGTGACTGTGGAACATACAAGTAGACAAGTCCAGCTGGAGTTGGAAACAAATCTGAAATTTGGGGAAGAGGTTATCTGCGTATGGGTGGTCGTTGAGACCATGAGACAATTAGATTCCTAAAAGAGTATAACGTGTGAAAAATATAATTCACCAAATATCGAATTACTCAAAGCTCTCTGAGGAAACATCAATATATAATACATGGTCAGATAAGAGAAACCCATAAAGAGAAAGAGGGAAGACAGTCAAAGATTCTGTTTGGAGTATCATTATAGGCTCAAAAGAAAAACAATTGAAAACACTCTAAGTAAATCTGACTCAAATGCCACATAGACCTGGATGTGAAGGAGGTCATGGGACAAAGGCGTCAAGCTTTAACAAATCTCCGCTTCCCACCACAGTCTGTCAATCTGCCAGCCAGCTGTACCATCATCACCTGGGAAGCTTTTTAAAGATAAACATTCCAAGCCCCTTGCCTGTGTATTTTGACTTAGGGGGTCTTACATGAGGCTCAGGACTCGGTATTTTTAGAAGCTTCCTCAATCCAACATTCCGCCAGCTTTGGACACTTCTTCCTAACACCTTCACCCCTCACCACCTCAAGGTGCACACTTTATTTTTTTTTCTTACAGAAGAAAATAAGACTCGGTGTATTTCTTGAACTTGGAGATGCATGGCTGAAGACAGAAAGTACCTTCTGTTTTCCTAGTTGTCACGAACTTTTGTGACTAAGAGAAATGTATAATTGCCAAGCTCAGAAACACCTGGAAATAAAAGAGGTTATTATAAAAATAAACACCTGTAGACAGTATTTATTTTACTGAAAAAATAATGGTTTAGAGGAAAAATCAAACCTATAATAAAATTAATTATTGTTCTGTAAGCCATCCTAAAGGAGGGTTTCCAATAAAAGGGGTTCATTGTCACCATTCAGCTCTGCACATGGCTGTCTGGGAGCTAAGGGCTGCAGCTTCTCTTGGACGGGCATTATGTGATAACCTGAAGGGTCCCAAATAGGTTTACCCACCCAGAAATCCACAGAGCACTGGTCTTCCTCAAGGTGTTGCTAGGTGGTCCACGAAGTAAATGTTTGTCAAGTAATTTTTAAAACTGCTCTTTACTCCATCCTTTTTTGGTGTTTCACAGTGAATATTAGCATACGAAGGGCCTGAATCGTCCTGCAGTCAAGAACCCATTAATTTTCTTTATTCTATTGGTTCCCCAATTTTTTGGACCACACTTTACTTTTTATATAAAACACAGTCATGGAAATGGCGCGCCAGGCAATATCATGGCAAACTTTATAATTCCAGTGAGAACAAGAAAAGAGTAAATAGGTGATCATCTATGAGCAAAAATGAGGAAAACCTTAGGATAATTTGGAATAATAACATTTGACTGTTAATCTTGATAATACACAGTTTCTGAGTTAAGATAGAGTATGTCAGCATGTTGTAATATAAATGATAGTTCAAAGGAAATAGTTTAGAAATGTAAGGCACGCTACTAACTTTATGTTAGCAATATTCATCTCCGTAAATTATCGGGATAATTTAAAATATTGTTACCTATTCATAGAAGTATAATAATTCCTAGGAGCTTTTTCTTACTAATGCTAGTAGCGTATGTTTGCTTAAAAGTATGAAGTTCATGTCGTTCAACATGCAGCTTACCTTTCTGGATGCATCTCCCATTGTTTATGCCATGCTCTAGCTTGCTACACTGAACTCCACAGCACTCTCAAACATGTAATGAATTTTTTTTTTTTTTTTTTTTTTTGCGGCACGCGGGCCTCTCACCGCTGTGGCCTCTCCCGTTGCGGAGCACAGGCTCCGGACACCCAGGCTCAGCGGCCATGGCTCACGGGCCCAGCCGCTCCGCGGCATGTGGGATCTTCCCAGACCGGGGCACGAACCCACGTCCCCTGCATCGGCAGGCGGACTCTCAACCACTGTGCCACCAGGGAAGCCCATGAATTTTTTTTTAAAAGTCTATTGAATTTGTTACAATATTGCTTCTCTGCTATGTTTTGGTTTTCTGGCCGCGAGGCATGTGGGATCTTAGCTCCCCGAACCGCACCCCGTTCATTGGAAGGCAAAGTCTTAACCATTGGACCGCCAGGGAAGTCCCTGTAATGAAGTTTTAAATTCTAAATTCCCTACACATTTGCTCACACTGTCATCTTGGCCTGGAATGTCTTCATCACTCATCTCTCAACGCTTCCTCCAATCTACATTTCCTTCTCAAACTACTATTGGTCCTGACCACATGGTATTAGACTTTAATCTGTCTCTTCCACTAAATTGTGAATTCCAATAGGACAAGAACTAAATCATGCTTCCTTGGGTAACACGTAGGATTTTAAGGACTTTTCTACTGTAATTAAATTTAGAATACTCGATAATACAGTTCCTTCCCTAATTAAAACACATCCTCCAGTGGTCTGAGTTAATGAGATTCGGTAGAAGGTGTCAAACGCGTCTAGCCCTCACCATTTGGAGATCTTACTGTTAAGAGTTTGTCGGATCCTGGCTGTAAAACATTGAGCAGCCTCCTTGAGACACAACGGGGTCGATTAGGGATGCAGAAGCTCTGGCCCAGCAATAACACTTTTTGTCCTTGAGGCAGAACTTAAAGTTTGATAACAATGTAAATAACAAGGGCAACAACAGAGTAGCTGTCCCGAGTACTATTCTAAGGGCTTTACCTCTGTTTATTCACATAATCCTCCCAACTACCCCACGAGGTAGTCACTATCATTATCCTTCCCACTTAAAGGAGGGGAAACTGAGGCACAGAGAGGTTAAGTAACTCGTCCAGTGTTACCCAACTTATAAGTGGTAGAACCAGAATTCAACCTCTAGATTCATTTTGATGGACAAAACAGAATCAGTAAATGCCATAGGTGTGGAATTTCTGGAACTAGACTACCTGTGTTCATAGCCCAGTTGTGGTCTTGGGTAAGAAATTATCTTCTGTGGTCTCATCTATAAAAATACCTTGTAGCCGTTTTAATTAGAGTGAGTTTTTTTGCTGTGCCAATCTGACTGTCTCAGGTTCTACCTGTTAGAATGAGTTCCTTTGTCCAATCTTTCAGGGTCATTTCTGAGAACAGAGAAGGATTTTTGCTGGGAAGGCCATACCACCTTAACAGTCCATGAGGTTTTTTGCAATACAATTCCATTAAAATTGCATTTTTAAAATTGTCTTGAAGTAGAGTTGATTTACAATGTTGTGTTCATTTCTGCTGTACAGCAAAGTGACTCAGTTATACATATATATTCTTTTTCATATTCTTTTCCGTTATAGTGTATCGTAGGATATTGAATATAGTGCCCTGTGCTATACAGTAGGACCTTGTTGTTTATCCAGCTAGTCAGCTGATTGTTTATCTTGTTCTCAAAACTCCTATCAGTGACAGAAAGGCTTTCCATCACACTCTGCATCTCAAGTTGAAGCAGGGCCCCAGTCCTCATGGCTTCTTCACAACGTAAGTGAACGCTCTGTCCTTCCTGTTAGCGGTGAGCTTTACAGACTCAGCCTCAGGTTCTGTGACAGGCCAGGCAGTGGTGACAAAGTGGGGCTGATCTGTCCCGGAATGCTCTGATCTGTCCCTGGGCTGTATTCCTGCCCATTTGCTGGTCAGTGAGAAGGATCAAGTCTTTGGACTGGCAGTGGATTTGCAGCAGAGGGTTTTTTTTTGAAAGAAGATCAGTGCTTCCTGACTCTTCTAGCTTCCCCCAAATATCTCCATTTCAAATACCCCAAATCCCTCATTTTCTTCAACAAGGCACTTATTTTTTTGCAGGTCTCAGGGAATTTGTCACTTGCCACCCAAGCAAGGCTTTGGTCATCTCAAGCTTCGTGGCCTTCCTTAGCTAGGCCTCAGATGGAAAATGCCTTTTCTTCACAAGGCTATGCACTGAACTGATGTCCCTTATCTGCTTTCCAACAGGCCCACCTGAAGGGAGCTCCTGTCTCTCTGCAGTCCTTGCTGGAGGCCACCCTGCCTACAGCTTCTAACACAGGCACCCCGCCAAGTTGCCAGCAAGCCTCAATGCTCCAGGGTTAGTGGCGTGAAGTCCGAGTCCCCAGAGGCAGCAGGGTGATTAGGCTGCTGGCCTTGCTGCTGCATGAGACCTGCAGTTTCCCATCGTCCTACATGAGGGCCAGCGAATCCTCAGTCCTTCTCACCTGAACTCATCAAGCTCCACATGTTGGGGTCTGTCTTTTGCAGCCCCTATTTCTTTTATATCAAGTTCTAATTAGTATTTTTTGGTTGCAAGTAAGTCAACCAAATCTAGCTAGCTTAAGAAAATGAGATATTTATTAGAAGGATATTAGGATAATGGATAAAACTCAGAGACAGAAATGCAACTGGGTTTCAGGAACAAACCCAAATCAGGAACTCAAAATTGTTAAAATTCTCTCTGTCTCTCTTTTCTATCCAGCTCTGTAGGCCAGCTTCATCGGTCTTTCTCTCTGTTTCCTAGCTCTCTGTTTCCCAATCTACATTTCAAAGAAGAAAAAAAAGCAGCCAGTGACAGCTTTGAATTTTATAAGTTATAGGTGTAATCACCTCTCTTACTCTTGCAGCTAAGATACCTTTTAAAAGGAAAGAGCAGTGGATAAATTCTACATAATTTTTCCTTGATTCTTTAAATTACATTTTAAAGAAGTATTTAATTTTAAACAGTCTCAAATGTGGAGAAAAGTTACAAGAATGGTGCCGGAAAGACTGTTTTATCCGGAACCATTTGAGAGTAAGTTGCCAAAATACCTCATCACCCGCAGACACTTTAGTGTATAATTCCTACTAACAGGGATGCTCTCCTATATAACAACAATATACCGTTAATATTAGGAAATTAGCATCAACATATCACTACATCTAACCCCCAGACTCCATTCAAGCTTTCCAGTCATCCCAATAATTGTCCTTTATGGAAAAATTATGTAGTCCAGAATCACATGTTACAATTAGACATCTTCAGTCTGGACCAGTTCTTCAGTCTTTCCTCGATTTTCATGCCTTTGACGCTTTTAAAGTGTACAGAGCAGGCTATGTATTGTATGTAGAAGGTCCTTCAAGCAGAGTTCATCTGATGTTCCTTCAGGATTAGAGTCAGGTCATGCTTCTTTGGCAGCACTGTCCTTGAAGTGATGCTGTGCTCTCATGGCATCTATCAGGTGGCATGTGGTTTAATTTTTCTCATGACTGGTCATATTAACTTTGACCACTAGACTCAGGTGGGTTGCCAGATTTCTTCACTGTAACGTTACTCTTTTCCCCTTGGAAATTAACAAGTATTTTGTAAGATGGTATGTTGAAGCCATGTCCATACAACACCCCTCAACAAAATTTCATTTTATTCATTCATTCATTTATATCAATATATTCATTTTCTTTCTCAGCTTCTTTGGGTAAATAAGTTATTAGCATTCTGTGGCAACAGTGTCAGCTCATAACCTAGGACTCCTCTGATGCCTATACAAGCCAAAGACAATGCAACTCTCTCCTCGGAGCTCTTCTGGGCTGCAGGAGCATGCCCTTGCTCAGGGACAGCAGGAACAACTGGGAAGTTAATATCCCCAAGGGCAGTTGTCTTTCAATGAAGGGCGAAAGCTCGCAGATCAATCCCACAGCTTTCTTGCTCCTCAGGTTGGACAACTCAAAGTGTTCTACACTGTTTCCCAGAGTTCCTCAGAGGGACTGAGCCTGGTTACCTGCACCAGTACGTTGCTCAGTAGCACTACCTTTATTATGGGCTTCCTTCCCTTCTTGTCTAAATTTCCCACCCTCCCAAGAAACTCTGCTTCCTGCTATCACTTCCCAGTAAGCTACTTGCATTCTAATCCTTTTCTCAAGATCTGCTTCCAGGGCGCTCATCCTAAGACACGTGTCATTCCCACACGTCAGAACCTTTAAAGAGATTTTTCTGTGTTTGCCACAAATTCGTGATCCGACAATTTGGTTATTAGTCATTCTTTCAAGACTTTGTTTTTCTCTATCTAAATAAAGGAGTACCTCCCCATGATACCAATTTCCCCACCAAAGTGTGGAGTCAAAAGAGATGGACAGGATAAATCAGTTATATTAAAATGTTCCCTGACTCCTTGCAGCCGTAGAAAATCAGGCCAACCTGTATCAGCAAAGCACCATTAAACAAGGTACGTCCCTGTCATCTGATCAATCAGTGCCTTTAAGTCAGAGTGTTATGCAATTGTTTTCCTGTTCTCTTGGGTTTCCATGGTACCTTAAAGTCAATCCCTGAATCTGAGCAGAGCATCTGTTTCCCATCCTCCCTAGAGTACTTCTACCGGGAATTACCATTTTTACTTCATAAAAGTAAATGCATACAGTGCATGGCATTTTTTGAAGAGAGGGCTGAAAATAATAATAATGTACTTGTACTTGCTATTCTTAACCCCTCCTCCCAAAAAACCACTCAGTACAAACAACAGCTAGACCAACTCCGTCTGGGAAGAGCAGATTTAGAAAGAAGGGAGACACTATATACAGTACCACACACGAGAAAGAAAATACAACGTCTCAGCCTGATACATTGTGGGATGCTGCCGGATGTTGACTCACTTCTCAAAAAACTAAATAGTCTTTTATGCAATGAGTTCAGCTCAAACAAATCTCTCCTGACCCTGCATTGCTACAGGACTAGATGTCGCCAATTTTAATATCTGTATTGGACACTCTGTGTAATTATTTTTCCAAAAGAACAGACCAAACAAGTTCTCAAGTAGAGAAAACTCTGTACACACAGTACTCTCCTGTGCAAGCAACAGGGATAGTTGGACAAATGAAAAGAAGCAAGGAATATTGATGACATATTAAGAATAAACACGTAGTTCCTCCCTAAAAAATAAGATATTTGCAAATAGCACAACTTGCTCAATCTTGCTGGCCATCCATCTCCCCTGAGGGAACTTTGAGTTTTCCGGAAGAAAAGTCCATAGTTATAAATAAATGTTCCAAACATCTCTATAATTACTTGTTACTTTTAAAGTATTATCCGGGTGGAAATTCATTTTACCTAAAGCGTATTTTACAACTGACTAGTATTAAGGAGTTTACTCCAAGAAAGGCACATTTTTACTTTAGGTAGAAAAAGTTATATGAACACACCTCCCTTTCTACAGTGTGGGATCATTTTTCCTTAAGTTCTACCTCTCATTAGAGTGATCAGAGGCTGACAGGATTGATGGATCAGGAAATGACCTCTACACCATTCACTTCTCAAACTAAGTGCTTTTCACAAAAAACTCGTTTGAGGAAACTAATACCCAAATCTTTTCTGTCTTTCAACTCCTCGCGTTTGGCCTTGGGAAGATGTACGCAGTTCCAATGAGGGAATCCTGAGAGAAGAGAGAAGAAGCTCTTTTTATTTGTTTGTTTTAACGGTCTTTGAATAGCCTGCATGCTCCTACAGTTATTTGCACAGGAGTTCAAAGCGTGAATCATTGGTTTTCCTGGACTTTCTGGTCCTGTACAAACTGCCGGTTCTGATGATTTGGTTTTGTGAAAACATCCTCTCCCACTGATACCTTCTTTCATAACATTAGAAGTGAGCGTGTGAAATGAATGAATCATACTTCTTAAAGAAAAGAAAAATGGCTTTTAAAGATAACACTTAAGATAACATAATCAGAACGGCTATCATCAAAGAGAACACGAATAGCAAATGTTGGTGAGGGTGTGGAGAAAAGGGAACCCTCGTACACTGTTGGTGGGAATGTATATTGGTGCAGCCACTGTGGAAAAAGTATGGAAGTTTCTCAAAAAACTAAAAATAGAAGTACCATATTACCCAGCAATTCCTCTCCTGGGTAGATATCTGAAAGACACAAAAACACTAATTTGAAAAGATACGTGCCCCCCAATGTTCAAAGCAATGTTATTTACAATTGCCAAGATATGGAAACAACCTAAGTGTCCATCAACAGATGAAGGGATAAAGAAGATGTGGCACATATATACAATGGAATATTACTCAGCCATAAAAAGAAGCGAAACTGAGTTATTTGTAGTGAGGTGGATGGACCTAGAGTCTGTCATACAGAGTGAAGTAAGTCAGAAAGAGAAAAACAAATACTGTATGCTAACACATATATATGGAATCTAAAAAGCAACAAAAAAAATGGTCATGAAGAACCTTGGGGCAAGAAGGGAATAAAGCCACAGACCTACTAGAGAATGGACTTGAGGATATGGGGAGGGGGAAGGGTAAGCTGTGACAAAGTGAGAGAGAGGCATGGACATATATACACTACCAAATGAAAAATAGATAGCTGGTGGGAAGCAGCCACGTAGCACAGGGAGATCAGCTCGGTGCTTTGTGACCACCTAGAGGGGTGGGATAGGGAGGATGGGAGGGAGGGAGACGCAAGAGGGAAGAGATATGGGAATATATGTATATGTATAACTGATTCACTTTGTTATAAAGCAGAAACTAACACACCATTGTAAAGCAATTATACTTCAATAAAGATGTTAAAAAACAACAACAACAGATGAATGGATAATGAAGATGTGGTATGCAAATACAATGGAATATTACTCAGCCATAAAAAAGAATGAACTTGTACCATTTGCCTCAACATGGATGAACTTGGAGGGCATTACCCTAAGTGAAATAAGTCAGGTAAAGACAAATATTATATAATATCACTTATATGTGGAATCTAAAACATACAACAAACTAGTGAATATAACAAAAAAGAAGCAGACTCACAGATATAGAGAACAAACTAGTGGTTACCAGTGGGGAGTGGGAGGTACAAACTATCGGGTGTAAGATGGGCTCACGGATGTACTATACAACACGGGGAATAGAGCCAATATTTTGTAATAACTGTAAATGGAAAGTAAACTTTCAAAATTGTATAAAAAAATAATAATTCCTACAAAATAAAACATTTCCCAGTTTCTTGATGAGATTCAAGGAAAATATTTCTGCGAACAAAATTTTAAAATTCATAATAGAAACAATAAATAAATATTAAAGTTACATTTTATATGTAGTTCGTCTAGAGCTTCTCTTCTTATAACAAATATTTTTGAAGATGAAATTAACACCTGAAGTATTATCTTTTGAGCAGTACTGATGCAGAGGCAAAGGGCTATTTTCCTTAACTATCATGCTATCTAATTAAACTCTATACTTTGCAATTAAAAAATTCTTATTCCAATGGAAGTTGATAAATAGCAAAATATATAAGTATCATATATAATTTGCTTCTTATCAGTCATTCGGCTATATATTAAATACTCTTTTGTGTCCAGGTTTGTTCTGAGTTCTGAGGAAATGTGAAAGAAGTATAAAAACACGATTTAAACGTCAACAGATTTCTTGTGTAATTGGGGGGAGGGATGCAAGACACAATTCTTATTATATCATTTCAAAATGATGCCTCTCTTACCTATCCAATGACATCATTACACACTCCCACAGTAATTAGGGGCATCCACCATGTGCCTGATTCCCACAATTCTCTTTGATATACTCTAAAGTCTGGGCAAACCATGGCTACCCGTTACTTTGTGACAGTCCCTCACCGAGCTCCGAGCTCCGTGCCTATGTTCAGACAGCGCCTGCCAGTTAGAAACCCCCTTCTCTCAACACCTCCTGTCTTCTTCCTCAGTTCAACGAAATCATTGTCTTTTCCTTACTCCCTTCTAGGTAGTAGTAATTCTTCCCTTGTCTGAATTCTTTTAGCTCTATTTCTCACTGTATTTTTCTTATTCAACATAGTATCATAGATACTTGTGTGTATTTCTTATTTGCCCCACTAAAATTACCCTAAAGCATTTCAAATAGCTTGTTTTCTACGTATCTCCATCCCCATTGTCTAACTCAGTGTCTGGTTTATAACATGTACTCAAATCCAGTAGTTGAATAGATGAATGAATGAATAAATGAGTACTTGAAATAATTAGGGAATAATTAAGAATAATAATTGTGTAGCAATGGATGCAGAGTACTAGGAGGGTAAAAGATATTGGAAGGAGGGAGTAAAATAGCTTGAATGTGGGCTGGACTAGTCTAAGAGTAAATGGAGGATTTAAATCTGATTTGGGCCTTTAAGGATGATCATGTCAAACAATGGAACCAGGGTGGCTGAGAACAATCAGAAGTAGAAGTCTGGGGCTTCCCTGGTGGCGCAGTGGTTAAGAGTCCGGCTGCCGATGCAGGGGACACGGGTTCGTGCCCCGGTCCGGGAAGATCCCACGTGTCGCGGAGCGGCTGGGCCCGTGAGCCATGGCCGCTGAGCCTGCGCGTCCGGAGCCTGTGCTCCGCAACGGGAGAGGCCACAACAGTGAGAGGCCCGCGTACCGCAAAAAAAAAAAAAAAAAGAAGTAGAAGTCTGACTGACTGATTAGAAGAGAAGAAAGAAATCAAAAGGCAGGTTGTGAGAGGAAAGTTGCAGGAATTACCTCATGTAAGGCTGAGCAGGAAATATACAAGCTACAAGATAAAACCTGATTAGTTGGAATCCCAGAAATTAAACTCTGTTTCTAGGACACAGGCTCTTTGCTGAGAAGAAATACATTCAAGACAAAAGAATGGGTTTTGAATTGAGAAGGGCTGGGTTTGCTTTCAGTTTCACTATCTATTGTTTTTGTTGGGCATTGGATTCTCCAGCCCTCCGCTTTCTCATCCATAAAATGGGAGTTATAATTCCCACCCGATTGGGCCGTGTGCAGGTTAAGTAAGATGCTATGTGGAAAGTGCTGGGCACGTATAAGGAGCTCGGTAAATGGCAAATCTGATTAATTTGCTCTGGGCTCCAATTTGAACATTTGCTAGGTATGATTGTCCCTAAGTCCATTTGTGGCCAGAGGGTCTCTGAGACTTGAAGCCTGTTCCTAATTGTTCTACAAGAAGGCTTTCTGGAATTGATGTGGAGACCCTAAAAGAGGTAACGACGATGACGATGACAAAAGAACTTAGAGCGGCTAATATTTATTGGGTGCCAACGTGGACCAGCAACCATGCTAAGTGCCTCATAAGATTTATTGCATTTAATCCCAGCAGAAACACATATGGTAAATAAAGCAACGGAGACTGGTTTTGGGGTTTTTTCACAGGGATTCTCTTGGAAGAAAATGTGTCTGGATCTCAGGAATCCTAGTCAATGGGAACATAGCAGAAGCTGGAAGAGGGAGTCCAGGGGCAGTGAAAAGGCACGCAGATTCGGAAGCTTACCCTGACAGTGGAATCCAGGCTACAGTAGTTACAAGGGGTGGGGTAATCTCAGATTCAGTCCATGCAGGCCTCTCTCCCAGGGACTCCAATCCTGCAAGCAGCCAGGGTACAGGGAAATCTAAGCAGCAGGCGCTACTCGAAGCCAGACAGGTGGTGGCGCTGTGATTCTCAGCGGGACCCTTATGGTAGCAGGAAGCACGATACAGCCGTCCTGGGGAAGGAATTCTTATGAATTAGGGCAAGAATGGCCAAGTTTTTTTCTTTTGTATAATTTCTGAGCAAGCAGATGGTTGTTTAAAGCCTTGTGCTTGAGACCAAATTTAGGCTAAGCCATAAAGAGTATCATGATCAATTAGTGATGTCTGCCATGAGGCACTAGGGGAAGAAGTGGCAGCAGACCAGTTCTGACTCTTGGGTTTAATGGAAGAATCAGGACAGACTTGAAGATAAAGGAAGAAGAGATATATAAAAAGGGACCATTATAAAGGGACCTTGCATAATTCTTAGGGGATACAGGGAAGGAGAGACTTGGGGCCTATCAATCCTGCTCAGAACTGAATAGAGGGAGTATGCCTAGGGTAATCATATATATCTCCTTTCCCCAGTCTGTTGCCTTCTTAAGAATTGACTGTAGTGTTTTAACGCCCCAGCTGCCCATGTTTCCCCAAAGTAAAGGCTTGGAGTTAGGTGCCCCATGTTTCCAATTTGTTATTTATAAAGATCCATGAGCTTCTCAGAAAAAAAATTCAATATGCATTCTCAGGAGATAATGATATTGAAAAAAACAAATATATATATATATATATTTCTTCTATATATAAATATATAGAGAGAGACAACAGGAAGTTAAACACATTATTTATTATTTTTTATAACAGAATTTGGTAGTGCTATTGTTTGAAATACTTCAAAATAGTAATTTATTTTGCTAAGAGACCTCTTTGAGAACTATATTTAAATTTCCATATAGTTGTATTTACTTATTTAAGTAAGAAAATACAAATGCCAGCAAAAAGAAGAAAACATCTCAGAAGTCTTTCAATATATATTACAGCAAATTATTCTTTTTTTAAGTGAGGAACAGGGAGGTGGCTATTTGAACATTTTTTATCCTTGAAACCACATTCCTGTGGCATTACTCAAATTAAATCCTGCAGTCATTGGAAGTGGAAAGAGAAAATAACTATATTAAAACCAAACAGAAAATAAATCTGGATCTTCTTATTATATTTTGCTAGGTCTGTAACTTCCCAACCTGTTCTGTTTGTGAAAATAGACAAATATAACCCCCCACAAGAAGCAGCAGCTGTCAGTCTCACAAGTCCTATTTCTTAAAGCAGCCTTTGCTTTGAGGGACCAAGAGTAAGGTGACTATATGTAGACATGCCTATTTGAAAACCCTGTTCTATTGTGGTAACCTCCCAATTTATGTCTTACTCTAGGAGAGAAAAAGAAAGCCACATATGAAACAGGTTTTTAAAACATGTTTTTTTCAGAAAAGAAAAAGTCATGTCAGGAAAAAAAAAAGCAGTATAGTTAGAATGATTGCATAGCTTTTCTAATTGTGTCGTTTGAATTAACAACTTTTGAACAATGTTTAAAAATAATTTTCGAACTGCTGTATTATTTAACATAACAGAATTCTATCAGCGTGTATAGGGCAACAAGCACAAGGTATTATCTACAAAGTGAACTTACAAATAGACAAGGTAACAAATAAAGATGTAAAAACAAAGCAATATTTCTTATCTTCATATTTTGTGCATGCAAACACATGTTTACGAAGGGTTCATTTTTCCCCCCTTTCATTCATTTACTCATTCATTTAAAAAGCATTTTTAGTGGGTTGAATTGGGTCCCCTTCCCCAAAAGATAGGTCCACCCAGAACATGTGGATGTAGCCTTATTTGGAAAAAAGATCTTTGCAGATGTGATTAAGCTAAGGATCTTGAGAAGTGATCATCCTGAATTACGCGGGTGGACCCTATAATCTAGTGACAAGGTCCTTATAAAAGACAGAAGAGGGGCTTCTCTGGTGACACAGTGGTTGAGAGTCTGCCTGCCGATGCAGGGGACGCGGGTTCGTGCCCCGGTCCGGGAAGATCCCACATGCCGCGGAGCGGCTGGGCCCGTGAGCCATGGCCGCTGAGCCTGCGCGTCCGGAGCCTGTGCTCCGCAACAGGAGGGGCCACAGCGGTGAGAGGCCCGTGTACCACAAAAAAGAAAAAAAGAAAAAAAAAAAAGACAGAAGAGAAGACACAGAGAGGGAGGAGAGGAGAAGGCCATGTGAAGATGGAGGCAGAGGTTAAAGTGATGCAGACGTAAGATAAGGAACTCCAGGGGCCACCAGAAGCTCGAAGAGACAAGCGAGGATTCTCCCCTAGAGGCTTCACAGGGTGTGCCTTGACTTCAGACTTCTGGCTCCAGAACTGTTAGAGAATAAATTTCTGTTGTGCCCGGCCTGTGGTAATTTGTTGGCAGCCCTAGGAATCTAACAGAGCATCTCTGAGCACATTTCTTGTGCCATGTATATTGTTAGGCAAGTATACATCGGTGAATAAGATATCATCTTGCCCTGGAGGGAATCACAATCTGGTACATAAAACAGACACTTAACAAGGTGTGTTCTAGGTGAATTTTAGACCCAAGGATGGTGGAGGGTCTCTGTTACTGAGTGCCTTCCATTGTCCGTGAGTGCACTGTAGAGGCTCAGGTACCCAAGAAGTACCCCAAGATGTCTGCGATACTAAGGGAAGCTTTCTAGAGGAAACAGCGTTTTAGCTAGTCTTGAAGAATGGGCAGGAGTTTTCATGACGAAACGTTGGCCAGCAGGCTGTATAGGAGATAGCAAACTGAAGGAATGGAAAGTATGAAAGGCTCAAAAATGTGTCAAGGCAAAATAGAGAAGTTTTAACCTTGGCATGAGACAAGTCTTATAAATGTATTTGTTGAATCTGAATTGTAAGAGGCATGTCTCGCTGCTGCGTTATAGTATTGAGTGAAGGGGGATTAGAATGTTTGCTAGCATGTCGGGGGTAGGGGGAGATGGAACGGGGAGACAATGGAGAATTGTAATCACTGAAAGGACAGGATCTGAGTTCATTTTAGGAAAATAACTCTAGTGGAATTTTTATTTCAGTTATTAATTCGTGTTCTCACCCGTTAAGTTTTCCTTTTCTCATTCCCTATTCAGGTAGACAAAAGGTTTACCTCTTCCTTGCCTTGAGGAAGGTTTGAGGGTGGCTTCTTGGATTTTGTTTTCAAAATCTTAAATCCACGGAGAGGATAAGGTTTGAGGAAGGTGCCTCTTAGGACATGAGAGAGAGAAGAGTGATTTTTTCCTAGGTTAAAAAGTTTCTCTCCCAGATTGGAGACGAGACCGGGGCTGAGGGTTTGAGAGCAGTACAGAATAAATGGCATGCGTTGCACCGGGGATGCTGGATCCTGGGTTTGGGGCTCCAGCTTCACTGGATACTGTGTGCCAGGGGAATCAAGGAGCTGCACAGCAGAGCATCAGACTGAACCATCCTTACAGGCTAGGGCATCAGTTTCTGCAGAAACCAGTATTGTCTCAGGGCTGACAACGGGAGGGATCCCCCCAAGGTTTGGCATTATATGAGATCCCCAAACCCTTGGTGCAAACCCAGTCAGGGAAGTAAGTGTACGCTAAAAAGGAGTGAGGTTGAATTTTCCACAAGCCCAACCAAATGGAGGCTTGGTAGCTAAGTTAAATAAAGAGCAAAGTGTGATATTTTACTGAGTCTATAGACTAAGATTTATATCCATTAATCAGCAAGAGTGTTATGGTGGAGATCACTAACTGTATCTAATATCTCTTCTCCTCCTTTCTCTTATAGTAATAGAACTCCTGAGCGTAGCTAGGTCCAGGGGCACCCAGAAGAAACTGCATTTCCCAGCCCCCATTGAACCCCAGGGTGGACACCTGACGAGGCTTTGGGGTTTGAGTGAAGTGTGCTGCTTAAGGAGCGCGCTTTTAAAAGGGCAGGGGTGTACTCTTCCCTTGCACAAATTACAGTCAGGGCAAGAAAGTGAGCCCTCACAGGTGATGCAGATGAGGATAACCCAAAGGGTGATAGAGCCACAAGGAGGACTCTGGACCTCTGGCAACTTTGCATAATGGAGTTCCCGTTCAAACCGGAAATTTACAGAAAACAAAAATACATTTCTGTCTTGTAGACCACTGTTTTTCGCAACCTGATCAAATAAGGTGAACCTACATTCTCACTAATATCAGTCTGGAAGAGGAACTGGAATGGGGGGAGATTGATGGTGAGGAAAATGGTTAGCTAGTTATTAGGCAGTGAGAGTAGTTAATTAATGGTAGTATGAGAGGGAGAAGAGGGCTGGATTGAAGACAAGGTCCACGGGACGTGGTAATCAATTATAGGTAGAGGGCAAAAAAGAGGGGGAAAAACTGTGATTGTAGGTGCAAAATGAGGAGTTGAGGTTAATGGTAATACTATCTATTGAGGTAGAAAATAATTGAGGTGTAAGCCATAGGGAGGAGAGGCATAACATAGGAAGACAAAACAAGAAGCCGTTGGGCCCAGCAACGAAGAGAGCCTATTTTCTGTTCATTTCCTTGTTTTTACTCATGGAAAAGCTTACTGGAAGCCAGAGCACATAGTAATAATAATAGGGCCCGTCACTGGCAACGTGTTCAATATTCAGTGAGTGTCTTAACACAATTTCCTCAGTTTTCAGAGAGCCTCTGTCGAAGACTGCTGTCACCTTCACTGTTTTGCTCAATAACTGAGTTTCCACAATACTCTCAGTGTAAGGTAAAAGTGAACCTTCTACTTGTTGTTACTTTTTACTAATTTGGAAAAGCATGATAATATAATGATAGATATATGTTATTACACATTTGTCAAAACTCGTAGAATGTACAACACAAAGAATGAACCCAAATGCAAACTATGGACTTTGCATGACAATGATGTATCCATGTTGGTTCATCGATTGTAACAAATGTACCACTGTGATGCAGGATGTTGGTGGTGGACGATGCTGCTTGTGTTGGGGAACTGTTGGCAGAAGCCACCCTCCTTGGCCAGGCCCAACTGCCTGAGTTGTCTCACAACAGGAGGTCCCAATGAGGAAAACTGTGCTGTCTCAGAAAACTAACCAGGAGAATTCGGGAGGGGCCAAAGGAAGGAGGAGATGACCAACCTCCCAGAAGCCCTCATGCTGGAATACATTTTGGCTAAGAGATGCGCGCTACCAGGAAGGACCCTGAGTCACCAAATATGGGCCAAGCAAGATGATTGGCCAGAGACAACCCGGAAACTACTCCATTACTATAAAACCTGAGGCTGCAAGCCACGTGGCAGAGCAGTTCTTCTGGGCTCCCTTACGCTGCTGCTCTCCGCCAGGCTTCCCTTCCCAATAAAGTCTCCTGCTTTGTCAGCGTGTCTCCTAGGACAATTCATTTCCAAGTGTTAGACAAGAGCCCACTCTCGGGCCCTGGAAGGGGTCCCCCTTCCTGCAACACTTGTGTGGCAGGAGGAGGGAGGTGGGAACTCTATTTTATGCTCAATTTTTCTGTGAACATAAAACTGCTCTAAAGATATTAATTTTAAAAATACATATGTGTGCTTTTTTTTGACAAATAATAAACTGCACTGATCTTCCTTCCCTCTTATTCCAGTTCAAAGAAATCAATCTATTTTTCTTTAGAAAAAAAAAGTCAAATGCAAGAGTTTCGGTTTCCCCATCCTCAAGTATTTGGAGTTATAATAAAGATGTTTTTGTAATTAGTATATACATCCGTTAGGCATTTCAAAGCTAGTGAGCCCACAGAGATTGCTGTATTTTCCTTTGTGGAGAGCAAATAAACAACTTTCTTTGAAAGAACAGCTTTTGTTATATAAGTTTGTTTAGGAATAGAATAATCAAGCTAGCATGGTTTTTAAGAGTTTGACCCCAGAGTTACTAACCTAGTACAATTCCTGGCTCTAACATTCATCAGATATAGGTTCTCGGGCAATTCTTTGTTACATTCTAAATTTTATTTTCTTCATCTCTAAAATGACGTTAATAGGAATACCCACAGTTCATTGATTCATTGGCAAGTTTGAGAAAACGTATGTAAAGCATTTGGTATAAGGCCTGGTAGTCGAGACTGCTCAATAAATATGTGTTGTTGTGATTAGAGGGTATTTTCCAGTCCCCAATTAACTAATGTCTTGGAGGACATTCAATCATTTACTGAGTAAGAAATGAACTGAATTCTGAAAATCCTGACTTCCAGCTCTACCCATGATTGAAGGAATAGGTATTAGACTTACTCTCCTACGATTAACAACTTTGAAACTGGAAAACAAACAAACAAACAAAACTCCTGAAGCCGCTCTTCTCAGGCCTTGGTTAACAGACAGCTCAGGGCTGTGACCCTTGAGAGACACGAAGTCCACGTTGAACATCAAGTTCACTCTAATTTACTGAATGCGATTTCCAAATTGTGGCCCACGGAAACAGAGCCTGAACAGAAAGCAGCAGTCTTGCCATCCATCCACATGACACAGAGATTTTGAAGTTTGGGACTACTGAAGCAGCCGGGATTTGCATCTCAGGGCACCAGAAATAAGGGCGCTTAGAAGAGAAGCGCCCCAGAAATCTGCATCTCTGTCCTCTTGAATCTTTGACTGAGTACCTGTGCGTACACTTGGTCACTCAGAGGGGCCTAGTAAGGAGTGGCTACTTTGGGACTGTGAGAGGAATGGAAATCCCAGAGAATACATAGTGCTGGGAGACAATGGAAGGAATGCCAGCAAGCCAGGGCTGAGGCCCCAGAAGAGTCATGGTTTAGCAGGAGGACTCCTCCGACCCTAGCGTAGGGATGCGCCTGCCCCACTCTAACGAAGCTTAAAGCCAAGCCCAGGAGAAACATGCTGAGCTGCCAGTAACTTAATTCTCTGCCAGAATAAAACCCAACAGTCTTTACAGGAAGACAAATCCAGAATCCCAACAGTATAGCATTCCACTGTCCAGCATGACACTTAAAAAATTAGTAGGCGTGTGAAGAATCAGAAAAATATGACCAAAATTGGAGGGAGAGGAGGCAGTAGAAACAGACCCAGAGATGCCAGACGTGTCGGAATTAGCAGACAAGGACTTCAGGCAACTGTTATAAAAAAGGCCCAAAATCTAAAGACAAAGATAAATAAATGAGTAAACAGATGTGGGATCTCAGTAAATAAATGGAAACTAAAAGAGAGCCAGGAAAGCACATGACAATTGTAGAACTAAAAAATACCTGAAATTTAAAGATATTTGCTGAATTGGGCGAAACAGAAGATTGGATACTACAAAAGAAAAGACTTTGAAGACAGGTTAAATAGAAACTTTGCAAACTGAAACACACACAATAAAGATTGGCTGAAAAAAAAAAAAAAAAGGAGCTTCAGTGACCTGCAGGGTATTGTAAAGTCATCTAATATTTGTGGAGTAGAAGTCCCAGAGGTAGAAGAGAACTTTTGGCAGGAAAAAAAATATGTTAAAAGAAATAATAGTAAAAGAAATCCCCAAATTTAATAAAAAATTAAAAAACACAGAGAATATTGTGCATCACCAATAACTAGTGTCTCTGAGGACATCTATTCATCTCCTCAGCAAGAACTGAACATTTTTAAACAGTTTTGAAAATCTCAACTTCCCATTCTGACCATGATGGAGGAATGAGCCACAAACAGGATAAACAGAAAGAAAACCACCTAGGCATATTGTAGTACAATTGCTTTAAACCAAACTAAAAATAAAAAATTCAAAACATTCCGAAGAAAAAGACATATTACATACAGGAAAGTAACAATACAATAACCACTGCATTCTCATCAGAAACAATACAAGCCAGAAAACAATGGAATGGTAGTTTTTAAATGCTAAATTAGGAATAAACTATGAATTTAGAATTTAAAACAAGCAAAATTTTTCATGAAAACTTAACTCCAGTGAAGATATTTTCAGATAACCATAGTGATGACCTGCACTACAAGAAATGTTAAATAAACTTATTCAGATTAAAGGGAAATTATACCAGATAGAAACTCAAATCTACATGAATGAATAAAGAACACTAAACATTTTTCTACTTCCTTAACTTCTTTAAAAAGAAACGAATTATTTGAAACATGAGTGATAATGTGTTGTGGAATTTGTAATGTGTAGAAGTAAGATACATGACAAATGCACAAAAGAGGGGAGAGGGAAATGGAAGTACATTTATGTATGCTTTTTACGTTATATATAAAGTGTTATTCTATCAATTCCAGGTGTACTGTAATAGGTTAAGGATGCATATTGTAATCCCCAAAGTACCCATTAAAGAAATAAAACAGTGAGATCATATGCCAAAAGAGGAGATTAAAATGTAATACTAAGAAATGCTCAATTAAAAAAAAGACAGGAGGGCTTCCTTGGTGGTGCAGTGGTTAAGAATCCACATGCCAACGCAGGGGACATGGGTTTGAGCCCTGATCTGGGAAGATCCCACATGCCGCGGAGCAACTAAGCCTGTGTGCCACAGCTACAGAGTCTGTGCTCTAGAGCCCACGAGACACAACTACTGAACCCGCATACCACAACTACTGAAGCCCACACACCTAGAGCCCATGCTCCACAACAGAGAAGCCACTGCTATGAGAAACCCGTGCACCACAGCAAAGAGTAACCCCCACTCGCCACAACTAGAGAAAGCCCACATGTAGCAACAAAGACCCAACACAGCCAAAAATAAATAAATAAATTTTAAAAATTAAAAAAAAGAAGACAGGAAAATATGGAAAAGGAAAAAAAGATAGACGGAACAATAGAAAACAAATAGTAAGATGGTAGACTTAAGCCTAAGCATATGAATTATTATATTAAATGTAGAAATACTAGACCACCAGTTAAAAAGCAGAGAAGCATATCCAACTATACACTGTTCTTAAGATATTCTCTTCAAATATAAAGACATAGGTTAAAAATAAAAGGATGGAAAACTAGATATACCATGAAACACTAAGCATAAGAAAGCTGGAATGTCTGTATTAATATCAACAAATTATACCATTTTTAGTAGCATCAAAAATAATAAAATACTTGGGAATAATTTTAACCAAGGAGGTGAAAGACCTATACACTGAAAGCTATAGGACATTGATGAAAGTAAGTAAAGAAGGCTCGAATAAATGGAAAGATATTCTGTGCCCATAGATTGAAAGAATTAATGTTACAATGTCGATACTACCTAAAGCAATCTACAAAATCTCTATCAAAAATCCCGATCGCATTTTTCGCAAAAATAGAACAAATAATCCTAAAATTTGTGTCGGATCACAAAAGACACCAATTAGCCAAAGCACTCTTGAGAAAGAAAAGTAAAGCTGGAGGCATTATACTTCCTAATTTCAAACTATATTACAAAGCTATAGCAATCAAAAGAGTATAGTTTTGGCATAAAAACAGACACATAGACTAGTGGAATAGAAAAAAGAGTCCAGAAATAAACCCTTGGATGTATGGGCAAACTAACTTTTGGCAAGGGCAGTAGGAACACACAATGGGGAAAGGATAGTCTCTTCAATAAATCATGCTAGGAAAACTGGATATTCACATGCAAAAGAATGAAACTAGACCCCTATCTTACACTACGCACAAAAATTAACTTGAAATGGATTAAAGACTTAAATGTAAGACCTGAAACAATAAAACTCCTGGAAGAAATGATTGGGGGTAATCTCCTTGACATTGGTCTTGGCAATGACGTCTTGGATAAGATCTCAAAAGCACAGGCAACAAAAGCTAAAATAAACAAGTGGGACTACATGAAACTAGAGAGATTCTGCACAGCAAAGGAAAAAATAAAAAAATTGAAAAGGCAACCTACAGAATGATAGAAAATATTTGCAAACCATATATCTGATAAGGGGTTAATATCTAAAAAATATATAAAACTTATACAACTCAATAGCAAAGTGAGAATAAGTTTGGCAGAATTTCTATTATACATTTTTTATGCTCAGTGTTTTTATGTTATGACTGGGTAGGATAATATAAGTGTTCTAAGCAGTGTCACAAAATTTTTTTTAACGTCTTTATTGGAGTATAATTGCTTTACAATGGTGTGTTAGTTTCTGCTTTATAACAAAGTGAATCAGTTATACATATACATATATCACCATATCTCCTCCCCCTTGAGTCTCCATCCCACCATCCCCATCCCACCCCTCTAGGTGGACACAGAGCACCGAGCTGAACTCCCTGTTCTATGTGCTACTTCCCATTAGCTATCTATTTTACATTTGGTAATATATATAAGTCCATGCCACTCTCTCACTTCATCCCAGCTTACCCTTCCCCCTCCCCGTGTCCTCAAGTCCATTCTCTATGTCTGTGTCTTTATTCCTGTCCTGCCTCTCGTTTCTTCAGAACCTTTTATTTTTTTAGATTCCATATATATGTGTTAGCGTATGGTATTTGTTTTTCTCTTTCTGACTTACTTCACTCTGTATGACAGACTCTAGGTCCATCCACCTCACTACAAATAACTCAATTTTGTTTCTTTTTATGGCTGAGTAATATTCCATTGTGTATATGTGCCACATCTTCTTTATCTATTCACCTGTTGATGGACACTTAGGTTGATTCCATGTCCTGGTTATTGTAAATAGAGCTGCAGTGAACATTGGGCTACATGACTCTTTTTGAATTATGGTTTTCTCAGGGTATATGCCCAGTAGTGGGATTGCTGGGTCATATGGTAGTTCTATTTGTAGTTTTTTAAGGAACCTCCATACTGTTCTCCATAGTGGCTGTATCAATTTACATTCCCACCAACTGTGCAAGAGGATTCCCTTTTCTCCACACCCTTTCCAGCATTTATTGTTTGTAGATTTTTTGATGATGGCCATTTTGACTGGTGTGAGGTGATACCTCATTGTAGTCTTGACTTGCATTTCTCTAATGATTAGTGATGTTGAGCATTCTTTCATGTGTTTGTTGGCAATCTGTATATCTTCTTTGGAGAAATGTCTATTTAGGTCTTCTGCCCATTTTTGGATTGGGTTGTTTGTTTTTTTCTTATTGAGCTGCATGAGTTGCTTGTAAATTTTGGAGATGAATCCTTTGTCAGTTGCTTCATTTGCAAATATTTTCTCCCTCCCATTCTGAGGGTTGTCTTTTTGTCTTGTTTATGGTTTCCTTTGCTGTGCAAAAGCTTTTAAGTTTCATAGGTTCCATTTGTTTATTTTTGTTTTTATTTCCATTTCTCTAGGAGCTGGGTCAAAAAGGATCTTGCTGTGATGTATGTCATAGAGTGTTCTGCCTATGTTTTCCTCTGCGAGTTTGATAGCGTCTGGCCTTACATTTAGGTCTTTAATCCATTTTGAGTTTATTTTTGTGTATGGTGTTAGGGAGTGTTCTAATTTCATTCTTTTACATGTAGCCGTCCAGTTTTCCCAGCACCACTTACTGAAGAGGTTGTCTTTTCTCTATTGTATATTCTTGCCTCCTTTATCAAAAATAAAGTGACCATATGTGCATGGGTTTATCTCTGGGCTTTCTATCCTGTTCCACTGATCTATATTTCTGTTTTTGTGCCAGTACCATACTGTCTTGATTACTGTAGCTTTCTTTGTAGTATAACCTGAAGTCAGGGATCCTGATTTCTCCAGCTCCATTTTTCTTTCTCAAGATTGCTTTGTCCTTTTGGGGTCTTTTGTGTTTCCATACAAATTTTGAAATTTTTTGTTCTACTTCTGTGAAAAATGCCACTGGTAGTTTGATAGGGATTGCATTGAATCTGTAGATTGCTTTGGGTAGTAGAGTCATTTTCACAATGTTGATTCTTTCAATCCAAGAACATGGTATATATCTCTCCGTCTGTTGGTATCATCTTTAATTTCTTTCATCAGTGTCCTATAGTTTTCTGCATACAGGTCTTTTGTCTCCTTAAGTAGGTTTATTCCTAGGTATTTTATTCTTTTTGTTGCAATGGTAAATGGGAGTGCTTCCTTAATTTCTCTTTCAGATGTTTCATCATTAGTGCATAGGAATGCAAGAGATTTCTGTGCATTAATTTTGTATCCTGCAACTTTACCAAATTCATTGATTAGCTCTAGTAGTTTTCTGGTAGCATCTTTAGGATTCTCTATATATAGTATCATGTCATCTGCAAACAGTGACAGCTTTACTTCTTCTTTTCCAATTTGTATTCCTTTTATTTCTTTTTCTTCTCTGATTGCTGTGGCTATAACTTCCCAAACTATGTGGAATAATAGTGGTGAGAGTGCGCAACCTTGTCTTGTCCCTTATCTTAGCGGAAATAGTTTCAGTTTTTCACCATTTAGAACAATGTTGACTGTGGGTTTGTCATATATGGCCTTTATTATGTTGAGGTAAGTTCCCTCTATGCCTACTTTCTAGAGGATTTTTTATCATAAATGGGTGTTGAAGTTTGTTGAAAGCTTTTTCTGCATCTATTAAGATGATAATATGATTTTTATCCTTCAGTTTGTTAATATGGTTTATCACATTGATTGAATAAGCAGTGTCACAAATATTGATGCATTGGATGATAAAACAAAATGCAATTCATGAATTTCCCAATTAATCTATCCTTTCGTAGACATCACTTCATTTGGCTAGAAGTGTAAAGTAATCTTTATATATATAAAGTAGAAGTACAAAGTGGAAATGTGAGAGAGAAGTTCATGTTCTCATCTTTCTGAGACCCTAGTTGTGGCAGGTGGGCTCCTTAGTTGTGGCATGGGAACTCTTAGTTGAGGCATGCATGTGGGATTTAGTTCCCTGACCAGGGAGTGAACCCGGGCCCCCTCCAATGGGAGCATGGAATCTTAACCACTGTGCCACCAGGGAAGTCCCTAAACTTAAAGTCTTAAACATCCAAATCAAGGTTTAGGGAGAGAACCTAAAATTCTCTATAATGTCCTTGAATAAAATCTTTGTCTCATGTAGCCGTAAGAAAGACATAGCTAAGGATCTTAACCAAGACCTGATTGTACAGATTGCCGAGTTTGCAAAACCAATTAAATAGTAATCATCTCAAGTTACACTAAGGTAAAGGCCTTGGTTGGGGAAAAACGGAATTCTGAAACAGTATGCGAGCATTTGGGCAGGAACAGACCACGTTGAGAATGCTAAAACCACCAAATCTCTCGGAATCTTCCTTGCCAACTAAAGCAGCCCTTCAAAAAACAATAATTGCTGGAGAGGGTGTGGAGAAAAGGGAACCCTCCTACACTTTTGGTGGGAATGTAAATTGGTACAACCATTATGGAGAACCGTATGGAAGTTCCTTAAAAAACTAAAAATAGAGCTACCATATGATCCAGAATCCCATTCCTGGGCATATATCTGGAGAAAACCATAATTTGAAAATATACATGCACCCCAATGTTCATTGCAGCACTATTTACAATAGCCAGGATATGGAAGCAAGCTAAATGTCCATTGACAGAGTAATGGATAAAGAAGATGTGGTACAGGAGATTGGTTCAAGATGGCGGAGTAGAAGGAGTAGAAGGACGTGTGCTCAGTCCCTCAACTAACTGCTGAACAATCATCGGCAGGAAGACACTGGAACTCACCAAAAAAGATACCCCACATCCAGAGAAGCCACAATGAGACGGTAGGAGGGGCACAATCACAATAAAATCAAATCCCGTAACTGCTGGATGGGCGACTCACAAACTGGACAACACTTATATCACAGGAGTGCACCCATTGGAGTGAAGGTTCTGAGCCCCACATCAGGCTTCCCAACCTGGGGGTCTGGCAATGGGAGGAGGAATTCCTAGAGAATCAGACTTTGAAGGCTAGTGGGATTTGATTGCAGGACTTTGACAGGACTGGGGGAAACAGAGACTCAACCCTTGGAGGGCACACACAAAGTAGTGTGTGCATCGGGACCCATGGGGGAAGGAGCAGTGACCCCAGGGGAGACTGAACCAGACCTACCTGCCTGTGTTGGACGGCCTCCTGCAGAGGCAGAGGGTGGCTGTGGCTCACCATGGGGACAAGGACACTGGCAGCAGAAGTTCTGGGAAGTACTCCTTGGAGTGAGCCCTCCCAGAGTCCGCCATTAGCCCCACCAAAGACCTGGGTAGGCTCCGGTGCTGGGTCACCTCAGGCCAAACCACCAACAGGGAGGGAACTCAGCCCCACCCATCAACAGACAATCGGATTAAAGTTTTACTGAGCCCTGATCACCTGAGCAACACCCAGCTCTACCCACCACCAGTCCCTCCCATCAGGAAGCTTGCAGAAGCCTCTTAGATAGCCTCAGCAACATTCGAATTATAGGGGTCCCAGGAGAGAAGAGAAAGGATCCGAGAAAATATTTGAAGAGAGTATAGTTGAAAACGTCCCTAACATGAGAAAGGAAATAACCACTCAAGTCCAGGAAGCGCAGAGAGCCCCAGACAGGATAAACCCAAGGAGAAACACGCAGAGACACATAGTAATCAAAATGACAAAAATTAAAGACAAAGAAAAATTATTGAAAGCAACAAGGAAAAAACAACAAATAACATACAAGGCAACTCCCATAAGGTTAACAGCTGATTTCTCAGCAGAAACTCTACAAGCCAGAAGGGAGTGGCATGATATATTTAAAGTGATGAAAGGGAAGAACCTACAACCAAGATTACTCTACCCTGCAAGGATCTCATTCAGATTCGATGGAGAAATCAAAAGCTTTACAGACAAGCAAAAGCTAAGAGAATTCAGCACCACCAAACCAGCTTTACAACAAATGCTAAAGGAATTTCTCTAGGAAGGAAACACAAGAGAAGAAAAATGCTTTCTTGCACTGTTGGTGGGAATGTAAATTGATACAGCCACTATGGAGAACAGTATGGAGGTTCCTTAAAAAACTACAAATAGAACTAACGTACGACCCAGCAATCCCACTACTGGGCATATACCCTGAGAAAACCATAATTCAAAAAGAGTCATGTACCAAAATGTTCATTGCAGCTCTATTTACAATAGCCAGGACATGGAAGCAACCTAAGTGTCCATGGACAGATGAATGGATAAAGACGTTGTGGCACATATATACAATGGAATATTACTCAACCATAGAAAGAAACGAAATTGAGTTATTTGTAGTGAGGTGGATGCACCTAGAGTCTGTCATACAGAGTGAAGTAAGTCAGAAAGAGAAAAACAAATACCGTAAGCTAACACATATATATGGAACCTAAAAAAAAAACACATGGTCATGAAGAACCTAGGGGCAAGATGGGAATAAGACGCAGACCTACTAGAGAATGGACTTGAGGATACGGGGAGGGAAAGGATAAGCTGGGATGAAGTGAGAGAGTGGCATGGACATATATACACTACCAAACGTAAGGTAGATAGCTAGTGGGAAGCAGCCGCATAGCACAGGGAGATCAGCTCGGTGCTTTGTGACCACCTAGAGGGGTGGGATAGGGAGGGTGGGAGGGAGACGCAAGAGGGAGGGGATATGGGGATATATGTATATGTATAGCTGATTCACTTTGTTATAAAGCAGTAACTAACACACCATTGTAAAGCAATTATACTCCAATAAAGATGTTAAACAAAAAAAAAGAAAGAAAATGCTTGTAGATTCGGGGATTGATTGACGAGGGAGATTTTGCTGGCTGATTTCTATTTTCCTCTCAGAGTAGAAGAAAAAGTAATCTCTCAGAGTAAGGAGAGGGAGGGCAGAGATGTAGGAGGGAAACAAGATGCAGAGGGTATACAATTTGGAATGTTTGTTATGAGCTCTCTATTGCCTGCTGAATACAGCTTGCTTTTTCCCTACCTAAGCACACAAATGTATACACGTGTGGACAAAAAAATAGAAATACGCAAATTTCTTTCTAAATACAATTTCTCAGACATCCCATTCGAATTGTAACCTCCTTATTCTTAATCATTGTGTAGCATGTGCTAGGTGTAGGGCAGAATTCTAAGGTGGTCCCACTGAAACTTACCTTCGGACATTCATGGCCTTGTGTAACCCTCTTCCCTTGAGTGTGAACTGGCTCAAACGGCCTGCTTTCAACAGAGAGACTACAGCAAAAGTGACGGGTATATCACTTCTGAGATTAGGTTATGAGACCGTGACTTTTGCTCACTCTTTCTTACTTGCGCTCTCTGATGGAAACCAACGGCCAGGTTATAAGCTGTCCTTTAAAGAGGCCTGCATGGCAGGGAACTGAGGGTGACCTCCAGCCAACAGCCAGCGAGGAGCTGAGGCTTTCATGCAACGACCTGTGAGGGACTGAAAACTACCAGTCCCCACACGAGTGAGCTTGAAGCACATCCTTCCCCAGTTGAGACTTGAGTTGATCACAACATACCTTTACTGCAGTCCATGAGAGCCCCCAAAAGAGAGGACCCAGCTAAATCAAGCTGAGGTTCATGGCCCACAGAAACTGTTAGATAGTAACTATTTTGTGGTAAGTCACTACATTTTGGAGGTGATCTGTCACTCAGCAATAGATAACTTATACACTCGGAGATTTTTAAATTTCTGCTTCTAAAACAGGTCCCTTCAAATAATTAAAAATTACCTCTGTCCCCAAGTATTTATTGTGGCAACAAAAAAATGAATACACTGTATAGGATGGGAAGGGACAGGGCAGAAAGTGGAAGAGAAGTTTAAAGGAAAAATGGGGGGCTAGATTGAGGTGTAAGTCAGTAATCTCACCTCCAAGGGAGCCAACGTAGGATATAAAACAATCCGGAGGAGCAAAAGAGTGAAGGAGAAAAAGAGAGTGTTTTGAACCAAAGGGACATAGGCATATTGGGAACAAATCCTCCCCAGCTTGCTAGGGACTTAATGCTTATTGAAGGAGGGGCTGAATGTGTAACCCTTGCTGGATATCAGCCAAGATCTCACAAGGCACACACTTGGATTTTACAGACGGTGAACTAGGAAATTATGATGTAGAGGCAACTCAGTTGCTCAAGATAGCTCAGTGCCTTTTTAGTGGCATAGAGCATTGGATTAAGTTCCTTAAAAATTAGTGCCTTTGCTCTGCTAACCCACAAGATCTTTTAGTGCAACAGTGACAGTATCAGTTATTTCTTGAACTTTAGGAGAATATGTAAAGCATGTAGTATATCTACACAGTCTATCTAGTTATGATCCGTTTCTATCTCTTATTGGTTGTCTAGTATCAGTAATATGGGTAATGTTTCTTAAATAAACTAAAAACAGAGGTTCAGAGAAGTGACTAGTTCAACAGAGCAAAATTGGACTCATATCTAGAAGTCAATTGGGTCCTGCACACTGTCTGTATTTATGCAAGGAAAAAGGTAGAATATTTGGACTGAAGCCTGACTTCATTATATTTTCAATATTTAAAGGGACCTTATTAGTATCTCCTCTGAGTGTTAAATATCTTTATGATTCAGGTATGGTTTGTGACGTTGGGCCTAGGGAAAATTGTCAGAAGTAGAACTAATCCTCCTGGAAAGAAAATTGTCTCTTCGGTTCCTTTTAAGGTTATAAGATTTACTACGTGCTTCAGCCAGGAGAAATAAGCCAGTTTAGAGCTGGTTCTAAGAAAATTAAGTTTCAAAATTTAAGGCAATTTACTGAGCTGTTAATCTGAGAATATAAAATCTAAATTAAAATCTTTCCTGACCTATATTCTAATCTGCCCCCAAAATCCTACTGGACCTTCCAAGCCCGTTCAAAATGCCCTACATCATCAAGTCAATCTCTCACGCTCATCACCTAGCTCTAATGCTAGAGCTGCCCGCATTTCTGTCCAGGGTTAACCCATCCACCTGTGCTCTGAATTCCAGACTCTTCGGGCCTCTCGGGGACCACAGCAGCGAGCAACACTGCCACCTGCTGGGAGTTAGAGAAGTTACAGAGTGGGACTACCCAGATATTCTTGAACTTCAGGATTTGAAGCTTTCTTAAAGAATCTTTTTCTTAAAGAAATGTAGATAAATCCCAATTGTGTTTAATGATAATTCTTATCTTTTAGGTCATAATGCTATTACATTATGACTCTTTCACTTGAAGTCTGGAAAGGCTGCAGTTTAGGAATTGCTCTTCTCGGGGTAATTTACATTTTTACTCTAGTTGGTGTCATTAAATTTAAATTATTAAATTAATTAAATTAAATTAAAATATTAAATCAAGCATTATAGCCTCGTTGAACGTGTATTTCAATAGAGGGAGGTTAAAAAGACACATATAACTCTCCATTCAGACTGGGTGGAAGAATACGTGTAGTTAAATTAGAAGGTGTCTTGCCGTAGGGAAAAAATTTTCATGGCTGTTCTTGGTAACGGATGAATTTAAAGTGGATAATCAATCTAAGGTTGATAAGTAGCAAATGATATTTGCATAACGCTGTTCATTGCTTCATTTCAAATAGTAAAAAGAAAAAAGAAGAAAGATATGATAACTTGAAACTGTAAAACATAAAAAAATAGGTTAAGTGAGAAAATTAAAAATCACTGTAGGGCTTCCCTGGTGGCGCAGTGGTTGAGAGTCCGCCTGCCGATGCAGGGGACGCGGGTTCGTGCCCCGGTCCAGGAGGATCCCACATGCCGCAGAGCAGCTGGGCCCGTGAGCCATGGCCGCTGAGCCTGCGCGTCCGGAGCCTGTGCCCCGCAACGGGAGAGGCCACAGCGGTGAGAGGCCCGCGTACTGCAAAAAAAAAAAAAAAAAAAAAGTCACTGTAACTGCAACTATGGAAAAGATATGCATGCTTACTGAGTGGTGGCCAGGAGGTCAAACTATACATCCCTTGACGGAACTCATCATGTTTAAATCGTGTTAGGGTGAACTTCTAGAGGATGGTAAACTTTTACATCATCTCTATGGTTCCCCTGCTCTATATCAGATTCTGAACCTCATGAACCTAGTTTTGGCCAAGGTTCAAAGCATCCTGTCTCATTCTCTTGTGTAGGACCTTCTTTTGGCTTCTGACCCCAAGTGGACCATATTTCAAGATGCCATAATCCCTCCGACTTACTGTGTCCCCCTTACTTCTCTCCTTAGTATTTGAGAAGTCAGGAAGGTACGGTCCACTCCCATAAAAAAAGATTAACATTACCCCTTCAAGCACACATCCAATTTCTGAAGGACAGTGAAAACAGTTCTCTACTTTGCCTTTCAAGACATTTATCCACCCATATGGAATCCAATTCCCATGGGCATAAGGGGGTCCCTTCTCTCTGGTCTCCCTTCTCTGTCTTCCTCTTTCTCCTCTCCTTTTACCTCCTCATAATTTTAGTCCTTTTTCATCCCCTGGAGTCATTTGACTCCTTCAAATTTCCCCCTTAGTGAAGCTGGAACAGAGACAAGTAGGGAGAGTAATTCACATCCTTTAAGTTCTGAATAAAGCAGGATAAAGGACAGTGTACTTTGAGGTCCATCCTCAGAGTGGAAACATCTAAAGGACAAAAGAAAACCTTTCTCTTAGTAATATTGTCACCATTTTAAAGCATAGCAGAGTTTGTCCTTTCTCTACCTATGTAAGCTCCCTATTTATTGCCATAACTTGTATTGACAGTGGGAGTGGGGGAATAGGGTGGGAGTAGGGAATCACCCACTCCAGGAAGGAGACGAGACAGCTTTGAAGTTCTATGTGGGGTGGAGTGTGGATGTGGTCCCAGCGACAACGTCCCAGACAGACTTCCTGAACCCTCCCTTCTGCTAGTTCCCTTCCTCCCCATGGGGGACTTCCAGACAATCTGCTAGATGTACAATTCATAAAGAATGACCTGTGTTATGTGAAAGGATGGTAATGGTCTCTAATGGTCTCTTTCATATCAGTTACACAATAAGGTCTCTAACCAAACACTACATTTATATTCAGTTGCTTAAAATAATAGTCATGATCTGTACCAAAGAAAAGGGAAAGCCAGGCTGTTTTGTGTGTCTGACCGTGAGACCTACAGTCTGTAGATGTTTCTCCTGCTATAATCTCTTCCATCTGTGGTACCGTGGTGCAAGGACAGAGGGAAACCATTCACGAGCTTAAGTAAGATTTATTTTGATGACAATTCAGATGCTGATAGAAAGCCAACTAGAGTAAACCTCAGAGATCCTACGCTCTGAATGGCCTTGGGGTGGGCAGTTTACCAAAAAGCAAAAAGAGCCTTACATTTTTTCTGATGACTGATTACGTCTTAACTAGTCACTGTCCGGGAGCTGATGAGAGCTAAATGCTCTAGTCACTCAAATGTTGGGTCCATTTATGTGCTGGTAGAGGAAGCAGACAAGCCTGTGTAATTGACATAAGCATTCAACTCATCATATTAAATAGGGTCGGAATTTGATTAGTGTTTTCCTTCCAAAATGAGACCTATGCCTGGGACCAAAGAGTGGCCAAACGTTTGCAGAATTAACCACTATATTATATCAGAGTTCTCAATGCTGGCTATGCTTTGGAACTGCTGAAGACTTTAAAAAAATACCAGTGCTGAAGCCTAATCCCAGACCAATTAAATAGGATTCTCTGGGGTGGAGCCTGGGTAAAGACTTAAAAAAAAAAAAAAACTCCTCAGGTGACGTGCACCAGGGCTGAGAACCAGTGCTATTAGACAGTGTACAATGGAATAGAAGCAAGTTTACAGCCTTACCTCATTTTCATTATATTCATTAATAACAGCCAGATTTGCAAATTGCACTTGAGTAATCAATGTCTCAACTTGAAATTCTGACCAATAATTTCAGTCCTAGATGTAGAAATTTACCAAATGGTACCTAGCAGTTTCGTGAAATGATAAAATTTCTATTTATTCCCAAAGAATAGGTTATATACTGGGACATTCTCTTCATTACCCATATTTTCAAAAGCTAAATATTCCATTCACTTTAACAGTAAATTCACAGTCTAAAAGTTAATCTAATCTAACTAACACTAAAACCTACTGAGGATGCATAACGATATTCTGAGAGCACAGTTGGAGAACATGTTTTCTTCAATTATTAAATAAAGGAAAGTGAGACTTCCCTGGTGGCGCAGTGGTTAAGAATCTGCCTGCCAAAGCAGGGGACACCGGTTCGAGCCCTGGTCCGGGAAGATCTCACATTCCATGGAGCAACTAAGCCCGTGTGCCACAACTACTGAGCCTGCGCTCTAGACCCCGCGAGCCACAACTACTGAGTCCGCACGCACCACAACTACTGAAGCCCGTGCGCCTGGAGCCTGTGCTCCGCAACAAGAGAAGCGACCACCGTGAGAAGCCTGCGCACCGCAACGAAGAGTAGCCCCCGCTCGCCGCAACTAGAGAAAGCCCGTGTGCAGCAAGGAAGACCCAACACTGCCAAAAATAAATAAATAAATAAAGCTATTAAATCTGGTCAAAAGTATGGATCTTTTTAAAAGTAAAATAAAATAAAGGAGAGCTAACTCAGTGTTTCTGGTGAGAACTCTAAATTATATAGTCTCTGAATATATACATATATTAATGTAGATTAAGCTGCTGTAATGTGGAAATTCCAAAATACGGTGGATTAAGCAATATTGAAGTTTATTTCTCTCTCATGAAACAACGAGGAGGAGGGTACCTTTTGGTAAAGGAAACTATTTCTAAAGTTGCCAATTTCTAGCCAATGGGGACAGAGGAGAGGAAAGGAAAGAGGCCAAGAGCATCACTTCTGCTCACATGCTGTTGGCCAGAACTTAGCCACATGTGCGTGCCCCGCTGCAGGGAAGTTTGGGAAATGGAGTCTCCATCTCGGCAGCCACGTGCTCAACTGAAAACCAAAGATTTTTATCACTAATACAAAGAAGAGGAAAATGGATATTGGGGGTAAATCTCAATTTCTACACCATCTACATCCAGTCCAGAATCTAAATATACTTGGAATGCAAAGGAACTATATGGTTTAAAAGTTTACTTTGAGAAAATTTATTTTCATTATGTGTCCTATATCAACATTTAAGAAGTTTAGAATTTGTATTCATTTGATCAGAAAGATAGTTTATGATATACTATCTTCCTTTATACGAGCTTTAGCTATGATATGCAAGGGATGCACAGCACGTGATGTATGTAATATGAATCATGCTAATCCCCTCAACACGGTTCCTCAGCACTGACCTGGGCTTTTCCAGAACACGGTAGTTCCACAGAACAATGTTCAGACAGATCTTATATGACTGTCAGTGTTATTTCTTTTATTTAATTGAATAGACTCTGGCAGCCTAGTCATGGACTCCTTTGAGAATCTGATGAAAATCGTGGATCCTCTGCTCAAATATATCAACGATTTAGCAACTAATTTTAGGGGCGTTAGAAACACCTTCCCGCATGAAGCCCAGTTTCAGAGTGTCTTGATTCTGTCTTCCACAGAAGCCTGGGAAAGTCTAGATGAAATCACTCATCCCTCTCTCTGGGACCCACCAATGGAATTCCTGGAGCTCTGGCCCAAGGCGGACACCTGGCACAGGACCTGGGGCACAGTGATGCTCTATGATGTTCGTTCTCTTGTATTTCAAAGCTCCTTTGCTCCCCGTAAGAACTCCTTGGTGTGCTGGCATAGGTGAAAGTAAACAAATAAAATAATTGTTAATTAAAAAAAAAAAAGAATTCCTTGGTGGTCCACGCATTCCCCTTGGTATTAGTGTTACTTCGCCCATCTTCAGCAACATGAATCACAACCAGAGCCTTGGTGGTTGACTTGGTCATTCTCATGACATTAATGCCTCTCCTCCTTTTGGCACGGACACGGACCTTCTCCCCATCAGCGGGATGTTTTTCAATTTTTGCGCACGCAGCATCTGAAGCACCTTCTTACATATATTACCTCCTTATACGTTTGGATGAGAGACAAAATTCACCTTGTGATATTGAAACTGAAAATGCAAGATACTTTCTCTCCAGGGCCCCCTGTAACTATTGCATGGGCACTTAGTATAGGCTCTGACAGGTTTATGCATCTGCTACAAACTTGGAATGGAAAGCTAGTGATATAACCCAGCAGGGTCCGTGGAGAAGGGTCTCTGGCAGCAGCGACAGCTGGGATCAGCAGGACCAGGGTTATTGTAATAGTACCAGTGTTACCGGCAGCCTCCGGAGTTATTACCAGCGGGGTCAGCAGTACAAGCCACAGTGTCTAATGCTTTGTAGTAGAATCAGTGGCTTCCAGGCTGAATGAGTTCTCCTGCATATGAAGCCATGTTTCCTAAAGACTTCAGTATAAGCTTCCTTTTTTTGGACAAAATATTGCTAGCTTCTCCAGCATCACTATGATATTTCCTTGTACAAAATCTTCAGTAGTAATCTTCACTGTGACATAGATCTACATGGGAAACTTTGTGCGAAATAAGAATGAATTTCTCCACTGAAAGGGGCAGGTCTAGGAAAATAAGCCATCGGAAAATGACTGAGAGGCTCTTGGGTTCTTTCCATGCTGAGAACAAGCAGAGAATATAGCATTTCCTTTACTTATATTTCAAGCAGATAAGGCCATAATCGTATACTCATGAATCTTACTCCACTGCTTGAAACTTTCAGTGGTTCATCATCAAACTGTAATGGAAGCAGGCTCTGTCCTTTCTTGGATTTTAAACTAGAATAATTAACTTAGCTTTTCTGGGCCTCATTTGCTCTTCTTTATTTTTTATATATTTTTTAAGGGGTAGAGAGTTTGTAATATCCATGAAAGATGTTTGTGATATGTATGATATATAATACATGAAATCCTGGTGCCAGAAAGGCACTCCGTAAAAATGAAGTTTATTCTCCTTAATTTGGCACTCAGAGGCCTTCACTTTAGATCGCGATCTGCCTTTCCAGTCTCTTCTCTTATCACTTCCCTTCCCTCTTCCTCTCTTCCAAATGCTTTGGTAACACCAGATTTTGAACATCATACCTTAATGCGCCACAAACAATTCCATACATCTACTCCTCTGTTCCCTCGGCCTGGAATGTGCTTCTCCCCTGTTTTCTTTTTCACTCTCCAAGGTCCACCTATGTCGTCCAGTACTTCCTCCACTTAGCTGTTAAGTTAGCCAGTGTTCCGAAGTTATATGACCTAAGTTCATGAGTTTGATTTCATTAGGATTTTTGGTGGCAAGGAGAAAAGATGTCAGAAAGGTGGGTGTATTGTAAGGATACAGGTGGCAATTAAGAGGCATCCAAGAAGGCCTGATAGGCAATAGGAGAGTCAGGATCCAAGCATGAGAGCAAGCATGAGAGCATGAGAGCAAGAGGGTTACGATCTTTCCCCCCAGCATCAGGAGTTCAATCATTTTCAGTTTTGTGCTCCACCATTAATGGACTTAAGCTTTCTCCTTATTCCTGCTTCTCTGTATTTTCCCGTCTGTTTTTGTTCAGATCATTCTGACATCTCTCTCCCTAAATATCCAAATTTACAGAGAGGGAAAATCAGATTAGACCCCAAGCCACCATCATTGTTCAGGCAGAGCCTTTGCAACACGCCTCCTCTGAGGCTGCTGGCCGACTTCCCTTGGGTTGGGCGCTCATCCCACACCATCACCTGTGGTGAGGCGGGCCATTGGAGTGGCTAGAACCTGGTCACCTATGTCTCAAGCAACCAGGAGGTCTGTGCAAGGGCAGTTCTCCTCTGAAGACGCTGTAGGTTGGTAGGAATCTGTGGGTTAATAAAGCCAGGTAAGTAATCCAGAGAGTCAGAGAACCCAAATGTAGGTGTGCAGATGGGCTACTTCAGAATCTCCTGGGATCCTTTTTAAAATACAGAACTTGGGGTTCACTCCAGATCTACTGAATTAAAATCTGAAGGGAGAGGCTTAGAGAACTATATATATTTTATCTCTGCAAGAGACCATAGCTTTGACATTATGAGGGAACAGAGCTATGTGAAGGATAGGAAGGGTCAGACTGAAGGTTAGGAAGTTTTCTTGATTCTCTGAATGAATTTGTAGGGGGATTTTGATTTGCTCTAGTGGCAGTGTGTGTGAAAACACATTTGAAAAGTGGAAGTGCTGAGGTGAGGTAGTTTCCTTCAAAGAAATACACTGTGAGGAATGTGTATCTCTGTAGTTTCCAGAGTTTACACTTATGACTGTCAGAGAGACCAGGAAGAACTAATGTTAAACCCAAACACCGTGAACTTTCCACATGGCCTTATACAAAAGCTGAGAGTTTGCTTCCTTTTTTTAACCTTATCTATAACAGGTATATTTAGTGAAATAGCATAAGCAACACGCAAAGTAACTTTATCAAAATGCTGCCTGAAGTATAAATAAAATTAAATTTTCAGGAAATAATTTAAGAAAATCTTTTGTTTTAATGGGAGAAAGCTAATAGACTATTTTGCAGTGTGTTAAAGGAAGAGTTGTTTCATATAAATATATCCTAAAAATTGACATCACTATAAAAAATAAGCACATACTTCTTCTGGATATTATTATCTTTATTACAAAACAAATATTTTATGTTGAGGTAACATTTCAAAGGGTATTTGGCAAAAATCAGTTGAATTCTATACACACAATTTTGCTATGTGCGACCCAGGCAAAGGACTCTGAGAACAGTTTTTCTAACATTGCACATAGACTGGTCTTAGAAAAAAGTAAGCTGAAAGTTGTCTATTTAAAGAGGAATTTTCTTTTTCCACTCTTCCCAAACCATTCCTCCATATCATCACCAGTGGGCAGGGAGGTGATGCTCACTGGAGCACCACAAAAAACATTGAAAAGTATAAATTAATTGAAAAAAAAGTTTTGCTTATCCAAAACACCTCACCATGCCATAATTTGAAAGTGCTTTCACAAACTAAATATTTATTCATACAGGATTTTCTATTGCCCGTACCAAGAATAAATAGAACTGTCTTTTCTTAAATGGAGAAATCCTATGCAATGCTCCAAGTCCAGTGTCTTTTCTGCTGTGAAGCCTTCTCCGATTCTCTAAGGCAAAGTTGGTCCCCGCTCTGTGCTCCCATGTGTTCTGTGCACACCTGTGTTATAGGACTCACCTCATTGGATAGTAGTAATTCTTGCTTTTGTCATACGTATCCCTCTTTCGCTTTATTTATCCCTCCATAAGCTCCTCAGGAGCAAGAAATAAGTCTTAACTTCTTTATATCCCCAGCACCTGGCACAGTGCCTGGTACCTAACAGAATCTCAGTAACTGTGTGTTAGGTTAACGAGTTAGGAACTATTTCAGCTGTGAAGCTATAATGCACATCTTTCCTTGCGTCAGGTCTCATTGAGGGTATTCTAGTGAAATTCCCCATTATTGAAACCTCTATGGTTTGGTGACATCCTAGAAAGAAGTATAAGGTCCAGTATTTCCTTTCATAAAGGAATGGTCTCTGGTTATTCTTCTGATACAAACATCAATAAATTACAGTTCTCATGATTTCCCTAGTCTCCAACCCCCAAGACACGTCTCTGTGAGAGGCACTCAGGAACGCCCGTGCTAGTAGCCGTCTTGGCAGTCATTGTCGTCCTGATCTCCGATGGGTTTGTTGTGATAAGCATCGACTGTCAACCTTCTGCTTTCTATCTCGGTGTTTCTGGACTGGATGTCTTCCTCGCTGCTTGATGTGCTCTCAGTTGAGTCGCTCTCTTCTTCTGATTTGCTGCTGTCCTGGGAATCGCTGCTCTGCTCCTCCTCAGACGGGCTGTCCTCCTGGCTTTCCCGGCTCTGGCTCTCTGTCGAGGCGCTGGGAGACCAGGGCTCCTCCTGGCTGGAACTGTTCTCCTCTTCGGTGGACTCCGGGCTTTCCTCCGAGGATCTGAGGCTCTCACTGGATTCGCTGTCGGTTTGCCCCTCTCTGGATCTGCTCTCTGAACTGGAGGGTTTATCCGAGCTGTCCTCATCACTGGAGTCACTGGAGTCCTGATCTTCTGAGTGACTGGTAACGTTATTGGGGTTGTCACCCCTGGACTCACGCACGACCTCTTCCTGAGATTCACTACTGCTTTCTTGAGAAGACAGGTCACCCTCTTCACTGGACTCACTGCTGGAGTCTTGGACGTCCTGACTGTCTTCTGGGGACTGACCCTCCTCGCTCTCTCGTTGAGATTCACTCTTGCTGTGTTCCCTGGATGGGCTGAGACCAGCTTCTTTGGAGTCGGGGTAGTCTGTGGAGTCACTCTTGCTTTCTTCCATGGTGTTGCTATCATGAAGCTCACCTCTGCCATCTTCCTCCGAGATGCGAGACATTCTGAAAAATTTCCTACTGGGATACCCCACTGACGGGCTTTCACCGGAACCCTGAGTCCTTGCTTGCCCATTGCTCCCTTTCGAATCTTTTGACTTGATGCTGGCCCTGCTTATTCTGGAATTGCTTCTCTCGCTCCTGAAGGTGTTGGGGTCCTCACTCTGCATTCCTTCATCATCAAACTCAGAGCCGTCCCCGTGGCTACCGACTCCCTCACTGTCGCCTCCCACCCACTGCTCTGCACTCTCGCTGCCTGGAGTGGAGTCACGTCCCTCAGGCCTGCTGTGCCCCTCGTCCTCACTGGCAAAGTCCCTGCTCTCACTGGTGGTGTCTTGAGCACTGTCTTCCCCCCGTGGGACACCATCCTCCGTGGACTGTGTGCTGTCAGTGGGGTCCTCACCGCTTCCGAGTCTGGAGTTCCCTCCTCGCCTCTCTTCGGGTCCTGGGCCATTGTCATCATCAGCTGAGGTGTCATCTCCGCTCTCGTCTTCATCATCATCTTTATCATCTCCTTCTTTTCCTCCGCTCCTAGAAAGGCCACCAGCTGGTCTATGAATGGATTGCGGATCATCAAGGCCCAGGCCCTCCTCTGATTCAGTGCTGTCACTGGGGTCTTCATTTACCTGGAGTTTGGGGTTAACAGACATGGTTAGGACCCCAGGAGCTGCTCTCAAGGGTGTTATTTAAGGCCCATCTAGGCTCTGTTTGCTTTCTTCTTCCTATGTCCCTCATCAGAGCCATTGAGCCAATTTTACGGCTCAATAATGTTTCAACCAGGGGTTAAAAAGGAAGGAAGAACAGTTGAAAGTCAAGTCGTTCCATTTTACATAGGCACAGTTCACTTAATGCTGCAAACATTTTCTCAAAAAGTTTTATAGAAATCACATTTATGGAACTCAATATTTAAGTGTGAGTCTTTAAAGGATACTTTCAGAGAATTTTTTGTAAATTAAAGAATTGGTTTGGCTTCCCTGGTGGCGCAGTGGTGGAGAGTCCGCCTGCCGATGCAGGGGACATGGGTTCGTGCCCCGGTCCAGGAAGATCCCATGTGCCGCAGAGTGGCTGGGCCCGTGAGCCATGGCCGCTGGGCCTGCGCCTCCGGAGCCTGTGCTCCACAACGGGAGAGGCCACAACAGTGAGAGGCCCGCGTACCGCAAAAAAAGAAAAAGAAAAAAAAAAAAAGAATTGGTTTATAATACTCACTCACCAAGTTGTTTGGTTTAAAACACAGTTTTTTTAAAATATTGGGTGATTTTTAAAATGACTCAAGTTTTTTTTTCTAATCAACTCTGGGGGGAAAAATGTATTAGGGCAGGCAGATGAAACCTTTAGCTAAAATGAAAGTATAATATTGTAGTAAGGTATAAATCTCACCAAAACCATGTTTGTAACTCATTTGCACAGGCACAGAGTTGCCTGTGGAAGGCTTAGCTGAGGAACTGTAGCTAGTGTGACCACCAAGGCAGCTTAGTTCCAAGTGTGAGCTCAGAGAGGTGATCCCCAGAAGTAAAACCATTGGATGCTCTTCTCAGATAAGGAAGGATAGTGAATCTTCATTCATCACGCTCTGGAAAAATCTGCTCTCTCTACCATATCCTATGACAGAACATTCTTGCCAACTTCTTTTTTTTTTCCCACATGTCCCTACTCATCAGTGTCTGAGTTTCCAGTCAGTACTACCGGGTGATGACACCTCTTCCCATCGCTAGGGTGTACACTGATCCATTGGAACTGAGCATCTATTTAGTTTTCCTAACCTCGATAGGCACATACTGTACCCCTCCCAAGATGCTATCATCCTCTGAGAGCCCAGAGAACACTGAGGCAATACATCACAACGTCCCCAGAAAAGAGCATTTTCCCAATTCTACACTTATAAATCTGTAAAATGTTCCTCTGACAATCTTTAGTAAATAGTGGTAAAAAGCCTAAATTCATTTTCCAACTGATTGAGTATCGAATGCAACATGGGTCAAAGTTTCAGGGAGAAACCTGGTTCCTAGAATGTCTGGAACCCCTCAGGGTTGAGATTGGTCAAAATGATAGGACAGAAGAGTGGGGAAGGGAGAGGGAAGGTGGGGACGGGAAAGAGGATAAGAAGAAGGAAGCTACCAAGTTTTCTATGAAAGTGATATAAGCTAAGTCAGCTTTTCTCTCTCCCAGGGCCACAGATGAGACTATTTTAAAGATGTCATTACTAAAGCAGCTGTCTCCTTAAAGGTTCCTCAGGGCGCTCCTATTCTCTCCTCCAACAGGATTCCGGGCCCAGAGGTGGTCTCCAGGCCCAGCAGGCATCTCACATTAACCAGAACTGTTTGCCCGATCTGAACTGCTCCAATTGTGAAACCAACATTTGAGATTTATGAGTGAGCTATTCCTCGTCTTCCAGAGTCTACGACTGTGTGTGTGTGTGTGTGTGTGTGTGCGTGTGCGTGTGTGTGTGTGTGTTCTCTTTAACTAGAGGGACATTTAGGGCCACATGTCTATCATCTGGCCCCAGTGATAAATATGGAATGAAGGGCATGTCTACCTCTGAATTCTCCCACTCATTTTTCCCTTCCTATTTTATGGGGCGATTTAGCCAGCATAACCAAAGGTTAGAAAATATTATATTTAGAACGGTCACTAGGTAATTTAATATAACATCATTTCCTTTGATTCCTAAGTAGCCTGGAAAGTTAAGAAAGGTTTGTTTAATTACCTGTTCCTTTGAGCTAACTTTACTTTCTTCTGATGACTCACTTCTCTCCTAAAAAGAAAAAGAAATGTTTATTTTTCATGTTCGTAATTGATGAATAAAGATAAAAATAGGACACACATCCATCGCTTGTGGTTTGGATTTACTACTTTCCAAACGGCCTGAGATGATGATAAGAGTGTGAAAGTGATTTCGTGAGATGTTTATGATAAAAAATCAATGAGATAGTTACCAAAGGTGGTGTTGGTGTCTGAGCCAAAAGACCCTGTAAAAAAGGAAGGAAGACAAGTTACTCTTTCACAGATGGATCATATCATTGAAAACATGTAGGATAATTTTAGGTTTTTTAGTATATTGATATCTATTTTGTATTCACATGAATATTAATGCTATTTTATAATGAAATGGCTAAACAATGAATGTCAGATGACCCGTGGCCTGAAAAGACCTTGTGATATAAAAAACCTAGAAGATTTTTGTATTTCCAACACTTAGACAAAAATACAACTTCTTTGAAGAAAAATATACAACCTAGAGGAAATGTAAGAGAGGAGAAACAGCGCTGGAACTCACAAACCCAGATTTAAGTCTCAGTTAGCTCCTTGGCTTGGGTTTTAGCCCTGAAAACTGTCTTGATGCTAGCGCTGAAATTCATGTGTTCCAGGAAACATCTAGTCTCAGGTAAACTGCGACGGTTGGTCACTCTACGTGAATTTGCACAATTCACTTCACCTATCTGATGTCAGTTTCTTATTTGTAAATTAAGAATATTAACCACCACTGTGCTTATTGTACATGGTTGCTGTGAGGATGAAATTGGCTAATGCCTATGGAAGCATCTTGAAAAGTATTCAATATGATATAAGCTGAAGAAGTGATCCATTTTGAGAACATCTACTTTATAAAATTCAATAGCGGACAAAACTGAATTGAAAAAGCCATTAAACCTTTCTTGAGTCACGTAAGATCACCAAAATAACACATGCTAAATCTGAAACTTAGTCATAGTTCTGATTTATTTCACTTTCTTTAATCTGATAAGAACTCTAAGAATGCCTGTACCACCTCTGGTGCCCTCTCCCCATCTACTCTCCCCCTCGCCTTGAACATGACCAAATTCCAAATCCCATGTGGCTCAAAGCCACTAAGCAATGGGTATGAAGACCCAGTGGAGCAGAGAGTAGCTGCTGTCAGCATGTCTTCAACAAGCCTCTCAGCAATGCTGGGCTGGGATAGCTCCTAGAGGAAGGACCTATCATCACTTAAAGTCTTTGCCCTGTGACACTGCAGCAGGCACCATGGCAGACTCTACCCCAGTCACTTAGCATCTGGAATTAGGAATGGAAGGGAGTGAGACACTGGTATTTTTCTCCTGCCAAGGCTAGACTTGAGAACACAGTGTGTTTGGGGAACTCAGGCTGAATGAAAGAAGGGATCCACAGCAGCTGCTTTTAAATAAACCAGCCTAAAGATATTCCTGATGAAAGTTCATGTAAGAAATCCTGCAATATCTATTCCAGCCTCAAGCAGCGGCAGGACCCCATCTCAGGCCTCTGACATTATCTGGCCATCACTAATATCATTGTGCCCTAGCTGTGTCATACCTAAAAGCCAGCAGGAAACAAGGTAATGAAAAAACATTCTGATTTAGGTTGAGATTTTAACCCTTCCTCCTAGAGTCAGCCCTTCATATCCATGGGTTCCACAACCACGGATCCAGCCAAGCTCAGATCAAAAATATTTTTGAGAAAAGGAAGAAAGAAAGAAAGAAAGAATGCTCCAGAAGTTTCCAAAAGGCAAAACTTGTATTTGCTGCACTCCAGCAAATATTTACATTGTATTAGGTATTATAAGCAATATAGAGATGATTTGAAGTACACATGAGGATGTATGCAGGTTACGTGCAAATACTACATCATTTTATATAAGGGTCTTGGGCATCCATGGATCTTGGTAACCGAGGGGGTCCTGGAACTAATTCCCTGCAGATACGGAGTGACAATTGTAGTTCCAATCTTGAAAATCTACTGACTTCCTAGACCTGGCCCCTTCGAGGGATGTAACACCCCAGCAAAGAATATGAATTCTGGAGTCAGAGCGACCTGGGTTCAAAGTCTGGCTCTAACAGTAATTAACCACATAACCTGGAGAGACTAGGTTACTCTCTGCGTCTCAACACAGAAAATACAACACCTAATTCACTAGGGGTGCTGTGAAGATTGAGAAAGTTAATACATGTGAAACGCACAGAACCGTGTCTGGCAGTGGTTGTTGAACTACTGAGAGTTAATAACGATTGGGTTATTCGGAGCCAACACTCAATAAACATTAGCTATCATTCCGAAGACCCTAGCATTCTCTCATTCTTCTTTCTCTTCTCACCTTCCGGGACTTGATCTCCTAACCTCCTGCCTACCAGACATCTGATAAAACAGACTTCTAGCCCGAATCCTTCAAGGACAATCTTGGTTCACTGTCATCCATCCCCTTGCGCTACTATAAGACCAATCACAAAAATAATGCTAAAGGAGAAAATGCTTCCTCACCAAATTATACTATTAAGTTGGAGTTGAAGCATTATATGAACTACATTTTCTTATAAGAACTAGAAATTATAGCCCTTACTCCCTATATCTTAGGTTATTCATGTGTTCATTAAGTCAGTAGTAGTTTCAACATTTGCAGTGAAGCCATCTTGGTTATACTAATAACATATTAAAATAAAAATATTTCAAAAAAATCTTTTCTACTCACCTTCCATTCTTCAGAGCTCTTAGATTCAGTATTTTGATACCTGGCTACCTAGAAAATTCAGCACAAGTGGTCGGCCCACAGAAATTTCCAAAGCAGCAGCTATTAGCACTTCACATACTTAGGAGGAATATTAGTCAAATTTTAGCACGCATCAGAATCACCGGGAGGCCTTGTTAAAACACAGATAGCTGTGCCCTATCCCTGGAGAGTCTGGTTTAGTAGGTCTGATGGAGGACCTAGGAACTTACATTTCTAACAAGGTCTTAGTTGGTGCTACTGGTCTGGGGGATGACGCTTTGAGAACCACTCTTACGAGGAAGAAACATGAGCAGCCTAACTATACGAACGGCAAGTGAACAGAACAAGGAATTATTCGGATGATATTTTAAAGAAAAGAGCTTCCTAATAAGCTACATTTTCATCTGACTGGAACATACACAGCCACTTTGGCTTATAGCCAATGCAATTTGTGCAGTTTTAGGTATAAACAGTTTTTTTTTCCATGCATCCCTACCCTGATACTTACTGGGAGAGCACAGGACAATCCCCACAAGAACATAAGCAGGATGCTGGTCCTCATTGCTGGGTATGTCACCTCTACCTGTGATGAAAGACAGAAGATGCTTTTCTCCACCCTCAAGAAACATAGAACCTTCAACTTTTTAACACCTTCTTTCTATTAAAAAAAATAATAAACTCATCCAAATGTCCATCAACTGAAGAATGGATAAACAAAATGCACTCTATCCATACAGTGGAATATTATTCAGCCATGAAAAGGAATGGAGTGCTGATACATGCTACAAAGTAGAGGAACCTTGCAAACATTATACTGAATGAAAGAAGCCAGACACAAAAGACCACATATTGTATGATTCCATTCATATGAAAAATCCACAATAGGCAAATCTATAGAGACAGAAAGTAAGTGTTTGCCTCGGGCTGGAGGAGATGAGCTGTTGGGGTGACAACTAAGGGGTGAATTTTGAACATAATGAAAATGTTCTAAAGCTGACTTTGGTGAAGGTGGAATAACTCTTGTGAATGTATGAAAAACCATTGAACGGTATACTTCAAATGGGTGAGGTATACGATGTGTGAATTATATCTCAATAAAGCTGTTTTTAAAAAACCTCACTCCGAAGAGATAAATTGAAAACTTTTCAATGAGGAGCTCTGTAAACACTTCTTCACTAACACATAAACTATGACAAATGGAGGAAAAGTTAAGAAAAAGCAATAGAGAAATTTCTGACCATTCACTTTTTTTCTTTTTAACATCTTTATTGGAGTATAATTGCTTTACAGTGGTGTGTTAGTTTCTGCTTTATAACAAAGTGAATCAGCTATACATATATCCCCATATCCCCTCCCTCTTGCGTCTCCCTCCCACCTTCCCTATCCCACCACCTCTAGGTGGTCACAAAGCACCGAGCTGATCTCCCAGTGCTATGCGGCTGCTTCCCACTAGCTATCTAATGTGGCAGAATGGACTGGCAAATATCTTCCGACCAAAAAACTACATTTATTGATAACATTCATACCATTGATACCATTGATAGGTGGTGGGCATTTGTCTTCACACACACACACAGGGCTCCTCATTCACATTTATAACCACATAATAACGTCTAGACAAAATAGCTTGGTTTTGCATTTTTTCTTCATCTTCAAGGGATGCACTATGGCAGGCTTCATATTACAGCTCCAGAAAGCATTTAATATCCTCTGTGCTACTTTTAGTCATACATTATACATGATTATGCTAATTTTTTAAAGTGTCATTCACAATACTGAAGGATTCAGAGAAGATTAGAGGTTTGGGATACACTTGTGAATCACACTGAGAGAAACCTGCCAAATCAAACTGTATTTTCCTGGAGGGTGGCTTCATTTCACACTTCAAGAACTGGTGGTTTGGAAAACAATTTGTTCTATATCTAAAAATAGATGTCCTAGATGCTAATGTAAAAAGTTATTGAAATGATTTAAAAGGAAAATAATTTGCCCTGCACTCGTAAGCCCTGGGGCTGTCCTAACAGACTGGTCAGATGGACATCCGTATACTCTGCGGAAAATCCTGCTGGCTGATTTCAGACCTCACTTTTGCTGATTTGTGTCTTTAAATGTTAAATATATACTATGCCAGTGACAAAAGATCTAAGCCAGAGATCCCCAACCTTGGTTGTATATCAGTATCACCTGGGGAGATTTAAAGCAATACCAGTGCACAAACCCACCACGGGTAATAAATCAGTTCACTGGGGGTGGGAACAAGCATGGGTTTGTTTTTAAGGTGCTCCAAATGATTTTAACCTCTGATCTAGGAAATAATAGTACCTTGCTCAATAATGTCTGAATACACTGAATAATGACTGAAACATTGGGCTCAGGAAGTCACCTAATCTTATTTTTAAAATTTATTCAAGAAAACAGTAGAAATCCTAAGATAAGGAGACTGAGAAGGTTCCTCATTTCTACCTTCATAAAGCTCAAATGGTCCAATAGAGCCTCTCTTTTATCTTGAGTGTTATTCCTCGTCAACACAGCTATTCTTTGTGTTATTTTCTTTATTCTAATTAGCATACTTCATATCAGTCCTTGTGTGTTGATATTATTTTTATTTCTTTTTCAAATCTTTCCCCTAATATCAACAGAGAAAACATATGAAAATGTTCAGCTGCCCCTAAAACGAGCCTAATTAAACAGATATTACTTCTGAAGGGAACCAGAATATCCCATCCCAAAATATGCCTCTTTGACATAAAAATTATTTTGAGCTGAAGGCACTCAAGAGACTGCAGATGCAAGAAGGGTGCTCTGATCTTCCTTCTTTTTCCCGGAAGTGGGAGATGATAAATCTCCCACGTGAAATGTGCCCTCCCTCTCTTAGGAGGAGGGAAGACATTCTCATCACCAGAGATGGAGTCAAGACTGAGGGAAGTCCATGCAAAGAAATCTTGTTAAACTAACCTGATCTTCCTGGTTACTTCTCCACAATCTACTGCCCCTGTGTCTTGTCAATCCTTCACAAATGTACTGTTTCTTTGCCTAAAAGGTGTAAAAGCTTCCACTCCGGTCACTTCTTCACGTCCTCATTCTCTTGTGAAGGTGCGCACATACATGTAAAAATTTTAACAAAACGTGTATGCTTTTCTCCTGTTCCTCTGTCTTATGCCAGTTTAATTCTTAGGCTCAGCCAGAGACCCCAAGAGGACAGAGGAAAACTTTTCCTCCCCTACACTTCCCTTTAGTTCCCGTAATCAAAACATTTTCTTTTAAGTTCTCAGGTTCATTGCTTAAGGAAAGGAAAGTTTCTCCCAAATACGACACTCTCAAAATAACTGTGTACCGACGGTTTTGGCTTCATAGGTCATGAGGTGGCTCACCATTTTCATTTTCAAAGTGAAATTTGAATAGAGTGATAATCTCATGGTGCTCTAAAAGCCAGCAAATGTTCCAAGAAGTCAACAAATATTGTTCTCCTCTTGTATTTTCTTTTGTTTCTCGCTTATCTAAATAACAAAAAAAAAAAATGCTCTACACCAATGAATGTTGTGTGTTTTATGAAGGAAGTGTGTGCTTCCAGTGCTCAGTTTCTCAGGGGTGTAATATTATGAAACATAAGGAAGATGCAGTAACTCGCTCGTGCTTCTAGAAATAACATTTAGCACCCCGACTCAAAGTCATAATTTTCCAAGTGGAAGTCTGGCAAACTAAAATAAAATACAGCCTGAGGTCCCGAGAGAGCCGGTGTTGCCAACCATAGAATAGAGTCTGCTATCAAGCATTACAGAAAGTCAGAGCTCAAGCACTATACGTGTTAGGTTCTCAATTAGTATTTTTGATAAGAATAATTATACTTGTGTGAAGTGTATTCCAAACGAGAGCTCCAAACTTTCATAAGCGTTTTACCTACCACCCCAAAAAGAGTAGAAGCAGATACGCAGTAGCCCTATTCTGAGTCATAAATGAGCAAAATGGCTACAAGCCTAAAAGATGAGACCAGAACCCTACGTTCTTCTTCAGTGATTGGTAAATGTCATTTCTACATCACACGTGCTGTCATGCTACAATGAGAACATGTAACAAAAGGACATCAACAACCTCAATTTGAGTTCCACCTGTATGGAAGGTAGTGTGTGTATCAGAGCTTTTCAACCTTTATGAGTTGTTCTCCCGGAATTGAAAAATCCAGATTGCTTGGGGTCTGGAGAAGTGGACTGCAGTCCCTTCTCTCTCTGGCCACCCTCAAGTGTAGCCAGAACTTCTTTGTGCTCTCAAGTAAGAGACCTTGTTCCAGACCTTCCTCAGAGTCAATATTCACTTTTAAAGTATATATTTTCTTTTATGTAAACAAAGATGAAAGAGGTAGGCTAAAGAAAGGAAATGAAAGACTTGAAAAATCATAAGTTCAATGTATCATGCTTAGTTTGCTTATTTTTGACCTCATGTTGTCATCCTTAATAATACTTATGAATAATGTATCCATTTATTAGCAGTCAATAAATAGCTGTTGAGAACATCCTGTGTGCCAGGCACTGTTCTAGGTGCTTGAGTATTCAACAATGTGTGATAATGATAATATGCTTGTCTAAACAAAAGCAAAATTACCCAGAACCCAACTAACCAGAACCTCCATTAGCTAGAATTTATTTCTTTATTACTCTTCGAAAATAAAGTGGAATTTGGCCAGGACGTGAATTCTATCACGAATTCAGAAAACCAAATAAATAAATCAATAAAAATTTCCTTGAGGATATGGGGAGGGGGAAGGGTAAGCTGGGACAAAGCGAGAGAGAGGCATGGACATATATACACTACCAAACGTAAGGTAGGTAGCTAGCGGGAAGCAGCCGCATAGCACAGGGAGATCGGCTCGGTGCTTTGTGACCGCCTGGAGGGGTGGGATAGGGAGGGTGGGAGGGAGGGAGATGCAAGAGGGAGGGGATATGGGGATATATGTATATGTATAGCTGGTTCACTTTGTTATAAAGCAGAAACTAACACACCATTGTAAAGCAATTATACTCCAATAAAGATGTAAAAAAAAAAAAAAAATTCCAAACATTCCAATTGTAATTGTCTCGAGGTCAGTTATAATCAATCCCATGTTATATGCTTTCAACCACAGTAAAATAACACCTAGGTGTCCCCAAATTAAAGATAGATGTGGGAGGACACACGGCATCTGAGACGCATTGGTCCACATCACCATTTGGGGGATTTCTTGCGGACTAATACCCGATAGAAAATTGTTTGTTTGTTTAAATATTTTAACCAACCAGATCGAAGTAGCATAGTCTACTTGGCCCTCAGTTAAACAGAAAGTATGGCTCACCAGAACTTATAGCTCTTGAAGAAGAGGAGTGCCTGAAGTGTTGCTATTACACGTGGGATCTTCTAGATGTCATGCAGAAAGCATTGCATGACCACAGCTCCCACTCTGCTGTGGAAGACAGACACTTCTGATACAGATGAAGAAGTGGAATAAATGCAGCAAATAAAAATACACGTGGGCAGGGGTATATATATGCCTAAGTCTTCTACACTAGGAAAGGTTTTTTAAAAGACAGTTATATTCAACATTTACTGACCTCTGACTGTTTGCAAGGCATCATGCTAACATGAAGACCCAGCCAGACAATAGAAAAGCAGTATAATTATCCCAGCCATGGTTTGTTTCAGTAGTCTTAGCATCTCCTTTCAGCTACTCAGTTCATAAGGAATACTATTGGATGAATAGCATTATCTGATTTTCAACTTAAGGGACCATATTTAGAAAGTTCTGCCAGTCTAGTTTACATTCTTTTATAACATCTTGTAGGCCATGAGCATACCTATATCCATAAAATCTAAATGTAAAAGCTGTATTTGTTTTGATAATTAAAGAAAAACTTCAGAATGACCTTCCATCTGCCTCCTAATTAGTAAAATTTCCCTTTCAGAATACCATGCAGAGATCTAATTAAAGTATTACTGAGAAGAACACCTGTCTCTATTGACTTAACCTGTCATTTTAAAGTCATTATTTACTGTGGCATAAACAACTGGAACAAAATGGAATCGTTTTTACCCAAGGCACAGCTCTCCCCAACTTTCTCTGCATGACATAATGCTGCTCAACACGTAGGCATACTTAATATTTTCCAAACAACACGGCAGAAGTCATTAAAAAAAATTAAACAATGAGAATGTCTTACCTTCTTCAGTTTCACAAAGACTTTGCCCCAAATGTCTCAACAATCAGGCTGATGTTCTCACAGAGGAAATCTGTGACAATGAAGCCACTCTTGTGTTGACGTTCTGAACACTTCTCTGATGGTGCAGGAATTTAAACTCTGCTTCGGCTCTTCCCAGCCAATCAGCTGCGGCCTGGGGGTGACTGACATCACAAGGTGTGACCGGGACTCCAGTACACCCACACTTCCTCCAGCTTACAGAAGCAGATTTTCCCTAAAAAGCTCTTGTGGTTCCCAAATGACTAGACTAGTTTCAATTAAATTGAAGATCTTCCTAAAGCTTTATTTTGATTTCTAAATATATGTCATTCACATCCATGCAGGCTTATGAGCATTATAAACAATGACAATGTCTTCCACCCACTTGCAGATCCCAGCAGACACAAGGATGGGAAAAGGAGAGTCAAGGAGTAGGTAGAAAGTTTCCTGTTAATGTACATTTCCAGGTTGCACATGAAGAACCTACTAAAATACTAGATTTGCCTAAATTGTTGGTGTTGAGAAGATGGGTTTCATTCTTGCCCTTTTCATCTTTTAACAACCTCCATTACTCATCTCCTTTTCCTCTCATCTCCCTACCCTCCTATACACACAAAGGTCCAAAATTCTTACTAATCTAACGAAGTAGCCCCTTACAGAATTCTGTGGTGATTGGAAATGTTAAAGCACCTCCCTAAGTAACTTTCATTTTTAATTGAAAATAATTTAAATCCAGCACTTCATGACTCCCCTCAACTGCCTGCCACATTTTGGTTTTAACGCTGGTGACTCTGAAATCAGTATTGGATTAAAAGAAAGACTAGTTGGGCAGCATCTGGAGAAACCAATTTCCAAGGGATTTTCTGCCATTCCTGAAAAAGTAATGAAATGAATAAAATGGTATTGACCAGGACTCTTCAGAGAGTGTGCTGAAAGTTGTGTAGGGAGTTGGAAATGAGGTGGGCAACTCCCAAGGAGCATGCTCAGGTAACAGTAGAAAGACCACTGGACAAATATTTAAAGAACAGAAGCCACCTGAATTTAACTTCCTCAAGAGTGGGGATGTTTCCTTTAATTCCTGGTGTATATTGTCCTAATATCTAGGTGCCTGGGTCATAATAAACACTCAATAAACAGTTTTATGAATGAATGAGTGGCTTTTAAATGGGCCAGACTATTAGCTTGCCTGCAGTACCCACGTGATTCACTCTGACTTTTTTTGAAAGAGTTATGATTGTTGGAAATTTTAATTGATGCTCCTACCAACCTGGTTCTGGAGAATTGGGGTGCCCGGCGTTATCCAGGAAACTAACATCTAACTCATGGGTTTTTAACTTTCTCACTGTGAACTGCGATGCGGTTGGGGCAGAAAATGTGGAGAGGAGAGTCTATTTTCATACAGGGCTGATTAACAGACCAAAGTTCATAGGCGGAAGCTGTAAATTCCCTATGTTCTGTTCTGGTTCTGAATTACATTTCCTGTTGGTTTCATAGGTCTTGACTGAGGTCTATCCTAGAAGAAACTTATAATCTAATGTCAGAGCGGATTCTGGGAAGGTTTTGGCAAAGGGTATTACAGGACGTTGTTTTAGGATCTCTCCAATTCCCACATAAAAACAGACAGAGCAACTAGATAACAAAACTGAAAACCATGGACAACATGTACAACAAAACTAAATGTTTTAGTTCTATTGCTGCCTTAAAAACCATTTCACTGGGCTTCCCTGGTGGCACAGTGGTTGAGCGTCCGCCTGCCGATGCAGGGGACACGGGTTCGTGTCCCAGTCATGGAAGATCCCACATGCCGCGGAGCGGCTGGGCCCATGAGCCATGGCCGCTGAGCCTGCGCGTCCGGAGCCTGTGCTCCGCAACGGGAGAGGCCACGACAGTGAGAGGCCCGCATACCGCAAAAAAAAAAAAAAAAAAAAAAATTTCACTACTTTATATCTTAAAACAACAACTATTTTGTTATCTCTCATAGCTAGGACTGCAGTCTTCTGGGGACTCAATGAAACAGAATAGTCAATATCGCTCTCATATAGTTGTTTCTGGGGAGCTGGAATGGTTATTCTGAGCACTTTAGTTCTCCCTCCCATGGCCTCTCCTTGTGGCTTGGCCTTTTCACATGGTGGCTGGAGTCCAAGAGCTGCCTGAATGTCACTGTCTCCATATTCTAATGGCCAAATCAACCACAGGGCCATCTCAGATTCAGAAGGAGAAATCGTCTCTATCTTTTGATGTGAAGAGCAGAATGAATGTATAGGGAGCAGAGGAAATGTTGAGGCCATTTTAGAGATTGGTTACCACACTACATGACAGGTTGTAGCCACAAACTCCAAACAAAGTGGCTGAGGACAAGCCACCAACTGCCACAATTCCTACATCATCTGTGCAGGACTAAGCAGAGAGAAGCAGCAGGACAGCTGATGGACATGCAAACAGGAAACACCAACATAGTCAATAATCGTTGCTGGTAGGTGCGAAGGGAACATAATAAAATTTGAAGGATCTGGAGCAGTCTGGCCCCTAAAAATTCTGAAAACAGACACCACAGCTGCCTTCCAGGACAGACCCACGTAGAGGAGAAACTGCTGGGAGTGGAATAAAAATTGCACAGAATATGTAAAGTAGAGAAGGCACAAATAAGTGTGGGAGAGGGAAATGGATGCAGCAAGTCTTAGAAAGCAAGCTGCTATATTTTTTAACACAATATGAGAACCAGAGAAGAGGGTGAAAGCTACCCTGAGCTATATCTCCTTCCAAAAGTTGAGGAAAACCAATTTCATATAAAAACAGTGAAAAGCTATGAAGTTTAGATTAGAGCAGAAAACAAACAACCTTATAGACAATGAAAGCATGCTGAGAATACATCAAAATTGTGACGTTGTATTTTAAAAATAGCAAAAAGACATTATGAAAATGGCACAGTAGATGAAAAACAATATAAATTAGAATAATTCAGAAATTATTAAAGTCATGAAAATTTTGAAAGAAGAGAAAAATTTTGAAAATGAAGACTAAACTAAAAGGAACAAAAGAAGGAATAAACACAACAGATAATTCCTTAAGAGAACTAGAAGGCAAAAAAAAAAGGAGGAAAATGTTTTAAATTTAAAAGAAATGAGGGGCGGACCTTCAAAATGGCAGAGGAGTAAGAAGTGGAGATCACCTTCCTCCCCACAAATACATCAAAAATACATCTACATGTGGAACAATTCCTACAGAACACCAACTGAACACTGACAGAAGACCTCAGACTTCCAAAAACGAAACGATTAAAATGTCCACAAAATTTCACACCCCCATGCTCTATAAAGCAAATCATGTGGCTGACAGGGTCTTGGTGCTCCGGCTGAGTGTCAGGCCTGAGGCTCTGAGGTGGGAGAGCCAAGATCAGGACATAGGTCCACCAGAGACCTCCAGGCTCCATGCAATATCAAACGGCAAAAGCTCTCCCAGAGATCTCCAACTCAATACTAAGACCCAGCTCCACTCAACAGCCAGCAAGCTACAGTGCTGGACACCCTATGCCAAACAACTAGCAAGACAAGGACAAAAACCCACCCATTAGCAGACAGGCTGCCTAAAATCATAATAGCGTCACAGTCACCCCAAAACACACCACCGGACTTGGTGCTCCCCGCCAGAAGGACAAGATCCAGCCTCATCCACCAGAACACAGGCACCAGTCCCCTCCACCAGGAAGCCTACACAACCCACTGAACCAACCTTAGCCACTGGGGGCAGTCACCAAAAACAATGAGAACTACAAACCTGCAGGCTGCAAAGAGGAGACCCCAAACACAGTAAGTGAAGCAAAATGAAAAGACAGAGAAACACACAGCGGATGAAGGAGCAAGGTAAAAACCCACCAAACCAAACAAATGAAGAGGAAATAGGCAGTCTACCTGGAAAAGAAATCACAGTAATGAGAGAAAAGATGATCCAAAATCTTGGAAATAAAATGGAGAAAATACAAGAAATGTTTAACAAGGAGAACTAAAGAGCAAACAATGATGTACAACACAATAAATGAAGTTAAAAATTCTCTAGAAAGAATCAGTAGCAGAATAACCAAGGCAGAAGAACGGATAAGTGGCCTGGAAGTTAAAATAGTGGAAATAACTACCACAGAGCAGAATAAAGAAAGAAGAATGAAAAGAATTGAGGACAGTCTCAGAGACCTCTGGGACAACATTAAACACACCAACATTCAAATTATAGGGTTCCCAGAAGAAGAAGAGAAAAAGAAAGAGACTGAGAAAATATTTGAAGAGATTATATTTGAAAACTTCCCTAATACGGGAAAGGAAATACTCAATTAAGTCCAGGAAGTGCAGAGAGTCCCACAGTGGATAAGTCCAAGGAGAAACATGCCAAGACACATATTAATCAAGCTATCAAAAATTAAATACAAAGAAAAAAATATTAAAAGCAGCAATGGAAAAACAACAAATAACGTACAAGGGAATCCCCATAAGATTAACAGTTGATCTTTCAGCATAAACTCTGCAAGCCAGAAGGGAGTGACAGGACATATTTAAAGTGATGAAAGGGAAAAAATTACAACCAAGATTACTCTACCCAGCAAAGATCTCATCCAGATTTGACGGAGAAATTAAAACCTTTACAGATAAGCAAAAGCTAAGACAATTCAGTACCACCAAACCAGCTTTACAACAAATGCTAAAGGAACTTCTCTAGACAGGAAACACAAGAGAAGGAAAAGACCTACAAAAACAAGTCCAAAACAATTAAGAAAATGGTAATAGGAGCATACATAACGATAATTACCTTAAACATAAATGGATTAAATGCTCCAACCAAAAGAGATAGACTGGCTGAATGGATACAAAAACAAGACCCATATATATGCTCTCTACAAGCGACCCACTTCAGACCCAGGGACACATACAGATTGAAGGTAAGGGGATGGAAAAAGATACTCCATGGAAATAGAAGTCATAAGAAAGCTGGAGTAGCAATTCTCATATCAGACAAAATAGACTTTAAAATAAAGACTATTACAACAGACAAAAAATGATATTACATAATGATCGAGGGATCAATCCAAGAAGAAGATATAACAATTGTAAATATTTATGCACCCAACATAGGAGCATCTCAATACATAAGGCAAATGTTAACAGCCATAAAAGGGGAAATTGAAAATAATGCAATCATAGTAAGGGACTTTAACACCCCACTTTCACCAATGGACAGATCACCCAAAATGAAAATAAATAAGGAAACACAAGCTTTAAATGATACCTTAAACAAAATGGAGTTAATTGATATTTACAGGGCATTCCATCCAAAAACAACAGAATACACTTTCTTCTCAAGTGTTCATGGAACATTCTCCAAGATAGATCACATCTTGGGTCACAAATCAATCCTTGGTAAATTTAAGAAAATTGAAATCATATCAAGTACCTTTTCTGACCACAACTCTATGAAACCAGATATCAATTACATGAAAAACTGTGTAAAAAATACAAACACATGGAGGCTAAACAATTCGCTAATAAATAACCAGGAGATCAATGAAGAAATCAAAGAGGAAATAAAAAGAAACCTAGAAACAAATGACAATGAAAGCATGAAGACCCAAAACCTATGGGATGCAGTAAAAGCAGTTTTAAGAGGGAAGTTTATAGCAATACAATCTTACCTCAAGAAACAAGAAAAATCTCAAATAAACAACCTAACCTTACACCTAAAGCAATTAGTGAAAGAAGAACAACAACAAAAAAAACCCCCCAAATTTAGCAGAAGGAAAGAAATCATAAAGATCAGATCAGAATTAAATGAAAAAGAAACGAAGGAAAAAATAGCAAAGATCAATAAAACTAAAAGCTGGTTCTTTGAGAAGATAAACAACATTGATAAACCATTAGCCAGACTCATCAAGAAAAAAAGAGAGAAGACTCAAATCAACAGAATTAGAAATGAAAAAGAAGTAACAACTGTAGAAATACAAAGGATCATGAGAGATTACTACAAGCAGCTATATGCCAATACAATGGACAACGTGAAAGAAATGCACAAATTCTTACAAAACCACAACATTCTGAGATGGGACCAGGAAGAAATAGAAAATATAAACAGACAAATTAGAAGCACTGAAATTGAAACTGTGATTAAAAATCTTCCAACAAACAAAAGTCCAGGACCAGATGGCTTCACAGGAAAATTCTATCAAACACTTAGATAAGAGCTAACAGCTATCCTTCTCAAACTCTTCCAAAATATAGCAGAGGGAGGAACACTCCCAAACTCATTCTACGAGGCCACCATCACCCTGATACCAAAACCAGACAAAGATGTCACAAAAAAAAGAAAACTACAGGCCAATATCACTGATGAACATAGATGCAAAAATCCTCAACAAAATACTAGCAAACAGAATCCAACAGCACATTAAAAGGATCATACACCATGATCAAGTGGGGTTTATCCCAGGAATGCAAGCATTCTTCAATATACGCAAATCAATCAACATGATACAGCATATTAACAAACGAAAGGAGAAAAACCATATGATCATCTCAATAGATGCAGAGAAAGCTTTCAACAAAATTCAACACCCATTTATGATAAAAACCCTCTAGAAAGTAGGCAGAGAGGGAACCTTCCTCAACATAATAAAGGTCATGTATGACAAACCCACAGCCAACATCGTCCTCAATGGTGAAAAGCTGAAAGCATTTCCACCAAAATCAGGAACAAGACAAGGTTGCCCACTCTCACCACTATTATTCAACATAGGTTTGGAAGTTTTAACCACAGCAATCAGAGAAGAAAAAGAAATAAAAGGAATACAAATCGGAAAAGAAGAAGTAAAGCTGTCACTGTTTGCAGATGACATGATACTATATATAGAGAATCTAAAGATGCTACCAGAAAACTACTAGAGCTAATCAATGAATTTGGTAAAGTAGCAGGATACAAAATTAATGCACAGAAATCTCTGGCATTCCTATACACTAATGATGAAAAATCTGAAAGTGAAATTAAGAAAACACTCCCATTTACCACTGCAACAAAAAGAATAAAATATTTAGGAATAAACCTACCTGAGGAGACAAAAGACCTGTATGCAGAAAATTATAAGACAGTGATGGTCACCTTATTTTTGATAAAGGAATGAAGAATATACAATGGAGAAAAGACAGCCTCTTCAATTAGTGGTGCTGGGAAAACTGAACAGCTACATGTAAAAGAATGAAATTAGAACACTCACTAACACCATACACAAAAATAAACTCAAAATGGATTAAAGACCTAAATGTAAGGCCAGATGCTATCAAACTCTTAGAGGAAAACATAGGCAGAACACTCTATGACATAAACCACAGCAAGATACTTTTTGACCCACCTCCTAGAGAAATGGAAACAAAAATAAACAAATGGAACCTAATGAAACTTCAAAGCTTTTGCACAGCAAAGGAAACTATAAACAAGACAAAAAGACAACCCTCAGAATGGGAGAAAACATTTGCAAATGAAGCAACTGACAAAGGATTCATCTCCAAAATATACAAGCAGCTCATGCACCTCAATATCAAAAAAACAAACAACCCAATCCAGAAATGGGCAGAAGACCTAAATAGACATTTCTCCAAAGAAGATATACAGACTGCCAACAAACACATGAAAGGATGCTTAACATCACTAATCATTAGAGAAATGCAAATCAAGACTACAATGAGGTATCACCTCACACCAGTCAGAATCGGCATCATCAAAAAATCTAGAAACAATAAATGCTGGAGAGGGTGTGGAGAAAAGGGAATCCTCTTGCACAGTTGGTGGGAATGTAAATTGATACAGCCACTATGGAGAACAGTATGGAGGTTCCTTAAAAAACTACAAATAGAACTACCATATGACCCAGCAATCCCAGTACTGGGCGTATACCCTGAGAAAACCATAATTCAAAACGACGCATGCACCCCAGTGTTCATTGCAGCGCTATTTACAATAGCCAGGACATGGAATCAACCTAAATGTCTATTGACAGATGAATGGATAAAGAAGATGTGGCACATATATACAATGCAATATTACTCAGCCACTTAAAGAAATGAAATTGAGTTATTTTAGTGAGGTGGATGGGCCTAGGGACCATCATACAGAGTGAAGTAAGTCAGAAAGAGAAAAACAAGTACTTGCTAACACATATATATGGAATCTAAGAAAAATTTAAAAAGTCATGAAGAACCTAGGGGCAGGACAGGAATAAAGATGCAGAACTACTAGAGAATGGACTTGAAGATATGGGGAGAGGGAAGGGTAGGCTGGGACGAAGTGTGAGAGTGGCATGGACGTATATACACTACCAAACGTAAAATAGATAGCTAGTGGGAAGCAGCCGCATAGCACAGGGAGATCAGCTCGGTGCTTTGTGACCACCTAGAGGGGTGAGATTGGGAGGGTGGGAGGGAGGGAGACCCAGAGGGAAGAGATATGGGGATACATGTATATCTGATTCACTTTGTCATAAAGCAGAAACTAACACACCATTGTAAAGCAATTATACTCAAATAAAGATGTTAAAAAATAAAGAATATCTATTAGTCTACTTCCTTTCCTGAACACATAAAATTACATGCATAAATATCAGTTGTGATCTATGTGCCTGTTTTAGTATATTTCCTAATCCTATTTCAGTAAACTAATTTTGGATTTTAGTTTTCTACTCTTCAATTTTCTTCTCTCTTCGTTCTTTAGCTGCTCCCAATAACTTCACTTTTTATTATCTGTTAATATATTTAGGGCTAGACAGACCCCTATAAGACACTTTGTAAAAGATAATATTTCTTCTTTATTTGCATAATTTAAAGGAATAAATAGCTTTGTCCAACTTCCTATTTACTACAGCTTAGATTGAACCATTTGCAATTGCTTTTTTTTAGGTTAAAAAAAGAACAGTTGAAATGAAGCAACCAGCAGTGCCGTACATTACAGCTGAACAGTGTGGGCTTAGGGGCGCCGACCCCTGCACTGTCGAAAATCAGCCTATAGTCAGCCATGCATATCCTTTGTTCCTCTGTATCTTGGGTTTTGTATCTGCAGATTTAACCAACTAGGGATAATGTAATACTATAGCAGATGTTTATTGAAAAAAATCTGCGTATGCAGTTCAAACCCATGTTTGTTCAAGGGTCAACCATACATCTTTCTTATCTCTCCATCTCATCTTCTTTTTTGTAATTTCTCTATGAATCCTATGCTTCTGGCATCCTCATCTGTTCCTTCTACCCCTCAATACATTCTGCTTCTAATCAGTGGTTCATCTGACTCAGAATTCCCTCCTCGCCACCGATTGTATTAGTCAGGGTTCACCAGAGAAACAGAACCAATAGGATATGTAAAGCTATATAAGAGATATAGATGTACATATAGGCATAGGCACATGATTATGGAGGCTGAGAAGTTCCATGAAAGTTAACAATACTTAAATACTGATATAAAGTCAATACATTTTCTTCTGTTACATGATAAGGGAATAAGAGAGGAAATAAGACAAAGATATCTGAGATAGATATACACACATATATATTCACACACAAATGTATTCATAGCAAAATAAGGAGGAAACGCTCAGGACAGTTTCAGTCCTTATTTCTGTAACTGGTCATGGGGTCATAGTTGATATTTGTAACTATCTTCATCTACTAGCCATTCTAAGTCTTTTGCCTCCAGCAAGCACCTCAGCTGGTCATGGTTCTTACCTGGTGAAGTTACACAAATCTTCATTCCTGAAGGGTCTGGGCCATTTGTAATCCTGCCTGGATCGGGTGGTTGTAGTTTTCCATTTACCTTAATCACAAGGCATGGTAATACTGAGACACCCTCACAGATCTCCTGTATTCCAGACATATGTTTCCTTACCTCCACTGTGGAATAATAATTCAATCTCCCCTCAGTCATCATGATCCGTCACCCCAGCCAACACTGTAACTCTATTCTTTACCTGTTGTTTCAGAGGCATGAGGAACTCCAAGTGGCCAGGTGCCAGTATTAACCTCCGGTTCAATGGAATCATTGTTGAGTCTCCAGGTGGAAGCATTGCCCCCTCCGGAACTAAAATCTCTAGGTCAGCAAAGCATAAAGTCACAGAAACAAAAAGCAAAAATGTGGCTAGTGGGTCACTAGGGTTAACAGTGAGTGGTACCACTACAATTTCTACCCCTTGATCACTAGACTCATGAATCCTGCCTATCATATAAATATGATTTGCACCATATATTGGACGCTGACTCAGAGCATATGCAGCTTTCTGTAGAACCTTACCCCAGCCCCGAAAAGTATTACCGCCTAGCTGGCTTTGTAACTGAGTCTTCAAAAGGTCTTTCCACCATTCTCTCAAGCCAGCTACTTCAGTACGGTGAGGAACATAGTAAGACAAGTGAATTCCACGAGCATGGGACCACTGTAGCACTTGTTTTGCTTTGATTTGAGTTCCTTGATCAGAAGCAGTGCTGTGTGGAAAATCATGACAGTGGACAAGGTATTCCTTAAATCCATGGATGGTGGTTTTGGCATAAGCATTGCATGCAGAGAAGGAAAATCAATATCTAGAGTAAGTGTCTATTCCAGTAAGAACAAAATACTGCCCCTTCCATGATGGAAGCAGTCCAATTGATCAGCCTGCACCAGGTAGCTGGCTGTTCACCCTGGGGAATGATGTCATATGAGGGCTCAGTGTTAGAATCAGCTGCTGGCAGATTGGGCACTCAACAGTGGCCACGGCCAGGCTGGTCTTGGTGAGAGGGCGTCTGTGTTGCTGAGCCCATGCATAACGTCCATCCCTGCCACCATGGCCACTTTGCTCATGAACACATTGGGCAATGACAGGGGTCTGGGGAAAGAGGCTGACTGGTGTCCACAGAACATGACATCCTATCCTACTGATTGCCATAATCCTCTTCTGCCGACGTCACCCTTTGGTGTGCATTTACATAGGACACAAATATCTTCATGGTTTTGCCCACTCAGAGAGATCTATCAACATACTTCCTCCTCAAATCTCTGCATCACCAATTTTCCAGTCATGTTCCTTCCAAGCCCCTGGTCATCCAGTCAGACCACGGCCACAGCCCATGAACCAGGATATAGTTGCATACCTACTCTTTTCTCCTTCTAAGCAGAGTGAACAAACAGGTGCACTGCCCAAAGTCCTGCCCACTGGGAGGTTTGTTTTCACCACTCTTTTTAAGGGATATCCCAGGAAGAAGCTGTAGTGCAGCTGCCCACTTTGAGGTGGTGCCTGCATATTCTGTAGAACCATCTGTTAACCAGGCCTGAGTCTCCTCTTCCTCTGTCAGCTGGTCATAGGGAATGCCCCATGAGGTCATAGGCACAGGCTGGGAGAGAGGAGGCGGGGTAGCGGGAGTAGGGGCCATGGACATTTGGGCAACTTCTTCATGTAATTTACTTGTGCCTTCAGGGCTCAGGCCCAGTCCTGTACACACCACTTCCACTTGATGATGGAGAGTTGCTGTGCATGCCTAACTCTAGAGCTTCATGGGTCAGTTAACACCCAGTTGATAATGGGATGCTCAGGTCACATGGTAAGTTGTTCAATGTCTACAAAGGCCCAGTAGCAGGCCAAGGGCTCTCTCTCAAAAGGAAGGTAGTGGGCTTCCCTGGTGGCACAGTGGTTGAGAGTCCGCCTGCCAATGCAGGGGACGCGGGTTCGTGCCCCGGTCTGGGAAGATCCCACATGCCGCGGAGCGGCTGGGCCCGTGAGCCATGGCCGCTGAGCCTGCGCATCTGGAGCCTGTGCTCCGCAACGGGAGAGGCCACAGCAGTGAGAGGCCCGCGTACCGCAAAAAAAAAGGAAGGTAGTTATCTTCAGATGATGGCATCTGAAGATGACCTTGCTCCATAATCCTAAAGACCTATGCTGCAATTCACCTGTAGGGACCTGCCAAAGGCTCCGAACAGCATCCTCTCTGCCACCACCACTTCAAACACCATTGGATCTGGTGAATCACATGGCCCATTTGACGGACCAGCTTACACAGCACAAATGTTCAGGGTACAGAGAGTAAGCAGCGAAAAAGAAACAAATCCCAGGAGTGACGCAAAGTCCACCAGGTGGGGATCTGGAATGGGCAATATTTAAAGAACAGGCAGGCATCTAGAAGTTCTGCCAGAGTTCAGGAAAAGGACTAGCAAGGTGATCAGACTTTTGGTTTTAGCAGAAACATATCTCCTGAGAAAGCAAAAATTAGCTTGGACTGAGAAAGTAGAAATCTACCCACCATTTGTCAGACTGGAAAAACAGACAGAAATAAAGCCAGCTGCAAGTGTTAACAGAAAATAACATCTCTCTCAAGGACACTGAATCTATAAAGTGTCATGACAACCCCCTACTTTGAATGGCTCCTGCTTTATTAATCACTGAGAAATTTTATTCTCTAAAATCAAAGATGAGCAGAGACTTTGCTTTTTAAAATTAAAATCAGTAAAAACAAAACACCCAACTCTTGCCTGGAGGGTCTGAGGCACTTTGACACAAAGACTCCGTCTCAATTTACAACCCAGGGGCAGAGATTCAGATCCAACAGTCCACATCCATCTCAACTTTACTTTGCACTTCCCAAGGACACAGGAGCCTGGGTCTACTTCACAGTCCAAACCTGACATTGACTCCTTCAGCCACAGCCCAGCCTTGCTTTGAGCCTCTCAAACATTGCTTCATTTAAATATCACCTCAGTTCCATCCTTTCCCCAAATCCTACAATAGTTCTATCTTTTCCTTTGCTAAGACTCCAAAGTTGCTCTGGTGGGCAGTCTCCTTCCTTGCATTGGGCCCAGAAGCCTGACTGTGTCAGACAATTTGCTCCTGGTTGCCTCAGGCTGATTGGGCTGGGACAGTTCTAATCAGTGTACGTGCTAGGATGAGATGAGGAAGCTATGCAGAAGCCCAGTTAGAAAGATCACAGGGGATTGTTGCTTGAGGACAAGGTAAGGATCCACTTACGGGAATCAAGATATTAGGACAAGACAAAAGGTAAATGTGCTTTCGTGCCAAGCCTAAATGTTGATCTGTTACAGCCTGAGTATCTCCTGCCTTCAGTTCAGATTGTGTTAGAACAACAAGGAAGAGTCAGTGGTTTCAACTGAGGAAGGTACTAGGGAGGTAGGAGCTGGGAACCAGTTGGTTGTGACAGATCTTGGGAGCAGGCCAAAGAGACAGTGAGGTAAGCTCGACAGCAGCCCTTGACTAGGGGCTTGGACTGGAGCCTCACACTGGACGATGTCTGGGAATTAAATTTTGCAAGTACTTTCTTCCCACAGACACATCTTCATCTCTTTGAAAAGAAAATTCTAGGGAGGAAAAGAAGGAAGGAGTGGGGACTTCCCTGGTGGCGCAGTGGTTGAGAGTCCGCCTGCCGATTCAGGGGACACGGGTTCGTGCCCCGGTCCGGGAAGATCCCACATGCCGCGGAGCGGCTGGGCCCCTGAGCCATGGCCGCTGGGCCTGCGCGTCCGGAGCCTGTGCTCTGCAACAGGAGGGGCCACAACAGTGAGAGGCCCGCATACAGCAAAAAAAAAAAAAAAAAAAAAAGAAGGAAGGAGTAAAGGAAGGAGGGGTATAGGTAGTGGCAAAGCCCAAAATAATGGGAGTAAGGGAAGCAACTTATGATACAGCTGTCTGTAAATGCAGTGTTTCATGCTCGAGCTGGGGCCGTGCAAACTAATGGAAAACACAGAGTCTAATATATTGGTGACCTTTAGACCTTATACCATTTTCTGAGCTACATGTGTGCCCCATAGGAATTGACTCTTTTTTTCCTTTTTCTAAAATTTCTTACTTCTTTCTTCTTTTTTCTTTTTTAGCATATAAACCCAAGGTCCCTGTTCAGAGGGGAGAGGTTGGGAACATTGAGCTGTTGGCTTGTTTCACTCTCTAGAGGATTTGCTTGCAAGCAGCAGTGAATGGATCACTGTGAGAACACAATGATATTTTCATCTGTGAACTGAGCTATTCTATTCTGTTCCTGTTCCTTTTAGGGAGAGGAAAATTGTTCCTAGTTATTTTGGTCTCAAGTTTTTCAGAACTTCCATTACAAACCATAAAGCAAGTTTGACTTCTGGGAAATTCTATTCCAATTAATAATTTAAAATGTATTTATATGACGAGGTATGGATTCTCTAGAGGTTATCTTTTTATAATCTATTTTAGAAAATAGATTTTGGACTTCCCTGGTGGCGCAGTGGTTAAGAATCCGCCTGCCAATGCAGGGGACACGGGTTTGACCCCTGGTCTGGGAAGATCCCACATGCCGCGGAGGAACTAAGCCCGTGCGCCAGAACTACTGAAGCCTGTGCGCCTGGAGCCCGTGCTCCACAACAAGAGAAGCCACCGCAATGAGAAGCCTGCGCACCGCAAGGAAGAGTAGCCCCCGCTCGCCGCAACTGGAGAAAGCCTGCACGCAGCAACGAAGACCCAACGCAGCCTAAATAAATAAATAAATTTTTAAAAAGTGGGAAAGAAACAGAGGTTTGTAAGGAGAAAAGTGAATGTGAAAAGTAAATGTAATGTACAGCTGAATCACTTTGTTATACAGCAGTAACTAACACACCATTGTAAAGCAATTATACTCCAATAAAGATGTTAAACAAAGATGACAAAAGTAAATGTAAAATGATTACTAGCAGTAATAATGTTTTATAACCCTTTTCTAAACCAATGGCTTTCACATCTTTTTCTTACTGCAACCAAGAGTATATGCATACTTAGACATATTTTTTGTATGTATGTATATATAGAGAAATAACACTGTTTCATGAGACACTACACATTATACACTAAAGATTTTTCTTTTTTATTCTTTCATTTTACAAAATGCTGGTCATGTGTCACTAAACTGATATCATGACCTATTAAATGAGTGGCAACCTGCAGTTTAAAAAAATACTACTCTCATGGGCAATATTAGCAGTTTCTTCATTAATCTTTAGTCCAGAAAATAACCTAAAAGCAATTTTATTTTCTAATACCAGACTTCTTGTGTTCAAAGGATTTACCCTTGAGACGTTCTTGGGAGTGTCTCCTTCATTTTCACCTTGAAGTTATGGACGGAGGTCAACGAAGATATTACAGTGGAAGGTCAGGGTCATAGTGTTCCTTCATGGCTTCTGACATCGGCCCTAGATTCTGAACATCTCCTCTTCCCTGCCCCAGAAATACTTTTTAAGGTGAAGTCTTTATAAGAACTGGCAGGAAATTTATCCCACTTGACTCAGGTGACACCTGCAGAGACTCTCATTGGACTAGAAATGGAAAGTGATCAAAAAATAGGGACAGGTTAAATACCTAAGGCATTTCATAAAATAAAATACGACACAGCTTTGAGAAAAGAACGTCAATCTGTGTGTAACGAACCAATATTCAAGGTATAGTTTTAGGTTAAAAAGAGTAAGTTAAGCACACTGTGTGTAGTAGACTTCCATGTGTTTTTAAAAGGGGGATATACGTGCTTATATGTGCATAGAATATTTCTGGAAATTTCCACAAGATATTAGTAATGGGCATTGCCTCTAAGGAAGAGAAATAGAAGACTGGGAATCTGGGATGATAGAGATTTAATATTTTTGCCTACCTTTTCATAGTGTTTGAAATTTTTATTTTGTGTATATATACATATTACTTTTTCAATTAAAAAATTAACTTATTTTAGGGAATTCCCTGGCAGTCTAGTGGTTAGGACTCAGTGCTTTCACTGCCAGGGTCATGGAACTAAGATCCCACATGCTGCACAGCATGGACAAAAAAAAAAAAAAAACTAATTAAAAAAATATGTTGGAGGAAGTAAGTACTCACAAACTCATTAAGATGAAGGGAGTTTTCCTTGTGAACAGTCCTAGAAATAGATGTTTATTATAGCACCAAAATTCATTCTCTCTTTCATTTACATATATTATATAATTTACAAAGAGTTTCATATCCATTGCCTGACTTAGAGCTCATAACAACCTTTTGAAATAGGTAGGACAGTTACTAGAAGCCACAATTTACAAATTGGAAAAAGACAAAAGGGCTAAAGGAGTTAAAGCTCTAGAGCACAGTTTAAGGAAAGAAGTTTGGAGTCATGTACATGATTATGATATAGTAGAAACTTGAAATTTTACAGTATTAGGAGTTACCAAGTAGTTTATAAATGGCAGTATTTTGAAAGCCTTCAGCAATATTACTTGCAATATTGATCTCTTAACTAAGAAACTCATGCATAAAGGAGGAAGGAGGCAGGAAAAAAAAAAGCTACTGAAACTCTTTGTGTAAAATATGCCCTATAATAGAGCATAAAATTTTCAACCAGTCAGCTAATGACTGGCTGAAAATTAACATTAAAGAAGTTGCGTTCAACACTTCGCCGTATAGAATTTTACCTTTGAATTAGAACAAATCTAAAATAATTACCTAAGTGGAAGAGAGAGATCACAAATCATCACTTACTAAATCTTGAATAATACCCTAAAGGCTTATGCTTATGGTCATTATATCTCCCAGAGTCCCAGATAAGCCAAATTTACACCTCCAGTCCCCGGGTAATTATTCATAGAAGCCCTTTCATTCTCAAGGGTATCCTGGTTTGGGGATAAATGATTATCCACCTTATTAAATATCACGCTCTAGTTTCATACACCTTTAAGATCCTCATGTTCTAGGGTTAGGGCTTCATCTCAAAACTAAGGAGTACCCTCATTCGTGCAAAATCTGAAGAACCCACGTTCAGATTTTAGCAGCATGTATGACTCTCAGATAAAAAAGAGTAGTTTCCAAAGCAGCTGTGGGCTTTACCAAAGAGATTAAAATAAGAAGGAAGTCTCAGAGTCTGATTTGGAATTTTTGGTTTGTAGGGGTTTAAAGGCAAATGTGAACCAAGTTTGGCTTGGTGAGACTGAGGTGGAAGATAAATAACTGATTCCACTTAGCAGATGTCTGAACAGAGAGTTCAAAAAGTGCATCCCCTCCAGGAGCACTTCATTCACGAGTTTATTTATTAATAGTTGGAGCACGTTCTAAGCACTGCCTCAGTTTTGTCAGTAGTTTTGGGGACGTTATGCTCCATTTCCAGCACTTTGCAGGAATGTGATACTATACGTGAGGTTTTGTTTAAACCAGCCTCTGAATTCTTTCCTGCTTAGCGCTCTTTAGAATTTCCATAATTTGTAATTACTCTATTCACTAATTACAAAGATTATTCCCATGGTCCAGGTAGGTTAAATCGTTGCTGTGATTTTTTTTTTCATGTTGCAAGTGTATTTCTTCCTTAGAACAAGCAGATGAATTGTAGCCAAGCTGGAGATCATGGTAACAGCATCTTTTACTCAGAGGTAAGCAGACCATCTATCCAGAATATATAATTACTGAAAGATTAAGGCATTAAGATGTGTTTACTTGCTACATTCTCTAAAGCACTTGGCATTTAAATTGAAGTTATTTAGTATGTGATTACTTGAGGTTTCTGTGTAAAATACTAAAGAATATTTTAATCATTCTTCTATGTTTACATTTACACTTTTAACAAAATCTTTTCTGAATATATTTAACACGCGGGTACACAGATTCTCTCTCTGACGGTGTTCAGACCTGGTTCTGAATCTGACAGTTTGACTATTTTCTTGTTGTTTCTGTTGTTGTTTACATATGTCTTCTCTTTTATTTCTCCCCTCTGTTTACTTTCTTAGAAATCTTTATTTCCTATCAATTACTCACCAGATTGTTCACAAAAGGAATCTGGTGGAGTTTTCTTTAGTTCTAATCGTCACTGGTTGAGTGATTACTGTCACTGCCTTTACTGTCACTATCACTGTCACTACCACCTCCATTGTTGTCGCCGTTACCAGACTTGCTCTTGCTGTCACTCTCATCACCACTGTCAGATGCACTGTCACTGCTGTCACTATCACTGCTGTTGCTGTCACTGCTGTTGCTGTCACTTCTGTCACTACTGTCACTATCACTGCTGTCACTGTCGCTGCTGTCACTATCACTGCTGTCACTGTCACTACTGTCACTGCTATCACTACTATCTGATTGGCTGTCACTGCTGTCACTACTGTCACTGCTGTCACTACTGTCACTGCTGTCTGACTTGCTGTCACTGCTGTTACTACTGTCACTGTCTGATTTACTGTCACTTTCACTGCTGTCACTACTGTCACTGCTGTCTGATTTGCTGTCACTGCTGTCACTACTGTCACTACTGTCACTGCTGTCACTACTGTCGCTGCTGTCTGATTTGCTGTCACTGCTGTCACTACTGTCACTACTGTCACTGCTGTCACTACTGTCGCTGCTGTCTGACTTGCTGTCACTGCTGTTACTACTGTCACTGTCTGATTTACTGTCACTTTCACTGCTGTCACTACTGTCACTGCTGTCTGATTTGCTGTCACTGCTGTCACTACTGTCACTGCTGTCACTACTGTCGCTGCTGTCTGACTTGCTGTCACTGCTGTTACTACTGTCACTTTCACTGCTGTCACTACTGTCACTGCTGTCTGATTTGCTGTCACCACTGTCACTGCTATCACTACTGTCACTGCTGTCACTGCTGTCACTACTGTCACTGCTGTCTGATTTGCTGTCACTACTGTTGCTACTGTCGCTGCTGTCAGACTTGCTGCTACCACTGCTGTCACTGCTGTCACTGCTTTCACTACTGTCACTGCTGTCACTACTGTCACTGCTGTCACTGCTGTCACTGCTTTCACTACTGTTGATGCTATTGCTGCTGTCACTGCTGTCTGATTTGCTGTCACTACTGTTGCTACTGTCACTGCTATCACTATTGTCGCTGCTGTCAGACTTGCTGCCACTACTACTGTCACTACTGTCACTGCTATCACTACTGTCACTGCTGTCACTACTGTCACTACTGTCACTGCTGTCACTGCTGTCACTGCTTTCACTACTGTTGCTGCCATTACTGCTGTCACTGCTGTCACTACTGTCACTGCTGTCACTGCTGTCACTACTGTCACTACTGTCGCTGCTGTCACTGCTGTCACTGCTTTCACTACTGTTGCTGCCATTGCTGCTGTCACTGCTGTCACTACTGTCACTACTGTCACTGCTGTCACTGCTGTCACTGCTGTCACTACTGTTGATGCTATTGCTGCTGTCACTGCTATCTGATTTGCTGTCACTACTGTCACTGCTGTCACTGCTGTCACTACTGTCGCTGCTGTCACTGCTGTCTGAGTTATCTTTGGTGCTGCCTGATTTTCCATTCTTATCACTCCCAATGTCACCATTGCCATCACCACCACTATCATTAGCATCTGATGTGTTATCACTATCACCTTCTTCTCCTCCTTTTGAGTCACTGTCATTGCCATTATCACTTGATTCATCAGAGTTATAAGAAGCATCTCCTTGGCTACTGTGGTTGTTGTCACCTTCAGAATTGGTATCATCACTGCCATTAGACTCATCACTGCTGTTGGGATCATCTCCTTGCATGGATTCATCACCAAACTCATAACTGTCATAGCCATCACTGTTACTGTCACTACGTGTTTTGCTGGGTCCAAACTTATCTTGAGGTTCTAATTTCTGGCCAGGTCCCTGCATGACGTCAACCTCTTCTTGTGCCTTGACATTTCCTTTGCACACAATCATTCCATGTTGGCCTTTACTCTCTTTATCTTCATTCATTTTCCCAGATACTTTGGTAATATTGTTTCTGTCGCCACTGCTGGGACATTCCATTTCTATTCCCTATGGAAAGATGGAGAAAAGAATGATTAATTAGTGAACGTTGTTCCGCAAAATTGCATTGGTTTGAGGAAGACTGACTGGGGAAAGTGGCCATAGAACAGGAGTTCAGCTTCCAGTACTTCAGAAACATCTGTCTGTGAAAACGTGCTTTATTCAATACTTGAAAGTACTCTGGTGTTTAGATTATAGACCATCCCATTTGTGCCTTTACCCAGTAAGAGCTTTCGTAAACAGTTACGTGCTGCATTAATTATTTAGCATAAGACTTTTGAAGAATTATAACCAAATTTTCAGAGATTTCTGCTTTTTAAAATTGTTCTATAGCAAAGTCTAGTATGGACTCTAGCTTTCCCATCAAATATTCAAGTAATTTAGATGCAAAAATACATGACTATTTGTCATGATTTATTTTCATGCTACCATCATGGAAGGAAGGGGAGAATTTAAACTGCCCTTGAAAGAAACCAGCTTCACAAACTAACCTTAACTTGGTTCTTCCCAATAGCAGGTGGCTCTAATTTTTCAGTGATTCTATTTTCCACAGCTTTGCTTTCTCTCTGATTGGGTTTTTGAGTGTCCTCTATTTTTTGGCTACCATTGTCTCCTGAAATACCATCAAAATCGTCCTCACTCTTGGAGGTATTGTGTCCATCAATGGCATGGGTGTCTTCTTTGTCCGCAGGGTCATCAGCTTCACCACTAATTGAACTTTGACCTAAGCTATTGTCATCGTCACCTTCTGTTTCATGAGGTTGACCCTCTTGGCCCTTGCTGTTATCAGGGCCTTTTTCTCCATTCCCTGTCTCTTCACCTTCATCATCACCAGAGCCCTTGTCTTCATTTTCATCTGCTCCATTCCCACTAGGACTTCCATCAGAATTGTCCAAGGCGACATCTTCTCTATTGCTATCTCCACTTTCCCCTGGTGTTACCCCTGTCTCCTCATTCCCGTTGCTCTCGCCTTCTCTCTGAGGTGTTTCTTCACTTGCATCACCCCCATTTCTACAGAAATTCCCACTTATTTCATCCTCGTGACCTGTGCCATTATTGCTTCCAGCCCCTTGACGTCCATCTTCTTGGACAACAGTGGCATCTTCACTCTGACTTGCATTTCCAACACCCCCATTTTGGGAATTGTTCCCAGTAATCCCATTAATATTGCTCCCATTTGCTGTTCCAACACTGTCGATGATGCTTACTTGTCCCCTGACGCCATTTGCTGTGGTGCTGTCTTCTTGATGGAGTCCATCATGACCATATGTTTCTGGTTTTCCTGTGCCCCCATTCAGATCCTCAGTATTCCCCTCTTCATTTGCTAACATGGAACGTGCAGAAGAACTTTTCTCTCCCACTTCTGCCCCCTCAGAACCATTTCTCTCTCCTTTGTACCCATCTTTGGTGTACTGTTGCCTTCCTCTTTCATTTTCATGCAGGAGGACACCACTTTCTTTGGTGGTATCATTGGCATTTAACTCATCCTGGAAAAGAGAAACAATGCAAAATAAATTGTGGATACCATCTTAAAGTAAGGCAAACTGAAAAGATGAGCATCAATTTTTTGGAAGTTAGTGGAATCTAAAAACAACTCAGAAACACATTTCACATCCTATACCTGTATCGGCACTTTCAATTCTGCTAGAAGATTTAAATTCACAGATTTGTCAACAGCATGTCTCTCCAATGGCTTGATTTGAGGAACCTACCAAAGTGAAAATACTGGAAATTGAAAACATTCTTATTTTGTGCACATGTGTGCCCACACATGCACACACACACACACACACACACACACACACACACACAATTTTCTCCAAATGAAGAAAAAAAGATATAACACAAAGGTCAAAGTATGATCTAACTGGGTAGAAAAGAGAAGTGGCTTGTTATAGGGCTTATGTAGAATTTAAACTTGGCAGTATTCCCAATTTTATTGAAGTATTAACCAGATCACTTAACTGTAGAAAAGGAATAGTCTTTTATAAAAATGAAGAGAGACCTTTGATATTTCTGTACGATGCTTCTTGCAATAGCACCAGACCCACATTAAGTATAATCCTGGCCAAAACCCCTAAGAAAATAGTAGGTGTGACCAGAGCCAGGGAGGAAGCAAAGGCAAGTACTTTGCTACTTCTGTGCCCTTCAGGAGCACAATGAAAACAGTTGAGAAAATTCTCAACTACAGAAATACCAAAGTATTTGGTATTATGAAAACATACCAAAATGTTAACCATAACAGCTGGCTAATAAAATTACAAATGGTTTAATTTTCGTAATTTTTCTTTGTTGGTATTTATCTGTATATTCCAAATTTAACTTTCTGAGTGAAACATCAGTTTTCCCTTTGTTGAAAAAACACATGATTTTTTTTCCTATTTTTCTTTCTTGAAATCTTCCTAAACAATACAGGCTTTGTTGATATTAGAATGAAACTCATAGGGTGTTAGCAAAGATGGACAGTCTCCATGACTTCTAAGCATTAAATGTAAATGAATCTGAGTGAATTTTAAAAGAAATAATCCTTCCAACAAGACAGGAGTTTCAATTAGAAGAACGGGAGCATGAATTGGAGTGCCTATTTGGTTTTGTTGAGACCCCAAATATATCTTGTAAAGTCTTTCATGTAAATCTAAAAGTTTAGACTCAGCTGATCGACAAGGTCTCAAGAAAAAAAAAAGTATATATATATAAATGTTAGCTGAAAAGAGATAACAAAGTAAGAAGGATTTTTTTGAGGAAGGCATACTTACTGGAATGGCCCATGCTACTGTCCAAATGCAAAAATATATAATTATCTTCATTTCCTTTAGAAATATTAATCAGGCTGTTTTTGAAGAAAAAAGAACAGCACAAAATTACTTATGAAACAAAATATGATAGCCATATAATGTATTATTTTGGTCTGTAAGCATTTGCGTTTTTCCTAGGCAAGGAGTATAGACGCAACATCAGAAGAAGCTGTCAAGACTCAGTGCTCCAGAGCACACCTGGAGCCACAGTGACGTACAATGGCGTCATCCAGCTCAGCACTGATGGCGCTACCTAGACTTTTTCTGCCTTTGCCAACAAAGGGGTATAGCCAGGCAGTTACAAAAACCATAACTATAACTTTCTCCTTCTGTTGTTCCTGATGGCAATAATGTGTCTTCTGAATAGTTTTAATCAAGGATTAACTAATTCTGCTAAGATTGTGCTTAAAAGATTGTGTTTATCATCCCCACCCCAAAGCCACACTATTGGGCTGGCTAGACTGTACAGAAAAGAAGTTACTAGCATGAAGATGAAAGAACATGGAGTTTGGATTCAGAGACCTGGGTTCCAATTCTATCTTTGCTCCCTGATGTGTGAGCTTGAAGAATTTAAGTAGCTTTCTTAAGCATTTGATTCCTCTGTCTGGGATAATAAGAATACCTGCACTTCAGGATTATCCCAATTATCTTAGCAGAAGAATCTTCTCTGAGAAACATTCTCTGACTCCATGTCAAAGGGCGTTTGGTGTCTCTCTCCTCTTTACACCCAGGAGCTTCTGCACACCTCGCTAGTAGCGCTGCACAGTTTTCACTGTTTTAAAGTACCTGGGGGCTACTTATATGTTCCCCCACCCTACTGAGAGCTCCTGAGGTCCAGGAGAGTGTCTTGGTGATCACTGTATTCCAAACCACAGCACAGAAAAAGCTATTTTGTGAATGTTGCTGATGAATATATACTTATTACTCTAAGCAACATGTAGCACTGTTCCGGGTATTTAACAGTCTCAATAAATGATAGCGATTATTATGTGGGACTTCTAAAAACATGATCCTTCATTCCTGTTAGAATCCACATTCAGAAACGATCTAATGTACATTTTTGATACATTGGGATAGACATTGAGTTCATGAGAATCAAAATTTTAAACCGCTGTTTACTGCAAATTGGATTTCTTGATATAATGATGCTATTACTATAGAAAGGAAGGAGGAATTTTACTTCTATTTCATGCACTCCCACTGGATTTATAGATTATAATATTGTATGTCATAAGATAGCCTTGATTGAATTTAATGTTGATAGTGGAAATATAATAAAACCGCAGTGAATATCGACTGTCCTAGAAATATTGGCATTTTCACAGGAGAGAGGACCCAGTTCCAGAGCTATTGAGAGGGGAAAAAAATGTGCTTACTCTTATAGCTGTTCAACAGAAAGCCAAGAATAGCTAGACCTCTTTCAAAAATGCTATAGATTAAAAACGAGGCTGATGTGACCTCAGGACACTATAATGCAGAGCTCTGGGGCATAGATGTGGAAGGGCAGCTGTTTAGTAAGCAGAGGTTATACTGTACTTTGCAGTCCCAAACCTAATTATTACATAGACTCTGCAGAAGACCAGTCTACACTGTGATTTGGAGGAAACATGGTATCCTGGAAAGGAACTTATAGTGAAGGACAGAGTTATGTGCATCCCATTTCTGAACTGCAATCCAGCAATCTGACCACTTTAGCTCTCTTTCAAATCTACTCCAGAACAATTGCACAATGTACGACGCTACTTGCCACTGTGTCCACAGGTAGGTAAACGGCTTGAAAAGCTACTATAGAAATGGCCTCTGTTTTGTCAGTCTGAAAGCAGAGGCTTCAGAATTGTGTGAACCCCCTTCAGATTATTTTATGTATTATCACAAACAAAATGAGATTTTACTTAATTTGAACAAGTTAATAAAACCTTGAAAAGCAAAGCTTAAATAAAGCCCTGTTTCAAAGCCCAAGGTAGTTATTTATATCTGGTTATCTAATTTGTTATCAAAACTAATAAAAGCAACCAGATAATTACAAGGTTTCTACCTCAGTTTACCAATTTTTTCGTAACATGTCTTTTATTTGCCAAGCCTATTATTATAGCATGAAACAGAAAAAGTGTGTGAAAGAAGTCAGATTCTCCAGATATCCTAAGTAGAAGTATTTTAATCTAGTTTTAAAACCCTAATGTCAATTGGTAAAATAATAATAATAACAATTTATTATTATTTTAGGCCAAAGGTTGATTTTTCAGGGACCAAAAAATTAAATGTAAACTGATATTCATTCAACAAACATTTGAAGGCCTAATGTGGGCCATATACTGAACCCTGGGAACAGATATGAGTCCTATCCTCATAGAGTTTATTACTGACTAGATTAGCCAAACTTTGAAATAAATGTAACATAATGTGTTAAATCAAATTCCTAAATCCATGTTCATTTCTTAATACAGTCAGTGTTTAAATGTTATTTGAAAGAGATGGTTTTTCTGCATAAAAATAACAGTAATGGAGCTTTAGTGAATTATGCATAAAATATTCTAATCACTCATTCCGTTGTTAATATTTTAGATATAAAATATGTGCTTCATCGTACATATACTTTTCCTATTAGCAACTTATATTTTAACATAATGGCTGTGGAAAACAAATCTGATTCTTCAGTGATGCAATATTTTGCTAGGTGGAATTAGCACCACTTACCACATAATTTTCCATTATCTTTTAAAACATAATTTTAATTTGACAAGTCAAAAGGGAAGGAAAATGTCTAATCATAAGGGTTATTCATTTTTTTAAATCGAGTTGGCTTCTCTGAAATTCGAATTTCTTTCCAAAGAAATCAGTTGGGTCCATCTTACCTTAAAAGCCTTCAAAGGGACTTTGAATATCCAGGATTTCTTATCTTTCTCTTTGAGGACTGAGTGGCACACTGTCCTGGGCTTTTGCATGACAATTTTGTACCTGCCGAAATTTAAAGTCAGTTTGATAATTTTCTCAACCAATCACTGTTTAGGATCCTTGATACGGGGTTATAAAGTGTCAGTGTGTCTATGAAGCACATAATAAGTTACCCCACTTCCTTCACTTGCTGGTATGTATTTGCTCACTGAACCATTCGATTCCAAAGGGACTAGACTTACTTTCACTTAATTAAATAGCTCCTGGGAGGCTGTTTTGCATCTTAAATATAGACAATCAGTGTAACATATCTGAAAAGAGCCACTTAAACTCTGTCACCCTGACATTTCTTGTCTTACTAAGGTTGGCAATCTAAGAAAACTCTAGGTTTCTTTAGTGAATATACTGCCTATTTAAGACCCCTATCATTCCTGAGGTAGGTATTAAAGTTTCTGTGCTATAATTCAAGAAACTGTCCACATGCAACAGCCTGGACATTGCCTGAGGGGTCTTTAACAGTCTATAAATAGTAACTCCCAAGAAATCTCTCTGACATAAATAAACAGTGGTGTGAAGCTTAAAAATGTATCAATTTAGTATTCAAACTAAATTTTAAAAATAGATATTCAAAATACTGAAACTTATTGTAAGGTAGCGAGATGTGCAAAAGTGCATACCTACAGTCGATCTAGCCCTCAGCTATCTCTGTTATTTGTGCTAGCCGTGGAGGACGACCTAGAAAGCCAGACCATAATTCTAGCACAAGTTCTGGCACCTGAACTCACCATTCACTTGAACCCCAGACGTATGCTGTAATGCGGGTAACCCCTAAACCAGTTCTCCAATCTAAGAATTGAAAACCTTGACAGTCTAAGTCTCTCCATGTACTTGTTCAAAATACTCCAATTTTTTAAAATGTCATAATATCAAAGGATGTGAACCAAGTAACTTGCTACTACCCAACAGTGATAACTCCAGGATTTATATATAGAACTATTACAGGGAAAGTAGTAAGGTTGAAAGGGAGTGGAAGGAATGGAAAGAGATCGGCCTTGAAGCTGTGTTTTCATAGCAAACACTTTGTTCTTATCTAAACACCATGTTTACGTGGGTGGCTTAGAGGACCTAATCAAATTTTAAGGAGTCTTAAGTCACTTCTGGGAGCAACACAACAGATACTAGTGGAGGTTAGGGAACTGAACCTGCCTTCCTTTTCCGTTAACCTGAATTAACATGAGAATTCTGATCTTTTGTTAACTTTCCCAGGTTTCAGCAAAGGATTGTAGCATCATACCCTCAGCTTTTTCTAGATCATTCTCTCCTGATGGCAAATCACTTAATTTTAACATCTTTTGCCATTTGGATAGGCAGAGACCTTTCAATACCATCAGGTCCTGGTTCCTTTCTCTTTAACAGTTTTTCTCTCAATGTATTTTCTCTCCTCTTGCATTTTGTTTATTTTTATTTATTTATTTATTTATTTGCAGTACGCGGGCCTCTCACTGTTGTGGCCTCTCCCGTTGCGGAGCACAGGCTCCAGACGCGCAGGCTCAGCGGCCATGGCTCACAGGCCCAGCCGCTCCGCGGCATGTGGGATCTTCCCGGACCAGGACACGAACCCGTGTCCCCTGCATCGGCAGGCGGACTCTCAACCACTGCGCCACCAGGGAAGCCCCTCCTCTTGCATTTTGTTATAAGTAGCAAGAAGAAGCCAGGCAGAAGCTTCAACACTTTGTTCAAAAATCTCCTTAGCTAGATATCCAAGTTCCGTGCTTACAAATTCTGCTTTCCACATAACTGAAGGCCAAAATTCTGCCAAGCTTTCTGTCACGAGGATAACAAGAATCCTCTTCCTCCATATTCCAGTAATGTCTTTGCTCACTTCCTTCTGAGACCTCGCCAGCAGTGTCTTTAACATCTATATTTCTACTAACAGTTTTCCAGCCTCTACCCATTGTCTGATTCCAATGCTACACCCACATTTTAAGAATTTCTTATGGCAGCACCCCACTTCCATGTACCAAAATCTATATTAGTTTTCTCTTGCTGCCTAACAAGTCACCAAGTGTACTTTTGCTTTTAGAAGGCTTATTTGGCTCATTTAGCCTCACCTAAATAATCTCTTTATCTTAAAGTCAACTGATTAGTACACTTAATTACATTGGCCAAATCCTTTTTGCCATATTAACAGGACTTCATCATGAGGCAGGAGATAGATGGGCCCCAGCCTGAACAGTTTCCCCACTGTGGACAGAAACTCCATAATAGCAGAAACTTCATAAAAGCAGGATGATGGAGGAGGCTGGGCCCTGCCCAGATAGAAGATAAGAGACCACATATTCCTCATTCTTGAAATCAGGAGACCTCCCCGACTACACATGAGCAGAAAGGCTCCTTGGAGGTCAAAAGCGGAGTGATGCCAACTGATGCCAACTGATGCTCATTACCCATAGGCCTCTTCGGTAGAATTCATCTTGGCTAAGAGCTGCATACGCACACATGGGAAAATCCTGAGCTATACCAAATACAGACTTTGAACCAGGCAAATCAAAATGATTGGCCAAAGGAAACCCAGAAGAAATGCCCCATATAAGTGATCCAAACTGCCACGAGGGCACGACTCTCTCTCTGAGCCCACCCATTTGTGTCTATCCCCACGTACTGTACTTCTTTTTTCCCTAATAAATACTCTACTTGTTTCACTACTTTCCATCTTTGTGGGAATTCTTTTTCTGCAAAGCCATAGGGCCAGGGCCTTGTCACTGAACACTGTTCTAGTGGCTAGGATTCGGTGCTCTCACCGCCGCGACCTGACCTCAATCTCTGGCTGGGATCTGAAACCCTGCTTCAAGCCCCTGTAGGCCAAGGCCACCAGAGATCAATCATGGAAATGATACTTCATCATATTTACTCGTTCTCTCCACATTCAAAGGAGAGAGGATTGTACAAAAGTGAGGGTCATTGGGGATCGTCTTAAAATTCTGCCTACCACACATGTTAAGCTGCAGTGAAAGAAAATAGATCAATATCTTCATGCCTTGGGGCTGTAGAAAGAAGGGATTTTTAAACGGGGCATGAGGAAATTTTCATGGATACTTCTGATTGTCTTAATTGTGGTGATTGTTTCATGGGTGTGTACATATGTCAAAACATCAAATTGTACCCTTTATATATGTACACTTTATTGTGTGTCAATGACACCTCAATGAAGCTGTTAGGGGGAAAAAAGTAATTAACGCATTTCAAATTCTGTAAATTGAGAAGTGAAAACTGCGGTTTTAATAAGGTCTACCTAAAGGGAAACAAAAACTTCAATTTATTGTGGAAACCAAACAATTAACTAAAATTTAAGATCTGGGCTCAGAGGTCTACATCAATTTAGTAACTAAAAAAGCTATCTATAAACCCTTAATTAGGATTGTTATTCTGTTCTTAAAGAAAGCGTTTGGAATGGAACTCTTAATCTAGAGGCTACTCTATTACCATGACTTTGAACTATCTGTCTTCCTGTTTCCTTAAATTTGGATAAACAGTAGCTGAGCCAAACGTCAAAAGTAAGGCAAGAATAGCAATAGCAGCGGAGACACAGGGAGAATGTTCCAACTCAGATTATTTTAAGTTGACTCAAACTAGTTCACAGCAGAAGCCACTTGAGTAGGTGTTCTCTGTGTGACCAGATGTATAACATCCCTACTGGACATCTTTGACTGATGGAAGTTGAAATGGCAAAAACCTTCCACTGCCCGATATTGAATTAATGTCAGTGCAATTTAAAAAAACAGACACTGTATTAAGTTTTTTTTAAAACAACCATAGTCTTTTAAAAAGTGGTAACCATTTCTTCCAGATTCCGTATTCCATTTCCACCAAGGTTCTAGTTGGCATAATGTTGTGTGAGATAGCTTGATTAAAGAAGACGTTATAACTGAACCTCAAGTAATAGACATGTCTGTTGGCCTGTCTTAGCTTCCAATGTCTTATTATGACTGAGACAACAACTGCTAGAACACATAATCCTTTCTTCTTATGAAAAAAAAAAAAACTTCAAGTTTTCCTCTTTCATGGGCACATATTTTATTTTCTCCAGACCTGTGTCTCAGATATTTAGAGCTAGTAGAGAGTAATGATATAGATTGGAAGCTTTGAAGTCAGATGTATCTGTGTCAAACCCCTGCCTTTTCCTATGTGACCTTGGAAAAGTAACCTAATCTTTCTAAGATTCAGTTTTTTCATCTGTAAAATTATGTTATGATAACAGTTAACATTTATATATTAGCATTTATAACAAGATACAACCTGTACACAGCAATCTAAGCCCATTATCTTATGTAGTCCTTAAATGATCACACAAGATAACTCTGTTATCTCCATCATAGGGATGAAGAAAGTGAGTCCTAAGGTGGCACGATCAATAAGTGACAGAACCCAGATTTGAACCCCATGATTCTGATCTCAGAACCTGGCTCTTAGCCACTGCACTAAATTAATTGCCTCCTTCATAATGACACAGTGAAGGTAATGTATGCAAAACCACTCCTTACCCAGCACACACATGACTCCTAATAGGGGGAGCTATTATGAATTTCATGGTTCTTTGCCAAGTTTGAGTCCCTTCCTTGTCACTGCCCAAACTTTCCTAAGATTATTGGTAAAATGATGTCTTTTAAATTAAAAATAAATTAATAAAATAAAATTTTAAACTTTAACAGTTATTTATGAAATATTATAAGTAAATTATTAATTTTCCTTGTCCTGAGTGCTGAACCTCTTAACAGGCATGCCTGGTTCCAGTCTCTGGGCCCTACCCCTGAATCTATCACCCAGATGCTGGCATAATCTTTCTAAAATGCAAATCTAATCATGTTACTACTCGACTTAAACTTCTCAGTGTCTCTTTAATGTGGCATGGGACTTCTGAAACCATCCAGCTTCAACTTGGGCCCCACCCCTTTGAGAACCCTCGAGACCCTGGAAGGAGAGGAACAGGGCCAGAGATGCGGTTGGGGTCGGTTGCGTGTCCTCCTGAATGCACAGGACGTGTCCTGTATTTAAATGACCTTTCCTGCTTCCTGTATTGACTTGGTCGGGTCTACCTAAGTGTCCTATATTCAGCTCTTCTCAATACTTATGAAAAGTTGGTGCTATTTTTCCACCACAGTAACTGGAGCTTAAGTCTCTTAAATGGCAACTCCAGCCCCAAATTATTCCTCCACACATCTGTACAACGCGAGTTGCCCTCTCCTGCAGGTCTGGCTGAGGGAAAACCAGAAGGAGGGACTTAGAATTAAAATACATATTTTTCATACATAAGAAAAGAAAAGACTGTTCTTTGGCTAAAGTCCCAAGTCATGAAGAGGGAACCACCATTAATTACGGATAGATCAGTGCTCATGTTCTGAAAAATCACCCAATCAGCAAGAGCCTCACTCCAGTAACTGCTTCTGAGAGTTAGCAAATCAATGACATCCAAGCTTCCGAAAGTCTGCCAATCAGTGACAACCCCATGTTTCAGGACAACAGCCAATCAGTAAGTGCCTCATTCCAGTGGCCACACTAGCACATCTGGACTTTCTGAAAGTCCACCGATCCCTGAAAGCCAGGCTTCCCAAAACATTAACTCAGTAATACTGTGCCTTACGAGTACAGCTCTTCCTTGTGCAAAGGGGAAGTTCATCTTTTTTACATCAGTTCTTGAGTCGTTCACAAGTTTGCAATTCTTTCAACAGTTCAAACCCTGCTTACAGCTAGTTATGAGCTCTTACTTGTGAATGACAAACACACCATCACGACCATGATGTTATCAAATTCAATTTTCATTCCTTACTGTGTGGCCTTTAATTTGTGTATATTTGAATCCCAAAATGCCAAAACATAATATAAATTTTGTAATACATTTTCTGATCAGTGAACATTGATTAAATGAGGAAAAAGTCCTTTGGAAATTCTCTGTACAATTCCCAATTGTTGATTTAATGTTTTAAAAATTGTAGAAAGACAGATAAATCAGTATAAAATAACTAAATATAAGAAATGTAATTTCTTCAACTACTGCCAAAGATGTGATAAAATAATAAATTTTTATGGGACATTCAGATGAAGAAGATAAAATAATCACAGCAGAAGCTGTAATGGCTTTCCACACTGGATATCATCCGCCTTCATCTCAAATAACTGTTGGAATGTGCTGCTACCAGAAGTATTTTCTGATCCCAAAATTACAAATAAATTATCAGTGTGAAATCTATTACGACAATAAAAACGTAATAGTTCCACTTATTGTTACAGAGCTTATGGAAAATCTAATGCCTTAACTTTTTACAACATAGCTATAGATGCAAATAGCCATAATGCAGAAAACATGTTCCCTTTGTTTGTACAATTACTTTTCTCATGAAAAAGTGTTACTTATAAGGCTATTGTGAGTAAAATCTCTTCCAGATGAGACTTCAGAAGGGTTCTATTATTGTGTTAGGAGTTAATGAGAAAACTGTACTGCTTTTGGTGGCAAAACCATGAATACAAATTCTGCTAGATATTTGCATGAAAGTGCAGACAATGTTTAGTCAAAGTTGAAGCAAAACATGAATGTAAGGTGTTGGCTATCCTGCCATATTCTGCAAATGCTGTTCAAACGTCATCTAATGTCCTTTCTACTGACATTGAAGTCATTATGAAATTTTTCTCCTACTTCAGCATTTATATTGTTCAAACTGAGCAATTAAAAGATTTTTGTGAGAACTGCCAGAAAGAGAAATTAAGAAAACAATCCCACTTATAATTGCATCAGAAAGAATAAAATGTCTAGGAATAAATTTAACCAAGGAGGGGAAAGACCTTTACACTGAAAACTATAAGACATTAACAGAAGAAATTGAAAAAGACACAAATAAATGGAAAAATGTTTTGTGCTCATGGATTGGAAGAATTAATATTGTTAAAATGTCCATCCTGCCCAAAGCAATCTACAGATTCCATGCAATCCCCATAAAAATTCTAATAGCACTTTCCACAGAAACAGAAAAAACAACCCTAAAATTTGTATGGAACAGCAAAAGATCCCAAATAACCAAAGCAATCTTGAAAAAGAACAAAGCTAGAGACATCACACTTTCTGATTGCAATCTATAAAACAAAGCTACTGTAATCAAAACAACTTGGTATTGGCATCAAAACAGACACATAGATCAATGGAACAGAGAGAGAGGCCAGAAATAAACTCATGCACATAAGGTCAAATAACTTACAACGAAGGAACCAAAAATAAACAGTAGGGAAAGGACAGTATTTTCAATAAAAAGTGTCAGGAAAATGGACAGCCATGTGGAAAAGAATGAAACTGGACCACTACCTTACACCATACATAAAAATTAACTCAAAATGGATTGAAGACTTGAATGTAAGACCTGAAACTATAAAACTACTAGAAGAAAACACAGATGGCAAACTCCTTGATGTCAGTCTTGGTGATGATTTTTTTAATCTGACACCAAAAACAAAGGTAAGAAAAGTAAAAATAAACAAGTTAAATTAAATCAAACTTAAAAGCTTCTGTACAGGAAAGGAGACCAGCAACAAACTGAAAAGGCAGCTACTGAATGGGAGAAAACATTTGCAAATCATATATCTTGTAAGGGGTTAATACTGAAAATATATAAAGAACTCATACAGCTCAGGAGCAAAAAACAATCTGATTTAAAAATGGGCAGATATTTGTACCCCTATGTTCATAGCAGCACTATTTACAATAGTCAAGACATGGAAACAACCTAAATGTCCATCAACAGATGGATGGATAAAGAAGATGTGGTATATATTTTATATATATATATATATATATATATATATATATATATATATATATATATATGTATGTATATATACTCACACACACACAATGGAATATTATTCAGCCATGAAAAAGAATGAAATAATGCCATTTGTAGGAAAATGGGTGGACCTAGAGATTATCATACTAAGCAAAGTCAGATAGAGAAAGACAAATACCATATTATATCACTTGTATGTGGAAATCTAAAATACAACACAAATGACCATATCTATAAAACAGAAACAGACTCACAGACATAGAGAACAGACGTTGTTGCCATGGTCGGGGGTGGTGGGGTGAGAACTGGGAGCGTGTGGTCAGCAGATGCAAACTAGTGTATATGGGATGGATAAACTACAAAGTTCTACTGCAGAGCACAGGGAACTGTATTCAATATCCTGTGATAAACCATAATGGAAAAGAATATTAAATATATATATATATATATATATATATATATATGAGTCAGTTTGCTGTACAGCAGAAATTAACAGAACATTGTAAATCAACTACACTTCAATAATTTTTTTCTTTTTGGCTGCACCACGTGTCATGCAGAACTTCCTTGACCAGGGATTGAACTCATGCCCCCCCCCCCCGCCCCCAGTGGCAGCACAGAGTCTTCACCAATGGACCACCAGGGAAATCCAATTTTTTTTTTTTAATAAAATGAGCAGAAGATCTGAATAGACGTTTTTCCAAAGAAGACATACAGATGACCAACAGGTACATGAAAAGATACTTAACATCACTAATCATTGGAGAAATGGAAATCAAAACCACATAAGATATCACCTTACACCTGTTAGAATGGTTTTTATCAAAAAGACAAGAAATAAATGTTGGCAAAGATGTGGAGAAAAGGGAACACTTGTGCACTGTTGGTGAAAATGTAAACTGGTACAACCACTATGGGAAACAGTATGGAGGTTCCTCAAAAAATTAAAAATAAAACTATCATATGATCCAACAATTCCACTTCTGGGTATTTATTGAAGAAAACGAAAATGCTAACTCAAAAAATGTAAGCAGGGCTTACCTGGTGGCGTAGTGGTTGAGAGTCCGCCTGCCGATGCAGAGGACACGGGTTTGTGCCCCGGTCCGGGAGGATCCCACATGCTGCGGAGCGGCTGGGCCCGTGAGCCATGGCCGCTGAGCCTGCGCATCCGGAGCCTGTGCTCCGCAACGGGAGAGGCCACAACAGTGAGGCCCGCATACCGCAAAAAAAAAAAAAAAAAAAGTAAGCATTCCCAAGTTCTTTGCAGCATTATTTAGCTAAGATATGGAAATGACCTAAGTGTCCATTGATGGATTAATGGATAAAGAAAACTAAATATATATACATATATGTGTGTGTGTATATATATATATATACACACATATATATATGTGTATATATATATATATATACACACATACATACACACACATTGAAATATTGTTCAGCCATAAAAAATAAGGAAATTTTGCCATCTGCAACAACATGGATGGACCTTGAAGGCATCATGCTAAGTGAAGTAAGTCATACAGGGAAAGACAAATTTCATATGATCTCATTTATATGTGAATTTTAAAAAACAGCAACAGAAACAAATGAACAAAATCATGCTCATAGATACAGAGAATAGATTGTTGGTTGCCAGAGGCAAGGAGTGGGATATAACTGAAAACAGTGAAGGGGGTCAAAATGTACAAACTTCCAGTTATAAAATAAATAAGTCATGGGAATGTAATGTTCAGCATGGTGACTATAGTTAGTAATACTGTATTGCATATTTGAAAGTTACTGAAGAGTAGATTTTTAAATCTTTCATTTTGAAATCAGCTATACTTAAATTAAATTAAATTTTTTTTTTTTCATTTTGAAAAATACGCACAATGATACTCATTTTGCTGTTTGCTGTGTTAGCAAAAAATGCAACAACCTAAACGTCCATCAGTAGGGGACCAGATAAATGAAGAATGATATATTTATATGATGGAATAACTATGTAGCAGTTAAAAAGGAATGAACTAGAACTCTGTATATCAACATGGATAGATCTAAAAGAAATAGTTGGGAAAAAAAAAAGCAACTAGCAACCACTGATATGTTTTCTGTCCTTATCGTTTTACCTTATCCAAAATGTTGTATGAATAAAATCACATCCCTAATGAGATCCCTAATCTCATATCCCACTACCTCCCAGACCAGTTCTGTAGAAAATAAAAGACTAGGTCTAGACTGTAGAAGTGTTTAGATAGAGCTGCCACAACTGAACCTTCTCTGAATCTGAGCAACTACTCCTGGCTGTAATAGAACTCTTCTAAGATCAATTGTACATCTTTGGCTACCAATCATATTTAGTCAGCAGATTTTCAGAGAAAATGAGGGACACAGGTAATCTGCCATTACGGGAGCTCCATTCTTTGAACCATCGGTGGCATTTCTGTTAATTACCTATTATGTGACAGAATTTACAGGTCTTACCTATAGTATCTCTTAATATTATTTATATATAAACTTTGTAGCACATATTTATTAATATAAATGTATTCATAAAATCATTCTACTTTTAATTGAGGCCATCTCTCAATATCCAGCAGCTTTGATCGTCAATCCTGCTCAGTTTCCGTATTTGCTAATTTACTAACTTGCTAACATTTATTTGTAACCCCAAAATCAATATTTACAGTCATTTTATGGTCAATCGAGGACATGTGCTTGCAGAGAGCATCAAAAAAATTGAGTTGCCTTATATGCAAATTCCTAGCTGAGGTCAAACAAGGTAACAGCCTTCTAATTTCAACTCTCATACTGTAAGAGTGTCCTTTTTGGTCTATTTAGTGCCACATTTTTGTATTTTGTGCTTTTTGTTGGTGATTTCATTGCCTAAAATAGCTCCCAAGCATAGTGCTGAAGTGCTATCTAGTGTTCCAGAGTGCAAGAAAGGCTGTGATGTGTCATATGGAGGAAATACATGTTAGATGAGCTTTGTTAAGGCATAAGTTATAGTGCTGTTGGCCGTGAGTTTAATGTCAATGAATAAATAAAACGTGTTTATTAATAAGGTGTCTTTAAACAGAAACACACATAAAACAAGGTTATGTATTGATCAGTGGATGAAAATATTGTGACCAGAGATTTGCAGGAACCTAACCCTGAATGTCTTCTGGGAGCAATTGTTCAGTATTTGCTAATTCACTGCTCAAGGCAACTAAGTAAAGCATAACTACCTTGATAACAAGAATTGCGTGTGTGTGCTTAATCAGAAACAACTTTCATAAAATATAATACTTACCCTTACTATTTGTGACACACTTCGGTAATGTCTCTTATGTTTCTTTTATAATGCTGCTTATAATTGTTTCAACTCCCCGAATTGACAGGTCATGACGGGCATCTGGAAAACACTGCTCCAGCACACACAGAAAGAAAACCAATTTTTCTCAGTTTAGCAAATAAAGTCAACATTCAACATTTATGGGAAAGATAATGCGCCAAGTTAAGTGATCACATTCTTAAGAAATTCGATGAGTGGTAGCAGTACCTTCTTAGGTTTTCATTATTTTTCATCTTTTCAGATGCCGTGTTAGTTTCTATTTTGCCATAGATTATGTAGCAGCTGTTGATTGTAAGAACCATTTAATTCATGGACACCATTTCTTTCTGAGATTTGAGGGAGTTCATAATTTTCTGTTGATGAAGCAGTAAAGAAAAGGTTGGTTTGTGATCAAGTTTGAGGCATAGGGCCAGAAACTTGTAACCAAGTTTGTTTATTGATTACACTGTAATCAGATGTTTAACTATGTCTTTTAAGTCTTTTGTCATTTATAGTTATTCTTGTACTCTATGCTCTTACAAAAAGCACTTCGTCATCAGGGAGATTCATAGAAAGGCTGTGGAAGCAGTTACAACCAGTTCCACATCAAGATGATGACCATGCAAGGATTCCACCCATAACAACTCAAAACAAGAAGCTGTCCTGCCCTTGGGGCCCCTAGGTCAGGCATCCAGAGATTTTTACTCCCTGACAGGCAGAGTCGATGTCCCTACTCAGCCTTGAAGTAGTTACAGAAGACGGACTATTGCCCTTTTGCTTCCCATAAGAATATGGGAGTAAAATCTCTGAGAGGGGAATGAAACTGGGGGAAAGGAGGCAGGGCATAGCCTTTGAAAGAATGACATAGCCCATGGACATGACATAAACTGATTGGAACCAAATGGGTCCAAGATGGTGGACAAGTCGACTTCCACTAGACCTTGAGGAGCCTCAGTATACCTCACTGTAACACATCAGCAAGCCAAATGTCACACCCACAGGCGCCATGACAGTTCCAAGGCCGACCAGAAGGATCAAAAAGTGGGCGGTGGCCCAATTCCTGGAAATCCCCCCCCTTCCCGAAAGTAGCTGGAATACTCCTCCCACTCACTAGCCTATGAAATTACCCACCCCTATAAAAACTGACAACCCCATACCCTGGTACCTTTCTCACCTTCTGAGATGGCCCACACCCTGTCTGTGTTTCTCTCTAAATAAATCCACTTCTTATCTATCAAAAAAAAGAAAAAAGAAAAAGTGGGTAGCTATTCCTTGCATGCTAAACAGGACTAACTTTTATACTTTTCAGCAAATATTTGGTTGGAATAGTTCTGTGTGGGCTATTGGTTTGAAGGGGCAATGGTAAGATTGCCCAGGCTTTGTTCTGCTAGGTTATTGGTACAATGGGGAGTTCAGTTCAAATTAGTCTGTTCTGCCAAAGTAAAGGAAATATTTCCATCATGACTATCAATCAGTTGTTAATAACAGCAGTGTTAGGAGAGGTTAGACAGTGCTGCTAAAATAAATTAGCCCCAAATGTGGGGGCTTAGTACAATAGAGGCTTATTGTTGCTTGTGTCACAATTCAAAGTAGCTCTCCTGTAGACAATGACCCAGGAGCCCAGGCTGTTTCCATCCTATTTTTCTATCATCTTGCAGCTTCAATCTCACCCTGGCATTACCTATCTGAAGTTGGGGGAGGAAAGAAAAAGAGAGTGAAAGACTATGCTGGGTATTTTAGGAATCAGGCCTGGAAATGGTTCTTTACTTTTGTCCACATTCCATTGGCCAGGACCCAGTCACAGGGCCAAACCAACTCCAAGGGAAGCTGGGAAATGTGGAGGAACATGTGGATACGAAAGAGCACGAATAATCTCTGCACAGACAGAGAAGATTCTCCAGCCTTGATGCTGGAGAACCCCACATTTCTGCAGGGGACCTGTATCCTGGTTGATTAGATATGGCTGAGAACACTTCTAGGTAGCTTGGAAGCACTGTTTAACTCTCTATCTATGGTTGTTATGAATAAATATAATATTAATAAATATTATATGTATATTATAGTTATTGTCTTTAGCAAAATATTTGAGGTCCTCCCTAAGACAATTTTGAAGATGGGACTAACAAGGAAGCAAGCCCACAGTGTGGATTACTCCTGCGTACATCTCATAAGACCTCGAATTAACATTTTTCGTAATGTGGCTCCTAGGTCACTTGAATCTGAATCACCTCGATTCACACTGTTAAATCTAAATTTGTTTAAAATACAGATCTCAAGGATCTCAAAATCTAACTAAGCAGAGCTCAGAAATCTGCATTTTAAGATGTTTCTTAGTTTATTCCTGTGTGCACTGGTATTTGAGAACCACGGCCAACAGGAAAACTGAACTATCTTCCACCTGAAGGTTGAGTCTGCCTGTGACGGAAAAGTAAGCTCAGATCTAAGAGCCAATTTCAATCTTCTTTTCTAAATGAGAAGAGCCAAGCATAGCAGATTCTAGGATTTAAATTGTCATCGTGCTGGCTGAAACAGATGATGACAGAGCCCAGATGATCAAGGCCAGAAAAGGAAGGAAGCAGGACAGGCTTAACTTGGACACCAAAACGCCTCAAAACTTGATTTTTGATATGTGTGTGTGTGTGTGTGTGTGTGTGTGTGTGTGTGTCTGTGTATAAATATCATCTCTACACCTTCCTTTCCCATTACGTTTTCTAATGCAACCCTTCCCTGCCCTTTAAGTGCTTACTGAGCGAAAGTCACCTACCTACCTAGCCTTTTGGCTAATATGAAGTGATGTAATAATATCCTCATCATAGGACTGCTCTGAGGATTCAACAAGATATGTGTGTGACGTGTTTAACTCAGTCCCTGACACCCAGGAGGCTAAATCAGTTCCAGCAGTTATCAAAATCTAACACAACCACTGACAGACCTATGGCATTTCTGGGCTCTCAGAGTAATCCCACATGGGCCAGGAAACTGAAGGCCCTGATATATCATTACCCAAGGAAGGGTTGTAAATGGGTGATATAGGTGTCCCCAGTAGGTACATCATGGCATCCACCGGGAAATGAGCTGGGAATGCCAGGTCACCCAAGCACACCCTGCCCTATGGAGGAGTGCCAGGGTAAATGATACGTAGGCCAACTCCACCACTACTACCACCCAACACACCCACTCAGAGAAGTTTTTAAGCCAAATGTAAATCAGTGGATAACTTGCCTACATTTGCCTCTTATAGACATAGCCTTGGAGTCTCCTCAAACAACAAACCACCTATCAGTTCAGAAAATGACAGGGTTCAATTTGAATGGGTCTATCTGCTCCCTCACAGGGACGTAGCCAGGAAGAAAGAGAGAGAGAGAGAGAAAGAGAGAGAGAGAGAGAGAGAGAGAAAGAGAGAGAGAGAGAGAGAAGTACGGGATGTGGGTGGTAAAATGCCTAAAGCCACAGGAAGAATTATGCTATGATGTTTTGCACGAGCTATTATAAATTTAAATGAGCAAAGACTAACTAAGACAACTTCCCCTTTAATTTTGGCTCCTAAGATCTGAGCAAAGCTAAAAAGAGGACTGTTGGTTAGCATGGAAAAGAAAGATTCTTCCACAATATTAATGGAATGGTCACAGGAAAGGGAAAATAACATGCTGTGTTTTTCAAACTGTAGGTCGCAACCCCCATTAATGGATCATAAAATCAATTTTAGTGTATTTTTCATGAAAGAATAGAACAGAGCATCATACATAGTAAGGGTATTTGAAAAAAAAACGATTCAGTTTGTATGTGTATTTGGGTTACAACGTAATATTTATTTTTTGTAATGGATTCTAGTAGGGAAAGTTTTAAAATGTGTAGCAGAAAACTGACTGCTCTAGATTCACAAGGAGTTTGAATCCAGGCCCCGTCCCTTGCTAATTTTATGACTTATGACAAGCTTCAATTTCCTCAGTTGTAAAATGGAAATAATACCTACAAGAATTCTTGGGAAGTAAAACGGGATCATGTATATAAACTTCTTTAGCACAGTGTCTGCCACAAAATAATCACCTAACAAAGGTCAGTTTCCTTCTTCTTTCCACTTAAGGTATTACGTGTACAAACAGATTCTGGCATCACAGCAACAGTCATTTAATTTCCCTTGGCCTCCGTTTCTTCATTCTGCAGTAAAGGAGCTGAACTAGACGAGCTAGTGCCTTGCCTGCTCTACAACTGTCTGATTTAATGAAAATGGTCATTCTGTTATCACATTAGAGAGATTCTCTTTGAAAGTATTGCAAATCCCAAGTGACAAATAGATTTCTTAAAGTCATCTTTTTGTTTGGAGGTAACTGTCGATTCATATGCAGTTGTAAGAAATAAAACAGAGATCTCGTGTGTCTGCGACAGTAAGAAATAATACATGGACTCTGTCCCCGATTTCTGGCACACAGCTTCTAACGCCTTTGGATCTTCCCAGGGAGTTGTGTGTGTTTTGTACACTGATGAGATGGCTGGGGGCTGGGGGCTCCTGGATAGCTTCAGCTGGATGCTGGCCACAAGAAAGACCAAGGCATGATTAGAGCGCTGCAAATCTCAAGAGACGAGAGAGAGGCTGAAGATTGAGCTAATCACCAATGGCTAATGACTTAATCATCCTACATAATGGAAACTCCATAAATACCAGTAAATCACAGGGTTCACAGAAGTTAGTGAAAAATCGAGGTACTGGGAGGGTGGTACACCCAGAAAGGTCATGGAAGTTCCCTTCACCCCGTTCCCATACCTTGCCTTATGCATTTCTTCTATTTGGCTTCATCTGAGTTCTATCCTTTATAATAAACCAGTAAGTATGGTGCCTAAGTTCTGTGAGCAGTTCTAACAAATAATCGAACCTGAGGAGAGGGTCGTGGGAACCCCTGACTTAGAGTTGTTCAGCCAGAACTTATGGGAGTCCTGGGACTTGTGATTGGTTTCTGTAGTGGGTTGAACTTATGAAACTGAGCCCTTCATTTGTGGGATCTGATGCTAACCTCAGGTAAGAGTGTCAGAATTGAATTGAATTGCATGACATCCAGCTGGTGTAGGAGAATTGGTTGGTGTAGGGAAAAACCTTGTTTTGTCAGTAAAAATAGCTCTGGAGTACCCTTCACTCTGTTTTCCCCAGCGGTAATATCCCACAAAACTGTAATACAATATCTCAACCAGGATGTGGACTTTGATACAATAGCTGATCTTATTCAGATTTAGGTTTCTTTGTAGGTGCCAACTGGGGTTGATTAGTATTGGCTAGAGTACAAGCTTGGAGGCTGCTTTGAGTCCTGATTTAGCGGAAGCACATGTTTCTCACAATTAGCAATGTGCCCCCAGGATTGAGAGAGTGGTGACATGATTGCTACAGATGTGCTGACTTCTGCAATAAGTGAACAAGATGTTGAAATTAAACATTTCGAGCTGGTGCTTGGTGAAGTAAAGTATCTCTGTTTTTATATATTATAATGTTTTAACACACCAAGATCCAAAGGAAGAGTGTAAAGTTATCTCTTCATCCTGAAATTATATGAGTAGTTCCAATGTATTTTTAGGTGGAATAACCTACTCACAGCAGAGAGAGCAAACCTTCAGAAAATCAACCGTAAAGTTTTCCTTTGGGCCTCTTTGCATAATTGAACTATTTTCATGTTAGTGCCTGAACTACTGCTTTATGTTAAAGGACAAAGGCAACCTTAAATGGGAACATGTATTTGTTGCATTTTTGTCTACAAATTCTGCACGAAATCATGAGATTCATCAACTCAACTGAGAGATGAATGAAAGAGTTTGGACAGAACAACAAATTTAAATAAATGTTTTTCTCAAAAGTCTTTTTAAAGTAGGTTTAACTATGAGGTAAGAGGCCATAGGAACCGTTGCTTTCAGGAAATGTAAATCTGATATTCGGCTTTCTCACATCAAATAGACTGCAGAGCTGCTTTTGAATGTCTGACATTCACTGTTACAAACGGCAGTTTTATATAGTGAAAATGGAGCACACCTTTGGTTATTTTTGTCTCAGCAAAATGCTATCTTAAGTTAAAAGAACTATCCACATAAAGCAGCGCCTGGCATATAATAAGTATGAGACAAATGGTAGCTGCTACGACAATGATGACGATGATACCACATTCTTAGCTTTGTAAATTTTAGTAAACCATTTAACTTTTCTGAACCTCAGTCATCTCATTCTCAGAGGTGAGGTGGAGTGAATAATAACAATGCCTTTTATGCCTACTTCACAGGGTTACTATAAGATTCAAATTATTATTATTAATATTATTATTATGTTGAGGAAAGTTCCCTCTCTGCCTACTTTCTGGAGGATTTTTATCATAAACGGGTGTTGAATTTTGTTGAAAACTTTCTCTGCGTATATTGAGATGATCATATGGCTTTTCTCCTTCAATTTGTTAATATGGTGTATCACGTTGATTGATTTGCGTATATTGAAGAAGGCTTGCATTCCTGGGATAAACCCCACTTGATCATAGTGAATGATCCTTTTAATGTGCTGTTGGATTCTGTTTGTTAGTATTCTGTTGAGGATTTTTGCATCTATGTTCATCAGTGATATTGGCCTGTAGTTTTCTTTCTTTGTGACATCTTTGTCTGGTTTTGATATCAGGGTGATGGTGACCTCGTAGAATGAGTTTGGGAGTGTTCCTCCCTCTGCTATATTTTGGAGGAGTTTGAGAAGGATAGCTGTTAGCTCTTCTCTAAATGTTTGATAAAACTTTCCTGTGAAGCCATCTGGTCCTGGACTTTTGTTTGTTGGAAGGTTTTTAATCACAGTTTCAATTTCAGTGCTTGTATTTGGTCTGTTCATATTTTCTATTTCTTCCTGGTTCAGTCTTGGAAGGCTGTGCATTTCTAAGAATTTGTCCATTTCTTCCAGGTTGTCCATTTTATTGGCATATAGTTGCTTGTAGTAATCTCTCATGATCCTTTGTATTTCTGCAGTGTCAGTTGTTACCTCTCCTTTTTCATTTCTAATTCTATTGATTTGAGTCTTCCTTTTTTCTTGATAAGTCTGGCTAATGGTTTATCAATTTTGTTTATCTTCTCAAAAGAACCAGCTTTTAGTTTTATTGATCTTTGCTGTCTTTTCCTTTATTTCTTTTTCATTTATTTCTGATCTGATCTTTATGATTTCTTTCCTCTGCTAAGTTTGGGGCTTTTTTGTTCTTCTTTCTCTAATTGCTTTAGGTGTAAGGTTAGGTTGTTTATTGGAGATGTTTCTTGTTTCTCTAGGTAGGATTGTATTGCTATAAACTTCCCTCTGAGAACTGCTTTTGCTTCATCCCATAGGTTTTTGGTCGTCGTGTTTTCATTGTCATTTGTTTCTAGGCATTTTTTGATTTCCTCTTTGATTTCTTCAGTGATCTCTTGGTTATTAAGTAGTGTATTGTTTAGCCTCCATGTGTTTGTATTTTTTACAGATTTTTTCCTGTAATTGATATGTAGTCTCATAGCGCTGTGGTCAGAAAAGATACTTGATACGATTTCAATTTTCTTAAATTTACCAAGGCTTGATTTGTGACCCAAAATATGATCTATCCTGGAGAATGTTCCATGAGCACTTGAGAAGAAAGTGTAATCTCTTGTTTTTGGATGGAATGTCTCTGGGATCCGCGCTGATAGCTGCGGCTCGCGCCCGTCTCTGGAGCTCCTTTAAGCAGCACTCTTAATCCCCTCTCCTCGCGCACCAGGAAACAAAGAGGCAAGAAAAAGTCTCTTGCCTCTTCAGCAGGTCCAGACTTTTCCCCAGACTCCCTTTCGGCTAGCCGTGGCGCACTAACCCCTTCCGGCTGTGTTCACGCCGCCAACCCCAGTCCTCTCCCTGCGCTCCGACCGAAGCCCAAGCCTCAGCTCCCAGCCCTGCTCGCCCCGGTGGGTGAGCAGACAAGCCTCTCGGGCTGGTGAGTGCCAGTCGGCCCTGATCCTCTGTGCGGGAATCTCTCCGCTTTGCCCTCCGCACCCCTGTTGCTGTGCTCTCCTCCGTTGCTTCGAAGCTTCCCCTTACGCCACCCGCAGTCTCCGCCCGTGAAGGGGCTTCCTGTTGTGTGGAAACCTTTCCTCCTTCACGGCTCCCTCCCAGAGGTGTGGGTCCTGTCCCTATTCTTTTGTCTCTGTTTTTTCTTTTGCCCTACCCAGGTACGTGGGGAGTTTCTTGACTTTTGGGAGGTCTGTCTTCTGCCAACGTTCAGTAGGTGTTCTGTAGGAGTTGTTCCACGTGTAGATGTATTTCTGATGTATTTGTGGGGAGGAAGGTGATCTCCGCGTCTTACTCTTCCACCATCTTGAAGCTTGTCTCCCGCATTTTCTGTTGACCAATTCCGGACGCTTTTTGTGGTGTTTTCAGTTCGTCTAACTGGGAGCAGTAGTTGTTGGAATTAATTGTTTGGTTTTCCGGAAGGAGCTCATAATAGGGGACTCCCTTCCAATCCCACCATATACACAACATCACCTTCTTTGGATGAAGACCGGCCTTTGGTGTGGTTGATGGTGGTTCATTTCGCTTGCCCCACGATCTCTTCCGTTCCACATTATTGTACAGTCTCCACTTTTCATCACCTGTCACAATTTGTTTTGAAAACGGGATCTTTTCATTACATTAAGTAGAGAATCGCATGTGCAAATATGGTCAAAAGGGTTTTTTTTGCTTAACTAATGTGGAACCCAAATGTCAAAGCGATGAACATAACCAAGCTGTTGCAAATGATTTTCAGCACTTGATTTGGATATTTTGAGTATGTCGGCTATCACCTGCATGGTATAACGTTGATTGTTCTCAATTATTGTTTGAATTTGATCGCTATCAACTTCAACTGGTCTACCCGACCATGGAGCATCGTCCAGCAAGAAATCTCCTGCATGAAACTTCTCAAACCATTACTGACACTTTTGATCAGTCACAGCACCTTCTCCATACACTACACAAATCTGTTATTTTGCATTTCGGTTGCTTTTTTACCTTTCTTGAAATAATAAGGCATGATATGCTGAAAATGTTGCTTTTTTTCCTTCCATCTTCAATATTAAAATGGCTACACAAAAATTCACCGATTTTGATAAGTCTTTTTTAAAATGCACGCTGATATGACAGCTGTCACATACAATCTAACAAAATTGTTTTTTTAAAGTTTTAAATTTTATTTTTGGCTACATTGGGTCTTCATTGCTGCGCAGGGGCTTTCTCTCATTGCGGCAAGCAGGGGCTACTCTTCATTTCGCTAGGCGAGCTTATTGAGGTGGCTTCTCTTGTTGTGGAGCATGGGCTCTAGGTGTGCAGGCTTCAGTAGTTGTGGCATGTGGGCTCAGTAGTTGTAGCTCGCGGGCTCTAGAGTGCAGGCTCAGTAATTGTGGCTCAGGGGCTTAGTTGCTCCACGGCATGTGAGATTTTCCTGGATCAGGGATCGAACCCGTGTCCCCTGCATTGGCAGGTGGATTCTTAACCACTGTATCACCAGGGAAGTCCCAAACAAAATTTTTTTGAATGAAGTTAAAGACAACTAAGTGCTACTAAAGCCATCTTATGGAAAACAAACAAACAAACCTTTTGGCAAACCCAATACTATTATTGTTATTAGGTTTCTCCCCCTTTCTCTATAGAAAAGGTAATTACACATAAAATGTCCTGGCATGTAACTCTAACATGATTCACATGGTAGATCTCACTGAGTGAAAGCCCATGGTAGTATTTTCCAATCTGCTGTCTCAACGCTCTTTTTTCCAGCCCCCACCTCCTGTGACTACTCCTTCTGCTACCACCTAGTGAGCATTAGTGAAATGCCCACCTCTACTGGGACTGTGGCCCTTCTGTGTTCTGGTGTGGAGGTGGCAACAGGAGCAGATTGGCAGACAGAATAGATGTGGGCACCAAATCAGTGGACATGGAAATTACAGCAAATTAACATGCACACATGCAGAATGTTCAGAAGAGACTGTACTGTACAAAAGACCATGACAAAGTAAACTATTTCTATCAAAAATTAAAACACTGTCAAAGTTAGAACACATAAATAGGGGAGACCTTCAAGATGACAGAGGAGTAAGACGTGGAGATCACCTTCCTCCCCACAAACACATCAGAAATACATCTACATGTGGAACAACTCCTGCAGAACACCTACTGAATGCTGTTAGAAGACCTCAGACTTCCCAACAGTCATGAAACTCCCCAAGTACCTGGGTAGTGTAAAAGAAGAAGAAAAAACAGAGAAAAGAACAGGGATGGGACCTGCACCTCTGGGAGGGAGCTGTGAAGGAGGAAAAGTTTCCATACACTAGGAAGCCCCTTTACTGACAGAGACAGGGGGTGGCAGGGGAGAAGCTTTGGAGCCATGGAGGAGAGCGCAGCAACAGGGGTGCAGAGGGCAAAACGGAGAGGTTCCCGCATAGAGGATCAGTGCTGTCCAGCGCTCACCTGCCCGAGAAGCATGTCTGCTCACCCGCCGGAGGCGGCCAGGGGCTGGGAGCTGAGGCTCGGGCCTCAGAGGTCGGATCCCAGGGAGAGGACTGCAGCTGGCTGTGTGAACACAGCCTGAAGGGGGCTAGTGCGCCACAGCTAGCCGGGAGGGAGGCTGGACAAAGGTCAGGAGCTGCCTAACAGGCAAGAGAGCATTGTTTTGGGGTGCACGAGGAGAGGGGATTCAAAGCACCACCTAAACGAGCTCCAGAGACAGGCATGAGACACTAAGGCTGCTGTTGCAGCCACCAAGAAGCCTGTGAGCGAGCACAGGTAACTATCCACACCTCCCCTCCTGGGAGCCTGTGCAGCCCACCACTGCCAGGGTTCCATGATCCAGGGACAACTTCCCTGGGCGAACGCACGGCGCGCCTCAGGCTGGTGCAATGTCACACTGGCCTCTGCAGCCACAGGCTCACCCTGCATCCGTGCCCCTCCCTCCCCCCCGCCTGAGTGAGCCAGTGTCCCCGAATCAGCTGCTCCTTTAACCCCGTCCTGTCTGAGCGTGAACATACGTCCTCAGGCGACCTACATGGAGAGACCAGGCCAAATCCAAAGCTGAATCCCAGGAGCCATGTGAACAAAGAAGAGAAAGGGAAATCTCTCCCAGCAGCCTCAGGAGCAGCAGATTAAATCTCCACCATCAACTTGATGTACCCTGCATCTGTGGAATACCTGAATAGACAACAAATCATCCCAAAATTGAGGCAGTGGACTTTGGGAGCAACTGTAGACTTGAGGTTTCCTTTCTGCATCTAAATTGTTTCTCATTTTATGTTTATCCTAGTTTACTATTTAGAGGTTATTATCATAGGTAGATTTGTTTATTGATTTGGTTGCTCTCTTCCTCCATATATATGTATGTCCTTTTTCTCTTTCTATGAGTGTGTGTGTGTGTATGCTTCTTTGTGTGATTTTGTCTGTATAGCTTTGGTTTTACCATTTGTCTTAGGGTTCTGTATGTCCATATTTTTTGTTTGTTTGTTTGTTTTAGTATCATTTTTCTCACTTATTATCATTCGTGGATTTGTTTTTTGGTTTGGATCCTCTCTTCTTCCTTTCTTTTTTTCATTATTTTTTAATTTTTAATAATTGTCTTTTATTTTATTAACTTTATTTTATTTTTTCCTGCCATTCTTTCGTTCTTTCTTTCCCCCCTTTTCTTCTGAGCTGAGCGGCTGACAGGGTCTTGGTGCTCTGACCGGGTGTCAGGCCTGTGCCTCTGAGATGGGAGAGCCAAGCTCAGGACATTGGTGCACAAGAGACCTCCCAGCCCCATGTAATATCAAACGGCAAAGCTCTCCCAGAGATCTCCATCTCAATGCTAAGACCCAGCTCCACTCAACAACCAGCAAGCTACAATGCTAGACACCCTATGCCAAACAACTAGCAAGACAGGAACACAACCCCACCCATTAGCAGAGAGGCTGCCTAAAATCATAATAAGGTCACAGACACCTCAAAACACACCTCCGGATGTGGTCCTGCCCACCAGAAATACAAGATCCAGCCACATCCACCAGAACACAGGCACTAGTCCCCTGCACCAGGAAGCCTACACAACCCACTGAACCAACCTTAGCCACTGGGAGCAAACACCAAAAACAATGGGAACTACAAATTGGCAGCCTTTGAAAAGGAGACCCCAAACACAGTAAGATAAGCAAAATGAGAAGACAGAGAAATACACAGCAGATGAAGGAGCAAGATAAAAACCCACCACACCTAACAAATGAAGACTAAATAGGCAGTCTACCTGAAAAAGAATTCAGAATAATGATAGTAAAGATGATCCAAAATCTTGGAAATAGAATGGAGAAAATACAAGAAACCTTTAACAAGGACCTAGAAGAACTAAAGAGCAAACAAACAGTGACGAACAACACAATAAATGAAATTAAAAATTCTCTAGAAGGAATTAATAGCAGAATAACTGAGGCAAAGAACAGATAAGTGACCTGGAAAATAAAATAGTGGAAATAACTACTGCAGAGCAGAATAAAGAAAAAAGAATGAAAAGAATTGAGGACAGTCTTAGAGACTGTGGGGTTTATCCCAGGAATGCAAGGATTCCTCAATATATGCAAATCAATCAATGTGATTGACCATAGTAACAAATTGAAGGAGAAAATCCATATGATCATCTCAATAGATGCAGAAAAAGCTTTTGACAAAATTCAACACCGATTTATGACAAAAACCCTCCAGAAAGTAGGCATAGAGGGAACTTATCTCAACATAATAAAGGCCATATATGACAAACCCACAGCCCACATCATTCTCAATGTGGAAAAACTGAAACCATTTCCTCTAAAATCAGGAACAAGACAAGGTTGTCCACTCTGACCACTATTATCAACATAGTTTTGGAAGTTTTAGCCACAGCAATCAGAGAAGAAAAAGATATAAAAGGAGTCCAAATTGGAAAAGAAGAAGTAAAGCTGTCACTGTTTGCAGATGACATGATACTATACATAGAGAATCCTAAAGATACCAGCAGAAAACTACTAGAGCTAATCAATGAATTTGGTAAAGTAGCAGGACACAAAATTACTGCACAGAAAACTCTTGAATTCCTATACACTAACAATGAAAGATCAGAAAGAGAAATTAAGGAAACACTCCCATTTACCATTGCAACAAAAAGAATAAAATACCTAACAATAAAGCTACCTAAGGAGACAAAAGACCTGTATGCAGAAAACTATAAGACACCGATGAAAGAAATTAAAGATGAGGCAATCAGATGGAGAGATATACCATACTCTTGGATTGGAAGAATCAACATTGTGAAAATAACTCTACTACCCAAAGCAATCTACAGATTCAATGCAATCCCTATCAAACTACCAGTGGCATAGTTCGCAGAACTAAAACAAAAAATTTCACAATTTGTATGGAAATACAAAAGACCCCGAATAGTCAAAGCAATATTGAGAAAGAAAAATGGAGCTGGAGGAATCAGGCTCCCTGACTTCAACCTATACTACAAAGCTACAGTAATCAAGACAGTATGGTACTGGCACAAAAACAGAAATATAGATCAATGGAACAGGATAGAAAGCCCAGAGATATATCCACGCACATATGGTCACCTTATCTTGGATAAAGGAGGCAAGAATATACAGTGGAGAAAAGACAGCCTCTTCAATAAGTGGTGCTGGGAAAACTGGACAGCTACATGTAAAAGAATGAAATTAGAACCCTCCCTAACACCATACACAAAAATAAACTCCAAATGGATTAAAGACCTAAATATAAGGCCAGACACTATACAACTCTTAGAGGAAAACATAGGCAGAACATTCTATGACATAAATCACAGCAAGATCTTTTTTGACCCACCTCCTAGAGAAATGGAAATAAAAACAAAAACAAACAAGTGTGACCTAATGAAACTTAAAAGGTTTTTCACAGCAAAGGATACCATAAGCAAGATGAAAAGACAACCCTCAGAATGGGAGAAAATATTTGTAAATGAAGCAACTGACAAAGGATTCATCTCCAAAATATACAAGCAGCTCATGCAGCTCAATATCAAAAAAACAAACAGCTCAATCCAAAAACGGGAAGAAAACCTAAATAGACATTTCTCCAAAGAAAATATACAGATTGCCAGCCAACACGTGAAAGGATGCTCAACATCACTAATTAGAGAAATGCAAATCAAAACTACAATGAGATATCATCTCACCCCAGTCAGAATGGCCATCATCAAAAAATCTAGAAACAATAAATGCTGGAGAGGGTGTGGAGAAAAGGGAACCCTCTTGCACTGTTGGTGGGAAGGTAAATTGATACAGCCACTATGGAGAACAGTAGGGAGGTTCCTTTAAAAACTACAAATAGAACTACCATACGACCCAGCAATCCCACTACTGGGCATATACCCTGAGAAAACTGTAATTCAAAAAGAGTCATGTACCACAATGTTCATTGCAGCTAAGTGTCCATTGACAGATGAATGGATAAAGAAGATGTGGCACATAAATACAATGGAATATTACTCAGCTATAAAAAAAACGAAATTGTGTTATTTGTAGTGAGGTGGATGCACCTAGAGTCTGTCATACAGAGTGAAGTAAGTCAGAAAGAGAAAAACAAATACCCTATGCTAACACATATATATGGAATCTAAAAAAAAAAAAGGTTCTGAAGAACTTAGGGGCAGTACAGGAACAAAGACATAGATGTAGAGAATGGACCTGAGGACACGGGGAGGGGGAAGGGTAAGCTGGGACGAAGTGAGAGAGTGGCATGGATTTATATATACTACCAAACGTAAAATAGATAGGTAGTGGGAAGCAGCCACTTAGCACATGGAGATTAGCTCGGTGCTTTGTGACCACCTAGGGGGGTGGGATAGGGAGGGTGGGAGTGAGACACAAGAGGGAAGAGACATGGGGACATATGTATATGTATAACTGATTGACTTTTTTATAAAGCAGAAACTAACACAGCATTGTAAAGCAATTATACTCCAATAAAGATGTTTAAAAAAAAAGAAAACATAAATAAATTTCTCAGTGATGCGTTTACTCAAGGCAAGTATTGTTTCACACAAGCTAAGCTAATTCTTGAACCTCTTTTCTGCAGAGTACCCTCTCACTGATGTCAAAGGATGTGTTTTCTGTGGAAGAGACAGAGTGGGGCAAGAATCTGCCCCCACAAGAAATAACTGGTTAGATTTGGTAGGTCAGGGTCTTCACTTGGAGTACTGCCAAAGTGCTCAGTTATAATGGAAATTTACCATCCTCTCTGGTTTGTCAGGGTTATAATTATGTCTGTATTGTCTGTAAATCGATGCCTGCTGTGTTTGAGTGGGCGGGAAGCTATACCAAAGTCATCTTCAAAGTTTGAAAATATGTGATAATTAATGTCATAAACATGCCCAAGTTGCCAATCAGGAAACGATTGATTCATTATTCAGGAATGTTGATGCTGTTTTTAGCAGGGCTGCATTTCATCAGTATCTAACATCACGTCAGAGGATGAAAATAGTAGAAGGACACAATATCATAGTGCAAGCTTTGACTTAATCAGTACATTATAAAACCACATTTCTAAAATGATCCTAGCTTGCACTGATGCTGGCAAATCAATAAAGGAGAGTTTTAAACAGGCACACTACAAAAGAGCAGAAAAAGTATACTCCACAAATAATTTTGTAAAACTTTAAGTTTGAATTACATATTTTAATGACAAAATTAGCCCTATAAAAATAAGAAAACAAACTTCTCTGTACTCTAATGAAATAGGAGCAGACTTCTTGATAAGTCACTGTCAAGATGAGAAGACTAAAACGGATTTTGACAGACATCTTCCAATGTACAAGTGAATGATACCAAGAGAGTCTAGTCAGTAGGTCACTTCATTCAGCTACTTGAGATATATAAGTTATACTTTACTCTCTATTGTCACCAATATTTCAAATAAGGAAGGATATTTTAACACCAGATTAATAGGAAAGATTACATTTTAAAGTGATCATCTTTCTCAAGACGGAATAGTTGACAACGATATATGGTATGCATATATCACATTGTCTTTATCGTTTTCATTTCATTTTATATTATTGACACCTTTGTCATGAACCAACTCTGACTTGAAGACAAGCACTGGGGAACCACTCTACTGGGTGGAAATCTTAAGTGACATTTATGGTATAGGGACAGTAGAACTCTTGGATACTTCAACCAGGGTCAGTTTTCCATGAATACAGTGATGCTGAAGGTTCAGTGCCCTCACTTGTACACCCCCTCCCAGAACCCGGGAAGGGGCCCCAGAAATATATTCACACGTCATATGATTTTGAAATCTACAAAAGTAAGATATTTTAACCACAATTAGTGAAGACCTCTGTCTCTTTCCTCTCTGACTTCCTCTTAGGTTCACTGGTGTGGCCACAGGCACTTCTGGAGTCCAGTTAAAGTGAAAGGTGAAATGGGGAGATCTTCAGTTTGAGGTGAGTGGGATATATTTACATGACTCACAGTCATTTCCGTGTATAGTGAAGTTACTGCTAGCTCTCTCAGTGTAGAGACAGCTTCCTGGAATACCACTACCACGCACTGTGCCAACTCACCTAGCGTCGTGAAGTTGCAAGGATACAGCCAGTTCAAGAAATGAACCTCTCATGTTGCAATCAGCCCCAGAAGCATGTGCGCTGTCAATGAGAAACAAGGTTTGAAATCCATGGAGACAGAAGTTAGTCTGCAAAAATGCTTCCAACACCAGACATGCAAAATGGCAGTGGAGGATTCAGTTCTCATCTACAGCTTGTCAAAGCAGAAGTTCTCTCCTGTCAAGATTATATACTCAATGATGCAGTATACACAATTATGAAAACATCGTGCATTATTATTATTTTTATGGAAATGGTATATCAAAGTTCAACTGCAATTTGGCAAGATGTTTAATAGTTTTTCATTTTAAGTGAGGAACTACAAACTACTGATATGGTTTTGGCATAAAGCACAGCTTCTTTTATAACTTAAATGTATCTAATAAATAACTAAGAAAAGTTAAAGTGACTAAATTTAAAATAAATAACTAAAAAGGTTAAAAGTTTTCTGCTTTACAAAAGCAGTAAAGATGAGGATGAGATAAATTGAAATTAATCTAATGTTGAAAAGGGAACCGTAAAATCTTTTTCCAATCATACTAAAAGCAATAGTTTATTAAGAGAAAGTGATAAATTTCAAACAGAAGCAACAAGTAGGTGTTTAGATTGTTTGAAAATCTAAATAACAAGGAAAGGTGAATTATTGGAAAATGGTTTAGATTTTCTTTTTGCTTATTTGACATCTACAAAGATATAGCAAGAGATCAATATATGAGGACATAGACACGAAACTAATCAAAGTGTCACTAATTCAGAGTATTTACAATCAACAACTGCACAGGGAAATTTTTAATGAACTGAAATCTTTATGTTCATAAATGGAAGAAATATGAGAGCTGTTTTTCCAGATTTGACAATGTTATAGGTTGAATTGTGTCCCATCAAAATTTGTATAATTCATATGTTGAAATCCTAACCTCCAGTATTGCAAAATATGACTGTATTTGGAGATAGGGCCTTTAAATAGATAATTAAGTTAAAATGGGGTCATTGGGGTGAGGCTTAACCCAATCTGACTAGTGTCCTAATAAAAAGAGGAGATTAGAACACAGACAACAAAGACCAAGAAGTCACCTTGTGAGGACACAGCAAGAAGGCAGCCATCTGTAAGCCAAGGAGAGAGGCCTCAGGAGAACACCTTGATCTTGGACTTCCAGCCTCCAGAACTGTGAGAAAATAAATTCTGTTGTTTAAACCACGCTGTCTGTGATGTTTTGTTATGGCAACCCTGGAAAACTATCTGAAATTTTCTGCAATCTGAAATTTTCATGTGACATTTCCAATAATAAGTTGTGAAGCTGGAAGAAACTTTTCTCAACAATCATCAATAAAAAATAAATGTCAATCGACTATGCTAAAGCAAAGACCAACTAGTCATTCTATTCTCTCTAAACATACATCAAAGAGTATGAATGTAATAAACATAAAATAGAAAGTATTAAGAGCCACACAAGGCAGTTAATAAAAATATTTTTATGAGTTTTTCCATATTTGTGAGATTTGCCGGCTTTTAAAAATGTGTTATTTGTTGTGCTTAATTTTCTCATTCTACAAGAAAAGTTATTTTCTTACCTAATTTTATATTATTTTTCTTAAAAAGTACTCTAAACTTGTACAAGCTTCAGTCTCCACAAAACCTGGATTCACCCCTCACTTCACTTATCTCACTTCTCAGTAACAAATGAACCCGTTCTTGTCACTCTCCCTAACCAGCTGCCTCCTAAACCTGTCAAGGGAAAAGCTTCAGAAACTTTCCTCACTACTCCCTGGTTGTTCTAATTTACATGGTCCTATGTGAGACCCTGACAATTTGTACTTTTGAAAAGTTCCAGAGGTAGTTCAGCCCAGGTTGAAAATCACTGTCCTGTGATGCCAGGGGTGCCACATTTGGTACTTGCTTTACAAAGGGTGAGCCATCACTGATTATGGGTTGTGAAATCAATTAAGTGACTCCCAATCAGCATCGTTTTGTTTTGTTTTTTCTCAACATTTTCTAACAGCTTTACTTCAGCATGATTGATTGGATTAATTTACAGTGTTTTTTCAGAATGTTCTCAACATATGGAAAATGGTTTCTTTTCCTTTTCTTTTTTTTTTAACCACCCCGACCCTGCTTCCCCAGCTTGGTAGCCATACGTTTGTTCTCTACATCTGTGCCTCTATTTCTGCCTTGCAAACTGGTTCATCTGTATCATTTTTCTAGGTTCCACATATATGTGTTAATATATGATATTTGTTTTTCTCTTTCTGACTTACTTCACTCTGTATGACAGTCTGTAGGTCCATCCACATCTCTGCAAATGACCCAATTTCGTTCCTTTTTATGGCTGAGTAATATTCCATTGTATATATGTACCACATCTTCTTTATCCATTCATCTGTCTTGGGCTTTTAGGTTGCTTCTGTGACCTGGCTGGTGTAAATAGTGCTGCAATGAACATTGAGGTGCATGTGTCTTTTTGAATTATGGTTTTCTCTGGGTATATGCCCAGTAGTGGGATTGCTGGTCATATGGTAATTCTATTTTTATACTGTTCTCCATAGTGGCTGTATCAATTTACATTCCCACCAACAGTGCAAGAGGATTCCCTTTTCTCCACACCCTCTCCAGCATTTATTTGTAGATTTTCTGATGATGCCCATTCTAATCGGTGTGAGGTGATACCTCATTGTAGTTTTCTGATTTGCATTTCTCTAATAATTAGTGATGTTAAGCAGCTTTTCATGTGCCTCTTGGCCATCTGTATGTCTTCTTTGGAGAAATGTCTACTTAGATCTTCTCCCCATTTTTGAATTGGGTTGTTTGTTTTTTTGATATTGAGCTACATGAGTGGTTTATATATTTTGGAGATTAATCCTTTGTTGATTTGTTTGCAAATATTTTCTTCCATTCTGAGTGTTGTCTTTTTGTCTTACTTATAGTTTCCTTTGCTGTTCAAGAGCTTTTAAGTTTCATTAGGTTCCATTTGTTTATTTTTGTTTATTCCCATTTCTCTAGGAGGTGGGTCAAAAAGGATCTTGCTGTGATTTACATCAGAGAGTGTTCTTATGTTTTCCTCTAGAGTTTTATAGTGTCTGGCCTTACATTTAGGTCTTTAATCCATTTTGAGTTTATTTTTGTGTATGGTGTTAGGGTGTGTTCTAATTTCATTCTTTTACATGTGGCTGTCCAGTTTTCCCAGCACCACTAATGGAAGAGACTGTCTTTTCTCCATTGTATATCCTTGCCTCTTTTGTCATAGATTAGTTGACCATAGGTTCATGGGTTTATCTCTGGACTTTCTATCCTGTTCCATTGATCTATATTTCTGTTTTTGTGCCAGTACCATACTGTCTTGATTACTGTAGCTATATATATATATATATATATATTTTGTGGTACACAGGCCTCTCACTGTTGTGGCCTCTCCCGTTGCGGAGCACAGGCTCCGCGCGCAGGCTCAGCGGCCATGGCTCACGGGCCTAGCCGCTCCACGGCATGTGGGATCTTCCCGGACCGGGGCACGAACCCGTGTCCCCTGCATCGGCAGGCGGACCTCTCAACCACTGCGCTACCAGGGAAGCCCACTGTAGCTTTGTAGTATAGTCTGAAGTCTGGGCATCTGATTCCTCCAGCTCTGTTTTTTTCTCTCAAGATTGCTTTGGCTATTTGGGGCCTTTTGTGTCTCCATACAAATTTTAAGATATTTTGTTGTAGTTCTGTAAAAAATGGAAAATGGCTTATTTTCCAACAGTATACTCTTTTGTTTGTTTTATTGAAGTATAGTTGATTTACAATGTTGTGTTAATTTCTGCTGTACAGCGAGAGAGAGGCATGGACATATATACACTACCAAACGTAAGGTAGATAGCTAGTTGGAAGCAGCCGCATAGCACAGGGAGATCAGCTCAGTGCTTTGTGACTGCCTGGAGGGGTGGGATAGGGAGGGTGGGAGGGAGGGAGATGCAAGAGGGAAGAGATATGGGAACATATGTATATGTATAACTGATTCACTTTGTTATAAAGCAGAAACTAACACACCATTGTAAAGCAATTATACTCCAATAAAGATGTTAAAAAAAAAATTCTGCTGTACAGCAAAGTGATTCAGTTACACATATGTGCACATTCTTTTTCATATTCTTTTCCATTATGGTTTATCACAGGATATTGAATATAGTCCCCTGTGCTATACAGTAGGACCTTGTTGTTTATGCATTCTACATACAGAGTTTGCATCTGCCCACCCCAATTTCCCACTCCATCCCTCCCCCACTCTCCCTCCCCCTTGGCAACCACAAGTCCCAATCATCATTGTTTTAATAGGATGGAATAGGTTAGCCTGCACCACAAGTTTAGTGGTTTCTGTCACTTTAGTTTTGTTTCAATAGCTACAATATCTACCCATGGGACGCAATTCTTAATGCTGTGGTCATTAGAGGTTTCACAGCATCTATGTGTTTAACTAATTGTAAACAGCTTATCTTGCTTACATCTTTTTTTAAAAAACACGAAAATGTGTAGTTTAATGAAAATATGTTCCAGAAAAAAATTATACCTGGAAAGTGTTGGTTCAATACAAATGCATCTTGTTTTTAAGCCAATGCGGGAAAGGTAGATACAGTTCAGTTTCCTAACAACAATAAAATGCTGATGGACACACTCAACATCCCATGGCCTGTTGCCTTAATTTAGACAGAATCCAGGCCAGGGAAGACATAGGAAGGTGATGAAAGGATAGAGATGTAATTGAGGGCAGATTGGTCATAAGTGGAGTTTGGAGAGTTAGTATGTAAGGGGGATCCTTGCTTTATTTTTATTTATTTATTTATTTAACATCTTTATTGGAGCATAATTGCTTTACAATGGTGTGTTAGTTTCTGCTTTATAACAAAGTGAATCAGCTATACATATACATATATCCCCATATTTCCACCCTCTTGCGTCTCCCTCCCACCCTCCCTATCCCACTCCTCTAGGTGGTCACAAAGCACTGAGCTGATCTCCCTGTGCTATGCGGCTGCTTCCCACTACCTATCTATTTTACATTTGGTAGTGTGTATATGTCCTTGCGACTCTCTCACTTCATCCCAGCTTACCCTTCCCCCTCCCCATGTCCTTAAGTCCATTCTCTACATCTGCGTCTTTATTCCTGTCCTGCCCTTAAGTTCTTCAGAACCATTTTTTTTTTTAGATTCCATATATATGTGTTAGCATAGGGTATTTGTTTTTCTCTTTCTAACTTACTTCACTCTGTATGACAGACTCTAGGTGCATCCACCTCACTACAAATAACACAATTTCGTTTTTTTATGGCTGAGTAATATTCCATTGTATATATGTGCCACATCCTCTTTATTCATTCATCTGTTGATGGACACTTAGGTTGCTTCCATGTCCTGGCTATTGTAAATAGAGCTGCAATGAACATTGTGGTACATGACTCTTTTTGAATTATGGTTTTCTCAGGGTATATGCCCAGTAGTGGGATTGCTGGGTCATATGGTAGTTCTATTTTTAGTTTTTTAAGGAACCTCCATACTGTTCTCCATAGTAGCTGTATCAATTTACATTCCCACCAACAGTTCTCGCTTATATCTTAAGGATAACTTTATTACAGGATTTGAGGGAAAAAATTCAGAATAGAGAAATTATGAGCTCCTAAAACTTTTTTTCAAGAGATGGTGATTGTGATGTGTGTGTGCATGTGTTCAAATCCTGGAAATACTAAAATAGCTGTCGAAAGAGGAAAGGAAACTTGAGATTAAAAAAAAATTATTGTTTTACTATGGAAAGTGGTAGGGAAAGGAAATAGGAGTTTGGAAAAGTCTCTTTCCATACAAGCAGAAGTTTCTATCTGTGTACTTGAGAAGGAAGTAATAACCGCAGACGAAAGAACATGGTATGAAAGCAAACAGTGTGACATCTGTAGGGCACAAAGACCGAGTTCTTTCTACTCAAAATAAAATGCTTAAGTTATGCTGTCTGGCAAAGCCCACTGATGTTTGTACTCTGCTTATACCTGGATGTCTTTGTTTCCTGGAGCCCCTAAAAATAAAAGGACATATTCTATGTGGCATTTAGAATTAGTCATCAACTCACCCTGGACTGTTTTCACTAAGAACCTGCTGCCCTTTAGTTTAGGCAGCAATGAGTCATCTTCTCTTCCGGCATCCATGAGCTGATAATCATGAACTTGGAAAACCTTGAAAATTCAAGGTAGCAAATTTTTTGAAGAATTTTAACAAGAAACTTTAAAATGATGGGTCGATAAGAACTTCTGCACTTTCTGTGAGAAGGAGTATTTTGTGTGTTCTAGTTTCATGACTGTTGGGTGATGTTAGAACATGATTCTATTAATTGCACTGGTATTTACTGAAGATAGTACTGTAAATGAATTAAAGCCACAGGCTCAAGAGTCAGACTGCCTTGGTGACAATCCAGCACTGTACTTATTGGCTGCATAAACCTGTGCCTTGTTTTCCCACTTGTAAGTAGGGGTAGTAATGAATATAACTCATGAGGATATTGTGAATTCAATGAAATAATACATACAGAGAGCTTAAAATAGTTCCTGGCAGGTAGTAAGCATTTAATAAGTTATTTTAAACACACACATAGAAAGACCAAAAGAGAGACTTTTATGCTAATTCAACATTCATCTAACTGTTTTGCCCAGTTTCAGTTCCAATACATTGGAAATAAACAATGCCAGGAAAGAGGGGGCTATTATTAAAGAGTATCCAAAAAATGACACAATGATTCTCAAATTGAGGCACTGAGGATCCTGGCATTTCATTTAAGAATACTACTATTTTTAAACAAGTGCTCTGCTAGGTTTTTTTTAAATTAAATATGTTATCAGAGACTCCCCTGGTGGGCCAGTGGTAAAGAATCCTCCTTCCAATGCAAGGGACGCAGGTTCGAACCCTGGTCAGGGAACTAAGATCCCACATGCTGTGGGGCAACTAAGCCCGCGTGTCACGACTACTGAGTTCACGCGCCTCAACTAGAGAGCCTGCGTGCCGTAAACTACAGAGTCCACACGCCCTGGAGCCTGCGTGACGCAACTAGAGGAGAGAAAACCTGCATGCCACAAATAGAGAGAAGCCTGAGCACCATGATGAAGAGCCCGCGCGCTGCAACGAAAGAGCCCACGTGCCTCAACAAAGATCCCGTGTGCCGCAGCTAAGACCCGACGCAGCCAAAAATAAATAAAATAAATAAATAAAAATTTTTTAAATGTTATCAGTAATTTTACTTATTACTTTGTTAAAATGTTGTAACCTGAGATTACTTGAAATACCCTAGGATAACCAAATTAGGAATCACTGTTGTATATAAGAAATGTTCACCAATGGAGGGAGGTGAGATTGGGGGAGTGGGATGTTGGGAGGCCGAATTACTTGGAAAACTTTTCAAAGTACAAATATCCATCCTCCCTACTCTTCCTATAGGTAAAGAACCACTCATACAAAAGAGGGTAAACAACTTAATAGTTGAAATGTTGGAAGTATAATGGCAGTGGCCTGAAATTCTCCAACTTTTGGAATTAACTTTTCCCTTAAGTTACAAACTAAGCAATGCAAACCACATTCTGCATATGATGGGAAAAACAGAGGCTTCTCCGATGTTCCTATGATTTGCTGTAAAGGGAACTTGTGCTCTCCTAGATGCCTGTCACCACAAATTCCTGCTTCTGCTGAATTCTGAATCCCCACTCACTGTCTCCCTTTCTGTGTTCTCACCCCACTGTAGCCGTCCTGTACTTGCTTTCTCCTCATTCACCCCAAACACTACTGATACAAATCACCCCACATCTGGCTCTCCCTCTCCTTTACTTCATTTTGCCCTAGCATTTATCATCAGCTGAAAAATTATATAGTGACTTCATGAGGACAGACATTTGGCCTACTTGGTTTGCTGCTATATCCCTAGTGCTGTACCCCATGCAGTAGGAACTCAATGAATGTGTGTGTAATAACTGAGTCATGGATGAAGACGTTTATTATTATCATTTATTTTATCTGTGTAGCAGACCTTTACTGTGGACTTCGGTTAATGGAGGTTACTTACACCAGAGCTCAGAACAGGAAACAACTTAAAATGGACCCCTTAACATCTCTGTTTTCCAAGCTCCTGGACCATCCCCCCAGGGAATTTCTCACAAGCCTTTCTCTTCAGGCCACGTTTATGACTTTATTGGGGCTTCTTTCCCCTTCTCTTTCAGACACCACTTTGTCTCTCCTCCTGTCCCAGGTGCAGGGCTCTTCTTTCTCTCAATACTGATACAACCAGGAACATTTCTGCACAATAAAAGTCCAATTGTTGTGTTTCCAACAGTAGGTGCCTAAAACTTGATTAATCATAATCCTTGGTCCATGACACAGTGTGACCTTGGTCTAGGCATGGCCTTTATTTATACTTTCATATTTTCTTGTTAAACAATAAATACCTGTATATGTACTACCCGGCATGGAAATGAGAACATTCATCATTTCTAACGTATACCTAAGTTCTCCTCCCTATCTTGCACCCCGTCTCTCTCCACTGGAAGTCACCATCCAGCCACTTCTATTATTCCCTTAGTCTTTTAGAATGATAGTTTTAACACAATATAAATATTTCTTTAAGGTACATTGGGTAGTTTTAGTCATTTGTAACTTTTTTTAAAAAAATGAGGGGGTATATGGTTATATCTAATGTTGAGGGCTTACTTTTTACTCAAATTATATTTCTAGGTTACATTTACCTTCATTTTTCTTTGTAGTAAAATATTTCATTGTCTGAATATACCACCATTTATCAGTTCTCCTATTACTGGGTGTGTGGATTTTCCCTAAGTTTTTGCTGTTTCAAACAGGAATGCTTCCATGAACACTCTTGTGTATGTCTCCTAATGTATGTGGAAGAATTCCTTTTGAGTATATATCCAAGAGTAAAATTCTTCATCATAGAGTATATGAATCTCTACCTTTAAAAGATAATGCCAAATTATTTTCCAAAGTAGTTGAACAATTTATACTCCCACCAGCAAAGTATAAGCTAGTCTATTAATCCACATTCTCTCCAATATTTGATGATATTAGACATATTCAATTTACTAATGGATTGGGTTTAAAATTGTATCTCACTGTGTTCTTCTTATTAGGTTGTAAATGCGCCTTACATATTCTTTTTTTTTTTTTTTTTTTTTTTTTTTTCCTGTACGCGGGCCTCTCACTGTTGTGGCCTCTCCCGTTGTGGAGCACAGGCTCCGGACGCGCAGGCTCAGCGGCCATGGCTCACGGGCCCAGCCGCTCCGCGTCATGTGGGATCTTCCCGGACCGGGGCACGAACCAGTGTCCCCTGCTTCGGCGGGCGGACTCTCAACCACTGCGCCACCAGGGAAGCCCTACATATTCTTACTATCAATTCTTTGCGAAGGTGTTGCAAATATTTTGCCTCCATTTAGTTTTTTCACTTTCTTAAAGATAGCTTTCAATATACAGAACATTTTAGTTTCATATGTCGCATTTATTTTATGAGCGAGATCTGCTATCATAAATGTTCAAGGGGTAGCCTTGAAAGATAATGATAAGGGAAGTCCCCCCAGGTGGGTAGTGCTTCAGGCCATGTACCTGACCATCCACTTGGAGTGAAGAAAGAAGCAACCCAAGGTTAGAATATACATGGACTCACGGTCAGTGGCAAATGCTTGGTCCGCTGGTTAGGGACTATGCTAATTTCCTAGAGCTGCCATACAAACTGCCACAAATTGGGTGGCCTTTTAAAAACAGTCCTTCATAGCTCAAGGTGGCCAGAAGCCTGAAATCAAGGTATCAGGAGGGCTGGTTCTTTCGGAGGCTCTGCAGAAGAAACCATCCCAAGCCTCTCTCCTAGCTTCCGGTGATTGCCGGCAATGCTTAGCATTCTTTGGCTTTAGACTTATCCCTTCAATCCCTGCCTGTATCGTGACCTCGCCGCCTTCTCCTCGTATCTCTCAGTGTCCTCTCCTTACAAGAGAACAGTCACTGGACTTAGGGCCCACCTTGATGTCATCTCAAGATTTTGAACCAGTTACATCTACAAACATACTATTTCCAAATAAGGTCACATTCGGAGGCTCTAGGCAGACACGAATGTCCAAGAGAAACTGTGAAACCCACTACGAGGCCTAAAAGGAGAAAGACTAGACGATCAGGAAAAAGGAAGGCCAGGAAGCAGGCATATCACTGGACATGCGAGAACAACCATGAATTATGAAGAGCTTTACAACTCACAACACCCACCCAAGAGCACCAACAAGGAAGGGGCTCTGAACAGCCAGGTAGACAAAATGACTGAGCCAGTCCCTGGCCAGCTGTGACATCAGTCATTCCCCGGCACCACCGTCCACGGGCAGCACAATGGGCAACCGAGCGAAGTAGCTTTGTGTCAGGGTGGAAGGCGATGCATGCGACCGGCATATAGTCCCATTCACTAAGGTGACTTAGCTATTGCCCCTGGCAAATGCGCAACCCGCACGCAGGAGAGACCATCGCTGAGGCTCCATATCCCACCTCGTTTACCTCACGCAATAATAAGTTGTGGAAATTGCTGGAAATCATTTGGAGTAGCTCTAATTTATTACTTTTAATAGCCACGTAACACTCTAGGGCATCCCAAGGCTTTTCCTGCTATGGCTTACCTTCTCATTGCAGCACCCTATTAAATTCCTCTTGTGGTAGGAAAGTGGGGCAAGTAGCCAAGAGCGATAGATGGTGAGGACCCCTGAGAAGAACCTGTCTGAGGAGCGCCTCCCCCATCAAACAACAGACGCTTCCTGTTCTTCTGCTCCAACTTCACATTATATATCTAAATTTAACAGCTCAGAGAAGAGTTGGATTTCTTCAGCTGATAAATTTAATTCTGGGAATTGAGTTATATATATATATACATTGTTGGTTGGTTGGTTGGTTTGTTTTTTTTTGTGTGTGTGTGGTACGCGGGCCTCCCACTGTTGTGGCCTCTCCCGTTGTGGAGCACAGGCTCCGGGGGCGCAAGCTCAGCGGCCATGGCTCACGGGCCCAGCCGCTCCGCGGCATGTGGGATCTTCCCGGACTGGGGCACGAACCCGTGTCCCCTGCATCGGCAGGCGGACTCTCAACCACTGCACCACCAGGGAAGCCCCGAGTCATATATTTTAAAACCATTTTTTGGCCACAAGTTAATAAAGCCACTGTTCTTTCAAATAAATGATGAAAACAGAGAAACTCTTTGAAAACCTTTCCGTGACACTTGGCCCTAAGACAATATTGCTGAAAAAGTTAGCTGCAAAAACATTCTCAGAGTCACTGTAAGTAGAAGAAGGTCAAAAGTAAGCATACAGATTCTGGCGTGAAAGTTCATGTAGGTCCTTTGGAGGATCACTGTATATGCACACATAGCTCTCACTGATAAACATCCGATCGATTTAGGAAGGGGACATAGAGATGGTGTAAGAGACACACTGGTCTACCTTCCGGCTGTCCACAGAAAAGCAGCAGCTGCTGCCGGTTGCCCTTACATGGCATTGTTTCCTGTTGTCCCCAAGTGAATTCTGCCAGGACACACTGGGGCAAGTGGTACTTGCCATTTCCTGGAAGACAACCACAGGCCAACTCTACAATTACTCAGAGGCCCCAAGTACCACAGCAGTAATCAGGCATCGGTCACCGGAATAAAAGACGTATTGGGCTCTGGGTAGATATGTTGGGCATGGAGGGTGAAAGGTCCAAACCGCACCTAGTCAGGTCCTACCAGGAAACCGTTGCCTCCACAGATGCTGTGAGAAACATTTCTACATGAGACAGCTGATGACCACCTCAAACTGCTCTGCTGTCCAGAATATGTGAGTGGGAGCAAAATTTCATGGAAGTGAACAAAGATTTCTGGAATGTTTAGCAATGCAGTTTATATTGGCAACAAACCCTGTGTTAGGTTAAGCTAAGTAGTTTTTCAGCTGCCTTGTCTTGCATAACTTTCTCAGACTGAAAAATCACTGCTCTACCAGCTAACAGCTAGTTTTAAATGACTTCGAGGAAGAATCCACCAACACTTTTATTTCCCTGCAATGCAACAAGCAGTATATTAGCTATGGTTAACATCAGCATCTGTAATTTCATAACAAACCAATTCTGATACCATGTCTAAAACACTAGGCTGTGATCACTTCCCTTGGAAGTTGTAACCCTTCATTACCATAAATAATAATTCAGATTGCCTTCTAAAGCACAGCTACTGGGAATTCCCTGGTGGTCCAGTGGTTAGGACTCTGCTTCTACTGCAGGGGGCACAGGTTCGATCCCCGGTTGGGGAGCCAAAAAAGAAAAAAATTTAAAAAGTAAAGCACACCTACTTTTCTTGATTAAAAACTAAATTATTGTACATGATTTGATTTTTATTGTCTCAAGAAATTTCTGTAACCTTTTAAAAGTGGTTTTTGAACTTTATCCCAGAAACTCTCTCTTCATAAGAAATCTTGCCAGAGGGATAAACAGATAAAAGCAGAACTGCTCTGATGAAAGCATGTTTTCTCCTCCTTGCATTATTCCCCACAAAATAAAGAAATAAATAAATAATAAATTGTCATAGTTGATGAGTTAATGTGATCCTTATTTTTTAAATTTTTATTTTGAAATAATTATAGACTCACAAGAAGTTGCTAAAATAGTACAGAGAGGTCCTGTGAACCCTTCACCCAGCTTCCCCCAAAAGTAGCATCTTATATAACCATAGTGCATTATCAAAACCAGGAATACTGTTAACTAGACTACAGACTTTACACAGATTTCACATATACCCACTGTTTTGTATGATTCCATAGATTTTGTTCACATGTATAGATTCCATCACCACAAAACTCCCCTGCGACACCCCTTTGTAGTCACAACCTCCCTCTAACCCCATCCCTCCTGAACCCCTAGCAACCATTGATCTGTTCTCTCCTGACCTGATCACTATCATTTTGCTGTTTCAAGAATGTGATATACATGGAATCATATAGCATGCAACCTTTTGAGATTGACTTTTTTCTCTTAGCATAATGCCTTGAGATCTGTCCAGGTTGACGTGTGTATCAATAATTCATTCCTTTGTATTTCAGAGTAGTATTCCACGGGATAGATTTACGTCGGTTTCTTTATCCATTTACCTTTCTAAGGACATTTGGGTGTTTCCAATTAGGACTGCTAAAATTAAAGTTGCTAAAAAATTTGTGTACAGGTTTTTGTGTGAACATAAGTTTTCATTTCTGTAGGATAAATGCCCAAGACTGCAATTGCTAGGTTGTATGGTAAGTTTATGTTTAATTTTCTAAGAAACTGCAAAACTGTTTTCCAGAGTAATTGCCCCCTTTTGCATTTCCACCAGCAATATATGAGATCCAGTTTCTCTACACTCTTGTCAGCATTTAATATTATCAGTATTTTCCACCAGGCTAATTGGTGTGTAGTAATCATGTATTATTAGATCAATATAACCTTTCCTTTCTTTGTACATCCAATTGAGAACTGTTTAAATAATCAAGAATAGTGCTTCCCAGTCGCATAGCAGCACAGGGAGATCAGCTCGGAGCTTTGTGACCAGCTAGAAGGGTGGGATAGGGAGGGTGGGAGGGGGGGAGATGCAAGAGGGAAGAAGTATGGGGACATATGTATATGTATAGCTGATTCACTTTGTTATACAGCAGAATCTAACACACCATTATAAAGCAATTATACCCCAATAAAAATGTTAAGAAAAAAAAAAGAATAGTGCTTCCTAAACATAAAATTAGCATAAAAATACATGTAATGATATGAAACCAAGGATAGCTATTTCAGACCGAATCTCAGTGGATGGCTTTTACTGAGATCAATGATCTGGTCCCAGCTCTAAAAATTTAGAAACTTTATATTTTTCATTGACCTAAATAGGCATTGAGCCATGCCAAATAATCTGCTAAAAGACTTATCAGCAGGCTAGAATATCAGGAATAACAAAATCAGGCAAACTTCGCCCATTTCCTCTGGCATGGTGGGTCTACATAAGATCCCAAAACTCAGAGCAAGAAAGAAAGCACAGGACATGGATGTTCCTACAGCCATTTTTATAAAGCTATACTAGCCTGATAGAAGGCTCCCTTCACCTTAGATATTCCCTAGTGAATCGCAATCCCAGTCTATAAGACGAAATCACCCTTTGGCCATGACAATCTAAAGAAAAAGGTCCAATTTTCATCCCCTTTCTACAGCGGGGTCACTTATCTTCTTTTGGATTTAACACTGCAACATGAACCTGTTTCTTTCCATTTCCATTAACATGCTGATTCTGAAGTGTACTGACTAATTTTCATTTATTATATTTCAAAATGCTGACTTCCTAAGGATGCTTGGACTCGCTCTCATGGCGGAGTAAATACCTCTAAGCTGTAAGGTAATTCTAAACTTGTAAATAATCAATTGCAACTTTAGCATGTAATTTTTTGAAGACCGTTTTATATATAAAAGTAGTACATGCTCACAGTAAGTAATTCAATGCAAATCTTGAGTTTGTCGTTTCCTGATGTGATTGTATTGACCTTCTGTTGGCATGTTAATATAGTTATCTTTTATCCTAAATTTCAGTGTCTATTATACTTTGGTGTCTACATCACTCCATCCATGGACTGATGATGTTAAAACCCTAACTATAGGTTATGTGGATAATCACATTGGTACTTGTTCAAATTCTAACCATACAAAATAGTATCTAAACACAAACCCCAAAGAGCTCTGGTAATTGATAATATTCCAGATATAACTGCAAGTTACTTCTGATCACTAGAGCAAGGCCTTCATCATGGCACAAAGTATGAGAAAAAGACTTGGAAAATGTTTTAAAGCACAAAATATAATGTAATCTCTTAAATTTAAATTGATCTACCACAAAGCCTGATGTATTTCCTTTCTAAAAATGTCTTCATTACATTCAAACTGATTTAAATTGTCTTCCTTTATGATTGTGGTTGAATACAGTGCCATTTTTATTGAGCTAATTTGGCTGTATTTGTTATAGGCTAAGAGATCCCAAAGTCTAGTAGCTAATGCAAGATAGAGGTTTATTGTTGTTTCACATGTAAAAGTCCAGAGATGGCCCAAGGTTTATAGGGCATCTCCGTCATCCTCATTATGAACCTTCCATCTCTGGGTCTAAAGTGGCTGCTTCGGAACCCTCCATCATGACTACATCCCAGTTAGTAAGAAGAAAGAAAGGAAAAGAAGTGTGCATTACCCATTTCTTTTACTGGTGTGACCTAGAACTGGAACACATCACTTCCGTTGTCATTCTATTGTCAAGAATTTAGTCATAAGGGCACAGCTAGCTACAAGTGGATCTGGGAAATAAAGTCTCCAGCTGAAAAGCAGAGTGCCCAGCTATGACCCGGGAGTTTTAATATTAAAGAAAGAGGGACAGAATAGATATTGGTAGACAACTCATGATCTCTTCTGCAATTCCTCAATAATAACCAGCTCCCCAACCCTTTCATTATTTTCAGTACGTCACCAAGTCCAAGTACAAATGAAATGAACTGGAAAACTGGAACTTTTGCCCTCAAAGATGCTATTCAAATTACAACCCAAGGAATTTCAATACTGCTTCTATAGTCAAGAATCTGAAGTACATCCTCTTCCTCTAATATCTTGATAACACTCACTCATTTCTATTGATAAGTGATTGCACTTCAGTGATAAGCAAAGGAATATGGATAGGAAGGTGAAGGAAATTGCTTTTAAAAACTGTAAACAGGGCTTCCCTGGTGGCGCAGTGGTTGAGAGTCCGCCTGCCGATGCAGGGGACGCGGGTTCGTGCCCCGGTCTGGGAAGATCCCACATGCCGCGGAGCGGCTGGGCCCGTGAGCCATGGCCGCTGAGCCTGCGCGTCCGGAGCCTGTGCTCCGCAACGGGAGAGGCCACAAGAGTGAAAAAAAAAAAAAAAACTGTAAACAGAAGTCTGCTTAAGAGTAAAGCTTATGGGTTTTTTTCCCCAAACTTCTCACATTGTCTAGTAATATAGTAGTAGCAGCAGAAGCAATGGTGGCAGTAGTAGTAGTAGTAGTAATTGTAGTGTTAAATGAGAGTAATAGACGATGCCTTTATTGCACGCTTGTTATATGTCAGGTCTTCCCTAAGTTACTTGCTTATACCATTTTGTTGGATCCTCATAAGAGTCCTTTGCAGTAAGTAATTTGCCTCTTGAAAATGAAGCTGAAACAAAATAAGGTGAAGCATCTTGTCCCAAGTTGCACAGCAAGTAAGTCATAAAGCCAGAATTTTAATATAGGAAGCCTGGTCGCCTATATTATAGGTCCCTAAGAGATACCCTTTATTAAGGCACCATGCTAGATACTTGACGTGTTTATTAGCTCATTTCATCCTCATATAATCTCTTGGTACTATCCATAGATGGGAAAACTGAAGATGAAAAAGATGAATAACTTTCCTTAAGTCATACGGCTCTTAAATAATGAAGCAAAGGTTTAAACCCAGGCAGTCTGATTCCTATCCTCCAAGTTAATCCAGAGCTCAGGCTCAGAGCTGTCTCCCTATCAACACCCCCATCCTGGAGAAGAATGCACAAACTATGACCTTATCATCTTCTAATAACATTTCCGTTCTGCTTTCTAATTCAGTCAGAACAAACTGGGATGTCAAGTGCAAACAGCTTCCCAAGGGTGAACAGGTGGGTTTGTAACACTAGATTTGTTTTGTCTGATGAGTCATCTTTGTCTTGTGTCTGGTAAAGATGAAGTTGTTTTGTCTCACTGTGGCCCTGAGAGGTATTTAAGGTTATATCCAGAGATATCTTGAGTTTGTCATATTTGTCTGATGATAAAAATAGAACCAGATGGCATGCTGCATGTATGAATAGGAGGGTTGAGTGCAGAGAGGTGGAAGATACGAGAGATCAAGTGTGTGGCGCGTAGTGTCTCAGCCACACCATTGCAATGTTTTCCCTTTTCTCTCCTCTCCCTGTCACACACACATTCCTAAAATCCACTGGAAACAGTTGCCTATCAGCGTCTATATCCAAGCATTTTCCTGCACCTCAGATGCCCATCAGCAAGGTCAACCCTAGGAACATTTATGAAGTGCAATACATATCACTGCTTCCCCTCATCTCTGTTTTCCTTCTGTACTTGTTTTGTGGTGTCTTCAAGCTGCTCTCTTGACAATCACAAATCCCTCATGAGGGCTCCTGTCCTAACTACAACTGTCCCTGCTGTGTTTAACCAATTCATTCTTTTATTAGTCAAATATATAAGGAGTGGCTACTGTGAGCTGGGGACTGTTCTTGGCTCTTGAGATACATTACTGAGCAAAACAGACAAAAATCTCTGCCCTTGAGAAGTTTACATTCCAGCAGAGGCGGACAGAATATAAACACGTTGCATCATAAATGAGTAAATTACTTAGTTTGTTAGAAGATCATTACTATTGTGTAAAAGTGGACAGAAGTTGAGCAGGGGAGAAGGAGAAAAGGATCAAGAGAGCTGCGGGGTGAAAGCAGAGGTGTGGTTTGCAATATTAAACAGAGCAGTCAGAAGAGGTCTCATGGAAGAGAAGTTGCAGCAAGGATTGGAGGTTGTGAGAGAATGAGCCAGGTGGATAAAGTAGAAAAGAACATAAGAAAGAACAAGTTCAAAGGCCCCGGGCCAGAGTGATCTGAAGGGTTTGAGGTGCAGCAAGGAGGCCAGTGTTCCAGAGCAGGGTGAGTGGGTGAGGGGAGAGCAGTGGGGCGTGAGGTCAGCGAGACCAGGCTCATCGTAGCCTCTGGACTTTGCAGACCAATGTCAGGACTTTAGATGTGAAATGGGAAGTAAATTACATTTTCTCTTGAATTTAATTGATCTAGATAGAATATTTCTCCTTTTTCAAGAAAACATGTAAAAACCTAAGAAATGACATAGTGGGAGGACCAACGACCTCCCCAGCTCAGTCTTCTACATCTCAAGTGTTTCCAGCTTGCTGAGTGGAAGAGCCTTGTGTTAGATCCTAATCACTAAACTCCCCTTAAAAATCTGTGACAACTTAAGTAGAAATGCATATAAGCTCACCTTAAAATATATTATTTTAGTTTGCATAACTCTGTGAGAAGATGTTCTGTATGTTGAAGCTGGAAGGTTCCAACCCTTCAAGCTTACCAACTGGGTTCTACATTTGGGTAGCAGTCACTATTACCATGCCTGCCCTATGTCCCCGTGAATCCAAGACCTCTATAAAATTAAAAAACAAGCAAACATAGTTTCTTCAAACAGCAATTTGACGATTTCGGTGTCTTAGACATTAGGAGCCTAGTTTAAAGCCACAAAGTTCTCTTTTCAGCCCCAGGTTAATATTTAGGTGAAGTGATTCTTTTCTTTGGGTTTCATTTTTTAAGCTGATTGCTGTTTATCCGTTACTTAAATAAGAAGGACGAGATGGAGTAAAATTAATAAACATCCAAGGGGAAATATTCATGTTAAGATGAAGAACAGTTTATTCATCTAAATTTGTCTTATAAGGACACTATATTTGTTCAGGAAAAAGTGCCGAGAAGCTTCTTGGGTGAAGGGTGAGACCCCAAGGGAATGCTTGAGTAACAAAAGATAGTTGATGAAATAAGCAGAGAATTAAGGGAGAAGGGATGAGAGGTTGGAGCAAAGCTATCCTTCAGGAAGAGAAAGGAGCCAGGGAAGCCAGGGAAAAGGACAGAGAGGGGGGAGACGCTGTGGAACAGGACAGCCACGGAGAAACTGAGAAGAGCGAACAAGACAGCTGTGGATTTTTCACATGGATTTCTGCACTGTGTGTCTTGTGACCTTCTCTCTGTGACCCCACAGAGGGACAGCTGACATAGAGGTTTTAAGCCCCCTTAAATTATTTAAACTTTAAAAAAGCAGGCCTGAAGCAATACAGCCACAAAATCTGGAGCCATAATTCTCTCTTAATAAATACTAATAATTCTCGCACTTAGGGATTTTTAGTGCTTGAATGGTTTACGGTGCTTTATGGTCATTATGTCCTCCCAGTGAAGGAGGAAATGGGTACCTGTTATTAACCCTAGGTTGCATATGATGTCATCACCAAGGCAACAAGAAAGCAAGTGCCTTGGAAGAGAAAGAGGAAATTGCTAACTATATTATCGGTAAGGGTTTCTCGACCTCAGTACTACTAGCATTTTGGACAGGAAAATTCTTTGTTGGGATGCTGAGGGGTAGGGGATCCCATCCTGGGCATTATAGAAGCTTAGCAGCATCCCTGGCTGTTGCTAAGTAGCACTAAGATGCCAGTAGCGCCTTCCTAGTCATGACAATCAAAAATGTCTCCAGGGGCTTCCCGGGTGGCGCAGTGGTTGAGAGTCCGCCTGCTGATGCAGGGGACATGGCTTCATGCCCCGGTCCGGGAAGATCCCACATGCCGCAGAGCGGCTGGGCCCGTGAGCCATGGCCGCTGAGCCTGCGCGTCCAGAGCCTGTGCTCCGCAACGGGAGAGGCCGCAACAGTGAGAGGCCCACATACCGCAAAAAAAAAAAAAAAAAGCAGAAATAAAAACTAAATTTCAAACTTCTGATTAGATGGGATCCTAACGCCTTTGCAGTGACTATGTGGAGATTTTGCATAGGAAAGAGACTATTTTATATAAATTGGTGTTTGTTGATGTGATGAAGAAATGTAAACCCATTTGGAAAAAGTGTATCAATTGCTGAAGGAACTGAAAGTCTGAATCTTTTATTCCCTTGGTCAAAAGGTGAGCTTATCCCTTCCCCTCTTCCTTTTAGTGAAATAAAGACATAATTTGAAAATGCACCTACCCATTTGGCTCAATGGTTAAGTCTTGTCTGGCTGTAGTGTAAAAATAGACATTCCTCTGTCTGAACATGAAAATAGTACTTCCCTGACAAAAGCCAACATCTTAGAGCTGCAGAAGATGTTTACTTTTATATAAAAGCCTTTTCCTCTGGTGTTTATCTTGGGATAGTGTAGGTGTTCTAGCAGAGGTAAGCAGGTATATAAGGCTCAGAGACAAACCTACAGGCGCATGCTTCCTGCAGCAGGTGAGAAAGTTTGGTCACAATTTTCTACATGCTAGGTTCAGAATATATGCTGGTATAATGGATATCCTCCCCTTTCAAAAAGTTGTAGATGTATTAAAATAATAATCATGATCATAACTAACTGTCTAATCTTTGTGGAACACTTTATATTCATTCATTCATTCATTCAACAAACAGTTATTGAAGACTTGCCATGCACATTTCAGGCCACACTGTTTCTCACTCTGCCATTGTAGGGTAAAATCAAGCATAGTCAAGACATTAAAAGACGAATCTGGTGTGTTCCAATAAAACTTTATGGACAAAAACAGGGGGTCATAGTTTGTCAACCCCTGAAATAGGGTAAAAGGAATCGGAGTTCAAGGGAGCCATCAATTTTAAACAGGATGATCAAGGTGAGCCTCACTGAGAAGGTAACATTCAATGAAAAACTAGAAGGAGGTATAAGAGTCAGACATCTGATCATATAGAGGAAGGGCATTCCAGGCAGAGGGAGCAGTCAGTGCCAAAGTCCTGTGGCAGCAATGTGTCTGGTGTGTTTAGAAGCTTGGGAAGGAGCTCAGTCCGGTTAAGACAGAATGAGTGAGTTACTCTCAGCTTGTATCTCCAATTCTTTTTTCCTCTTTCTTCCCTGGTTCCCCCCTCTGTTAAATGAAACGTGTTTTACTACAATAAGTAAGGGCTCAGGAACAGGTCTTTCCTGACCTAGGAAAGGTAAGTGGCTTTTATACATGCTTTGTTTTCTTCCCATTAAGGCCTTATTTCAACTCAATCCTGAGAACAGGGGCGAGAGAAGAAGACAAGAACACCAAACCACAGAGGTTTCCTCTAGGAATGTTTTACCAATGCATTCTAATCCTCAGCACGGCTGTCATAATGAAGGATTATCAGCAAAAAGGAATTATAAAATACTGCCTTCTTATTCACTTGGCCTGTTTATTCCTGTGTGTCTGTAACAGGCCACTGATGGTAATAATTTACAGAACCAGAAGACAGGGCTATTATTTCTAAATTGCATGTAAACCTGTCTTCTAGGAAGAACTCTCTAATTCTTGATCCTGATGTGCTGCAAAGGAGGAATCACGTGAGCCTCCAAATGCCATCAGAGCAAAGCCAGTCTGTGTTCTCAAGTCCACGGGCTCACCCAGAGTGGACCTGCGCACCTGTGTCTGTGAGTGAGACCCCACGTGCATGAGCAAGGCTTGGTGGAGGTGATACACGTGTGAAATCATTTTTCACGTAATGTCTGATGGAGGCAGATTGTAATGCAGTGCAAGTATTGGAATAATAACTTTTAATCTATTCCCCATCTTGTTCCACACAAACATGTCTACTTTGAAAGAATAACGTAGACAAGAGATAGAGGGTGAAACAAAAGCCTGGGTAAGGCTGCCCAAACCTCAGTGTCCTCTCAAGACTTGTCCCATCCCTTCCCCACCTGTACCTATGCTTCAGCTCTCCTGGAATTCCTCTTCCAGTTGCCAGAATGTACGGTGCTGCCCCCTTCTGGTCAGGAATGCCAGTGCCCCATCCCTGCTACTCTGGTCACTCTTACCCTTGGGTCCAAAGGGCACTTTTTCAAATTAAGTCCAGTCCCCCTCTTATGTGTCTCCTGCTATGAAGCTTCCTTTCCTTCATAGCACTTTTCAGTTTGCAGTTTACACATTCACCTGAGTAATTAATGAATATCTGTATCGTCCACTAAACTGGAGGCTTCATGAGGACAGAAATCCTCTACTCGTGCTCCCCAACGCAGCCAGCAGTGCCTGGCCTAGAATGGGCACTTCATAAATATTTGTTGAATAAAAGAAGCCTCCCAGCCGTCAAAGGAAAGAGAGAAGCGTGCTGCTTTAAAACATTTACAAAGTTAATGAGGAAGAGCAAACAGGTTTCCCAAGCAAAGCACAGCTTTTCCAGTGTTCTGAGTTTTGAGCACATTTTCTCCCGTAGGTTCTCGTAAACAGAACATTGTGTGAATGTGTAGATAATATCTTTATGTTGATATAATAATTCATTTTAAAGAGCTGTCTCTTAAAGCATCCCTCGGTACAGGCCTGTGACAACATGCCAAATCCCAATTTAATGTAAATAATTCTTAAAGGGGAAGAACAAGGTGACCCATGAGTACAGTTTCCTCAGGGTTCTGGTTTAATGCAAAGGTAAAATCACGTTAGTAGGGGCTTCCCTGGTGGCGCAGTGGTTGAGAGTCTGCCTGCCGATGCAGGCGACACGGGTTCGTGCCCCGGTTTGGGAAGATCCCACATGCCGCGGAGCGGCTGGGCCCGTGAGCCATGGCCGCTGAGCCTGCGCGTCCGGAGCCTGTGCTCCGCAATGGGAGAGGCCACAGCAGTGAGAGGCCCGCGTACAGAAAAAAAAAAAAAAATCACGTTAGTGACATTGAGGGAGAGGGATGGCCTGTCCTTCAGGCCCTCCTCCCTTAAATATTTCTTCCAATTAGGATTAAGGTATGATCGGACAGCTGAGAGTTCAAGGTTATATTCTATGTGAACATATGGAGGGCAAACCCACACTCATTCTTTGGCAATCATCTGGAAGGAGTATGATTATTCAGTTGATTGTTGTTCAGAATGGAGCATGAGTTCAGCCGGAGAATGATTCATCAGTTCCATTCATTTGTGAAAGATGACCATGGTTCATACTCCCCTCTTGTGGCCACTTTCCAGTTTACTGGCTTTCAAGTATACTACAGGAGCTCAGTAAGGCAAGTGAGAAATCAAATTCCTTTAGGTAACCTTGGAATCACTGCTTCTTCAGTCATTCTAGAACATCAGACCAATTTTTTTTTTAATTGGCAGGATGTTTAACAGCATCTTAAAACAATGGTCAATAGACTTTGTATTAACTTTTTAGTAATCAGTGTTTTAAAATGTTTTAAAAGCTCAACATTTGGGGTTTCCCTAGTGGCGCAGTGGATCCGCCTGCCAATACAGGGGACACGGGTTCAATCCCTGGTCCAGGAAGATCCCACGTGCCACGGAGCAACTAAGCCCGTGCACCACAACTACTGAGCCTGCGCTCTACAGCCCGTGAGCCACAACGACTGAGCCTCCTTGCCTAGAGCCTCTGTTCCGCAACAAGAGAAGCCACCGCAATGAGAAGCCCACGCATCGCAATGAAGAATAGCCCCTGCTTGCCACAACTAGAGAAAGCTCGCACACAGCAACAAAGACCCAAAGTAGCCAAAAGTAAACAAAATATTAAAAAAAAAAAAAAAAAGCTCAACATTTGAGCTAAAGCTGGTGGAGAGTTTGCTGCAAATACATTAGAGGTCTGGTCATTCCTTACACATTACCCTTCCTTAATTATATTTGCCTTACCTCAATTTAGTCCCCCTCAAGTAGCACATCAGTAGATGTGGAATTTGGGAGGAGTGTGGGAAGGAATGATCTTGTGGATGAAGCAATCAATAGAGTTACAAATGCTCATACTACAGATGTTTATTGAGTACTTGCCTCATAGGGAATCAAGGTTATATAAAAAATAATCCCTGCCTTAAAATACTACCAGGTAAGGGAGAAGGGGACCTGTATACATATAACTATATTACATGATAAAAAAGCAATAAATTCCAAGTGAAAATTTAAATTAATATGCTATTCCCCTCTGACACAAGGCAAAGCCAGAGATGGGAAGTGTAGGGGACAGTAATGTGCTGCTTCTTCTGAACCAACACATTCTAGCGCAGGACAAATATGGACAGAGCGCTTACTCTGCATCAGGTGTTCTAAGCACTTTATCAAAAATAGGGGCTTCCCTGGTGGCACAGTGGTTGAGAGTCCGCCCGCCGATGCAGGGGACACGGGTTCGTGCCCTGGTCCGGGAAGATCCCACGTGCCGCAGAGCGGCTGGGCCCATGAGCCATGGCCGCTGGGCCTGCGCGTCCGGAACCTGTGCTCCGCAACGGGAGAGGCCATAACAGTGAGAGGCCCGCGTAGAGGAAAAAAAAAAAAAAAAGTATGCTATTCATTTCACACCCATTAGGACGGCTGATGGCAAAAAGAAAACAACAAGTGTTTGCAATGATGTGGGGAAACTGGAATCCTTGCGTCCTATTGTTGAGAATGTAAAGTGGTAGAGCAACTGTGGAAAACAGTATGACCATTGCATTTGTCCAAAAAATTAAAATAGAATTACCATATCATCCAGCAATTCCCCTTCCGAGTATATTACCAAAATAATTGAAAGCAGGGACTCAAGAGAGAGTTGTATACCCGTGTTCATAGCAGCAAAAATAAGCAATAACAAAAGTGTATTGAATAGAAACAACACAAGTGTCCACTGACAGATGCATAGATAAGCAAAATGTGGAATATACATACAACAGAATATTATCCAGCATTAAAAAGGAAGGAAATTCTGACATATGCTGTGACACGGATGAACCTTGAGGGCTTTATGCTAAGTGAAATAAGACAGTCACAAAAAGAACACAAACACTGTGCATTTCCACTCATATGAGGTACTTAGAGTAGTCAAAATTGTACAGACAGAAGCAGAATGGTAGTTCCAGGACTTTGAGGGATGAGAGGGAATGGGGGGTTATTGTTGAATGGGTATAGATTTTAATTTTACATGGTGAAGAGTGATAGAGATGGATGGTGGCAATAGTTGCACAACATGATGAATGTATTTAATATCACTGGACACTTGAACATGGTTAAGATGGTAAATTTTACCTTATGTGTATTTTACCACAATTAAAAATTCTTTTAAAAAATATGCTATTGGGACTTCCCTGGTGGTCCATGGGTAAAGAATCTGCCTTTCAATGCAGGGGACACGGGTTCAATCCCTGGTCGGGGAAATAAGATCCTGCATGTTGCGGGGCAACTAAACCCACGCGCCACAACTACTGAGCTCTTGCACCTCAACGAGAGAGCCCGCATGCCACAAACTACGGAGCCCGCACGCTCTGGAGCCCGCACACCACAACTAGAGAGAAGCCAGCGCACCGCAACTAGAGAAAAACCCGAGCAGACAGTGCGCCGTAACAAAAAGATCCCGCGTGCCTCAACAAAGATCCCGTGTGCCGCAACTAAGACCCAATGCAGCCAAAAAAATAATAATAAGGAAAATAAATAAATTAAATACATAAATATATTTTAAAAATATGCTATTGAAGTTCAGAGAAAGAATAACTTCTTATCAGAGGTAGCAGAGAAGGCTTCTTGGAAAGGAAGAACCTATTTGGGCCTTGAAAGATTGGTAGGATTTAAGCATGAAGGTTTCAGGTAGAGGAAGCCACCTACGCAAAAGGATAGAGGCAGAAAATTACAGAGAAAGGAACAGAGATGACATTCAGTGAAGTGAATGGAAGATAGTACATACTGTGGCAGACGGCTTTCCATGCCTGGCTCATGTGTTTAGAAGAGACTTGGATGGCAGTGAGAGGCTATTGAAAGCTTCTAAGCGGGACAGTGACATGATGTGAGTTACACTTTGAAAGGATGAATTTTCCTTTTAATATGGTTCAAAGTGGATTGAATTGGGGAGGGAAGAAGTATTGAATACCTGGAACCAAGGTCAAAAATTACTGTTTAGTGGCTCAGTCCAGCTCATAGACCTGTTTTATCTGGCCTAAGGAGTGTTGGTCAACATTTAAAGATCAAATAAAATTTCAGATTTCTGGCTTCTCTTTAAAAGAACAACACGGGACGGTCATTTCCCCATGGCAATAAGGATGCAAGAGTGCAGCAGCAGCTGCCCCCTTTAGATGGACCATACTTTCCAGTTCCCAAGTCCCAAGTTCTCCCTCTTATCTTCCTGACACAAGGCCATGTCAGCTGCCAGTCATTGTTAATTCATGTGATCTCCCTGGCCCTTGGGGCAATCACATTTGCGAATGTGAGTCCAGAGGGAGAAGAGAGTCAGCTGTGAGGTGACCAGGACATTCCATCAGGAATGTGATCATAGGAATGAAGCAGAGAATATGTGCTAGAGATACTTGTCCTGCTGTTTTTGCTGAATCTCAACTAACTATTAACATACAACCTGAGAACAGCTAACAAAATGGAAAAAATTTATAATTATAAAAAATTTAACTACATTTTCTCAGAAAATAACTATAATATTTTCAGAAAGTGTTTCTGCCTTGTTCCTTTACAAGAGTTTTTAGAGTAATGAATGCTGTCCAACAGGAAAACATAAATGACTCAGTTTCTCCAACCATGAATTATAATAGTCAATTGATTACACCACAGTAAATTGTATCGTTTTAAGCATGAGGTATGCTGAAGTCAATTGGTGAGGCTCTTTAGTCAAGGGGGCAAAACTAATTCTTGGGAGAGGCAAAAAATCCTAATATTTTTATATATAAAACACAGCTATACATGGGAACATATGTATATGTATAACTGATTCACTTTGTTATAAAGCAGAAACTAACACACCATTGTAAAGCAATTATACCCCAATAAAGATGTTAAAAAAAAAACACAGCTATAGATATAGTACATAAATGAATATACAGTATATCCATTGTCACAATTTCATGAGTTGGGAGCAGGGAGCGCTCAGGAAAAAAAATTGTTCAAAGGGCCCTTAGGAGAGTGATAATGAAAAGAAAAATTTGAGAAATACTAGATTAGAGAGAACAGGCATTGTTCAAATTATCCTTTGTGTCTCCATTTGAGTTGCCAGCCAGTTAATGGCAGTGAGACTCCAATCAGTCCTCATCAGGCTCTCTTACCACTTGCTAGAGATGGAGCCTCAGTTGTAGGGCTGCCAGCACTCATGTGTACAACCAGCCCATGTGAAACCTCTATAGCAAACCCAATGCTCTTTCACAACTGAAATATTGACAAAAATACAAATGCCCTTGCTCAAAACCAAGAAGAAAACAACCACTGGAACACATTTCCAGAACAGGATTGCATCATTACACAAACAGTTCTTCTTAGTCTAAAGCATCTTGCTCTGGGAACTTAACACTACGGCCAAGAAAACATCAGACAGATTTAGAGGAGGCTGGCTTTTGGCTAATAACAACGAAATGATCTCACCCGTGAGAAGGCCCCAGTATAAACTTCTTGGTCAACAAGAGACATCCTGCAAGTCAAATGCACAGAAATATGCACTGGACGAGATCCAAACACTGAGCAATTTGATAGATTGGGCTGTGTGCATATCCCAAGGTGAGGTCAGAATGACAGCAGCTACATAGCTCACATTGCCATATGTTATCTGCACAGCCAACCCGGATTCCCCCAAACTAAGTGAGGGCTCTGTCTGAGAAAAAACGACGACATAGGACTCCAGAGATTGATGCGAGCAGCTGCTGTGTTTGCAGAGCTTAACTAAAAGGATGTGTTTCATCCCTCTGCCTGAACGTCTGCCTCACAGGGTTTACTAGCAGTTTGTGTGAAAAGAGGAGGCGTTCTAATTTCTATTACAGAAGGCTCCATGACACTATCCAGCAACATCCAGCTTCCTTATGGGTGGCCTTCACCATCACCATGATCTTTATTATTATTATAAATTGAGGAAGCGATGATGTTTGCATTGGACAAAGCATTATGCAAACATCATCTCTTCCTCAGAATTACCCAATGAGGTATTATTAGCAAACTCATTTGACAGAAGAGGACTTGAAGACACAGAGAGGTTAAGCAACTTGCTCAAGGTCATTCAGCTAGGAAGCATCAGAGCTGGGACTTGAACTCAGGTCTGTCAGATTCATCAATTCTCTACTATACTTCATCCAGGGAGAAGAAGGATTTTGAATATGTACTCCCTCCACTGAGGGCTTGATTGGTGTAAATCATATTGAGAGGTAGTAGAATTTGTTTCTGGTAATATTCAATCATATCAGTGATTAGCAATATCCTATCAGGGCTTTCTGATGTCCTTTGATAATCTGGCATCTGATAGGAAGATGGGCACAAAAGATTGAAGGTTGAAGAAAATGGTAGGCATTGAATTTCAACTCCTGATGTCCTTAAATTTAGAATTTACCAATTCTGAATCAAATCATTGGCTATATGTATCTACAGGGAACTTTTTGGACTGGGACTCAGACATGTGACTTGCATCTTAGTAATGGATTTAATAATCCATGTTCAGAGTCAAATACCATCAGACTAGGTTCTTTTGGAATCTTTCAGTGGTGATTAAAGCTTCTCAGAGGACAAAAAATAAGAGAAAAAATTTCTTTCTATTGTGATGAAGGACTTCAGGAACACAGAAAAAGGAGACAGATGCTTAACTACTAAATGAAAATCTGCTCACACACAGGTACAAAAATATCATCGTGAACTAGGCTGCATTAAAAACAGCTGTAGATTTTAAGCTGAGAATAACCTTAAGCAATTACAGAACAAAAAATTATGTATTAAATGCTCCTGTTTCCTTCCTCAGGCCACCGTACCTTTACTTCTTTCACTTTCAACTTTACTCTTTAAACTCAGCCCTCCACCTCAAAGTTATACTCAATCATTATTTTCCTGACATCCTCAAAGACTTCTCATGTGTTCCTAGATTTTCAATGATCACATCTCCAATTTTGTAATCTCTTGCCATGGCTCCTCTGGAGTTATCCACTGCTTCGGAAGCTACATGAGGTCAGTCCTGCTCTGAGGTCCACGATTGGACTACCTCTCACCAACCACTGTGCCCTCCTGTTGAGTTCCACTTTGTTTGCCAGACACTACTACCTCTACTGGGCACCACTATTACTGGCTAATGCCACCAACCTCACCAGGCACTCTGCCTCTGCCAAACACTGTCACTGCTGGTCAACATCACTATTGCCATCACCCCCAGGGTCTAAACTGTGCACTGTTGCCTGTGGCTGAGGACCCTGAGATGCCAAAGTACCTCTGTGTGCTCTGCAGTCATCCATACACCAAAGCCTGCTACGCCTTGCATTACACTGAGTCACATGGGTATGAAAGCAGGGCTGCTTATGCCCTGGTTTTTCAAGAGATTTGATTCAATAGCTTGTTCCCTTTAAGCCTTGTGTCTCCCTCTTTTCAGAGTACTCTTGAGTCCATTGAGGACTGGCTTAGGGTCAAATCTAAGGGAAATCAACGATTCCGCCACTCCACTTGCTATATATCTTTGGCAGCTCATCTTATCTGCCTGGCTTTCTGTCCCCTTAGAATGAGTCTTTCCCAAGAAGTCCTTAGCTCTTCCTAGAGGACTCATCCCACTCATCCTTCAGACATACCCAAATGTATTCAGTTGTGAGTAAAACTGGGTGCCAGCTGAACTCACAGAATAGACGTCAGAATTTAATTGCAAATAGGAATTACATTGTTTTGGAGCTTTGCCACCATCAAAACTGAAGAATAAAAGCCAAACTATCACAGATTGTTTGTTCCTGTCTCACAGAATTTCTCTTACTTAACTGGACTTTAACATTTTCCCACTACCTATTCACCTTAAGATGTTATAAGAACATCTTAAGCCAAAAGAAATGTGACATTGCAAGAAGGCTATAAGGGTACCATTTGCTGCTCTACGAAGTGTCTTATATGTTTTTTATGAAATTTTTTACATTTTGAATTATACCAGTAATCATCTTTTCCTCGTTCCTTTGGTCAACCAGAAGTTGAGAGTCAAATCTGCAATCCACCTTGTAGTGGGTTGAATTGTGTCCCTCAAAAAGATATATTCAAGCCTCAGCCCCTGACAGCTGTGAATGAGACCTTATTTGGAAATAAGGTCTTCGCAGATGTAATTAAGTTAAGATGATGTCATACTGGATTAGGATGGGCCTTAGATCCAGTGACTGGTGTCCTTGTAAGAAAATAAAACACACGGAGACTCAGAGGAGACACACAGGGGAAGAAAGCCATGTGAAGATAGAGGTAGAGATTGGAACGGTACAGCTACAAACCAAGGAATGCCAAAGATGGTTGGAGGCCACCAGAAGCTAGGAAGAGGTAAGGAAGAATTTTTCCCTAAAGCCTCCTTAAATAGCCTGTGCCTGCTGATTTCAGACGTTTAGCCTCCAGAACTTTAAGAAAATAAATTCCTGGTTTTTTTAAGCCATCCAATTTTTGGTAATTTGTTATGGCAACTGTTGGAAACTAATAGAAGTTTTGGTTCTGAGACCAAAACTATACCAAATTCTATACCAAATTCCTAAAAATGTGGATGTGGCTTTGGAGTTGGATGTTGAGCAGTGCTTGGAAGAATTTTGAGGCACATAATAGAAAAAGTCTAGGGACTTCCCTGGCAGTCTGGTGGTTAAGACTTGGTGCTTCCACTAAGGGGGGGGATGGGTTCGATCTCTGGACGGGGAACTAGGATCCTGCAAGCTGTGCGGCCAAAAAAAGAAAAAAGTCTAGATTGCCTTGAAGAGATTGTTGGTAGAAATATGGACATTAAGGGAGATTCTGGTCAGGGCTTAGAAAGAAGTAAGGAGAACTATAGAGAAATCTATCATCTTAGAGAATACATGTATTATCATGAACAAAATGTTGGTAGAAATATAAATGTTAAAGGTGATTCTGGTCAGGTCTCAGGAGGAAATGAACATGATACTGGAGACCAGGGGAAAAGAACAGCCCTTGGTTAAAGGGGCAGGAACTTGGCTGAATTCTCTTCTGCTGTTGGGTTGGAAAGGAGAGCTTGTAAGTGATGAGCTTAGATATTGAGCTAAGGAAATCTCCAAAGTATGGACAGTACACCTGGTTTCCCCTTGCTGCTTATAGTAAAATGTGAGAGGAAAGCTATAAATGGAGGAAGAAACTATCAAGCCAAAAAGGACCAGGACTTGATTTTGAACATAGCCTCCAGATAGCAAAAGACCACAAAGCATTCTCTGGAAAGAAGATCAAGCATGCCTACAGCTAGGCAACCTTTTGCTACAGAGATTAGGCATGTGAATGTGATCTATGGATCCAATCAACTTTCTCAGTAGAAGCCAGGAATCAAGATGAATTTATCCAGGAAAGCTCTGTGGAGGACCCTCTTGTCTGATGGCATGAACCCCCACAGATTTCACAGGAGACCAACAAAATTTTTGAGAATGTTATTGAAGCAGAAATACTTCCACCCTGGGCTGAAAGAGAGAGAGAGAGACAGAATGGAAGGAAGGCTGTTAGACTTCCAAAATTCTACATGGTTATAAACAGGTGTTATCCTTGAAGGAAAAGGAAAAAGGACTCCCATTATGAGGTGAATTGTGTCCCCCCCAAAATTCACATGTTATTCACATGTTAAAGTCCTAACCCCTAGTATCTCAGAATGTGACTGTATTTGGAGACAGGGCCTTTAAAGTAATTAAGGTAAAATAAGGTCATATGGATGGGCCCTAACCCAATATGACTGCTGTCTTTTTAAGAAGAGATTAGGACACAAACACACACAGAGGGGAGATCCTGTGAAGACAAATGGAGAAGACAGTCGTCTGCAAGCCAAGGAGAGAGACCTCAGAAGAAACCAACTCTGCAAACACCTTGATTTCAGACCTTCAGCCTCCAGAACTGTGAGAAAATTGATTCCTGTGCTTAAGCCACCCAATCCGTGGTATTTTATGGTAGCCCTACCGAAGTAATACAGCTCCAAAGGCTGGTGGGACTTCCACAGACCCAAAGGGTCGAACCTCTGTCGGCCAGAAGGAAGAGTACTACACCACAGAGGATTATTCTCATGACTTGAAACATTATAGAACTTACCCTGGTGAGTTTTGAACTTGCTTAGAACAAGTGACCCCTTTATTCCCTCCATTTTCTCCCTTTCAGAATGGAAGTGTCTATCCTATGCCTGTCCTTCCATTGTATTTTGGAAGTAGGTAACTTGCTTTTTAGTTTCATAGGTTCACAGATGGACAGGACGTTTGCCCCAGGATCGAGCATACCTAGAGTCTCACCTGTGCCTGATTTAGATTATTTAGAGGACAAGATTTGGAACTTTCTGAGTTGATGACAGAGGAGATTTGGGACTTCGAGTTGATGCTGGAACGGGTTAAGACATTTGAAATGGATTAAGAATGTTAGGACGAAGCGAATGTATTTTGCATGTGGGAGAATCATGAATCTGGGGCAAGGGAGGTGGACAGTAGACTGTAGTGAGTTGAATTGTGTCCCCTCAAGAGATACGTTCAAGTCTCAATCCCTGGTACCCGTGAATGTGCCTTGTTTGAAAATAGAGTCTTTGCAGATATAACCAGGTTAAGGTGGGATCATACTGGCTTAGGCAGACCCTAAATTCAATAACTGGTGTCCTTACAAGAAGAGGAGAGGACACAGAGATTCAGAGGAGGCACACAGGGGAAGAAGGCCACGTGAAGATGGATGCAGGGTTTCATATGATGCTGCTGCAAAGCAAGGAATGCCAAGAAATTCTGGGAGCCACCAGAAGCTACGAAGAGGCAAGAGAGGATCTTTGCCTTCCTTGGTAACTTGTGCCTACTTACACCTTGATTTCAGACTTTCGTCCTCCAGAACGTTGAGAAAATAAAGTTCTGTTGTTTTAAGCCACCCAGTCTGTGGTAATTTGTTATGACAGTCCTAGGAAACTACCTCTTATTTTTACCCTACTTCTTCTCTCTTTTGCCCTTATTTTTTTTTTATTCTCCACATTTTTTTAACTTTGCTTCTGCCCCTTTTATTTTCTTCTCTTCCTTTTTCCTAATACTTTTTTTTCCCCCACAGTCTGTCCTATCCTTCCCTTCCAATTAAAATCTATTTTCTGGTTCTCTTGCCTATGGTTTCTTTTCTCTATAGGAGGACTATACTGCCCCCCGCTGTCGAACTTAGTTGTGGCCACATGACCTGCTGTGGTCAATGAAATGTGGGCAGAAGTGATGTGTATCACATCCAGGCAGAAGCTTTAAGAACTGAGCATAGTTTGCCGTATTTCTTTTTCTTCTGCCAAGGGAACGTGTTTGTCAGCCTGGATCCTGGAGTGAAGATAAGGTAGAGCAGAATTGCAGTAGGCTACAATAAACATGGAGCATGAATGAAAAACAAACCTTTGCTGTAAGCCCCTGATCGTTCGGGGCTCTTTGTTATTGTAGCATAATCTATCCTGATAGATGTATTTTATGTTATTTCCTTCCTACTCTTTCTAACCTCCCAGAGGTCCCTCTTACCTAATGAAAAAAAGTCAAACTGCTTAGCCTGACATACAAAATTCACCTAGCCCTAACCAATCTTCCTCCTTTTATTTTTATTTTTTTGCTTTTAAAGTTATAATGAGACAAATGGCAGGTAATCACATTCGCCACATACTTAGCAAAATATTATGCATATTTGCAACTTGTACTTATTAATTACTTCTGTGAGTCAAGCCTCTGCTTAAGACCTAATAGAGGGTTTGACTAAGTCCATAGATGTGCTGGGCTTGGGTGGGGGGTGGGGGGTGGCTAGAGTAAACTCCTGCAAGAATCCATAGTCAGAAATTGACCCTGTGGGTTGATAACCAAGACAGAGCTGAGAGATCTGCAATGATTCTGTGCTGAGATATGATGGTAGTGCAGGGGAATGGGGAAAATTACATAAAAGGAGGTCAGTAACTAAACCAGGATTGAGAAATGAGTGTGGTTCCCAGAAGTAAGGCCACAGAGAATTAAATGTCAAAGTCTGAAAGATATATGGGGTGTTACAGACTGAACTGTGTCTCTCCAAAGTTCATATGTTGACACCCTAACACCCAGTGTAACTAGATCTGGAAATAGAGCCTTTAAACAGGTAACTAAGGTTGAACAAGGTCATAAGTGTGGGGCACTAATGTGCTTATAAGGTCTAGTGTCCTTATAAGAAGAGAGAGAGACACCAGGAGTACATGAGTGCAGGAGAAAAGGCCAGATGAAGACACAGTGAAAAGACAGTCATCTCCAGCTAAGGAGAAAAGGCTCAGGAGAAACCAATCCAGACAGCACCTTGGTCTTGGACTTCTAGCCTCTGCAGAGCTGGGAGAAAATTAGTTCTGTTATGCAAACCACCCAGTCTGTGGTACTTTGTTATGGTAGCCCTAGAAAACTACCACATGGCGTAAGCAAGGCGAAGGGTCCTACAGGCCAGGTCCTGGCCAAGAGAATTGTCAACACTCTGTTGTCACTGCAGCTTCCCTTCAGCCATACTCACTTCCTAACTTGGGCTCTCCACTATGTGAAATAAAATTCATATTTTATGGCAAGACAAGAAAAAGTTAAACATAAAAGTTCTTCTCTGCTCTTTGGCCTCCCCCTCCCCTCACTGTGCATTGTGTATCTGCATTACGCATCAATCAGACCTCCCCATCGGCAGGAACACCTGCTCAACCATTAAGAGCAGCATTCTCCTAGCACCAACAAGACAACCCCTTAAAAAAATCATAAAGCTTTTTGATCTTGTACAGGGTCACATGACCTACCACAATGACCCTTAGATCTGGATCATGTAAACTGTCAATAATACATCATTTCTGACAAAGTGTTCAACTCCAAAATTTACAAGCAGCTCATGCAGTTCAACATCAAAAAAACAAACAACCCAATCCAAAAATGGGCAGAACACCTAAATAGACATTTCTCCAAAGAAGATGTACAGATTGCCAACAAACACATGAAAGGATGCTCAACATCACTAATCATTAGAGAAATGCAAATCAAAACTACAATGAGGTATCACCTCATACCGGTCAGAATGGCCATCATCAAAATATCTACAAACAGTAAATGCTGGAGAGGGTGTGGAGAAAAGGGAACCCTCTTGCACTGTTGGTGGGAATGTAAATTGATACAGCCATTATGCAGAACAGTATGGAGGTTCCTTAAGAAACTAAAAATAGAACTACCATATGACCCAGCAATCCCACTACTAGGTATATGCCCTGAGAAAGTCATAATTCAAAAAGAGTCATGTACCACAATGTTCATTGCAGCTCTATTTACAACAGCCAGGACATGGAAGCAACCTAAGTGTCCATAGGCAGATGAATGGATAAAGAAGATGTGGCACATATACACAATGGAATATTACTCAGCTATAAAAAGAAACGAAATTGAGTTATTTGTAGTGAGGTGGATGGACCCAGAGTCTGTCATACAGAGTGAAGTAAGTCAGAAAGAGAAAAGCAAATACCATATGCTAACACATATATACGGAATCTAAAAAAAAGAAAAGGGTTCTGAAGAACCTAGGGGCAAGACAGGAATAAAGATGCAGACCTAGAGAATGGACCTGAGGACACGGGGAGGGGGAAGGGTAAGCTGGGACGAAGTGAGAGAGTGGCATGGACGTATATACACTACCAAATGTAAAATAGATAGCTAGTGGGAAGCAGCCGCATAGCACAGGGAGATCAGTTCAGTGCTTTGTGACCACCTAGAGGGGTGGGATAGGGAGGGTGGGAGGGAGACGCAAGAGGGAGGAGATATGGGGATATATGTATATGTATAGCTGATTCACTTTGTTATACAGCAGAAACTAACACACCATTGTAAAGCAATTATACTCCAATAAAGATGTTAAAAAAATACATCATTTGATGTGCAGCCCTCTGTCTCAAAAAAACTTATATAACTGTATCTTAAAGTCTAATGGGTGGAACAGTTCTCAGAGCTTTCTGAGATGCTCTTCCTGGGCTATAATCCTCAAATTTGGCTCGAATAAAATTTTCCACTTCTTTCTGAAATCAACTGATTAATTTTTCATCGACGACTACTCCAAGGGAATCGTGCCCCCTTTTGACAATAAGTATATTCTTGTCTCTTAGACTCCTTATAGGCAGGAGCTATGATATTTCTCTCCTATCACCCAGAGATTTGTGCTATGTATAACAAGAAGGCTCATTTGATGCTTAAGAACTGATGAATGTGTTCTCTGGTCCTGCACCTGAATCAGAGGTTCTTACCTATGGAACCCCTGGGGTAGGGGCGTGGAGGGCAGTTCATGGATGAACTTTAGGAGCTTGCCCACAGCTTTCATCAGACTCTCAAAGGAAATCTGTGCCTTAAAATGTTGAAAACACACTTCAGCTTTGATACTGACTTTTGTTAGACCCTTCTGACCAAAGCTGCTGTTATCTGGGTCAGTTCATATGCAGGAATGTAACAATCTTTTTTTATCAAAGTTCTCTCATCACATTTAGATATCGGATAAGTTTCTAACTGTATTCCACAGCTCCATCTGTTAAGTGGGTATTGGTGTAGGTTTATTGTCCTCAGCTTCATGAGCTGTAAACGATTTTAGAAATGACAGCTTCAGAAACAATAAAAGTTTGGATATCTGCCCATAAACATTCCCAAAATAAAGTCATACTTAAAAGACATTGCGGATTCAAGGTCCCTTTACTAACACACACACACACACACACACACACACTTTTCTCTATTACCTAGTTACAAGAAATACAGTGGATCCTTTTAACCATGTTATAGATTAATAAGACCTAGAGCAAACATCCTGTATAACCGAGAGTTAAAATTCTCAAGCTTTGCCACCTACAAAGGAACTCTCAAAGTACATATTCACATTTGAGAGGTAAATCCAGATTGCTCTAACCAAGTTAATTTTTTTTTTGTTAGCATAGATTTCCGAAAGAAATTTTTTTTTGCAAAGACATAAAATATCAATTTTAGTATTAGAGAAAATACTTCGGTTGGTCAAATCGTTTCCCCATAGCCCTCTAGCTAAAACTTTCTCTACATTTTCATTGAATTGCTGTAGTCCCCTGAAGCCAATTTCACGAAGCTCTGTCAAGTAAATGGGGAATGTTGTTAGAAGAAGTTAGCATTTTGAGTTCCAGAGAAAACCGCCTTTAGCCAAGCCCAGGCAAAATCATCAGAAGTGCTTGTCCTACATATCCAGCAATAGTCCCACCACACCTGTGGCCCTCGGGAGCCACTGGAGAAATGGTGCCTGTGTCTCCCACACTTCTCAGACCATGTGCACAGAAGCAGAGGGCCATCAGAGTCGAACACAGCCCACTCCTTTGATCCTTCTCTGAGGGGACTGATCACATCCTAGACCTGGGCTAAGGAAAAACATCCCATTGTCTGAGGCCACAGGACACCACGTCATTTCATCCTGTGCCTGGGAAGGCGGCTTGGAACAAGTAATCCTGATTCTAGAGATGTTGAGACGATCCCAGCTGCACTGTGACTTGTTTTCGGTTCCTAGGCAAATTGCCCAGTTTCCTCTGCTCCCAAATTTCCCCAACTGCAAAACTGAGATAATTCTTGCTACCTTTCTCTTGTGGTGTTCTGAAAAATAAGTAGGGCAAATGTTTCTAAAGTGCTTAAGGACAACTGACTGAGGGCATATTTGCCTAGAACTAGAGGTGGGGTTTTTTTCTTTATTTTTGTTAATGTCGTTTTGCTTTTGGCCTGACTTTGGCATAAATGTAGAAAAATCTAAGTTAAATTAAATTTTAACCATTTATCTAAGGTTAATGGAGCATTTACAGTATGTAAAGCACTGTGCTAGGCACATAGAGAGGACAGAGGGGGCACGTCCCCACCCTCAGGGGGCTCACGGCTCCCTCAGAAGGAGGTGTTACAGCCTAGAAGTTGAGTAACACAGGCGCAGCAGTCAGCCACCACCTACGAGCCAGAGACCCTGGAAAAATCACTCAGGTTCACCAAGCTCTGGTTTCCTCATGCACATCATAATCACTAACATTTGAGCGTCTGCAGGGCGGCAGGAGGTGTTTACCTACTTAAAACACAGGACAGCCACCTGAGGTAGATACTCATATCATCCCCTTATTTGTATCCGTGTCTTATAGATAAGAATTCTGAAGCTTAGAGACATTACCTAACTCGTCCCAGGTCATATCCAGTTAGGAGCCAAGATGCAAACCCAAGCTGTGTGGCCTCAAACATGGAGACTTTCCCACTAAACCACACTATCATCAAATGGGTGTAATACTCACTTCATGTAGACTTGTGAGGGTCAACTGAAATGGATGCACTAAAAAACCGTTAGCCAGTGTCTGACGTAATAAATGTGCAATAAATGTAGACGTAGCTGTGGAAGAGGTTAGATACATACATAAATAACCAGAAGGCCAAGTCTATTTCATGGCAAAACTCCTTCTTCCAGACCAATCATCATACAGAAGGTTGTGGTAGGGAGCTGTGTAGGGGGAAGAATAGTCTATGAACTGTAACGTTCCTGAACCGGCTTATGAATGAGCTACACTATGAAGGAGGAATGCTTCACATATATGTACATTTCTGAAGGTCACTTAAAGAAAGGTTGAAGTATCTGCAGTACCCTACTGTTACCAAATTCAGGCATATTCGTGAGAACAATTTTTGCAGAAGCAATGTAGAAATGCATCTGCTGCAATTATTCTTACCCCTTCCTTAAGCCCCACCCCACCGATTTCCTTTAGGAAGAAATCACAGCATGGAGTTTCTTTTCAGTCTTAAAATAAAAATTCCCCCAAAAGGGATCCCGCTTGTAAAATCTTTTAGAGTTGTTTGAAAAAGACAAGAAAAAGGCATACGGAGCCAAGTGCTTATATTCTGGCCAAGTTACGAGCCTCTGAGAACAAGAGCTTGAGGGGAGAACTGTTAACCCGTTCTCTCCGGCAGAATGAGCTCTCTCCCTGTAGGTCTGCGCTGCCTGTAAAGCTGAGCGCGCCCTCGCCCTTGGAGTGAGAGGCTAGCCCGCTGGAGAACTGCAGGAATCTGCAACAAAAACGATGACAGTCTGAAATACGTCCCTGTGCCAACCTCCAAATTCGGCTGTCACCTCAGACCCTGAGTAGTTGACAGAGCAGCAGAATTTCAACTCCAATAGACCTGAATGTGTTTCTGGGCAAAGAAGCAGAGCTAACGAGGAAAGAGATTCAAAGAGTATTGGGCGTTTGTGAAACTTATTTCCTGACTGTGTGCAAAGACAGGATTCAGCTTCAATTTTCTGCCAAGGCTCTGGGTCCAGCCACCTACCTGAAGGTAAATTTTAATAAGTTTACTGTATTTGTTAACCTGATTTGCATGATCTGATAAAGATGTCTAATATTTTTGCCTAATACAAAGCCATTTTTTAACAACAAGAACAAAAGAACCCTTTTGCATGATTTACAGAAAAGCTACTTACTAGGGAATTTTAACACTTGAATTCATGTTTCCTTTTCTTCTCCAAGATTAAATAGTAAGAACTAATAAATGATGTTTAGAAATGCAGAAATGTTGTTGGCCAGACTAGCATTCAGATCTTGGTGAAGTCTGAAATCCTGAAATGTGTTTTACAGAAATAGTTTACTAAATGTATTAAATAAATCAAAAGGAAAGTAGCTGTTAAAAAAAAACACAAACTTTCAAATCAAAGTAATTTGGGTGTTTTCCATGTTTAAATTATCTGAAGTTATTCAGTCACCACCACTGTCCCAGTCTGTACCTAACAGCAATGTAGAAATGGAACATTTTGCTTTTCCAAAAGGTAAGAAAATCCCTATAATACTATATTTTCCTTTGATTATTTTTTAGTTATTGTGATTATTTTTTCCTGACTCCCTTTTATAGTTTTCTGACTCACTGTCTCTTGTCATCTTCTATCATTTTTTAGGATACACACACACACACACACACACACACACACACACACATACATAAAATTTCTAATTCCTAACGATGTCTAATTTAGCAAGGGAAAAATGAGGGAGGGGAATCAAAGAGCTAAAAAATTATGATAACTCCTATATTGTAAGGTACCTTCATTTCTGGCTCTATCTTCTAAAATAAAACAATAATGCAAGTCATGCTCCCTCATTCCTCCTGGGTATTAGAGGTCACCTTGCAGGAGAAAACCATGTTTTCAACTGCAGATCAATGCTGTTGATACTATAACCAAAAGGTAGTGCAGAGAGAGTATCTCTTTTGAACTGCCTTTAATCTGCACAGAGGTTAAATATGTCACCTTGGCATTATATCTGAGCTCCCCTCTGGCCCAGGGCCTAAGTACACTGAATAGAAATGTTCACTTGGTCCAACTCAGCAGAAATCCTTTTTTTTTTGATTCTCCCCTTTCTTATGGATACCAGTTTTTTTCAATTCACAGCTTATTCAGCTAAACGTTGATGGGTACATTAACTATGAATATTAAAAAAAAAAAAAGGACACCCCTCTCAGGAAACATTTAAGTTTATATTTCTATCCATTTAACAAGATCCAACAAAGCACAGCAGTCTGTTTCATCTGCTTATCATCCAATCAAACAATGCTGCTTTCCACATTTTGGAAAAGAATATGTACACGTTATTAATGAATCTTGCCTTTTTTCTTTCAGGGAATCTTTGTACAGCCATTTAGCAATTTGAGTACTGGGGTTTCCTTCCAGGTCCTTTGGTATTTAATCCCCAATAGGCTCTTATGCACAGTTTCACTTATCAACTAAGTAAAAATAATAAATAGGGAGGACGGAAATGAAATAAATAGTGATATATCTGGACAACTCCAAAATATTCTTCATTTCATTTCCTCTTGACAGCTTATTATTTTTAGTCAGTTGATATGTAACGGTACACAAGCATTGCTATTTCAGCTAAGTTTAGCACAAGGTCCAGAACATGTTGGGAATCTTTTTCCACCAAGAACATAAGCGACTGTTTTTCAGACTTCAGATGCCCTTTTCCCTCACATATCATTCTGGAACACCCTTCAGTGAAGGAGAAGGGGGGCCCAGAAATCCAGGAGAACTTCCCCAGTAGGTCTGGCTGCCCAAGAGATGCCCAATTAGGCCAGGGTCTGGTTCAAACAGGGCCCACAGAGCATCTTCCCCCAAAGGCTGGGCTTGCACAGGTAGTACCACCTGAGGCTAGACTGATTTTTATCTTGGGCATCGAAAGATGATCAGAGGGCTTTCCTGGTGGCGCAGTGGTTGAGAGTCCATCTGCCGATGCAGGGGACACGGGTTCGTGCCCCGGTCCGGGAAGACCCCACATGCCGCGGAGCGGCTGGGCCCGTGAGCCATGGCCGCTGAGCCTGCGCGTCCAGAGCCTGTGCGCGGCAACGGGCGAGGCCACAGCGGTGAGAGGCCCGCGGACCGTAAAATTAATTAATTAATTAATTAAAAAGATGATCAGAAGTTTGGGGAACAGAGTGTGTGGTCTCGACTGATCGTAAGGAGATGGTGTAATAAAGTGAATAAGATCATGGGCTCTAGAAACGTACAGATCTGGTTTATATCTGGGCTTTCCCAGGGTCTGTGACTTTGCACAGATGACACTTTGAACCTCCGTGCCCTCATTTGCCAAAATGGGGATCATAAAATTAGTTACTACCTTGGAGATTTGTTGTGATAAACGAGGAAAACAGCTATGTCTGGTACGTTTGAATCAATCTATCGATCATAGCTGATATTAAAGCACTAGTCTACCTATATGTCCCGAATGGAACTCTGTAGAAAGGGAATTTACTCTAAGATTTCCCTCAGGGTTTCTTCCTTGTACTTACACACTTTGCTGTATAATAAAATGTCAATGCCAGGTCTATGCCTCAGAGTCAGCCCGACAGAGCAGATAGAGCATGGGTTTCAGCGTCTAACACGCCTCAGTTTGAATCCTGGCTCTGCCTCTTTGTGAGCTTAGGCAGTCACTTCACACCTCCAGGACTCAGTTTACCCATCTATTAAGCAAATAGTGATAATAATACCCACAATGGGGTCATTGTAGGAATTAAATAAGATGCTTTTTAAATGTCAGGTATAGCACCTGGCAGAGTACTAGACACACAGTGAGGAAGTGTTTGATTACACACTTGGAATAATTTTTCTACACACAGTGAGGAAGTGTTTGATTACACACTTGGAATAATTTTTCTACACACAGTGAGGAAGTGTTTGATTACACACTTGGAATAATTTTTCTGGCAGTAATAGTGGGGGTCAAAAAGGAAATATTCATTGAATTGTCTTTTTTTTATCTAAAGAAATGGAAAAATAAATCTGACACTACCGTATGCCCTTGAGAGGGCCTCAGCCTGAAGTATTTATTACTGAGTCCTTACTGCTTCATCCATTAGTAGCTTCTTAATGGCCAAGTCAAACGAAACCACAGTGAGTCTTCTGTTTCAGATTGCCATTAAGAGGAATGAGGCGAAATGATGCTTTGCCCTCAACTCTGTTTTATTGGCCTACCTGGAGGGGGGAAAAGGCCCGAACATTTCTCCTTTCTTATCTTTTCTAAAGGCAGGAATAGGGGTTTTGACTTGCTCTAGGGGGTATCTTTTTCCTCTCTAACTGAAATTCAAACAAAAGGGTTTGTTTTTTGTTTTTCTGTTTTTGTAAACCTCTCCTCTATGTTCCTAGAATTGAAATGTCAGCTGCTTTTTCTGTAGCAGGAGCAGCCTGTAGTCATAGCAATGAAAGGGGACAGAGAGGCTCGAGTTTCACAGCCCTCTCTGTGAAATAACTCTTAGTCTGCTTTAAAAATCCTTGAGAAATGAAGTCCCCCATCCTGGCTTGTTTCCTTCCTATTATGCAACCAACTTATGTACGCCAAACATTTCCTTTAAAGAGTCAGTGAATTGGTGTTAAGAAAATGAACAAGAAAGCTACGACACGGTGCCCAGTTTACTGTCGAGTGCAGGGAAAAGCAACCGGGAAGGCAAAGGAGGAGAAAGAGACAGGACCTCACTTTGTAGGACAGGCTGGGCCCCACACTAAAGCCATTTCCCGAGTCCCCGCTACCGCCTCCCACCTTCACGATGTGCTTATCCAGGTGATTATCAATCAAGGGGACTCAGGGGCAGGCTGCCTGGACTGGAATCCTGGCACTTACACTCTCTAGTTTTTTATCTTATCCACTCTTTGCCTCATCTTCTCATATGTAAAAGAGAGATAATAATGGTCATAAAATTGTCATGGGAATTGAATGAGATACTCTATGTAAGGCTCTTATTACAGGATCTGACCAGTGGTAAAGGTTGGCCGTGAAGTTCACCAAACCTCAGTTTCCCCTACTTCTTCAACGGGGATAACAGCTAATTCATAAGACTGTTGTAGGATTAACTGAAACAATGGATGGAAGTGCTCAAGAAGTAGTCGTTCTTTTAATACTTTTCTCATTTGGTCTAACTCTGATAAGAATGGCTTTTTTTGAACTTGGAATCTCCCAGTGAGGAAACTGCAATGAAAACAGGCCTCAGAATTATCCTTGTATAAACAGGAACCATTGAATTTCTTAAAAGGATAAAAGGGAATAATTAAGGATTTTTACATTTATAAGGAGTAAAAGAGATTCTTCTCATCTTGATTAACACTAGGGCAAAATGTATCAAAACGTCTTATCTTTCATTAAAATACTTTTTATTAAAATTTCTGTTTTAGTTTCTCCAGTGTTTTCCAGGTCATGAAATAAGTAATATTTTTATCTTATGTCTCAAACAACTAATGTACTCAGTTCTATTCTGTGTGAAATGCCAGGGATGCTACAGGAACAAACAGAGAATGGCTGTGCTCTTGTGGTACTTACTGTGTAGTTAGGGAGACAGTTGTTAATCAAATTATCACATTAATAAAAACTGCATTCGTGAAAAAGAAAATATATGTGTGTGTGAGTGTGTGTGTGTGTGTGTATAACTGAGTCACTTTGCTGTCCAGCAGAAATTAACACAAGATCGTAAATCAACTATACTTTGATAAATTTTTCTCAAAAGTACATTTGCCCAAACATAAGGTGACCTCAAATACAAAGCCACCTTCATTTTTCTAATAAAAAGGTCCTCAGGCAAAATCTTTGGCCAACCTAAATACACACACGGATGGATAATATTGGAAGGTATGCTTAGGACGCTTACTCTATTGTTACAAATACATTATTTTAAATCTCATTTCATTTAAAATATTTTATACTTATAAAAATGACTTTTTTATTCTCATATTTCATGAAATGATTTTGTTAACACTCTCTCTATGCCTCTTTAACAACACTGTCTGTGTTCACTGGAGCCACTCTGTAACTGTCTAATAGAGAGTAGTGCATCATCAATCCTCTGCAAGCTGTTTATAACTCACTTCTCAGAAATCTGCTAGCGCTGCAGATTTGAGCCCCAAGCATAGATTCTCATTCCATGGTGATGATCTCTACATATTAATTACCTCCTATATGGCTTTTTCCAGTACTCTTTAAAGGGCTTATTGAAAACCGCTTGAGTCTCTAAAGTGTGGTTTTCTAAAACTGTGTAATTCCAACAGTTGCAAAAATGAAGTCATACCTCAAGAATAATTGCTAAATCTGCTTTAAATATCTTTATCTCCTTTTCCATCGTGTGGGTGACCTTCCTAAGAACAAAAATAAACATTGCTTGAGATCATTTCAGGCTGTTTGCCTGAAATGGTACTTTGTTGTTCAAAATGAAGTAATTGAGACAATATGCTTTTATGCGAGAGACCTCAGAAGTGCTAAAATATAGGGCACATCCCTTTTGTTATAGCATGATTTTGGGGGGCGAAAAAGTTCACATTGTATTGAGCGTGTATTGTATAATTATATGCTGAAATAAGTGTTAAGAAGGAAAAGCACCTTTCTTCTAAGAAAGCACGTAAGGATCCCGACTTCCACTCAAGGTCAGGTATGGCTTTCCTTGATCGGAAGCCTAAATAGAGGTTAGCCCTGTGGGAGGTGTGCATGCTGGGCAGTGGCAGCTGGAGCAAGTGGATGCTGACAAGAGAAGTCTGAGCGTGCAAAGATCCTGTGGCAGGAGGGACCGTAGACTGAGGAACAGAGAGAAGGCCAGATCCTCTGAGAGGAAGGGGTAGAGCAGTGGGAGATGTGAAGCCCTAAAAGTATTTGTCCTCTGCTTGATTCATGTTTAATGCTGAATTCTGGTTAGACTGAAAGTTCCGACGGGCATGAACCGTATCTATCCCTAGCCTAGACTCACATAGTGGTAGGTTCAGTCAGGCAGGATGACAGACAGTTGCAGTCAGAGCCCTAGAAAAGTCTGCATCTTTGAGTCTGAGTGTATCGTATACACTGGCAGGACTGGGACACTTCGATGTCAAATGGCGACTCCGCAGAGAACTCAAAATAGAAAGCCATCTTTCTTAAATCTTCAGATTCATTTAACGCCAAGCTATAGAGCTCTCCCAAGAGACTCAGTCATACTTTAAAAGCCCTAAAGCAACAGCGTTAAGTCTGGATCAGGTAACAACATGTATACGTTAGCCAAAATATGACTAAGGGGTTTGCTCTCTGATAATGAAGCCTTTGGCCGTCATGTAAAGTCAGGATGAAGGAGAATGTTCTGTCTGAGTCTGATTATGAAGCAAAATGATAATAATCATTTTGTTTACTACATTTCCCTGAAAGGAAATTTTTCCATAGTTATAATACTTGCTAAAAATAGTAGCCTACAGTCTTCCCCTGATATAAACAAACTCAACAAAAGATACCTGGCCTTATTTGGAAATGTAGAGGTACATACTCCAGGAAACAAGATGCCAGTCATAAGAAGAAAAGTAAAGTAACAGGGAAAACAGACAGGGCAAACCTCTCCTTTTTCTGCACATATGTACGTCATTCTCAGTTCTTCTGACCTTAGACAAGGTAAGACAAACAGATCACGTAGTCATCGTCTGCCTTGAAAACCAAAAATACTGAAGGAAGTTTCCTTGGTCTCCAAGAGAAGGAGGGGGACTTATACGTTTGGTTGAGGCTGCCAAGGAAGGAGCCAACAACGGGGGGTGGCAGAGCAAGGGGGAGGGTTAGGGAAAATACTGGCTGCCTGAGGAGCTCCAGGCAGCATGAAGGAAATTCAGTTAAAAAAACTACCAACACTAAACTTTCCAAGGAGTCATTGACATAGCCAATACAAGAGATGGAAAAGAGTAGACTCCAAGCCTGTTCCTGCCTTTAAAAGTATGGATGGCCATGTTTCCACTCTGGTTCAGTGGTCAGACAGCTTGTTAATGCTTAGCAGGAAAAGAAAGAGCAAGGAGATAAGAAGAGAAAAGAGACCTAGCGAGACAAGGAGTGCCCAGTGGAGATAGATGGTTAGGTTAAGTAGATTTACGTGGCAAGGCAACAAGCAGAACTTCAAAAATAAAATTCACCATTTTAAATGTGAATTTCAATTAACATTCTTTTTAAAAACTGTAACAACTGAAAAGAAATCAAATACAAACACCTTCTCTGACATAACTGCATTCCAATGTAAACTTCTAGAAAATATTATGGAAACTGAAATGGAACCAATACAACTAAGAACTCAAAATGAACCACAGTACCCAAAAATATATTCTGGTTGTTTATGTAAGTTCATTCCTAAATCTAGATGGAGAATGATGTTCTAGAATGTTCCAAAGTTTAGGTGCCCTCCGCTTCTCTAGGAGATAGAAGTTTCAGGACGCCAAGAGACAGAGAGACCAAGAGTCAGAGGGTTTCTTTCGGAGGAATGTCCTATGTTTCCTACCAAATGCCAAGAAATCTTTAGCTATCACTTGCACTGCTTTGCACCCTCAACCTGAAGGACCACGCACTCAGTCTTGGAGGCCAGAGTTGACATTGTTCCATCAGAGGTCGGGGCCTTTCAGACCAGTCTCTGCAGGCTTGGCTGGCTACCTTTCCAGCTAGAGGAAAGAATATTCAGGCCCTTTTCTCTGTTTTTTCCAGGGACAGAACTCATAGACCTGCTGAGAAATCTAATTACAACCTCCTTTCATGGTGAAATCCAGTTACAGCCTCTCCCATGGTGAAGGCCAATCCTTTTGATACAAAAGGAAACTAAACAAAGGGGTTTCAGACACGGGGGGATGTGTCTGTGTTCTGCCTTCTCTCTTAGGCAACTATGCAGAAAGGTTGCAGTGACCTTGACCGGCCTTACTTAGGAATGATGGTCATACTATTACTACCCCCATTCCCATAAGAAGGAAAAATATGTTCATATCTGATGCCAGGAGTTTCTGGAGATTTCCTCCAGGATCCATTAGCTGAGCAAAGCAAAATCGTCCACAGACACATTTTTGATTCAGCAAGATGACTTCTCTTTTTGAATTTGGAATGTCATGTCAAACAAGAAAAAAAAGTAGTGAGTTATTTAAGCCAGTATCCTCCTATAATCTTTTCCTGACGTCTTTCGCGCCCTGTGCCACCCATTCCCTTAAGGATAAGGAGAAACTGCAGTGCTAAAAGAAGGGTCACCCCAAATTCCTCAAACTTAATTGAGATAAATGGAGATAGTTCTCGAAATAGTCATTTATGGAAATACGTATTTTACAAGTACCTGGCAAAACTCTATAATTGTTGAAACAATAAAACTACCAACCACATTCTAATCAGATCTCTATCACTACAACATAACCACCGTAGTCCACTGAATATGTATAAGACCTGGATTTGCAGCTTATCCCCCCAAATGGGCAAAATTTTTAGGAGTATCCAATCAACTCATAAGTTTTTAACTAAATATGAGTGGAATATGAACAGGTAAATGCTTTTGTTCTGTTTTAATAGGATAAAGTTTACCATAGGTTCAATAATACTGATATGCCCATAGAGTTAATAAAAAGTAAATAAACAAGGATAAGAATCCACCATTCATAGTTATCCTCAAAGAGCACCAAAAGTAATGCATTTTTACCATACTTGATTCAACTTGAGTTACCTAATCATCTGTATAATATGATAGAGACCCAGTGGGAAGGTGGCCTGAAATCTACAAAAGCCAGAAGAATTGATCTTGATTATGGGTCAAAGAAAACTTGTAGCTGGTTTCAAGACACCATGATTGGTCAGATCTTCATGCTGTCTTAGCACAATGGAATCATTTTTAACTCTCAAGCCATTTGTTCAGTGGATTTCCCAACCTTTTATTGGGGACCAAGCAACTTTGAGCTAACTCTAAATCTACACAGCATTCTGTTGGAATTCAGAAGAAACAAAACACAAATGCTGAACCCCAAGGGTCTTCTTTCCTTCTCCTTTTCTTCCCTGCTCCCCAATTCCAGCACACGTAACAGCAGGCTTTGAGGACCTCACACCGGGTATAGATGAAGCTCTTTCTAGGAAAACTCCTCAGTAATTTCCTAAAATACAGGTAGAGGAAACTACTGGAAGCTTTTGCTTTAAACTGAGAGCTTCAAGATTTGGGCATAGACCTCGGCATTCCCAGTGACCATGCATTCAGTAGCTTCTTGGATAGGCAAGGGGGAGGGAGGGGTGGGAAGTGACAGCACCGGGTCACCGATAAAAACAACAGATTGATGTCTTCTTGCGACAGGAAAACAATTTAAAGTGATTGATTTCAAAAGCAAATAAATGTTTTCTTATAATTTGAAAACTACTCTGGGTAGGAATGTTGGAGGTTACTATAGCCTGAGATCTGACTAACTTCTTTTCTTTTCCAAACGACGGCACACAAAATTCCAGCCCCTGCTTACTCTACATTTGGTTCTTTATTGTTTTATTGTTCTTAAATCCCGTGTTTAGATGGTGGCCACAGTAAGGTCTGAGGTGGTGGTCATGGCTGGAGGTGGCTGACTCATCTTATGCTTCCCAGCATCTTGTTAACAGGGTTAATATCTGTAGACATCCGTAGCCCAGCCAGTTACTGGATGTGCTATGTACATTTCAGTGCCATGAAACCCCAAATAGTCATTATCCAAAAAGAATTAACAACAGACTCCCTTGTGCAGCATTATTCATGCAGAATACAGTTTTGTTTCAATGTGGCTAATTAGACTACTCTATCCCCCTCTCTCTCTCTCTCTTTTTTTTTTTTTTTTGGCTGTACCATGCAGCATGCAGGGATCTTAGCTCCCTGACCAGGGAAGGAACCTGTGCCTCGGGCAGTGGAAGCGTGAAGTCCTAACCACTGGACTGCCAGGGAGGTCCTAATTAGACTACCCTTGATTAGGCAAATTTCTACACATTCTGGGACTAACAAGCCCAAACCAGTATATTTAGAACAATGTTTAAAATGTTTAGTCAGACTAAGCTGCTGAATTGGGTTTCCTTTGGTGTGGGAAAGGACTATAATGGAAGGGAAAAGAACAAAGAGATTGATTTATTCCCCAAGTCTCCAGAGTAATCCTGCTCTCATAACATTCAAGCAATTACATGAAAAGAGAAATAGGAGGGTAAAGTGAAAATGCCAAGTTCCAACACAAAACACTCCCAGAGCTAGATGCCCATGTTTCTTTCTAAAACTCTTCGATTCTAGAACACCTTCAGATCCTGGGTGAAATCAAGTTTATTGAATGCTAGTCACGTGTTAATACCTTGTAACTTTTGATTCTCTCCAAAGTTGAGGACTGCTATGCTCCACTTAAAAAGAAATATGTGCACCTGCTAAGGCAATGTAAGGGAGGAAAAACTTTTTCCTCTACCCTCTTAAATTCAGTAATTGGGGCCTGCAAATTAAATGGACAAAATACAGATTAATAGGAGAAAAACGTTTATTTATATGCATAGAGAGGCCAACAAAAGTAGCTGGCTCCTTAAACTGTTAAAAGGCTTACCGACCTAATTTGGTAGGAGAAAGGGAAGGAAGAGAAACAGCTTCTGTGGCAAGAACAAAAGGATTTTTTAGGAAAGACAAATGGGTTTTTAGAACAAACTGGAGATAAGAGAGTTTATGATATTTGTCATAAAGGTATAAGTGGTTTTTCTGTCTTTTTCAAGGTGATAAAACTGCCCTGGAGAGGAAACTGGTAGATTTACCCTTGTTCTTTCTACTGGGAATAGAGCCACCCTGAAGAGGGAATTTATGGAAGTTCTCATTTCTCAGAAGTTTCTGCTTTTAGTCAGACAAGGGATGCTCTGAGAAGGCTTCGCTGTTGAATCTCAAAGGTCTTCATCTTCAAATAATCTTTATACAAACCCATAGCAACTATAGAAAGACTTGAAACAGGACATCACTGGGGAGCAGGGCACAGCTCTGCTGGCAGGGGGTCTGAATTATATTCAAACCCATGAATCCTAAATTTGGATCAAGTACTGTGGGTCAAGGTCTAGCAAGGAAATGACAGATCCCAGCAGGAAAACTGAATTTGGGGATTTGAGGAGAGTGGAATTAAGGGACGATTGACCGAAGAATGGGCAGGGCATAGAGAAGTCTCAAGGTGTTGTAGGAATAGACTAGTGAAAGCTCAGCTTGCACGAGCCAGGGACACTGAGAGGGGCTGGGACCTTCCGGAGAGGGACACCGTCACAGAGACGGCGCTGAGAAAATACACACCCTGGTTTTACTCTCCTCCTTCCCTCAAATCTCTCCTGCCAGGGCACCCCATTGGCTGAACCCAACAGAAACCATCGTGCAAGAGAACCTGATGCTACAGTTCACACAGGCCCTGCGACAGCTCAGGGTGGAGAAGGCAGGAGAGTGGGTGTGGAGTGGATCTGGGGGGAGCAAGTGGAAGATATCTGGATATTCAGAGAAAAATAATCTCTTCCCAATGCGGGAAAGGCAGAATGTACAGCTGTAGACAAGCCGTGTCTTCTCCTTGCTTGAATAAATCTTCCAGGGCTTCCCCTCTGAGGGCATAAATAAGCCTAGGTTTTCACCCTGTTTTCAAAGAACTCCTCAAACCTCAGCCACTGAATCCGCTGGGGTTTATTGTACCTGCTTCTTTCACAGAAGGCAGGTAATGAGTAACGTTGTACCACTGGGCGAGCAGTCTTTCCCCTATTCAGTGTGTTGGCTCTCGATAAGGCACCCGAGAAGCATGATGAATCCTGAAGGCACTCCTGCTTGAAGTGGATGCTTTCATTAGCGGTTCGCACAAAAACTACTCATCAAAGCCCAGCGCTGTTCCCCAGCGGGTCCCAACGCCATGAGAATGAGGCTACTTGGAACTGTTCTTAGGTATGATTTGCTGTTTTTCTTAATCCCGGAAGAGAATTACCCCAATAAGTAATTCTTGGTACTTTCACAGAGCTGAAACACTTGAAATTCTTCTCCCAACCAGCTGAACTTAACGACCGACTTACTATATTAACTAAAGAAGAGAGACAATTTCCATTGAATCCAAAGACGTTTTATATGCTGGTAGAGTTTAACTAATAAGGGAAATACAAATAAGAGTAGTCAGAGGAGAAAGCTAAGAACCTGGCATTCAGAGAAAAGAAATTTTAAGAAGGTTGAGAATAAAATAACTTAGGGGGTAGAGAGAAGAGCTAAATGCAGAAAAAGAATAGGACTCATGTAACTGATCATTTTAGGGGCTAGGGAGGTCTCAAAGGTGAATTGTCATGCAATTAGCATTATGAAGCAAATCATTCAGATATTACTAAGTCCTGCAACATGACAAATGCCACAGGCATTCAGGTGAACATCACTTGTGAAGCAGAGGTTTACACAATGTGTGGGACCTTCTTTTTCATTTTTATTTTTTAAATATTTATTGATTGCTTGATATTTCGGCTGCATCGGGTCTTAGTTGCGGCATGAGGGATCTTTGTTGCAGCATGTGGGATCTTTAGTTGTGGCATGCAGACTCCTAGTTGTGGCATGCATGTGGGATCTTGTTCCCTGACCAGGGATCGAACCCAGGCCCCCTGCATTGGGAGCGTGGAGTCTTAGCCACTGAACCATCAGGGAAGTCCTGGGACTTCTTTTTTTAAAAAAATAAAAACATAAAAATAAAAGAAGAACCTCATTTTAAAACATGCATGCATGGGCTTCCCTGGTGGCACAGTGGTTCAGAATCTGCCTGCTAATGCAGGGGACATGGGTTCAAGCCCTGGTCCGGGAAGATCCCACATGCCGCAGAGCAAATAAGCCCGTGCACCACAACTACTGAGCCTGTGCTCAAGAGCCCGTGAGCCACAGCTACTGAGCCCGTGAGCCACAACTACTGAAGCCCGTGTGCCTAGAGCCCGTGCTCCACAACAAGAGAAGCCATCGCAATAATAAGCCTGTGCACCACAACGAAGAGTAGCCCCCACTCTCCGCAACTAGAGAAAGCCCGTGCACAGAAACAAAGACCCAACGCAGCCAAAAATAAATAAATAAATATTTTTAAAATGCATACATAATTACAGTAACAGATTCCAATATAAATCTTTCAAAATCTGACAGATCTAGAAGATAAAAATTTAGCTGGGACATAGAGGATCTGAGTATTAAAATCAACCAGCTCAATTTAATAGATGTGTATAGACCTTTGAAACGTACAAATACAGAACATGCTTTTTTTTTTTACCTATGTCAATAAAACATTTGTATATTTATATATATTCCAATAGCATGTATATTTCTATATCATATTTATACATATATATGTATGTATATATATCATGTACTTGGCCACAAATAAAACTTGACAAATTCAAAAAAGTGAGAAAAATAAAAAGATCAAAATGAGGCGTAGGGATTTGTAAGGAGCCTGTAAAAGAGAGGAGCCCTGAAACTTAAGCTTCTTAGCTTTGTGGCACATCCACCTCTGGCCATACTCAAAAGTCTATACCCCAAAGAATATGCAAAAAAGCAGGGAGGAATAAATAGATGTAAATATGAAAAAGCCCCGCATTCACAGAGAAAGAGGAACTTAAAGGACAGATATCAGAGTATGATTTGAGCAAAGACAATTAAGTGTGGCCAAAGTCATCCCTCCCCTACACCCCAGGGCAGGGAGAGGTGGCGACTTTCTGAAGGACTGGCAAATGCCTGAGGAGAGGAGTAGAGCCCTGCCTCCAGGAGGCCATCCCGACTGAAGCTGTGAAATGAGACCCAGTGAGATTAGTGAGTGGTGGGTGACACAGTAAGATGAGGAACTCCGAAAGGGATGATGAAGAGGTGTGGGAACAAGGCTATCGCACACTCTTGCCTAAAATAAGCCTGTGGGGATCCTCTAAGTATAGTTAAAGGGATCCCTCAATTACACATTATAGAACAGGCAGAACATACTAATTTCTCCCGAGCTAGAAAGAGAGAGATCTTTGAGAATGTCAAGGCCACCCCTTTGGAAATTCCTTTGGCTTCCATGCTCCTCACTCAAGACTGGGCACAGTGGCACAGGGGGATGTGCAGCAAGCTCTCATTGGATGGATGGATACTCTTCGAAGTGGAGGTGAGGTGACAGGTGGGAATACATGGGTGATGCATGGGTGATGTACTTACCATAGTACCTGGCGCATAGTAAAATCTCAAAAAATATAAGCCATGGCATTAGCTACTATATTAAACAGTCAATGATAAGAACCTACTTTTTCAATAAAATAATACTTTGATGAACATAAGTTATTCTACTTCTAATGAATATTTCTCTCAAGATATTTAATGTTCAGTCCAGTTCTTCATTGCTGCTTACAAATTGTGACTTTAACCAACAATTATTACACAATTTCTCAAGATTTTGTGCGTTAGGAGTTTGGGCAGGTCACTCAGAGGTACTGAGCTGGCAGGTGAGCCACTCTGGAGGGTCCAAGGTGGCTCCACTCACATACACTGTGCCTTTGCAAGGACACATGGATAGCTGGGATCAGCAGGGACCATGAACAGTGTCTCCTGTGGTGTGACAGTCTCTTACAAACTGGCTTGGAACTCCCAAAACAAGTACTCCGAGAGATTAAGGTCAAAAGTCCAAGGCCTCTTATGAGCTAACCTCCAAAGTCGCAGAACATCAATTCCGCCTTAATTGTTCGGTCAGGTAAGTCACTAAGGCCAGTCCGGATTCAAGCGGAGGAGAATTCAACTTCACCTCTCAATGGGAGGAACAGCAAAGAATTGATAGGCATCTTTACTTTACCATACTGTTTATACATATTAAATGAAAAATGTTAGAAACTGTCAAGACAACTATTCGCATGAGCTAGAAGAGAATTGACATTCGTGGGTGTTTAGTTCTTAATGGAAGACCTATTTCTGCCATGTCAAACGTTTCATCTGGATAATCGTTTTGATGGTATATGGGCCAGCGAGTAGAAGAACTGCAGGCATTTGAAATTCTAAATCCTGGGCTTCCCTAGAAAGGCCATACCTTAAAAATGGAGTCTAGCAGTCATCTTTTAAAATTCCAGATAAGGTTCTCCTAAAAGTTTGGTAATGAGACACTTTGTTCCTAAGAGAAGGAAAAGGCTCTCCTTGAATTTCCCCACCATCTCTCACCTTTAACCTCTCTAGACCCATGGAAAGAAACAATGGGACAAAGGTAAGAAAGAAATAACTTAAGAACTGTAAGTAAAAGGATGAATTAGAGTCTCTGTGGATTATTACTTATTAGGGTTATTAAGCCATTTTTTGCCTTATCAATGTTTCAAAGAAATAATATCTTTCATTTCATATTGACAGTTAATAAAATTATCACATGACTATCTGATCACATTTGAGTCTCAAAACAACCCTAGAAGATAAGTAGGAAAGCTACTATTATTTTTCCTGTTTTGTAGATGAAGAAACCAGTGACTTGACTGGTCTCTCTGCTGGTAAAAAGTAGTTCAAGTCTGTACTTAGATCTTCCAATTTCATACCACGTGTTCTTTCAGCTATACTGCTGCCTTTGAATCAGCTCACACATTTAGGAAAAATAATATTCATCTAATTTCACATCACCACTGCATATTTACATCTTCAAGAATAATAACTATTCAAAAATTTGTCTCACTTCTGCATTTTTCATATAGAGTTTCATTTGCTTTTTCTGCAAAAATAACAATCTGCATCTTGTAGAGAGCGCACACAAATTCAAATGTCTCAAAATATATGACGTTTTACTTATCCAAGAATAAATGGTATTCATCATACTTAGCAAGAACACCATGGGTTTCATTTTCGAAGTATTTTGCAAGCATCAGCTAATTAAGACTCCTGTAGTCTTCAGTTTGACAGTTGTTTTCAAAAGTGTCTTGTTTCCCAGGAAAGTTCTCCACTCTGTCTTATTCATACAAATCAGCGCATTTGTTCGGTTCTTAAAATAAGAAGCCAAAGGCTGTGAAATTATTTTTGATCACTGTGTGACAGTGATCAAATACAATGAGCTCAGTGAGATAAAAATGCCCAGTGACTGGTCTGAAGGACAAATTGGAACACAGCAGAAGAACTCAAGGTCTTCTACATTCTAAATAGATACTGGATTGTTCCACAAGGTCCTATCTCTAAAACTACAACACAGGCATCTGCTTTACAATTAAAACTTGAAGTGGTTTCCTACTTGGATCATTCTGTATTTTTGTTTGTTTGCTTGTTTTAACATCTTTATTGGAGTATAATTGCTTTACAGTGTTACTTTCTGCTGTATAACAAAGTGAAACAGCTATATGTATACATATATCCCCATATCTCCTTCCTCTTGCATCTCCCTCCCACCCTCCCTATCCCACCCTTCTAGGTAGTCACAAAGCACGGAGCTGATCTCCCTGTGCTAGGTAGCTGCTTCCCAATAGCAATCTATTTTATATTTGGTATTGTATATATATGTCAATGCTACTATCGCACTTCGTCCCAGCTTACCCTTCTGCCTCCCTGTGTCCTCAAGTCCATTCTCTAGGTCTGAGTCTTTATTCCTGTCCTGCCCCTAGGTTCATCGAACATTTTTTTTTTTTTTTAGATTCCATATATATGTGTTGGCATACAGTATTTGTTTTTCTCTTTCTGACTTACTTCACTCTGTATGACAGACTCTAGGTCCACCAACCTCACTACAAATAACTCAACTTCATTTCTCTTTAAGGCTGAGTAATATTCCATTGCATATATGTGCCACATCCTCTTCATCCATTCATCTGTCGATGGACACCTAGGTTGCTTCCATGTCCTGGCTATTGTAAATAGTGCTGCAATGAACATTGTGTACATGTCTCTTTTTGAATTATGGTTTTCTCAGGGTATATGCCCAGTAGTGGGATTGCTGGGTCGTTATGGTAGTCCTATTTTTAGTTATTTAAGGAACCTCCATACTGTTCTCCATAGTGGCTGTATCAATTTACATTCCTACCAACAGTGCAAGAGGGTTCCCTTTTCTCCACACCCTCTCTAGCTTTTATTGTTTGTAGATTTTTTGATGATAGCTATTCTGAGTGATGTGAGGTGATACCTTATTGTACTTTTGATTTGCATTTCTCTAATGATTAGTGATGTTGAGCATCCTTTCATGTGTTTGTTGGCCATCTGTATTTCTTCTTTCAGGAAATGTCTATTTAGGTTTTCTGGCCATTTTTGGATTGGATTGTTTGTTTTTTTGATATTGAGCTGCATGAGCTGCTTGTATATTTTGGAGATAATCCTTTGTCAGTTGCTTCATTTGAAAATATTTTCTCTCATTCTGAGGGTTGTCTTTTGGTCTTGTTTATGGTTTCCTTTGCTGTGCAAAAGCTTTTAAGTTTCATTAGGTCCCATCTGTTTCTTTTTCTTTTTATTTCTATTTCTCTGGGAGGTGGGTCAAAAAGGACCTTGCTGTGATTTATTTCAAAGAGTGTTCTTCCTATGTTTTCCTCTAGAGTTTTATAGTGTCTGGCCTTACATTTAGGTCTTTAATCCATTTTGAGTTTATTTTTGTGTATGGTGTTAGGGAGTGTTCTAATTTCATTATTCTACATGTAGCTGTCCAGTTTTCCCAGCACCACTTATTGAATAGGCTGTCTTTTCTCCATTGTATACTCTTGCCTCCTTTATCAAAAATAAGGTGGCCAGGGCTTCACTGGTGGCACAGTGGTTGAGAGTCCGCCTGCCGATGCAGGGGACACGGGTTCGTTCCCCGGTCCAGGAAGATCCCACATTCCGGAGCCTGTGCTCCACAATGGGAGAGGCCACAGCAGTGAGAGGCCCGCGTACCACAAAAAATAAATAAATAAATAAATAAAATAACATGACCATACGTGCGTGGGTTTATCTCTGGGCTTTCTATCCTGTTCCATTGATCTATCTTTCTGTTTTTGTGCCAGTACCATACTGTCTTGATTACTGTAGCTTTGTAGTATAGTCTGAAGTCAGGGAGCCTGATTCCTCCAGCTCCATTTTTCTTTCTCAAGGTTGCTTTGGCTATTCGGGGTCTTTTGCATTTCCATACAAATTGTGAAATTTCTTGTTCTAGTTCTGTGAAAACTGCCATTGGTAGTTTGATAAGGACTGCACTGAATCTGTAGATCGCTTTGGGTAGTATAGTCATTTTCACAATGTTGATTCTTCCAATCCAAGAGTATGGTATATCTCTCCGTTTGTTTGTATCATCTTTAACTTCTTTCATCAGTGTCTTTTAGTTTTCTGCATACAAGTCTTCTGTCTCTTTAGTTAGGTTTATTCCTACGTATTTGATTCTTTTTATTGCAATGGTAAATGGAAGTGTTTCCTTAATTTCTCTTTCAGATTTTTCATCATTAGTGTATAGGAATGCAAGAGATTTCTGTGCATTAATTTTATATCCTGCTACTTTTCCAGATTCATTGATAGCTCTAATAGTTTTCTGGTAGCATCTTTAGGATTCTCTGTGTATAGTATCATGTCATTGTCAAACAGTGACAACTTTACTTCTTCTTTTATGATTTGGATTCCTTTTATTTCTTTTTCTTCTCTGATTGCTGTGGCTAAAACTTCTCAAACTATGTTGAATAATAGTGGTGAGCCTGGGCATCCTTGTCTTGCTCCTGATTTTAGAGGAAATGGTTTCAGTTTTTCACCATTGAGAACCATGTTGGCTGTGGGTTTGTCGTATATGGCCTTTATTATGTTGAGGTAAGTTCCCTCTATGCCTACTTTCTGGAGAGTTTTTATCATAAATAGGTGTTGAATTTTGTCGAAAGCTTTTTCTGCATCTATTCAGATTATCATATTGTTTTTATCCTTCAGTTTGTTAATATGGTGTATCACATTGACTGATTTGTGTATATTGAAGAATGCTTGCATTCCTGGGATAAACCCCACTTGACCATGGTGTATGATCCTTTCAATGTGCTGTTGGATTCCGTTTGCTAGTATTTTGTTGAGGATTTTTGCATCTATATTCATAAGTATAATGGCTTGTAGTTTTCTTTCTTTGTGACGTCCTTGTCTGGTTTTGGGTATCCTCTAATTCTTTTTATTTGAGTCTTCTCCCTTTTTTTCTTGATGAGTCTGGCTAATGGTTTATCAATTTTTTTTATCTTCTCAAAGAACCAGCTTTTAGTTTTATTGATTTTCCTATCATTTCCTTCATTTATTTCTGATCTGATCTTTATGATTTCTTTCCTTCTGCTAACTTTGGGGTTTTTTTGTTCTCCTTTCTCTGATTGCTTTAGGTGTAAGGTTAGATTGTTTATTTGAGATGTTTCTTGAGGTAGGATTTTATTGCTATAAACTTCCCTCTTAGAACTTCTTTTGCTGCATCCTGTAAGTTTTGGGTCATCATGTTATCATTGTCATTTGTTTCTAGGTTTTTTTGGATTTCCTCTTTGATTTCTTCAGTGATCTCTTGGTTATTTGTAGAGTATTGTTTAGCCTCCATTTGTTTGTATTTTTCACAGTTTTTTTCCTGTAATTGATATCTAGTCTCATAGTGCTGTGGTTGGAAAAGATACCTGATACGATTTCAATTTCCTTAAATTTACCAAGGCTTGATTTGTGACCCAAGATATGGTCTATCCTGGAGAATGTTCCATGAGCACTTGAGAAAAGAGTGTATCCTGTTGTTCTTGGATGGAATGTCCTATAAATATCAGTTAAGTCCATCTTGTTTAATGTATCATTTAAAGATTGTGTTTCCTTATTTATTTTCATTTTGGTTGATCTGTCCATTGGTGAAAGTGGGGTGCTAAAGTCTCCTACTATTATTCTGTTACTGTTGATTTCCCCTTTTACGGCTGTTAGCATTTGCCTTATGTATTGAGGTGCTGTTCTGGTGGGTGCATAAATATTTACAATTGTTATATCTTCTTCTTGGATTGATCCCTTGATCATTATGTAGTGTCCTTCTTTGTCTCTTGTAATAGTCTTTATTTTAAGTCTATTCATGTATTCCACAGATGCAGGGTACACCAAGTTGATGATGGAGATTTAATCTGCTGCTCCTGAGGCTGCTGGGGGAGATTTCCCTTTCTCTTCTTTGTTCGCATAGTTCCTGGGGTTCATCTTTGGATTTGGCCCTACCTCTGCATCTAGGTCACCCTCAGGCTTCTGTTCCCACCCAGACACGATGTGGTTAAAGAAGCGGCTGATTAGGGGCCTCTGGTTCACTCAGGCCAGGGGGAAGGAGGGGTACGGAATGCAGGGCAAGCCTGAGGCATCAGAAGCCGTCGTGACGTTGCACCAGCCTGAGGGGTGCCATGTGTTCTCCTGGGGAAGTTGTCCCTGGATCACGTGACCCTGGCAGTGGCGGGCTGCTCCTGGGAGGGGAGGCGTGGACAATGACCTCTGCTTGCACACAGGATTCTTGGTGCCTGCAGCCGCAGCCTTAGCGTTTCATGCCCCTCTCTGGTGTCTGAGCTCATAGCCATGGCTCATGCCCATCTCTGGAGCTCGTTTAGGCTGTGCTCTGCTCTGTGGGCACACAGGGAAGGAATCCCCTCTCCTCGTGCACCCCGAAACAATGGTCTCTTGCCTCTTAGGCATGTCCAGACTTTTTCCCGGACTCCCTCCCAGCTAGCCATGGTGCACTAACCCCTTCAGGCTGTGTTCACACAGCCAACCCCAGTCCTCTCCCTGGGATCGGACCAAAGCCCAAGCCTCAGCTCCCAGCCCCTGCCCACCCTGGTGGGTGAGCAGACAAGCCTCTTGGGCTGGTGAGTGCTGGTTGGCACCAATCCTCTGTGCAGGAATCTCTCCGTTTTGCCCTCCGCACCCCTGTGTGGCCGTGCTCTCCTCCATGGCTCCGAAGATTCCCCCTGCCCAGCCCCTGTCTCCGCCATTGAAGGGGCTTCCTGGTGTGTGGAAACTGTTCCTCCTTCACAGCTCCCTCCCACTGGTGCAGGTCCTGTCCCTATTCTTTTATCTCTGTTTTTTCTTTTTCTTTTGCCCTACCCAGGTACGTGGGGGGTTTCTTGCCTTTGGGGAAGTCTGAGGTCTTCTGCCAGCATTCCGTAGGTGTTCTATAGGAGTTGTTCCACGTGTAGAGTATTTCTGATGTATTTGTTGGGAGGAAGGTGATCTCCATGTCTTACTCGTCCAGCATCTTGAAGGTCCCCCCACCACTTGCTATAAACATTCTAAATGACATAACCATATTCTGTCTTTAAATTTTGTTTTTGATTTCAGGATGGAAATAAACATGAGACCCCTAAAAAATAGTTCCAACCTGGGACACAGTAAATAATCAGGGACCATGAAGCAAAAGTTGGGGTTGACTCCCCCAAATCCTGCACAACTGGCCACCTAAGCTCAGATGACAAACCCTATACTTATCCTGCCTTCATGTCTTCTCCACAGCTATGCCAAGAATATTAGCATTCTATAGCTCCTTTGGGTTAAGGCCAATGTGAAGATACCTCTTACTCAGACTAGAAAGACATTAACTTAGACATTTTCTTATCTTCTACCTATGGATTCATTGCATGTAGAAAACTAGAATTTAAATATGTGGAATATAGGACATGTGCGTTTGTTTCATTGAGTGAACTAAATGTGAAAATAGTTTGTAACTAGGACTCCTGGGTAGCTTGATATCACCAAGGGGAAGAAGACATGAAAAGAGGGAGGAGAAAAAGTAAGGAACACTAAAGATTCATTTCCCTTATACCACACTAAATATAAGACATAAATGGCTATAATGATAATATTGATGACAGCCACCAGGCAGAGCAATGGAAATAATAATCACTTACACGTGTATGTTATTTCAGAGTTTGCAAAGAGCTTCCCTATTTCAGTGGCTCCCTTTGACATTGGAATTGTTATTCCCATTCTATAGAAGAAGTTTGGAGAGATTAAGTAATTTTCTCAAAGTAGCATTTAGGACTTGGCAGTACTAGGGCCCAAAGCCAGACTTCTCATTTCTAGTTTGCAGCCTGTTCTGCGAGACCATGTGAGAACCCTGGATTCTGAGTCCACAGTGCAACATTCTAGTCCTTGCTCACCTCTTAAGTCTTGCACATTTAGCCAAATAATTTATATTCTTCAAGCTTCTGTTTCTTTATAGCTAAATATTATCTACCCTCCTTTTCTTGTTGGATAAAGTGAAACAGTATACAAGAAAATCTTTTATACACTGTGAAATGCTCTATAAATGTGAGGAAGGTGTAACTAAGCCCAACTTAATGACTGATATTTCTAGGGGCCTCACCTCAACGTATCCTTACAGTTTTTCCTCCCTTTTGTCTGGAAGAACAAAGAGTCTCCTTCTCTTCAAAGTTAAACCTTCCACCTGTGCTTATATGAGACCAGCAAATATTTATCAAGGGCTTACTGAGAGTCTATTGCCTCACTTAATGTCCATCATGATTTTACAGATAAAGAACTGAGATTCCTAAAAGCTGAATAATTTACCCAAGATTATGCAAATTAAGTATTAGAGTCCAGGAAGTCCCATTTCAGAGCCTACGTCTTTAATCACTGTGCAATATTGCCTCCCCAATGACTCAGGCAACTTCTTTGTTTTCCCCCATTTCAGTTATCTATTACTGCGTAACAATCCAGCCCCAAATTAAATGGCTTAAAACCAGTCCCCCTATTTGCACATGACTCTGCAATCTGTACTGAGTTCAACTGGGTCATTCTTCTGTTGACTTTGTCTGGAGTCACTCATGAGGCTCCAACCAGCTGGGAGCTTAACTGGGGCTGAACCATCCCTTGTGGTTTCTCATCCTCCAGGGTTCTCTTCAGGTGGCTGCTTATCATTCAGTGGTCTGGACCAGCCTCTAGTCCGAGCATTTTTATAGCATGGAAGATGGCTTCCACAGGAGGACAAATCCCACTTTGCAAGTGCTTCCCAGGTCTCTGCTGGCATCCTACTTGCTAATGTCCCTTTGGCCAGAACTAGTCACAAAACCAAGGGCAAAATCACAGGGTATGAAACCCAGGAGGTGCAGGTCCCTGGAGGCCATGATATTTACCACGTCTCCTCTCTTCCCATCTATCTTCTCATTCATTACTTATGTTTCCCCCTCAGCATAGAAAAGACTTGGAGGACCACATCTGAATACAAGTAAAAGTTTCCTGTGACTGCATTTCCCCTTTAGCTACCATCTCCATCTCACTCTCTTTCCTTTCATGGCCAACCATCTTAAGAGTGGTCTACACTCACTGTCTTCACTCCATTACTGTCTATCTACTCCCCAGTCACTGGAGACTGGCCTCTACCAACACCGTTGCACCAAAACTACACTCCCTCAACTCTCCAGTAACCTCTGCATTTCCAAATGCAGTGGAGAATCTCTAGACTTGTTTACTTTGACCTCTCTGTAACATTTAATGTTTTCTTTTTCTTATGCGACTCTCCTTTCTCTCATCCTTTGTGTGTTTAGTTCTTCCCATCCTCTAATGGCACCTAATGGTCTTCACTCACCAGGGTTCTGGCTCCTGTCCTCTGTTCTACTCACTGTATAGCTTTTCATGCGAAAAACACTCAAACTATACCTTTAGCCCCAAACTCTATGCTTACCTCCAGACCCATTCATTTAAGTATATCTCTACTCAAATCCAACAAGTCCAAAACGAATCATCATCTTTCCTCTAAAACTCTTATAATCCCTTATACTTGTATTACCACCACCCTTTACCCAGTTGCCCAAATTAGAAATGTGATAGCCCAAGACTCGTCCTTCGCTTCTTCCCACAGTATACAATTTGACATTGAGTCTTATCTGTTCCGGCTTTAAATATTTCTCATAACTATCCAGTGGTATACTGGCAAATGTTTAGCTACCAGCTTTTGCAGGGGGTGGGGGATGAGTAGCATTTGATAATTTCCATGGTGTAATCCTCCCACCATGGTTGATTTCAAGCTACTAATGTGACATCACTGAATAGAATTGGGAAGAGAAGTGCATTACCACACATTATATAGTATTTCCACCTACAGATACAACAGGCATAAATAACTTCAAGAGAGTAGTAGCAGTAAAAGTAGTAAAATAAGTATAAAATGATGAGTTTTGAGTATTTATTTCTTTTGTTTTTAATATAACTAAATTGTAAGTGTATATACTTTAATTTTCAGTGATGGCTTTGTTTAATAGCCAGCTCACCAAATTCCTGGAAATTTAACAACTGGCTCTCATGAGCCAGTACAAGCTGGATCTATCCCCCTCTTTTCCGTTCTCAAGACCAGAGGCAAAATTTAAGGCTCTGACCACCTGTCATCTTGATATTGCAATTTCCTCCTAGTAAGTCTTTCTACTCATCTGTCCCCCACATCGCTGTCCCAAGGACCCTTTCTAACACTCAGATCTGATTATATCATTCCCCCACTTACAGTCATTGAAGACCCATAGCTTTTCAACTGGAACTTAAAATTCCTAGTTTAATGCACAGAGACTTGCCTTGTTTTGAGCCTTATCTCCCTCTGCTTCACCCACTAACACCCTAGCAACTCAAACATATGCTGTCTTATGACTCTGGACCTTCCCCCATGCTGTTTCCACCCTCTAGATTGCCCTTCCATCTTTCACACAGCTAACTAGTACTGAGTGGTTTTTCAGATCTCAGGTTAAGAACTCCCTCCTCTGAAAGTCTTTTCTATACAGTGGCAGTACAGAGTACTGATTAGGAACATGGACATAAAACCAAACAGCTAGGTCTCTAATGTCGGTTCTGCCACTTAACTGAGTAACCTTGAACACGTTACTTAACCTTAGTTTCCTTACTAATAAAATGATGAAAATAAAGTGCTACCTTGTAGAATTGTTGGGAAGATTCAAAGAGCTACTATGTGCAAACCCCTCAGAACAGTGCCTGTAACTTAAGCCCTTAGGACTCAGTAAATGTTAGCAACATTAACTACCTAACTGTAAATGCTTCTTATCTGTATTTCCACAGCATTATGTACATACTCATCACATGATACTAAATCACTGATTTACTTGACTTCCTCGTTTGTAACTCTTCAGACAGGAACCATGTAGCCCTGTGCTTAGGCAGTGTCTAGTAAGTGCTCAATAAATGAATAAGAGAGTAGATGAGTGATGCAAGCTCTGGCCAACTGGGCACATGTTTCTTTTTGACTCATTCAGCTGCATTAGAATTAAGAAAGTGAAGGGAATTTGTGAGATCCTATGATCAAATCAAAGGGAAATATTTTCTCAAGTTTAATTAGCTATACATAGTGCTATAAAAACTAAAATCAGAAGGAAATTAGTTTTAAAACCCACAATGCTTTTGCTGATTTTTGCTTCCTCTTTATGTCGCTACCATTTATAAGAAATGTGGTAACGGTGTCTTAGCCTAATTCCATTGTTATTTGTGATGAATGTAGGAAAGACTCCTCAAGTTAAAGGGAGCTTTGGTAAATGTGTGGGCAAAAGAGACTCTAAATGTCCACTGAAAAATTATTCTGACCTCACAGCAAAAATTAAATTCTATTATTTTCTGAGGCTCTAAGTTGTTTAGCTAAGAATCGCAATTTGACTTTTATGGAAAATGAAAAAAGAAAGAAGAAAGATGTATTGAGCATCTCCTAGGTATCAGGCATTTTTACAAATACTATTTCTTCTAATCTTCACAAAACTGAATTAGATGTTGTATTGGGGTTCTCCAGGGTGGCAGGGAATAGATATGTGTTTATGTTTATATATAGAGAGAGACTGATTATAAGAAATTGGCTCATTCAACTATATACACTGATAAGGTTCCATAATTTGGCTTCTGCTAGCTGGAGACCCAGTAAGCATGGTGATCTCATGTAACTGTGCAGTTCTAGTCTGAAGGCCTGAGCACCAGGAACTGATGGTATATGGTCCAGACCAAGGGCAGGAGAAGACCAATGTTCCCACTCACACAGGGAGGCTGAGAGAGCAAATTCTCCCTTATTCCAACTTTTTGTTGGCCCTCAACAGATCTGATGAAGCCCACCCGCACTGGAAGGGCAATCAGCTTTATGCAGTCTACTGATTCAAATGCTAATCTCTTCTGGAAACACCTTCACAGACACATCTAGAAATAATGTTTAACCAGATACCCGGGCATCCCACAGGCCAGTCAAATTGTCGCATAAAATTAACCATCACAGACGTTATCCCCATTTTCAGATGGGGAATCTGAGGTTCAGAGGGTTAAGTAATTTTCCAAAGATTACATGGATGGCAAATGTGGGTTCAAGTTCAAATACATGTGTTTCTAATCCCAAAGCACCATGTTCCTTCTACTAAGACAGTAATTCTAAATCAGGTGACTGTGCCCTCCAAGGTCACTTGGCCATGTCTAAAGACATTTTTGGTTGTCATAACTGGTGGGGATTGAGGGACTTGCTACTGACATACAATGGGTAGAAGTTAGGGATGCTGTTAAATGTCCTACGATGCACAGGACGGCCCTCACAACTGAAAATTATGCAGCCCAAGATGTTAACAGTGCCAAGATAAAGAGACCCTGCCTGAAACTATACTATATTAATGGTTTTCCAAAACAGTAGACAAGTAATAATATGCTGATCTAAAATATAAATGACTAGAGTTCCATAAACCTAATACATACTGGTGAAAAGAGTGAATGAACGTTAAATTCTAGATTATGATTTATTTTAATAGCCTCATCTACCTTGGGAAGAATAAGTGATGGGTACATGGGAAAGTACTTTGAAAAGGGAGACAATTTCTAGGTCCAGACAAAAACAAAATATTGTTCAACAAAAGAAACATAAGTATTATTCAACACAAGAAACTGCTACTTGGCTCAGCTATGAAGAATATTTACCTTGTCATAATGTCAAATAATGATTTAAATAAGAATTGTGATACAATTATTTTAGGAAGAGGGGGAGGGGAAGGAGGAGAAGAAGAGTACTGTGTGCATGTGTGCGTGCATGTGCTGTGTGTGTGTGAAGTGAGAGCTGTTACAGTATTAAATTAGTTGAATAATGTTAAATATTAAGATATTTTTAAATACCCACTTGAGCATTTATTTAAAAATATTGAGTAACTAGCAGAAGAAATTCCTCACTTTCTTTATAAACATCAAAGTAATATTTAAAGCTGTATGGATGTATTTATATATAAAGCTATGACTCTAAAAAATCATTTAAAAAGTCATATTCTAGTTCTGGGAGATCCAGAGAATCTCTATTAAAGAATAAAAAGTGTACCCCTAATCCCAGTCAGAGTTCAGACTACCAGGCTTAGGGATACTCTGCAAGAAAATGTAGACAGCCCACTCTTTTAAGAGTTCATGTGGAGGCCAATTTACTTAGCCTCCCTGAGCCTCACTTGTTTCATCTCTAAATTAAATAAGTTCATTTGGAACTAATTAAACTCAAATGCATGGCAAATAACAAAAATGAGACAGACCAGGTACAACTGCCAGCATCACTTATAGATGATGGTCTCAACTCAGATCCAGCCAGCGGTTGCCATAAAGACATAGTGGTGCTAAGAGGCTCAATGGTTCAAGAGAAACTACAAATCTGAACTTTCACATGAAAGCTCCAGATTTTAGAATGCTAGTTTAAAACACACAGTGCCTGCCAAACCCAACCCATCTGCAAGGCACCACCAGCTCACAGATTCCCAATGTGCGACCTCTAAATTAGTGAACATGGATGGCCCCTGTAGGGCAGTGCAATGTCTCATTTCTAAAAATCTCTATTGAATGTATGAGTTTCTCCAACACCAAAGAAGCAGTTTGTTTAATCCAAACCTGACCCACTATATTACTTCACTTTGTGACTTTTGCATTCACTGTGAACACTCACAAATCTTCAGAACCAAGATCTGCATAAAGCCTTTATCCAAGAAAGCACAGTCATCAACAAAGCTAGGTGGGCTTCCCTGGTGGCGCAGTGGTTAAAAATCTGCCTGCCAACGCAGGGGACACGGGTTCGATCCCCGGTCCGGGAAGATCCCACGTGCCACGGAGAAGCTAAGCCCGTGTGCCACAACTACTGAGCCTGCGTGCCACAACTACTGAAGCCTGCGCTCTAGAGCCCGTGCTCCGCAACAAGAGAAGCAACCGCAATGAGAAACCCGTGCACCGCAACGAAGAGTAGCCCCCGCTCGCCGCAACTAGAGAAAGCTCGTGCACAGCAATGAAGACCCAACGCAGCCAAAAATAAAAGAAATAAATTAATAGAAACAAAACAAAACAAAGACACGTTCTGCCAAACACAGCTGGGTCAAAAAATCAAGGAGTCATTCTCAGAGGGACATGATTGGGTAAAAACTGTCATTAATCGGTCTTTTCAGATATGTTAGTCCACAAGGACAACAATTGCCTTTAAATACAAAGGACAGTATCAAGCTCAATATTTGCTAAGCAGAGTATCTTTTAATCTTTTACAAGGAAATTTTACCCACTACTGCTAATTATCTTCTTGGTTTACAGGTCTAGAAAAATGAAGTCTGTGATTTTTTTCCTATTCATTTTGGAAACTGCAGTTGCAATCCCGGTAAATATCCTTTCTTCTATTGTTACATCTCTCCTTCCTGATATTCAATTTAGAAATCCTCCATTTAAAAGAAAATGTTCTTCAGCTTGTGCTATTTACTTAGTAGCATGTTAATCATATCACTTGTGAGATGCTTTTGATTTTATATAGCCCTAAATTTTTAAGAAATAAACAAATCAGGGACCACCCTCCCTAAATAAATAAATAAATAAATAAATTAATTAAATGTTCTTATAGAATGGTTTGAAGTTCTCTTTTTTAATTTTTTTATGTTTATTGGCGTATAGTTGATTTACAGTGTTGTGCTAGTTTCAGGCGTACAGCAAAGTGAATCGGTTATACATATACACATGTCCACTCTTTTTTAGATTCTTTTCCCATATAGGCCATTACAGAGTACTGAGTAGAGTTCCCTGTGCTGTACAGTAGGTCCTTATTAGTTATCTATTTTATATATAGTAGTGTGTATATAAAATCAGTCCCAATCTCCCAATTTATCCCTTCCCCACCTTAGCCCCCTGGTAACCATAAGTTTGTTTTCTACATCTGTAACTCTATTTCTGTTTTGTAGATAAATTCATTTTTATTTTAATCAAATTATTTTTTTCCCAAGCAAGGAATGAATGACTAGTAAAAAGGAAATAAGGTACTTTAAAAAAATATATTTCTTGGGAATTCCCTGGTGGTCCAGTGGTTAGGAATCCATGCTTCCACTGCAGGGGGCCCGGGTTCGATCCCTGGTTGGGGAACTAAAATGCCGCAAGCCGTGAGACACAACAAAAAAAAGGTCGACAAAAAATGTATTTCTTTAAGAGCTAACAGGTTCTACAAGATACAAGTACGCAGCTGAAAGTGTTGACTAACAGTCTATTAGCCAGGGAATATGCCCAAATACCAAAGAGAACAGGAAGAAATAAATTCTCCTATGGAAGCTCACCAGGCTAATATGAAAAATCTAAGAAATTAGTATGAGAAATCTTGGAGCAAATACCCACACTCGCCAGCAGCATTTTCTTCAAGATCAATACATACTGGCTGAGAAATTCTGAGTCTATAATGAAAGCAAGACCCAATAGGCTAAGGACAGGAAATGATATGGTAACCATAAATCAGCTCCTAACTCACACTTGGGGGTACGTCCAAGCAAACATGCTGAAAGCAGACAGGACCAGAACTTTCTTTTCTTCACAGCCAGATATACTAGCCCCACCATTTACACTGCAATAAATCAGCCACACGCAAATCAGATCATCTGAGACATGTCAGCAGCCTCAAAATACCTGAAAGTTGTCTTTGTTGATTTAATGGGACCGTAGCTTGGACGATCATTTGGATATCTCCCAAAGCATCCGTATCATCCTTAATCAGACTAAAGGATTTGTGCCATTTTTTCCTTTTCACCAAATGGATGAATCAACCTCCCTGAAATAAACAAAGCAATTTATCTCTTGTTCCTTCTCTCCTTCCCTCTCTACTACGTCTAAGAGTCTGTCCTTGCTTTTGTTGTTGTTTAAAGATTTATTTATTATTTATTTATATATTTTATTTATTTTTGACTGCGTCGGGTCTCAGTTGCAGCACGCGGGATCTTTCTTTGTGGTGCATGGGCTTCTCTCTAGTTGTGGCGTGCAGGTTTTCTCTTCACTAGTTGTGTGGTGCGCGAGCTCCAGGACACGGGGGCTCTGTAGTTTGCGGCACACGGGCTCTAGGTGAGGCGTGTGAGCTCAGTAGTTGCTACACGCAGGCTTAGTTGCCCCGCAGCATGTGGGATCTTAGTTCCCTGAGCAGGGATCGAACACGTGTACTCTGCATTGTAAGGCAAATTCTTTACAACTGGACCACCAGGGAAGTCCCTGTCCTTGTTTTTTGGAAAGCTTCTGGTTGACAGATGTGTCAGCAAGGATAAACACCATGCCACCCAGACCAAGTAGTTCTTAGAAAAAAGAATTTGTGAGCACTGCTAAGAATCATGCTTAAGCAACGAGGAGCTACTCCAGCTGTAATTATAAATTCTCCTCTGAAATTACAGAAGTGGAATAATTAATATGTTCAGCACAGAAAGAAGTTCCCACAGGACCATTGTTTTCTCTTGAAAATGCGGTTTGCCCTTGCAGCTGTTGCCACTATGTAAACAAGCATCAAAAGGGTCTTTGAACTAAATGTTTGAATGACACGCCTGCATATAGACATGTTCCAGATGTTTCCCTGCTAGGAAAATTTTTTTCATAGACTCAGTCCCGTGTTAAAAAACTAAGTATCGGGCTTCCCTGGTGGTGCAGTGGTTGAGAGTCCGCCTGCCGATGCAGGGGACACGGGTTCGTGCCCCGGTCCGGGAGGATCCCACATGCCACGGAGTGGCTGGGCCCGTGAGCCATGGTCGCTGAGCCTGCACGTCCGGAGCCTGTGCTCCGCAGCGGGAGAGGCCACAGCAGTGACAGGCCTGCGTACCGCAAAAAAAAAAAAAAAAAACTAAGTAGCTTCTCAAAGGATATACCTGTTAAAAATCTTGTATCATTTTCCCTGCCTGCCTGAATTCTCCAGAAATAAGTGAGTTCTGTATGGTTCGGAGAAACCACACAGATTTCCAGAGGGTATGTTGTTACATGTGGAGAGAATAATGAAACAGAATTTCACTTTCTGAAAATTTCTGGAAGATAAGCTGCTGTGTTTCTGAAAGATAAGCTGTTGCCTTTCTTCCAGCTTGCTGAGGGGGAGTGGAGGAAGAAGGATGCAGAGACAGGGAGCAGTTCTCCATTAATAAGCAGAAAGTCTCCTCCACTATTGTCCTCCATCAGGCCCCTGCCAGCAACTTGCCAAACTGGCCACTGTTCTTTCTCCATGCTCCTCTTAAAAATGGCTTCTCTGGAAATTTTTTCAAATATGATTATTCCTTTTAGTTGAAAAGGTAATAAGAAGCAAGAGAAGAAACCACATCTAAAAAAAATCCTGGGGGTGGAGGGATGAACTGGGAGATTGGGACTGACATATATACACGACTATGTATAAAATAGGTAACTAATGAGAACCTACTGTAGAGCACAGGGAACTCTACTCAGTGCTCTGTGGTGACCTAAATGGGAAGGAAATCTTAAAAAGAGTGGATATATGTATACGTATTCACTTTGCTGCGCAGCAGAAACTAACACAACATTGTAAAGCAACTATACTCCAATAAAAATTAATAAAACAATATAGGGCTTCCCCAGCAGTCCAGTGGTTAAGACTCTGCCTTCCAATGTAGAAGGCGTGGGTTTGATCCCTGGTCAGGGAAATAAGATCTCACATGCTGTGGGGTGTGGCCAAAAACTAACTAACTAAATAAATAATAGAATAGAATAGAATAGAATAGAATAGAATAAAATAGATAACCAACAAGGACCTACTGTATAGCACAGGAAACTCTGCTCAATATTATGTAACAACCTAAATGGGAAAAGAATTTGAAAAAGAATAGACACATGTATATGTATAACTGAATCACTTTGCTGTACACCTGAAACTAACACAACATTGTTAATCAACTATACTCCAATATGAAATAAAAACTTTAAAAAAGTAATTTATATTTCACTTTAAAATTAAATCAATCAATAAAATCCTGTACTCCATGACTTTCTTTACACTATATAATCAGCACTACAGGACCTGGTAATGGAGTAAAGACAAGTCAATTCAAATAAAACCTGAGTTTTATACTTATACCTGGACCTGTCTGACATGAGTGTTCACAGTATCTCTCTAATAAAGATCTGTGATGAATACCTGCCTAAGATATCAGACAGTTCATATTATTACCACTGTGTGATATTACTACTAGCTATAGTAATTTTTCACTTGGGTTACCCCTTAAAATTCACAAAATGTCTTGTATACATAGCCTTACCTTGATATTTCTGCTCACCTCACCTTGAGAGATGAGAGAGTACAGATGAACAATTTGTCAAACCACCACACATAGTAAATAGCAGAGTCAAGACTTGAAGGAAGGTCTCTTATCTCTACGTCCAGTTGTTCAACTTCTCCATCATGTATCACCGCCCAGCTCTTCATCTATGCCTCCAGTCTTGCTAGAAATAGAGCTATTCCTGTAAAGGAAATAATACTCCATAGCTGTTCAGCCCTACTAGACTTGGTGTCCTGTTTCATACAGTTTTTCAATTAGTTCAAGATTAAATTATTTTTTTACTACATGATTTCCTGATGAATATAAGACTGATAGAGTTAGGAAAGTACGCAAATATTGAATAAAGGGTTTATAACTTTTCCTGCTAATTATCAGTGAGTACTTAAAAGTTAATTTAAGAAAATGCACAGTGCTATAGCCTATGGTTAATTTGATTTCAACTTTATGCTAAACAACATTTTTCAAAATTATAAAGTACAAACGCTTTGTAAAAGTTTGAAAAACACAGAAAATAATTCCAAAAATCAAAGGTTGCTATTATTGAAATCATTTTGGCCCTATCTTCCCCCATTCTCTGCATATATAACTTTTTCTTCATCACGATTGGGATTTTGTTTTCACTTAAGATTATATTCTGACTATTTGCTTGTATCTTTAAAAATTCTAGAGAATATCTTTTAACTGATGTATAAATGAAATATATTACTACTAACAATGATGACAAGAAAAAAGTAGCTAGAAATTTTTAACATTTAGGCATGAATAACAAACCAGTTTTTAATTTTTTTCAGACACAAGCAAGGTTCCTATCTGATCATTCCAACCCAACTGCTGATTCCTTGAGTTCCTTCCAACAGGCTGAAATGTTGGTAACATCTGAGCACACTGCAATCCCCACTGTAAGGGCTGAAGATGCAGAAAATGAAACTGAAGTATCCATAGAAGACCATCCCACTCATAAGGTAAAAGTAACATGGTTATACTAGTACAGACTTTTGTCTCTCAAGGTCTCAATTCTAAAGCATTGTCAAAGAGACTACCTGATTCACTCTAAGTTTAATTTTTTTAAGATGATGATCACATCAACTGCCTCCAATCTCTAACAGAATTGTGAGGATTAATGAGTTTTACTTCTTGGGTTGAAGTGCTACATAACTGTTTTATTTCAAAAAATTCAAGTTCAGGTTAAACTTGTAGCTATCGAATGTGAAGAACATCAAAAGTAAGTTTATAAGACATTATGTGAAGAAAAAGAATGAAGAAATATTCAATGTCGGCTTATGAATTGTAAATATGATGTAGATATGACATAATCATTTGTTTCAAGGATAAACTTTTTTCTTTTTAGCCTGAAAAATCTTCAGTGCTAAAGTCAGAGGAGGAAAACCATGACCAGTCAGCAGATCAGGACCAGAGTTACAGCCAACACCCGGGATTACAGGATGAAGAGAAAAGTGAAAGTGACTTAATTGAGAATTTGGAGTATACACCAACTGAAGGTACACTGGACCTTAAAGAAGATATGAGTGAGCCTCCAAAGGAAAAGCTCCCCGAGAGATTCCTTGGTCATGATGTTAGTCCCACTGTAGATTCTAATCAACAAGAAAGCATCACAGAGACAGAGGAAAACCAAGAACCACCTATAAATGACCCACATCCTCAGTTGAACGGGAGCAGCAAACAGAGTCAAGACCTAAGTGTTCAAGGAAACCAAGAGCAGGGTCCAAACATCCCAAATGGAGATGAGGAAGAGTCAGGTAAAATTGGTACCCACAATGATAACCAAGAAAGGGAGAGAGAAGTTCCCGAGCAGCATTCTACCAGCAATCAGGAAGAAGACAGTACACGGTCTGATGGTATTTTGGAAGAGTCCTATCAACCAACTCAAGTAAGCAAGATGCAGAAAGATGAATTTGAACAGGGCGGTCAAGAACAAGAAGAGGAAAACTCTAATGCAGAGATGGAAGAGGAAACTGCATCAAAAATCAGTAAGCCCAATCAAGATAAAGAATGGCAGAGCCGAGAAGCACAGCCTGGCCTTGAAGTTATCAGCAACCATGAGGAGATGGACAAAAAGACTCTTTCTGAGCCTTTGCTGGTGGAGCCTACGGATGGTAACATCATGCCCAGAAATCATGGGACTGATGATGACGGTGACGATGGCCCCAGGCACAATGCGAGTGAGGAGTACTTCAACCCAAGCGAGGCTTTCCTGGAGAATGAAAGAGCTCAATCCAATTACTATCACATTAACTATGAGGAGCAAAGAGAAAAAGCACGTGAGAATGAGAATGTAGATACCAGCGAACCTGTAGAAAACCGAGGGGTGAGATGGTTTACAATGATGCTTGTCCGATAAAGTGGTTAGCTTTTCAAACAATAGCCATGACCTTTCTCTGTGCTCCTGCAATCCCTTGTGCTCATCTCTTAGTACGTTATTAAAATATATTATAATTATTTATTTTTCTCTACATCTCCATCATTAGTCTGAAAATGCCTGTTTTATTTGGGTTCCCCTAGAAGCATATCCTGGATTTTAGTGCAGTTTGTTTGAGAAGTTCAGGGAACAAAGGAAGCTAATCAATGGTACATAATTAAAGCCATGGAAAGCACATTCCTCTGAATTAGCCCCTTTGGAGAGTGAGGGACCTATGGCTTTTATAGAAGCTGAGGATTACTAGGAGAGGTGTGAATTCCCCAGCACTTCCAGTCTGTCCTTGGGCAGGCCATATAGAGTGTCGTGGTTTTCCAGGCACAGAGATGCAGATACCGGCAGTTGAACGTCCCTGGCACTAACTAGAGTGGTAAATTCTGATAGATAAGAGGGATGGGAGGCATCACAACTGCTGCTCTCATGCCTTGATAGCAGGTGCCAGGTCATAGTCAAGTTGATCACCAATGTCTAGCAAAATGCCTCTAACATAATAACGTAAGAGATCCAGCAATGTTTATTGATTTAGCTATAAAGGCAAAGAACAAAGACTTCAGCTACAGCTTTTTGAAGCAAACACACACCAAAATGATAATCGGGAAACAGCAACAGGGTGAGGGAAGGGAAGAAACATATTGCAATTTGGTTGTTTAATCATTTGGAGCTTTCATGCAAAACTCTGGCAGCCACCCACCAGGAGCACGTAGCACAGCTTTTGGTGGGCAAGGTGAATACTAACTTCGATTCCTGAGAACTCTGCTGCCATTCTAAGGCAGGAGTTTTCTTACATTTTAGAAACCTCGTAAGAAACGTTTCCCAATAGCGTCACAGAGATTACTAATGTAATCATGTCTTAACTATAGAATCACATGGTAATACCACATTTCTACTGTTTTCCCAAACCAAAGGGGAGGTTCCAACTTCGCTTCTGATGTTAGTTCCAATGTTTATTGGGTAATCCCCAGAGATATAGCACTGAACCCAGTTCATAAAGATAGAAATGGCTCCTGTTCTCAGAGGGTTACTGTCTATTTCCACGGCTGCGGCTGGTGTCTTCTCCTTCTGAGATCTGAAACGATCGGAGTATGAAAAACTCTGTGAAGGTACGCACAGTGGAAATATAAATTATGTAAAGGCTTTCCCTAAAATAGACTTCAACTTCTGCTCTTGTTATTATAAAGGCCAAGAAAGCAGAAAGCTCACTGAATGAAGATGATCGTTCAACTGAAGGCAACACAAGGGTGCACAGTGTCGGTGAGTATGGGCTAAGCAAGCAGTCTGTGACTATATGAGGAGAGAGACGGAATAGGCTATGTTGCGCTATCCCCACGCCATCATCTGTGACTACTGCACAGAATTTTTCCTCTCCCCATTCCTCCCCAAGGAAATGCTCCCATAAATTGTTGACATTCTCGTGTGCACATTTGATCTACAACTGTGGTAACTGTGTTTACAAACTGGAAATCCGGTTGCAATGTTACTGCAAAAGCTAGAATTCTTTTTCTCTAAGTCCTTTTGCTTCGAAGAAGAAAAATTGATTCTACCTTATTTACACTCAAATCCATAACTTAGAATTGAGATCTCATATTTAATAAAGACCTAATTTTTTTTTTTTTTTTTTTTTGCGGTACGCGGGCCTCTCACTGTTGTGGCCTCTCCCATTGCGGAGCACAGGCTCCGGACGCACAGGCTCAGCGGCCATGGCTCACGGGCCCAGCCACTTTGCGGCATGTGGGATCTTCCTGGACTGGGGCACGAACCTGTGTCCCCTGCATCGGCAGGCGGACTCTCAACCACTGCACCATCAGGGAAGCCCCCAAAACCTAATTCTTAATCACATACACCAATCACAAAATTTTGAATTTCAACCATAAAAATTCTCATGGCTTATTTAACTTTTGGCCAACTTGCACAGCACTGCTCTGTAGACGTCAGACTATGACCATTGCCGGCAGGTCAAGAAAAGTTGTTTGTTCTTTTTAGATCCCCAATCCAAACTGCAAAGAAATCTAGACTATTATGCAATATAGTCTGGAGCCAGAGGGTCCCACCTGAAAATTAACGCGTCTATTAAAAAGGCTTCTAATGTTTTCCCAAATTTTCTCTTAGTCATGGAAATGGAACTGTCTGGATGAATTTGAGTTTACGTACTCACTTTAGCTTTGTCCATGTTTCCTGTCTAAACTTTTCTGTTAGATTCTTGCATGAGCTTCCAGTGTAAAAGAGGACACGTCTGCAAGACTGATCAACAGGGAAAACCCCACTGTGCTTGCCAAGATCCAGCGACTTGTCCTCCTACAAAACTCCTTGACCAAGTAAGGCTTCTACAAAATGGTCTTTAAGGGACATCAAACAGTTAGTGATTTGAATGAAAGTAATTTGCAGTTGAAATCTTTTGTTAAAGAGAAAAGTGAATGCCCAGGTTATCATCTAATATTTAAACAACAGTCAATAGAAACAGTAGTTCATTAGACTTTAAGGAACAGAGTGTTTTCCCAATGAACATCCCCAAGCCTGAGGTTTTTCTCCTACTTGTCTTTCTTAGGTTTGCGGCACTGACAATCAGACCTACGCCAGCTCCTGCCATCTCTTTGCTACTAAGTGCAGATTGGAGGGGACCAAAAAGGGGCACCAACTGCAGCTAGATTACTTTGGAGCCTGCAAATGTAAGAGTCTAACCACCACTGCTGAAAGTGTTTTGGATGAATCTGAATTATATACATATATATAGGTACTCATATATATGCAGGCGACAATAGCAAAAAGTTAATGTAGTTCTGAATCCAGGCTGCACATTAAAATAACTGGGAAGACTTTTTTAAAAATTAGAAGAATAATGTCCAGGCTTTAACTGTAAGAGATTCTGATTTAATTGGACTGGGTTGGAACCTTGGCATTGTTTTTTCACTTGTTTTCAAAGTAACCAAGACAATTCTAATGTGCAGTCAGCGTTCAGAACCACTATGATAATGTTATCCGCTTAATAACTGAGATGAATCATTGGAATTTTGTTAAATTAGTCGTCCTCTTCCAAAAGCGAAGCCTTTGCCAAGAAGTTTTAGTGACAGCATAGTCCTCCAGAAGTTTTTGAAATTGTCTTCCTTCCCCAGGATACTCTCAATTGTGTTTGGATCTCCTGGTCGCTAAGTGATTCTCCACATTAGCAGTGCTCACTAACCTCTCCTGTCTTTCCAGACACATGAGAGGATTCCGTTTCTCAGCCCCCTTGATGTTAGATGCAGCCATATGAGTTGCTTTGTCCAGTGAAATGCGAGCAAAAGTCATCCATGGGAGCTCTGGACAGAGCATTTAAGAGCTGTGTATGGCTCTCCATGCCGTCTTCACCTCGTGTTGAGATGATGCTGAATGGCGGTGTCTCCCCCATCCTGAGCCCCAGAGAGACAGAGGAGCAGAGCTCTCCTGCCAACTTACAGGGGACATGCAGCAGGATGGAGAGATAAACGTGTGATGTGATGTACGACATACTAGTCAACACTGCTGTATATGGTATATTTGAAAGTTGCTAAGAGAGTAGATCCTGACAGTTCTCACCACAAGGAAATAAAAAACTCAAGTTAACTATATGAGGTTACAAATGTTTAACTAAACTAATGATTACTGTGGTAATCATTACACAATATATGGATGTCAAGTCATTATGCTGCACACCTTAAACTTACAGTGTGGTATGTCAGTTATATTTCAATAAACCTGAAAAATATGTTTGTTCCTTTAAGCCACTGAGATTTAACATTATTTCCACAGTATAAGCTAACTGCTGCCTTTTCTCCTAATAAATAGCTCTTGTGACCTCCACCTCTGAATTCCAACTCTCTGATTCTAGAGTAGTGGTTCTCAGCCCTGGCTGCACATCACAATTGCTTCTGGAGCCTTTTAAAACACCCTGATGCCCAGGCTCCACCCAGATCAATCAAATCAGGATTTCTTTGAAAGGAAGCTGGCATCTGGTATGTTTTTAAAACACTCCTGGCAATTCTGCTATGGTGCCAGGGTTAAGGACCACTGTTGTGATGGAGGGGCAGTGAGGATGCTGTCAGTCACCGGAAGTTGTCAAGCATCCTGTTATGAGGACTTTCCTTGGGACCGGAGTAAGACCCCCAAATTAAAATCAATTTACTTTCTGCCTGGAACAGCTATTCCTGCTTGTACGGACTTTGAAGTGAACCAGTTTCCTCTAAGGATGAGAGACTGGCTCAAGAATATCCTCATGCAGCTTTATGAACCTAACCCTGAGCACGCTGGATATCTAAATGAGAAGCAGAGAAATAAAGTAAGTTATCCACGGCCAGCTACCTAAGCGTCTGTCTACAGAGCTTGAGGAAAAAAGCGTCAGGGGACGGGGCGGGGTGGAGGGGGAGGGGTATATCAGCCCTTCCTCTGCATATCAGAAACCCCACCTAGTTAACACCCATGGATTAACAGAATAGTAGTGGTCATTATTCACGCCTCAAAGCTTGGGACACAGCCAAACCACCCGATTTGTACAGGCAGGGCAGGGGCCTGAGTAAGAGCTCTTGAACTCATTCCTAGAGCAAACTCTGTTGACCAAAATGAACCTCAGTTCAGCATTTATATGTTCAGGCCCAGGCATATTATTTAAATCTAAACATGTTTTTTGCCTTTATAGGCCAGACATAGATTTATGATATAAGGGAAATCCATTATTAACAATGTCAGTAATATATTAAGATTAAAAAGTGCAGAATATTAATCCTAGAAGTTCCCAGGGAAAATTCATTCATCAGATAGTTATTGAGTGTATACCAGGTACCTGGAATTGATTTACATGCTGGAAATACAGCAAGGGACCAAACAAAAATCTCTGCCTTCATGAGCCTACATTCTAGGCAAAGAGATGATATATACTTATATATACATGTATGCAAGTATGAACATACATGCAAATGTATAAATACATGAAAATAAACATTTATGCAAATATGTTATGTCAGGTGGCATGAAACATGCTATAAAGAAAAAAATAAAACATGTAGGAGGGTGTGCATTAACTGTGTCAAATGCTGTTTACAGGTTGTTAAGATGGGGACTGAGAGTTGGCCCCTGATTTGGCACATGACAGTCATAGTTGACCATGACAGGAGTTGTTTTTGCAAGAGAAAAGCCTGAATGGATAGGGTTCGAAAGAGAATAGGAGGAATGATGTAAAAGCAGCAAGTAGAGAAGACACTTTGCTGTAAAGGGGAAAAGTGAAATGGGTGGCAGGTGGACAGGAATGTGAGTTCAAGGGTCGTATCTACCAGCGGGAGGTGACAGAGGATGTTTGTATGCCTCTGGAAATAATCCAGTAAAGAAGGAAGGGTGCCCAACTGCCACAGGGTATTCTTGAGTAGATGAGAAGGGGTGAGCTTCTGAGCACAAGTGAGCGGCTGGGCTTAGTAGATGAGGAGCGAAGGAATTTCACGCATGGTGACAAGGAGGGAAATTGGTAGATGTGTTCATGAGAACAAGTAGAAGTTCTGTTCTGATTGCTTTCAGTTACTCAGTGCACTAATTGGTAACGTCACAAGCCGGTAGTTTTATATGCATTGCCCCTAAATAATTTCTATCCTCTCTCTTTAACAACACATTGCCACAGACAGCCTTGAGAGCATTAGATACAAAACAGGGAAATTTCAATAGGGGTGTCAAGCAGCATCATGCCAGGGCTGACCTGAGCCGCAGCAGGCACTGGATGGAAATACATAAAGGATTAAGAATGGAGTATGCCAGGACTTCCCCGGTGGTCCAGGGGTAAAGAACCGAATCCGTCTTCCAATGCAGGGGACGCAGGTTTGATCCCCGGTCAGGGAACTAAGATCCCACATGCCACGGTGCAACTAAGCCCGCGCGCCACAACTACTGAGCTCACACGCCTCAACTAGAGCCCGAGTGCCGCAAACTACAGAGCCCATGCACCCTGGAACTGGCACGCCACAGCTGCAGAGCCCACGCCACAGCTAGAGAGAAGCCTGCGTACCACAACGAAGAGCCCACGTGCCTCAACTAAGACCTGATGCAGCCAAAAATAAGTTTAATTAATTAATAATAATAAAAAAAAAAGAATGGAGTATGCCAGTGGGGAAGAACAGAACTTTTCACCAACAAATGAACAATTTTGTCTAGGTCCGTTCAGCCCTTTTCATTAAAACCTTTTCATAGTTTTAAGAAATATGAGGAACATCACTTGGTTAAAAGATCAAACAAAGTCTTAAATTTCTTCTGAAAACCCCAGGGTTTTTTAAATGTTAGCTGTTATTCTATGCAGAAAGCTGTAGTGTTGATTAGAAGGCATGTAATTTGTTCTCAAATAACATTCTGGGTTTGTTTTCCTCTGTCATGTGAGGAATACTCTTCAAGTAAAGTTTAGCAAGTGATAATTCCATTACACTTGTCTGATTCTCTAATGATCATCTCCCTTCCTAATCTCAGGTCAAGAAAATTTACCTGGATGAAAAGAGACTCCTGGCTGGGGACCACTCGCTTGACCTTCTCTTAAGAGACTTTAAGAAAAACTACCACATGTATGTGTATCCGGTACACTGGCAGTTCAGTGAGCTGGATCAACATCCTAGGGACAGGTAAACACTTTCCACCTTCCCGTTAACTAGGTCATCTCCCTGATACAATGTCTAGTTATCTGTACCCAAGAATTCTAAACAGATTTACGAAACTTCCGAGTTCCATTTTAGAACACAGAAATGTCAAGCAAATACGGTTATGAGTCTAAACACAAAGCTGCTTTGAGGGACTTCCCTGGCCGTCCAGTGCTTAAAATTTCGCCTTCCAATGCAGGGGGTGTGGGTTTGATCCCTGGGCAGGGAGCTAAGATCCCACATGCCTCGCGGCCATAAAACCAAAACATACAACAGAAGCAATATTGTAACAAATTCAATAAAGACTTTAAAAATGGTCCACATCCAAAAAATTTAAGAAAAAAAGAAAAGTGCTGCTTTGACCATAACAGAATATGGCCACAATTCCACAAGCTCCCAAGTTTCCATGTTAGGGTTCAGCCTCCCGAGAGGCTCTTTCCACTCTTCCTCATTCTTGATCCTAAATTCTGAAGCTAATCTGATTGGCCCCAGTTGGATTAAGCACCTACGTCTGGAATGATCCGGTACGGCCAGTGGTAAGAGCCAGGTTGTATAAACATGATTGTTGGGATGCAGCCCTATAAATTTAGGGTGGAGGGACGAGAGTTCCTAGGGAAGAAGGAAACCTTATGAACTGACATCCCAAAAGCTGTCTGTCTTACCCACAGATTATTTATTTCATTTGTAGCTCTTCATGAACGCACGCCTTATTTGCCGTCCTCAGCAGCCTTGGGGAAGAAAAATGCCCTTGGTGGTCGTAAGAGTTGGCTCTTCATACACAAGTTAGTAACCCAGTTAATTGGCTGCCATTTATCTCATTGCAGGGTCTTGACCCACTCTGAGCTCGCTCCTTTGCGGGCATCTCTGGTGCCCCTGGAACACTGCATAACGCGCTTCTTTGAAGAGTGTGACCCCAACAAGGATAAGCACATCACCCTGGAGGAGTGGGGTCACTGCTTTGAAATTAAAGAAGGTAAATTCATCATCAGCCCAGGGAGGGGGGTGTCCTCTTCTCCAGATAAGCCCTAAGCCTGCAGCCCTCATAGACAGGTCCTGCTGTGTGTTCAAATTGAAACCTAGAGACCACAAGGTGGCAGACTGCAAGGTTATTTCTTACTCCCTTTATGATCTCTGTTTCAAAGTGTAGCAAGGGTAAATATTTAAGGGGTAACTGCACTGAGGTCTCAGAAATTGGCTAAGCCTAAGAAAGTGATGTGAATCCAGAGAGCTGCACCAAATCTCCGAAGGCTACCTTTCTACGGAAGGAAGGAAGGACTTTATATCCTTCCTTAACCTGAGTATTGGGCCAAACTTTAAAAAAATCACATGTGAAGAGTAAAACAGCAAGCTTGATCCTGAAAATGGGAGATGCCAGAAGAATCTTAGAATTGATTACCAACACACTAAAGATTGTCACCTGTTGTGCCCAGGTGTTATTCCTTTAATCCAAAAGGAATTCCCCTGCAGCGGAGGAATTTAAATTTAGACATTTGTTTTGCTAGGTTATGTCTTAATGTACTTCCTTTTCTTTTCCTAAGTTACAGTTGATTTTTATGAGCAAGGCTGTTTTTTAATAATCAAGATATGAAAGGTGTTCAAACAATGAGCAATCAAAACTGCTCACAGAATGTAAATCAACAATGAACATCAAATCTCTAAAGCAGAGGTTTTACCCATGTGTTCACGACATATGTATACGTAGGATTACTATGCAGCCAAGAAATAAAGAAACGTAAGTTCATCAAAGGTCAGAGTTTCCCCAAAAGAGGTAACTTGTGTGAACTTCACTCTAAAAATATTCTTTATGCATATGTATGATGGCTTGAAATTGGAAAGAAAGAGTTGGAATATGAGGATTTAGTTATTTACTGATAAATAGATAAGCAGAAAAGGTCCTTTTCCTCTACAGTGTTATTCTGTGAAATAAGTACAACTGCAATGAGCAAAGAATGAATCTTTTTGTAAGCACCTAGTTCTGTGTATTAGTTGTCCATTTCTGCACAAGAAATTACCTTAAAGATTAGAAGCTTAAAATCTCTCTCAACGTTTCTGAGGATTAGGAATCTGGGAGGACCTCACCTGGATGGATCTGCCTTAGGATCTGCTCTAAGCTCACTTACATGGCTATTGGTAGGAGGCTTCATTTCCTAACCATGTGGTCCTTTGCATGGTGCTTCTCATAACATGGTGTCTGGTTTCCTCCAGAGCAAGTGATCAGAGACAGAGATAGAAAGAGAGAGTCCAAGACAGAAGCCGCAGTTCCCTGTAGGACTAATCTCAGAAGTGACATATTTCTGCCATATTCTGTTTGTCACACAGTCTAACCCTGCTACAATGTGGGGGGAGACCACAGGAGATGGGGATCATTGGGGGCCAGAGTGGAGACTGTCGGACCCCATACTGTTTACATCCTATTAACATCAATAGGAAATTAACAGGCAATTAAGACCCAGTCTCATGCAAATAATGCCAATTTCCTTTCTAACACCTATTCTATAAGCACAGTACTTACAAATTCATATACATCCCTAAAAATAGCTAACAATGTTTTTTCCAATTCCCATGTTGAAAAGATAAAATGTACCCAAGGACAGCTGCCCCGACCCCCCCCCTCCACCATTATCAAGAAAAAAACTTAGCTGGGACAGGACATATTTATGTATGCCCTTTTATATGGCACATGATTTTAAAGGAGTGATCCAAAGGCAAATTTAAAGAGAGGCCATTTAAGGAAACCAGTTGCACTTCACTGTTCCTTTCAAAATTTCTGGCAGCTCTTCAGCATATGAGCCTACTCAGGCCCTGTGCTGGGGGGTTGTCTGGGAGAAGCAGGAAGGGCTTAAATTCTGTGACTCGCAAAGCTCCTAACGTTCTTGTTTGTTCACTGTGGTTTGGCCATGATTACATTTTGAAGAAGGGAAACAATTATCACACAATAAGCCAGCAAAGCAGATATTAAATATTCAGTCAGGACATGGAAACAAGTTACTGCTTTGGGATTCAGCTAGGGAGAGAAAAAAAATGTCTATCTGTAAGCATACAAATGTATTCCCTCAGGACGGAGAAATCCACAGGACAAGATAAATTGTAGCCAGTGTTGTCCTGAATTTTAACCTCCTTTGCTCTGAACTAGATGTGCTCAAATATTCCAGCTCTGTTATTAACTAGCTATGAAAATTAGGGCATGCCACTCATCCTCAGCAAGTCTCATTCTCCTTGTGTGTAAAAATGGGATTCAATTACGAGGTGAAGGAGTCTTATTTATTTAGTGCCTATGACATACTGTGGATTAACATATATCCACATTAATCTTTAGGAAAACCTTTCAAGCTAGACGAACAGAGGAAATAAGTCACATCATGCAGGTCCTACTAAGCCAGTTAAAGACATTATCCTCAGAGTACTGGAGGATGCCAAAAGGGTTTTTAACAAGGGAGTGATTTCACTGGATTTGTACTTAAGAAAGATTCTTTTGGTTACACTGTGGATAAGCCAGAGAACTGTTGTGGTGAACCCAGGCAAAAGTTGATGAGAACCTGAATTAGGGCAGTTATAGTAGGGAAAAAGAAAAGTAAACATATTCCAATATATTTTAAAATATCAATATATTCAAGATATAGTTGAGAATATAAACATATTCAAGATGTACAGTATGCAGAAATAATAAGACAGTGTTTCATAGGAAATACGTGGAGGCAGGAAGCAGGCAGTTAGGTTGAGAGGAAGAGAAGTACAATGCCTAGGTTCCTGGCACAGGCCAGGCAGGGTGAGGAGAGGTACCTTCCACTGAGACAGAAAACACAAGAACAGAAGCAGGTTTGGGGGGAAAAGATAAATTCCATCTGGGACACATTAAATTTTGAAGTCGCTGGGTGACAACGTACAGCTGATAGTTGAGGGACTTCCCTGGGGGTCCAGTGGTTAAGATTCTGCACTTGCAATGCAAGTGGCGGGGGTTTGACCCCTGGTCAGGGAGCTAAGAGCCCACAGGCTGTGCAGCACTGCCAAGAAAATAAAAATGAAAAAAAAGATAGTTGAATATATGGGCCTGCTTTTCAAGACAGAATTTAGGAATTGAAATACATATGTGGGGACTGTGAGCATACAGAAAATAATTGATACCAGGGAAGGAAATTAATTTTCTTAGGAAAATGTGCTGAGTTACATGGAAAAGGGTTTGGGGTTGAATACCAAGGAACAACATCTAGATGATGGATACAGGAGGAAGAAGGAGTACATGAAGCAGAATGAAAAGTCTCCTGAAAGAAAAAAGGAAAGAGGATAGGGGGCTTCCCTGGTGGCGCAGTGGTTGAGAGTCCGCCTGCCGATGCAGGGGACGCGCGTTCGTGGCCCGGTCCGGGAAGATCCCACATGCCGCAGAGCGGCTGGGCCCGTGAGCCATGGCCGCTGAGCCTGCGCATCCGGAGCCTGTGCTCCGGCAACGGGAGAGGCCACAACAGTGAGAGGCCCGCGTAATGCAGGAAAAAAAAAAAAAAAGAGGATAGTGCCATATCTAAGGAGGTGTTTCAAAGAGGAGGAAGAGATCACAGTGCTAAATGCTGCTGAGATGTCAAGTAAGGTAAAAGACTGAGAATATTCATTGGACGTAGAAATAAGGATACCCTGGATGGCCTTGGAAGAGCAGTTTTTGTGGAAAGGTAGAGATGGAAGCAAGACACATAAGAAAGAAGAGGAGATAAGAAAGGCTAAAGAGTGAAGGTTTGAAAGCAGGAATGAGCTAGAGAGGGATATAGAGTTGAGGGAAGCATTTTTGAGAATATAAGAGGCTTGAGCTCTTATCATTTATTCATGCATTCATTCCTTCAACAAGTCTTTACTGGTGGTCTACATAGTACCAGGCACTGTTCTTAAGGCTGGATATGCAGCATATTTAAACATTAATAGGAAGGGCCCGTTAAAAAAAAAAAAAAAGGAAAGATTGAGGATATAAGAAAAAAAGAGGAAAATAGGGGAGAATTCTGAGATCAGAAGAGATCCTGAGCACAGGCAGAGGATTAGCCTCCAAGTCAACAGGAGGGACATCTCTCATCTGAACAGAAAGAAGACAGCAAGATGGCGGAGTAGAAGGACGTGCCCTCACTCGCTCATGCAAGAGCACTGGAATCACAACTAACTGCTGAACAATCATCGACAGGAAGGCACTGGAACCCACCAAAAAATATACACCACATCCACAGACAAAGGAGAAGCTGCAATGAGACAGCAGCAGGGGCACAATCATGATAAAATCAAATCCCATAACTGCTGGGTGCGTGACTCAAACTGGAGAACAATTATACCACAGAAGTCCACCCACTGGAGTGAAGGTGCTGAGCCCCATGTCAGGCTTCCCAACCTGGGGGTCCAGCGACAGGAGGAGGAATTCCCAGAGAATCAGACTTTGAAGGCTAGTGGGATTTGATTGCAGGACTTCAACAGGTGTGGGGGAAACAGAGACTCCACTCTTGGAGGGCACACACAAAGTAGTGTGCACATTGGGACCCAGGGGAAGGAGCAGTGACCCCAGAGGAGACTGAACCAGACCTACCTGCTAGTGTTGGAGGGTCTTCTGCAGAGGCGGGGGGCAGCGGTGGGTCACCACAGGGACAAGGACACTGGCAGCAGAAGTTCTGGGAAGTACTCCTAGGCGTGAGCCCTCCCAGAGTCTGCTATTAGCCCCACCAAAGGGCCTGTAGCCTCCAGTGCAGGGGTCACCTCAGGCCAAACAACCAACAAGGAGGGAACTCATCCCCACCCATCAGCAGACAAGCGGATTAAAGTTTTTCTGAGCTCTGCCCACCAGAGCAACACCCAGCTCTACCTACCACCAGTCCCTCCCATCAGGAAGCCTGCACAAGCCTCTTAGGTAGCCTCATCCACCAGAGGGTAGACAGCAGAAGCAAGAACTACAATCCTGCAGCCTGTGGAATGAATACCACATTCACAGAAAGATAGACAAGGTGAAAAGGCAGAGGGCTATGTACCAGATGAATAAACAAGATAAAACCCCAGAAAAACAACTAAATGAACTGGAGATAGGCAACCTTCCAGAAAAAGAATTCAGAATAATGATAGTAAAGATGATCCAGGACCTCGGAAAAAGAATGGAGGCAAAGATCAAGAAGATGAAAGAAATGTTTAACAAAGACCTAGAAGAATTAAAGAATAGACACCTAGAAAAATTAAAGAACAAACCAACGGAGATGAACAATATAATAACTGAAATGAAAAATACACTAGAAGGAATCAATAGCAGAATAACTGAGGCAGAACAATGGATAAGTGACCTGGAAGACAGAATGGTGGAATTCACTGCAATGGAACAGAATAAAGAAAAAAGAACAGAAAGAAATGAAGACAGCCTAAGAGACCTCTGGGACAACATTAAACACACCAGCATTTGCATTATAGGGGTCCCAGAAGGAGACGAGAGAGAGAGAGAGAGAGAGAGAGAGAGAGAGAGAGAGAGGGGACCCGAGAAAATATTTGAAGAGATTATAGTTGAAAACTTCCCTAACATGGGAAAGGAAATAGCCACCCAAGTCCAGGAAGTGCAGAGAGTCCCATACAGGATAAATTCAAGGAGAAACATGCCAAGACACATAGCAATCGAACTGACAAAAATTAAAGACAAAGAAAAATTATTAAAAGCAACAAGGGAAAAATGACAAACAACATACAAGAGAATGTACATAAGGTTAATAACTGATTTCTCAGCAGAAACTCTACAAGCCAGAAGGGAGTGGCACAATATATTCACAGTGATGAAAGGGAAAAACCTACAACCAAGATTACTCTAGCCGGCAAGGATCTCATTCAGATTCGATGGAAAAATCAAAACTTTACAGACAACCAAAAGCTAAGAGAATTCAGCACCACCAGACCAGCTCTACAACAAATGCTAAAGGAACTTCTCTAGGCAGGAAACACAAGAGAAGGAAAAGACCTACAATAGCAAAGCCAAAACAATTAAGAAAATGGTAATAGGAACATACATATCAATAATTAGCTTAAATGTAAATGGATTAAATGCTCCAAAAAAAAGACATAGACTGGCTGATGGATACGAAAGCAAGACCCATATATATGCTGTCTACAAGAGACCCACTTCACACCTAGGGACAAGTACAGACAGAAAGTGAGGGGATGGAAAAAGATATTCCATGCAAATGGAAATCAAAAGAAAGCTGGAGTAGCAATTCTCATTTCAGAAAAATTAAACTTTAAAATAAAGACTATTACAAGAGACAAAGAAGGGCACTATGTAATGATCAAGGGGTCAATCCAAGAAGAAGATAAAACAATTGTAAATATTTATGCATGCAAGATAGGAGCACCTCAATACATAAGGCAAATGCTAACAGCCATAAAAGGGGAAATCGACAGTAGCACAATAGTAGTAGGGGACTTTAACACCCCACGTTCACCAATGGTCAGATCATCCAAAACAAAAATAAATAAGGAAACAGAAGCTTTAAATGACACAATAGACCAGATAGATTTAATTGATATTTATAGGAGATTCCATCCGAAAACAGCAGATAACACTTCCTTCTCAAGTGTACGTGGAACATTCTCCAGGATAGGTCACATCTTGGGTTACAAATCAAGTCTCAGTAAATTTAAGAAAATTGAAATCATATCAAGCATCTTTTCTGACCACAACACTATGAGATTAGAAATCAATTACAGGGAAAAAAACGTAAAAAACACAAACACATGGAGGTTAAACAATACATTACTAAATAACCAAGAGATAACTGAAGAAATCAAAGAGGAAATCAAAAAATACCTAGAGACGAATGACAACAAAAACACGATGATCCAAAACTTTTGGGATGCAGCAAACGCAGTTCTAAGAGGGAAGTTTATAGCAATACAAACCTACCTCAAGAAACAAGAAAAATCTCAAATAAACAATCTAACCTTACACCTAAAGCAATTAGAGAAAGAAGAACAAAACAAGAAAAAACAAGTTAGTAGAAGGAAAGAAATCATAAGGATTAGAGCAGAAATAAATGAAATAGAAACAAAGAAAACAATAGCAAAGATCAATAAAACTAAAAGATGATTCTTTGAGAAGATAAACAAAATTGATAAACCTTTAGCCAGACTTATCAAGAAAAAGAGAGAGAGGACTCAAATCAATGAAATTAGAAATGAAAAAGGAGAAGTTACAACAGACACTGCAGAAATACAAAGCATCATAACAGACTACTACAGGCAACTCTATGCTACTAAAATGGATAATCTGGAAGAAATGGACAAATTCTTAGAAAGGTATAACCTTCCAATACTGAACCAGGAAGAAATAGAAAACATGAACAGACCAATCACAAGTAATGAAATTGAAACTGTGATTAAAAATCTTCCAACAAACAAAAGTCCAAGACCAGATGACTTCACAGGTGAATTCTATCAAACATTTAGAGAAGAGCTAACACCCATCCTTCTCAAACTCTTCCAAACAACTGCAGAGGAAGGAATGCTCCCAAACTCGTTGTACAAGGCCACCATCATCCTGATATTAAAACCAGACAAAGATACTACAAAAAAAGAAAATTACAAACCAATATCACTGATGAATATAGATGCAAAAATCCTCAACAAAATACTAGCAAACGGAATCCAACAGCACATTAAAAGATTCATACACCATGATCAAGGAGGATTTATCCCAGGGATGCAAGGATTCTTCAATGTACACAAATCAATCAATGTGAAAAACCATATTAACCAATTGAAGAATAAAAACCATATGATCATCTCAATAGATGCAGAAAAAAAACTGTTGACAAAATTCAACACCCATTTATGATAAGAACTCTCCAGAAAGTGGGCATTGAGGGAACCTACCTCAACATAATAAAAGCCATATATGACAAACCCACAGCAAACGTCATTCTCAATGGTGAAAAACCGAAAGCATTTCCTCTAAGATCAAGAACAAGACAAGGATGTTCACTCTCGCCACTGTTATTCAACATAGTTTTGGATGTCCTAGCCATGGCAATCAGAGAAGAAAAAGAAATAAAAGGAATCCAAATTGGAAAAGAAGATGTAAAACTGTCACTGTTTGCAGATGACGTGATACTATACATAGAAAATCCTAAAGATGCCACCAGAAAACTACTGGAGCTGATCGATGAATTTGGTAAGGTTCTTCATTGCATTCTTATACACTACCAATAAAAGATCAGAAAGAGAATTTAAGGAAACAATCCCAGTCACCATTGCAACAAAAAGAACAAAATACCTAGGAATAAACCTACCTAAGGAGGTAAAATACCTGTACTCCGAAAACTATAAGACACTGATGAAAGAAATCAAAGATGACACAAACAGATGGAGAGATATAGCATGTTCTTGGACTGGAAGGATCAATATTGTGAAAATGACTATTCTACCCAAAGCATTCTACAGATTGAATGAAATCCCTATCAAATTACCAATGGCGTTTTTTACAGAACTAGAACAAAAAATTTTTTAATTTGTATGGAGACACAAAAGCAATCTTGAGGGGAAAAAAACGGAGCTGGAGGAATCAGACTCACTGACTTCAGACTATACTACAAAGCTACAGTAATCAAGACAATATGTTACTGGCCCAAAAACAGAGATATAGATCAACGGAACAGGATAGAAAGCCCAGAGATAAACCCATGCACCTATGGTCAACTAATCTATGACAAAGGAGGCAAGGATATACAATGGAGAAAAGACAGTCTCTTCAATAAGTGGTGCTGGCAAAACTGGACAGCCACATGTAAAAGAATGAAAGTAGAACATTCCCTAACACCATACACAAAAATAAACTCGAAATTGATTAAAGACCTAAATGTAAGACTGGACACTATGAAACTCTTAGAGGAAAACACAGGAAGAACACTCTTTGACATATATCACAGCAAGATCTTTTTTGGCCCACCTCCTAGAGTAATGGAAAGAAGTGGATATTGAGCTCATGAAGCTCATATCAAAAAAATAAACAAACGAATCAAAAAATGGGCAGAAGACCTAAACAGACATTTCTCCAAAGAAGACATATAGATGGCCAAGAGGCACATGAAAAGCTGCTTAACATCACTAATTATTAGAGAAATGCAAATCAAAACTACAATGAGGTATCACCTCACGCTGGTTAGCATGGGCGTCATCAGAAAATCTACAAACAACAAATGCTGGAGAGGGTGTGGAGAAAAGGGAATCCTCTTGCACTGTTGGTGGGAACGTAAATTGATACAGCCACTATGGAGAACAGTATGGAGTTCCCTTAAAAAACTAAAAATAGAATTACCATGTGATCCAGCAATCCCACTACTGGGCATATACCCTGAGAAAACCATAATTCAAACAGACACATGCACCCCAATGTTCATTGCAGCACTATTTACAATAGCCAGGACATGGAAGCAACCTGAATACCCATCGACAGATGAATGGATAAACATGTGGTACATGTATACAATGGAATATTACCCAGCCATAAAAAGGAACGAAATTGGGTCATTTGTAGAGATGTGGATGGACCCAGAGACTGTCATACAGAGTGAAGTAAGTCAGAAAGAGAAACACAAATATTGTATATTAATGCATATACGTGGAATCTAGAAAAATGGTACAGATGAACCGGTTTACAAGGCAGAAATAGAGACACAGATGTAGAGAGCAAACGTGTGGACACCAAGGGGGGAAAGCAGGGGGTGTTGGTGGTGTGGTGGGATGAATTGGGAGATTAGGATTGACAAATATACACTAATACGTATAAAGTAGATTAACTAATAAGAACCTGCCGTATAAAAATAAATCAATTTAATTTAATATAAAAAAAGAAGACAAAACGTATGAGTGCAAATATGAGTAAATTTATAAGTAAGAAGACTATTATCCCTACTTTACAAGTGAAGCCAGTGCTCACAAGAAATACAGCAAAAGTCTGTAATCTGTCCCTCTCTTGGGGCAAGAGGAAAACTTACACTGGGCAGGAAAACTACTTGGTGTCCCAGACGGGGTAGTATGCTTCAGATTAATCTGCTTTAGGTATCTGTTCAAGAATTATTGAGTAAGGGTGGGCCACTATGCTAAGGAATGGTCTTATATCCCCCAGAGGATGCTGTCTTCTTCCATTAGTGTGGCAACAAGTTCTTTTACAATTACTTGATTGGAAATTTGATATAACTGGCACTATACTTCTATTTATTTTGGTTATATTTTAGCAACCCTTACAGATTAGTATAGATTGGCACTTGCCTGGTTTCCCCTCAACCTCCTCTATCAGTGGTTCTCAACCCTACATCAGAACTACCTGCAGAGCTTTCTAAATGTATACATGCCATTGGCCCACCCATGGGGATGCTGATTCGGGGTGGGGCAGGAGTGAGGCCCAAGGATATATAGTTCTTAAAGCTTCACAGGTGATGTTGACGCCCTACCAGGATTGAGAACCACCATCGTACCCCCTTATTGATGGGTTCTCTGATCCCCTAGTCTAACATTGTTTATATTACTGCTCTGGCTACTTTCTAAAAGTATGTTTTGTTTTTGTTTTTTACAGAAGACATAGATGAAAATCTCCTGTTTTGAATTAAGATTTGAAAGAACTCAAACTACCCAGCCTCCTCCTTTGTTCTGACCACTTCTGAAGTATATGCAGTGTGATACTTGTAGATTTATATTTAGCAAAATGCTTGCATGTCTGAGACGACAATGAGAGTAACTGCTTGATAACAGTATATGCACCAGGCATTTAACATTAACTTTGGAAATAAAACTTTAAAATTAAGTAAAGTCAATATACACAAAATATTGTATACTGTTTGTGAACAGGAGTTTAACTCATCACTCTCTGCATCCGTTTATGAGATACTTAAAGATTATAAAACTCGAAAAAAATAATAATTCATTTTGTCCATAATACCATGTGCACTTCAAAAAAGTGAAATAAGCCTCTTTGTTGTTGATGTGTGTTATTTTCAGTATCTTAATATCCTAATAAAAATCCAAATGTTTACTCAAGTTTATTTCCAGTCATTTACTTGAACAATTATATGTGAAAGACCAACCCAGGGCTCATACTTCATATCAAACTATAATCATGCTTTCTAGACCCTACTGCTTAAAAAAAAAAGTATGAGTGGTTGGGGAGCTGTTTTTTATGGGAAACAAATATTCAGTTGTTAAATGGTAGCTGCTCATGAATGGTTTTTGTCATAATTTAAGTTTAAACAGAAAAAAAAAAAGAATTCAAGTGCTTTTCACCAAATTCAATTTAAAATATGGGTGATTGTGCACTGCTTGATGCAACTAATTTTAGCTTTTGTGCAGACGTGCATGTGTGTCTGGGGAAAGGGAGGCCCAGCAAAATCTCTACACATTTCATGTCCTCAAAATAAAGGGAATGTAAAGATAACAGACAGTGGAGAGCCCTGAAGTGTCTTGATGTCCAAGGTAGTCAGAGGTGAATAGTACTAGAATAACTTGATAGCAAGACAGTGTCATAAGAGAAAATTTGTGTCTTTCTTTGGTCACTTTTTTTTTTGGCAACACCACCACACTGCATGTGGGATCTTAGTTCCCCAACCAGGGATTGAACCCTTGCCCCCTGCAGCAGAAGTGCAGAGTCCTAAACCACTGGACTGCCAGGGAAGTCCCCACATATTTTCCTATCTGAAATGGAATATATCAGTGCAATTGTCTTTATTTTCTTTCAACTAATCAAAACTTTGTTGTTGTTGAGAGGCTTATCTGTGATAAGTCACTTAAAGAATATGCCCCCAGGAATTTTATCTGAAGGACACTTATGGAAGAGTTTGTTTTTTATCAGAATAATCTCTGATTAATTTCAAAATTGTATTTTATCTTTCATACTGTATTGTCTTTTCTTAGCTCAGTGAGTCACTTGTTCTTAACCAGACCACATCACACCAGATCATGTCCAAATAATTAAGTTCAATTTGATTAATTAAAATCTAATTAAGCATTATTTATAATTTCTTCCAACTACAGAAATAATTTTAGGAATTATTCCAAAATTCAGAATGTTTTTACGTGTACCTGCAAAGAAATGTCATGGGAGGTCCTCAACTAATTCGAAACCACGTTTCTAATTGTACATTTGTTCGGAATAGTGAAATTAAATTTGGAGGCATTAATTAGACCTAAATTACTATGTTTAATGTTTTAAATACTTTAAGTGTTTTGGAATAGTGAAAAGTGATTTTAATGCTGAGGACACTACCTATTCACTAAAAATGTTTTATTTGAAAATAAATTTCATTTTGAAATAAAAATATTATTTAATAATAGAAAGTTTTAGAACCTTAAATTTTTCTATTAGTTAAGGCTTCCACATGTATAGCTGCGCTGGATGATATATTGTAAAAGCACTTTAATATTCTTAGTGGTCATAATTTTTAATTGTGAGTTGTTTGCGGTAAAGACATTAATCCCAACCAAGGAGATGAAGTTATTTCTCAGTAATCGGTCTTTAAGCCTATCTCTGTGTAACTGAAATACTTTAGAAGTTGGTGTTCCTAGTCTAAAACCAATTATTCAATTTTGCTTCAAATTCTGTGACTCATATTACCCATGAGCACAAAGACATTAGTAATATCGCTTAAATACGAGATGGGCATAGAGATTCTAGATCACGCTGCTCTTTGAATTTGTTGCCCAAGGACCATTTGAAGTAAAGGTAATTGAAAAGACACAGTATAATTTGGACTGATTCTATCGCACTAGGTAAAAGGATTGTTTTGGATAATTTAATGAATAGGTCCACTTATCAAAGGAAGAAATAAAGCCAAGGGTTTGAATCCAGAAGGAAAAAAATACAAATAAGAAACATGAAAAAGGGAAAGGGAGATAAGCTGCCTAATTTCAGGCAAAATGAAATAGCGTGAAGATAAATCAGAGTTGAATTTCAAATACATATGTATAAAATAGTTGAAGAGTGACATAAAGGGATATGACTTTCTACAGATGATGGGGACAGGTCTTAATAGGAATATGATGAAGTTGATTTTTCTTCCAATATTCAATTCCAGAGTACAGTGATTTAGTTTGAAACTCCTAAGGTAAGTTAATTTGAATTAAATGTAATTTAAGGCCATATAAAGCTTTGCTTTCAGAATCAGCTGGCCAGTAAAGATCACATTGATTTGCTTCATTGAATTTATTCATATTGCGTTTATGCTCTACCAATCCATTATGCCTTTCAAGATTTTTCCTATATCATTTCCTTCTTGAAAACTTGCACTTGTCAGTAACAGCATCCAGACCATGTGAAGACCTGGTAGATCTCATGGGGGGTAGAAGTTCAAGGTGGATTTATTTGTATATTACATAAGAAATCTCACTTGAGCCAGTGGTGTTATATCTCTGATCCTAAGTATGATACGACATTGGTGTTTGAAGATTTGTGGGTAGAGATCACAAGTTCAAATAACTTCAGGGACCAAACAGTACAGGATGAACTGTGAGATCACAAGGAAGAGTAGTAAGTATATGCAATGTTATGAGCCACAGAATGCATGTCTTGTCTAAAGACAGCTGTTTTTTAAAAAACTATTTATTTATTTATTCATTTTTTAATTTATTTGGCTGCGCTGGGTCTTAGTTGTGGCACACGGGATTTTCGTTGCTGCATGAGGGATCTTCATGGTAGCATGTGGGATCTTTTTTATTTTTCTGTAGTTGTGGCACATGGGATCTTCGTTGCAGCATGCAGGATCTTTAGTTGCGGCATGGGAACTCTTAGTTGCGGCATGCATGTGGGATCTAGTTCCCTGACCAGGGATCAAACCCCGGGCCCCATGCATTGGGAGCGCAGAGTCTTAACCACTGGACCACGAGGGAAGTCCTTAAACACTGTTTTTAAGGCACTGATGTAGGTTTACAAAACCTGGATCTAGAGACAGAATTTAGTCTGACCACTATTCAACACCTCTAACTAAACAGTCTATTAATAACGGGAATAAGACTTAGAAAAAACTAAAAATGATCTCCTAACCCTTCAATTCCAGACTCTTCCTTCAGAATGAAATTTCTTATCCTTGCTGGCCTTTTGATAACTGCCACTGCTCTGCCCATCCCTGTGAGTACTGTTCCTCAGTTTCCCACTCCATTTCCATTCTAGAGACATCGTATTTCTGGGCTAGAAAGTGTTACCTTTATCTTTTCATTTCACAGAAGAGGAAAGTGGACTCCAGGAAAGTTGTAGAACCAGGAATTTACCACTCTTCTTCAGCCCAAGGGTCTTCCCAGTACAAATCCCAGTTCTACATGCTATTTGCAAGCTGCATGACCTTCAGTGAGGAACTAACCCATGGCTTCCCAGACTGTAAAATGAGTTGTAAGAACTACCTCAGAATTGTGCAAGGATGATAAAAATGCATCTAACGCACTTAACAGTCCTAACTGGAACATAGGAAGCTCTCAAATAAACTTAGCAATATAGAGCAAGGATTCCACAGTGACCTAAGTCTTAATTAGGCAGTTTGAATTGAGTTTCGTTTACAATACCCTTACCCCAAACCATCTCATGTTGATTATAGACATGCGTCCCCATCTATACGAATGAGATCTATGAGTTTAAGCTCTGCTTATTATAGTCTGACTAGGTAGGGTACCTAGTAGGCAGGAACACCTGTCCCCTAAACATTTTGTAACAAAGGAGCCTTCAGAGAAGTGAGGGAGCTTTCAAAATCTGTATTTGGGGATACAAACTTTAAATTTACACTTCCATACTCTCTGCACTTTGAACTGATAAATGCTGAGAATTAAACTGAGAACACTGTTGATTTGAAGACGAAGAGGCATGCAATATGTAATTAATCTTACAAAATGTAAAAAAAAAAAAAAAGAAAACATTCTTTGGAAATAAGTTTAAAGGTAAGAAGTACAAGTTCTAAATCACTGGACAAAATTAATTCAACTTTTCCCTATTCCAGGACAGCTACGTCACTGATGCGCATAATGCTCAATAGTGGCTTGTTACCTAGTCTCATTCAGAATAAAATCTCTTTGTAATGAATAACGTATTGCCATATGTTGCTTTACCTTGTTGCTGTTATTGTTTTACAAGCTTGAACAGTCTGGAGGAAGTTCCAGTGGTCAGGTAAACTTCTGGTTGTATTTTCAAATGACATGTTCATCATTTTAAAAGTTTTCAAATGTTTGGAATGACTGACATCATGTTTCTTATTATAGAGATTTAACTTTTACCTACCACAAGGACCACCATTTTTTCCTCAGATCCCATCTCTCCCACCTCCACAATTGCCCCTGGTAAGCATGGGTTTGGGGAATCTCAAACTGCAAAAAGTATTTATTAGTTGGATGATGGTTATAACATTTTCCAAATTTTGACACAGAAATATAAGAGGCCACCAGGCATCAGCTATTCACACTACCCTCCCTGCATAGCTTGTGGTGAAGTGTGACAAAGGAGTAGCAACTTTCCCTCTAAAACTTCAGTGACTTCTTCCAATGTCTCTCTACACTTGCTATCAAAAAGATGTTTACACTGAATTACCCCGACTATGATGAGCTTAGTTACTCTTCATGAAGGGAATGCTAACCTTTTTCTATATTACCTGTTCTTTTTCTTTTTGTAAATAGCCTTGCTGTTTTCTTTTCTCTAAAGTTTTTTCCCCAGCTCTCCAGCTTTTTTTCACAGGTCAAACAATATAATTATTTTGCTCTTCTTGTACCCTTTCCAATCTCTCCTAATATCTGAATTCTTATAATATCTTTTTAATAAAGGCCAGGACAATGCTAAATACATAATAGAGTTACCTTTTTGGTACAGACCGCATTCATTTGGTTAATATTTACTGAGTGTCTACCAAATAATGGGGTCTACAGTGAGTGCTGGAAAAACAAAAAGTATAAATAAGTTCACAATCTGATGAGGAAGAGAGATTTATAAATGAAAAAACAATGTAATTTGGTAAGTGCTTCTAGATGCAAATACAAAACCAGCTGACTTAGGCTATGTGTCAAAGAGCTCCTAACAGAGGAAGGGTAGCCAGGCCAGGTCATGAGAAGTGGAAGGGGCATTCCAGGCAGAGGGAACAGCAAGTGCTGAGAAGGACATGGCAACCTGGGGAAAGAATGAACAGGGCAATGAGGCTGCCACACAGGTTGGGACATGTTAAATAAACAGTATTTAGGCAATGATGTTTTGAAAAGTTCATACACATTTTAAAATAGCAACTTGTTTAACTTCTTATCTATCATCTAAAAGTTTTAAAATATGAACACAATTTTGCATAGTTTTTGTTTTTATATCTAAATGTAACAAAACACCTTCCCTTTGCTTATATTTAATTTCGAACTGCTTACTTCTCAACTTTAAGTAGTCTTTTAGAAGTTGTCACTAAACCTACAGTCCTCAATGGAACATTCTTTCCCTTTAATGTTTTCACACGGCCTAACTGTTAGACACTACATTTCTAAGTTCTTGCATTTATAATTAATTGCTAATTATTTTGGTTCTAGTCAGGGTAAGGTGCATTGGTTCTTTTCTTTTTCTGAAATCCATACGATTTGGATTTTGCGTTAATTTGTAAATTAACACAAAATTCTGGAGTCTTGGTTTAGAATTTAGGAATTGCTACTAACGTCCTATGCTTAAAATTATGTAAATTTTTGTGGCAATAAAAAGAATCACTAGTATATGAAACAGAAGCTCTTCCTTCCACCAGATGGCCGAATAGTATGAAAAATCAGGCAAAGATGGCTTACTGTAGAAAAACTGAAGGATTTGCAAGAACTATCAACACAGAAGACAGATTCCTAGGCTTTAGGTTTGACTAATTAAGCAAAATAAGCATAGTTCTCGAAAGAAAAACATGATTTGAAATTCACTAGAATCTAATCTCCATTAACTAGAAGCTGAACTCCCTGACAGCACGTAATTGCTCAATAAATACTGATGGATGGAGGGATGGATGGATGGAGGAATGAGTAAATGAACATATGAGAAAGCTAAAACAAAATGTAGCACCTTATTTTATTCACAATTCACTTTTTTCCTCCTTTTTGTAGATTCCAATTCCTTTTCCATTTCCTAATAATCCAAATCAGGTAATTATACTTAAAGTTTCCTTTAAGAAAGTATCTAAATGAATACAAAACAAAAACTTGAAAATTCTTTAGATTTATTTGGAAAGAAGTTGATACCAAAAATAATGGTTATTATTCTCCTTTGGGGACAATTAGTGATTGATATTTTGTCTGATTTGAGTCATTTAATGTAAAAATCTCATATATCCTTGAAACCTGAGACCTGAAACTTTCCTTGATCATGTGGAGGGAACCCAGGAGACCAGTAGAAAAGCATTTGAAGTCAAATAATCTGGAGATGCAAGCTCTGTCATTTAACACTTTGGAGTAATCTTAAACTCCTTTGTGTCTTACTTTCCTTTAGAATACAAAATAGTGAAAAGGAATGATTTATGAAGTCCATTTCACCTCTAAAATTTTGTACTTATATTTGCTATTAATGGGGGGAAAATTCATTCTTACTGAAATGGAATCTGTCCCAGAAGTCTTTGAACTAGATTTAAGGTTATGGTCAAGGTATAAAAGGATTATTTGAATTTTACTTTTGACAGGATTTTAGTAAATGAGGGGAAATTACAGAGAACAAGACTGACTCAGTCACAAGCAAAAAAATAAATTGTGTGTAACATAGTATATTAATTCTAAATTTTTAAATGATACTTTGGTTACAACTATAGGAGATGATATTATTAAAGTTTTTTTTCATAAAGAAGTGATCCCTGGGAATTCCCTGGCGGTCCAGTGGCTTTCACTGCTGGGCCCGGGTTTGATCCTTGGTCAGGGAACTAAAGATCCCGCAAGCCATGTGGTGCAGCCAGAAGAAAAAAAAAAAAAAAAGGGATTCCCAAATACAGCCTTTTTTCCAACCTCGTAAGCATAAGTTTAATTATCTTTCCGAGAAGTCCCTGCTACGTTTGGAGTCCACACACATACACACAGAAATGTGGACTAGTGTTTCCTGAGATAGTAGGTTTGAAGGGGGTGGGTGGGTACTAAAGGGTGGAGGGGTACTTAAAATATTAGCGAATGTGAATCTTACTGATGTAATTTTATAAATGCTAAGAATTCTAAAAAGCATGTTTTCATTAATCAAGCTAACAGAAAATATATAACATAGAAAAGATAGATAAAATACTGCGTTACAACTCCCTGATTATTTGATTGTCTTTCCTCTTTTCTAGGTCCTGACACTTAATGATCTTAAAGCGGTAAATACTGCTCTGTTGATCTATAAAGTTTACAAAAATATTACTTTCGACACTCCATTTAAGATGAGCCAGTTCATCAGCAAAATTACTGTATTTATTAGTCCAATTCATTTGGAAACAAAATTAAGAACAGCTGTTAAATTCAAAGCCAAAAAAACTAACTCGATACATGCAAACAGTTCTACATTCATTTATTCAACTCATCCAAACTATAAATTGACAAAACAACGTCTTCTATCATTGATAAGGAAGAAGGTGAAGAGTCTTAAAAGACTTAAGAACTACAGAATAAATTACTTTAGCAGAGATGAAACAGACTAGTTTATTTCTTCACTAACGAAGCACACTAGCTTAAATGCATAACACATTAAAGATGATCAAATCTAAATCCCAACACAATTTTTTTTTACTGAACTGCACATAATTCAACTATTTAACAAGGCCCTTTATTGATATATGTTATTCAGAATATTAGTTTATAAAAACACAGGAGAAATACTTGAAGGGAGTTACAAAAGAGAACACTAAAAGTTTCATTTCCCATATACTTTTCACACTTAAACATTTTCTGAAATCAAGATACATCTTACAACAGATGCATTTAACCTAGAATCTCCTTTTTCTTTAAGATTCATCATTAACTAAATGGTACACTTTACAGTTGATGGTATCTCAGAGACCTGCAGTATTCGTAAAAATGTCAAAAAGTTAGGCCTAAAAAGTTAGGCGTAAACCATTGCGTGCCTGAGGTAAAAATTTTCAGGATTCTTCACTACAGATTATTTAAAATCAATCACCTTGAAGAATATTTAAGTGTGCCAGAAACTTTAAGGTCAAACTAAATAAGAAACAGAGTCAAAAAAAAAAAACCTAAGTCAAGTTCAAATAGCTAGTGTTCTTCCCACAATCCGCTGTTTAAGAGATTCTATAGTCCATTTCTAAATGACAAATTGTAAAAATTCTAGCATCTTTTAATTAGAATGTATTATATATATATGAATATGAATATATATTCTAAAAATGTTTTAGGAAACTACCGTCAATAATTAATTATTGATGATTACAAAATTAGCAAGTTCATTTACATCAAAACATGGCTAAAAGAGCCCTGGCCTGTGATGGGAAAGCCTAGATTGTAAGCTCACCTTTAAAATTAAATTAGCTCTGGGCTCCCCTGGTGGCGCAGTGGTTGAGTCCACCTGCCGATGCAGGGGACACGGGTTCGTGCCCCGGTCCGGGAAGATCCCACATGCCGCGGAGCGGCTGGGCCCGTGAGCCATGGCTGCTGAGCCTGCGCGTACGGAGCCTGTGCTCCGCAACGGGAGAGGCCACAACAGCGAGAGGCCCGCATACCACAAAAAAAAAAAATTAAATTCGCTCTGTGACCTTGGGTAAATGTATTAATTTACCTCCAAAGTCTCTTCCAGTGAAACTACTGACTCCTCAGACATATGACTCATTCAAATTACCAAATCTGAATACTTATTTATACTTTATTTTTCTGAACTTTATTGAAAGTGCTGTTGGCCACAAGCCATCCAGAAAGGATCCTGACAGAGTAACCTATAGAACTGCCATATCTTCACAGTGATAAGAATTTTTTTCTCCCAGTGATTGTGGTTAAACCAAGAAGCAGGAAAATGCACCCTAAGGGAACAAATGCTACCTCAGGGCAATTGTTCTTGCCTAAGAACAAGCAGGACAGTGTTTAGCTTACATATTGTTGCACACATGCTAGTATGGACAGCTCTACAAATAGAGGGATTCACCTTGACATAGTGGTCAATTCCTTGAGCAAGCTGCCAGTCTCTTAAAACAGGACCACAGGAAAGCTATAAAACAATACTCATCCAGTGAAATTGCTTGTGTAAGCAAACCCTCGAAGCAAAGTCATAGCTGTCCTAAAATGTTGGTTCAAGTATCATTCACAGAGGGAATTCAAATAATTTAAGAAAGATAGCACTTGTATGGAAGTGTTTACAGTGAGTTTCTCAACCATTCATATCAATTTTCTATATTTCAGATACAGTGAATACTGTTACAAGGCAGTTACAAGAAAATATTTCTGTGAATTAAGGGAATTTAAATCTAAATATTGCATATTCGTTTAAAAATCTTACCTCATGGGCTTCCCTCGTGGTGCAGTGGTTGAGAGTCCGCCTGCCGATGCAGGGGACACGGGTTCGTGCCCTGGTCCGGGAGGATCCCACATGCCGCGGAGCGGCTGGGCCCGTGAGCCATGGCCACTGAGCCTGGGCATCTGTAGCCTGTGCTCCGCAATGGGAGAGGCCACAACAGTGAGAGGCCCACGTATCGCAAAAAAAAAAAAAAAAAATCTTACCTCATGTAAATAAAACACAAAGCAGTAAAAATGGAATTAATTTTTCAATAAAAACAAAGATTTTCATATAGAAAGTATTTCAGCTTATATATGTACTAAGTTAAAAATAAGCTAAAAGGTAAACCCATTGATATCACTGATCATTGATTTTTCTTCTTTCACAGTTAATCATTTCTGTTTTGAACCAACTTGGGGTAAGTCCACAACTTTTAAGCTATTATAAACTACAAATCTACCTAATGGACTGAAGATAGTATCTTTTTTTTTTTAATATTTAGGGCTTCTTTGGGGTAAAATTTTTTTGCTATGGTTATATTGATAAAAGCAAGTGATATTTAATCTCAGAAAAGGTAAGAATAATTCTTCTGAACCATAAAACCATATGGCAGAATGGAGCCCAAGTGATTTACCCAAATTAAATCTCATGAGTTATAAACTTGATTTCCTCCAGGATCTTTTTTTTTTTTTTTTCTGGCTGCGCCGTGCAGCACGTGGGATCTTAGTTCCCCGACCAGGGATCAAACCTGCGCCCCCTGCATTAGAAGCGTGGAGTCTTAACCACTGGACCACCAGGGAAGTCCCTCCTCCAAAATCTTTAGATCAGAATTTCTGCAGGTCTAAAACTGTATTCTTTTCATAATGCCCAGAGCATTTGACAAAATTTCAGTTTATAGAAATTAGGTTAAGAAATTTCAAACAGTAAATTTTACCTCAAGCTTAGTTTTGTCTTACGGACAATTCATAGCAAACAGTGAGAAAAGCCTGCTGTGAAACTACCAAATCTAGAAATGCTCTAATCTCAAGGCAAGCCAACAAGTCTCCTTAACACAAAAGCATCAGCTCTCTTGATAGAAAGGCTACAGACCTTGAGACTTCTGCTTTGATTCTCACCCAAGTTTGCTTTCATCTAAAATACATACAAAAGAGAGAGAGAGACCAAAAAGGTATATTCCTTTTTAAAATATCTGAATTAATGTCAATGAAATGTCAGTATGTATTTTAACCTACCTTGAGAGAAGCTGATGAATCAAAATATTCTCAATCTTAATTTTGAGAAAGAAATTGGATTTCACGCAAGTTTTCCTTCTGAAAAGTTTCATTGCCCTAAAGTGTTTATTCTGTTTATTTTACCAATTCAAATGCTCTTACCAGCCCATCAAGGGTTAAGTGGGAGAAATTAAGCTCTATGTTGCAGAAAAGACAGTTGATGGTTCAATTTCTCAGCATTTAGGTATAACAGAACCACATTATTTGCTACCTCCCAACATTACATGATTGTACCCATACTAATCCATCAACATTAAATAAACATAATATGGGAGACATGGGTGGAGGCAAAGAAAAAATATGGCAAAAATACCTTTATATAGTAACTATAATCTGTATTGTTTATTTTGGCAGAAATAATTCTCTTACTACTATGTCAGAAGTTATATACGGTTAGTAAAATCTCCAAATATCTTTTGAGCATTATTATACATTTTTAAATACTTCTATCCTAAGAGTTTAACAGCTTCAGATTGTGCCCATATTGGTAAGTTAATAATATGATTAAAGGAGGTGTAAAGAAGACCAAATTAATTACAAGTGCTTTCTTCAAATGATGTGTTTTGAAATCAGTTTATTTATTCAAACTTCACAAATATTTTAGAAAATAACAGCAACCAACCTAAGTCCGTATACTGTCGGACAGAGTAGCATTTAGCCTCTAAAAGTGGTTAGAAATTTTAGGGGCCCTCTTCAGCATGTTTAGTATCTCGCTTCTATCTGAGTTTGAAATGCTTTGAAATCTCAAGAACACCTGCAGGCAAGACACCCTGACTGCAGCCGCTCATCCTTAGGTTAAGATATTATCAATAAATTGTCTCTGAGCCAAAATTATGTGAACAAGTTTAACAAGGCTCGCCAAATCAGATGTGGCCCTTACATTTCAAGTCACAAACCATAAATGGATTACTATGGATTACTATGGATAACATGAGTATTGCTTAAGTAATATAAATCTTCCAAACTACAAATTTAAAGTAAGAAATCATAAAAGCTTCATAAACGTAGTAGGGAATACAACAGACAGAGAATTCGCTCTGGAACCCTGCAGACCGGGATTCAAAATCCAGCTCTGTTGCTTACAGAGTAAACCTTGGGGCAACATTTCTAAATATCATTTTCATCTGTGAAATAGGAAAAATACCACCTAACTTCACAGGATTGTTGTGTGAGGATTAAGTGATACGATGTAGATATTCAATAAATGCTATCTATCACTGTTTTAACTGTCTCTTGAAAAAAATATTCCTTATATCTGAAATATAAGTAAATATGAAGGCAATATCACCTAGTGATACAGGAGCAGATATTCCTCCAGAAATGTCTTAAACTAAAATTTTAATCTGTTTTTTTTTCTATTATAGATGGTGCTGGATACTTACAGTTAGAAGATTATCTACTTCTACCCTATCTGTAGGGTAGAGTAGTTTTATCATTTTGCATACTTTGCAAATGTTCCAATGAAAACTACAAAATGCCACAAAAAATTGATTATCTGCGGATCATGTGCTTTACTCATTCTTTAAGTAAAATTTTCATATAACCTAATATCTTTACTAATGTCAGGGTAGATGTGTCAAAAGTAAATGTCATTCTTTAGGCAACTGCTCAAACTTTCTCAAGAGCTTCTGTAAGTAGTTTCAATTTTAGAGAATTCTATTCCATGCCAGGAAGAAGCAATTTCTCGCTACCAGACAGTAAACGTAGAATCAGACTCTTTCATGCTGGGACAAGGTTATCCCATCCCTCACCCAATGAGCAGATAATTCTTGTCAAGTACAAGTCCCTTGTTATGTACCCAAGGACCAGGATTTTATGGATTTTAGAAAATTAATACTGCACATAAACCTTGTAACTCTTCCAGAGAGGTTTGAGGCAGCATACTAAAATCAAACATTCTAATGTTTCTCAGCAAAACTTATAGTCACACTAAGGGGAAAAAAGCCTCCTGTCAGTTCAGTTCAAATTTACCCCAAAGGAGTTTTGACACTAACTCGGGGTTGGGGGGAGAGAAAATAAAAAACAAAAAACACCTTTTCGATTGATTTACCTTAGCCCTAGTTCTGTCCTCTAGCTACAGAGTAAGCCTAATACTCTTTTCAAATATCTGAAGGAAACAACCACGTCTCTATCCCCTAACCCTCCTTTTCTTCAGATGCCCCACCTGTAGTCCAACTGGAATGAAGATGGAATTATGACAGTCCCTACCTCAGGCTGACAGGAATTAGTATCATGAGACTTTCCCACTGGATATCTTGGCCAGAACGTGATACACATGCGACAAGGCAGTGTTATTTTCCTTCCTCTTCCCTGCTTCCAAGAACACGTGGAACACCAACTCTTTCCTTTCCTCTGGGAATTACAATGTTAATAGTGAGTCTCTCAAAAACCTATGTCAGTCTTTAACAATCTCTTCCTAACAAAAAACACCCAAACTCCCAAAGACCTCCTCTGTGTCTGATTTCAGTTCCTTTCTGAACATCTATTTTTAATTCATTTATGGCACACACAGTTACAGTAGAATGAAATACATATAGCAATTTCAATTACTAGTTTCCTGCACACATTTTTTTAAGTCATAATTCTTGGAAATGAGAACATGATTTCTTGTTCGCTGATCCTGACCTTTACCAGCTAAGAGTGACTGAAATTTCCTCATAAAACTTACAACTCTAAAGGCAAGAATACATGAGGCTTCCACTTTTGAAAGCAGCTTCAACAAGATCATGTAAAGCAAAATGCAAAGCAAACAATTTAAAGATAAATCAGATTAAACAATGGTGATCGGTGCTATTCTGAAAGAAGCTTGATGTGACAGGAACATCCTTCAGACCTCAGAAGATCAATGGGGAAAAAAAAAAAAAGACAAACAAGAACTACATGGAAAGCAGAAGTTATGGCTGAACAGAAATTTACCTTTATTTAGATTCTGATTCTTCGAAGAGCATCAGTTGTTAAGTTTGGTTTAAGCCATGCTTAAATAAAATGCATACAAAATATGATTATTTATAGCTCTTTTGACTGGAAAGCAGAAAATTCTGTGTTCTGTTTCACCATATTTGCTAACTTTATTCTGATGCAAAACCTTCTAAATGCAAATCATTTTGAAAGTGAATAAAATAATCTCCAAGTGATCTACCCCTGCCCTTTTTACATATGAGCTCTGTGACGCTGCCTTCTTTTCAGTACATGTTCCTTTGTTGCCATTTGGCTTTCATGGCGATTGCGAGCTATAACCCATGGCAGTCAGTTTCAGAGTCCTCACTCCAGTGGGCATCTCGTTTCTCTGCCACAAGTTTGATGAATTGAAAGTGACTAGCATAAAGCTTGAGTTTATCACTGATGTCCACCCATTTCACTTTTCCAGCATCATCTCCAGCTTCTAAGGTAAGGTTATCCATTATCTCACCTGGTTACCAAAGAAAAAACATCATCAAGAAAAAGTAATTTATTCATTTCTTTTTCAGCATAATTCTGTATCTTCAAGTATTGCTACTATAATAACCTTAAATCATCATTATATTAAGTGGCCAAGTGAATTAAAAACTAGAATATTCCAAATTTCCCAAATGCCCCAATTTTAACTAAGTTCCTAAATTTTAAGTGACGGTACCAGTAAGAAAGCTTTTCTCTTTAAAAAGTAAAAATATTACCCTTCAAAAAAAAAAGAGAAAAAAAATAAACATGAAAACTCACATCAAAATTCCAGAAGGATTACAGATTTAAATGTTAAAAAAAAATGAAAGAAAACAATTACTGATGACTCACTTTAGAGTCTTAAGGTAAGTGTACTTTTCCAAGTATGACACCAAACCAGGAACCATAAAATAAAATATTCAGTGGGGGGATGAGGTGGTGGTGGGATGACCTGGGAGATTGGGATTGACATGTATACACTAATATGTGTAAAATAGAGAATAAGAACCTGCTGTATAAAAAATAAATAAAATAAAATTCAAAAAATATTTAGAGTTATATTTATAAATACATATATATTTATTAAAATATTTATAATTATCAAAAATTAAAAAGAAATGCTTTCAATCACTGCTGGCAATCTAAATGGCACGTTTCTGTAGGACAATTTGGCAATGTTTTTCAAGAGCTTTTAAAAAGCAAATGCTCTTTGATGAGCATTCATTCAAAAAATATCAAGAGTGCCTCTTATGCACCAGACCCTGTACTGGGGATACAATAAACAACCCAGCAATTCCACTTCAAAGGATTTATCCTAAGGAAATAAAAAGACAAGGCTACTGAAGTATTCAAGGCAACATTATTTATAACCAAAAAGAGAAAATGGGACATAACCGAACTTTCCATCTAGAGGGCACAGATTATTAAATAAATGATAAGACAGCTACACAATGCACTCCCATTAAAAGGGAAGCCATTCTATAAATACTGATATGGAAATATGTCCATAATATATTTTTAAGTGAAAATTCAAGTAACAAAACAGAATGTACAGTGTGAGCCCATTTTACTTTAAAAACAACTATATAAAATCTGGAAAAAGATAAATCAAAACGCTAACAGTGGTATCTTTGGGAAATGAAATAACTGGTGCTTTAAAATTTTTTCCACTTTATGTCACCTATTTTCTAAACTCATTTCTAACTAAAATTTCTAACTCATTATAAACACTATATCCTTTATCTTTACAATGATTATCTTTAAAATAATAAAGCTGCTTCTTAAAAGAAAAGAATCAATTGAATATTTCAGCATAACAGGTTTCTAAATCCCAGTGCTAAAATGACAGCTCTTTGTGTATCTCACAGCAACTACAACATCCAATTTTCAATGGAGAACCAGAATTAAGACGTAAACCTGAATCTAAAAGTTAAATTAAAATATCTGATTATCTAAATAACAGTGTCCTCTAACATGCTCTTTATCAGATCTAATAATGTCTGAAAAGCATCCTCCCCTTCTGGTCACCTAATAAATTACACAAAACAGAATTCTAAAAAGTTTAAAGTTTATAGTCTGACACATGAAGAGCTTGGAAATCATCACTCCTATCTTCACACACAAAAAATCTGAACAAACTGAAAATCAACAACTCTTTTTGGATCCATCAGAGAATTGAGGTCACAGGGCACAATGCCACCCTGAAAACTAGAGAGACAGGCAAATACAGAGAATCACAACTTACCGGGAACAGAATCCCACCTCTGGAGCTAACAAGTGGTAGAAACATTTAAAAGGTAACTGACTCATTTTTGGAAACTGATCTGTGAACTAGCTTGAGAGAGAAAATCTCCTGGAGGCACAGTCTTGGGGTGGGAGGGTCATATTTTTAGGAGTTTTATCTCAGGAATGCCACCAGGTTCTCAGAGTAAAGACAAGAAAAATCCCCACTTGCTTGCAGCAGGGAGAGGGGAAAAGTAACCATTCTGAAATTAGACAAAGCATTCTGCCCTTAAGGAAAATATTTCACCAGTCCTAACCAACCTGGGGGAAGGGAAATACCCAACTCTAGCCTCCTATCTCGCCTAAGGAGTGTGAGGGTAGAAGGAAGAAGCTGAGAAGCCGCAGTGAAGGTCACAGCCCAGGGGCCCAGGCTCACTGAAAAACTAAACCCTAATCACTGAGTTCTCCTATGATTCTCCTCCAAAAGCCCACAAACCCCCTCCAAATCCCACAGCAATAGGGATTCCATAAAATAACAAGGGAGTGTAACTGAAAGAATTGCGTGGCACAGACCTTATTTAAGTAGTCTCTAGAGAAACCCAAAGACAACAGAAGAGACAAAAACAAAAACACCAGAGGAAATTTTAGCCTCTGACAGGTACAATTACAGCAGGTAAGTACAGCCTAACTCCTAGTCAACTAAACATAAGGCCTCACACTAAAGATCTATTTACCTCAGTCTCTTTTACTGGATACATCATGTTCACCTTTCAAAACAACTAGAAGGCATGCTACAAGGCAAAGAGCACAGTCTGAAGAGACAAAACATCAGAATGAGACTCAGATATAGCAGAGATTTGGAATTATCAGACCACAACTTTTTTTTTAAGTTCAGAGAGAAAATAAAACAGTGAAAACAGTGATTTGAACAACTCAAACACTATAAAATCAACCTCTAGTGGGTCAGTCATTGTTTTTTAACTCCAGAAATACGGAGCTAACAAATTTATCAGTACTTAAGTTGTAGAGACCTGCTTGTAAATTATATTTGCATACTTCTCCTTCTGAAATGTTTCTTTTAAGTTCTCAATACCAGGATGAATTATCCTAATACTTTGGTTAGAGTTGTTGTTTGGAAGTAATGAAATTGGTGCTGGGAGTTTTCCGAAGTTCAACAAGAATGTAAAAGTGACAGATCTTCTAGTTCCAGCCCATTTTGTAAGGAAAAAACTGAGTCCAAGAGAACATGTGATTTGCACAAGGTTATACTGAGACAAGAAGGGGGCAGGGCAAAACCTTTAAAAGAATGACAACTTTAGGGCACATAATTTTAGTCTATAAATTTAACCTTAATTTTATATGCTACCAATGGATTAAAGGATATTAGTTACTGGTAACACTTTTAAAGCTTTCTTCTACATATTCTTTTAATATAAACAATCTGCTTTCATACAAATATTATCCTATAACCGGTAGTTGATTGACTTAAAATGCTAAAATAGTCCAGATTTAACTGTGCCCCAGTAGTCTGCTTCACTTAAATTGGATCCTCTAATTCAGTTAGCTTAAAAAACTTAAGTAAGATTACCTGTTTCATCATGGTAATTCACAGCTTCTGTCTCCATCCATGCGTTATCAGTGTTCCGAGGATCATCAACATAACCTTTATATATCTATTTTTAAAAGGAGACAGACCAAAAAAAAAGTGCAGGGTGAACAGGAATGGGTAGAGAAGAGCATGCTACCTTCATTAGAACCAGAAATATCCTGTTGCAAACAATGCACGTTTAATTAACATTAGTGAACTGTACACTTAAAAATGGTTAAGATGGCAAATGATATGTTACGTGCTTTTTATCACAAAAAAAAAGAAATGTAAATATTACAGGACCTTTAATGTAGCATTCCATACACTTGTTTTACATTTCCCAGGGAGGAAATTCCCTGATGGTCCAGTGGTTAGGACTCGGTGCTTTCACTGCCAGAGCTCAGTTCAATCCCTGGTCGGGGAACTAAGTTCCCACAAGCTGCACAGCTCAGCCAAGAAAAAGTCAATGTGAAAATGAAATTAAGAAATTAAGAAAACAGGGACTTCCCTGGTGGTGCAGTGGTTAAGGCTCCACGCTTCCAATGCAGGGGGCCCGGGTTCAATCCCTGGTCAGGGAACTAGATCCCACATGCATGCTGCAACTAAGAGTTCACATGCCACAACTAAGGAGCCCGTGAGCCGCAACTAAGACCCAGCGCAACCAAATAAATAAATTTTTCTTAAAAAAAGAAATTAAGAAAACAATTCCATTTACAATAGCATCAAAAGAATAAAATATTTTTAAAAATAAATAAATAAATTTCCCAGGGAACAGTATTCTCAAGAACATTTTGAGGCAGCTTTAAAATTCATAAAACCCTCAATACCTCAGACTCTAATTTCAGAATTTAAGAATAGTCATATTTGGGCCACATGATTTTTTTTAAGAGTCTATAAGTATTTTTCTGTTTTAATAACTTCTGTGATTATAGTTTCAGACATGCAAAGATAGATTCTTCTAGTTAGAAATCTATAAATAAGGTTAGTAAAGACTAATATTTAAGCTATTAATACATGAAAAGATTTGGATCCAGCCATCTACGACAAATGTGACCCGAAACCCAGACAGCATATTGATAGATAAATAATTAAGAAATCCTAATTCTAGAAAGAAAACAAAGCAATTCAAAGAAAAGCCAATAAAAAAGAAAAGAAAATCTACCCTTTTCCTTATTATTAGTGCACATATACCTTATAAAGTGATTTTTTTTAATCACAAAGGGTATGTAGACAAAACAGCCATGAGACTTAAATGGTTATGAACAAGAAAAACTCTGAACATAATTTTTAACATAATTTAAAATATATTATATACATATATATATACATATATATATATACATATATTTAAATATAAATGTCCTTTCAAAAAAGCTGAATTCATGCAAATTTTTTAAAAAAGAAAAGATTTTCCGTTAGATGGGTGAACTCAGTGTCACATTAGCTCACACCTAAAGAAAAATTAAGAGGAAAAAATGTATTATAGTAAATGATGTAACTGGCCTAAAGTTGGACTATAAAAATTTGAGTAGAAATCTATTTACAGTTAAGAGCTACAATTAATTTGTTTTTATGAACGTGTATTTCAAATATACAAGTATTTCACTTTATTCAGAAAATGATCAACGAGATTTCCAGGTGAACTTTAAGTAATTTTCATTAATCCCCAGGACTAAATCCTTCCTGGAAATCTTCATTTCTTACCACTAGATGTTCCTGGCTGAAGAGCTTGTGCAACTTTTCCTCTAATTCTCTCTTTTCAGCACCAGATTTCTGTAAGGAGTTGAGAGCTTCCTCACCAAATTCTCTTTTCAGTGTGGCACTAATCTTCTCTCCTGGATCCACCATCCCCTAAGAGTCACATTTTTGTTTAGAAAAAGTAATAAGCTTCAATTCAATCAATAGATATTTACTGAGTGATGCAGTGGACATATATTGCTCTATCTGCCCATAATCTTCTGTGATATGTTCTTCTCTAAATCATTTGTTTCTAGTAGAAGCAGCTTAGCAGCGTATCCCATATACTCAACCATAGTAATTAGTCCAAAGTTAGCCTACGGTCAACTGAGCCAGTCAGACTCCTTTCCTGGTATCTTCCAAAGTCAAGCTATGGAAGGAAGGGATGCAGGCAAGAAAGAATACAGCAAATTGATACTTTCCCCATTGGTCATTCCATTCCAGCCAAACTGACCTCCTCAGTGTTCCTAGGATATGCCAGACATATCCCAACCTTAAGGCCTTTGTACCTGCTATGACTTCTGCCCAAGATGCTTTCCCCAGATATCCATCCACATGGTTCAGTCGTTCACCTCCTTCAGATCTTTACTCAAATGTCACCTTCTCAGGAGACCTTCTCTAACCACCCTATTGAAAATTGCAAACTCTCAAACACTTCCTAATCCCCTTCCTTGCTTTAGTTTTTTTCTTAATATTGATATTTATCACCTTCTAACATTACAGTAACTTGTTCATGTTATATTATCTGTCTCCCTCAGTGGAGTGTGAGCTCCAGGAAGACAAGGATGTTTGTTTATGTTGCTCTGCTGTATCCTCAATGTCTAAAATATTAGCTGACAAAAGGCAGATGCTCAAAATATACTGAGTAGATCAACGACTCTCAAAATTATATTAACGACAACAGTTCCCTGACTGATTAGAATTTCAAATGACAATAAAAATATAAGATCCTGTGATGATATCATTGTATTTTGCATTCAGCACTGAGTGGAGTTTGACTATTTGGCTCTTATAATTAGCCTAAGCTTTTGTCACAGTCAGCTACAACCTTCATTTTCATTCCATTTTACCCGACAAAGAAAAACAGCCATTCCTGCAGATAGGAGAATGTGTATACAAAGAGCCATCCTCTCATCAAACTATCTCCATTTCACAATATGGCATAAAATATAAAACCCACTACTGAACACATACACATTTTTAAAAGCCCCTTGAAATATACTACTGACATGAACTCAGTAGAAGTATACTCTTCCTGATGATATTATGAAAACTCAAAAAACTACAAGGAACAGTAATAGTGTTATCTTTTTAAAAATACTAAAAATCTTACCTTGGGCTTGGAGTAGGTGTTGAGTTCTGAGATGAAACCCAATATTAGTGAGTACCTACTATACCAGGTGCTTTATATGCTATCTCTAATAATCCTGTGAAATATATATGACTATTTTTAAAACAAAGGTCTGAACTCCATATCACTAGCTCAAAGTGCAAAGGTCAAAACACAAGCCCGGGTCTAACTCCAAAGTCCATGTTCTTTCCCAAAGGTCTTAGAATTAGACTCAGATTCTAACAGCTTTGTTGTATTATCCTACATTTGCCATTGACAATGATACTTCATTGCAAAAGAATCACTGGGGAGGAATGGAGAATAGATGAAGTAGAAAAGATCCATACACAATAACCTTGTAGTAAATAAAGCCACTAAAAAGAACTTACAACACTGATTTGACTTAATTTTAATGCTTACCCCTGGGATGGCCCATTCTCCACAGTCTTTCCTTTTTATTGCAACAAACTGTAAGATGTTTTTCCCAGAAATGGGATGGGTAATTTTATTTCCACTTCTGTCCCTTTTCCACCTATAACAGTAATGTAAGGTCATAACTGATTTAGAACAAAGACCAAGGTTCTATTTCAAGCTTAAGACAAAGCTATAAAGATATATTTTTCTTTATAACAGAGTATATATAAATTTACCTCAAATCAGCTAGTTTTGTAAAGAAATATTGTTTTGTATTAAAAATATTCTTTATTTAGCACTGTTACAAACCAAGACAAATGTCTACTTTCCATAAAGGATATTATAGTCTCCATAATAAAAATTCAAGATATAAACAGTTTTTACTACTTAAAGTAAGATTTATCAAAAAAAATTAAAAGCAGAACAGAATTTAAAAGAAGGGTCATAGGGTGGGATAGGGAGGGTGGGAGGGAGGGAGACGTAAGAGGGAAGAGATATGGGAACATATGTATATGTATAACTGATTCACTTTGTTATAAAGCAGAAACTAACACACCATTGTAAAGCAATAATACTCCAATAAAGATGTAAAAAAAAAAAAAGAAGGGTCATAAAAGTTTTTTTTTTTAATCCAAGGATCCTTTTTAAGAATTTTAAGTAGTGAAAAAGATCTGTAATATTTGCTTTTAACAGTTTGCCCTACGTTTTCAGAAAAGCAGATTATAATGATACAGGTTCCGCTGGTCTCAAGAAAAGTGCTTCTCAATCTTTATCCCCGCTTTTGATAAAAGAAGTCTCACACTATCCTTTAATTTAATTTTATATCTCAAATTGAATTGCATTTTTTTAAAGCATCGAGGCGACATTAATTTCAGAATGTGCTTTTTCTAACCACAGCCTCCTTCACAAAGATGTTGATAAATCTCCCCTTCTCCTTCCCTACACCCACCACATCTACTTCCTCCTGCCGAATTTTAAGAATAGTTTTAATAGTCCCTTAGGCAAAGATAAAGATTTTGAACTTCCAGTACTAAACCAAAAAAGAAAGCCTATGATCTAATCATCACTACGCATGAGACTCAATAAAATATACTAGTTTAGAAGACCTAAATAGACATTTCTCCAAAGAAGATATACAGATTGCCAACAAACACATGATACGATGCTCAACATCACTAATCATGAGAGAAGTGCAAATCAAAATTACAATGAGGTATCACCTCACACCGGTCAGAATGGCCATCATCAAAAAATCTACAAACAATAAATGCTGGAGAGGGTGTGGAGAAAAGGGAACCCTCTTGCACTGTTGGTGGGAAAGTAAATTGATACAGCCACTATGGAGAACAGTAAGGAGGTTCCTTAAAAAACTAAAAATAGAACTAACTTATGACCCAGCAATTCCACTACTGGGCATATACCCTGAGAAAACCATAATTCAAAAAGAGTTATGTACCAAAATGTTCAATGCAGCTCTATTTACAATAGCCAGGACATCGAAGCAACCTAAGTGTCCATGGACAGATGAATGGATAAAGAAGATGTGGCACATATATACAATGGAATATTACTCAGCCATAAAGAGAAATGAAATTGAGTTATTTGTAGTGAGGTGGATGGACCCAGAGTCTGTCATACAGAGTGAAGTAAGTCAGAAAGAGAAAAACAAATACCATATGCTAACACATATATATGGAATGTAAAAAAAAAAAAAAAAAAAAAAGTAGTTCTGACGAACCTAGGGGCAGGACAGATATAAAGATGCAGACGTAGAGAATGGACTTGAGGACACGGGGAGGGGTAAGGGTAAGCTGGGACGAAGTGAGAGAGTGGCATTGACATATATACATTACCAAATGTAAAACAGATAGCTGGTGGGAAGCAGCTGCATAGCACAGGGAGATCAGCTCAGTGCTTTGTGACCACCTAGAGCAGAGGGAGAGGGAGGGTGGGAGGGAGACGCAAGAGGGAGGGGATATGGGGATATATGTATACGTATAGCTGATTCACTTTGTTATACAGCAGAAACTAAAACAACATTGTAAAGCAGTTATACTCCAATAAAGATGTTAAAAAATTTTTTTTGAATATAGTAGTTTAGATATGAGTGCCCAGATTTCTTTATATTGTGGCTGAATACCATATCTAACCCATAATTTCCCCCCCGCCAAAGAGTTCATAGTCTAGCAGTGGAGCTAGACATGTATGTGAATAAACTACAAGAGTGACAGCTTGATGAGTACAGTAAATAGAAATGAAAGAATAATTGGTATAAGAAGACAACATCTGTTTTTAAGGATGCCAGAGACAGGAAACAAAGTTATAAAATAAAATAATGTATTCAAGAAACTGAAAGTATATGTGGCAACATAAGCATCAGTGAGGGAAAGATAGATGGTGAGGCTGGAGAAGTATGCAAAGAATTCATCAAATTCATCTGCTTAGAGAGCCAGAGAATATTTTAAGAATATATTTAAGAATTTTTTAAGCAGGGAAAAAGCCATTAGCAATTTGTATTTTAGAAAGCTCACTCACTTTGACAAAAGTTTGGAAGTTGGTTTGGAGGGAAGCAAGACTGGAGGCAAGAAAACCAGCCAGAAGACTGTTACCATGGTCCAGGTACAAGACGATGAGCACAGGACTGAAGGTAGAGACAGCGAACATGGAGAAAAGACAGATTTTACCTTTACTTTTTTCTTTTTTAGCCTTTACTTTTTAAAAGTCATTTATATAGCACTTATTATGGACCTGATACTGTTGTGCTTTAATGTATTTATCCACTTAAGCCTCAAAACCAGCCTATAAAGTAGCTGTATTATTGTGGAAAATGAGGCGCAGAGAAGTAGATAACTTGCCTGAGGTTGCAGAGGAAAAAAGTTGTGTAAACCAAGATTTGAACCCAGGCAATCTGGTTCCAGAATCTGCACTCTTAATCACTATACTATTTTACTTAAATTAAACAAACAGAATTTACACTAATTAGGTTAGAGGAGGGATAAGGTGGCAAATGATGGCTCTGTCCACTCAGAAACGTTTACTAGCACCTACTACACCTCATGTGCAAGGAGCTGGGAAAACGAAGACTAACACAGAGCCTCTGCTGCTCAGGCAGCCAGCCAGCCGGCCAGTCATGGCTAGAGCCCTGGGAAGAGAAGCTGAATACAGAGAGATGCTGCTGGGCAAAAAGGCAGGACCATGCAGATGACGAAAAGCTTGCATATCACATTTACATTCTCAGATTTTATCCTCAATGGACTCATTTAAGGATTTTAAACAGAGTAGTTTCTTGTTATGTTTCTGTTAGTACCAAATACATTGGCACTAAATTTAAAACAAAATTTCTTGATACAACAGAAATAATATATCATTTTAACTAGTGAACCTCATTAACATTTATTAAATGCTAATGATATTCCTATGTATGATTCATATTCCCTCCCTACTTCTGATGGTCCACACCTTCCTGTTTCTAACCGAACAGGAAAGAAAATCATACCGCCATTAACTTTTTTTTTTTTTGCGGTACGCGGGCCTCTCACTGCTGTGGCCTCTCCTGTTACAGTCTGTATTTATCCAATTACTCAGCTCTTTGCTACTGAAGTGTGTTTTAGTTCTTACCTGGTTATGATGGGATCTGCAGCATGATTGGGGCCCCATCGCCCCAAAAGCCCCCGGCCAACCAGTCCTGTCCGTCCTGCAGGATTTCTGGGAAAAAAAACCCATAAAATCAATTGAATGTGCTCATCTTTTTTAACACAACTTGATATGGCCCAAAACAAGGTAGTAAGAGCAATAAGAAGGAAATAATATCTCTACACAAATCGAGTAGCACTATTACACATTTGACACTCAAAGTACAGATTTCCTTATAGTGTTATTTAACTCTTCTTTCGTGCTTGTCTTAAGTTTTGGGCTTGATCCAGGAGGAGGATCTCATTTCTATAGTTGTTCTACAATATAAGAATTTGTTTCAGTTTTCACCTATACTTCAAAATTCAAACTAGAATCTTACTGGACTCAAATCTGGAAGAATGAAATGCTCTGCACCTAATCATCGTCTACCTCTGCGACAGCAATGCTTTATCACTGAGGACACCCACACTTCACTTTCTCAACATCCTCTCTTCCCATTCCACTCTCCTACAACCTATCTCACTCAAATAGTTTTGGTTACATTTTAAAGTCCACTTTTTCACAGTGGGTTCTACTAGATTTTTATTATCAGTAATAGATATTTTGTAGCATATAATGAGATAGAAGTATTTAATATTTCAAGATTTCAAATATACCAAATTCAATTTTTTATAACAATTTTATAAAAATGCCAACTACTATTTAACCTAATGCCACACCCAATGTTCAAAAGTCTGTCAGATAAACATAGCAACACTCATGCCTGAGTGATTTTCTTCCAGTTTCTTCCAGTATTCCTTAAATGTTCAACTTCCATTATGTAAAATCAAATGCCCTAATCTGCAATCTTACCTATTTAATGTTATATCTTTGATCCTCCCAGTATGTGAAAGTAAATAAACAACCTGTCAAATTTTCTTTTTCAGCCATCTCTTTTTATTCTGGTCTTCCCTGTGACTTTTATTAAAGTTGAGTGAATCTTTATATTGTTTTATACTAGACTTAGAAATATTTCAGCAAGACTTGCAAATAAAAACAGAAAGACAAGACACCTGGCCAGGTGATGATAATTCTACTTTTCAAATTCAGGAGGAGGGGCAGGGTGGTCAGCAGCTATGTTTTATTCCATGTAACCATACACCCCTGAATACAAAGGATCAAAGCCAATATTAAGAGAGATAATGTTAGTTTTTATAGATGACCAAGCCTGTTACTTATAAACTAGAAGCTGTAGAAAAGACACATAGATTATCCTATAGCCTGAGCAGCAGAGAAACTTGTTTGCAGAGAAAGAAAACCAAAGGCAACATATAAAGAAAAGCAGACATAAAGCAGAGAGACAGTTCTAATGGATTTCCAACTCCACCCTTACCTAAAGTTAGCTGCATTTCTGCTCTGGGCTTGAGATGATCCTATAGCCCTGCGGTAAACTTCACTTTTTCACTCAAGCAAGCTACAGTTGGTTTCCATTAGTCAGAGAGTCTTGACTAAAACAACAGGCTATCTTGCCTTTGCTGACTATCCTTTTATATATGTGCATGTCTTTTAATATATTTTACCCAGAAAAGAATCTGAGGAGTAAGTCAAATGCAAGGAGAGTTTGACTTGAAAAGGTTCAATAACACAGAAAGGCGAGTAAGTAATGAACAAAGAAAGAATTTAGCAAGAAAGACCAGGCTGGGGTGAGATGAGCTCTACTATCTCCAAGTCTTAGAAGAACTAAAATTATTTTAGTTTTTGCAACATTTTTACGAGGTAATAAGCATGAATACCAAATCTGTGATCCTTTCTTTGTTTTATTTGAGGCATGCTAATTTTTACATTTCTTCCTAACTTGTATAACGTCTTCTTAAGGAAAATGGAAAATTTTGGAGTTGTGTAGAAAAATCATTTTTAGAAGTACAAAAAGAGGGACTTCCCTGGCGGTCCAGTGGTTAAGACTCTGTGCTTCCACTGCAGGGGGCACAGGTTAGATCCCTGGTCGGGGAACTAACATTCCACATCCCACTCACATGCTGTGCAGCTCGGCCAAAAAAAAATTAAAAATAAAAAAAGTACAAAAAGATACGTGATGTTAAATTGTTGGGTTATTTTTATTTTTACTCTTATATATTTGGACAAATTCTTACTTTAAGGTATTATCTCATTTTATAAATAACTACTGAAATACAGTTTTTAATCCTTTCCTTCTCTGTTAATCTATTCAATTACAGTTGACCCTTGATCAATGCTCCCGTATAAACTTATAGTCGGCCCTCTGTATACACGGTCCCCCTGTATCCGTGGTTCCACATCCAGGGATTCAACCACACTCAGACGGTGTAATTCTGTAATATTTACTATTGAAAAAAAATCCATGTATAAGTGGGTCTGTGTAGTTCAACCCCTGTTTTGTTCAAGAGTCAGCTGTAATTATTTCTACTTCAAGGTAAGGTTACAAGAAGATGCATTCAAACCCTGTCTCTACCACTTACTCACTGTGTGCAAACAACTTAACATTCTCTCTCCTTACCTGTAAATGGAACTAAAAATATCCACCCGCAGGGTTATTGTGGTGATTTAATTAGATCACATACATAAATTCTTTCATACAATGTCTGGTATATAGAAGCACTCAATAAACATTAATTATATTGATAAAATAAAATGTATATTTTAAGGCAGGACAAGAAAATTTAAACATAAAATTTTCTGTGTCCATCTGGGCCTCCACCCTCCTTCCTTAATGTGCAGTGTGCATCTGCACTGCACATTAACCAGACCTCCTCAAAGATGGGAGTGCCTGCTTGACCATAAAAATCCACTTTTTCCCCCTTTATTCTGACACTAGCAATGTAGCTTCTTAAAAGAACGGCATTCTCTCCCAACTCTGAAAGATGGCATGGCGACTTGCTGCTTGCTTTGCATGTGCTCACCTGGACTATGTATCTTCGGTGAACTTTATGTGAAATATCGGTATGTCATTTTAGTGTACAATCCTTCATCTCGAAAATGTATATGACTGTATCTTCGAACAGGCGGAACAGTTCTCAGAGCTTTCTGAGAGTCTGTCTTCCGGGTTATAATCCTCAGTTCGTTTGAATAAAATTCCCTTCATTCTTCTTACCTTGATTGTTAATTGAATTTTCGTTGACAGTATTTTCTACCTTTTAAAGACCCATTATTGTAAGATGTCCCATCCCCAGTACCTACCTAGGTCTTCCATTTTCTATCTCATACAGGCCATTCTGGCTCTTTCTCTCAACATGCCCATCCTTTTCATTAAACTTCGGCGAAAAGCTGCTTTCACTGTAATGAGAATACCAATGCAAAATAAGAAATAATGACCCAATACTACCAACAGCTTAATAATGCCAGTCAGTTATTTATAAAAGCAGTATCCTTGAAACTAAATTTTTTAGTTACAACTTTAGTTAGCTTTCATTTACAAATTCATCAACTCCTTCAAAACAGTTTCTGGAAAAAGAAGATCTGTTTAACCAAAACACCTTGTAAGACAAGGATATGTGTTGTAATCCCTCTGGGAAGGACTAACGGCAGACACACTGGAGCTCCTCCCACATACTACAAGAAAGTCTATGTTACTATTAGCAAAGTGGAATTGGCCGTGGGCACAATATGGCAATTAATGGTTCCTATAGTTCTAAAAATAAGATTCCTTCTGATATTTTGTTGTTTCTACTGTTTCAAAGTAATTTTAATTTCTTCAAATGTACACTGATTAATACTTTGATCAAAGTAAACCCACAAAACATGAATTCACCCACAAACTTCATAATAACCATGATGTAGATTAAAATAGATGTAATATGCTGGAAGTGTTCCAGATCTGATCTGGACATAGCTCTGGATTACAGAGTTATATACATATAAAATCTTACTGAGCTACCCCTGCATACTTAAGAAATGTATACTTTACTGCATGTATGTCATACTCAAAAAAGAATTTTTAAAGCTATAAATAAACTACTTTCCTCCCCATTATGAAATCGCTGACATAGTTGCACTGACAGTGAATATTTATATAGCACTGGACAGTTCACGGGCAGCTCTGACATAAGTTTCACTTTTTTTCTTGCTTGAATTCCAATAAGCAAGAGAATAGATACATTTGTGCTCTGTTTTGGAAATAATTTCCAACTTGAATGATCCAGACATTTTCTCAAGACTTCTAACCATTCTTCCATTGAACGCACATGTAAAAATAATTAAATGGTAAAAATCATGAAATTATAAAACCAGACTTATAATGCTCTTGGGACTCTAGAAATGCACCATTATATGTGGAATCTAAAAAAAAAATGGTACAAATGAACTTATTTACAAAACAGAAATAGAGTCACAGATGTAGAAAACAACTTACGGTTACCAGGGGGGAAAGGAGGCAGGGGGATAAATTGGGAGATTGGGATTGACATATACACACCACTATATATAAAATAGGTAACTAATAAGGACCTACTGTATAACACAGGGAACTCTACTCAATACTCTGTAATGACCTATATGGGAAAAGAATCTAAAAAAGAGTGGATACATGTACATGTATAACTGATTCACTTTCCTGTACACCTGAAATTAACACAACATTGTAAATAACTATACTTCAGTAAAAATTTTAAAAATAAAAGAAAAGAAACTAAATAAATATTGAATACTAGTTAATGAAATACTTGTTGAAGTATACAGGGGGAGATGTACTGATACACCAAAAAAACAAGATGGGGTCTTCCCTGGTGGCGCAGTGGTTGAGAGTCCGCCTGCCGATGCAGGGGACACAGGTTCGTGCCCTGGTCCGGGAAGATCCCACATGCCGCGGAGCGGCTGGGCCCGTGAGCCATGGCCGCTGAGCCTGCGCGTCCAGAGCCTGTGCTCCGCAATGGGAGAGGCCACAACGGTGAGAGGCCCGCGTACCACAAAAAAAAAAAAAAAAAAAAAAGAAAGGAGGAGGGATAGATGGATATATATGTGATAAAATAAGTATAATAAAATGTTGATAAAAGAATCAAAGTGGTGGATTTATGAGTGTTCCCCATAAAGTTCTTTCAAATTTTCTGTATGTTAGAAATGTTTCATAATAAAATTTTAGATAAATAAAGGGAGCCATCTTCTGGGGGGAAAAAAAGCGTGACTCTAGTTATAATTGAAGCATTAACGCTAATAATACAGCTTGATTTAGACAGTGACACAAATTTAACTTTTAAAACACAAACTGAACGAAAAATAAGAAGATGTATTGTCTTCCTCTGTTTACACTGTATAGCACCCCCGCCAACATCATTAATTTTAATTGTACATAATGTGTATGTATAATATATGTGTAAACATGTACATCCTCTAAAATGAGGGAAATGGAACTCATTTACAGCTAATAATTTCTCAAGTTAGCTTCTTGATTAATTGATAATCCAAGTACTATCACAAACACACCTTTGGATTAAATAAGGAAACTGTGGGTAGAAATCAAGTCACAGCAATAAGTGACCTGGTAAAGTTTAACAACCTAATGAACTAATATGGATCAATCCAACTAGCAAAAGTTCTTATTTAACTGACTAAATAAGGCCTTGAGAGGACAATCATTTATAATAAATTTACCCATTAAATCAAACTTATAAAATGTCCCAAAACTAGGGCAGCAGTTTAGCAGAGTAGTTAAGGGCATGAAATCTGAAGTCAGACTGAGCTCAAATTCAAGCTATACCATCTACTAGCTACATGACCGACCATATGCAAAGGACAAACTTTCTGTGCTTCCATTTTTTGTGTGTGTTTATTTCTCTATAAAGTAGAAATAACAACCCTGTCTGCCTTCCAGAATAGTTATAAGAATAAAATAAAATAATGGTTATAAAACATTTAGTACAGTGCCTAGCTCACAGCACATTTTACAACTCTATCATTATATTTATCAAAAGAAACATAAATATAAAACATGAATCAACACAGCACTTCTCTGAATTTAGTCAAAACATTTTTGCTTGACTTTTTTTTTTTCCTCTTTCTCTCTCCGTTTTCTATCCCTTTTCTATCTTCTCACACTGGTCTAATTTTATCATCATCCTGTTCTTAGTAATCTGGAAGAAGTTTCTGAAAAATATTCACTATTCAAATACAAGTCTAGCTATGTTGGAAAATAACCACAAAAGGTGTTATTGATAACCCAAACAAAAGAAATAAAAACAGAGACCACCACTTGTCATTTCATAAAGTAAAAAACTCCACAACAAAATAGATTTACCTATTTGGAAAGATCACCATAAAACCCCCAAAAGAATAAACAAAAATGAACTGAATAGCTTTGGCAAGAATTCAAGCAAATGGGAGGGACTTCCCTGGTGGTCCAGTGAGTAAGACTCCGTGCTCCCAATGCAGGGGGCCTGGGTTCAATCCCTGTTCGGGGAACTAGATCCCACATGCATGCCGCAACTAAGAAGCCCACCTGCCACAACTAAGAGCCCGTATGCCGCAACTAAGAGCCCATGTGCCACAACTAAGACCTGGCAGAGCCAAAATAAATAAATAAATAAATATTTTAAAAAAAGAATTCAAGCAAATATGGAAACTGAGTTATAATAAAGTCAAGCACTGGATAAAAACTATTTTTCAACCATAAAATGATAATTTACAAATACAACCATTACCTTCTCCAAAAGTCTTACACCCAGCTAACACCAACTAATTTACTCACCTGATCTGAGGATCTGCCCACCGAGGTCCAGCCAAGACAGAGACTGCAGTGTATTCCACAGGATTATAGTCTTGCCACTCAACAAGCCAGCCTACCTTTTCATTAGGAACCTGGCTGCGTTGAACTTTTGAACCTGGGTAAGGAGATGTCCGAGCCTTGTTGTGGGAATTCTCTTTGGTACCATCAGAACCAGACATCATGTTGGAGTTAAGATGAAATCCACAGGATGAAAATGAGTTACTGGGAGGAAAAAGAAAAATGTTTTATATAAGTACAAAATTAATTAATTAAAGAACCTAATTCACAGACCACAAGATAGAACTTTTCAAAGACTTAAAAATCAGAAAATTCTAATTTGATGCATATTAGTGTAAAGATCCAACATCTGTGAGAGATTATTTTCAAATATAAAAATATTGCTAGGGGGCTTCCCTGGTGGCGCAGTGGTTGAGAATCTGCCTGCCAATGTGGGGACACGGGTTTGAGCCCTGGTCCGGGAAAATCCCACATGCTACAGAGCAACTAAGCCCGTGCACCACAGCTACTGAGCCTGCGCATCTGGAGCCTGTGCTCTGCAACAAGAGAAGACCGCGACAGTGAGAGGCCCGTGCACCGCGATGAAGAGTGGTCCCCACTCAACGCAACTAGAGAAAGCCCTCGCACAGAAACTAAGACCCAACACAGCCAAAAATAAATAAATTTATTTAAAATATATATATATATATTGTTAGGGACTTCCCTGGTGGTCCAGTGGCCAAGACACTGTACTCTCAATGCACTGGGCGTGGGTTCAATCCCTGGTTGGGGAACTAGATCCCACATGCATGCTGCAGCTAAGAAGCCTGCATGCCACAACTAAGAAGCCTGCATGCCTCAACTAAAGATCCTACATGCCACAACTAAGATCCCACACACAGCAACAAAGATCCCGAGTGCCGCAACTAAGTCCCAGTGCAGCCAAAATAAATAAATAAATATTTTTTAAAAATATTGCTAAATCTTATTAATTGAAACCTACTCACTGAATTTATTTTCATTGAGAAAAAGGGACAGAAGTTTACTTTTGTTAGCACAAATGTTGGGGAAGATAAGTTTGTTATAAAAATTCAACCACAAAAACAAATGTAAAGGAAGACTCTTAGGTCTACACGAAGGAATCAATTTTATAAAATAGTTTACGGCCTAACATACATGTGTAAAAAACGTATGGCAAAAATAGCACAAAAGAATAACAGGAAATGGAAATATACTGTTGTAGGATTCTTACATTATACACAAAGTAATGTAATATTACTTGAAGTCAGACTGTGATAAATGTACAAATTATAAACTTTAGAGTAAAATAAGAGGTGTAGAGCTGAAATAACTAGATAGTATATACAAAAAAAGAGAAAACAAAAAACTGAACCTTTACCTCACAGCCTACACAAAAATTTTTCATTTCTCTTCCTAAGAATTTAAATGCCTTCTCATTATTCTTAGAGATTAAAATTCCTAATGAGCCTAAATTAGGATATTTAATATGATAAAGGGGATTCTGAGAACATGGTAAACTGATGACAGCTCCCTTCCCCTGTTCTCACAATACTGTAACAATTTGCCCTTCCTGAGACAAATGGTGGATGGGACAAACACCAACTTTATGGGGTGGTGAAATAAGTCAAATTCATGTGCCTCTTGATATAATATAGTGAGAAGCACAGAGCAATCATTTCTGAGGTATTCCCTACAAGAATATATGACCTGAGTCTAGACATGAGGAAATATATAACACACCCACATTAAAGGATAACTTACAGAGTAAAGGTCCATACTCTTTAAATCACTAAGGTCATGTAAGATAAATGTCCAGATAGAGACATGAAAACTAAGTGCAATCAATGATGAATATACTTATATCCTTCAACTCAGTAATTTCATTCCTGGTAATCTATCCCATAAAAATGAAATAACCAGGCTTCCCTGGTGGCACAGTGGTTGAGAGTCCGCCTGCCAATGCAGGGGACGCGGGTTCGTGCCCTGGTCCAGGAAGATCCCACATGCCGCGGAGCGGCTGGGCCCGTGAGCCATAGCCGCTGGGCCTGCGCGTCCGGAGCCTGTGCTCCGCAACGGCAGAAGCCGCAACGGTGAGAGGCCCGCGTACCGCAAAAAAACAAAACAAAACAAAACAAAAAAACAACCCAATTTAAAAAAATGGGTGGAGGATCCGAATATTTTTCCAAAGAAGACACAGAAATGGCCAACAGAACATGAAAATATGTTCAACACTGCTAATCATCACGGAAATGCAAATCAAAACCACAATGAGATATCACCTTACACCTGTCAGAATGGCTATTATCAAAAAGAAAACAAATAACAAGTGTTGGTGAGGATGCGGAGAAAAGGGAATGTTTGTGCGCTGCTAATGGGAATGTAAATTGGTGCAGCCACTACGGAAAACAATATGGAGATTCCTCAAAAAAATTAAAAATAGAACTACCATATGATCCAGCAATTCCACTCCAGAGTATTTATCTGAAGAAAACAAAAACACTAATTAGAAAAGATACACACCCCGCCATTTTCACAGCAGTATTATTTATAATAGCCAAGATATGGAAGCAGCCTAAGTGCCCATCAAAAGATGGACAAAGATGTCTCTCTCTCTCTCTCTCTCTCTCTCTCTCTCACACACACACACACACACACACACGCGCGCGCGCGCGCGCACACACACAGTGGAATATTACTCAGCTATAAAAAAGGAATGAAATCTTTCCATTTGTGACAACACGGTTGGACTCAGAGAGTATTATGCTAAGTGAAGTGTCACACAGAGAAAAGAGAAAGACAAATACTGTCTTTCCACTTATATGTGGAATCTAAAACACAAAACAAATAAACAAACATAACAAAACAGAAACAGAGTCATAGATACATAGAACAAACAGGTGGTTGCCAGACGAGAGGGTGGTAGGGGGAGGAAAGAAGTGGAAAAGGGAGAAGATTAACTGAGGTACAAACTTCCAGGCACAAAATAAATGAGTCACAAGTATGAAATGTAAGATGTGGGGAATAACTATGTTATCTTTGTATGGTGACATAAGGTAACTAGACTTACTCTGGTTATCAAGTTAAAATGTATGGAAATATCAAATCACTATGTTGTGTAACAGGAACTAACATAGTGTGGTAGGTCAATTATACTTCAAAGACAAACTCATAGAAAAAGCGATCAGATTTGTGGTAACAAGGCAGGGGGGACGGGGCTAGAGGGCAAACTGGATGAAGGTGGTCAGAAGGTACACACAACTTCCAGTCATAAGACAAAAACGTACTTGGGATATAATGTACAACATGATAAATATAATTAACACTGCTATATGTTATATAAATATATGAGAGTGGTTAAGAGAGTAAATCCTAAAGTTCTCATCACAAGGAGAATTTTTTTTTCTATTTCTTTAATTTTGTATTTATCTGTGATGATGGATGTTCACTAAACATGTTGTGACAATCATTTCATGATGTATTTCAAATATTTATGCTGTACACATTAATCTTATACAGTACTGTATATCCATTTTATCTCAATAAAACTGAAGGGAAGTATTATGAAAATAAATTTTATATTATAGGTATATAAGTATATAGATTTGGTTATAACCTAACTAAGTCTTCAAACAAGGAATTAATCAAATTTGTTTTTATTATATTTCTATTACATTTTATTTATAACTACATTATTCAGCAAACTTCACTTTTATACCTTCACAGTCAAATCAGAGGGGATAATTTTAGCAAAAGTATTAGAAGCCTTCATCAAAATTTCCCCAAGACCTCCCTTACTCCTTTGATATTCAAACCATTCTTGCTTGAAACACTATCTTTCCATCGGTTTTGTCAACTTTTTTTTTTTTAACAAGAGCATTATGTCTTTTATTTTCCATGTACCTGTCCCTGTGTGAATCGAGGAAAGGATACTACCTGCCTTTTTTTTTTTGAATAGACTATTTTTTAAAGCGGTTTCAGGTTCACAGCGAAACTGTGCAGAAAACACAGAGCTCCCATGTACCCCCAGTCTCCCCACCACACACACATAAAGCACTCCCCATACCAACATGCCCCACCAGAGAGTTACATTGGAAATAAGTGGGCCCAAATGTCCTAAGTGAGCAGTGGGACGTAACCATGGAAATCAGCCCTCCTCCCTCCCTACCCTACAAACAAAAAGTCGGTATTAGTTGTTTGTCCCCAGGATAAAACCAAAATTTAAAGAAAATGAAGGACTAGAACCTCTATTGTGAATTAGGTATTAGAGAACACAGCAGAAATTTAGGCTTAATATCCCCGTAATTCACACTGAGGAAATAAAGTTAGGGCAGCTATGTTCAGCGGGGAAGCTGCTACACAAGTGTAAAGTCTGGAACGGGAAGGGGGAGGTTTCCAGCCAGTCCACCTGCTGCCACCTGCTCACACACCCTCAACCTAAACCGTCAGGTCTAGGTGCACTGGTACCTGGGGGCAATATTCAATCAGTGCTCCTGTTTACAGAAAACAATGCCTATTATCTACATTAATCAAAATATAAATAACTAGCATCCGCCAGATGTTTGAGAAGAAAACAAGGAAAAGGGACCAAAAAGGAACAGAACCAGTGACCCAGAAGGGTCAGACAATTCAGGAAACAGAAAATAATTTTTATTCTAATTATTATTTTTACAGATTCAAAGGACTTTTATAGCCATAAAATAAGAAAAGGATATTAAAGAGAGCAATTAGGAGGAAAAAGTTCTTGTCAAAATTTACGATTCAATAGAAGAGATGACAATGCACAGGACAGCAGTCTGAACTAGTAATCTAGAAGATAAATTTGAGGAAAATCTCTAAGAACTTCATACAAACAGACAAACCAATGGAAAATTAAAGAAAAAGAGAAACAGAGGCACTACCCAGAAAGTCCAAAAGCTATCACTGGAGTTCCGGGGGTGGGGAAAAAGGACAGGACAGAAGAAAAAATAGGGGAAAAAACAAATAGAAGAAAATTTTCTCGTGCCGAAAGTAAACACGACATGAAAAGCAAAAATATAAATAAACAAGAAACAAACAAACAAAAACTCCTAGAGGCAGCCTCATAAAACTTGTTTATTACTCCGCGCCTACCATGGGCATGGTACCTAGGACATCGTGTTTAGAAACCAGAAGGAGAGAGGAATAAAAGGAGGAGGCAGCGTGAGCTACCATAAATGCCTGAATTTATCCAAGGCAAATTTTTTTAAAAAGGTAACTAATAAATATATTATCTACACTGAAATGGAGAAGTGGAGGAGAGCAATGACGACTTATATTTTTCCTTTTACAGCATTTATACGGTTAGCATCTTTAAACTACGTGCATGTGCTAATTTTAACAATAATGTTTTAAGTATTAACCAAAAAAAAAAAACACCAAAAAAACAAAAAAATGGCACGGAACAACACCACACCCAAACATGTGCTATTTAAACTCTCTGGGGACAAGAATGTTAGTGACTCATGGAGGATGGCAAAGTTCGAGTATCATAAGAAAGGTCACTACCGCTTGTTTTTCTCAAAAGGCAGGTAAAACATTTTAGAGCCTTTTAAAAAACGTGTATATGGCCGTAAAGAGCTGGGACCCAAGCAAAGCCTACTGAAGCCGCCCGACCAGAAGCTGCTTCCCCCTCACAACACAAGGACTCGGGACAAGGAGCCAGTACTAGAAGAGGGAATACCTGCACGCCGCGATGCTGCAACGGCCCAACGACTTGAGAGTCACTGAGGCCAAGGCCACAGAGAGAGACACGGTGGCTAAAGTCTTCCCCAGGAAGCGTCCGGCCATCAGCAGCCCGCGGGAAGATGTGCGGAGCAGGGTCGCTGTTAGCTTGGGCCGCAGCCTCCGGCCTCCCCACACCCCTGGGCCCCGGGTATCCAGCAGGCACTAGGACCGGGCGGCCCTCGGGTTCCGGAGCGGGAGCAGCCAGTTTTATCTCATCAACACACAGGAGACCAAACGCCCTCCCCAAACAACGGCCCAGCTCGACACGCCGCCCAGGGGACGCCCAAGCGGCCAGCGCCAGCAGGCGGAAAAAGAGCCAACCGGGCCGTGACGTCCCCGGTGCGCGACGGCACTTTACGACAGCGCCGCAAAGCGAAGACGGCGCAGGCTTCGTAGAGCCGGCTTCGCTCAGCTTCTCGTCCTTGCTGAGCAGTGTTTGGAACCGGGTTAGGGAGGCGGCTGGGGAAGCGCTGAGAAAGCGAAAGAGAAAGCCGGAAAGTGAAAGGAGCCGAAGAATTGGAAAGGGAAAGAAAGAAAGGGGGTTGAGAGAAGTGTGTCGTCCTGGCTGTTCCGGCAGGAAGGGGTTACAGGCGGCTGATGTAGTGAGCCACGCGTGTCCCAGCCATATCTGAGTTATGAGTGGTTGCAGGGAAAGAAGGGAGGTGAGAGACTTGCAATCCCCGCATCCGAGGCTTTTCTCTTCCTTTTCTACCAAGTTGTTCGCTGCAATGGGTAAAAGCCGTAACCCACGGAGGAGTAAACCAATTGTGAGATAGACACAGAGCCTGGAAGAGAAACCGAGGGTTAAGACGCGAGATACCTGCAGAGGCAAAACTTGGCCATACGGGAAATTGGAAATCAAGATCATTCAGAAGTTTGTAATGTGGTTTTCATGTTTGATATTCGTTGCCTTATTAATGTGTGGAAATATTTAACTTGCAAGTGCATAATCCGCTGGTTCTGTGGTGTGGTGTGGACACAGACCGTATAAAACTTTTGACCATCTCAAAAACCAGATTTATCAAACCTTAACAACTTGTTCTGAAGGCTGTAGAGCTCTCGGCCTATGAAGGCTCCCTCAGAACCTCTGCGCTGAGACTTGTCCAAACTCTTGCTGACGAAAATTCAGTTAACTCAAGTTAAGAAAAAAAGGGAATTTTATTTGAGCCAAACTGATGGTGATAACACAGGAAGCAGCCTCAGAAAGCTCGGAGGACCATTCTGCCTGTTAGAAGTCGAAGGCACAGGCATATACATTTTTGAAACAAAGGATCGTACATCAAAATGACCGACTAGTATTTTATATAAACTTCACCAAAGATACATAGTCCAGGTAAGCACATGCCAAGCAAGCATCTAACCCTATCCACCCCACGCCCCCTCACCTAAAGGGCTGGGAAAGAACACTGTCCTTTTAAGAAGTTACATTGCTAGGGTCAGAATAAAGGGGAAAAAATGATCTTTATGGTTGAGCGGGCGCTCCCATCTTTGAGAAGTTCTGGTTAACTGTAATGAAGATGCACACTGCACATTAAGGAGGGAGGAGGCCCAAACAAACAGAGAATTTTATGTGTAATTTTTTCTTGTCCTGCCTTAAAATATAAATTTTACTTCAGCCCTCTATTATGGCTTCTAGCAGCTTAAGGTCTTGCCCCTAGGGTGATCCTAGTGCCCCACCCCTTTGAAATACCTGCCTAGAAAAGCTCAACGCTGCCCGAAGAATTTGTGATTTGTTCCAGGCAGAACCTGGATAGGCAGACAGACCCCAGAGCCCTCTCCTGGAGCAGCTACTTTAGAAAGCTTGCAATGTAAATGCTTTCCTCTGACCTTTGTGGTATACATCTACCACCCAGAACTGTTTCCTTAAGGACTTGTGAGCCCCTGTCTTTAAGATGCAGATATTCAGGGAGATAACTCTGTGCTAGCTCCCAGTCCCTGTGGGAGCAATAAGGACCTACCTTTCTTCAACTTGCACTGCTGCTTCTTCTCATAAAGATAGAAGTTTCTTTCTCCCCTGACAAATGCCAATTAACAAACCCAGATGGCCTAGTCACATGGATCACCCACCCACCCCTTTACTACCCCTTAGTGACTTTCCCTTAACACACTCCAGCCTTTGAAAAGTCTTCAGCCTTCTGATTCAGGGGAAGTGGAGTTCAGTTCATACTGTAGTATTACTGAACAAAGTATGTCCTTACCACTTTCGTGTCCAGCTTTGTTTATGTCTAACAATCCATCCAGGTAGCAAAGTTCTATTATTAAAATATGCTTGCCTTTTAAAAAGTAAATATTTGAACTTGGCTTCCTGTAGCCAGATAAACTTTGCTGTCAGTGTTGTTGACCGCCATTAACCTCTGCTTAAGCTGGTATTAAAAAACAAAATTCAACTGAGTGAATTTGAAGACCTAATTGGCTTTACTAAATGATTCATGAATCAGGCATCATCCCATCTAACAAATAGAAAGGAGCTGTACAATGAAAGGTTTTTTAAAAGCAGGAAGGAGGGGACAAGGAAGTCAAAAAGAAAAGAAAGGATTATTTCAGGCAAGGTCACCTTCTTTGGGGAGAAGGGTAGGGGTTTATCATGCAGATCACCTCACTAGTGTTGATCAGGAAATTCCAAACTGATTGGTTTAAAATTACATTTCTCTGGGTATATACCCAGTACACATATATACAATGGAATATTACTCAGCCATAAAAAGGAACGAAACTGGGTCATTTGTGGAGATGTGGATGGACCTAGAGAGTGTCATATGGAGTGAAGTAAGTCAGAAAGAGAAAAACAAATATTGTATATTAATGCATATATGTGGAACCTAGAAAAATGGTATAGATGATCTTATCTGCAAAGCAGAAATAGAGACACAGAGATAGAGAACAAATGTATGGATACCAAGGGGGAAAGGAGGGGGTAGGAGGAATTGGGATATTGGGATTGACATATATACACTATTGATACTATGTATAAAATAGATGACTAATAATATACTGTACAGCACAGGGAACTCTACTTAATGTACTGTGGTGACCTAAATGGGAAGGAAATCCAAAAAAGAGGGGATATATGTATATGTATAGCTGATTCATTTTGCTGTACAGTAGAAACTAACACAACATTGTAAAGCAACGATACTCCAATAAAAATTAATTAAAAAAAATAAAAAATAAAATTACATTTCTCAGAGACTTCCCTGGTGGTCCAGTGGTTAAGACTCTGCACTCCCAATGCAGAGGGCGCAGGTTCGATCCCTGCTCAGGGAACTAAGATCCCACATACTGTACAATGCAGCCAAAAAAAAAAAAAAAAAACACCAAAATTACATTTCTAAGTGAGGCTGAAACTGCAGTTAGGTGTTAAGTTTTAGTTTGCTTCTGCGGGGCTTAGCATTAGTGACTCCACTTTGGACCTACTGATCCTTTTTTAACACTGGGAATGTATTAGGCAGGCTCTTAAAAAGGCTCAGCTCATCCAAATTAATTCAGTTGACGAATTACTCATTAGGGAGAAGAGGAGCAAGGCAGTGTGATTCACAAAACCTCTGATCAAAGAATGGGAGAAACAGGGGTTCTCATAGGAAGTTCCTCAAGCCCGTCTTCCAACGCTGCATTCCTTAAGAGGAGGTTGGAGTGGACTTAGTTTAAAGAGCGACACAACAATGCAAACAAAACCACTCCCTGACACTGGGCCTGCGCCACAATTGGCTCAGACAGCCAGGTCTCCTAGGTTCCTCCCTTCAGGGACATGTATTCCCAGGTCTGCAAGAGCACAGTGTGCTGCAACCCACTCTTCGGCAGAACAGAAATGCCATCTTGAATATTTACTGTTTTCTATTACTCTTTATCTACCCACATCCCAAATTAAATGGGTGTCATCAGAACTTAAAAAAGCGAGGGCTTTTGGTTTTTGTTTTTTTTTTTTATTTAGAAACCACATACCAACATTTAAGAGCATCTTATAATAGTTGGTGAAACAGACAAAAGATGCTGAGAAAGAAATACTTTTAAATAGAAAAGCGTTGTATGTGATTACTGGAATTGATATGTATGCTAAAAATAAGAATTCCAGTTGTTTCCCCCCTTTTCCATTTATTTTGTATACAACAAATATTAACTGATTGCTTACTATTTACCAAGCACTGCCCTAGATGCTGGGAATACAACTGTGAATGTAAGGGAGGAAAACCTTTTTCTCTACCCTTCTTAATTTTGGGGGGGCTTATTTATTAATTGAGACAGATTAACAGGGGACTTCCCTGGTGGCGCAGTGGTTAAGAATCCGCCTGCCAATGCAGAGGACACAGGTTTGATCTCTGGTCCAGGAAGATCCCACATGCTGCGGAGCACCTAAGACCATGTGCCACAACTACTGAGCCTGCGCTCTAGAGCCCGCGAGCCACAACTACTGAAGCCTATGCGCCTAGAGCCCGTGCTCCGCCACAAGAGAAGCCACCGCAATGAGAAGCCCGCGCGCTGCGACAAAGAGTAGCACCCGCAACTAGAGAAAGCCACGCGCAGCAATGAAGACCCAACGCAGCCAAAAATAATTAAATACATTTATTAAAAAAAAAAAAGACAGCAAACTACATTTGCATGCCTTAACTAGGGAAGGGCAACCATCAAGTTTCAAGGAAGCATCTGGACTGCGGACGCTGTCCATTAGCCTTGTAACTTTAAAAGGAATTTATCAAATTTAGCAAAACAAGTGACAACTAACCCTGCAATCAGGAGACCAGGAGAAAGGGAGTAAAAGATGGCTCTGGCTGCACACCTAGTCGGGGCTGCGGCACCCGGAACTAGGAAGCTTTGCTCTCCTCTGGGTTTTGTCCCTCCCAGATTTCTGAGCTCAGGAGCAGTCGCTCTGCACTGCAGCTTGAGCCAGTTGCGGAAGACCTAACCAAGCCCAGCCCAAAAGAAGGAACGGCTTCGGGGCTGTTTGTTTCTCTTTGATAAAGGAGCCCTTCCTTGTTCTTGCTTTTACTCTCTCTGGTATTCGATGCAGCAACCCCCCAGAAGCGATTTAGAGTGACTGGTAAAACAAAGTATACCAAAACCTCGCAGCAACCAAAAGGATGAAGTTCCTTCTGGACTGCCTCCAGCTTCTGCCCTTACTGCTCATCTGCACCTTAAGAGTCTCTCCTGAAGCTTTTCATTCCGAAGAAGAGAAAAGCAGTCACCGGAGAAATCGTCCTGATTACTGGAGCTGGACACGGAATTGGGAGACTGACTGCCTATGAATTTGCCAAACTTAAATGCAAACTGGTCCTGTGGGATATAGATAAGGTAACAGTGCTTGCTGTGTTTTACTTTCTGGTACCTTTAATCTGTGTTGCATTTTGCTGGCAACAGCCCCCTACAGCATCTCTGTTAAGCATGTAGAAAAAAATTACTAGTTTTGCCATTCTATAGATGGGGGAAAAACATGGATTAATTAATGTGTTGATGATCACATGATAAACGAACATAGAGCATTTGATTCCCAGTTACTGCCCATCACCAATTTGACATTGTAAATTTATCTTCACTTTTGCCCTGAAAATAATTTGTAATCTCTTCCTGAACCTGATTTCACTGATCCTGCTGTCTTTTTTTCTTTCTTACTTACTTTTCTTTTTTTTTTTTTTTTTTTGGCGGCCCTGTACAGGCATGTGGGATCTTAATTCCCCAACCAGGGATCAAACCCGTGCCCCCTGAATTTGGAATGTGAAGTCTTAACCACTGGACCGCCAGGCAAGTCCCTCATCCCTCTGTCTTAATCATATGGAAAAAGTTAAAGCTGGATACGAGTTCGGATTCTCCTCCTGTTAAGTCAAACGGAGCTCGGTTAGTTCCTGCTAGGGTGGAAATAAATCATATCATGGCTAGTGGTCATGATGGGAAGATCGATCATTGTTGTTCTTGTGTTGTGGTGAGGGTGAAAGACCCGTTTATTAAGAGTACAGATAAGAGGATAATTGGTAGTGTTACTTCATCTGAGATCTTTGTGCTCCTGCTCGTAGGGCCCCAACTAGTGCATATTTTGAGTTGGAGGCACTGAACAGTTCAGAGTGTTCAGAGTTACATATATATAAAACGGAATCTCTGTCTTGTACACCTGAAACTAAAACGACATTGTAAATCAACTATACTTCAATAAAATTTTAAAAAAAGAAAAGAAAAAGAAACAGAAATAAGCAAGAGGAAAGCAGTGAATTAAGGCAGCAGTGCCCCTCTAGCTGAAGGAACCTAAAGGAGAAGGAACTTCAAATGGTGGCTTAGAACCCCAGTTTATAAAGCAGCTTCAACAAAGAGTAGTGCGTTTGTAGACAAGAGAGAGGACATGGGAAGCAGGTTTAGGCTTTCAAGGGCAGCAAAATGTGGGAAGTTAAATCCACAGAAGAGAATTAATGGAGTGAGGTTTGTTTGCAGATTCCTCTGGTGTCCACTGGGCTTAAAGCATCTGCATCCACGAAAATGAGAAATTATATCCCACCTCCAGGCAGAAAAGGAAAATTTTCTGGGTTTTCTTCTTAATTACTTTCTGCCCAGAATAATTTTTTAGGTCAAAAACGTTTATATAGTGGTGACATATACTAGTTTCTTTCAAGTGGAACTTACAGAGGAATGATTCTCAAATGTTAGGGTGCACCGGGATCACCTGGTCGGCTTTTTGTAACGTGGATTGATTTCTTGACTCCCCACCCCACCCTGTGAATTTCTGCTCAGTAGGTTGGAAGTGGGGCTTAAGAATCAGTAGGTTGAATAAATGTGTGCATGGTTCTGATGCTGCTGGTCTGGACAGAACACTTGAGACCCTGGGCAGGCCCTGCTTGCAGAGGGGTCCTCCCTGTACCTTCTCCACACCTCCACCACCCACTTCCCCAGATTTTTCTTAATAGTGTCATCAGAGACCCAGGTTTCCAAGCACACAGAATAGTCTCAGTTCCTACTGCAACGCTTCTTCTCGGTCTGTTCAATATTACGAGAGTTTTCTCCATCAGTCTCTTGAGTGTTTGAACATCCTGCGAGCAGAGGCACTGACTGCCTTTTAGTTCTGGACTCTCTTTTCAAGGATGCTTGCGTGAGGAACTGCTTAGGAAAATCTATATTCACCCTCCAGAGCAGTGGGAGGAGAGATTGCTGTACAACATTATAAAGATGATGCCTCCCTTTGAGGCAGAGATTGGGCAGGTTTGCCTGCAGCCCAGTAGAGAAGCTTGGGATGTCCTGGCCTGGAGGTTCCTCGGCTGTGCTGTAAATTTGCTGCGTGCACAGCATCCATCTAGGCCCATCCACGATGAAAGGACAGGGGGAACTGACGCTAGCATGGAGCTCATGCTGCCCGCTATGCCACAAGTGAGAACATGCTTTGCGTCTGATCCAAGATGATACTGTTCCGCCAGCATCCAGGAAACAGGGGCAGGCTAACTTGTTAGCTCAGAACTAAGGCAAATCTCAGATCCTTCATAGTTCTTAACATGTACATTCTCAAATGTTTTACACCAAACATTGTAAAGGCTTTACTCCCCAGATCTTGATTTTTCAATGTCCTTCACCAGTAAAGGCAGGTAGGGTGTCATGGAGAAATGGTTGGAAAGAACGAGACTGAAAGCGCACGTCTGACAGCAGAGCTGTGTTCGGAGACTAGTGAAGACCCGCCAGAAGGGTGCAGAGGCAGGGCAAAGGCCCCGACAGGCCCAATACAGAGCACTCTGGACCTCAGCAAAGAAGATAAGGGATTATACACATTGGAGAAAAAAGAATTCATGAGCCCAAGAGGTACCTTTAAAAAGGACAGAGGGGGAGTCAGGGAGGGAAAGGTCTTCTTTAGAGAGGATGCCAGCAGTGAAGTGTAGGCATGCAGAATTAGAGAACCACCATCTGCTACCCACAATGCCACCACTGAGCCAGAAAGAATCCTCACTGGTGGTCAAAGTCTTTGTTAGGGAGCTGGGTATCAGGGACAGACCACTAGGCCTGTGATGATGAAGGAGAAAGGGACCTTTCTCATGGAGACATGCCCAGACACCACTTGAACCAAGTGCCCAAACTGACATTGTGCATCCCCTAATGGGATGCAGTGGGAGGAAATTTACATCGCCCAGGTGATGTCCTGGACAAAAATGTTCAATCAGAATTGAATCACGAGGAAACAATGAGGCAAATCTAGAATGGGGAACACTGCAGGAGACACCTGGCCTGAAGTTTTCCTAAAAGTCAATGTCTTGAAAGACAAAGAGGGGGAGGGACAGGAGCAGTGTTCTAGATTGAAGATAATATGGGGGGTGAGGAGTGTTTTCATTGCCTTGATGATGCTGGTGCTTTCATGCAATATACTCATGTCAGCCCCCATGAAACTGTGCACCCTAGTTTGTACTTTATTTCTTGTCAATCATACCTTGATAAATGTATTTTTTAAAAGAGTCAGGGAAGCTTTTCTAGATTAAAATAGCTGAAACAAAATGATAATGTACGAACATTCATCGAGATCTGAATTTTGAAAATAAATTTAAATATGGCTTTGCAGCGATTGGAGAAATGAATGTTACGTATTAATTAAAAACATATTCCTTCATTACAGTAATGATATTGTGTAGGAGACATTCTCATTTTTAGGATGTTAAACTTGAATATTTAGCAGGTGTCTGAAACTCCCAAATGCTTTAGCAAAACAATTTAAGAGATAAACAAAATGGATATATGGAGAAAAATAATACACTGTGGCCAACATGTCCATTTGACAGTTGGAGGGATAGGTATATAGGTGTCAATTTTACCATTCGTTTCATTTTTCTGTAGGTTTGTAATTATTTTTAAAAAGAGTGTGGAAAAATAGGAGTGTTTGCTTCTTGAGAGATCGATTCCTGGAATTAAGTGAATTGGTGAGTTGGAACAGACTCAGATACAGTCACTTTTTAAAAATATTATACCCTACCATATTGTATGTTACTTCGTACAGTAGACTAATGAGGATATATTATTATTAAATTATGCGGAACAATCTCCTTCCCATCTTTGCACCCACTCTCACTCCTCAAAATCAGAACGTTAGAAATGATTTTAACACCGTTTGATGTGTACATATCGAGCAAAAATATACCGAAGTTCTAGGCATTTCTATAAGTGTATAGTTGATAACATACCTAAAAAAAAATGAAAATGAAAGCTAGAAGTAAGGTTTTGGGGTCAATACTTGCTAAGGTCTCCTTGTCCTCTGAGTTTTTTATAATCTACTAATTCCCTAACATTTCCCTTTTTTGGGAGGCTGATCTAACGCTAATATAACTTACAGAGTAACTGATTTGTGCCCCTTAACGTGGAGAATATACATCTACACTTACTATTAACAACATCGCTGTGACTTTTTTTTTTTAATTTATTTATTTTATTATTTATTTATTTATTTAGGCTGTGTTGGGTCTTTTCTTGCTGTGCACGGGCTTTCTCTAGTTGCGGTGAGCAGGGGCTACTCTTCGTTGCAGTGCACGGTCTTCTCATTGCAATGGCTTCTCTTGTTGCGGAGCACGGGCTCTAGGCACATGGGCTTCAATAGCTGTGGCACACGGGCTCTAGAGCACAGGCTCAGTAGTTGTGGCGTATGGGCTTAGCTGCTCCGCAGCATGTGGGATCTTCCCAGACCAGGGCTTGAACCTGTGTCCCCTGCATTGGCAGGCAGATTCTTAACCACTGTGCCACCAGGGAAGCCCTCGCTGTGACTTTTGACTTATATTTATTTGGCAGATAACTGAGATCACCCCAAAGCTCAAGCTCATTCCGCTTCCCCCGCACATGGCTTGTCTCTCATCCTTCCATAAATCCTCCTTGTATGGAAGTCTTACGAATCATGCTTTACCTCTTTTGGGACTTTTTGGGGAGAATATTCTCAAATCAGGAATTAGCACGTCAAGGAGGAGTAAAGGTACAGATCTAAGTATTTTGAAAGAGACAGGCTGTTGTCACAGCCCAGAGAAGTGAGATTCCCTCCGGGTGACCCCGAGTAAATCACCCCTCTCAGCCTCCCTTTCTACTTCTGTCTATGGGAGACAATTCTTCCTACAACAGAGAATTCTCATAAAGTTTTCATGGGAAGTTTGACTAAAGCATAGAGCAGAAGGTCTAAACTATAGTAAAGTACTCAATAAAGGGTAGCTTTTATTTTAAAATGAGAGAGCAAAGAATACTGGAGGAAAGGCTGATCTAGCGAAAGGATATCCTTTCTCCAAAAACTTTATTTTCCCATCATGAATACAACACTTTCCATTTAAGGTTTTTTGCTCACAGTTGACCCCCCCAAATTGAAATATTTGTGTGGATATGGGATAATTTCTAAGACCCAAAGTTAAGTAAAAAAAGGGGCAGGGGTGTGGTTAGAGAACACTTCTCCTCTCAGTTGTGGTTTAAAAGGCATAATGGACATTCACCTATATGTGCAGAGACCACTTCCAGTATAGACCTAGAGCTGGAAACATTCAGCTGTGACACGTGCTGCAGTGGCCAGTAGAGGACTGAACACCCTGCATTATTTTTCATCTATTCATATCAGTTTGGTTGTTCAAAAGCTTTCCAGCAGATGGTGCTAGACACTATTCAGTGCACAAGTCCTTAGGACAGGAATTTGTGTCCACAATGAAAATAAAAGCCTTACCCCCTCTCCCGAATGGAAGGTCATCCACACTGAAACAGGGCAATAACTGCATTGCTTTAAAAAAAATACATTGTAGTTGATTTAGAGTGTTTTGATAGTTTCTGGTGTACAGCAAAGTGATTCAGTCATATTTATTATTTTTCATATGTATATATATACATATGAAATATATATTTTTTTCTTTTTCATATTCATTTCCATAATTGTTTATTCCAGAATATCGAATATAGTTCCCTGTGCTATACTGTATGTCCTTGTTGCTTCTCTATTTTATATACACTAGTTTGTATATGCTAATACCAAACTCCTAATTTATTCCTTTCCCACGCAATTTAACGTGCGGTAAACATAAGTATGTTTTCTATGTCAGTGAATTTATTTCTGTTTTGGACATAAGTTCATTTGTATCATACTTTAGATTCCACATATGAGTGATATCATGTGATATATGTCTTTCTCTGCCTGACTCACCTCACTTAGTATTATAATCTCTAGGTCCATCCAAGTTGTTGAAAATGGAATAATTTCATTTTTTTTTATGGCAGAGTAGTATTCCACTGTATTATATGTACCATATCTTCTTTATCCATTCATCTATCAAGGGACATTTAGGTTTCTTCCATGTTCTGGCTCTTGTGAATAGTGCTGGTATGAACAGAAGGGTGCATGTATCCTTCAGAACTATAGATTTGTCCAGATATATGCCCAGCAGTGAGATTCCTGGATCATATTTTTAGTTTTTTAAAGAATCTCCCTTGTGTTCTTCATAGTGGCTGTAACAATTTACATTCCCACCAACAGTATAGGAGGCTTCGCTTTTCTCCATACTCTCTCCAACATTTATTATTTGTAGACTTTTGATGATGGCCATCATGCTGCTATAAATGCCATTATTTCATTCTTTTTTATGACTGGGTAATATTCCATTGTGTGTGTGTGTGTGTGTGTATGTATGTATATATACACACCACATCTTCTTTATCCATTCATCTGTTGATGGATGGTCCCATCCAGTCTTAACTGGCTCAGATCGAACTAGACACTGCTGACTCCAAGTCCCTGGAAAATCACTGGGGCCAACATCTTACTGTTTGTGGAGGATATGCAAGTCTTAAAACGACCTTGATCAGTGAAAGCAGGTGAAATAGATTAAAGCCACGGTTTCAGAAAGACACCTCTTCTTTCCTGGCAAGGACTTGATCAGTGAGAAACCCTGAACTCTTTGCTACAGCCCTCCCAGTGTCCTTTCTGTCTATAAAAGAGCTCTCCTCTCCATCTGTGCTGGGGACTTGCACATGGCTTGCCATGGTGGCAGATCCCAAACGGCAATTCTGTGAGAACCAACCCGTCTTTTCTGGAGAAACATCTGGCCATCTATTTGTTTCAGGTTAGCAAGAGGGAGCTTTAAAATGGCACACTGAGGCTTAAAAGCCAACACCAGTAGGGGACCCACATTTTCTCTTATTGTATTCTCTGAAACAAATTGCAAAGCCCCACTCATCTCAAGGGGGCTGTAACGGTATATGTATCAAGAGGTAAAAAAAAATGATGTTAACCACAATTCTTGAGTCCAATTAGACACTCATGAAATTTACATTAATGCTGAGGGCTAGAAATAAAACTTTCCAAATACAACTTATAAATACATAAACATAGAAACTGTTAATAATTTGGCTCAATTTGATAGCAGTTGTTCAATAAGTTCATAGAAGATATTTCTTTTAAGTAAAATAAGCCTTAAAACAGTTTTCATTAGGAGAATTATAAAGCATTATATTATTATGAAATTTTTGTGATTCGTCAGAAAAAATCACGGAGTGTGATGTCTAAACACAATGGAATGAAAGAAGAAAAATCTCTTAACTGAGAAAGGCTTCTGTGGATGAGGATCTAGGAGCTACGTAAATGACTGGAGTGACGTGCTGAAGACCAGAGGTGGGTGGAGGTACGTCCCGACCGGAAACACACAGTCACACACACAGACACATTTCGTGCTTTGCGTGGTTCTTTTTTTTTTTTTAATTTATTTTATTTTTTTATTTTTGTCTGTGCTGGGTATTCGTTTCTCTGTGAGAGCTTTCTCTAGTTGTGGCAAGCAGGGGCCACTCTTCATCGTGGTGCGCGGGCCTCTCACTATCGCGGCCTCTCTTGTTGGGGAGCACAGGTTCCAGACGCGCAGGCTCAGTAGTTGTGGCTCACGGGCCTAGTTGCTCCACGGCATGTGGGATTCTCCTAGACCAGGGCTCGAACCCCTGCCCCCTGCATTGGCAGGCAGATTCTCAACCACTGCGCCACCAGATAAGCCTCGTGGCAGGAGTTCTTTAGACCCAACCAAGTTGTCAGTTACTTGCCGCGCAGTCTTAATTTGGATGTTTGGTGGTCGTCTGGGTGGATCTTTTCAAGTCCAGAGAGAGAGAGCAATAGGAGAATGAGAAAGACTGAGGGGGAAAAGCCTTGGCCTCAGTGCGCTTCTTCGCGGCCAGAGAACTGGTCTCTGCCAGATCCTGCAGGCGACATCAGCTGCCCCTTAACGGGCTACTCGAATCTACGTGGCTCAGGATAAGGCCCAGCCGCCCTTCAGAGGGGAGCCGTAGCCCAGTAGGCGGATCGAGATTATGGCCTTGGAGGCCCCGCATTGGGTGCCAGAAAAGATGTTGCAGGAAAGAGAGTGGGGTGCGAGAGGATGGTCACATCCCAAGTCATGTCTGCGTCCCTGGGATGGCCGCCAAGTGTGGGTTCTTGGCTTTGTGCAGGCAAGAATTCAAGAGCAAGACGTAGTAGAGTGAAAGAAGGTTTGTTCAGGGAGATACACGCTCCATAGACAGAGTGTGGGCCATCTTGGAAGGCAGGAGGCCGCGTGGTTCTGATATGTACAAAATTCTGTCACTCTGGTTAGTTAAAGAACACATCTCCCAGTGGATCAAATGTCATCAATAGTTAACCAGGGTGTATTAACCATATTTCCATAAAGTGTAAACTATCTGGGCCCAGAGGGTGGGGTCCCCAGCCAGAGAGGATTACTGCCAGGCCTTGAAAGCTCATGAAATTGGTTCTGCTGGGTTTCAAATCTGCCCTAGCAATGCGGTGCTGCCACACCCGGGTCTTCTCTCCAGCACACATTGTCTAACAGCGACTCTCCTAATTTCAGCTATTTTTGCAATCTGGATAGGCTGAGGATCTCCAAAATCATCAAATCCTGCTTTTATTTTATCTTATTTACTTATTTATTTTCTGACTGGTCCCCTTAATCGATCTCCCTCCTCTCACGTTTTTCTGTAAGCAGCAAGAAGGAACCAGGCCACACCCTCAACCGTTGCTTGGAAATCTCAGCCAGATATCCAGGCGATTCCCTCTCAAGTTCTGCTTTCCACACAGCTGTAGGACACAATTCAGCCGTCTTCTTCTCCCGCGATATACCAAGAATCACCTTTCTTCCAGTTTCAAGTCACACGTTCCTCATTTCCACCTGAGTTCTCACCAAAGCACCTTTAAAATTCACGTTTCTGCCAATATTCTCCCTAGGACAGTATGTGTATTCTCAAAGGCTAAAGGTATTCGTCATGAGCTCCCTGTTGGGCTGGTTAATGACATTGTCATACCATATGGGTTAGAACACAGAGGACTAACAATTCTAGTAGGGAAAACCAGAATCCTGATGAAATGCCTTCAAGGGCCAATCATTCCATACAGTTGAATCTCCTAGGGTAGGTGATTTGAAGAATCGATGTCTGTCTCCTCTTCACGCTTGGACTCAGAGCAGTCGGACATCAGACCTTATCACTCAGTTGACACTTTTCAGAAATTTCATAAGTGATCTGGAAGTCAAGTCACTTGACTTCAGTTCTTCTTTACTTTTCTTTGCTTATTGACTCTGTTCTTGGCCACGAGATTGACAAGAATCAACTGTGATTTTATACCAGTTCCCTGCTTGCCAGGAGTCACGTGAACAAGAACTTTTCCCGTTAGAATTCTGTGGCCTTAAAGGGGGGGGTTACAGAGGAGGGGCCAGAGCAGGGGCCCTAGGACAGTGGTGTGGGATGCAGTGACAGAGGTTCAATCTAATGCCCACAGGACTTGCAGCTGGACTGATTGGTTGGGATTAAGGAATGAGAATTCAAAGATTCTTCCAAGGATTTCTGCATTTGCACTTGGGCAAATGATAGTTCCATTACTGAGATGTGGAGAGTAGGAAATGAGTTGTTTTCTGAATTGCAGAGAAGGTTGCTGGAAAATAAGAGATACATTTTACCTATTAAGGGAAAAATCATTTCAAAGATGCTGAGACAAGACAGTGTGGGGAATTGCTGTTGTTCATTACTGTATTCCCATCTCCTATAATGGTCCTAGTTATTAATTAATAAGCGCTCAATAAATATCTGTGGTACTCATTAACTAGCTAACTAATTCTAGAATATGCAAATCTTATACGTCAAAACCATGGTCTGGTGCACACGTTGTTAATTGATTTTGTCTGCTTGGTGCACTTGTAAGGCCAACACTCTCTTTCCTTTCCTGTAAGGTGTGACTAAGCCCTTAGCTCTCATCACAACAGATAAAAAGTAAAATCATCATTTATCTTCCAATCACTGCCACTTCCACTCTCCAGTGCAGACTTTATTTATGCAAAGGAGAATATTACTGATGTGAGAAAAAACATGCTGGTAACTTGGTCTTGGACAGGGCTGTGACCTGCCTAAAGATGGGGTAGGGCTGAGGACTGGAAAGGGCGAGGTCATTCTAATCTCTCCTGCACTGAAGCCGTGGGGCACAAGCAGGAAGCAGAGTCAGCGGACGCTCAGAGGACACTGTACTGTGTGCACCGCTACCCCCTGGCCCCGGGGTTCCTGCTTCATTCTACACCACCCTGGACGCTCTTTTCAGGCTGGAAACCTGAACCATCATCAGCACACCTGTCTCCTGGGCTGGGACTTTGCACAGTTTTTCTTCTGTGTGTCAGGCAGGTCCAGAGCTGGTCTGTGTACACTTTCCCCTCTGGGATGAGGGGCCCTCCAACCCTGGACTAGGGACCCACTTGATCTGTGGGTGCAGGGAACATAGGATGGACTCAGCCAGACCCCTGAACCTGAGGGGTGCAGGCCCCTCCACATGCCCAGGGTGCCAGAGATTGTGCCCGGGAAGAGCAGGGGAGCCCGAGGGTCTGGCATCACACCTCCGCAGGGAAGAAGCCTTTCAGATTTCAGTTCCTTATCAGTGAAGATGGGGTTAAGTGGCCTTGAGAGGATCATGAGAAGATCACAGAGGTGCAGCGGAGACCTTGTTATCACCAGGGCCAACGGTGCCTGACCTAATCAGAGCAGACCCTCCCCTCCTTTCCCCTCCCCTGCCCTCTGCTCCCTTCTGGGCAGCAGGTCTGAATACCCTCTTCCCTCACAGGACCCCATTCCCCAGGGGGAGGAGCCATGGTCTTTAGGGTGGGACCCCAATAGCTCCATCCCCCTCCTGGGGGTGTATATAAGCCCGGGTCACATCCTGGACCACACTATCTGGTGGGAGAGCAGCCTGAGGACCCGGCCCTGTGAACCAGGAAAGAACCGCAGCCCCAGATAAGTGGGGATCCAGGAGGGGGGACAACTGGGGGCTTCCTGATCCCCTGCGCTGGGCCCAGCCTAGGGATCCACCTCCAAGGGAATCCAGACTTGGGTTTGGCTTATGTAAGAACACATCCTTTATTAGGTTTCCCAGTCCCTCAGCGGGCCTCGTCCTAGGTCACCTAAATGTTGCTGAGAGCGCAGATGCCCAGTTCCTACCCTGTCCGGGGCCCAAGGATGGAGAGACTGATATCTTTTGTGACAAAAGAAGCTGGTCTGAAGCCACTGTGGGATCCCCCTCCGGGATGTCTCTGTCAGAGGCAGTTTGTGGTGTCAAACAAAATTTCAGAAACCCAGACCTGATTGAATTAGAGATGTTTATTTGGGGGTTGTTAGAACTGCAGCCCTGGAGACCCAGATGCACTTGAATTGTCATCCCCAGGCTACAAAATGGGGAAGGCTTATAATGGCAGAAAACTTTCAAGATTACATAAATTGGTTATCAAGAATTAGGATTGGAGCTGGCAAGAAGTAAAGGTGCTTGTTAAGCAAGGAAGGGTTGGCTGGGGTCGAGACGATTACATAGTTGGTGGGTGGCTGTGATAGTGAAACCGCAAGGTTGCCACTAGAGCTGTTAGCAGACACTCTTGAAAACGGCTGGTGGTGTCCTTGAGTTTGAACCATTTCCGAAAACTCAAGTTCTCAGTGATGAGGGGAGGTATTTGAAACCACAACGACAATGGCCACCTTGGTCCACTTTGATTTTTAAATGACTTTAAATCCATCACCAGTGTGTAGGTGGGGAGGAGAGTGATTAGAGCTGTGGGGCCCAGTATGAACTTGATCTTCCTCAACTTCATCACTGCCTGCTTGCAGACACAGAGTACAAGTAAGTTGCCCAAAGTCACTCAGCTCCTAAGGGAGACCAGAAACCTGGCCAGGGTTTTAGTCATTCGACAGCTTAGCCGGGGACTGAGGTGATATTTGGAGATGCCATCATGGCGGGATAACACGGAGTTGACAGTCAAGTGTGGGAGGCAGATTTCAAAAACCTGGGTAAATTTACAACAGCCAGAGTGGAGAGAGTTCCTGATCCTGTCCTTACAGCTCTGGCACATTTTGTTGGGGGAGGTGAGCCCTCATGGAGTCGGGAAGCTGGGATCAGGAGGAAGGGACAAGTGAGCTCTGAGCTGGGCAGCACAGGAGACAAGTGAGGGCTCTGCTTGTACAAAGGCGCTGGGGCCAGAGGGGGCTGAACCTGCAGGAAGAGGGCAGGAGGTTGAGCGCTGCAGAGGGCTCGGTGCTGGGGGAAGCTGGAGCTGAGGGAAGGACGCAGTTCCTGTGCAGGGAACAGCAGTCCTGCAGCAGAGGGTGTGATTAGATCCTGGCGTGGTGGGAGGAGACTGGAGGGGCCCAGCAGGTGGTGGTGGGCTGGGTGGTCAGAGGCTGGTGCAGGCACCCAGGGGAACATGTAGGGGCTTGGGCCAGGTTGTCACTGGGGACAACAGAAGGTGTGTTCTTCGACCACAGCATCCTGAGCATGGCAAGTCTGGGGTTTTGTTAGTTGAGTACCATGAGAACCTCCATGTGCCAGGCCTGCTGCTAGGCACATTTCCCCTCCTCTGTAAATCCTTTCTGAGCTGTCACAGGTCACAGGGCCATAGATGGAAGAGCCAGGATTGCAGCCCAGGCAGCCTGGCTCAGAGTCTCTGCTCGCTCACCCGACCAGGCTTCCTCTCCTTCTGGCTCCACTACCCTGTCTGTGGTCTTTTACAGAGCTCTGCCAATCAGACGAGGCACAAAGAACAATCTCTCTTGTTTTTCACACTGATGTCTCTGAATTATTAAAAATGATCTGCTTTGACTTCATAATTGGCCATCTGTTAATCTTCTTCACCCATTTTTGTATCCTGATTGTTCATTATGTTTGCTTGAATTGCTTGATATAAGCTACTTAAATGCTTGAAGCAATCATGTAGTTTTCTGATTTTCAAAACTTTGCCTCCTCAGCCAAACAGATTGAACGTATTTCTCTATAATTTATTTCTATAGTCTGTGGTTTTATGGTCACTTCTGCTTTTATTAGACATGCACATAGAAAACTGCTTAAGCCTGTAACCCTGCACCACCACCCAGATGAAGAAATAGATTGTTACCAACACCCCTAGAGCCTTCTCACCTTCCTCCCACTCACTAGCCCATCCCTCCTCCCCCAATGCGAGCACTAATGCTGAGGTCTAGCACCATGAAGTCATTTTTCCCGCACACACGATGTGTATCCTTTTGTGCCGGGCTTTTTGTCGCACCATGTTACATCTTTGAGATTCATTTCAGGTTTGGGGTGAAGAGTACTTAGTGTCCACCCAATGCTGATTAATGTCCCACTGTATGAATAGATGGTAATTCATTTACCATCTAATGTTGTGGAACTTTGGGGTTATTTCCAGTTTGGACTTGTGGAAAGTGTTCCACTGATCCTTCGTAAATGTAGTTTTGTGCAGTTTGTAGCCCTCCTAGTTTATACTCTGAATGGCTACACAGCCTGAGTGACATAACTGAGTGTATGTTCTAAGATAGTTAATAATGCAAAATAGTTTTCAAAAGTGGTTATGCCCGGGGCTTCCCTGGTGGCGCAGTGGTTGGGGGTCCGCCTGCCGATGCAGGGGGCGCAGGTTCATGCCCCAGTCCGGGAGGATCCCGCGTGCCGCGGAGCGGCTGGGCCCGTGAGCCGTGGCCACTGGGCCTGCGCATCCGGAGCCTGTGCTCCGCAACGGGAGAGGCCACAGCAGTGAGAGGCCCGCGTACCGCAAAAAAAAAGATTTGCACATGGCAAAGCATAGTGGAAAGTGATGGGGAGTGTCACCCAATTTGCCATACCCAGTAATGATTTACATAGCATTTACATTGTATGAAGTATTGTAAGTAATCTAGGGGTGATTTGAAGTATACAGGAGGATGTGCATAGGTTATAGTATGCCATTTTATATAAGGGACTTGAGATCTGTGGATTTTTTGTATCCTCGAGGGTGTTGGAACCAGTCTCCCTGCAGACACCAAGGAACGTCTGTATATATGAGAGCTCTCTCTAGTATGCATGCAACTTTGCTGTAAATCTAAAACTATGGTAAAACAACAAAGTTATTTAAATACTATATGAAAGAGCGACGCCGCGTTGGTCTGTGGCTCTTATGTGCCAGGCAGGAAACAACACACATCATGTCTGCACTTATGTTATCGGCTAGTTCTAGTGACACGACACCACTTGTTTGCAATGTGGCTGGGATCCTTGGGAGCCACCTTGCATGCAGGCTACTATATCCTTGAAAGAAAAGGAGAAAGAAAGAAGGAAGAAGGCAGCCTGTGGGGGGGTCCCAGTGTGTGGAAACCTTTCCTCCTTCGCGGCTCCCTCCCACTGGTGTAGGTCCCGTCCCTATTCTTTTGTCTCTGTTTTTTATTTTTTCTTTTGCCCTACCCAGGTACGTGGGGGGTTTCTTGCCTTTTGGGAGGTCTGAGGTCTTCTGCCAGCGTTCAGTAGGTGTTCTGTAGGAGTTGTTCCACGTGTAGATGTATTTCTGATGTATTTGTGGAGAGGAAGGTGATCTCCGCGTCTTACTCCTCCACCGTCTTGAAGGTCTTCTCTAAACCTTTTGAATTGCTGGTGGCATCAGCTTCCCCTTTTTGTTTGTTCTTTTACTATGGGATGAGTATTTGGTTTTAATTTAAATACTCTGAGATACAAAATATGACTCATTCCCTATCACAGTTCATGTCACACGAGATTCCTTAAGACAGGAACCCCGTCAGTATGATACTGAATCCTGAAAGGCTGGCCCTGCTTTGTACGGTACAGTGTAATTCAACAGGATGGGGCCAGCCTACCTGCTAGATGCTAATTAACCTAAAGAGCTCATTGTTATGCATTGAATCTCCTTTGGACCCATTGCTTTTAAGAATTACCATCGTCTTCCCTACAAGACTACTTCAGAAGTTGTCTGGCTTTTACCCTTACGCCTCCTGTGTAAAAACTGAAACTGTTCTAAATTTATCAGTGATTAGTTTCTCAGCCAAGGAATATTTTTTATGTATGTTGCTCTCTGAGGCACTTTACAGTCTTGAGCTCTGGTTGCTCCAACTTGTTTTAGCAAGTTGCTCTTCCTCTCCTTCCCCTTCCTGCATATGCCTGCAAAGGCACGCAGCAAACTTCTAATATGTAGTGTGAAACGTATATATGTATGTGTGTACGTATGGGCACACACAGGCATGTCTCTGTGCGTTTATACATATGCACACGTACATTAGCTATAAATTCATCTAAAAATGTCTATACCTCTTTCCTGCAGAAGTGAGATTTAGAGGGAGCAGGTCTATGTGTGCCATTTTGTTTTGTAAACCCTTTTTTAAAACAAAACACAACACTAAAATGTATTTACTTTCTTTGCCATTTGAAAACAACTTTTTAAAGAGAAAAGGCCAAGTTATTTTTGTTGCAGGAGAATGGGGTGAGAGAGGATGGTCATGTCCCAGGTCTCAGGTGAGTCCCTGGGACGGGCTGCCAAGTGAGGGTCCTTGGCTTCCTGTGGGAAGGAATTCAAGAGCTAGCCATATTAAGTGAAAGCAGGTTTATTTAGAGATACACACTTCATAGGTAGAATGCAGTCCATATCAGAAGGCAGGAACAGCCCTGGGAGATAAACGTTTCAAAGACAGAATGCAGTCTGTCTCAGATGGTGTGAGCAGCCCCGAAATGATATACAGTGGTTAGTTTTTATGGGCTGGATAATTTCATATCTAATAAGTAGGAGGATTATACCAACTATTCTGGGGAAGCGGGCATTTCCAGGAATTGGGACACCATCCACTTTTTGGCCTTTTATGGTCGGCCTCTGAACTGTCATGGCACCTGTGGGTGTGTCATTTTGAAACCATGCAACTCAGATTGGGACTTGGACCCCCAGGCTAGGACTTGAACCCAGCCAAAACCCAGATCAGGACTTGACCCCCTGTCTTTTAATTGAGATCACATACCTGATCTCAGGACTTAATGAAGCTTAGGTTCTTGGTGTCTTGTTGCAGAAAGAATTCAGTGAGAGACCAAGCGAAGGTAAGAAGTGGATTTATTTAGAGAGATACACATTCCATGGACAGAATGCGGTCTGTCTCAAAAGGCAAGAACAACACTAGGAGAAACACACTCCACAGACGGAGTGTGGGCCATCTCGGAAGGTGAGAGGCCCCAAAGTATGGGGTGGCTAGTTTTTATGGGCTGGGTAATTTCATAGGCTAATGAGTGGGAGGAGTATTCCAACTGTTTTGGAGAAGGGGGTGGAGATTTCCAGGAATTGGACCACCGCCCACTTTTTGAGCTTTTATGGTCAGCCTCGGAACTGTCGTGGCACCTGTGGTTGTGTCATTTAACATCTGCTAATGTATTACAATGAGCATATAATGAGGCCCAAGGTCCACTGGAAGTTAAATCTTTCACCATCTTGATGCCAAAAGCTCAGCTTTTCTGTATATCGGTGCTGAATCCAATCTCAGAGACAGAGTTTTGGGTGAAGTAGAAAAGGAGAGCTTTAGTTCTTTGTGAGGCAAAGGGGGACACAGCAGGCTCCTGCCTCGAAAAACTATGTGTCCCCACTTGGAGAGGTCAGTGAGAAGTTTTATAGTAATGGTTCAAAGGACGTGTGATCAGCTTGTGGACATTCTTCTGATTGGTTGGTGGTGAGGTAAGTAGGAGTCAGCATCATCGACCTTCAGGTTCCCTGGGGTCTACATGCTTGTGGGCAGCATACCATCATTGTTAAATTTTCCCACCTGGAGGGGGTTTCAGTATCTGCAAAACAGCTCAAAGATATTGCTGTGTGTATCCATTGATGGGAAACCAGGACCTTGCACCAAGGCTGCACTACTGTTTCTCTTGACTGTTTCTCCCTGGTCTCGCATCCCCTCCTTTCTCTAATTAACAATTGTTTGAATCTGCTGGTTGGAACTCAGGGAAGGTCATGGAGGCAGGTCATGGAGGCCCTGCTCAGTATCAATCTTGGACCTAGTTGGTTCTACCCAGTTTTTGTCATGTCCTCAACAGCTATGTCATTCTTTTAAAGGATGTACCCTATCCCATTCCCTCCTGTTTCAATTTAGCATATGCTAATGTATCACAATGAGCATATAATGAGGCTCAAAGTCTACTGGAAGTTAAATCTTCAGCCATCTTGGGCCCAGTAGGTTCTAACCAGTTTTTGTTGTATGCTCAATGGCTATGTCATTCTTATAAAGGTTGTGCCCTGCCCCCTTCCCTCCTGTCTCATTTTGATACAATTATTTTTAGAATAAAAAATATTCTGCTTAAATATGACAATAAACAAAAGAAAGAGTTTTATTTTATGCAGATACTTTTTTCTCTTTAAAAGATAAGTAAACGGAATAATTTTTAAAAGTCCTTGAAAGGAGAGGAAAGAAAATTGGGAGGAATGAAGCCAAACTTTGTTGAATTAAGTATGAGTTGTACAAACAGAGAAATACACAGATCTCTGGTTAAGTAAGCTGAAGTGGTGATCACTACACTGATCTGCCTCAGTGCAAAAAGTGAGGCCAAGGGCTAAGCAAGGAGAATGGGTGGCTTGTGCTCAAAAAGCACAAACTCCCTGATGGTTTTCCAAGAGTTTTTATAGGCAAAATTTGGGGTGAGGGCTGCAGGGTGTGTGACTTTCTCCTGTTTGCTTGGTGGTGAGGTAACAGAGCAGTGCTCCAGGAATCTACTGCTCAGCTGGAAGTTACCATCCTCCCCTTGGGTTGAGGCCTTAGTTCCTACAGAAGAACTCAAAGATAGAGTTATGTATATTCCTTCAGGAGGAACCAGGACTGTGCACCCATGGCTGCATTTTTTCTTTTTTCTTTTTTTAATAAATTTATTATTTTTTTATTATTATTATTTATTTATTTATTTTGGGCTGTGTTGGGTCTTCGTTGCTGTGTGTGGGCTTTCTCTAGTTGCGGCGAGCAGGGGCTACTTTTTATTGCCGTGCGCGGGCTTCTCGTTGCAGTGGCTTCTCTTGTTGTGGAGCATGGGCTCTAGGCATGTGGGCTTCAGTAGTTGTGGCTCGTGGGCTCAGTAGTTGTGGCTCACGGGCTCTAGAGTGCGCAGGCTTCAGTAGTTGTGGCTCACGGGTTTAGTTGCTCCACGGTACGTGGGGTCTTCCCAGACCAGGGCTCGAACCCATGTCTCCTGCATTGGCAGGTGGATTCTTAACCACTGCACCACCAGGGAAGTCCCTGCACTACTGTTTCTTGACTGTTCCTCCTTTGTTTTAGCATTCTTTCACTTCCCTGATTAGCAGCTATTTGAATCTGCCCTTTGGTACTCAGGGAAAGTCTAGGATGCTGAAGCCTTTTTTCCTACAAACAAGAAACGGGGGACACAGAAAGGATTTGTACCCAGGGAGAGCCCACAGGGTCCTGCTTGATTTCAAAGGCGTAAACCCATGAACCAGAAATTTTTCTTCATTTTTCAGTTGCAGGTCAGGAAACTATTTTTAATTTCACGTTATATAATTTGTAGCTTTAATAAATAGTTTAAAACTTCTCTTATATCCTAGTGCTTAAGAGCATATTTTGGAAGGCGCTTGGCTTTGTATTCCAAGTACTACTATTAATTTACTAGCTGTATGTAGCTAATGTTACTCTCATTTTCTTAGTTCCTGTTTCCTCATCTAAAAACGGGCAAAATGATACTTAATCCCATAAGGTTTTGGGGAAATCACTTTGCAGAGGCGGAACCCCTTCTTTTCTCCCTTCTTCTGTCCCATCCTTACTAACAAGTGCACTTTAAATTAAACCTAGATAATTAAAAAAAAAGAAAGAGGGCTCAAACCCTTTAAAAACAGAACGCCAAAAATTACAATATGAATAACAGTCATCTAAAGTCTTATCACAGGAAAAGAGAGTTTAACAGAAAACACAATTTTTAAAAACAGATTGCAAGTTTAGAACTTTTTTTCATTTTTCAAAGCTAATATTATTAAAAGATTTTTCCAAATGCTGAAAAATGAGAAATATTTTTGTTTTGGTTTACTTATAGTATTTGAACTTTTCATGACACTTGTGGCTCAGTTTATACAAGTCATATTTAGTTAAGCATAACTATATCAGTTATGAAATACAAAAGCTTCCTTCCTTTGGAAGGAAGAAAATAGTGGGCAAACTGACCTACTAACACATCATCACAGGAAACATTACATTAAAAATAGAAAAACAGAAATGGCTATATACCAAAATATTCTTTGCTCTTAACACCAAGTTAAAGACTTTGAAGAATATTATATGGCCACTTCCATAGCAACTGCCACAGAACAGTTGATATAAGGTATCATAAGAACTTGAAAAAATAGAGTAATGTGATAATCCTGAAAGTGTACAGTCAGGAGATGGTGTAGGTAGTTCTTGTGGATTCTTCGTGTACAATCAGATGACAAATTTCCAGAGGAGGTTGATAGGACTTTTCTGCAGAGCAGCTGACAGGGGCCAGAGCCTCAAATTATCAACCACACTGTCTCTTACCAAGACCCATTGGAATCCAATTATATGATTTTATAGTAGGATGAGAGCTTAGATATAAAATGAAGCTGGGGCTAGAATCCGGTGTTCTTTCCTTGATCACTCTGGCCAGGTGGAAGCCAAGAATGGAAGGTGAAATATAGATCTGGAGTTTAGGGAGTGAAGTCATTTGTTGAAGTGAGAACAAAGGGAAGAAACAGAGGGTTGGAATTCAGGCTCTAATGTGTTAAAACAAGGCTATAGTTACTGATAGGACTAGAATTACCAATTTTTATCTTTTTCCTTAGGCTCTGACATGGCTCAGCTCATCCTGTACTTATCTAAAAGCTTGATATTTTGCTCATTGTCCTTTTTCTTTTCAAAAATGATGTTAAAAATGGTGTTACTTGTCTTGACTACTGAGGTTTGGGGCACACCCTTAAATTTTGTGCCCACTTATTCTAGTACTGGCACCAGGAGAGTGAAAATGATGAAGGGACCAAAGCCCTCACTGATTTCATGGAGTTTGGAAGGGACTGAGCCAAGAAAGAAGGGATCAACATTTACGTCTCTTCTTTGGTCCACTACTCTGTATCTGCTCACTTCACTGACTCACCCATGACTCCAAATTGAGGTGGCACCGTTACTTCTGATACCCTTAGCTATCTTGATTAAACTATATAAAATTTCTTTTCCTTTGTGTTCTGAAAATGTTAGAAATTGCAAAGAACTTTTAATAGAAAAATAATAAACACCAAATCACAGAGAAGGTAAAGTTTAAAGTACACATATTTGACACTCCTCTGGTCTCACCTTTCACCTTGCCAGTGAATAAAACATGGCTCCACTGCCATGGACTTATGCTGGTGTGCCACTTTCAACGTACATGCCACTGGTTATTGAGTTTTTAAATAAATTTTGCGAGAATCTTTGCCTTTCCTCTGATAATCTTGAATTAGGTAAAAGATCTGCACTGGCAGGTATGATCAGTCTTAAATGCCCCAATGAAAAGGAACAATGGAAAAAGAGACAAGTACAGGAACATTTCTACCATGCTGTGCTCAATACTCTGAACTTACACAAGTAAGGACAACTAGACACTCAAATCACTGAGTGTTTTATTGAACAATTACTGAAGTTGTATGAGCAGAAATCTATAACCATTTAATGACGGCTGGTTTTTAACTTTTTCTGTGAAAAAGTTAGGCTTGTATTCCATGAGATGCAAAAGTGTAGGCTTGAAATCTATAACCATTTAATTACGGCTGGTTTTTAACTTTTTCTGTGAAAAAGTTAGGCTTGTATTCCATGAGATGCAAAAGTGTAGGCTTGTATTCCATGAGATGTATCTGAGCTGTATGAATCTTTTCTTTTTTTTGTACAAATTATATAAATAAGTACATATGTGTTTTCAACAAATGTAATTGTTAATAGCTATGTTTCTACTTAAATGCACTTGTGCAAAGGAATTATAATTCGTCTAGAAAACCATTCAGAGTTCCCCCCAAATATCTAATTTAAATAATGAAATAACACATATCATAAAACATCTTTTGTTTGTGTGTAAATTTAATTACAGTACTTTTATAAGCACCTTCCATCCCCCCAAAACACTGTTAACAAGTTAGCTATGAAAGGGAGACAAACTTTCATGTATCAGAATTTATATTTCAAATTCTTTATATATAAATCTCAATTTTTTATTTTGGCAAAATCGGGATTAAAGGTTTATGGCTTCTCCCACTCTAGAATGTTTACAAAGTAAAATTTCTAGTCAAGATATGAATATGTAAATCTCATATCTAGCGTTAACTTACAGTAAAATAATTAAAACTTTATGGCAGTGAGCTAACAGTCTTTGAATAAATACAAATTAGGAGCATATTTAACAACTTGAGAACAACTAATTATCAGTACAATTCAGACTGAGGATAATGTCCTTCTTTGGTAATCATATCCTTAAATTCCCTCTGAGTTTTTATTTACATGTCTCACCACCACACCCAAATAAAGCCTAGCAGAATGATGAGCACTCAGATATTGGAGACATCACTCTGCTTGAGACTTTATTGGCATAAGTGTATTTTTTTTTTTTTTTTTTTTTTTGCGGTACGCAGGCCTCTCAGTGTGTGGCCTCTCCTGTTGCCGAGCACAGGCTCCGGACGCGCAGGCTCAGCGGCCATGGCTCACGGGCCCAGCCGCTCCGCGGCACGTGGGATCTTCCCGGACCGGGGCACGAATCCATGTCCCCTGCATCGGCAGGCGGACTCTCAGCCACTGCACCACCAGGGAAGCCCAGTGTATTTTAAATTTCAATTTTAAGTTGGCCTTTCTAAGAAGCTGTCTATACAGATGAATGAAGGGCATAAAACAGAACTTCAAAAGAAATCAGACATTGGCTTCTTATGATGACATGTTGAAAAATAGGTTCAGAAATAAACATTTCAGCTGTAATATAAACTGAACTACAATTAGTATTTCAGACTTTATTTTACAACTATAAATGGATATTATTCAAAGTACGTTCATAAACATTAAAGCCTATTATATAACATTGATAGCAGTTAATAGTTTCTTTCTTAGTCTCTCTATATAAATAATCAATGAACGAATAATTTTCTCCCTATTCTGCAAAGCCAAATAGCCAATGCAACTGATTTCAGATTTAGGATTTTTTTTTACAATCACTCAAACATATAAAAAGTAATTTTAATACCTTCGGAAAATTATAAGAATATGAAAGGACAATTTTAAACTCCTACACTTTTTACTGTTAGAGAGTTCTAAGACATTAAAGAGTTTTTCTTCTTAAACCAGGTAAGAATAATAATGTGCAGAAAAAGATAAGAGAATTTTGTTATGCAAGCAAATAATTATACTTCAGACTGGAATTGCTTTTGAATTTATTTTCTCTCTAAAGAGAAACCAGAAAGAAGAGAATCGTGTGAAACTAATAAACCATCCCATTGCTTTCAAACAATTCCTTTTCATACAGAAACTTCTAATCAATCACACTATTACGTGGGTGGGTATCTTTTCCTTCACTCCTTTTCTGGTAGATCTGGAGAAGTTAGATAGAGAAGATCTAGATTTGGAAGCAAAGGAGAAAGAAACACATAATAAGAAATGCTATCCAGCAGACCAATTTACTCATGCTTAATTTCTTTTTATAGCCGATGAATTATGAAGAGTTACCACGGTTTTTCAGTGCTGAAAGCAACTTCATATTTTCTTACCTTTCAATATAAATACAGCACTGTATTTGTTTAAAAGTCTGAATATATGCTATTAAAGAGGTTTTACATTAAATTATTTTTCATCTAATAATCTTGATTTGCTCAGTGACCCACATTGGTACTCTCAACTATTTTTTTTTAATATTATGGACATTGATTTTTGATATTTATACCAGCTAGGAAGGTTATTTGGAGCAGGTTTAAGAAAGATATCAGAACCAAAATCTTACTTTGGGGTATTTTATTTAACAAACAGAATGGTCCCAGAGAAAGACAAATACTGTATGATATCACTTATATGTGGAATCTAAAAAATACAACAAACTAGTGAATATAACAGAAAAGAAACAGACTCACAGATATAGAGTACAAACTAGTGATTACCTTTAGGGACAGGGAAACGGAGAGGGGCAACATTGGGGTAGGGGATTAAGAAGTACGAACTATTATGTATAAAATAAACTACAATGATATATTGTACAACACAGGGAATATAACCAATATTTTATAACTATAAATGGAGTATAAACTTTCAAAATTGTGAATCACTATATTGCACACCTGTAACTTATGTAATATTGTCCATTAACTATACTTCAATTTTTTTAATTGTTCTGAGGATTCTTAATACTACAAGACCATTTAATAATTAGTAGTTAGCAATACATTTTAAATATATGGTAGGGAAAAATATAACTAATTTTCACTTAAGAGGATCATGGATATTTTACAGGAAGAGAATTACTGGTGCCAGGGTTTCTCTAGGCAGTATAAATTTTTTAAAAGCTTTAATAGAGATATAATTGACATATAACAACATTGTGTAAGTTTAAAGTGTAAACTTTAACTTAAGGGATCCCTTAAGTTCCAACACATTCTAACAAATCTGCACTTTTACTGCCCACTCCCGCAACATTTTTGACCTCACATTTTACATAACATCATACTTAATGGTGAAAGACTGAATGCTTTCCATCTAAGATCAGGAATAAGACAAGGATGTCTGTTCTCACCACTTCTATTCAACATTGCACCAGACTAGTTAGGGCAATTAGACAAGGAAAAGAAAAGGCATCCAGATTAGAAATGAAGAAGTAAAACTACATCTATTTGCAGATGACATGAGCTCATACATAGCAAATCCTAAGGAACCTACTAAAATCTATAAGAATTAATAATTTCATTAAGGTTATAGGATATAAGGTCGATAAGCAAAAATCAATTACAGTTCTATATATTAGCAATGAATAATTCAAAAATATAAATTAAGAAAATTCCACTTACAATAGCACCAAAAGAATAAAATATCAGGAGTAAGCTAAACAAAAGAGGTATAAAAATTGTATTCTAAAAAATTATAAAATGTTGAGATAAACTAAGTTAGATCTGATTACAGTTGACCCTTGAACAACGTGGCGATTAGGGGCACTGACCCTTCACACAGTTGAAAATCTGCGTATAACCTTACAGTTGTCCCCCTGTATCTGTGGTTCTACATCCACAGATTCAATCAACCATGGATTGTGTAGGACTGTGGCACTTACGTAGTGAAAAAAATCCACGTAAGTGGACCTACACAGTGCAAATCCATGTTGCTCAAGGGTCCATGTTCATGTATTGAAAAACATAATTGTGAAGATAGCAATACTTCCCACATTGATCTACAGATTCAAGATAATGCTATCCAAGTCACAGCTGCCACTCTGCAGAAACTGACAAGCTGATATTAAAATTCATATGGAAATTCAAGGAACCAGAATAACCAAAACAATCTTGAACTACAAAATTGGAGAACTCACACATCCTGATTTAAAAACTTGCTATAATAATGCAATCATCAATAGAATTATTATAGGATTAGTTCAAGGATTGACATTATATCAATGAAATAGAACTGAGAGTCCAGAAATAAACCCTTACATTAGTGGTCAACAGATTTTTGACTGTAGTGCCAAGGTAATTCAATGGGGGAAAGAACAGTAATTTCAACAAATTGTGCTAGAACAATTGGATATCCATATGCAAAAGAAGTTGGACTCCTTCCTCACACCATACACAAAATTTAACTCAAAACGGATCATAGACATAAAGGTAAGATACAAAACTATAAAACTTTTAGAAGAAAATATAAATGTAAATATACGTGACCTTGGATTAGTCAATGGTGTTTTAACATATAAAGTACAAGCAACCAAAGAAAAAATAGACAAACTGGACTTTAACAAAACTAAAAACTTAGGCTTCCTTGGTGGCGCAGTTGTTGAGAGTCCGCCTGCTGATGCAGGGGACACGGGTTCGTGCCCCCGTCTGGGAAGATCCCACATGCTGCGGAGCAGCTGGGCCCGTGAGCCATGGCCGCTGAGCCTGTGCGTCCAGAGGCTGTGCTCCGCAACGGGAGAGGCCACAACAATGAGAGGCCCACGTACTGCAAAAAAAAACAAAATAAAACAAAACAAAAAAAAAACTAAAAACTTTTGTTCTCAAAGGACAACACCAAGAAAGTGAAAGGACAATCAACAGAATGGAAGAAACTAATTTGCAAATCATATATCTGATGAGGGCCATGTATTCAAAATATATAAAGAATTTTTACAACTTGACAATAAAAAGACAAGTAAGTCAATTGAAAAACATGGGCAAAGGATTTGGATAGCTGTTTCTCCATAGAAGATAGACAAATGGCCAGTGGATACATGAAAAGATGCTCTACATTGTTAGTCATTAGGGAAATGTAAATCAAAATCACGAGATCCCACTTCACATGCACTAGCATGGCTATAATAACAGGTACTGGTGAGAATGTAGAGAAATTGCAACACATATATTGTTGTTAGGAATGTAAATTGCTGTAACCACTGTAGAAAATAGTTTGGCAGTTCCTCAATAAGTCAAACACAGAGTAACCATATAATGCAGCCGTTTCACTCTTGGGTATACACCCAAGAGAACTGAAAAGATGTTCAAACAAAAACTCGTACATGAACGTTCAGAACAGAATTATTCTTCCCTCCTTTAGACAACGAATCATCCCAAATTGAGGAGGTGGACTTTAGAGCAAGATTTATGATTTTTTCCCCTTTTCCTCTTTTTGTGAGTGTGTATGTGTATGCTTCTGTATGAGATTTTGTCTGTATAGCTTTGCTTCCACCATTTGTCCTAAGGCCCTATACATCCGTTTTTGTTTTTTAATTTTTTTCTTAATAATTATTTTTAATTTAATAACTTTATTATATTTTACTCTATTTTATTTTACTTTATCTTCTTTCTTTCTTTTTTTCTTCCTTCCCTCCTTCCCTCCTTCCTTCCTTCCTTCCTTCCTCCCACCATCCCTCCCAGAATTATTCTTAATAGCCAAATAGCCGTGGTGGCTTACTCCCTTGCCATAGCGAGCTCTGAATAAATAGGCTTTGCTTGTTCTCACTGAGATGATCTTCCTTTTTTTCTGCAGAGTATTACCACTCCGCGTGAAGAGGGAACGGAGGCCAAAGGAATGGCTGAAACGGAGCAGGAGAGAGTAGAGAAACTCCGCCGTGCAAGTCTTTCCAGGTAAGATGACACCTGCCTAGGAGCCAGAGAGTCAGCTGAGAATTTAGCAGAAAAGTATAAGTGTGGTATCCTGGAATTTAAGGGAAGGGAGTTTTGCAGATTGAGTGTAGTCAGTTGCTAAATTCTGCTGAGAAATCAGAGGGGAAACTAAGCAAATGAAGATGATTGACGTTATTTTAAAGAAGGCGTAAGATTAGAGTAGGTTAAAATGTGCATGGAAAATAATGAATTGGAGACGAGGAGTACAGAAGACTCATTCGAGAGCCTGGACTAAGGAGTGTGTGCGTGTGTTGTTTTACTACGTAGCCTAACCAGCGTTTAAACCTCACCTCCATGTTGACATGACGATCCAGCGGGCAGAGAGCATGAAGACAGTGTGAAAGCGGCAGTTTGAGATTCCTGAGAAAGTGGGAAGAGAAGGGATCCATGGAGCAACGGTCAGACCTTCCATGAAACCCAGAAGAAGAGGAGGGTCGGGGTGGGCAGAGTAGGAGGGGGATTAGATGGGAGTCTTGTTTTGTACTTGGAGGCTGAGGGATATACCATGTGATGACTTCTCTTTTCTCTGTGATATGAGGCAAGGCCATCTGCCTGAAGATTAGGGCCTAAAATTTGAGGTGAATAGAAGAAGTTAGAAGCAGTTATTGTAGAGCGCAAGGCAGCAAGTTGACCACAGATATGTAGGTTTGCTGTACAGTTTGGGATCCGATGAAGAATTTGAAGCATTTCCAGTCTGACTTATGTATTCTCCAGCAGCAATAACATACCTGTTTGAAGACTTCAGGTTCCTTCCAGAACAATGAGATGAAAACAGAGCAGCAGGAAAACGTGTAATACTGGCAGCGATTATGGAACTAATGTATTATACAGTCTTAGCAGGAGAAAGGGACCAGTCAAGGGTCAATGCTCTGGAAGGCCTGATGGGGTTAGAATAGTGGCAGTGGCTGACCCAAGCTCTAGGCATGACCACAGGTGTGCAGGGCCAAGACCAGTGAAGGAGGCCTTGGGAAAGCCTGTCTATTCTACCTATTTCTCTTCTCTAATAGAATTTTAACAAAGCAAAGCAGAAGACATGTGGTTTGCATTATTAGTTTGTTTATAAATATTCTGAGTGGTAACAGGTAAGCTCTCAAGGATTTTAATTATAAATTAGCAATATTCTGAGGAATTGTAGATACACTGACAAGATTTTTAATGTTTCTGGTGAAAATTGCTAATAATTTTGTTAAGATCAGGAAAGTTTAGAATTCATCTCACATTTTGATATTGTTGGTAGTGTGGAGAGAATTGTGGCATTCAATATCACACATCACTATTAAAAAAAAATACATCCAAAAGTGGAATGTATTGAAGGAGTTAATGATAAGTGATTTTGTTTTTCTCAAGTCACTTAAAAAATATTATCTTGTTATTGTCTAAGAATAATATATTTTTCAAATACATTACTGCTATGCAATAATAAAGTTTACCTATATCACTAGGTCACTAATTGAATACATAATTGAGAACAAACAAAAAATTTATGCTACAAAGAAATCTTAGATTCCTAAACATGTTAGACAACAGCTACCTTAACTAAGTATCTGCAAAAAGAATTATTACACACTTTGTAATGATAAATCAGTTTCCAAAGTGAAGAATACTCTGAAATTTGGCTTTAGTCCATCATATACATATTTTGCATAGGGGAATGTACATGTATTATAATAATATATATGTAAAACCTAGCTGTATATTTAAATATTCAGTATGTTATATTGTATATATTATCATAAAGGCATCAGGGTCTTTATAAAAAAGTTTTATTTCATCGGTAAATTAGGAACATTAGGGATTTTCTCTGACATGGTCTTCGGACACTAGACTATGATTAACTGAGAAAACAGTAATTTTCTATATTTTATTTAGTCTTGAGCAAGACGTCCTACAGATACTATAGTCCATGCAAGAATCCCCTATACTTCAAGCTGCTCTCCGCTATTCACACACTATAAAGGTTTATAGGCTAAAGTTTAGGGGCCAAGTCTTATCTTCAAGGAGCTCACATTCCAGTACTGGTAAAATTTGATGAAATAAAGTAGAATATATGATAAATGACTTTAAAAACCTACTGATAAAAATGCAGTGACTGTTGAGAGTGGAACATTATTTTAAGCTCTTTGGATGAGGGTGGGCCTCATATAGGAAATGGAGTTGGAAGAGAACCCTGGGGGAGAGGCAGGGTTTGCACTTGGTGAGATGAGCGAGGAAGAGTTCAGTCTGGCAGCTAATATCAGGAAATAAAGCTGAAAATGCGTGTTGGGGCCTGACGGTAGTACCTCTTAAATGCTAAGACAATAAATATTGATAAAAGTTTCGTTTCATTTCTTTGAGCAAAATTGTTGGAGTGTCTGCTGTATCCCAGGCACTTTTTTCAGCTGAAGATAGGAAGATAAATAAATGCAACCCAATGATGAGAGTCTAGCTAAGCTACCCCATGGTGTTGCTGCCAGGCATGCATTTTGTGTGGGGCTTTACACTGACACCAGCGCTTCCCACAAACGAAGCACATGCCCCGGAGAGCAGTGCAAGGTCACAAGCAAACAGAAGTTCCTGACGTGAAGCCCCAGCAGCCCTTGTGATCAACAGTCTCCCTGTCTCCCAGGGCCTAGTTACCTTATGTGCCCCTTAGGTAAGACCCCCTGGGGCTTACCAAAACCATGCTCTTTGGGTCTGAATTGACTTATCAGGCCCTTGCCCAGGAATCCAAAGGACTCCACCACAGACCCTACTAAAGGCACGTGTGTCCCCCAGGTCCCCTCTCTCTGTCTGCACTCTGCCTTGGCCTCCCCATGTGGCCCCTTGAGGCATGCCCGGTGCTTCCTCCAGGACTGTAATAAACTTCTCTATTTCAACATATCTGTGGTCAGGTGTTGCAGTAAGGCTCACTATTCTGTACTCTGTGCTCCACTTAACAAATGTTAATTTAACAAAGTCAGAACACCCACACTCTGCCTTCAGAGAATTTCTAGTGTGTGGAGGGAGGTAGGGAGGAGTCCAGTCAGTTAACACATTATTACAGGGCAGTGAGTCGGGTATTTTGACAGAAGTATATGCAAACGGGGCTGAGAGCAAAAAGTGGGCATCTAATAAAATCTGTAGGGGTATCAAAACCAGGGAAGGTGTCTTGAAGGACGACTTGATAGTGAGGAAAAGAGTAAGTAGGCAGAAGTGTAGCTTGAGGAAGGGCAAGAGGTGAAGAATGGACTGACTTTAAAGCCATGTTAATAATTCTAGCTACTACCTGTTTAGCGCTTACTATGTGCTAGGTACAGTTACGATAAGGTACATACCATTACATTACCAGCTCCATTTTCCAGGTCTGGAAGTGAAAGGAGGCTTAGAAGAGATAAGTGACTTACCAGAGATCACCAGTGGGTGAGCTGTGTGGCCAGAGCTAGAACCTAGGCAGTCCTGTCTTAACTCTTATCCACTCTGAGAAAGGGCAGGGGAGAAGAGGTGCTGCCGCAGAGGTACCCTTTGTAATGTGTCCTTTGTTAAATTATGGGAGTTCTCATTGTCCTGAAGGCTACAGAGACAGTTAAGGATTTTAATCAAGGTGTGACATGATTGGATTTACAGTTTAAAAAGATCAGATGATAAAACAAAAAATGGATTTTCCAGAAGAGACCTGGAGGCTGGAGTGATCAGTTAAGGTGTGGCAGTCATGTCGGAGAGATATAACAGGCACTGAAATAGTAGTAAAGAGATGAAAAGGAGGAAGCAGGTTGTCAGGTAGAAATGACAGGCTGAGGAACCGAACAGAACTGGACACTAGGGCACTCTGCTCAGAAGTTTAGGTTGGGACAGTACCACGTTACGTTTCACAGCACAGTGCCTAATACACAGTAAATTTGAGAACACAGGGGACATATTTGAGTGGAAGGAATTAAAGAATTTACTTTTAGCTATTCATTCAGTCGCTCATCAAATATTTCTGAAGAGCTGATGACCAAAGCAAAGTTCCTGTTCTCATGAAACTTACATTCTAATGAAGAGAGGAAGATGCTAAACAAACAACAGAGTAAATACATGTTATGTTTCATGGCATTACGTATTATGGAGAAAAACAATCCAGGAAAAGGAAAATTGGAAATATCTTGGGCAGGTTGAAGAATTGCTTTAAGACTTTATTTTGGTACTGCTTTTTTACATAAAGGATCATCAGGGAAGTCCTTCCTGATGACACGCATGGTATTGGAACAGAGAGCTGAGTTACAGGAATAGCTGTGCAGAAGCCATGGTGGAGATCTGCATGTGCACTGTGGCCATGGGCTTCAAGTATCTGCAGGGCAGCTGAGGTGATTCCAGGTAGGCAGTTGGACACCCTGTACAGGTCCTGAAAGGAATAGTGATTTATTCCAGAGATGGTCAGAAGGGAGCAGGGTATCTTTGAAACCAAGGAAAATTCATTCTACAACTTGACCCACGGAGACAGCTGATGTGTTCACTGAATTCGAGAAGAAGGAAGTCACTAGGAACCTTTCCCAGAATGCAGTGGGAACAGTGCATTGAAAATACATGGGAGGAAAGGAAGTAGCCACTTTTCAAGAAATTGGGCTGTGCAGAGAAGAACCTGAGCTGGTCACTAGAGAGCACTATGGGGCCAAGGGTGCACCTTCTTTCTTTTTCTTTTTTTTTTTTTTAAAGATGAAATAGATCAGTTTTGACATATTGAACATGCTAGGGAAGAAAGGCAGTAATTGTTGGATCAAGGTTCCTGAGGTGTGGAGAGATGAACCATAACCAAGAAAGGAATCTCCTAATGAAAGACTAGGAGGGGAAAACAGAAGACGCTGCAGATGTAGATGTTTGTAGTTTGAGGGCAAGGTCTGGTTTTGAAGCTTGATTACCTCCATTTTCGATGGGAAGAGGAATCATCTCTTGCTGTGAGTTGGATAAGGAGGTTAAAAAGTTTAAGGAAACTGGAGGTCATTAAAGTCTTGAAATAGAACTGAATGGGAATCAGAGGTGCTTAAAAGTAAGAAGAGTTCTTTGCAGAGAGCGCCATTAAAGTTGGAGGTGAAGTGCTCCCCTAAAGTGGAGATTCTGCACTGAAGGCAGAGTTGGCTTTCGGATAAGACAAAGAGGCAGAATAGAGTGAGAAGGGCCAGGACAACAGGACAGTTGCATAGAGTTTGGAGGCAGAGCAGAGATTTGGTCAGGGGTGGGGGGAATCATGACTTAAAGGGCGTAGGAGTAAGGCAGACAGTATGGAGGCTTGTTGTCTGGGTGTGGAGAAAGCACACAGAGACCCAACGTCGGAGTGGAATGAAATAATACAACTGAATCTATATACTAAACAGACTCACAGGCATAGAAGACAAACTTACGGTTACCAAGTGGACAAGTGAGGGCTATGGGGATTACCAGATACAACTACGATATACATAACATAGGTAAGCAACAAGGACCTACTGTATAGCTCAAGGAGCTACCTTCAATAGCTTGTAATAACCTACAGTGGGAAAAAATCTGAAAATTATATAACTGAATCACTTGGCTATACACCTAAAACTAACACAATATTGTAAATCAACTATACTTCTACAAAACAATTCTTTTTAAAAAGGCAGAAAATAGAGAAGTAGAAGTATTTACATTTGAATGGTAATCAAGGGTCTCAATTTTAAAAGGTAACTTCACCAAAAATATTTCATAGCCATTACCTCTGGGAAAGGAAAATGGGCAACAGAGGAGGGTGGAAGACTTTTACTTTTGACTTTACAGTATTCTTCCAGACTGTTAGAAAAAAATGTTGTACCATGAACATGTATTATAACTATTATTAAAAAGCTAGAAAGAGTATGTGTTAACGGAGTGTGTCGTTACCTAGAGCACATATTTATCGATAAAATCAGGGCTGTAGTGAGATGATACTGTTGGAAGGGGACCTCATCAGAGTCCCCACCTCAAAGACCCTACCTCATTTCCACATCAACCTATAAGCTCAGATTTCCTGACACCCTTCTTTTGCTTTCCTTCACTCTAATTCACTTAGGGCTGAAGGTAACGCCAAAATATTTGTGAGAAAAAAAAGTATTAGAAAATAAACTTTATATGGCAAGATTTTCTATTTAATTATCTCAACAGTTAGGAAATCTCACTGAGGATCTTTGAGGGGGACTCTGTGAGAAGGAAAAATTGACGGAGTAAATGTAATCGGGCTTTCCCATCAAGTGAGCTGAAAGTCTAAACCACTCTAAAAGGTTAATCTGTAAAACTTCAAAGTCAAATGTTTACCTTACCTATCCCTTTACAGTCTTCCTTGACCCTAACTGAATGAAGTCAAGACATGTGATTTTATCTAAAGCACGTAGAAAACAGAGGGGGACAAATGAAGAGAGAGATTCAGCCTCAGAGTTCCACTACTTATGTCTATAGTGCCTTTATCTAGTAGTCAAAGTACCTTTGTTGCAAGACATATAAAAAAGATGCAAGTATTTAGGGCAGTGAGAATCATGCTATCAAACTTGAATATAGCACTTAGAGCACTGGTTGACCAAGCTCTTGGGAAATTATCTTTTTTTTTTAATTTTTAAGAAAATTTTATTGAAGTATAGTTGATTTATAATGTTTTAATTTCTGCTGTACAGCAAAGTGATTCCGTTATACATATATTTTTTTTCATGTTCTTTTCTAGATGGTTGATCACTGGATATTAAATATAGTTCCCTGTGGGGAAATTAACGTTTTTCTTTCAGTGGCTCTTATACTAATGCTGGATTCCAAAATGTGACTTTTACACATTCTTCAAAGAACTGTAGCTGGAATGTAGGACTAGTCTAAACACTGAGAAAATGGATGCTGTAACCTGAGCAGTTCTTTAAAAGGATTACCCAACTTTTGTAAAGGATTGCTATTATTAAATAGTTTATATGGCTTCGACTTACGTTTCCCTTTGGTTTACAAATTTGCTTTATAGGTCAAAATTTTCCTTAACTTTCACAATTCAAATTTCACTACTCTATCTTGTTTGCTTACAGCCCTAGTTTTTATGGCAGGTGTTTGGTGGAGAAAGCCAATATAACCTGTGGCTGACTAAGGGCTTTTGTCTGCATTTGTGAGGCATCCTTTCCTGCATATGCAGGAATTCCCTTGCTACTGTGAAATGCCTCTTCGTTATCTGTGGAGGAGTGCTGGAAAAATCATGAACTTCTCCACTCCTCCTAAGCACAGATTTTACCGTTATTTATACGAGAGACTGAAATTCATTATCGACATACACCAAAGGATTTTTTAACATATAAGACACTTCTAAAGCATGTTTTAGTCCCCATTAATTGGCTTCTCAAGAACTTCCTCTTGTATCTTTCTGGATTTCTCCACCAAATTTCTTTTTCATATTTTGATAGCAAAGAGTAATTTGTTACAGATGCAGGCGTAGAGAACTTGGGTTTTTGTCTCAGTCCTCTTGGTAAATGCTTGTTACTGAACTGCTCTTCGTTTATTTAATATCCCACTACAGGGTCTTCACTGGTTTGAAAAGCGTGTATTAAACACCAGGCAGAGCAATCATTCTTTTCCCTGGATGCATAGTGCCATAAATGCTCCAGTCCACAGGCCAAATGAATAGGCTAATTGAGCAACTGCCTGTGTTATGTTAACCAGCTGAGGGATATTTCTATGACTTTTTTTTAAAGGAAGCTATATTTCATGTGAATTAAAGAGCTTAAAATAATTACAATGGAATGTCAAGCTTCTTATTTTTTAGTGTGAAGTAACAAACTTGGGCGGTGTTTGATGTTAACTGATTCAAGCAGTATTACTGGTGATGGCGGTAGTGTAAAATCAGGAACAAAATTCCATTCAGAATTTATCCTTAAAGATGCAACCATCATGACCAATTCTATTAGTGAAGCTGGAAAGCTGCCATGTCATTAATATTAAGTTGATTTTATATATGAAAAGAAATATTTTCAGGAAGAATAAATTACTAAGTGTTGAGGCTAATACATCATCCACTTGGTGGTGTTGGGCAAACGTGTGCGAATGCTTTCAAGCGTAGAGTGGTGTGAATGGGAAACGTGCTTATTCTGGACAGCATAGGGAGCTAGTCAGAGATTTTCAAAACATGTGTTTCAAGATACCTTTATAATTAATTACATTCTCCTCGTGCCTGATTTTTTTAATTATGAAAAATTTCAAACACACACAATGGTATTAATCCCCATGTAACTATCACTCAGGTTCAACAATTATCAGATTTTCCTACATTTTCCTCCTCCATCCCATTAAATGATTAAAGCCATTCCCAAACACCATTTCATTTCACTGTTAGTATGCAAACCATTAGTATGCATTCCTTAAACTGACATCACTCTAAAGCCATTTAAGCATTCTCAGGTATATGTAATCTGGAACATTGCCTAAATGTAGTAAAACTCTTTCCATCAGAAATACCTCAGGGGAAGGGCACTCGTGAATGCAGAGGCATACATCTCCTCTGAAGGCAGTTGTACCTGTGCAATTTTCTTCTCATTGCCAAATTAGCTGGAAAAAAAAAAAAAAGAGGAAAATATCAGGGGCATTTACAGAAAATTAGTTGTTTAATCTGAAGACTGAGGGAATACTTTCGATCCAGATTATACTGTGATTATTTGTTCTCTGTTCAGATGTGATTGTGATATAAAAAATTAATGGGATGCAAATTCAGGATGGATATTCCTAACAGTTCATTGTTGATGGTGGGATTTAATAGTAAAATTCTTCTCCTACATGACTTCTTTCTAAATGTTTCTAGACTTCTTAGTTTACGTAGTGAATTAATCACAAATATTTTACAAGACTGTTGTCCAAGTTGCTCTGTATTTTGAGAGGAGAAACAATTTGAATAGCAATTGCTATAAACAGTAAGAAGGGATCAGCTGCTTTCTGAATCGCTAACTTGAAACTTTTTTCTTATTTATGTAAAGAGGTCAGACCAGGAAACGTCATTTGAAATAGTCTCAGTGATCAAACTTCTAACTAAAAGGCAGAGACTGAATGTTTAACCAGTTATGCACCATTTTCTGTTGTAAATGGAGAAGTATATTATCAAGGGAATAATCTAACATGTTTAGATATAAATGGTGTCACCTTTCTATTTAAATTTAGGTTGGCTTTTTCCTTAGAAAACTTTCTAATTTTTTTTTTCTTTTTTACTTGGCAGCGCTTTGAAATCTTAGATATTTGGTTCTGAAGTAAAAGCACTTTAAAATAACTTTGTTTACTAAATCCCTGTTAGTTAAGAACAACATGACTGATACAATCCTTGAAAAATGTGTCAAGTAAATTAATATTATTTATCTTGACCACACATATTTTTGACTTTTTTTGGCTCTGTAAGCACAATAATACTAAAATGGCACTTTTTAAAGTGACACATCTAACTATATATCTAGAAATAACAGCTCTCTTTTTACTTATAAGGACACCATATCTATGATAGCTTTGGGATCAATTTTCTTCGAATTTAGAAAAATAGTGGTCAAATATTTATCATCATTCTAAAATCCAGCTACTTTTTAAATATCCAAATAACAGACCTAACGGGATAGATAACATACTTCTGAAATCCTACACACTCACCCCCAAGCACACCTACGCGATTTTCGACAGAGACACAGTCATGCTCAGAGGCCCGTTCACACAAACAGGCACGAAAACAAGTCACTCGGTACAAATCCATCCAAGTCCTACCTGGTCTCTGTCCGGGGGTAAGTAGAAGACTCATCATAAAAACAAGAAACAGAAAAAAGAATTGTTGCAATCTCATTTTTCTGCCACACTACGGTGGAGCAAAAGCGCGCAAGGTAAACCCAACAGTCTTTGAACAGTCTCTGCGGTATCTGTGTGGCGCTCCTCACATTCTGAGGACAAACCTCAGAGCACAGCCAGCTGCGTTTTCCAGAAAGGTTAATGATCCCTGCAGATAAGGTTACTGGTGCTGTTTTGCGGTCGGAGCCCCTCGGCCCCAGACCCCTCCTCCCGCCCCGGCCACACCCCTTGATTTCCATAAGTAAATATTGGTGAAATAAACCAGTCAAGCGTCCTGTGACTTGGGTGGAAATGTCCGCCGCCGACTCCGAGGAGAGGCGGACTGCGCCCAGAGCAGGGTGTGGAGAGTGTGTAGAACCACACACTGGCCGGGCTCCCTCCCTCACCATTTACATCTGTTTACACTTTGCATTGTGCACATCGGTGTCACATGCAGAAACCCAGAGGAATGACAGGAAGTCTCTTGTCCCTTTCAGAAGGAAATCTGAAGCTCTAACTTAGACTGCCAAATGCTTTGTGGCGGAACATGTGCTGAAATGCTTTCTCTTTTCCAAACCTACTGCAAAGTGGTGCCTGTTTGCCCCAAATCTCTAAATTGCTTAATCTATGTGGGTTTACATCAATAAACATTCCTGGGATTTAGAATGTTCTGAAATTAATCTGAAAAATGTTCATCTTTTTTATTTTGTAAAGTGCAATTTCTAAAGTAATAGAGATCATTTTCATCTGCAGTACATCCAGGATTTTAAAAAAGTAAGTTCAGGCAAGCCACAAATTCATGAAATCTGGGTTCTGTTAAAAGATTTATATATGGTGGCTGATATATTTCGGACACAGAAATTAGGAATGAGCTCAGAAGACAAAAGCAGTCTCATGTCATCTTTTACACACATGCTCCAAGATCGCTTGTGGTTTTAAGTGTTTCCTTGCCTGTCATATGTAGCTGTTACAAATGAAAATGACTGTACTTAACTATAAAGTAAATGGAAATGATAGTGTAGACACAGTCAAATTCAGGTAGATCCCAAATCCCAAATCTAAAGCATCTGCAACTTGTGAATTGGCAGGAAGTTTGTTGCATTTTACTTTTCTAGATTCAGGTAGTTGGTACACAACCTTGGGCTTCCTAAGGTTTGAAATTAATGCATAATTTGCTTATCTTAGACATCAGTCAGTAAGAATCCCTGCCTGCCTGCTTATCCATGAACTTTATAACAGGCAAGAGCATACAGCAATTCTTAAAATCATTTTCTTAAAATCCTGAGAATATTTGCCCATCTGGGAGTTAAAGGGCACTATGCAGCCCTGCTGCATTTATACATCATTCCGTAACATCAGTTGAATACAAGAGTATGGACTCATGATATAAAAGTGCCTCACGAATAGCAAAGGTAATGTTCAGATTTTACTCCCCCTGTAAGCTTCTCAGTACAGCACCCTGGAAAACCAACTGCAAGCTGACAAAACCGAGTGTTAAATCAAGCAAACCAACAGGAGACCAATACAGATTTTGACAATATAACTTCAGTCCAAGTCTTAGGTCTATGTCTATTCAAAGGTACTACTATGGTCAGCCTTCTTTATGGATAAGATAGTGACTACCACAAACCGCATAACTGATTCAAATTTGTGTATTTCATTACCAGCTGACCAACAATGAACTCCTAGAATACACCTAACATAAGCAAGTACTGAGGAAGGTGTTCCCACCTATCAGGATACAGTGAAGTGTTGTATTTAACTCATGTAAGTAAACTACCTGGTTTTCCACCTGAAAGAGAAAGCAAGGTAATGTATTAGAAATACATAAATGTATTACAAATTTATGAAAGTTAAGGCGTTATTTATATACATATATTTTAAATTGTTCTTTCCAAATATAACTTAAGAAGAAGTTGACGATGATGATTAAGCAGTTGGTTTTCAGAGTCCAGTAATATAGTGTATAAAGCTGATGGGCGAACTGAAATGCTAGACATTGGACGGTGACCAGTGAGCTGGCATTTCTACGGGTCATGGATCAAGAGTGGTGGTAAATCACTCGAGTTAGCATTGAACAAGCTGGCCTGGGGAAATCTTAGTGGCAGAGAGCTAGACTGTAAAGATGAGAGTGGCTGTCCACGCAGCGCTTTCAGCCTGCGTCTGGATGAATGGTGAGGCACGTTCACGTGAGCAGAAACCTTGCCCTCCCCCTGTCCCCCCACCCCCTGCCATCTGCAGCACAGGTTGGCCTCCTTAGAGTGAGCTGAACACCATCCCTCTGGGCCAGTACCATGCTAAGTGCATCACACGCATTACTTCCCTTAGTCCTCCCCAACACTCTGAAGGTCTGCCCCCTGTTTATCAGATGAGAAGACTAACCACTGAGGAGGGTGTAGCCTCCGAGGCTACACATGTGGGAAGAGGAATAGATGGAACTCAGATTTCCTGACCTGGGATCTCAACCATTTTGTCCCCCTCCCCTCTAAGGCTCAATCCTAGTTCTTATAATAATAGCCTGTTGAAGCTATTATAAAAAATAAGAATAAGTTAGGAATATACTTCTTATGCCGGGTTGAAATTCCTGCCAACCTGGAACCTCAGAATGTGACCTTATTTGGAAATGGGGTCTTTGCAGATGTAATTAGTTAAGATGAGGTCATAGCGGGGTAGATTGGGCCCTACATCCAATATGACTGTCGTCCTTGTGAGAAAAGGAGACACACAGAGACATACAAGGAGGACGCCACGTGACAACAGAGGCGGAGATTGGGGTTAGGCGACTACAAGCATGGGAACACCAAGGATTGCCAACAACCACCAGAAGTTAAGAGAGAGGCAAGATTCTGCCTCCAAGAAAAACTCAACTCGGCCAACACCTTGATTTTGTACTTCTGGCACCTGGAATGATGCGAGAACACGTTTCTGTTGTTTTACTCCAGCAGTTTGTGGCACTTTGTTACAGCAGCCCTAGAAAATCAGTGTATTGGGTTAGCCAAAAAGTGCGTTTGGGTTTTTCCATATGATGTTCCGTACTTTTTTGGCCAACCCAATACTGCTATATCTTCTATAAGTAAACATATTCTGTATATAATTCTATGAAAACATACTTATTTTTATGGTGGTATACTGTATATGTCAGGTATTTAACAAAAGTTGTCTTATTTAGACATGATAGTATGATGTAAGTTTCATCTCCATTTCACAGATGAGAGAACACACTCAGAAGGAAGTGACTCCCCCCCAAAGTAAAGAGTTAATGGCAAAGCCAAGATGAGGCCTGTGTCCACCCAGCCCAGTGCTTCTTACTCCTGTGATTTTGGTCCTGAGGCCCTACCCCGCCTGTCCCGTCTTCCTCCCGACTTGGGTCTTACTCTTTGTTCCTCTAGCTCTCTCCCTACAGTAGTGCTCTCTCCATCCTGAAACTTCTCTCCTGGGCCCCTTCTTATTAGCCTCATGCAGCCAGACATCTGAATTGAGTCTGTCTGGTTGACCTACTCCTTCCCCCATTTTCCTTGATATGGGGCACACGCTTTCACCACGGTGCTGAAACCAGCGTGTCTCATATAAAATCAGTAAACTTTCAAATAGGCCTTTTCTGTAAACACTTCAAACCATCCAAATTAGGCTACATTTTTCTCTTTTCTTATTTTTGCTCACGTCATGTCTTTCTTTTCTTCGAAAAGACCTGCTCTGTTTGCCCCAGTTTTACTTGATTGGAGTCCTACTAGTTGTCCAGGATTTAATCCAATCATTCAAGATCAGTTCAACAAATATTTGTTGTGTACTTAAATTATTACCACATTCCAGGCTCTGGTTCTAGGTACTAGGGATAAAATGAGGAATCAGACACAGTCCCTACTCTTGAATTTAATGTTTACTCATTAAATTTTATCTAATTTAATTTAATTTTCTTATAAATTCATTAGATTTCCTCTATAAGCATTTCCTGATGCCTGCCAACTGAAAGCGATTTCAGTTCTGTTCTAGGAATCTGGAAACTGTCCTCTGTTATCATAGCCTTTTTACCACCACAGTACATAATGCCTCCCGTGTGGGCCATCATACATTCATCCTGGTCTGACAGCTTCTTGAGGACATATGGACTCCTGCAGAAATAAAATCTCCTTGAGTGGAGAGACTTGCCCTTTCTCCTTTTGATGTCTTTGGAGCCTAGAAATATTGAATTCATATTGACTTGAATTGGATATGGGAATCATGAGATATTAAAGAAATGAATGAGAACTTAAAACCAGAATGGCTCCAGAAGTGAATATAGGAACAAAGAAAAGGAATATGTGAAAAAAAAATCTCCTAGAAAAAGTGAATAAGAAAAAAAAAGAGACGAGTTCAGGAATTTAGAGCAAATGCTAGGATAGCTGTTTGTGGAAGTGGACCTAGATAAGGATAGAAATTAGGTTACCTTTCAAATCTGAAAAGTTGTGTTCTGTACCTATGCTCCATAGCCTGTATTTACCTACCTCTATAAAATGTAAACTTCATGAGGGTAGGAAATCTTACCTGTTTTCTTCATTATTATATCTTTGTTATCTAACTTATTGTTGAATAAAATTCCACTCTAAGTATCCTAGTAAAGTAGATCTTAATGTTGTCAGGACCTGCTCTTGATTCCTGGTTAACCACCTGTCTCTGTGGTGGGCTTAGCTCCTGCCCATAGATGGAAACATTTAAAACTAATTCTGGGGGCTTCCCTGGTGGCGCAGTGGTTAAGAGTCCGCCTGCCGATGCAGGGGACACGGGTTCATGCCCCGGTCCGGGAAGATCCCACATGCCGCGGAGCGGCTGGGCCGGTGGGCCATGGCCGCTGGGCCTGCACGTCCAGAGCCTGTGCTCCGCAACGGGAGAGGCCACAACGGTGAGGGGCCCGCGTACTGCAAAAAAAAAAACAAACAAACAAAAAAAACTAATCCTGGTGGAGACAGACTTTGGGTTTAGACTCTCCCTTCCCAAGAGTGTTTCCTCTTTGATTCTTGATTGCTCGGAAGGGTGGTGTGTTAACTTCCCCTTCCCAGTCTTGCTCTGACTTCAGTTTTCCGCCTGAGACCTCATTTCCTCCTGGCTTGCCATTTCTTCCCTTTCTCTGCTTTCCAACTCTCCGGATTTCACACCAGGACATTGACTGACCTCTGGTTTGGTATGCATCTTCCCTTTGATCCTTGGTTCCATTGTGACCACCTCTGGGTCTAGACCAATCTCATGCTTTTCAGTTTTCATTCCCTACATTAGTTCTCCTAGGCCTCCCTTATTTATCTACTGCTATTCTTGGGTCCCAAATTAACACTGAAGAAGAAACTATCAACAGAAGTTATAGAAAACAGAATCTTAGCAAATAAAAAAAACTATTGTTTTTGTGTGACCAAAATTGGCATTCTCCCTGCTTAGAGGAAATGGTGAATTAGACATGTTAGAGATATCAAATGTATACAGTTAAAACACTGAGTATGCTAAAGCATTTATTCAGTACAATGCTCACTCAAAAATCTTCCCAGGATCTTCTCGTTGAAAAAACATTACTGATCATAAATGCTGCATCAAGCTAATATCTGAGCCAAAACATATATTTTCACAAGAAACCATAACTCCAAAAAAGGCACACACTATTGAGAGTATGGATAGCTTTCTAGCCCTCATATGCCTGGCAAACCTGAAAAAAAAAAAAAATGAACACAGTCATGGGTTTACTAGACTCTCAGTTATATCAAGTACAAAAATAGTAGAAGTCGCAACATGTGCGGAACATTCAGACACCCCCTACATTGTGGTGATTCTTATCCAGGCTACTGGGTTAAAGTGATTGACCAAATGGCATCAAGAAAACTTTTGTCATCGCGGTAGGTTAAAAAGGGATATTTGTAATCTTTACCTATTTTTGTAATGAAGAGTGAATTAGGTAAAAATCATTCAACTGACATAGGAGAAATCCCAATTAGTAATATTCCTCTCTTAAAAAAAAAAGAAAAGAAAGAAAGAAGTGAGATATTTTGATTTATCTTCTCTACCCCATTTTTAACCTTGTCTATATGCTTATTTTTATCAAAAACAGTCTCAAGAATTTTCATAATAAATCCAAATGATTCCAAGACAACAATTATTGTTTATCGGATGAATTACTGGGTTGGCCAAAAAGTTTGTTCGGGTTTTTTCATAATGGGAAAACCCAAACAAACTTTTTGGCCAACCCAGGATACATATGCTATAAAGCTGCTGGTAAACCTTGTGTTGGAATTCTTTGAGGGTCTATTTGAGACTTTGAGAGTCAGGGAATTTTGAATCTCTTTTGAACCACAGAGCTTGAACGGTCTAGAGTGTAACTGATAGAACAGAAACTTGATATTTGAATCTTGGCTTGTGAAGATTTTGTTCATCTCCCAAAGTGAAGGCCGTTTGGTGTAATGGGACTGGCATGACCTTAGAGTCAGGCACCTTGAAGTTTTAGTCCTGGCTTCTGTCACTAAGTCATATGGCTTTGGTCAAGTTGTTTTATCATATCCTTCATTTAAAATGTGAGGTATTTAGTCTTTAAATTTACACATTCTTAAGTTCTCTGAAACCCTGTTTGTCTCCAGTTTCCTCTGGCTGAAAATTTAAGAGGGGTCACTAATTGACTTAATAAAGATGAAGTGAACAGTGGGTATATGCAGGGATTTTGTTGCATTTTATAAGAAAGAAAAATATAAACCCAAAGCATCCATGTCTTAAATTAACCTCTCGGTGGTAACATGCTCACTGATGTGTGGTTGACAAAGTACAGAAAACTTTGTTGATCAGTTTCTAAGCACTTCATCCTTTCAATCTTGACCTTTATTTCACCCCCTAGTAACATCCTACAAGATGTCATTCCTCTTTCCCAGAGAATCCCGTCCAATTAATGTTATCCCTGGGTGCTTCGGTGAGTTGTCTAGCGTTGCTGCACTTTGCCTGACTTTCTTCCCAATAACCAGTAAATAAAAATTTTCAGCTCTCTCTTTTATACAGTGAGTGCCCTCATGAGCTATTTGACAAGGATGTTGGGTACAGTTCTCTGTCATGTCTCTTGACCTGGCTGGAAGGAGCATTTTATTATTATTTATTATCACGGTGCTACCTCTGCCTTCCCCAAACTTGGCACCTGAACTAGAAATGTTTGCGATCAATTAGTCAATTACTGTGACTGTTTTAGATTTGTTGAGCCCATATCACACACAACAATATTTAAACTAGTTTATGTGCTATTGAAGTCCAATAAATGTCCTAGAAATGTAAATATTCTATGTGTATTATATATATATATATATATATATAATGTTAGAAGTGAAGTCCTGTCTCTTCCTTCATACAAACAAGAAAACAGGCATTAACTGGCTTGCAGAGGCCAAAGCAAGTTAGTGATGGAGTAAGTATGCACCATAATAGTTCTTGCTAGACACAAGTTCAGTGTGAAAGATCTTCTGTTTGTCACCTCCTATATACCAAGCATTATTGTAAGAACTTTACTTGAATTAACTAGTTTAATTAACAACCCTCTTATGTCTGTTTTACAAATTAGGCAACTTAGACGTAGAGAAACAGAGTTTTCCAAGGTTACGTAGCTAGAATCCAGACTGGATTCTCTGGGAAAGAGAAATGATATTTTGCAGGGTGTTACCAGGGAGCAAGATAAAGTTCAGGATTGAAAGGATGAAATATTTGAACCCAGACAGTGAGACCCTGGAGTTCCTCTTCTGAGTTGGTAGCTACCTCTCCACAGCTGTAGAAATAAAACAATCTTTTTTTTTTTTGCTGTACGCGGGCCTCTCACTGTCGTGGCCTCTCCCGTTGCGGAGCACAGACTCCGGACGCGCAGGCTCAGCGGCCATGGCTCACGGGCCCAGCCGCTCCGTGGCATGTGGGATCCTCCCAGACCGGGGCACGAACCCATGTCCCCTGCATCGGCAGGCGGAATCTCAACCGCTGTGCCACCAGGGAAGCCCAAAACAATCTTTTTTATGTGTTAAACTTCGTGGAGCCTTCCTTAATATTTATAGTGAAAGTGATTTGCATTTTTAATAAAGCTTTATTTGAATTTAAGTTTTATTCATGCTCTTGTCTTCAAATGAACGAATCATATTAGATCTCTGACCGATGAACTCCCAGTCAAATGTTATTTTTCAGAAATCTAATGGTTATGGAGTTATAGAGTATGTATGCATGCATTATGTGCTTAGAGACATTTAATAATTTAGGTTAGGCTACTGCTTTCTTGCGGACAGCTTTAAGACACCCACTTCCCCTGTAACACAAGCCCAAGTCTCTGTAGAAGATGTGATACTCACTGGCCAAGAAATAAACTAGGTGGATCATTGTAGGTGTGTCTTTTTACTTCTGCCCCTTTTCTTGCTGAGATCAGAGCCCCACGCTGAAGTTAACTTCACTGAAATTTCTGTAAGCCAGCACATATGGATCCAATTATTTAATTGTCTGCAGAGTTGTAAGGGCAGTCACTTCTACCAATATCAGCAATTTTGCCAGATTTGCACTGCACACTGAGGATGGCTCCTCTAACTGACCCTTTGTCCTTTTTGGAGGAAGCCAATCAGTAGCAGACACTGTTGGGTGAGTGGTGCCAGGTGTGCGTGTGTGTGTGTGTGTGTGTCTGTGTGTGTCTGTGTGTGTGTGTGTATGCGTGTGTGTGGGAAGGAAAAATGTTTATGGTAAGCTAGTCATTTCAAAGGGAAAGGAATAAAGTGCCAAGCAAAAGGGAAAAATGGGAGAGAAAGAGAAAGAAGGGGATGGAGGGAGACAAAGGGAGAGAGCTTGCACGTTAAGGAATTTCCATGGAGTCTTTCTTTGTTTACTTTCAGGAAAAGCTCTTTCACAAATTTAATCACCACACAGCATGAGTGCTCCTAGTAAAATGTAACGCTATGGCCATACCGTGTTAAATGAACTTAAGGAAGTTGCAGAGCTCGAATTACATTCTTATGGAAACAACTTTAAATTTTGAAAATACTTTGCTAGGCATCTAACCACACCTCAGCATGAGAGGTAAAGAGGCTGGTCTCCTCCTGAGTACAGCACAGGACAGGACAGTGTCATTTTCCATAAAACCTCATCTTAAAACTAAAATTGACAAAGGTGACCAACCTCTTCACTTTAAGTTTTCTGCTGAATCTCTGCTCTGTTTCTCTGATTCCTTTTTAGTCTCATTCTTTTTAAAAATCTAATGCAGGAAGATTGATGTCAGCAAAATAGGGTGGAAGGAAAATTGCAAGGCAGAATTACTAAGGAGATGGCTTTCTCCTTCACCCTTTTGGAGAACATATTCCTTTACTTTTAATGATTTTTCAGTGCTGCCTACAGGTGAGGAATGACGCACACGCAGATAATTGCTAGGTGGAGCTCAAATGGTCATTGGGGGTCTGTGCTAGCAAGATGCCTCCTGCCCTCGTAGCCTCACTATTGTTTATTAATGACAGGTAATATGTTTTTTATTCCCACACTACTGGCTTTTCCTTCCCTTACCTGGGAGAGCTGATCATATACTAGCCGGCCCCTCTTGAACACAGACCAAGACCAAATATTTTCAGCATAAATACAGTATTACCAAGTGGTGCTATTCTATATACTAAGTAGCATATTACATAGGATACACTGGTTAATAAATAAGATGCCAACGTGGCACGTTGAAACCGAGTCCTCCTAAAACCGAGTTCCCTTACCAAGTTTATGATTGATCTCTCTATCCAAAATGTGATTCCCTTTCTTGTCCCCTCTGACCTCAGTCCTTTACTAACTGAACACTCATCAACCAGAGTCAGATGACTTAAATTGCTGCTGTCAATAACATGGTTAATGTACTAAAACTGCTATTATGGATAGCATCATTAACATATAAACTCAGGCTGTTTCTCCAGGGCAAGATGAGCTCACAGACCCTGAGCCGTGGACCACTTGGCCAGAGAATCTAAACCAGAGACATTCTGACTCCTAAACTAGATTAAGAAATGTCACAAGATGATGATTAATCCAGCCTCTTTGTTTTAAAACACCCCCAACCCAAAGACCAAGTGGGAGTGGATCTGAGGCTTGTCTTCCTCTCCCTTGCTTGGTGTCCTGCAGTAGACCCTTGCCTTGGGGCGAACCCCCACTCCCAGAGTTCGGCTTTCTGCACTGCGGGCACGTGAGCTCTTTGCTTGGTTATATCTAGTCTAACTTCAACTAAGGACTTAAAAACAAGACTGCTTTCTGTTATATTATTATAAGACAGTGACTTGCCACAGGTGCTGTGTACAGCTTTGGGGGAAGTTAAATCACTATCCTTGATATATTATCATTTGGCATAAAAGTTCGGTTCACCAATAACCAGTGTTTTAATAATAAATCTAGCAACCATTTACTGAGCTCATGCTATATGGCAAGGGCCCTGAGTACATACATTATGCTACATTATCCATAAAAACACTAGGAGGCAGAAACGATTGCTTCTCCATTTTATGAGCAGTGAAATTGAGCCACAGAGAGGCTAATAACTTGCCTGTCTTCAGAGGGTTGAGAGGCCGAGTCAGGATTAGAATCCAGAGCTCACATTTCTAACCACTGTCCTAACCTTCAGCTTCCATCCATGTAGATAGTTTACCAACACGGAAATTATTCCCAAGCAACATGGTTCAGCTATGCTGGACATGTACAAAGATGAATAAACAGGAGGAATGTCAAAATCAACATGTCATGAGCTGGGCTAAAATGGAAACTTCCATGGGAACGGTGAGGAGAGGGTAGAAGAAATAGCTTAAAGGTTGCATGAGCTTCCAAAATAGCACGTACAACATGGGCTCATCTTGACAACAAAAATAAGAAACAAACAAAAACCCTACCCTATGGATGTATATGAAAAAAAGAAAGATCGAGTATTATACTGTAGTTATCAGTGGTTTTCTCTACGTAGAGGAATTGTGTTTTTTCTTCTTTGAGGTTTTTTTTTTGTATTATTTACAGAAAGCATGTATTGCTTGTGCAATTAAAAATTAGTTGATCATTGTTGAAAAATGGGGTTCGTTATACTATTCTTTCTTCTTTTGTTTATGTTTAAAATTTTCACACTAAAGAGCTTAGAAAGGGAGTTAGAAAATAATCACGTAAAACACAGACTAATCCTTCGTGTGACTGCTGGGGCTTGTTGGGTAAGAGTGGTGTCAACGAAAAGAGTCAACGAACAATCTATGGTAGGAATAGAACAGAGTTTTATTTGAGTCAAACTGAGGACTGTAGCCCGGAAGACGGCCTCTCAGATAACTCGGAGGAACTGCTCCAGGGAAGCATGGTTTTCAGTACGGTTTTATGTCTTCTCAGAACAAAGAAGATCGAACAAGTCAGGGATATATACCTTCAAGATTTCAGAAAAAGCCAGATCAGCACATACACAACGAGTCACTATGACCTTGGTACCTGGGAAGGGAGTCTTATTGTGGAAGAACAAGCACTGACGTCCCAGGAAGGGAGACATTTAATCTTTACTTTTAACATGAACATGCTTTACTTCTGCCCAATGTGCCCTTTTCTTTACTAATTAAACCAGATGTACAATGTATGTTTGATAGGCCACAAACAGGCTGTTCTAGTTAGGATAAAATTCAAGTTAACTCATGTATAAACCAGAATGACTTCTCCACTCCCCAATATGGGAAAATTTCTTTTATCAGTGGCCAAAGGAACAGCCTAGAATATGCTTATAAAAAAGAGGCTCCTCTTGAACAAAGATCCCTTTGAGTCTCAGAAGCGAAGTCATAAATGGTGAGAGGCATTTGGTAGAGATTTCCCTCAGAAGGAGATCTAACGTAGCACTGGTTCCTTCCACACCCTGTGTCGTGTGGCCCGTCCTTGCTTCCCTCTCCTCCTTTCCCCTTGCTGTGTTCCCTGGCTTAGGAAACCCACACATTTTCCTGCTGCAGGGTCTTTGCACCTGTTCCCCCCCTTCTCGGAATTCCCTTCCTCAGATCTTCACAGGCATAGTGATGGGGTTCTGGACACAGTACCCCAAAATGTGGCACCTGGCATGTCGAATATTTTAAGCTGAAGGAATTTGAGAAAATGGCAGCAGGAGGGTCACTGTGACTTTCCCTCTTCCCATCTCCCATGAAGCAGGTTATAAAACCCTCATCTGAGAGGTGCCCTCCCTATACCTGGAGGAAAGAAGCATCCATATCTCCTAAGACAAAGGGACATCAAGAAGGATGTTGACAGACAGACCTTGCCATTTCCCCCAGTTTACGGCCCTGAGCCCACACTCTCTAGCCTACTATACACCCAGCATGAACTACCCTGAACTGCTCTGTTTCTTCACATCTCTATTTCCCTCAGCAGGCTCCCATGTCATGTAAAACTTACATGAAATAAACGTGTATGCTTTTCTCCTGTGACTCTGTCAGCTTCATTTGCAGACCCAGCCAGGGATCCTAAGAGGGTGGAGGTTTCCTCCCTACAGTGGCTTTTCCTTCTGGTCTTGGCTACTCCCTCTAGTTATATACTCTCGCACTGTCCTATTTTCTTATCTTTGGAATATTCAAATGTGCTCTTAAATGTTTAAAATATATTCGTTTAGTGAGTCTCTCTCCGCTAGAATATAAACTCTGTGAAAGTGGGGATGTTGTCTCTTTTGACTCACAGACCTTGGGACAGTGCGTGGTACATAGTAGTCACTCAATAAATACTTGATGAATAACTGAATGAATGCAAAGAGGCTCTGCTTGAGCTCTGCCAACTGCTGCTCTGTATTCACCCTGTCAATCACACGTGAACACCCAAGCTTCCCCACAAGAACACCAGGGTGCATTATGGGTGTGGAGAAGGAGGATGTAAAGATTTTGTTGTCACTGAAGGAAACTCCTTGACTTTTGCTATAATGTGGCATGATAATACCTTCATTGGTGTTCATAAATACTAACCTTCGTAAGTTCAAAAACCTAACTCTAAGTAACAAAATACAAATAAATAAATAAATAAATAAAAATTATATATACATATAAGGGAACTAATTTATTCTTAATAATCATAAGGCAAAGAAAGATTAAAGGACAAAGAACAAGCAGAATATAATTTAACGTTTCTGCAACATTTCATAATAATTTAACATTTCTGAGGGCTTTTACCAGACTGGGAAATGATATTTTTCAGAATAAATTTCATCTTCCTTGTATATGCTTCTGTATTCTGACCACGCAGGCTACAAACCATTTTTATGACTCAACTACTTTAAGTTCAGGGGCAAATGTTTATACTGTAATGTAGTTGGGAAGTTATTTTTCTTACTTTGTGAAAGCATCTAATTTGCGTGGCCTGCAGACAAATGTAAGGGTGAAATCCCACAAGAGTACTCTGTCACTGTCTGCACAGAACAGAGAATACAACCCAGGGCTCACTCATTGTGTGCTGAAGAACTGTCTGGGGGATTACAAAATGCCGGACCCAGGGAAGCATTCAAACATGCCATCTCCTCCCTTTATGTCCAGAGAGTCAGAGAACAACCGCCAACTGACAGAAGTCACCTCTGGATTAATGACTGGTAGGTTTAATTTATGCAAATGTGTGAAGCTTCAATCTATGTGCTTTACAAATTAGGTTAACAGTACCCATCTCAGGGATTTTTGTAAGCCCTGAGAAACTAAAACACTGCGGTCTGAAGGAATCAATTACTTTGGTTTAAAAACTGTGTCCAGGTTTTCAGATAACGAACTACAGAAGGGACGTTGGAAAGGCCTTTACATTTTAGTTTTACTTTCTCTGAATTCTTAGAGTTTAAACACAAGCAAGTATTTTAATTCAATTATTATTTTATCATGTTGGCAAAACCGCCTGTCTTATTCTCCATGGAAGCTGCCTGTACCAACAGAAACGTCAAATACAGGATGTTTGAGAGCAACTTACCTTATGACTCCCAATGAAAAACATCTGAGCCTCTTCCTTTCTGATTTTGGGATTTTGAATCATAGCTCTTTCTGTACCCACCCTAAATTTAATAAAGCTGAGTGTAGAAAAAATATGAGAAAGAAGAAAATATGACTCATAATTCTACATTTGGAGACAGTTGCTGTTAAAATTTTGAAGTATTCCTTCCTTTCTTTAAAAATATTTTCCCCTATTCTTCTTATTCTCACGTTGTCCCACATTCTAATGAATATGTCACTCTACATTTGATGACTGACTTGTTCTATCGTTTTGTACTTTAGAGCATGTCAGACACGAGAGCGCTGGTCTCACTAACTTCTGTCCTTTAATAAACAGCCTTAAAAACATTGTGCCTGATTTTTGGATGTTTTACTCTTTTTAAATGATAGCTCAGAATAATTTATAAAATAAATATTCTGCTATGAAATTGCATTCCTCCAAATTAGGATAATATGCCCCATGCATTTTTAGAGAGAGAAACAAAAACTTAGGAATGGAAAGGAACAAACTTAAAAAAGATTCCCCATAATTAATGGAGTCCCTTTGGGAAAGAATCCAGGTTTTGAGTAGAATATATAGTCAAAGAATTAGGAAAGAACAGTTCATGGTTTCCAGCTCATTAAAGTTGGTGCTTGGACTACTCACTAGTTTTCATTTGTGTATAAAAAATAAAGTTGTGGGGCTTCCCTGGTGGCGCAGTGGTGGAAAGTCCGCCTGCCAATGCAGGGGACACGGGTTCGTGCCCCGGTCCGGGAAGATCCCACATGCCACAGAGTGGCTGGGCCCGTGAGCCATGGCCGCTGAGCCTGTGCGTCCGGAGCCTGTGCTCCGCAACAGAAGAGGCCACGACAGTGAGAGGCCCGCATACCGCAAAAAAAAAAAATAAATAAATAAATAAAAATAAAGTTGTGAATTAAACCTTAATTCATTGAACAAGAGTCTACCAGAATGGCTTAATACATGGTTCAGTTGCTGTTTTTGTTTTTCTTTGTCCTAGCATATTCTAAGATAAATGTAAGTGCCTTTTCGTGTAGTTGGTGTTAGTTTCATCTCCATTAAGAGATTTATCCTGATCTTATCAAAATGTGTGGATTATAGTGAGATGGACAAGTCAGGCATGCCTCGGCAGTGTGTGAGAGTGTGTGTGTGTGTGAGTGTGTGTGTGTGTGTGTGTGTGTGTGTGTGTGTGAGGGACAAATTCAGACTTAACTGAATTGACTGCCTCATCTTTGACCATCACTCTTCTCAGACATTTCCTTCTATGGAATTTACATGTGAAAATTAATTTGTAACTTAGAGAAAACTAAAAGTATAGGGTGCTCATCATTTTTTAGGACTAGCATGAATTTGTAGAGATGCAAGAAGAAAAAGAGCCAATATTATTTCTATTATTTGAAGGGAAGGGGAGGAAATATAGTCAAGACTTTTATGCAGAAGGAAAGGTTTTTTGTTTTGTTTTGTTTTTTATATTTATTTTGGCTGTGTTGGGTGTTCATTTCTGTGCGAGGGCTTTCTCTAGTTGTGGCAAGCGGGGGCCCCTCTTCATCACGGTGCTCGGGCCTCTCACTATCGCGGCCTCTCTTGTTGCGGAGCACAGGCTCTGGATGCGCAGGCTCAGTAGTTGTGGCTCATGGGCCCAGTTGCTCCATGGCATGTGGGATCTTCCCAGACCAGAGCTCGAACCCGTGTCCCCTGCATTGGCAGGCGGACTCTCAACCACTGCGCCACCAGGGAAGCCCAGGCTTTTTTTTTAAATCTCCCCAGGTAGCTCCTCACCCTGGGTAATGTTAACGTTACATATCAGACAAAGATCTACCTTGCAAAGTGTTTTCATATTGACGTCCTTACTCTTTCAGTGTTTTCATGGGTTGTACTTAAACATATAGATCTATAATTTCTCTTTTAAAAGGGTCTTCCAGTAAGTGTATTGAGTAAAGCATTTTGAAATAGACGTGGCTATTGTCACAAAATAGTCAACAAACATTAACTTTAAAAAACAACAGATAACTTTATAGCTCTCCTATTAAGGCTGCCTGCAGTATTTTGGCATCAGGTACTTTGAAGAAGGTCAAGTTTTAAAGACATTAGCATGTCATGATTTAGAATAATCCAAACATTTAGCCATCTGTCTACGCTTTTATTTCTGAACGTTTCCATCTGATTAAATGGGCTATAACTGTCAGTCTAGAAGTACCTAGTAACCCAATAGCAGTGGTCAAACTAGGGAATAGAAACAAATAATCTTTGATTTTTTCAGGCAGTAATTCCTTCTCACGCTCTCTGACTCCAAATCGTCCTCGTCAGGGAAGACTTACCCATAAACACTCTTTGAAAAGCATCACTTCTCAGCTTTGGAATGTGGATAGTAATATATATTATAATGTCCCCCAAGAGACTGATGCCTGTACCTTTCATTCCTTCTTTGTGTTACTGATTTTGATGCTTGTTACTAAATCGAGACGCAGTAGGACATTGTAAGTTGCAGCGGGAAGGGCAGATACCTATTTTCCAGTGGAAATCAAGTCAGGGGAGAGCACTAAAGAGTCATCACCTCCTCCAGACAAGCTGGGTCAGCAGACCCAGCTGGATACGTCATTCACCCAACTGCAGGCCGTACATGCATGGAGTGTAGAAAATGTTTTATTGATGTCATTTACAGTGACATTTTGTATATGTGGCAGGAAACATCATCTGCATATTTCACATGGGAATGGAATTTGCCTTTACAAAAGAATGCAGATAACATCCCCTCATGCATTTATGCATTTCTTTCTTTTCTATTCCTTTCTCTCTTTTCGTTTATTTTAATTTTTAGATATACCAATTTACGTCAATAAAGACAGTATAATACAGTAAAGAGCTCTATAATCTGGCCTCAGAAAGATTGCATGCAAAACTTAGCTCCACCACACGTTGACTGTGTGCTCTGAAGTTTCTTCTCGGTGAGCAGAGATCAAGTCTAATAGGAAAGGAGTGAGGCATAAATGAGAATGCAGAGCAAGCACTCAGTGTGGGGCCTGGTGAGCGAGATGCTAGCTTTTACTACTGATTACATTTTAAATGACAGTCAAGTTGAGACAGCAATGGCTCATAGTTAGTGTGAGTGGGACCTACAGGGCATACAGTCCCTTTATTCCTCATGACATGGCCCATTAACCTCAGCACTGCTGCCTGTGTCGCCTGTCGTGGTGTGCAGTTGTGAGGAGGAACAGAAGATTTGACAACCAGAGGAACGAGCAAAACAGAGGCATTTTTTAATCTGGTGGCAGGACCTAGGGGGACATAGCATCACACACTGAACTGGGTAATGTGAAGCTTTTCATGATTCCAGGGCTCTTAACAATCTTACTATTAATACTATTAAGGATCATCTTTCCAGAGCTCTGCCTCAGTCCTCCTCCAGAAATGCGGTGACATCTCCTTGAAACTCAGCAGCGCAGCTTGCAGATTTCCTCGGTCCTCTTCTCCCCTGAGTCACCCGGGTGTTCTTGCTTCTTCACGTGGCCAGGGGCGTTGACTCTCTTCTCCATTGGGCGGGGATTTGACTCTCGACCACAGCAAATAACGTCTCAGTTCCTACATTTCCTCCAGCCCTTCTCTTCCAGATTGCCTTCCCTGGGGGTGGATGGCGCCCAGGGTAGATATACCCAGAGCCTTGCCACCTAGGCAGAGTAAGAACTAACGTGAGCCAAACCTAAAGAGCATGGCGGCACAAGCACCAGATTAACAGAGAATTTCGGTCACAGTCTCAATCCTGTCACGTACAGGATGAGACCTAGGATCCTTTCCCTGTATGACCTTGAGAGAGTCATGAAATTGCTTTAAGCCCCACTTTCATTACCTGTTAAATGGGTTTATTACTTATCCGTAGTCTCTTAAAGAATCACTGTGAAATACTGAAAAATGAGAAAATAGATTAACAGAGCTCGGTCGTGTGTTTATTGCATGTCATGCAGTTAAAACAGTTTACACAACGGGAGCCCATAAACTCAAAAAATAAATAAATAAATATTAGCTAGTACTTTTATTATTTGTGCATTTTTTTTATGAGTCAGTAAGATGTGGAGGGGCTTCTCTGGTGGCGCAGTGGTTGATGGCCTGCCGATGCAGGGGACGCGGGTTCGTGCCCCGGTCCGGGAAGATCCCACATGCCGCGGAGCGGCTGGGCCCGTGAGCCATGGCCGCTGAGCCTGCGCATCCGGAGCCTGTGCTCCGCAACGGGAGAGGCCACAACAGTGAGAGGCCCGCGTACCGCAAAAAAATAAATAAATTTTTAAAAAGATGTGGAAAAAGCATCTGTATGTTGGACTAGAATTTGAACTTTAAATGTCAGGAAGGAGCGTGGCTGGGTACAGAAGGAAACCCACCGACACCTCCCACGGTAGTTTGGGTGCTGGGCTGGCTGGATCGGGCCCTCGTGGATGCCTGGTTAGATGCAGGGTGACTGTGGACGCCTGCTTCCCTCTCTGCTGATACGGCCAAAGTTCTTGTTTCCAAGGAGTTGCTGATGATATAGATTCCAGGGCACAAAAAGCCCACACTTTTCATAATGGGTTTCAGGCCCATTACTGGTTATAATTTAAAATTGTTTGAATCCATGGCAAAAGAGAGATGCTTCTGCTTTTCATTAAGTATCACTGAGCAGGTGCTGAGTTCTGCAGGCTTTAATGACTGCCAGCCTCTAAGTCGTAGTTAAAGTAAACTATTTGAATTCCTCCCAAACTTCAATAGTCCCATTAGGGAGAGACTTCAAACGAGCACACATTTTATCATCTCTATTTTGCACTGTTAGGTTTAGATTTCAATGACAACATTTTCCTCTTCTGGTAGAATTATTGCGTAGGCATAAATGGTTGGGAAAAAAACACAAATTGGTCTTTATTGCATATGTGGTTGCAAAACTCTGGGAACATCAGCCTTCTTTTTTTTTTTACTGCACCAAGACGTGTTGAAAGAAGGGCTGCTCTGTGGGTGAATGTTTGACGCAGACACCTTTGTGCCTGGGAGACGGCAGGTAATCGGAAGACGAATGACTCGCATGTCCGGCTGATTCAAGGAGGGTTCAACTAAATATTCCAAGCTGTTATTCAGTCTGTTTACTCAGGTTTATATGAGGCTAACAAGTGCCCCAGCCGCCTTTTAGGCCCTCATTCCCAGGAATTCCCTCATTCTTTTGTTGAGCTGTTGGACCCATTTGAATTACTTTATGAGGAATATTTAGAAAAGAGAGAGAGTGGGGTGATCAAGGGTGACTTGGGCTGCTCACAGCCTGGGGAGAATTCTCTGTTCTCCTGTTCTTCCCTGCACCTGTGGTGCAAAAAAAGTAAAATCTTGTGGTTTTTACTTGTGATATCTATAGTTTCTTCTAGGCTTGCTAGAAATTTTACAGTAGTGAAGAACTGAGTCACTGAAAGATCTCCTTTGATTCTGAAGACTAACAGCCTTATTTATTTACTTATTTTTAGAATTTTAATGAGACAACTAAAAACTTTTCTAAACTAGGTGTACGTGAAGTTTGAAGTGATGATGATGTTGGTGTAGATGTACGAGAACGTCTCAATTCTTAGGAGGTATCTGCTAAAGCACGTAGATGTGGAGTGGTGTGCTGTCTGCAACGTAATTTGAAATGTTTTAGCAAAAATGTAAAGTGATAGATAAAGCAGATGTGGCACATTGTTAAGATATTGTTGAATCTGATTGGTAAATGTTCATATATTGTTCTTCCAACGTTTCTGTGTGTTTGTAAATTTTCAGAACAAAAAGTTGAAAAAACACTTCTGTTGATAATCACAAAATGCTAAGTTAAGACTCAGCTGACAAACTTGGGAAATATTTGTCAAATATATGTCATATATAGGATTATTATCATTAAATTATAAATCACTTATGAATCAATGAGAACAAACATGAACAGTCCAGTAAAAAACAGGCAAAGGAAATGAAGTCGTCACAAAAGAAAAAGCAAAAATGGACACTATTTATATAATTGCATATAATTGCATATAATTGCATATCGATCTCACTATCAATAAAAGTATAGTTTAAAGCAGATAAGAAGACTTATAATAGCTATCAGGCAGTTACTCTGAGTCGGGCATCATTCAAGTATTTTCCCTCTCTTTTCACATTTAACTCTGGCAAAAGTCCTATGATAGAGAAGCTATTATTCTTTCTATTTTGCTGAAGAGGAAACTGAACCTGCAGAAGTTAAATTCCTTGCCCAAGACTACAGTGGGGAAAATATTAGTATTAGATTAAGATTCACACTAAGACCATCCCTGTCTAGACCCTGCTCTATTTGTAAATGCTGCATGAGATCTGATACTCCTAAGGGTGGACATTCGCAGCTGGTGTGTTAATAGAAACCACATGAATCCCCTTTCTGGGGGACAGTTTGACAATATGTATGCAATCAGTTGCCTTAACATTTGACTCAGTGCATAACATTTGACTCAGTAATTCCTATCTAGGAACTCGTCTAAGGAAACAGGACAAGTGTGTAATGATGTTTATACAAAAATATTAATCCAACACTGGGTATGTATTAAAAAATCAAAACTAAATGCCCAATGAGTAAAGGACTGGTTAAATAAGTTATGGCTTAGCAATACAGCAGTATGTTAGGCTGCCATTAACAGGTCTATATTTATTTTTTTAAATGTTTATAAAACATTGCAAATCGAAACAATCCGGTTACTATAGAGTATAATCCCATGTTGATGAAAAAAAGAAGCATACAAGGCGTACGGTATATATATATATGGTATATATAAATTTTAACAACATTTGATCTTTAAATGGTAACAGTAGATTTTCCTCCTTGTTTTTATATGTACTTTAGAACTTTTCCCACAAAAACATATTTTTAGTTATGTAATAAAATTTTAATGCAGTATGTGCAGTAAAATGCAGTGAATATTTGGCATGATGAATTAAACGTTTTTATTGTGTTAAGTACACTTCACATGCAATCTACCCTCTTAACTGATGTTTAAGTGTACAGTACAGCATTGCTGGGTATGGGCATAATGTTGTATAGCATCTCTAGAGTTTATTCACCTTGTATAAGTAGAACGTTGTACCTGCTAAGTAGCTAATCCCTATTTTCCCCTCCTCCCAGCACTTGGCAACCACAATTCTAGTCTTTGCTCCCATGAGCAGACTTTGTGACTATTTTAGATACCTCAGATAAGTGGAATCATGCAGTTATTTGTCCTACTGTGACCGACTTATGTCATTTAGCATGGTGTCCTCAGGGTTCATCCATGTTGTCACAAGTGGCAGAATTTCCTTCTTTTTTAAGGCTGAAAATATTTCATTTTATGTGTATGCCACGTTTTATTTATTTATTCACCATCATGAAGATTTAGGTCGTTGCCTCATATTGGCTACTATGAATAGCGCTGCAATGATCATGGGAGTGCAAATATTAATTCATGATTAATTTTTTTTAGGAAAGCATCTCAAAGTATAATCTTGGAGACTAAGGACTGTGCGGTCCACAAGTTATTTACTGCAGTATGAATGATCATACTTGATGTCGCATTCTTTCCTCAACTCAGCCATTCAAGGCTGTTTTCTCATTAATGAAGCAGAAATACTAACTGAAAAAGCAATGACCAGCTAGGTGTACCGCAGCTACGCACCCATGGATTGCTCTGCGTCCTCTCTCTATGGCTCTCTTCTCCACTGGCTTCTTTCTTAAGGGTATAAACATGCTCAAGTCTCTTTCACTCTTAATTAAAATAAAGCAAAAATCTTCTCTGAGTTCCCTTGCTTCCCTAAACAAATCTTTCACTTTCCCTTCTTGAAATAATTGTCTTATTGACTTTATGTATTCCTCTTTGTTTGCTCTTCAATCTGCTGAGATATAGTTTCTGCTTGAAAGCAACCTGGCAAAGCTCTTTACTAAGAAATCTAGTGCCTTTGTCTCAGTATTTTCCCACGTATGTCTCTATTTAACTCAGTCAATGGACACAGTTGACTAAGACATCCTTGAGTTTCCTCTTTCCTTGCATTTACCATTTTTTTAAATTCTTTTTTATTACCCCCTCCATTTTAGTTTCCTTTGTGACCATGTATGGTGGACTGAGTAATGGCCCCCAGATACATTCGTGTCCTCATCACCAGAACCTGTGAATGTTACCTTTTATGAAAAAAAAGAGTTTGTAGATGCGATTAGCTCGGTCTTGAGATAGGATATTATACTGGATTAACCCACAGGCCAGATGTTGTCCCAATGGTCCTCCTCAGAAGGATTCGGCAGCAGTCAGAGTTAGAGTGGGGGAAGGCAATGTGATGGGGCAAGCAGAAATTGGAGTGATGGAGCAAGGGGCTGAAAGCTCAGGAGTACAAGAAGCTGAGGAGGCAGGGGAACGGCCTCCCTTCAGAGCCTCCGAAAAAAACTGGCCCTCATCTCAGCTCTAGCCCAGTAACCCAGTAAAACCGATTTTGGACTTCTGACCTGCAGAACTCTAAGGAATAGATGTGTGTTATTTTAAGCCAGGAAGTTTGTGGTAATTTGTTACAGCAGCAATAGAAAACTAATATACTGTGTCTTTATCAATTCTTTCCTAAACCCTTGGATTACGACAGAGCTCCACCCATGGCCCCGTTTTCTCCTTACTCTCTATGTTCTCACTTGGACATTTCACCTTCTATCCAGGTTTCAACCATGACCAATGACTCCCAAGACCATCTCTCTCAATATACAGACTCATCATTTCAACTCTCCACACAGCATTATCTTGCAGGCAACTAAAACTCCTTAACTTCTGTGCTGTGCAAAGGAGGATTGACCAGGAAGCTAATGAAGCTGAAGCTTCCCATTTCTTCACGTGCATGAGTCTCTTCTAAGATCATGGGAGGGCCCCAGAAATTTGTATTTGAATTTTATATTATTTTTCATAATAAAATTGCTCATGGTCATAAAGGCAGTGTCATAGTGGATTGAGCTGCTGTAACAGAAATTCCACAGACTGGGTGGCTTAAACAACAACCATTTATTTCTCACAGTTGTGAAGGCTGAGAAGTCCAAGATCACTGCTCTGGCAGATTCCAAGTCTGGAGAGAACTCACTTCCTGTTTCATAGACAGCCGTCTTCTCGCAGTGTCCTCATGCGGTGGAAGGGGTGAGGGAGCTTTCAGTGTTCTTTTTCATAAGAGAACTAATCCCACTTGTGAGGGCTCCACCCTCATGACCTAATCACCTCCCACAGGCCCCACCTCAGATACCTTCACACTGTGAATTGGGTTTGAACACATGAATTCTGGGGACACAAGCATTCAGTCTACACCAGGCAGTAAGGTACATTTTCCTTCATAGTTCCGTGAGTAAACCCAGCATTTGTGTATCCCCAAGTTTGTACAGCTGCTCATGTTTATGAAGCACTTAACCTGACGTGCAGCAGGTGGTCAACAAGTCGTAACAGCATTGTCCTTAAATGCTTTATTTTGGTTATTGGTATCACAGTCTTGCCCTACAAGAGTCAGAGACCTCAGAATTACCCTGACACTCACATACTCAATTCCTGTATCCAAGCTGGAAAGTCCTATTGGCTTTGCCTTTCTAATTAAGCCTTTGCCTTGATTCTGCCTCAAAGTATCTAATCACCACAATCTCTGACTTTTTTCAAGCCTTCATTACCTATTTCTTGGTTCCTAATAATAGTTTCCTAATTTGTTTCCATGCTAAACTTACTCCAGTGCAATCTCTTTGCTGCTGACAAATATATCTTCCTAAAGCCAAAATGTAATCACATCTCTATAGCTTAGTGCTTTTGAGACATGGCTTCAACATAACTGACTATTGAGCCTCATGACAGTAGGGGACCAAGAAGCAGGACAGCCACTGACTATTAGTGTTCCCGTACCAGGTATTATGTTTCATCCAGAATGAGTTTTTTAGTTTCAATTTCATTCCTTCAGACAAGCTTTTCCTGGTGCCACCAACCAACACAGTCATGTCACCTATGTTGTATACTTCATAATTCACATCTCAATCAATAATCACCTTGAATATTGGTTTGTTGTTAGTTTACTTATTTATTATCTGTCTTGCCCACTAGAATGTAGCTCTGTGAGGAGAGGGAGATTTTTTTTTAAACTTTTGTTCACTGTTGTATCTCCAGTGCTTACCACTGCACCTGACAAAAAAGCAGAATCTCACTGTTATGGACTGAATATCTGTGTCCCCCTCAATTCATATGTTGAATCCTTAATCCCCAATGTGATGGTATTAGGAGTTGGGGCCTTTAGGAGGTAACTAGTTCATGAGGGTGGCATCCCCATAAATAGGATGAGTGTCCTTATAAGGAGAGACACAAGACAGATGATCTCTTGCTCTCTCTGACATGTGAGGACATAGCAAGAAGGCAGCTGTCTGCAAACCAGAGAAGGTCCTCACCAGAACCCAACTATGATGACATCGTGATCTTAGACTTAGAGTCTCCAGAACTGTGAGAAATAAATATTTGTTTGTTGTTTAAGTCATTCTGTCTATGGCATTTTTGTTAGAGCAGCCTGAGTTGACTAGAACACTCACTGAATATTTGCTGAAGCAAAGAGCTAAGCTAGGCTATTAAGGACAAACAAACCCATAACCCCAGCACTATCACACTCATTTAATAAAATAAATGATATTATAATGCCACAAAGTTAAGAAGATCATGGTAGCAGAATAAAGGACATTTAAGAACTGAGTCAGAGTTGTGTTACAAACAGTCCCTACATTTTTTTTGTGGTAGAACTTCCCTTGGATGGTACAACCTTCTCATGCCTAGTCTCTGGCTGACAGCAGGACAAGCTTTTGGGAGTGTAGGAAAAATAGGACCTTTGCTCTTCTCTGAAGAGGTGATACCCTAAAACTGGTGAGTGGCTGGTATAGAGAGCATGGTAAGCTCACAGTACCGTTCACTGTCGCTGTGACTTCACATGTGACTTTGTGCTAAGTACAAGTTTGCCCAAGTGTTTGAGGACCTCACACTTCTCACCTCCAGCCCCTTCTTGAAGTTTAATTTTTAGCTCAAATGTCACTTGCTTTACTAGGACTTCCTGTGTACCTTAGGTAACTTGGTCTATGACACTTGTCCTAATAACTCTGGTTAAAGTCACCACTCTTGCCCACTCTCTCCCAGGAAACTACATGTCATTGGAACCAGAACACAACCTTGTGGCAGGACCTCACTACATTTCCCCAGCCCAGAGGTGGTCAAGCATTAACCTGCATCAGAATCACCTGTGTTTTATACCGATTGCTGGGCCCCACCTTGAGTTTCTGATTCAGCAGGTATATTAGCTACTTATAGCAAATTTACCTCAAAACTTAACACCTTACAACAAACCAACAAACAATACTGCCAATGGTGAGTGGACAGAGAGAGGAAATCACCTTACCATTGGCAGTCCTTGTACACTCGGCTTCCCTGACACCCCCAGCATCATTGCTACCCTCTGGCCAGCTTAGTCTCTTAATATCTATTGTTATGTTTACATGATAACGATAGTCTTCCTAATCTAGAGCTAACCCCTTCTGTTTTTGTCCATTATACCTTTTTACAATACCTGGCATCCTCATTTACGTAATAATCTTCACTTATTGATAAGCATATTAATATTTTTCAGAGGTGACGAAAAGAGGTCATGAATTGGAAAAACCATGAATGTGTGTTTTTGTGTGTTTGTGTCTTTGTGAAAAAGAGACTGTGTCAGGGAGAGAACAAATGATAGCAAATAATATTGATTCATTTCTAAAGACAGGGATCAGAGACAGAATCAGTGCTGTATTTCTGATTTCACTCTTTCTACTAAGTGTTTATTGAAGTTATAAAAGGAAATCGAAGGCAAAATTGGCATAGGTAAATAAGTTTTATTGATTTACCACGAACCCCATTCTGTCTTTAGGTCCACCGGGATGTGAAACTTCCTAGACTGGTATGTGGTCTTATTTCAGTGCCTGACACACTGTTGTTATTGAAAAAATATTTGCTAGATGAATAGATTAACTTATTTTAATTGCCTTTTATATATTATTTTATAAAGAGATAATTTATATTTTTCAAATGTATTCAACACATTTATTAAGTCCTTACTATGTTTTAGGTACTTGTCTAGGTCCTGGAGTTAGCAAATGGTGAACAAAGACAAACATGTTTTAAAAATGTTCTATCTATTCAGGGCTTATAAATTCCAAGAGTATGGTCTAGGTTAAATGTCTTATGCTGTGACTCAATAGACTTAATAAATCTCATAGCTGGCAAGAAGTTTAGGTATAATCTAGTCTAATGGCGTTACAGGTGAAGCAACTAGAGTCAAGAAAATTTAAGGGATTTGCCCCAAATTACACAGCTCAGGTCATAGCTGTGAACTCCAACCCAGAGCTTTGTCCATTATCATCAACCTTGCTGCCAAGTAGATACATCAATATAATTAAAGAGAAGCATTTGAATGTGTAGACAAGTTTTCTGGGTTTTTTTTTTGTTTGTTTTTTTAATAAATGAATTCTTGTGAATTGTTTGTATGGCTGAATTTAATACTGCCTTCAACTTTCAGGTACATGTGGTCATCTGCTCTTTACAGTTTGTCATTTATAGAATATTTATGATAATACCTTCCTTTGGGGAATAGAAGACTGTTTATCATTAGAGTCCTTCAGAAATGCTGATTCATTTCAAAAAGAAATGATTAATCTGTTATAGCAAAGGTAGGCACCCTGCAGACCATGGGCCAAATCTGGCTTGATGCCTAGTTTTGTACAATCTATGAGCAAAGAATGATTTTCACATTTTTAAATAAATGGAAAAAATTACAAGAATAGTATTTCGTGATGTGAAAATAATATGAAATCCAAATTTTCGTTGTTCATTCATACAGTTTTATCAGAACACAGCCATGCTCATTCAAGTGATGTCTATGGCTGCTTGCTCAATACAACATCAGAACTGAGTGATTGCAACAGAGACCATGTGGCCTGCAAAGCTTAAAGTATTTACTCTCTGGCCCTTTATGGATAGAGTTTACTCACCCCTGCATTACAGCAGCAAATATCCTATAGTACTTTCCTATTGCTCCCAACACTTGTGGGACATTTAGGTAGCTATTTAATAGGAGCCAATGATTTCAGTAACTTTGAGGACACGGAAATCTTTATCCCTAAATTGCACATAACCCAAATTAGGTCCAGATTTTTCCTTACTTTCTCTTCTTGCTTAATACTGTGTTGATGTCTGTATAGTCTTCTCCTCAAAAAAACTAAAGCTTACAAGCAGTGTTTACATTTGGCAGAAATAAAAGCTTTCTACAGCCAGCAGCAGGTCTGCACTGAGATAATTTGTAATGGTACAGTGGGACCAGTCTCCCGGGGATCTGACTACACTGTCTGCAAGGGAGGATGTGTTTTTTTAATAGTTACTGGGTTTCAAACTCCTTATGCTCTATGTCTGGATGGTTAAAATTAAACATTTTACATGGATTTAAAAGCTTAATGTTCATTGAGAAGGAAGTTCTGTGCTGATAATAGAAATAGTCAAGAAAGTTTCTTGTTTTACTTAAAGAGATTTCTTGAGCTATTAAAACACATTGTACAACTTCACCTTTGACTCCGTAAAGTTTACTGACAACTCAGTGAAAAGGAAATACACAAAACAAATACCCATACAGAAATGTTTACCTTCATTAGGAGTTAAATAAATCCAACTTAAAACAGTGATAAAATACCATTTTTCATACATTAAATTACAAAGAAAAAGATGACACTTTCTAATATTCACCACTGGGTAATGACATAATAAATGTTGATACTCTTTTGTGAGACAAACTTTATTTTTTGACATTAAAGGCTTTCCAAAAATAAATTTCTTCCAAAATAATAAACTTGAACATTGCAGGTTTTGGTGCACTATAAGAAATACCAAATATTGAACCACAAGGGGTCAATTCACATTGTAAACTAAATCCCATCTTGGATACATGGCTGTTATCTAAAGCACGAATTTAACATGCCACTCCTGTTTAAAATCCTTTGCAGATTCCCCGTAATCTGCTGAGTAAAATCCAGTCTCTTTCTAGAGGCATTAAGGTCTTTGTCATCTTGGCCTGGACCTTTCCCCCTCTTATTTCCTGCCATTCTACCTGCATAGTAAATCCTCTCCCTCCCTCACCCACTGAAACTCATCCCTCCAGAAACTGGCCCCCAGTCTCTTCTGTAACATTGATTTTTTTCCCTCTCTCCTGGATCATTTGCAAATGCTTTACTTTCTCCCATCTCAAAAATTCTCTCTGGATCTCAGATACCCTCCAGCTACCATCCTATTTCTCTCCTTTTCTTTAAAACACATTTTTTTTTGAAAGAGTTGCCTAGGGAATTCCCTGGTGGTCCATACTTTCACTGCCATGGGCCCCGGGCTCAATCCCTGGTCAGGGAACTAAGATCCCATAAGCGGTGTGGCATGACCAAAAAAACCCCCCAAAACAAAAAGAAAACCAAAAAAAACCACAAAGAGTTGCCTATACTTTATTGATGATTTGTCTCCAATTTCTCTCTTTTTTTCTCTTTTTAAAATTTGTTTGACTCTTTATTATGGAAAATTTAAAAATAAACAGAGAATTGTGAAATGAACACCTGTATACCCATCATCCAGCTTCAGGCAGATTATTTCAAAGCCAATAGCAGTAACAGGTATATAAGCATATTCTAAACAGCCTTTCAGACTCATCATCCCACCAACTGCTCTTTTCAAAGTCAACAATGACCTTCACCTTAGTTACTTTGTGCAGTAAAATACACACAAACATACATTGTTCTGAAAACAAAGCAATAGCTTGGATTGAAAAATATACATATTTATTAAAAATGGAAAACACAGGAAAAAAAAATCAACAGAAATTGTACCACTTAGAGGTAATCACTACTGACATTTTAGTGAATTCAATCCCAGATGTTATGTTCTGCGAATTAATATGTATTTTAAGAAATAAGATTATACTTTTAAACAATCTTTTATTTTTAATGAATTATGATGTGCCTTTTGTGTTCAATAAATTATAGGTCTAGATAATTTTTTAAGCTCTATAGCAGTCTGTCATTGTTACGTTTGTTTGTTTTTTGGCCACACCGCGTGGCATGTGGGATCTTAGTTCCCCAACCAGGGATGGAACCCACACCCCCTGAATTGGAAGCGCAGAGTCCCAACCACTGGACCGCCAGGGAAATCCCCATTTTTACGTTTTATAATTTATTCAAATAACTCTCTGTATTAGTACATTTTATATTCCAATTTTAACTCACATACAGTATTTTAATGATCATCCTTATAAAGCATTTTTGTGCACATGTGCTGTATTTCTTCAGGATAAATTCCCAGAAGTGGAATTTTGAATAGTACATATTTTTAAAGCTACAAAGCAATGTTCTTTCAAAAGTATAAGCATTTAAGAGGGAGAGATATGGGAACATATGTATATGTATAACTGATTCACTTTGTTATAAAGCAGAAACTAACACACCATTGTAAAGCAATTATACCCCAATAAAGATGTTAAAAAAAAAAAGTATAAGCATTTAATCTATAGGGTGCTAGCTGCAAAAGAAGTATTCTTACTGGTAACAGGAGGTCATGGGGGGATACAAAGAAAGTTGAGAAAATGCAGTGCTTCTCCAAATCTTCTGCCATGTACCAGGAAGACTCTATGGTCAATGGTTGATGGGCCTGAGTTAGAAGTTTCCCCAAATCCCATATGCCTCTAATAGAGCAGAATAAACTTCATCTATAAGCAGCCTCAGATTCTCCAACTGCCAACTTTTCAGGTCATGAAATCTTCCTGGCTCTTTGCTGAGGATGTACACTTGACTAATGGGAATGGAACATCAGAAACAAAAGTGAGAATGAGCTAGTTTAGGAAACAGATTTTCAGTTCCATATTTCACTTTCAAATTAATCTAATTAGTCATAATTTGTTTTACTTGTGGGGTCTTAAGAATACAGTCAAGTTTAAAAAATGGCTAAAGAAGATTTGAGAAAATATCAGCAGTACCTTCAAAGAAAGTCCCTAGACTTCAATACCACAAAAGTAAAATAAAAACAAAGACCAAAAGACTGGTCACCAAAAGACGTTCTCCAAAGAGCCTTTGAAATATAACCAGTTACCTGTTGAAGCCATCTAAGGAACTTTTCTTTGGGGAAGGAAAAACTAATTTTACTCAGGAAGAGGAAGCTGGGTCTCAGTGCCAAGATCTAAGGTGAGTGTGTTTTATATTTAAACATACTAAAAGGAAGACAGCACTTACATTTCTGAGGAAATAAATAGTTGTCACAGAGCCTGTTCATTCCTCTAACTTAAATTCTCAAATGGCCTTCAAGTCTGAAATTGTGGAAAAGAACCTTAACACTGCCTTATGTCTGACCCTCTAAGAAGTAGAGCCTAGTAAGGGAACATTTGCCCAGGGTTTACACAGATAGTCATTTCCATCTACTTTCAGAACCTCTTGAAATGAAGAATGTCAAACTAGCCTGGGCCATTGATTAGTGTAGTTTGAATGATAATAGTAACTTTAAAAACATCAGTCACCAATAAATTACCGTTTCACTCTCATCACTGTCATTTTCAATACCTAAGTAACATTTTAAAAGTGGGACAGCCTACATTTTTTTTTAATCACATTTTAGTGTAAGGGAGGTAAGAATTGGTGGGACTGGGTTCTCTGTCTCCCAGTGTGCTTTGATTTTGAAATAATTCCTTTAATTCAGGATATAATGTGAGTTTCAATTTCTTGGGATAGATGGATTTTGGATTCAGTCTGGGGTTTAGATAAGATGTTCAGTGAATCTTTAGTGCTCAGTTTATATGAGGTGAGGAGTTGGTCTGATCCCCTAAAAATGCTTTTTGTGGGGAGTGGTGAGGAGTTCCCTAGATGAGATATTATCAGGACCCAGCCAACCTTAGGATTCTCCTAGTCAATCTACTGACTTCATGGTTGGGTGGGAAAACGAATGGCTGTGGTGGTAAATGCTGGGTCACAGTGGACTGGTTCTCATATCATTGAAACTTTCTGATGGACCTAATGAGATCCAAGCCATAACTTTTCATAGAATTATAGGGCTGGTAGGTACTTTAGAAGTATTAATCTTCTTTTCATCCAGTGGAAGAATTTATTTTGCAATATCCTAGAGAGATTGTTACTGAACTTGGGTTTGGCTACTTACTGCTCAAAAACCAATACTCGAGAGACAAGTGTTGGTTGGAAAGGAAAGCCTGGTTTATTCAGGAGGAGAGGAGGAGAAGGTGGACTCATCTCCAAAAACTAACTCTGAAGATTCTGCTCAACCATGAAAGATTTTAAAGGAAGAATCATGGGGGTGGGGGAGGGGAGGATGAGAGTCTTCATTATTTTTTACTGTGTGCAGACTTTCCCCTGATTGGTTGGTGGTGAGGTAACAGGGTGCTGCTCCAGAAATCTTGTGCTCAGCCTGATGTTACCATCCTCCATCTACTTGGGAGTCTTAGTTCCTACAGAAGAACTCAAATATATTGTTATGTATATTCCTTCAGGATGAACCAGGACCCTGTCCCAAGGCTGCAGTATTGTTTCTTGCCTGCTTCTCCCTTGTCTCTGCATCCCCTCCCTTCCCTGAGGAGCAACTGCTTGAATCAGCCCTTTGGAACTCAGGGAAGATCAAGGAGGCTGAATGAAACCTATTCCTTACAAACAAGAAACAGGGGCCATAGAAAAGATTTGTACCTGGGAGGACCCAACAGGGTCCTGCTCCAACTCAAGATGGTTATCCTCAACTCTTCTAATGAGAAACTGATTTATTTATTTCATCATGAAGAATCCCACTGAACAGATTTACATTTTTTAAATGTATTTTTAATTACAAAATTTTAATAAAAATTTTCTAAGATGATAATGAGTTATATCTTTCTGAAATATCTAGCCAGTGTTTCTAGTTTTGAACTTTGTGGAGTCCTAGAATAAATCTAGTTCCTTTAAAAGAATTTTTTTATTAAAAATATCTTTCAATATTTGGAGAAAAACTCTGCCTCTCCCTGAGCCTTTCTCTATTTTCCTCAAGAAACCTTTATATAACATGATCTCCTTATGTTGTCCTTTGCCATTCTGAGGGGCCCTAGTTTACTCCTGTACCTTTTTAATGTAATTTTGATGCTGAAAACTCAGCCTCTGTGCACTAGTGCTGAATCAAAACTTGAAGATAGGGCTTCCCTGGTGGCGCAGTGGTTGAGAGTCCACCTGTCGATGCAGGGGACGCAGGTTCGTGCCCCGGTCCAGGAAGATCCCACATGCTGCGGAGTGGCTGGGCCCGTGAGCCATGGCCGCTGAGCCTGCGTGTCCAGAGCCTGTGCTCTGCAACAGGAGAGGCTGCAACAGTGAGAGGCTCCTGTACCGCAAAAAAAAAAAAAAAAAAAAAACTTGAAGATAGTTTTGGGTGAAGTAGAAAAGAATAGCTTTATTGCTTTGCCAGGTAAAGGGGGACACAGCAGGTTCAACCACTCAAAAACTGTGTGTCCCAACCTGGGGGGATTTGGTGAGGAGTTTCATAGCAATGGTTCAAGGGAAGTGTTGTTGATAAGGATCAGGGTGTGTGCAGGGCCTGCATTCCTTTAATCCAGCCTCAGATGATCTCCTGATAAGCTTGTGTGGTTCTAGAGGTTATCAAACTATGGCCTTTTCTCTGGAATGAAGAACGCTTCATCAAGTAGTTCATCTTCCATTTGTTGGGGGGTCTTAGTTGTGCAGAAGACCTCAAAGATATTGTTATGTGTATCCCTTGAGGTGGAACCAGGACACTGCCCCAAGTCTGCACTATTGTTTATTGACTGCTTCTCCCTTGTTTCTGCATTCCCTCCCTTCCCTGATTATCAACTGTTTGAATCTGCCCTTTGGAACTCAGGGAATGTCATGGAGGTTGAAGGCTATTCCCTACAAACAAGAAATGGGGGACACAGAAAGGCTTCCACACACAGGAGCCCCACGGGATCCTGCTCGGTTTCAATGTCAAAACCAGAAAACAAGGCTTTTACAGTAGCTAGGAACTCATTCAGGATCATATCATTAAAAAACAGAATTCAACTAAGTAAATTTTAAAGATGTTATTGGTTTTATTCTGCAATTCATGAATTGGGCATCTCTCAAGCTAGCTGAGAGAAAAGTGTTCCAAAGAGAATTTATAGGCAGAAGGAAGCAGAAACAAGGACGTTCCACTAGGCAGAAAGCAGATTGGTTATTGCAAAGTTACTTTCTTTATAGGGAATGACAAGTGTCTATCAAGCAGGCTACCTACTAGTCTGATCATGGGACTCCTGATCAACTGGTGTAAGATTCCATTTCTGTGAGAGCTAAAACTATAATTAAGTTTCAGTTTGGTGATGTGGGGCTTAGTATAAGTGACTTCATGTCGGGCCTGTTGTATTGCCTTTCATAATATTAAATATTTGTTGCTGTCATATATGTGTGTCTGTGTATGCTACAGATATATTTATCAGTAGCTGATCTAATAGAGCCAAGTACTGCTTTTTATCCTGCTAATTTCACTAAGTTGTAGGGGAACTGAATTTGCCACCCTAAAACATGTCTCTTTGGCATATTAATTATTTTAAGCTGGTTATTTTCTGAGAGACGGCAGACATGGGAAGCGCTCTGAGAACAAAGTAGGAGTTGCCCTTTTGTAAGAAACATTTACTTTTGTAAAGGAAATCTCCATTTGTAAGGGTGCCTCCCTCTCTATACCAGCAAGAGGAGAAGGATCACATCTGTAGAAACTCTTATGAAAAGAGAAGGCAATGACTTAAATCTGCACCACAATCACCCTTGTTTACTGTGACTTTTCTGGAACTTCCCATAACTGACTTTCTTTACCCGACATCCTCTTTTGTCTTAGCTGAAGATGCTATTGAAAGTGAGGGCTTTGGCCATTCTAGTGAGTTACTCAATTTTCCTGGGTATTTACCATGTATACATGTTATTAAACTTTTGTTTGATTTTTCTCCAATTTGTCTCATATCAGTTTAATTTCTTAGACCAGTCAGAAGAACCTAGAAAGGTAGAGGAAAATTTCATCCTCCCCAGCAAAGTAAATATCTCTGCTTTTCCTGTCTGGCATTGTAAGCAGATAAGTTAGGGGGTGCCAGGAGAAAGAGAACCAGGAATGGCTTTCTTGACATAAGAGGAGCCATTTTGGCCTAAAGCATTTTGTGATCTAAGCCTGGCTGCAATGCTTGCCCTTGAACAGGTGTCAGTAATTAATGATCTTAAGGGAACAAAGGAATGCAGGAATGGAGAAAAGGCCGTCAAATAATAGTGCAGTGGTAAAGCGGAGTCCTAGTTTCCCCTTAAGGGATATATGTAGTAATATACCTTTGAGTTCTGCAGGAACTAAGGCTCCCACCCAAGTGGGAATGGAATGGTGATATTGACCCTCCTGACTTCAAGCAACTAAAGCTTGGACTCTGTTGACCTTTGCCCCAATTCTATGCAGAATCCTCCTCTGCTGAAGCCCCTGCATGAATATGCATGTACCCTTAGCTTAAAACTTCCCCAGTTTTGCAGCCCAGGGAGACACTGCTTTGGGAAAGATCCCCGGGGTTCTCCTTACTTGCTGCAAGTAATAACAAATCCTTCCTTCTCTGAGTCTTTGGCTTGCTTGTGTCTACTGGCTCAACACCCACCAAGACGTGAACCCAGTTTTGGGGTAACAGCAAGAGGCAAAGATGCAGCTGATTTTTAAAAGTTCACTTTTTCTGATTAAGTAAATAACACATGTGGTAAATATTCAAGTATTACAGAAATGTTGATTTAGAATGTGAACTTGTCTGTAATCTCTCTCCTCCACAGAACGGTGTAAACAACTGGTAAATACAACATTACAGATGTGTTCTCCTATGTATTTATATCTAGTAGCACATATAGGAAGAGGACTCATTAAGAGCTTGGGCTTTGAAGTCTGGGGGTCTTAAGTTCTGACTCTACCATTCACTAGCTGATGCTCTGTTTCCTCATTTGATAGCAATATACCTACCTTATCAAGGTGTTGGGAATAGTCAATGCAATAACACAGAAGACGCTCTGTACACATGGCTTACATTAAGTTTTCATTTAAAGTTAGCCACTTTTTATGCTTATGTAATATGCGTTATGTATTGTTGATGAAAATTCAATTAACAATCAAGTTAAGAAGAACAAAAAAAGAGAATTTTATTTGAGCCGAGCTAAGGATTATAACCTGGGAGGCAGACTCTCAGAAGCTCTGAGGACTGTTCCATTCGTCAAGAGTTCGAAATGCAATTTTATACATTTTTGAGACAAAGAATTATGTATCAGATTGACAGGTTAACATTACACGTAAACTTCATCAGAGATGTTTTGTTCAGGTATGCACATATAGAGCGAGATTTTCGGCCAATGCAACCCCTTGTATAGGATGAGAAAGAAACAATAATCTTAAAATTACAATGGTGGTGTCAGAATGTTGCATGAAGAGAGACCCCTTCCAGGGCCTGAGAGTGGGCTCTTGTCTAACACTCAGAAATGAATTGTCCTAGGAGACACACTCGCTGACAAAGCAAAAGACTTTATTGGGAAGGGGCACCCGGGAGGAGAGCAGCAGGGTAAGGGACCCCAGGAGAACTGCTCTGTCATGTGGCTTGCAGTCTCAAGTTTTATGGTAATGGGGTTAGTTTCCAGGTTGTCTCTGGCCCATCGTCTTCCTTGGCCCGTATTTGGTCTGACTCATGGTCCTTTTGGGTGGCGCACGCATCTCTCAGCCAAGATGGATTCCAGCGTGAGGGCTTCTGGGCGGTTGGCAGGACATATCATCTCCTCCCTCCTCCTTTTGGCCCCTCCTGGATTCTTCTGGGTGAGTTTTACAAGGCATACTACCGGCTGGCGTGTCCTCCCTCCTTTCAGGCCCTCCCAAATTCTCTCAGTTTTCAGAGGCAGCACCGTGTTCCCTATCGGGACCTCTTATCACGAGACAGGTCATGCCTGGCCAAGGCGGGTGGGTTCAGTCAACAGTTCCCTAAGGAGAAGACAGGGACCATTTTTCTCAAGGTTGCTTACACCCTCCCGCCTTGAGGAGGTCTGGTTAATATACATGCAGGTGCACACGGCGCACTGGGAAAGGCCTGCCACGAAGCAGGGCATGTGGAAGCCTGTTGTGTGTGTTTTAATTCTGACTTTGATTTTTCTGCCGTAGAGAAATTCGTGAATCTTCCTCATCAATATCAATGTGATAGATATGAGAATTACAGAGAATTTTATTTTTTCCTATTTAATCATATACACCTTGAAATTCTTTTCCTATTACAGGTATTCCCCACTTTTTGAAAGTTTGCTTTATGTCACTTAGCTTTTACGAAAGACCTACATTAGCAGCTGTTTTGCTAACCAAAAGAAATCTGAAGAGGATTTTTGCTTTTACGAAAAAAGAAGAAAAGTGACAATAGCGGTCAGCATTTGTTCAGCAGTGAGACTTTCCAGGGCGGCAAGCACCCTGAGCAGTGGGAGTGACACCACCAAGCTCTTCCCCCGAAATGCACTCAGCATCTCAGCAACCAGCTGCCATAGCTTTGAACTGTGTCTGTGAGCATCTGTGCTTTAACTTGATTTATTTTGTGCACCCATTAGCAAGATGTGTCCTAAGGTAATTGCTTCTTCACTTTACTCCATTCTGGCTTATGAAAAGTTTCATAGGAATGCTCTACTTTCAAATAGCAGGGGAAACTATATTAGATATCCCAATAATATACTATATATATATTAATAGTGGAGGCGTTCAGAAGAGAATTCTCCAAATGTGCCGCTTTTGCATGAGGATTATTTTGAGCTAAAGGCAACGGGAGGCTGCATGTTCAAGAGAAACTACTGCCCTTCCCTCAACTGCCTAGAAGAAATTAAATTGGGGGTTTTTCCCAGAAGAAAGTTATTTGGGAGATATATTTTATCTAAGAGGCCCCATGTATATGGCAGGGAAAACATCTAACAACTCCACATCTGCTCTTCTTATCATCCTGTGAATGACCCTCCCGCCCTTAGAAGCCCCAGGCCCCCATCCCATTCCTTAGCTCAGGATGGCATATACGTCTCATTTTACCTTTCTGTTTCAAAACCTCTAGTGTACGTGAGTTTCCCATATGGATGAAAACAAATTTTATTTTCTCCTGTTAATCTGTCTCTTGTTAATTTAATTCTTAGACCAGCCAGAAGAACCTAGAATGGTAAAGTTGTCTTCCTCCTCAACAATTATAATTAGCAATTTCTAACACATTCTTTTAATGGTTGCACAGTGTTGCCAGTAATACTATAATACTGTACACATGTACCTCACTTTATAAACAAAGCTTGTCCAGTGGGCATTAACTGTAGTCCCGGTGGTACGTTGAAGGTTGTTTATAGCAGCTCGTAAGAGCTTATTGTCACATCTCTTCCTATCTCTGTGCCCAGCTGACATCATGTTGGTAGCTTGAAACCAGCCATGGTAGGGGTACTATACCATGGAAATTGGCAAATACTTATGAGGATCACCTTCCTTTTCCCCACCTTCACCTCCACCCCGCCATGTACAAGTACACCCCTGTGTTGTTCTCAATTTTTTGTTATAACATATAATTAACATATATATTTTCACACTGGTCAGGGTATTTCCAAAGAAATATCCTTAAAAAAAAAAAAAAAGAAAGAAAGAATGAAAGAAAAAGTCTCCACCCCAAAACAAAACAACAAATACCCCATGTAAAATGTTTTTAATTTATTCCTGCCAGTAGTTACTTCCTTCCTCCCACCAGGTAATGAATCAGAAACGGAAGGAAAGTGGTTTGACCTCCTTTTAGGACATCCTTCCTCTCTTCTGCCAGATCCCACTGATGCTGTTCCTTGTTTTAAGGAATTAGGGTAGCTTGGCTTTAATATTGTCATTACTTTCAATTAATGTAATGGTCACAGAAAGGCTTGATTCAAATCTTTTGGCTTTAGAAATAACTATTAGATGTTCACTGGGGAGAAAACAAAGATGGTGTTCCAGACATATTTCCCTTCAGATTTTTCCTTCTTTAAGTGGATGGGTCATGGAGGGGAGGTGAAAGGAGATGCAAATTTGTACCCTTATTAAATTCTGCCCCCATTCTTATTACAATGAGAAAGTTGCTAATCGCATCACAAAACAAACTCCTTTTGCTTTAGTCTCTGAACACAAAGTGGGCTTGTAAAACGCAGATAAGTTCTTAAAGGTACAAGGAGATATACAATGGAGAAGCTCAGTCAGGGAAACATCAGGCGGGCTAATCAAAGATGAATAAAGGAGAAAGTAGGCTAATCCCCTGGGGTCACTGCTGTCACCACCTCCCTGCCCTCCGCCCCACGCAGGAAGGCATTGTAAAAGCAGCAGAGAATGGAATGAAACGCTAGTTCGTGCTGAATGGTTTTGTGCTATTCATACTTACCCTACTTACTTTGAAAAACTCAGATAATTCACTTGACAGTTATAGATAGAGTTGTCCCTTAGGAGTAAAAAGGAGGAAGAAGAAAAGCCTAGGATCTAAGACCTGGAGGGAGTCTGGCTGAGCAGCCCGAAAGGAACGGGGACCAGGACAGAAAAGAATATGTTGAAACCTCATTTGCATATCAGGGCTGCACAGTACATTGACTTAGTTACAACCTAAAGTACACAGTGCAATTTTAATAAGAACACAGTTATATAGTTAGTTTATAACAAAATTCCAAATTAAAATCTTCAAATTTTAGAGAACAAAAATATGAAAGCGACCATGAGTATCCAGAGTCTTATTTTAAGTAAACATGAGAGCAGCTAGAAGGGGGAAATAGAAAGAAGAAAAACAAGTAATTTCATTGACTATTTCTTAACATCATAGGATACTTCCACGAGGGCATCGCAGACCTTTAGGTGAGAAGTTAAGACCTCCCTGTTTTCCTCCTGTTTTTATATTGAGATTAATGTGAGTTTTGTTCTCATAAAGCAAAAACAGATTTTGCGAAAAAATTATGTTCTCTGCTTCTAATTGCTTGGAGAGCAAAATAGTTGAAGTCAGAGTGTGTTTACTCTGGACTGAGGTGAGTACAGAATTGTGTAAAAGGTTGAAGAGATTAGAAAATTGGTCCACACTAAAATTGTATTCTTCTCCAGGCAATGCTAATAAGGACTTGGCTATACATCGATTTTGAGGAAACACATGTGGACCTGAAATGCTACTTACGTGAAAAAAAGTTGACTTTAACCGAACCATTTTTTGTTTGCACTTGTAACTTTTCAGACTTGCCTTTTGGTTCCAGTCCGTGAAGTCTCCACCCCATGATCCTTTAGCAAATGCTGAGTGACCTCCAACAAAACTCAGTCGCAGGTGACATTTAAATAAGCAGGAGAACTTTTATAGGGCTGTAGTTTCTTGACTGTAGTTATCTATTATCAGCATTTATGACTCCTGTAAATAAATATAGAAGGTGCTTTGGCCGTGGCTTGAGTGAGTGAGATTTTCTAATATCTCTCCAGGTAGATGCTGGGATCAGGGCAACCCTTAGCAAATCAAAGCTGGTAAAAGCAGAGTGATGCTGAAAATATTTGTAAGATATCAACTACAAGTTTTTCTCATCAGTTTGTGGCAGTGACAATTCCTGAATGATTCTCCTGTATACATGGAGAATATACCAAGTCCTGTGTGGTTACAGGAATAGAATGGTTACACCATGTAACTAGTATAATTCTTTTAAGTAGGGACTGCTTCCTCTGTTTCCTGGCTAGTGTGTATTTCATGTACTTCTTTTTGGTTTTCTTCTACACCCTTTTGGCATAGTTTTCTTTGACTTTAAGATGTGCTTTTTTTTTTTTTTTTTTTTTTTCCCGGTACGCGGGCCTTTCACTGTTGTGGCCTCTCCCGTTGCGGAGCACAGGCTCCGGACGCGCAGGCTCAGCGGCCATGGCTCACGGGCCCAGCTGCTCCGCGGCATGTGGGATCTTCCAGACCGGGGCACGAACCCGAACCCGTGTCCCCTGTATCGGCAGGCGGACTCCCAACCACTGCGCCGCCAGGGAAGCCCTAGGTGTGCTTACTTTTACACACACACACACACACACACACACACACACACGAGTCCTGAGCACCTTAGTCGTTTGAATAGTCCTCCCTTGTTCCAAATAAAGGGAAACTTTCCAGCTTTCCATCAGCTGTTCTGCCTGGTTTTCATGCTGACTAAACAAGATTGAATGTGGTTGGTGTTAGTATTGGTGGTCAGGGCTGTTGGCTTGCATGTTTTATTTCCATTATGCTTTCCAGCTGCTTTCATATTTCCAAGATCTTCGAAGCAATATCACTTCACAAAAAATAAAATAAAATCTTTCCTCACTGCTCATGATGTATGGGAACGGGAAAATGTGTTTAAATTCTCTGGCATTTGAGTGATCCTAGAGGTCCTTTTTTGTATCTACTATGCATAAAAAGCTTACGGCATTTCATTGCAACAATGAAGAAATAGTTCTAAAGAAGAATTCTATTTTTCTGTTTTTTGTTGTATAGAAGTAATAAAGAATTTAACTAACACAAACAAAACTGCCCTGAAAACTGAATTTAAACCATGGGCATAGAAACACTATCAAGCTATTTCATAGGATGGATACTGACCATGGCTACCCTTTCCTGATCTTTTCCTGTGGGCCCATTTGGGCAAATAGATGCTTTTATAAAAGAAGTGTTTGGATCTTTAGTTCACGGCTCGAGTAATGTCTTTCTCTGGTCAGAAATTAGACCCTTAAATGCATACCGTTCTTTCCTGTGTTCTCAGGTTTTGAGTGGACAATTTGGGGTGTCACATACATTAATTAGTGTATAATCTTCTAGACTCTTCTGGCATCCATTTTAACTCTGAAGCCAGTTCTTCTGAAAAGCAGCATTTCCTCTTTTGAAAATATTTAACCTAATTTTAATTTAAACTGGGAGATTTCACCCTTTAGTCACTTTATGTGCCTTTACTATATCTCCTCCCTCCCCCCGCAGATCTGACCCTGACAGGTTTACTCATCTGTTGAACTACAGTACACATCTCCCCACCTGAGGCTTACTTTTGGGAAACAAAATCTTTCAGTCAATATTTTATGGAGATTTTCTGGCCTGTACAAATACTGGGACACTGCATATTTTTAAGCTAGAGCACTACTTATTTTTCTGAATGTGCTTTGAACTTGTGTATGAATGTTTGCTAAGGGATGAATTGAGTCCTCCGAGAGCTTAAAGCAGTCTCCGTATGTGCAGTGGTTACATGATACTAAGGCGTCTACCATGAGGAGGAAAAAAGTGACTAGAAAATGGTCAGCACTGCTAGGACACACTGGAATTCAGGGATTACGGTTTATTTGTTTCTTTATACCCTGAACACAAAACTCTTCCTGCCTGATGTTAGCATGTGCTTGTTTACTTTTTAATTGAATAAATAAAAGTAAAAGATTTTTCGAGTAGCAAACCAGGAAATACTTTGACAATAAATTTCCTGATTAAGTTATATGTTGGTACATATTGCCGTTACTTTAGTATTAACATATATTTTTATTTTTTAAAAAGCTACTGAACAGCCACATGCAAGGTAGAATGTAATATCTTAATTTTTTATTCTCTCCAAATGCATTTTATATAAATAATGTGAAGTTTTCCCCCTTTCTGAGCCATAATACAATTCCACATCACATATGAAATTTCTTGTCCCTCGCATTAAGGCCTTGCAAGATTAAATAGTAAAGTGACCGTGTGGTTTAGCATATAGTAGCCTGAATGGTAGGTAAAATAGCTAATCTTGATCTTATTAAAATGATTAATTTGTTGCTATTAGAAAATTTTTAACTACTTTATGCCTCAAAATCATCACAGAAATGTCTTTGGAATTACTCTGTCATTACCATGTATAATGGTGTTAACCACATTTTAATAGATCTTTCCTTTATATTTTTAAAAACTCATTTAATTTTCAGTCTCATGCTATACATATGGTTGATTTTTAAAATGACAGGCTTCTGCAAGGTGAGCTGCAGCTAGGGTTAGAGACTTCAGTGCATGTGTGGTTTCATTTGTTACAACTCCATGCTCTTATTTTCATTAGCTATTTGACATTTCTATTCCAGGAACTGTTGATTTTAGCTATCAGGTTACCAGTTATAGAATTTGAGTTTGTATCCTTTTTTTTTTTTTTTTTGCTCATGGGTCCTCACAAATCTAATTTAAAGCAGTCATTCTGCAGATAGGAAAAAAAGCATGGTGGCTTACTTGATAAATTATCAAAGCCTGGAAATTAAAAAGAAATTAAAGATATTTAAATTAAAAACAGTAGATTTCCATTAGTAAGCTTTGTGATATTAATATAATCTAGTAACATTTATTGTGAACCCACTGATCCTGACAGAAACTCATTTTTTATTATTTTTGTTTTATTTATTTATTTATTCTTTTTTTGTTGTTGACAGTCATTTTATACTGAAGTTAAAATAGAATGTATTCCTAGGTTCAGATAAATCCAGTTTTCAATGATATTTTATTCAGATTGTACTCATCATGCTTTCAAAGAAGAAATAAATCATCACAGTTCTTCCATCAAAGTCAAATAAATGAATGAATATCTCACCACCAAGTTCACTATTTGATATATTCCTTTAAGACAAGACCCAAAGCAACACACAGAAGCCTCAATAAATTTACAAGTCAATTTACTGCCAGTCTCTATAGATGCTTTAAACAGTCTTTACTGAATTACTGAGGAAAAATGTAGAGTCTATTGACCAAATTCCCAAACCTTCTGCCACTCATTTAAGAGGCACTAAAACAACGATATGAGGTTTATTTAACCATTGTTCCCTGCCACCGTCAATAACTAAGAAAGATAAGTAAACATTGAAAAGACATCAGAGGGCCTTTTACAAATGTCTGAGTTCTTGGAAAAGCTTCCGGACCAGTAGAAGAGAAAGAAAACACTTCTTCTCCCCCCACCCCCACTTCTTCCCTCTTCTGCACTCCTCCCTCTCTCCCTCATCCTCTTTGATATCCATGAGCACACCTGTTTTTCAGGTGGATGAGGGGCTTGGTTTCTTTAGATGCACTTCCAATCCAAGAGATCAAACAACGTGAGGTCCCTTTCCTAACCTTGGTGCGGGGTAATGACAGACAGATTTTGCAATAGGCTCAGGTCAGGCTTCACACACTGGCTGGTTATCCACACCTTATTCCCACACGTGAGCCTGGCAGACGTTTCCGCATCTGATCTCACACTGTTTGCCATCACATTGCTACTTTCATAGGATACAGATTCAGGTGTATTACAAGTTAAAAACCTGCCACGTGTGAATGTTAGCTTTACCTATCAGCAGGATATTCAAATAGAATTTACTGGGGATTTATACAAAACATAGGGCATTAGCATCTCTGAAAAAGTACCTCGAATGATGAGTAGGCAAAGGGGGACGAAAGAGCATTTCAGGCAGAAGGTGGACACAGCCTAGGGAGTGCCAGGGACTTCAAGATGGTCAGGGGGCCAAGACTGGGAGTGGAGGTGAGCATGGTCTGGGATGGCGGAGGAGACTTCACAGGCACGGATTTTGTAGGGCTTTGCTGGCTGAGTCAAGGAGTTTTAGCTTTGTCATGAGCATGGTGGAAAGATACTGAAGAGTTTTAAGGTGTGTCTGTTGTGGGTTAGAATGTCTGTGGATGGCTGGGCTGACTGGAAGTAGGGTGAGTGCTGACAGAGTTTTGAGCAGATCACTCTGATTCCACGGTGGAGAACAATGGGAAGAGAGCCAGCGCTGCTGGGAGACGCCCTTCTGTGTCTGATGAGAAGTGAGTGTAGCTGGGACTCAGGTGGTGATGCTACAGGCAGGAAGAGTGGCTGCATTAGATCTCTAAGGTCCTGGGAGTTTCAAAAGTATGTGAAAAGACAAAGGAAAGTCATTTGATGAGTAATGGAAGAAATACTGAAGAGAACTGGAAATGATTAGGATTTTTTTTTGGTATGTGGCATGAAGCCTAGTTTTTAATGTGAAGTTTCTAATCTCTAATGCACAAGAGGCAAAATGTTATAATTCAATTTAGGAAACCTGGAAAAAATATCTAACTCAAATCAGTTTATATCCAACAACATATTATACTGAGAAATTAAGATGAATGTTCTTTTTAGACAGTTAATTTTAAATATCTTATATCATTAGGCCAAGGAAGATAGATATATTGTTGTATTTGTAGCAATAGTTTAATTGGAATGCTTAATCAGAATTACAGATCCTTTTTTTTTGAATTCTTTTCTTACAGTGTGATACTATGATACAATTGGTGAAATTACTCTTATTTGACCCATAGCATTAAGGAAAGTGCAAAGTTGAGAAGCCTGTATAAATTGGTCTACAGGGTGCTGACATGTGTTCTCCATGCCATCTAAGTTGTTTAGAGTTTTGTTAATTAAACCACAGTAAGAATAGCAGCAACAACAAAGTGACTTGTGCTTTTGGGGTTTTTTCCTAAGTGTAAAGAAATTTTTTCTTAATAAAAAAGTGTGTGCTGTGGCTGACAAGTCATCACTAAGTTCCTGCATTGTGCCTTAGGAAGGACTTTCTTTCTTTTTCTTTCTTTCTTTCTTTCTTTCTTTCTTTCTTTCTTTCTTTCTTTCTTTCTTTCTTTCTTCTTTCTTTCTTTCTTTCTTCTTTCTTTCTTTCTTTTTCTTTCTTTCCCTCTCTCTCTTTCTTTCTCCCTCTTTTTCTTCCTCCCTCCCTCCCTTCCTTTCTTTCTTTTTTTTTTTGCTAAGACACGGAACTGATTCCAGGACTCTCAGGGGGACAATGAGCAGGTTCTATTTCTTTCTAGAAAACTCCAAGGTCATCCTCTCTTTTCCAGGCTTTTATTTAAAATGTGTCTGCTGAAAACATAAGCTGTTTTATTTATTTTTTTTTAAATTTTTTTTCTTTTTTGCGGTACGCGGACCTCTCCCTGTTGTGACCTCTCCCGTTGCGGAGCACAGGCTCCGGACGCGCAGGCTCAGCGGCCCTGGCTCACGGGCCCAGCCGCTCCGCGGCATGTGGGATCTTCCCGGACCAGGGCACGAACCCGTGTCCCCTGCATTGGCAGGCGGACTCTCAACCACTGCGCCGCCAGGGAAGCCCTAAGCTGTTTTATTATTTCTTCTTTTTTGTCTTTTTTTTTTTTTTTTTTTTTTTTTTTTTTTATGGCTGCACCGTACAGCTTGTGGGATTTTAGTTCCCCGACCAGGGATCAAACCTGGACCCCCGGCAGTGAGAGCGTAGAGTCCTAACCACCGGACCGACAGGGAATTCCCTTTTTTGTCATTCTGAAATGCACATATTTTCATCCTCCCTGTTCCTCCCCTCTCCTCCCCACAGCCCTGCTTCTAGTCCAAGGACCTGTAAGGCAATTCTGAGTCCTTTGCTCAAAAGATGTTGCTTGATCCTCCATGGCTGCCACCTTAGGGACGTCTACAGTCAGGGCTCTGCTGCTTTTCATGTGAACCCTCAGGGAGCAATTCGAATCTCCTCTGCCATGTATTAAGAGAGTTACTAATTCTTTCGAAGAACCTAGGTAATATTATGAGATATTCATTTAAGCAACACTCCCCACCCCTAAACATACACAACTGCCTAAGATCCTAAAATCCTGCCTGGAATATTTCCAAGGAACTGGGTGAGGGGACACAGAAACCCCAAGATTAAAGCTCTGAGGTTGAAATTTTCATCAATTCCCCTATAAACGTAAATCTGTGGTCTGAGGTGTACGGATTTCTATCCATACCTACAAATTTTGTATTTATGATTTTTGAACCCATTTCTACCGCTCCTTTGGAAAATACCTTTTTCCTCACTGAAAGGTCATTTGAAATTTTCAGTGTGAGTAGGAAGGTTCTTCTTATTTCATTAACAATTTGACTACTTTACTAATTAAAGTCATTTAAAAATGTTTAGTTTCTGAATTTAATTTCTTTTTAACATAAAAAAAAAATTTATTGGAGTATGGTTGCTTTACATTGTCATGTTAGTTTCTGTTGTACAGTGAAGTGAATCAGCTATATGTATACATATATCCCGTCCCTCTTGGACCTCCCTCCAACCCCCACCCCCATCCCACCCATCTAGGTCATCACAGAGCACCGAGCTGATCTCTCTGTGCTATACAGCAGGTTCCCACTCACTATCTGTTTTACACATGGTAGTGTATTTATGTCAAACCTAATCTCTCAATTTGTCCCACCCTCCCCTTCCCATGCCATGTCCACATGTCCATTCTCTATGCCTGCATCTCTATTCTTGCCCTGCAGATATGTTCATCTATACGATTTTTCTAGATTCCACATATATGTGTTAATGTACGATATCTGTTTTTCTCTTTCTGATTTACTTCACTCTGTATGATAGACTCTAAGTCCGTCCACATCTCTACAAATGACTCAATTTTGTTCCTTTGTGTGGCTGACTAATATTCCATTGTATATATGTACCACATCTTCTTTGTCCATTCCTCTGTTGATAGACTTCTAGGTTGATTCCATGTCCTGGCTATTGTAAATAGTGCTGCAATGAATATTGGGGTACATGTGTCTTTCTGAAGTATGGTTTTCTCAGTGTATACGTCCAGGAGTGGGATTGCTGGGTCATATGGTAGTTGTATTTTTAGTTTTTTAAGGAACCTCCATACTGTTCTCCATAGTGGCTGTATCAATTTACATTCCCACCAACAGTGCAAGAGGGCTCCCTTTTCTCCACATCCTCTCCAGCATTTATTGTTTGTAGATTTTTTGGTGATGGCCATTCTGACCAGTGTGAGGTGATACCTCATTGTAGTTTTGATTTGCATTTCTTTAATAATTAGCGATGTTGAGCATCTTTTCATGTGCCTCCTGGCCATCTGTATGTCTTCTTTGGAGAAATGTCTAGTTAGGTCTTCCACCCATTTTTTGATTGGGTTGTTTGTTTTTTTTAATATTGAGCTGCATGAGCTGTTGATATATTTTGGAGATTAATCCCTTGTCCGTTGCTTTGTTTGCAAATATTTTCTCCCATCCTGAGGCTTGTCTTTCCGTCTTGTTTATGGTTTCCTTGCTGTGAATTTAATTTTTTTGAGTCTTCTGCCATCTGGCCTCTAATTACGTGTCCTTTCTGAAGTTTTGTATGAGCAGTGACAAGCCCCCGCAAGTGTTCTCTTGCATCGATGTCTCAAGGCAGGAAAGACTCCATAGAACAGGACTTCCTACATTTGACAGCATGGCAGAGTCTCCTGGACTTTGCAAAGCTACACATTCCCTGATTCCACTTTACACCTAACAAATCACACTTCTGGGGTGGGGCAGGGGTGAGGTTTGAGAGTCTGCATTCTTAAAATGCTTCCCTAGTGATTCTGATGTAACCGTCCACTTATTTACAGAATGCCTTTGGGAGCCCTGTAAGCCTCCGGGGGCGGGCGGTAGTATTAATGTACTTAAACGTCCTCTATCTTTGGAAATGGAAACCATTTTAGGATGTTGTTATGTGCAGAATTGTGTCCTCGTCCCCTCCCCACTGCATGCCCTGAAATTCATATGTTGAAATTCCAACCTCCAGCACCTCAGAATGTAACCTTATTTGGAGATAAGGTCTTTAAAGAAGTGATTAAGTTAACATGAGGCCATCAGAGGGATGCCCAAATTCAGTAGGACTGGTGTCCTTACAAGAAGAGGAAGGGACAACAGGTCGCCAGGACACAGAGGGACGCCCCTGTGAAGAGGCAGTGATAGGGCGGCCACCTGCAAGCCACGAACAGAGGCCTGGAACAGATGCTTCCCTCACGACCCTCAGGAGAAGCCAACCTTGCCCACACCTTGACCTTGGACTTCTGCCTCCAGAACAGAGAAAAAACACATTTCTGTTGGTTAAAGCCACCCAGTCTGTGGTATTTTGTTATGGAAGCTCTAACTAACTCATAATATAGATGTTATATACTATAGGGAAAGGCCATATAACAGTGAAAAAATAGTTTTTAATTTTGGTGGCAGTCATGTTAATGAAAATTTTTTTAAAAATCTAGTATCAGGAATTAAATTCATTATTTTGGGTTCTCAGGTATTGAGTTATGATAGGATGGGATTAAACATTTTAAAAATGGAAGTCTGTCTATAATGAAGTTTTACCTTAAATCTGAGAAATTAAATGGAAAATCCACTTTTAATGATTGACCATATAAGCTTAAGCAACGAATTGTGCTTTGATGAATTCAGATAGTCACATGTTGAAGGTATAACTCTATCAAGTTACTAATAATCAAGCTCATTGATTATAAGGTTTAACATGTATAGAGAGGTCTAATCGTTGATCCAGCTGAGCTGCAAGTCCATGTTGTAACTTTACAATTAGATAAAACAAAAGAAAGAACTCACCTTGTCAGCAGTCTGTAATCTTGCTGGAAGGAGAGAGAACAGTGAATATATTCCTTAGCATAAGGTATAATATTAGGTTCCTTGAAAAACCCAGTACTGTGTGTTGAGTTGTTGTCAGTTATTTCAAGCAGAACTTTTGCAGGAAGTTCTTCCTATTCTCTCTCTTTCCCTCTCCCAAGGACTCCCATATTCACTGCACTTTTGACAGCATACACATTTATCACAATATATTATAAATATCCGTTTATGTCTCTTAAAGGCCATAAATTCCATGAGGGTAGAATCACACCTGTCTCTTCCTTAGTTTGTTCCTATCACTCCCCACAGTACCTGGCACATTGTAGGTGCACAATAAATATTTGTTTAATAAATAAACATATAACTGAAACAAGTTTAATTTAATATATTTTACTCATATTTTATGTGATAAAGGTAAATGTTGAAGTGAAATATAGAAGAGGAGAGGTCCTTTCAGGTAGATAAATAATATCTTTGTATCAATTAGCTAAAGCCAACTGATTACATAAAAAACACTTGTAGAAAAAAAAAGGAAAACAATGTTCTTTTTCTGCAAGACATTTACAATTTCATTAAGGAAATAATGCACATATACAAAAAGTTAATTCAGAATAGTATATGGAAGTTTGTATACGAAAGTTTGTATAGTGCATGAACGCCATGCACTATTTTTCACAATCATACTTTATTAAATTGATAAAGATTTCACTAATTTTTAAACAGTGTATACTTGCTTATCTATTTCTTGAGTGCATATTTGGCTGTTGGAAATGTAGGAGGGTTAGCCCGAAAATCTGAGAGGTTTTGAGAATCCACTTAAGTAAGCTCAGAAGAATGTTTCTTTAGAAGAAAGACATTCTTAAAGAAAGACATAAGTTAAAATGGCATCTCTGTATAGATTTCCAGAATACCCACTTGAGGCACATGTGGATATTCTGATAATAGTAATAATCTATGGCAGAGTATTTGGAGTTTGGCAGCATTGAGTAAAATCATTACTGAAATGTATTTAAGTTGTGTGTTTTCTTGATTCTTTAATGGGACAGAGACAGTACTATACATTTACCAAATCATTTTCTTTTTGTCTTGAGCATATGGGAAGATGTATTTCCCAGATCTTTTGCAGCTAGGTAGTATGTTATATCCCCAGTTCTGGCCAATAAAAAATCAGTGGAAGTGATGTATGCATTTTTGGATGTGGTCCATAAAATCCTCTCACCCACAGTCCTCCTTTCTTCTCACGGACGACAGGTGTTGAAGTGTAATCCATGAGATGGAAATAGCGTTGTCTATGAGTTCCCACTGGGACCTGAGTAACTCACCCACCCACAAACCAAACTGTCAATCATATTTAACTATTACAGGAGAAAAAAATATATTGTTTCAAGCCACTGAGATTTTTCTTCTTCTCTTTTTGTATTTTTGTTACAACAGCATAGCATAGCTTACCCTGACTAATTCAGTCTGCATATTAAGGGTAAATAGATGTGTTCCTTCTATCACTCAGCATTTATCATATACTATGAATTGCTCTCATGTCAAAATAATACTTTCCCAAACTTTAAAGTCTTCATTAATCCTTATCAAATTTGGCTGTATACTTTATTTTCCATGTACTGTGGAGAGCTTTGTGTATTTCTAAATGTTAGGCAACAATTGTAGGTAGTTAAAAGATAAATTAAATGAAAATAAAGCAAGAATTGCCAAAGGTTGAAGAGAGTTACAATAGGAAGTAAATGGCAAATTCTAAGGGAATAAAAGTTTATATTTGGTAACTCAAATTGGATTTCTTTTTTGTTTTAGAAGAATGAACTTGAAGGAAGAACTATTGAAGAACACTTTTGAGGGTGGATTCAATGGGTTTTTTTGTTTTCCCTTTAGTCATTTTTGCAGGGCTCGTAAATGAAGATGTAGTCCATACAAATCAAAGGTCACAGTGTTTTTAATTTTAAAATTTTAATTTAAATAATTAATTTAAAAAATCATTTATACATCCCACGGTTCAAAGTTCAAAAGACACAAAATTCTGTACTTTGAAAAACCCCCTTCCCACTCTTATTCCCCAGACCCTTAGTTCTTATCAGGAGCAAGTCAAACTACCAATTTCTTATTTATTCTCCCAGAGGTTTTGTGTATTTACAGAGAATGATATATCTGTATCACCCCCATTTATTTTTTAAAGCACACATTACACTTAACACTTAATTCAGCAATGATTTTTTGATATCATTTAAAATATATGCAGAATCCAAATATATCTTACCACTTCTTCTCCTAACACCTTGGTTTGAGCCTGTGTCATCTCTTTTTTCTATTAAAGAAATAGCCATTTGACTAGCAGATCAACCAGCATGATCCTTTGGGAAAACAAAGTCAGATCATATTACCCATTTGTTGTGGACCCTTGGGTGGCTCCCCATCATACTCAGAGTGGCCGCATTCTTTGCCTTAGTGTACACTATGGCCTGACTGTCCTCCTGCCACTGACTCTCAGATCTCATCTCGTGCCTGTCAGCCTCATCATCAAGTAGCGGCCACACCGGCCTCCTTGCTGTACCTTGAACATATCTCAAGGATTTTGGACCTGTCCTCTATCCCTGGATGGTTCTTTTCCCAGAGAGCTGCATAGCTAATTTCCTCACTTCTTTCAGATCTCTGCTCAAATGCCACGTTAACATGGAGAACTTCCTTGACAACCCTAAATAAAACAGCGACAATCCTGCCCCCCTCAACATCCTTACATTTGGTTTTACCCCATTGACACAATATTGATATATCCATTCTTATTTGTTTATTGTCGGTACCCCACGTAAGCTGAAACTTAGTTTTGTCCATTGTATTCTCTTTGCCTAGAACAGTAGTTGGGTCCATGTGGGCACACAGGTTGGGTAGTGAAGAGTCATTTCTGAATTATATAAGACAGTCTGAGGTTGGGAAAAAACACACCTCAGTAAGTGCTCAATAAGGTTTTGTTAAACAAATAAATGACTTGCCATATTAGTATGTAAACGTGTATCTCATTCTCTATTTAATGGTTGCACAGTATTCCACTTGTGTGTGGAAGATATGCACGTACCTTACTATACTTAACTAAGCCCCCAACCAAGAGATATTTAGGTTGTTTTCAATCTTTTGGTAAAAAGAAAATACTGCAAAGGATAACCTTTTACATACCTATTTTTAAAAACTAGATTACCAGTTTATTATAAAAGAATACAACTCAGACCAATTAGATGGAAGAAACGCATAGGGCAAGGTATGGGGAAAGGGCATGAAGCTTCTGTGTTCTCTGTGAGCACACCACTCTCCCCAAGTCTCCACATGGTCACCAATATGGAAACATCATACATACATCATTTAAAAATATTTAGGTAATATGGATCTCTGGGATAATTTCCTAAAGGTAGGAATGCTATGTCAAAGGGATGTGCCTTTGTGATTTCATTAGATATTGCTAAATTGCTTTCCAAAGAGATTGTATCAACATATAATTTCATCAATCACGCATAAAGGTGTTTGTTTCTCCACACCTTCAACAACATCATGTGTTACATTTCCACATCCATGTCATAAGACTTCTTTCCTAGGAAGATTGTCATATTCTCAAAAGTTAAATGAATTCCAAGGAACATATGGAGAAATAGCATTTTCTAAATCAGCTTCTCAATAAGGTGAAATGACTAGAGCAAGGACAAACATGACATGACACATCAGATTAAAAGAAAAAAAACTGAAGATGATAATTAAATGAAAAATTAATAGGAAAGAAATTATTGGAAACATTTACCAACATAAACCTCATGCAAATAAGTATAGAAAGAATGGGCAGAGATTTAAAAACTTTTTACTTATTGTTACCACCTCAGAGTGTTGAAGTTTTTCTACACATCTAGATAGTCTCTCCAGTTTTCATTCCCCCCAACCCCGCATAAATCTGAGGTAGACTTTTAGAGACTGACAGCTTCTTTCCTGGATTATTATTATTTTTTGCTTCAGTCATATACCAGCAGCATTTCTCAACTGGCATTCTATGAAAGAATTAAACTCTAATTATCTAAGGCAGAGGTCAACAAACTTATTCTGTAAAGGACCAGGTAGTAAATACTTTTTGGCTTTGAAGGCTGTGTGGTTTCTGGTGTAACGATTCATCTCTACCATGGTAGCAGCCATAGACAATGCATAAATGAATGAGTATAACTGTGTTACGATAAAGCTTTATTGACAAAACAAGTTGGGCAACTGGATTTTGCCTGTGTGGTGGTAGTTTGTCAACACCTTCCCTAAGGTACCGATTAACATAATGAATGGAGCACTATCGTATGCAATTAGATGGCACTAGCTATCGCTTACCTCTGCGAGAATTGAGAAAATAGTCACTCAAATCATTTTTTATACGGCTAATTCTTCTGCCAACTGTAGATGAGAAGGGCAATGGGACCTAGAAAACCTCCTTGTAATTGAAGTCAACTAATCCCAGTGAAACCTAAACGCTGTGCCTCCGTCAATGGCGGGCGGTGGTCCTCTTCATCCCTACTTAGCGTCTTTGGTCTGTGGCTCCTTTAATTCCTCCTTGCCCAGCCCTGAAGTGTGGTTGAAAATACATGCTGCTGCATCCTGTGTTCTCTTTTTAATTCCCTAGTGCACCCACGGCTTGATGTTCTCATAACTTAATTGATACCAACAGTATTTTTAAATAAACCCCTAGCCCCTCTAGTAGCTTTTGTCAGTTTTGTGCAGTGGGTGGAAAATGAATGGATGGAACACTGGAGATATTTCTCACTCTGGGAGCAGGGGCGACATGTGATTTCTGGGAGAAAAAAATATCAGTGGCTAGAAGACAAAAGACCCAAGCACAGTAGCATGGCATGTGGGGTTCAGGTGGGCACACAGGTTGGGCAGTGAAGAGTCACTTCTGAATTATGCAAGACAGTCTGAGACTGGGAAAAAACACACCTCACTTGTCTTTTCATCTTTTCCTTTCCATTTTTTATTTTCTGCAAGCCTTCTAGTCTTTTCTTTGTACATTTATGTCTTTTCCCGAAGCACATAGGGTTGAGAGAGGAAAAGGTTAAAACTTAAGCTAGTTGGTCTAGTTTCTGGTTACTCTTCAAATAATAGATTAAGTATGAAAGAAGTTCAAAACCATTGAGTAAAGTTGGCTTTTGTATTCTTTGTAAAATTTAGTTATTCTTTATTTCCAGGTAGCACAAATAATGCATTGTTGGTTTTACTCTTAGAAACATTTACTGCAGTTTTCAAGTCAGTAGATAATGATTATTTTATTTGGCGGCATAAATGCAGAGGTAGCATTTTGAACCCATCTGTGTATTTTATCACTATCATGAGTGTCTGAAATACAAAGATTTTCTTAGCAATAGAGTGACCCAGAATTCCTATCCTTGGCCTTTCTTCCCAAAGCAGGCCAAAGAGAAATAAAATACCTAGTCTTTGATCAGTTAAAATACTGATAGTTGGGAAAACAACAAACAGTAGATTGTTTTTCTACCCATTGTGAAACAAAATAAAATGTTTACCTATAGGGAACACTAGATCGTCTTTAAGTCGCTCTCTCCTATCTTTTCTTCCTATTTTCTTGATGGACTCAGTCTCTTACCTGAGCAAACATCTTTCTCTGTTTGGCTTCGATTCTCTGAGTGGACAGGACAGTGACCTATTAACTGCAGTGTGGGCTCTGACCTTTTCAGGAGCAGGAATTTCAAATCCAACTCTTATCCATCATATTTCTCCAATCCTTAGCTCTCCTTTACTTTTAAACACTTCACCAAATGGAAAACCTATTTGAATAAAAGCAGGTAGTTTTTTTGGAGATGCACAAGGAAAAGCTATGAAGAGAAGCAGGGTATTTTTCTTTAGTACGTGGCTGCTTGAAAGTTGCTCTTATATCAAGAGAACTTTTTTGTTAAGTGTGATTAGAGTTTGCACAAAGTCTATTTCTAACATTCTCATTAGGGAAAAAAAATAAGGTATCTATAGCTATATATTTATAATACATTTCAGAGGGCAAGTATATATTTAAACCTATATTAATTGCACATCAAAACAGGAGCATATGTGGTGGGTGCATTCCAAAAGGTCTTAGAATTACAGTAAACATTCCAAGTTTCATATACTTATCCAAATTCTCTCATCAAGCATCCAGGATGTGAAGCTATGAGAACAGGATTTCTTGAGAGAATACCAATACATTCCAGTCTCTGGGAGACTCAGAAGATTCTCACTCAATTTATTTTTACTTTGGCTGTAAACCAGAAAGAAATGATAGAACACAAAAAAAAAGTACAAGATGGAAAATTTCTTAAAATATTGAAAAAAAATTGTGCTTGATTGGGGTAAAGCTTAAGAAGATGCTATTTATCTGAGACAGTTTCTTTACTACTTTATGCAGACATGAAATAGCATACTTTCCATTTTTAGTGAAATGTCTCTGTTCTACAATAAAGACGATGAGGGATACAGTTGCTTCTGAAGCACCTGGAATTGATTTGGTAGATTGGTTATGCTCTAGGTAACAAAATAATGGCCTGGGGGTTTGACAGTTATTCTACGAACCTATTGGGATATTTTATTTCATGTCTCTGCTTTGCCATCTGGCCCAAGATACTACCGATTGATTGTTAAGTGCTTCCCATTTTGAGTCAATGCAATTAAGGAAACTTGAAGGTCTGAGGGAATATCAATGCTTTCTAATAATAACAGCTAGCCTCACTGAACAACTATCCCAGGCGCTGAATGAATTGTCTCTTATCCATCCATCAATCCAGCAAAGAGATAACTAATAAGGACCTACTGTATAGCATGGGGAACCCTACTCAATACTCTGTAATGACCTATATGGGAAAAGAATCTTAAAAAGAGTGGATATATGTATATGTATAACAGATTCACTTTGCTGTACACCTGAAACTAACACAACATTGTAAATCAACTATACTCCAATAATTGTTTTTTTAAAAAAATCCATCAAAGAAGGTCTTTTTTTTAATCTTCATTTTCCAGGGAGAGCACCAAGGCTCAAAGAAACGAAGTGATTTGCTCAAGGACATGTAATAAGGAAAACCTACAGCATATTCAAATCCAGTTCTGTTTGTCTTTAAAGCATCTGTTCTATCCCTCTCTAACTTAATTCACCCTTTAAGGTTTTTAGTATTCTGACCTATGCCCTGGGTGACTGCTTGGGTAACTTTTCTAAACAGTATGTTGATAGTAATATGCATACGTACCTATGACATTTGCTTGAGAGGAAAATGTACAGGGCAGGGACAAGTATGGATGAATTGGGTCTTTTACAAGACTGGAACTGAGTAGCAAGAAGCAATATAGACCTAAGGTACGATCCTGACTAGATGCAGGTTAGGTATCTTTGGTAGTATGGTGGAGTCCTTCCTGTTACTACGATGCTATCAGCACTGATTTTACTTTAGAAAAAAATAGACATGGAATGACACTTTTCCCTGAGTGCTTACACATTATAAATTTGCATGGTACTAGGATCAGAGGTTTACAAAGACTCATGCCACTTAAACCATATTGCTTTGGAGAACTTAGACACTGCTGTTTTTTTTCTTTTTTTATTTTTTTGCGGTACGCAGGCCTCTCACTGTTGTGGCCTCTCCTGTTGCGGAGCACAGGCTCCGGACGCGCAGGCTCAGCGGCCATGGCTCGCGGGCCCAGCCGCTCCGCGGCATGTGGGATCTTCCCAGGCCGGGGCACGAACCTGCGTCCCCTGCATCGGCAGGCGGACTCTCAACCACTGCGCCACCAGGGAAGCCCTGACACTGCTGTTTTAAAATCCACTAAAGCAATGATATTATTTCTATTAAATGTAAACTGTTCAAATGTTCTGACTGAAGTCTGTAAAAATATGTAGTGTTCCTTCTATTTCATGTTTATTTCAGATACAAAAGCAATAATACAGTTAATTGTAGCTTCCACCATCACGTGCTAGGAGAATTAAGGCTTGTGCATTACTCTATGAGTCTCAAGTTTTAAAATAAGTGATTAAATGTGTTGTCGTTTCTCTCAGCAAATTTTAACACATGTTGTTTGGGCTCTTTGACCCTTTGTACTATCATATTGTTGTCACCACCTTGGACATGTTTCTTTGTGTATTTCACTGCCCCCACCATGACATATTGCTCTTAATAAGTATAATAAATATTTTTTAATAAAGCTGAGTCACAAAAAGTTTACAAAACTCTTTCCCTGGTATTCAGTTCATTCATGGTTATGAGACCAGCATGTCCGACAGTAAGTGCATCTTTCATTTGCTTGATCATGCCTTAGTCTTATTTACTGTGGGCAAGAGGCTCCCATGGATTGCTTCCTCCACATCATCGGTGGGAAACGTCTGCGGCTGTGGCATCATAGGTGGCATCTCTGAACCTAAATAGCTTCAATCTGGTGCTCTTCCTCCGAGCAATTTTTCTTCTTTCCAGACTTTTTTCTTTTCTTTTTCTTTTCCTTCATTTGGTGTTCTTCCTCTATAATAAAAAAGAATTTAGAAAAAAGGATTGGGAATTAACAATTTAGAAGAGCAGAAATTAACTTTGGTCATGAAAGGACTTGGATACTCACTAACACGGCTTTTCCTGTTGGCTAAGGAAAAGAATGGCACCTAGGGAAAGAGGACAAGGCAAAGAGAAAGCAGAAATCTGCCCGCTGAGAACTTCCTGAGCACTCGTTTCTTCCCAGGCGATGTTTCCGTTCAACACCACAAAGGCTCATAATGTCCTTTGTAAGACGTGAATTGCCTCTCAGCTATAGGAGCATTTAGATTGATGTGAAAATTAACTGCATGTATGTGCGCTGCCATGCGTAACACAGATAGCTAGTGGGAACCTGCTGTATAGCACAGGGAGCTCAGCTCGGTGCTCTGGGGTGACCTAGATGGGTGGGATGGGGGGTAGTGGGTGGGAGGGAGGTCCAAGAGGGAGGGGATACATGTATACATATAGCTGGTTCACTTCATTGTACAGCAGAAACTAACACAACATTGTAAAGCAACTATACCCCAATAAAAAAATTAATAAAATTTTTAAAAATTAAATTAAATTAACTGCATGTGAGAAACACATCATCTATGGGACAGAGGAGGCTGTAGCGGGCTGGGGGCTTAAGACAATTGGTGATAGATCCTGGGAGCCCACTATGCTCTGACCCATGAGTCTGGGGGTCATTGTCATTTGGTCTGGTGGCCAGTCTCAGATTATTGGGGGGGTCCTTGGAACTAGTGTATGAACTATCAAGACACCATTTCTTTAGACATTAGTTAACATTTCTTGGGAGAAATAAGTTAGATACAATTTAGATATAATTATGACTGTCCTGCAGAGACTCAAGAAGTCTAGGCTATACTTAGGGAATAGCTAAGAGAGCCAGTGAAGAATTGGAGAAGACCACTAAACCAAAAGATCTAGATTTTCTTTATTCTTTGCCATGAACTAGCAGTATGATCTCTGATAAATCGTTTTATTTCTCTGGTGCTGTTTTCTAAATTTTTTTTTTTTTTTCTAAATTTTTAAATGAATTGTATTGGGAAAGCTTTAAAGTACCTTATGGCTTTGAAATTCTACTTCTGTCAAACTTGATCACTCGTACTGTCCATGTTTATTATTTAAGGCAGATGGGAATTAGCATCATTAATCACTCCTTCCTTCCTTCCTTCCTTCCTTCCTTCCTTCAGCAGTTACTGAGTGCCCCACCACCCCATGCCTCAGGCTCTGTTCTAGATACCTCCGATACATCAGTAAATAAAACTGACAAGGATCCCTGCCTCCTTCTCCCCATATCCCCTCTACGATCACATTCTTGCAGACAGAGAGAGACAAAATAACAATAAAAAATAATAAGAAAATGTATGCTATATTGGTAAGTGCTACATAAAAAATAATAGAACTCGGCCAAAAGGATCTGTGGTAGTGAAGTGAGAAGACTGAAAATAAATGTGGTAGTGAGGGTAAACCTTACTGAGAAAGTGACATTGAGAAAAGACTTGAGGAAGCTGAAGGATGGGGCCTTGTGGACATTAGCTGTCAGAGTGATCCAGGCAGAGAGAACGGTCAGTGGAAGAGCCCTGAGGCAGGAGCAAGCCTGTGTGTTATGGAAACAGCCAGGATGGCAGTGTAGTCCGAGGGCTCTGGGGGAGAGAGATAGGACTGGAGGTCAAAGGCTGGTGGGTGGGGGACACTTTTGGCTCTGTGGGCCATCGTAGGGATGTGGGCTTTTACTCTGAATGACCTAGGAATCCATGATGAGGTTTTGAGCCGAGGAAGGACGTGATCAATTACTGCTGAACTCTCAGTGAGAGATGATGGTGGCTTGGACCCAGGTGGTGGCAGTGGGAGCTTCATAAGATGGGACCAAATTTGGGCTATATTTTATTTTAAAGCTAGCGCCAGCAGGCTTTACTGACCGCGTGGATATGGAGGAAAGAGAGACGTGCCTTGAGCCCCTGGAAAGGTGGAGTTGCCAACAACCTGGAAGGGAAGGTGACCCGTAGAAGAGGGTTTGAAATCAATAACAAGTGTCAGGCTTTGAAGTAGAGACGCTGAGCATGAAAGAGGCCAGTAAATATAAGTAGAATAGTTAAATAAACAATAGTATAACTATACGATATAATGCCATGCAGTCACCAAAAGAGATAAAGTAGAAGCCTAGGCAGGAAATATTTCCACAGTCTTCAGTGTAAAAAAGCAAGGTATAGGGCTTCCCTGGTGGCGCAGTGGTTGAGAGTCTGCCTGCCGATGCGGGGGACACGGGTTCATGCCCCGGTCCGGGAAGATCCCACATGCCGCGGAGCGGCTGGGCCCGTGAGCCATGGCCGCTGAGCCTGCATGTCCGGAGCCTGTGCTCTGCAACGGGAGAGGCCACAACAGTGAGAGGCCCGCGTACCGCAAAAAAAAAAAAAAAAAAAAAAAAAAAAAAAATATATATATATATATATATATATATACTTATGTGTCCTTTTCAACATGGAATGTAGAGGTGAAAATAGACTTTTTCTGAAAGTGTTTTGCGTGAAACATATTAACTGTAAATATTCTAAAGGTTGAGTAAGATCTACTCCTGTATATTCCATAAAGTAAAACTTTGTTTTAGTTTTTACATAAAATAGATTTTAGTCACTTTGAGGTTTTCTGTTTTTCATTTGTCAAAAACTATGGTTAGTGAATAATGAGTAAAACCTGATTCTTATTTACTTCATTTATAACAATAAGACTTCATGAATATTGAGTGAAGTCACTTAAAGTGACTCATATGTTGAAATTTATTGAATTACTTTAATAGGAATTTCAAAATCTGTAACATAGGGAAATAACTCAATTTTCAGAATTGTTTTAATACTTGAGTGGAAATCCAGTTAAAAAGATTTTTCAAATACAGTGTCATTCAAGTGAGTGATACCAGTTAAAGAAACTGCTTAGCTTGTAAGTTTCTCAAATTTCCTGTTTAGGTGTTTTAGTCATCATAGCGTTTCATGTACATTTTTAAAAGCAAGGGTTTTGCTTAGCAAAAGGGCCTGCAAGAATCCTGATGCTGTATGTAGCCTACCAAGGACTACGTTTCATGCTTATCTGATTGCCTTTTATTTATTGTGAGAGAGAAGTGGGCATGCCCTAAAGAAAGGAAAGCTGACGTGGTCTCCAAATGAATGCATGAGTGTCTCAATGTTTTGAGTCCCCTTCTCAGCAGACCTGGATTCCTAGCCCTTTGCAACATCCGAAGGAACATTCTGCATAAAAGAGTTAGACTGATCTGACATATCACGGAAATACTGAAGTGGGCACAGAGAATAAGGAACCTGGGAAAGAAACACTAACTTCAGTTTTTGTCAGAGAAGAATAAAAGATGAAAAAACAACTTATTCTCAAGAATAAGAACCATCTTCACACGTTGCTTGTCTCTGAGTTGCAGAAATGCTCTGTGGTGATGCAAACACAGTGGTGAAAAAGCATCAGATTAATAAAGATTTAATTAAACTCTTACATATCTGGTAATGGCTATGGGGTAAAATTGATTTGCATTTCACTCTCTTTTAGTTATAAATCCTAAATTTATAGGTAGGAGCGAGACTCCAGAAGTCAACTTACCAACAATTATACACTGAGACTATCATGCCTCTACCCAATGGAGTTTCTTTTAGAGTTGGTGGATATGAATGAAAGTGCAATTATATAAAAAGTTCATGTTAAATGGCAACATGACTTTTATGTAAGTTTCAGATCATTAAGTTACTCCTTAATCTAATCCATATAGGTTTTTTTTTTTTTTGCGGTACGCGGGCCTCTCACTGTTGTGGCCTCTCCCGTTGCGGAGCACAGGCTCCGGACGCGCAGGCTCAGCGGCCATGGCTCACGGGCCCAGCTACTCCGCAGCATGTGGGATCTTCCCGGACCGGGGCTCAAACCCGTGTCCCCTGCATCGGCAGGCGGACTCTCAACCACTGCACCACCAGGGAAGCCCCCATATAGGTATTTGACCAAATTTTTAATACTACCTATGGAATGCCAGTATATATAAAGGAGAGACTCCAGGTCTCTGCTTAAGTGGATTTATCAGACTCGTACTGCCTTTGGTTCTCCGTCAACACGCTTAACGCCAGTGCTCTGACAGATCTGGTTCTGCATTCCAGAACCGTCCACTTAACTCTCCGCAGATCCTGGGAATGCACAGACTTTGGGAGGCTGGAACTGAAGCTGACTGAGGAACTCTTTATGATAATTAAATTACTTTCCAATTCTTATTGTGTGTTTCAGGAAAAAAATTCCAGGAATGGTTTCTTTTGATATGTTTTATTTCCCCAGGTCAATAGAATTTTCCACACAAGAACCTCAGCGTTGCACACAAATCAGGTTTTTTGTTTTGGTGGCTTCTTAATTCTCAAGTTTCATGCATGCCTCAGAACTCTCCAAATTTTCTGCTAAGACATAAAATCAAACAATTTTACCTTCTAAAATGGTAAATTTTGTACTGAAATATAAGAATGCCACAGAATACTATTTGAAAGTGATTTCAAATTTCTGTTAAAAAAAGGGATGTAATATATTGTATGTGTTTCCTTAACTTAGCTCAAGAAATGGACTTAATATTTGAAAGAAAAAGAATTTTATGGATTAAGACTAGACACTGGAAGTTAGTTGATCTGAAATATTTTTCCTTCAGTATTATTGCTAAGGCACTAATTTCTGTGACTGTTTCTCTTTTTACACGGTGGAAATCCTAATATTTGCCACAGATTTGCCACATAGGAAAACAAAGAGTATATATAAGATATTTGGGGAGAGGCAACGTTTATCTTCGTAAACAGTGTTACTTATCGGAAGAATCAGCTCTAGTGAACCTAAACAGGTAGACAGAGCAATTATATTCCATTCTCAATGACTTTTCTGTAAGATACGTATACACAGTATTAAAAAATTGTCCCAAATCAGGACCAGTGGGTTCAATGACCACTGGTGATATTTGTATTACTGCCTAAGAAAAGCAAGGAGTTGAAAAGACACCTGAACAATATTTATACAATCCCAAGTCTTCGTAACAGTACAAGACTGAGGATGGGGGAGAGTCTTTAAAAGCTATTGAACAGGAGCTGAGCATGGCGCCTAGACTGGGGATGGTATTATAGGCCTGAAAAACTGCCCATGACACGTGCCCCAAGCTCATACATATCACATAAATAACTCTGCCAAGGATGCTAAAACACAAGGATGTGTCTAAACCAGAGCCTGATGCTATGTTCAAAGGCCTTCTCTTAAATGGTTGACTTAAGTCATAAAGAGACTAGAGAGCAGGATGAAAAACAGACCTATAGGGATTCCCTGGTGGCGCAGTGGTTGAGAGTCTGCCTGTCAATGCAGGGGACATGGGTTCGTGCCCCGGTCCGGGAAGATCCCACATGCCGCGGAAGGGCTGGGTCCGTGAGCCATGGCCGCTGAGCCTGTGCGTCCGGAGCCCGTGCTCCGCAACGGGAGAGGCCAGAACAGTGAGAGGCCCACGTACCGGAAAAAAATAAATAAATAAAATAAAAAACAGACCTATATTCTGGGGCAGCTGAGAATGTGCATGTTTATGTAAAACGTACTTTTTAAAGAGGTATGAATTTGGAGGTCAGGATTAAGCGATCTAGTGTTTCCATTATCCAAGTAAAGCGAGTCTAGTTCATGACGTTTGAGAATCAATGTCAAGGAAGAAAGAGCACAGAGAACACTGGTCAGCTCTGACTTTATCCACTAGTTGGCTTTAAAAAAAGGCCCAGATGCTTATTTTTAACTTGGAATCAAAAGAAAAATGTAGAGAAAGAAAGGAAAACAAGAGAGAAAGGAAGAAAAAAAAGGAATAAAGGAAGGAAAGAAGGAAGGGAGAAAGAAAGAACGTTAAAATATCAGATGAATACTGTTTATTCTCAGGAAAATATGCATTTCTTTCTCTCAACCCCTTATAATAGTTATAAAAGTCTTGACACACCATTTAGTATGTCCCCTAATGTTGTCCAGGGAATAATAACATTCATTCCAATCAATATCTTATTTGTTAAAAGTAGTTTTAAGAAATATTCAATGAAAAAGCTGAGATGTAAACAAAGAAAACTGAACATTATTAATATATAACCACCTATCCCAGAGGGTAGGACTTACTCTCATTTCTCTTCCCTTCATTTTCAGTCCTCAAAATTTTCTGGAAAATGTTCTTTAGTTCATGCAAAGAATTTTGTATCAACTGTAACCTCATGGTTTCACTAGGGATTCCAAGAACAAAGTTTGAGCTATGATTCCTATTGGTTTGTGTGTGCTAATCTAAGATCCAACAACTTTTTTCTTATATATTTTTGCATCCTATACATACACATTTATATTTTAAAAGGCACATCTGGGTGAAGCCACGTGGGCTCCACGCCTCTTAACCCAACCTAGTGGGTCAGAGTGTTCAAACAAGGCAGTTGGGCAGTGACTTTTGCCCAACTGACTTTGGGCAAAAGTCAATTCAGCTGTTGACTTGGGTTGGGTTGGATTCTTGACCTAGAAAAGCTTGTCTCTATCATTTAGGCACAAAAGAAAAACTTCAGTAGCTGAAATGTGAGAATGTTTTCTAAATAACCAGTTTTTGACTCAAGAATACTGGAAGAAAGCCCTAGAATTCTAGCAGAAAATATACTTATAAACTAAAATATATTTTCAAAAATGAACAATTATGAATCTTTCTCTCTCTCTCTCTCTTTTTTTTTTTTTTTTTGTATTTCTAAATCCTCCGGTCTCTGGCAATAATTCTGACTACCGAGTGACAGAATTTTAACTACCCATAAGGAAGTGTAGTTATCAAGACTTCCAGGAAGGTGTCACTGATGTAGGGTCTCACCTGTAACATAGGCTGGGCCCTGGGAGTAGCTTCCAGGCAGCTCCTGAATGGGATTTTTCAGTATCTCCAGGGATATATAATTTCAAGTAATATAATTATTACTTGAAACTGGAGCCACAAAGGCTGTAACTGCTGGTGGTTAGAGCTGGTTTACTGAGCAAAAGTCCTTCAACTAGGATTCAATTCCTGGGAAATTGGGTCATACAAATAAATTCTGTTACTTTTCCCAAATCCATAAAGTTGACTTTTTCCTTAGAGTTATAATTTTATATGTAAATTTGATATTGATTTATTGTACACACATACTTTTTAAAAAATGCTTGTCTCTTGACCATCTCAGATGGGAAACCATAGTTTATGTGGTCTTTAGGGACAACCAGTATTCCTCACACTACATCATTTTTACTATCTACAAATTGTAGTTTGGATAGAGCTTATGGAGCTGAGAGGATCTATCTGTAGCCATGACTTTTAATTATCTATTCCAAATGAAATTCTGCTTCTACTGTGAGAAAGCATCTGATTTTTATAATTCTTGAAACAAAAGTTTCCATATGTTAAAGAAACATATATAACAAGCTTATGTCAAATATGCAGATCTGTAGCTCAAGAATTTATCTCATTCATGAACTAAATATTACTTAGCACCTAGATAAATGATTCTTTGAATATGATTTGTATTTGACAGTTTCCAGGGTTCACTTGAATGCATCATCTCACTGTACCCTCACTGTATCACTTCTCTTGTTGCGGCGCACGGGCTCTAGGTGAGCGGGCTTCAGTAGTTGTGGCTCGCGGGCTCAGTAGTTGTGGCGCACAGGCTTAGTTGCTCCGTGGCATGTGGGATCTTCCTACACCAGGGCTCGAACCTGTGTCCCCTGCATTGGCAGGCGGATTCTTAACCACTGCGCCACCAGGGAAGCGAAGTGGTGAAGTGGTGTTACCTCCATTTTACAGAGTTGGAGACTGAAGCCTACAGATGTTTGATTATGGACCCTAACTCTCAGTTAATGCAGTTTTTGAGAAGTAAAGCAGTGTAAAACAGCCAAGACAGCTAACGAAACCCATTTTGGAGTGATTTTTCAATGCTTCTGTCCTGAAAAAAGTCTTTTCTTCTTTTACTAAATGTTATAAGACTATTAGTACAATTCAGGGAATTAAAAAAAAAAAAAAAAAAGAAGAGCTCCCCCCAAAACAAACAAACAAGCAAACAAACCCTGAGGAGCAGCTGATAATAGCAAAGACCTCTTTGTCCAGTGGTGCCCACCGTACTCTATAAAATCAGCTGAATGAGCCCAGCTGTGTGGCGCATCCCTTTGATGAAATGGCCCCATGCTGTTTCTTGTTTTAATTCCCAGGTGTGTACATAAGATGCAAGATGTCCAAACTAGGCTATTCTTATTTGCGTCTCAACCCCTGAGAAAGTAAACTGTTTGTGGATCTTATTTCTCCTAAAATCTTTTGTCCTCTCTTAAACAGGAGTCAACAAACCGTATCCTTCAATTTATTGGTTTAGTGCTGGATTTTCATTCTTATGAAATTTATTATGGTATAGCTAATCCCACCTGTTTGGTTATTTTGCCATCTTTTGAAAGTTTTCTCATACCCACCAAACATCCTTTTCTGCATTAGAAAGCTATCTGTATTTGTGGCATTTTCGAATATCGGGAACCAATGGCATCTAATAGATTTACCAACCGCAAATTCAATGGTTGTTTATTTCAGAGTTCAAGCAGAGTGACAGCCAGGCTGCCGTCGTTAGTCTATAACTCAAAGGCAGTACTGGGAGTCAAGCCTGGAATGTCTTTGTCCTCTAATCATGTATTTTACATCTCTCCAGGGAGTGGTGAGGAAGAATTGATGTGCCCTTTCAGCTCCCACACTATGTGTCTCATCTCCCAACTGGGCCTCTGTCCCCAACTTTCTTCTTACTTAGCTCTACTTCTCATTTTTATTTTTGGGGCCACCATTCTTGGTTTGATTTTCAGCAAGCGATGTGTGAGCAGTAGAATTTTTTTTACTCTGGTCAGGGGAAATCGTGTCTGGAATCCTTGTCATTTCTAAGTTCCTAAAGCAATATCTCGCTAGTTAATTTAACAAATGTTAAGTTGCTAAGAGAGTAGATCTTAAAAGTCCTCACCACAACAAAAAATTTTTTTTCTAACTATGACTGGTGACAGATATTATTAAACTTTTCATGGTGATCATTTCGCAATGTGTACAAATAGTGAATCATTATGTTGTATACCTGAAACTAATATAACGTTATATGTCAATTATACCTCAATAAAAACTGTATGTCATTCAAAAAGACAGTCTCAGAATGGAAGAAAAATATTTGCAAATGAAGCAACTGACAAAGGATTAATCTCCAAAATTTACAAGCAGCTCATGCAGCTCAATATCAAAAATCAAACAACCCAATCCAAAAATGGGCAGAAGACCTAAACAGACATTTCTCCAACGAAGTTATACAAATTGCCAACAAACACATGAAAGAATGCTCAACATCATTAATCATTAGAGAAATGTAAATCAAAACTACAATGTGATATCATCTCACACCGGTCAGAATAGCCATCATCAAAAAATCTACAAACAATAAATGCTGGAGAGGGTGTGGAGAAAAGGGAACCCTCATACACTGTTGGTAGGAATGTAAATTGATACAGCCACTACGGAGAACAGTATGGAAGTTCCTTAAAAAACTAAAAATAGAACTACCATATGACCCAGCAATCCCACTACTTGACATATACCCTGAGAAAACCATAATTCAAAAAGAGTCATGTACCACAATGTTCACTGCAGCTCTATTTACAATAGCCAGGACATCAAAGCAACCTAAGTGTCCATCAACAGATGAATGGATAAAGACGATGTGGCACATATATACAATAGAATATTACTCAACCATAAAAAGAAACGAAATTGAGTTATTTGTAGTGAGGTGGATGGATGTAGAGTCTGTCATACAGAGTGAAGTAAGTCAGAAAGAGAAAAACAAATACCGTATGCTAACACATATATATGGAATCTAAAAAAAAAAAAAAAAATGGTCATGAAGAACCTAGGGGCAAGACGGGAATAAAGAGGCAGACCTACTAGAGAATGGACTTGGGGATATGGGGAGTGGGAATGGTAAGCTGGGACAAAGTGAGAGAGTGGCATGGACATATATACACTACCAAATGTAAAATAGATAGCTAGTGGGAAGCAGCTGCACAGCACAGGGAGATAAGCTTAGTGCTTTGTGACCACCTAGAGGGGTGGGATAGGGAGGGAGGGAGGGAGGGAGATGCAGGAAGGAAGAGATATGGGAACATATGTATATGTATAACTGATTCACTTTGTTATAAAGCAGAAACTAACACACCATTGTAAAGCAATTATACTCCAATAAAAATGTTATAAAAATGTACATCATAAAGAAAACTGCTTCTCTAGTTAACATTTTCTAAGGTTTTTCTGTATAAGTAGCTATACAGAAATGCATTCAAGTGAAGTGAAAACATTTGCCTGTACAGATGAAAAATTAATTACTTTCAATCTTTTTCTATAAAAATCTGAAGAATACACTTTTTTATATTGGTAGTTTTCATTCAGAAATTAATTCAAAATAGACAATAAATTCATTTTATTTAAATGATTACTATAAGCAAATGATTATAACGTTTTTTAGAATTATCCTGTATGTACAGATAGACACACTTATTTATAGATAAAGAACTTTAGTTAAACTTTGCAGTACTGTTTATATGCTATATTGGCATTTGTGTATTAAGTTTTTTGATATTTGACATGAAAATTCCAAACTCTGGCATTCAATGCTAAGTTAAACATTATTCTTTTAAAGTTTACATATCTCAACTATGGTATTTATTTTGTATGCTTTAGAGATAAGGTGATGTTTTGTATGCTTTTTAAAATTTATTTTTTAATTTACACAGAGTACAATTCACTTTTTTTGCTAGGTGGTTCCAAGAGTTTTGACAAATGAAAAGGCAAAATCATCACCACAATCAGGATACAGAACAAGACCCTCACTCCAAAATTTCCCTGTGCTGTTCCGTGCAGGCAAAACTTCCTCCCACCATTCATGTTGACAACCACTGTTCTACAGTTTTCTGTCCCTATAGTTTTCTTTCCGGAATGTCATGTAAATGGAATCATACAGTGTGCAACATTTTAAATGCAGTTTTTTCACTTTAGCACAGTAGTTCTCAACTGAGAACAATTTTGCCTCCCACAGATGATATTTGGCATATTTGAAGACATATTTGGTAGTAAAACCTGGGAGGAGTGGGGGGGGAGGGCTACATGCTCTAGTGGGTAGAGGCCAGGGATGTTGTGAAATATCCTAGAACACAGGGTCCACACCCACTACAAAGAAGTCTCTGGTCCAAAACGTCAGTGGTGCCAAGGCTGGGCAACGCTAACTTAGCGTAACGCATTTAAGATTCGTTCCTATTGTTGCGTATATCAATATAGTCCCTTGTTTTTTATTGCTGAGCAATATTCCACTGTGTGAATGTGTTATAGTCTTTATCTATTTACCTGTTAAAGGACAGTTTGGTTGCTCCCAGTTATGCAGTTACGGAAGTTTTTGAGTGAACAAAACTACTAGGGGTAGGATTGCTTGGTCGTATGTAAGTGTATGTTTAACTTTATAAGAAATCCCACACGGTCTTCCAGAGTGTCTACACCAGTTTAGTTTGCATTCCCCCCAGCAACATGCGGACGTCCAGGTGTTCTGCATCTTTGGCACTGTTTGGTATTTTTCTTGTGTGTTTGAATTTAGTCATTTTACTAGGTGTTTAATGATATCTCACTGTGGCTTTCGGTTTGTCTGTTTTGGTTAATTTTTCGAATTTTATAATCTAATGCACATATTCTGAGATTACAAAAGTAGTATTATGTAAATGAGGTGTTGAATAATTAGCATAAGGTTATTAATGCCTGTGGACCTTCACTCACTGTAGAGCTGCTGGTCCTTTTACAGCCTCTGTTGTAAGAGAGACCAGTTTTGCAACATTAGGATGTGCTGATCAACCAGGTCTTCGCAGGACATGCCTGGCCCAGGAGAAGGCAGAAGCCATCCCCTTTTTACGTATAACTAAGGGATTATCTATCTGCGTGGACACCTTCCTCAGAGTTCACTGGGAAGGGACAAAGTGAATTCCACAGAAGCAGCACCTGAGTGCAACACAGCAAGACTGCTTTCTTGGATACAAGTGTTTGTAAAACATTTCCCTCTACTGGCTGGCTGCTGAAAGTACTCCTAAGAAATCAGAGGAAACAACTCGCTACCTGCTCTCAAAATCTGCTTTTATTCTCACCTCTAACAACTGATTATTAAATGCTTTCTTGCATGTTTTCCTTCTTTTAAAATATCCCTTTGATCAAGTATTAAATTGATCCCCCTATTTCCCTCAATTAGTTGTGACAGGAGTATCGATGCAAAGAGGATGCTGTGATTTCATTTACAACGAACTTGAAATTTGCCCTCAGCAATAAGCAGCTGTAGCCCTGAATCATCCCATCAGGCTCCTGGCTTCCAGGTGGAAGGAACAAAGAAGGTGACCCCAGTCCCGCAGTGGCCATGCATTCTTAACCTGGGATATGAATCGTAAAAGCGCAAGGCTCATGGTGTCCAATGGGAACATAAAAATTGCAGGAAATACCACTATGTGTAAAAACAGTGACTCTACAGACTGGCCAGCAATCTCCAGTGGTCTCTTGCTAATAGGGGCTTTCCTCACTTTTATGAAGTGAACGTAGAGGAGTCCAGTTCGGGATCCACACATTCTGGCATTTTACTCCCAACAATTTAACTGGAAACCTAGGTGCCTGTGGCCTTCGGCACCCGCAGTATCACGATGTGATATTAGTTCAGCACAGCCAGTAGTTCAGCCACACAGCACGAGTGAACCTGGGGTGACCAAAACACCAACCCAACTCGAATTCCTAGAGAATCGGAAATGAGCCCACACTGTCCTCACTGACATTCTTTAAGAGCCCACTGTTATCCTAATGCTCAACTTCCCTGGGACCAGAAGACATTTAATCTACATTCCAATTTCGGTAACTTATTTTCAAATTTAGGTCATTGCGAACAAGGCTTTAAGGGAGTCAGGAAGCCCTCAGTTGAAAATGATATAGTTGGTACTCTGGTTTCCCACTGGTACCATCCATTCTCAATACTATTGATATTTTTACATTTTCTCAGGGTGGGAGGCTACTTTTTATTCACAGAAAGCTCAGAGTAAACAGTGGCGGATGGCCTTTCTCATGGAATTGAGGTGTAAGGGTTAATTTGGCAACTCGCCTTCACAGAGCTAGCTGTGCTGCCCTCAACCCTACAGCTGGTTCTGAATGAATCCCACTTTCCACACGCATGTCTGCATGCCCCGTGCTGATTAACAACGCGAACTGCGGTCATGCACCAGACCAAGACCCTGCCTCCTCCCAGCTGGGGCCCTGGGCACGTTGCTCCTGGGAGTTTCCTGTCCTCATCTCTCAAGCAGAGATGATGGTCCATTTTTACAACGTGGTCATGAGTCTCGAACAAGGACTAAACACGTCAAGGGCTTGGCATGAAGTAAGCACTCAAAATCATGTTATTTGCTCTATAGCTATCATCAATGCTTGCAAAGGCGTTATTTTACAGACAACTCAAATTGTGTACAAAGGGGAATAACCTTGTATCAAGTCAAAGTACATGGGTAAACTCTGCACGCTCCATACTCTGTTGTTGCCTCACTGCTTCCGATGCTGTAAGGATCATATCTTTTGGCTACTTGTTGACTCTCATTTGTGAGCCAGGTCTAGAAAAAAATGTAGGAATTTTCTTAAATGATAAATGTATTGTACTCGGTGCTGTTTCTTCAGCTAGCATGGAATAATTGTGGGGTGATTTTCCTTTACAAACAGATATCTTCAAATCAACCCTTCTTGATTGGCAGATCCATGAAACCGGCAGAGCAATTTGTTCTAAGATGAGAAATCTATTCACTTTATGCTCATCGGATCTCATGGTTTTTGAAATTATTCTTTTTCATTTCTATTTTTCAACGACATTTCCTTCAAAGTCCCAGTGGTGCTGAGCGGAAACGCTTCCAGTGACCCTTCCTTGCCCAGGCTACTTCTTGCCAGGCTACCTCTTAAAAATGCATACCTAATCACGTCCCCCCACCCCTACCCGCCCAGTTTAAAATCATTAACTGCCGTCCCTTTGCTCCTGGGGTAAAATCAGAGATCCTGAACTTGGCCTCCAGTGCCCTGACCTCCTTTGTCCCAGCCACCCTGCCTGACCCTCTGTCATCAAACCACACTAGACGTCCGGGTAGTTCTTTGTGTCCCTTTCCATTGAACCGCCTGCCCATTCAGTGACCCCAGAGACAGAATGTGGCTCTCTTTCCTCCTCCCCCCTTGCCTTACGCTAAACTCCGTCAACCTTCAGCTTATATGTCATTTGTCCAGAGATGTTTTTCTGGCTCTCCTCTGTGTAGTCAAATTTCCGTATTATATACACACTTCACCGCTTTGTATTTCTCCCTAGCATTTATCATAGCTGTAACAAAATAGGTAGTGTTTAGATATTCACCCAACACTGTGTACGTAAGCTTTATGACGGCAATTTCATTGATTGAAAGAGTCAACATCCGCCCAAACCAAACATTAGTTTAGTGAATGCAGACTAAACTTTCAATGAATATTTGTCAAATGCACGATTGAATGGCATATTCAGTACCACACCGTCAATGTCTAGTATATAGCAGATGCTCAGCAAACATTTGTTCAATGAATAAATGAAAATTTTGTCTGTTCAGAAGGAAAAGGGGAGCTACCGCAGTGTGGAGAGAGTTACAGGGGATTACAGTGAAAGGATCTTCTGCCTGAGAGCCAGAGATCCTATCTGCGTGACCATCAGTTCACAGGGCTTTCTGGGTGGAGACTTCTGCTTACCTGGGAGTGTACAGGTCACTGCACTTGTGTCAGGGCATACGGTCTGCCGCCATATGGCTGGCTGTGTAACTTCAGGAAGTCACGTGTCTCCATTTCCTACATAAGGAAGGACACAGGGCTCTTCCTGCCTCCCTACCCAATGTGACAGGTTTATGCGAGTCCGGTGAAAAATGTGAGAGTACTTTGTAAACTCCAAACAGCTCTAGATGTTTGCGTACTGAACTGTGAAAGCATTTAGAACATGCTAGGAGGAAAATCGTTAACAGTCAATCAGTTCAGAAGGGTGTAAAGCCCCTCCTCCCAATTCCTCCGTCCAGAGTTACCCACTCTTGCCAGTTTCTGTGTGTTCCTGTCCTTGTCAATACGGTCAATAGACTGATTTATCTGTATATACATACAGATAAACATATATATATATATATATATACTTATAAACACACACACAAATACCTATGTAAACCTAAAAGTACGAACCAGATCTCATCCCGTTCAGCAGTGTTCTGCTCCACTTACTGCATTGTGGGCTTTTCAGCGACAGTGCACGTGGAGGTTTCCCAGCCACTGCGTAGTAATCCCCCTGTGTGCCCCTGCTATGACTTGTCACTTCCATATTGGTGGATGTCTGGCTTGTTTCCATTTTCACCACTGTAAACAGGGCTTCAACAGACATCCTTGTCCAATTTGATTTCTTACCTTCTCTGCTTAAAATGACTGAATAGTTTCCTCTCTTTACACTCTGCACTTATATCTCATGCCACGTGACAGAAGCCTGGTGCTCATTTATGGTATAGCTGTAGAACCAAAGTTGTCTTTGTCATGTTACCTCTAGCTTTGGGGCAGCTTCAGAGCTACCTCTGGTGTAGCCTACCTGCTCAGGCAAAGTCAGGCTGTTTACTGCTTGTGAATTTCCACATCTATCTTTTTGCCTCTACCGCTTAAATGGTGCTGCCTTTACCACCCTGCTTAAACACGTTTCCTGAATTCTCTCTTTATGATTTTCCATATGTTTTTTCTTCCCCCAAGAAACAGCCCCAAATCCACCTCCTCTCAAAAGTCTGTGTAGGCTAATTCCATGACAGTTTTCCGATGCCTTAAATGTTCTTGGTATTTTTTAAAACAAGCATTTATTGAGTGTCCATCTCACTGCACTGGAAAGGCATGTGGACATGAGTACCTTGTAAGATTTCTTCAGCTATTCCTTGTCTATAAACTGCCACATCGAAGTTAACGACGGATAACAAGGGTGCCGGAGTCTGCCCTTCAGAGCTCTACTGGCAAATTCTATCAGCATCTAAAATTTTGCCTTTGGTACATCTAGGTGCATGGGCTTTCTGTGAGACGGCATACTATGGCCAAAGTGGGATGAAGTGAAAAAGAAAGAGGAGTTTCTTAGCATCAGATCAGTACGAAAAGATTATGTGTTCACTGCAATGTGCAGGAATTTTGCTTCATGAGTATCTGAAAAGCTTGTGGTCAGGGCAGCGAGATGTCTGATCAACAGTGACGTACACGGGTCCAGCTGTCCAGGGGAGTAACTATGGAGGCCTTTATAGGCTGGGTAAGAGTTGACTGGGCTGGAGGCGTGACTGGGCTGTAGCCACTGCTCTTTGTGAACGCTGTTTTGATCTATTCAATGTTCCTCTACAGACGCAGCCACCTAAATTCTAGAATTCAAAAATGTACTGGGGGGCTTCCCTGGTGGCGCAGTGGTTGAGAGTCCGCCTGCCAATGCAGGGGACGCGGGTTCGTGCCCCGGTCCGGGAAGATCCCACATGCCGTGGAGCGGCTGGGCCCGTGAGCCATGGCCGCTGAGCCTGCGCGTCCAGAGCCTGTGCTCTGCAGCGGGAGAGGCCACAAAAGTGAGAGGCCCGCGTACCGCAAAAAAAAAAAAAAAAAAAAAAAAAAAGAAAGGTCATGTCTGCTACAGATCTCCAAAACAAAAAACCACAATGAGATCAAAATCAGAATAGCTTATAAGTCACTATAGAAAAGTGTCTTACTTCAACATAATTCTGCTTCTGTGGAGCAAATAGACAGCATGTATAGGAGAAATGCCAAAAGAGTATTATATTAACAACAGCAAAGCATCAACCTAGCAGACAGCGGTCTCCCTAACTGCAGCAGGCTGGTAGTTACAGAGTCACGAACAGGTTCACCCTACAGACAGCAGATTACAGACACAAACCAAACAACAGTCAGGACAACAACAGCATAATAATAAAATAATGGAAGCAGCAGCTACGATTTCATTCTTAAAATAAGGAGGTAGTGCTTGTTTGAAATGTTTCATCATATTTTAATTTTCACAGCAGCCTTGTGTGGGCGATTACTATTATATAGATGAAGTGAGCCTTGGAGCACTTATGCAGTTTGCTCAAGTCACACTGTGAGCGAGCAGCAGGGACAGGAGTCCATCCACCCCTCTCTAACACGTAGATTCTAACCATTGTTTTCTACTGACCCTCCATCCAGTCTCTTTGGATGTAAGGGTGGGAAGGATCCATCATAGGGCTTTTAACTCACGTTGACACAGCTGGATAACAGCACCTGAAACAGCTGAAGGAATTCTTAACAAAGTTTTTGAATCTTACTAAAGGGTTTCAACATAATTTAAAATTTTTCTTAATGAGGAGTGTGGCTTACCAGCCTTGGGCTTAATTTCTCTCTCTCAAGCTCCCTGTATCACGGGTGGAGTCACCAAGGCTCTCACCTGGCAGCTCCCACAGGGTCTGGCACGGGGAGGGAGTAGTGGGGGGGGTTGGAAGCCCCTGTTTGTCAGGAGGCTGGACACACCTTTGATGAAGGATCATTACCTACCCAGGATATCCTTAACATTCCCTGATGGGTCACTTACATTTTATCACTTCCTATTGGTCATTAGAGCAGACAGCTTTCAAAGACAGGGCCTGGCGCAGGTGGACAATATAATCCGGGCAGGAAATAGCTGCATCACACCGTGCTCTTCTCTAAAGGTATAAGGAGGTCGTCACACTTAGCTCTTCTAAACTTATGCCCCAGCTTCACAGTGTTCAATTTGAAAACTAAGGGGTGATAAAATGGGTGGAAAATGATGCTTCATAGTTCAAGGAGATAAAAGGAAGCCGTTGTCCGGGTGATACAAAACGTGGAAATCCACAAACGCTTCATACCTGACTTTGGCGTGCATTAATAATTTCTTCTGTCCAGCAGACATACCCCTCCTAGTTATGTTTTATTTGACTGAGGTTAAAATGTATTTTCCATTCGTGGATATATCAAACCTGAACATTATAGAAGGGTGATCCAACGTACATCAAGCGCTCGGAGAGCCTCTCTCTGTTGAGTTGTGTTTTCTGAGGTCATCTGTGCTGCGTTATCACTGAGTTCTCAAGAAGGAGGTTTATAAATATTTCAGAGGCTGTCTCTGTACACAGACCAGCTTCATCATGGCAGCTCTGTGGATTCACCAGTTCATGGGACAGGACCCTGCTTACAAACAACATTCCAAGGGGTATTCTGTGGGGATTTTAGATAGAGTACCATAGAAATATCTACTTCATAAGTTTAATATGAGGATTAAATGATGACTAGACATAAAATAATATGAGCTATCAGTAGTAGCAGTAGGAAAAGCTAGAGAATGAGTCAGAAAGATGATGTATTATGCTTATAATATTTGGTACTCAAGTTGAGCCCGTCTAAAGAAATCAGCTGTAGGTATTTATTAATTCATTCAGTCATGAATTATGGAGAACCACCTATGTCCCAGGCAGTGTTGTAACTGCTGGAATGAAGCAGTGACTAAGACAGACCCAATCTCTGCCTTATGGAGCCGATATTCCAAGGGACACAAAAAGTGGCTTTTCTTACTCTCTTTAAAACATACTTTTGGTGGTTTACTATCTTATTTTTTTTTCTATGAAAAATCCATATAGAAATAAAGAATTTTATTTTGATGTGAACAAGAATTACTATTTTTTAGTTTTCTCTACCTATTTCATCTCTCCTGGAAGTCTCTAAAGTTTAAGGGCAAGACTGGAGATTGGTTGATTTTTTATTCTCATTCCATGCCTAGTAGTGTCTTTTTGTAAATAACATGAAATAAAAATACTTTTTCTGAATAGCCAACCAATTTCAGAAACAAATTACGGAAATCTCTCTCATTATTTTGTACTTGCGTTTCCTATACACGCAAACATAATGAATTTGTCCAGGCACCACAGGCTTGGTTTAATCGTTTTCACCTTTTAGACACTGAAATCTCTCCACAGAGAATCAGAACTAGCTCTGAGTTTTAATCTACTTATGCTGGGTGTCACAGAAGGGGAAAGGATGGGCATGTGGCATTACTCCCTGCAGGGCAAAGCCTGCCTCACATATACACGAGAGCAGATTCATCTTGCTTGGCCACGTGATCCAGGGACTGGGGAACAGTTCTCAGGGCCAGGCTAGGGAGATACAAGGTGATAAAGATAAGCGCTATATTAATGATACATAAACGATGTGCTATGAAATTCCCCAGGAAGAGAGCTCATTTGGGGTTACAGTGAAAACAGAAGAAAGGAAATGAATTTAGGCTTGAAGCATAAGATTCCGGTAGAAGAGAAGGAGGAGGACATTATTAGTAGGTAAGTGGAAACCTCCCACTTGGAAGAATACGAAGAGCCTTGGGAATTTTTACTGTATGCTCTAGGCAATGGTAAGTGAGCAAAGGTTTCTGCCTGGGAGATTGACATGTAGCTAGTGAAAATGGTCTTCCCTGCTAAACTTGATGCTATTGCCTGAATTTAGAATTGAGAAATGATTAGAATTTAATGGAATATGATAGAACTTAATTGGAATTTAATAGGTCATATAGTCTATTAGGTGGATTGCCATCAGCATTAAAAAAAAAGAAAAATAGAATAGAATACAAAGTATTAAAATATATTGCCTGTAGTGAGGCTAAGTATATTTTTATGAAACTTTCACTTTTGCACATGTGGGTAAGTGGGTGGGTAGGGAATCTGGAAGTGGATTTCAGCCAAAAAAGCTCAAAACCGGGCTTCCCTGGTGGCGCAGTGGTTGAGAGTCCGCCTGCCGATGCAGGGGACACGGGTTTGCGCCCCGGTCCGGGAAGATCCCACATGCCGCGGAGTGGCTGGGCCCGTGAGCCATGGCCGCTGAGCCTGCGCCTCCGGAGCCTGTGCTCCACAACGGGAGAGGCCACAACAGTGAGAGGTCCGCGTACCGCAAAAAAAAAAAAAAAAAGAAAGTTCAAAATCACCGAGGTAGAGTCGCTCATGAGATTCTTTACTAGAGAGCTCTTGTTTCTTTCTTCCATACCAGAAATAGTTGTATTCCAACTAGCAACTATAGTATTCTATTTTTATCATATACATATCAGATTATCCTACAAGGAAGAAGATTGTGCGTTGACACAGACAATAACGGAGAAAGCAATGATACTGATTTTATTCAGTCTATTGCGATAGGGAGAGCGCCCCAGATCTGAGATCATGGAGCCTCAGCAGCTGGTTTCTCCTTAGCTTCACAGGGAGGAGTGGAGACGCCCCAGGTGGGATGCTTTACCCTATGCATTGTTCTCTCATCAAGGGACGTCTCCATCAGTTAGCTGTGCAGGAAAAGTTTATCTCTGTGTCTAGTTAATTTCAGGGAGGACAAACAGTTCTAATCTCAGCTAAGCCATCCGTGAGACAAAGAACAAGGAGCTGTCTGTCTTTGCCAGCATGTGCAGGTAAAAGGGGAAAGGTCTGTGTTTGTCCCTGCCATAGGTAAACAACGGGGTCCTCAAGAGTCTCTGGGGGTCACGAGAAAGAATGGCCAGTGAGTCTTTCTGACATAGTATGGGAAAGGTTGGTCTTTGCGGTCAGCCATTTCCTGGAACACAAGAGTGAGGATTTTGGAAAACAAAAGCTTGGGGAATTTCCTACCTAAGAGCTCAGGTAAACTTCAACATTGTCAGTTTTCTCCTCTGGATTGGCTTTAAAGAAAGCACAGGACCAAATTCCCACCCACTTCCTACAAATGGGTAGAGCGTGAATCCAGCTAATTTCTTGGATGATAATTGATGGTGGTTAACGCTGCTGAGTGCATAATGCTGTAACAGGAAACTTCTTTTTAATCTGAGAGTAATTAATACTGAAAGTGATCATTTAAAGTGGATCTCCTTTCAGGGCAAAATTTAATAGAAGACAGAAAAAGTAATTTGAATGGACATTTACCTTGAAAATCACATTTAAAATAATAAAAATAAATTTGCTGAATCACTTATTTAATAAAAGGCAATTTATAATTGCAGCTATAAGCTAATTTTAGCACAAAGAATGGATGAGTCATTGATTTGAAGCCATAGCTTCATACAACACACTTTACTTGTGATTTTCATAGCACAATTTTATGGAAGATACCATCTGCAAAAAATATTCAAGACTTCTTCAATTTTCTGAGATGTCTCAGTCTTTTAATGTTCACTTTATTCCTTTTTGAAGTTTCTGTATATCCTCTTCTACATTTGGTAGGCAGTCTAACTCTATTAAATGTTCATTTGTTAATGGAGTCCTTACCGTTCCCTGACATCAGGTTTTTATCTTTTCCATGTGATGTCATCTTGTAGTTGATTGGTATTGAATATGTTGTATTGCTGGATATTTAAAAGAAATATGTTGACTCAGTGTGTGGACTGACTGAGTAAACATTTTCTGGGTTCTGCAGTCAATATTTTCCTTTAGTTTAGGATGAACCTCGTTGTTCTATTAAATTCCTAGTGTTGAAGACTTCACAACAAATCTCCAACAGCAGCCACCCCTCTGCATTTTCGTGCTTTAGTTCGTGTAATTCTCACTTCAACTCTGTGAGGCAGGTGTCATTATTATACCTAGTCCATGAAAAATGAAGGCTTTGAGAATTTGTGTAATTTTCCCTAAATCCCACAGTCACCAATGGCAGAGTCAGGACATGAACGCAGGAATCTTAATAACACAGTTTGTACTCTTTGCTGAAACAAGATGTTAGCCTCCTCCTCACCAAGACTACCCACTTTCCATTTTTCCTACTTTTATTTTTCCCTTTGCCTGGATTTCTTTATCTACTTATTGGAAATTTAGTTTTATCTTGTTATATATTTTTAGCCAATTTAAATTCTTTGTAGGAAAAAGGAGAGGTGTATGCATTTTTAAAAGAGCAAATAACTTTTTCAAGGGAATCTGGAGACAAAGTGCACAAGTTTCTGGATTCTGTGAACTAGAGCCTCACTTGGGATCTTCACTCGCTAGCTGAGTGGCCTGAGGTCAAGGTTAGAGCTCCAATGTCCTCACTTGTAAACAGTGAAGTTATTATTACCTCTCTCATAAGGTTATTTTAAGATTAAACACAATAATACATCTAAAGTGCTTGACATCTTGTCTTTTACATGGGAGACACCTAATAAACATTTCTATCATCATTGTTTTTATGCTGACAGGGAGACAGGTCTTCCAGGAAACAGTGTCCTGGGCTGGGAAAAAGCAGCCCTACTTCATTATGTAACATTTATTTTTCTCAATTTTGAAGTCACGAAGATGAGACAACCATTATTTTTTTCAGGTTGAGTGGATTCTTAAAACTTCTTTGGAGAGGCACCATCTAAGTTAATTCTGTAATGATCAAGTTACAAATATTTTATTAATTTGAAGATAGACAAGACGGCACTGATGTAAGCACCTATGACTCTCAAAGGAGAGAAAGACGATCCTGGGATCACTAATTCTGGGTGCTCATGTAATTCTAGAACCTGTTGGTGTGATTAGAAAGTCCACAGGGGGGCTTCCCTGGTGGCGCAGTGGTTAAGAATCCACCTGCCAATGCAGGGGACATGGGTTTGAGCCCTCGTTTGGGAAGATCCCACATGCCATGGAGCAACTAAGTCCATGTGCCACAACTACTGAAGCCTATACGCCTAGAGCCTGTGCTCTGCAACAAGAGAAGCCACCGCAATGAGAAGCCCGCGCACTGCAATGAAGAGCAGCTCCTGCTCGCCGCAACTAGAGAAAGCCCGCGTGCAGCAACAAAGACCCAACACAGCCACATAAATAAATAAATAAAAGAAAGTCCACATGGGATCATGCTTTTGGTCACGGTGGTGGTAGGTGAAGCTTCCTTGCCGTCAAGATTTCTGTTGGGCTACATGTTTTACTACAGTGACTGATTTCTGTTCTAATTTGCACTCATATTTGCAAACAAGCACTATATGCTATGTTTCAACTTTAAATTTGAAAATAGATCATATGGTCCAGAACAAAAGCAATGTTCTTAAGTACCTCTGAAAGGTCAAAGGTAGATGATCTATGTAAATTCAGTTAGGGATCAAAATGGCCGGACTTCTTCCAGTGAGAAGAACTGAACTGACAGTCTTTGAAAATCTTTCTCTGGAGACTTCTTACAGTAACAGGGAAAAATGTGGGTTCTTGGTCAGTTTCTCAATAAATACAATTTTCTGAAATATCTCAGGGCTTTGTCATACCTTATACCCTCTTTTAACAAAGAAAGTTGTCTTAACTGTTCCCTTATAAAAAGGCACAGAGTAAGAGAATTGAGAATGTTAATTACAAATGAGATAGTGGATTTACAAACTATTAAGAGCTGCAGAAATCTTGCAATACTAAAATATTCTGATTTTTCAAGAGTGACTCTCATAACCAATAAGGACCTACTGTATAGCACAGGGAACTGTACTCAATATTTTGTAATAACCTATAATGGAAGAGAATCTGAAGAAGAATATATATATATGAATCACTGTGCTGTACACCTAAAACTAACACAACATTGTAAATCTATACTTCAGTTTAAAATGATTAATTAATTAATTAATCTAATTAAATACCATTTTTTCCCTAAAAAACTAAGAATAACTCTCAATGACTTTCAACTCTTCTAAACATATAAAACATTTTCTTAAACCTTAATCCACCCACTCCTGACACGTTAGGACCTGAGGCAAGACTGCGCTGGAGGCTGAGGCCCTGCCCTCCAGCTCTGGGTCTGCCCTGTGCCCTGTAGGGCCTTGCTTACGGGACGGAACATGGACGCCCAACCATGTAGCCAAGCTCCCGCCTCCCCTGCTGCACACAGATGAGCTTGGCCCCCTGGGGCCTGCAACTGTCACATCTGTGGCTGGGCTAGTCTTCTAGACCATGGTCGTCACCTGGAAGCTTGTTAGAAATGCAGAATCTCAGGTCCCACCCAGACGTACTGAACAGTAGTCTACTTTTTCATAAAATCTCTAGGTGTCTTACGTGCAAGTTAGAGCTCGAGAGCCTTGGCTCTCACGTGGAAGGCTGAGGTCAGAGGCACCCATCTCTTAAGTTTAAGAGCCTCCCTGTTAAAATGCTTTGTTCATCTTTTGACCTCTGAAGGACTTGAGAAGATTCTCGCCAATGATAAGTTCTGTTCAATTCCTTGTTGGACTTAAGGTACATTCCAAACTATAGTTGATTTTTCATCTTATACATTTAATTTTTTTCGGTCAGGTAATTTTCCTTAAGCTGTTTTCTTAGTTGGAATACACTCCACCCACCCTACTCTGTCAATATCACCTGCATCAGGGTGGCCACCACTTCCGTGAAGCCCACCGCAATACCCCTGAGGAAGAGCTTCCGTTCTGACCCCATCCTCCTTAGTTAAAAACTCTGGTAGCCCATTCACTGGGTCTGCTCTGGTTATACAACTGAATCCTCCACGAGACTATCAGCTAGCTCCCTGACATAGGAGCTGAGTCCCATTCAGATTTAGATTCTCCATTACCCATAGCTGAGTCTATTAGATTTTAAATAAACACGTGAAATTAAATCTGCCTCTCTTAAGTTTATTTTTGTGGCTTCTGCAATTCTCTGCTTGTGCCAGAAAGGATATTAAAATAGTCCTGCAATTTTAATGAAGGTAGATTTTACTCCTGGGTCTTATCACATTTAGGAAAGTGTATACATTTTGTACTTTCATGCAAAATTGTGCTTGGCACCGACCTGGTGGTCACGAAGGGAAGCAAGGCTGTTCTTCGATGAGAATTCTTGGGCAGCTGGTTCTAGTTCTGTTAGTTAACAGTATTCAAATGGAGGAATTGCTTTAGCTTGGAAAGTAAACCTCAGATACAGGAGGAGTAGAGCTGAAGAAAAAGGAACTTGTGAAAAACGGAATACAGAAGTGTAAAGGAAACGTAAATTTCTATGACTGGCCCCGTCTTCTGGCTCTCCGTGTCCATGGGTTATAACTGGGGAGTCACGGGGGTGCAGAGAGGGGGCAGGAAATTGGAACTGGGAGTCTGTGCTCTAGTTTTGGCTCTTCTGCTAATTAATTGAGCACCTGAGAAACTCACTAAACATTTGTGGGTCTCTGTTGTCACATCTGAAATATGAATAGTTGGTCAATGCTTCTTAACCAGAGAAGAAAGCTAGAAAAATGGGGGGTAGGGGGTCTTGTTTAAAGACACGTGGCCAGGTGGGACACCCAGAAATGCGTATTTGCTGGGTTTGTGATGGGCCCCAAGCATGAGGTGCCTTTCTGATATTCATTTCTGGTTAAGCATCAGTAAATTAGATGCTCTCTTAACATTCCTTCTAGCTCAAATATTCCCCGATTTAATGACTACCAGCCCCGTAGTGAATGCATGGTTAGGAGTCTACGTGTCTGGCAGACACTGCTGGTTGTACCCCTCTTCCTTTAGGAACAAAACCCCAAGTTTTTGCTCCGCACATGCCTTCCAGAATAGCTATTACATTTCCCATCTTTCCTTTGGGTATGTCCATGGACTAAGTTCTGGCCAAAGGGAAGTGGTAAGTGCAGATTCTGGGAGCGCTCTTAAAAGACAGAGGTGTGCCTCTTGCTTCTTCTTGCTGACTGGCCTGCATAGATGATAGTGGAAGATGGGCCAGCTGGACATGGGAGCCGCCATAGGAGATGGGAGGGAACAAGGACAGTGTGGCCTGGGTCCAGGACACCAGGGAGTCGTGTCAGGCGGGAACTTACTACCCCCAGGCTTCCTTTATGTGTGAGAGAAAGACATTATTATCTAGTTAAAGTAACTGCAGTTTTGGTCTTACTCTTTCTTTCAGCCAAACCCATTTTAAACTAAAACAATATGGAGCATGAAAAAGACCTTGTGGACTCCAGTTATGCTTCCCAATCTTCATGTCAGCACGAATTGGAATGTCTATTTACTGTGGCTTCTTGTTTTCTACTTCTGTAAGTGCAGTATGTTTATAAGACAGAGAATAATATTGTCTTTTACAGAGAGCACTTCTTTCACAGCCAAAAATTGATGGAGAGGTATCACAATTTTAGGAAACACAGTTTTCTTTTTATGATTTTATCTTATTCTCTACAAATATATATTATTTCCTTGGCATATGCCATATATATATATAAAATTTTTGCCCTCAAAAATGGTCAGTCACCATTAATTTTGTGTGAAATTTGGTAGGACCTGAACTACAGTGAAATACCAAGAACTGCCATTTGAATTACATATTATTGCTAATAATTGTCATTATTGGCAATGAGCAAACATTGCCAATTGTGGTGTTGAGTTTTTTAAACGCTTCTACATTTTGTTTGAAAGTTTGGGCTTTGTCAAGAGCTCATTAGGAAAAACCCTTTAATTCTTTTCCTTCCCATTTGTAGTTGAACAAAAACGCACACCCACACACACCATATATGTATACGATAATGGAATTTGTTTCTTGAGGACTTGCATTTAGCCCGTGAAAATTACCTTTAACGACTTTGAAAGATATTGTGCTTTTTGCACATTTTAGGTTTCTGATGGGGGACAGGGATGAGGGGCAGGGATGGGAGGATGGTGTGCAAAATTCTGGGATTAAAAGTCATGTGAATAATCGTTTCCATTTCCAAACCTTTCTTAATAAATAATGGTAAAATGCCACAGTAGATATTTCAGGCTATTTAATAAAACTCTCTTTCTCTCTCTCTCTCTCTCTCCTCTCTCATACACACACACATCACACCCCACAACAAACTCATTCTCACATACAGAATAGAAACTAAACCAAACCAAACCATAGAGAAAGATGATTGGGTGGGGAAAGGAAACGGGGACTATTATGAAGAGCTCTCTCTGTTTACCTTCATTCCTCTCATCCGGGTTCGTGTAGATGGAAGCCAGAGTAAAGAAGGAAAAGATAACAAAAGCCAATAAAATGAATGCCATTTCCAGGTTGGTAAACGGAAGCTCCATGAAAGACCACAAACTTCTTCGCCTGCAATGGAAAGCAAACACTGGCTTAGTATACTCTGGTCCAGGAGAACTTGTTGAGTAATTACTTATTGTAGAATGAGATTTACTAAGACTTTTTAAAGATACTTCTGTGCACCTGGAACAATACACTTGGCACTAGCAGAAATGGAGGGTGCTCTCGTTTTTTGAAATTTGACATCAGTATTGGTGTAATTGAACTTAGACTTTGCTGTGTAGACTGGAGGAGAACATGGGAGTCTGAATGGCAGAGTCAATTTATGTTTTATGAGTTTTTTGGACAAAACCCTGGGAGTAAAGATAGAGTATATTTTATATCATGAAGGAAAAAATAACGTTGGTTTCTATCTCACTGACCACACCCAGGTTCAGAGTAGTGTTCTTGTGCCTGAAATTACCCAGCGTTTGCCAACCAGGTGATAAATCTACAATTGAAGCAATTTTTAGTGAAGAAACCATAGTCTTCAGAGTAGCTGGATCAAACTCAACCCAAATAAAGATAAATGTGTTAACAATTAGGAAAGAAAGAAGGCTTCAGGGAGAAATCTGGACCTTAAGCTTGGCACTAAAGGAACCCCAGTTTTCAGTAGAGGAGAGAGGCAAAGTCAACCCAGAGAGAAAGGAGTAATTCATTCAACACGTGCCTTTTGAGCTTGGCATTATGTTAATCTGTGTGGTGAATGTGGTGTGTTCCAAGGAAAAAGAACAAGATAAACTCAAAGGGCCAATACTGCCAGAACAAAGACTTACAGGACTCCTATCACTTTGTCACAATGTGACCATTGCAATGTCCCAGAGCCCTCCCAAGCAGCGTGCCCTGTCCCTTTCCTATCCCACATAAGGAAGGGTATCGGCCCCATTTTTCTCCCGCTCAGCACACTGAAAGTATACCTACTTTGCCCAGTCAGCAGATGACTTGCAGGTTCCCTATAAAAACAGACAAGCAACCCATGCTCATTGTCAACTTTCCCTGGCTACCAGGAAGTCAGCCGCTCTTCTTGTAGGGACCCTTCTCTTTAATAAAGCTCTATCTTCCTTACTTTCTGCCTCGTGTGTGGAAATGCTTTTCCAACCCATGCTTGGCCCACGATGGTGAAGTGAGGTGATGTGAGGAGAGAGCTGCAGGAGTAGGACACAGTGAGATGTAATTAGCATTAAAAGGGGCCACGCACTATTTTAGGAGCATCACTGCTTTTAACTCCTTGACTCTTCATACTAACTCTATAAGGTAGATCCTATTATTGTCTCCATTTCATAAGTGAGGGCACTGAAGTACCAAGACAAGTAAAGCAACTTATCTTAGACCATAAAAGTAGGCAGAGGTAGACTATCAAGTCTGGCAGCCTTGTTCCAGAATCTTCACCCTTAATCAATGTACTATACTGACACTCAACCCACCAACTAAAGAAGCAAGCTAACGAAACCCACCCTTATTCCTTTCTCTCTGTGTTGACTTTGCCTCTCTTCTCTACTGAAAACTGGAGTTCCTTTAGTGCCAAGCTTAAGGTCCAGATTTCTCCCTGAAGCCTTCTTTCTTTCCTAAACTAGCATCACTACTTTCTTTTATATTTCTTAAGCATACAATTGTGCGTTACAGCAGCTCAGAGAACAAAAAATAATTTTTATTGCCAGTATCTTAGTGAGGACTGTTCCTGAAAAAGTAGAAGCAAAATAACAGAGAAGAAAAAGAAATGATGCCATCTAGCGGTCACCAAGTGCTATAGGTCGGAACAAGAAATAAGGAAATACCCAAGGTCGCTAACGTTTCATTACAGTACATGGTAACCGACACGCACCTATGCAAACAGTCTCCCATAGCCTTCAGCTGTCCCACACCCAGAATATCCACTGACTTTAAGGTAGCTGTTTCTAGAAGGAGGCATCCATTAGCATTTTCTACACATGTAGATCAGGTACTGTGAGTTATTTCTAGCTCCGCCTACTGGATGCTGTTATCCTAGGCATAACGAACACAAGGTTTTTGTTGGATTTTAAGTAGAATTTGAAAGCTGAGGGCAAGGATGTGGTAGGTAATACGTATTGTTAGATATCTGTGAAACCAAGTCCCCCTAAAACCGAGTTCCCTTACCAAGTGTATGCTCAATCTCCCTGTCCAAAACTTTATGCCCTTTCTTGTGCCCCCTGACCTCAATCATGTGCTAACTGACCGCGTCAACCAGAGTCAGGTGACTAAAGTTGATGTCGTCAATAACATAGTTAATGTAATAAAACTGCTGTTGTAGGTATCATCGTTAACTTACAAACTCAGGCTGTTTCTCCAGGGCAAGATGAGCTCACAGACCCTGAGCCGTGGACCACTTGGCCAGAGAATTTAACCAGAGACATTCTGACTCCTGAGCTAGATTAAGAAATGTCACAAGATGATGATTAATCCTAGCTTCTTCATTCTTCCCCTTCAACTCCAAGACCAAGTGGGAGTGGATCTGAGGCTTGTCTCCCACACCCTTGCTTGGTGTCCTGCAATGAACTTTTACCTTGCTGCAGATTCCCACTGCCAGTGTTTGGCCTTCTGTGCTGTGGGCATGCAGGCTCGGTAACATCTATGGCTCTTGAACGTGGAACCTAACTATGTCCTTCGCGACTGCTGGGGCAGAGAGCCCGTAACCAGGATCCCTCCACCACCATGCCCTCAATTCCAGGAAAGGTGTCTTCATGGCCATCTCCTGGGTCTCAAAGTCAAACGTTTACAGTCTGAAGGCAAAGCTGATGCCTTCAGAAGATGAAGCTCTTTGCCCTCTCCCCACTCTTGAGTATTCTTTGTCGGAGCATCTGAAACATAGACGGTTGTGCAACCTGCATTTCTTCCTGGGTCATGTACCTACAGTCTGATCTCTGGATGCTTTCGTCCATCTCAGGTTGCTCCGTGTATAAAGGAATCACGTGTCCCCTGTCGTAGGATTAACTGCAATTATAATTTAGTAGCGGACTGTAGATAAATCCTATCCATTTTTACATAATAAAAGTAAACCTTACTCCTTTTATCATATGTATTTAGATCATATCATATTGCATCTAAGCTTAAGTTGCAGTCGCTTACTAGTAACTACAGCACGGCACCTTGATTTTCATTATTACTTAGATGATCCCCAGAAACCAGCTAACTTCAGACATTATCTTCTCGATGTGGGGAGGGAAATGGGTCAGTAAATGAATGTCGCCCCACCATCCTCCACTCCTGCTGTCCTTCAACATCTAGAATAATCTTTATGAGTGTAAATCTCATCACGCCACTCTTCTGCTTAACTCGCAAGTGGCTTCCCTTGGAATAAAATCCTAATCCCCAGGCCTTCCCTGCGAGGCCCTGCATCACCTGCCCCGCATCCCCTCTGATGGTCACACCTGTGACACGTCCTGTGCTCCCTCGAGCTGATCTTGTCTGTATCCCTGGTCGCAGCGAGCTCACGCCGGCTGAGCCCCGCACAGCTCCTCCTGTCCGGGCCTGGCCATCTTCCCTACATTTTCCCTGTGTCTAGCTCCTGTCCCAGCACCACCTCTGCACAGAGGCCTTTCCTGACCTTCAGGCTAAACCAGGCTCTGAGCACTGTTCATTGTCCTGTTTTCTTTTCACCACAGTTCTTCTCCTTTGCATATTTTGTTCGTCTCTCCCCTTGAAAACAGGCCCCTCTGTTGTTTGCAGTTATGTTCTCCCAGTCTGTGGCTCGCCCATTCATTTTCTTAAATATGTAGTTTGACAAGCACTAGTTTTAAATTTGATGAAGTCTAATTATCTATGTTTTGTATGGTTATTAATTTCCGTGTGCTATCTAAAAGTCTTTTTTTTATTCCCAAGTTGCAAAGATACTCTTCTATCTTTTTTGCGCTAGAAGCCTTATCATTTAATTTTTTTAGATTTATTTTTATTGAGGTAACATCAGTTTATAACATCATATGTTTCATGTGTACAACATTATATTTCTACTTCTATAGAAAATATTTACAAATCATGTATTTGATAAGGGGTTAAGATTCAGAATACAAAAAGAACTGCATATTATATATCTGACACAGGACTTGCAGCTGCAATACATACTTACAAGAACTCCTCCAACTCAATAATAAAAAGAAAAGCCACACAATTTTTTAAAAAATGAGCCAAGTATTTAAATAGGCATTCAAAAAAAAAAACCAAAAAATACAAAAAAAAACAAACCAAAAAAAATCAAAAAATAAGAAAAATAAATAGGCATTCAACAAAGGAAGATATATGAATGACCAATAAACCCCTGGGGAAATGCATAGCAACATTAGTCATTAGGTAAATGCAAATAAAACCACAGTAAGACAGCATTGCCCAAACACCAGAACAAAAAAAATTAAAAGGGCTGACCACCTCAAAATTAGCAGGGATGTCGAATAACTGAAGTGAGGGAGATGAAATGAGGTAATCATTTTGGAGAGGCTCTGATGGTGTCTTATAAAACTAAAATTATTAGTACATTATGACCCAGCAATTCTACTCCTAAGTGTTTACACAAGAGGCTGAAAACATAAGTCCAGTGAAAGATACATGCAAATGTCTATAGCAGGTTCTTCATAATAGCCCCAAACTGGATAAAACTCGGGTGTCCATCAACAAAATAATAGATAAACAAACCATGGGACATTCGTACAATGGAATACTATTGTAATACTACTCATAGGAAAAAGAAAAGGATTGACTTACTGATACACTCAAAAGCATGAATGAATGTAAAAAGAATCATGCATGTATACTGTATGAAGGAGGAGAGTAGTGTTTGCCTCTAGGGTGGGGAAAGGGACTGACTGAGCAGGGGTATGAAGAGCCTTGCTAGATCTGGAGTGATGGTGACGCTCTGTACCCTGACAGGGGCTTGGATTACACAGATGTGTATATCAAATGGTATACTAAAGATATGCGCATTTCCCTGCACGTGAATTTTACCTCAAGGAATAAACAAGTATTGAGCTGTAGTTAGTGATATGTATCCCGAAGTATTTAGGGGTACACTTTAAATTGAGATCTGCAACTTTAAAATGCATCATAAAAGTAAATAAGACAAATTGATAGATGGATAAATGGATGTTGGATAGTATGTGAAGAAGCCAATATAGGAAAATGTTTTTATTTTATTTTTATTATTTTTAAATTTTTTTTCTATTTTCCCACACCGCCCGACTGTGGTATCTTAGTTCCCCGACCAGGGGTCGAACCCATGCCCCCTGCATTGGAAGCACTGAGTCTTAATCACTGGACCTCTGGGGAAGTCTCAGGAAAATGTTAATGATAGAATCTGCATGGTAGGTATTTGGGTGTTCATGGTATAATTATTTCATTTTTCCCGTATGTTTGAAAATTTTCATAACAGTCTTTGCTGCTAAATCTTAGTTAAATGGCTCTAGGTTGGGCCTGTAGACATGAAAATCAGCATTTTGCCTGTGTTTGTATAGGTTGATTATAAATATTGCAGCTCAGGGAAATTTTGTTTTTAATTGTTGATAATGTAATTGCTGCTGTCTCAACAGACAGTTGTTCTGTGAGCCTGGGTGGCTTTTCTGTACCTTATTACACGGCACAACAGGCAATGACATCAGTTTGATCCAACCTGAATTTTGAGGCATATCCCAGAACATTTTATCTCAGGTTGCTGGTTGAATATCTAGAACAAAATTATGTTGGTCACAGAAAGAAATGTTATTATTTATCTTCTTTATTCTAAATTAAAAACAAATAAATCATTATTTAACTCTGTTCCTCAGAAATATTTCTCTTGAAATTATTTCTTGCTTTTACCAAAATGTAGCACTATATTTCAACACAAGGAAAGTATGGGAACAGAGCGAGGTCTTGTGAATCCATTCAACTTGTTTAATTCCACCTTGGAATTAAATGAAAATACATATCTTCTAATTTGGAAAAAAAGAAAAACTAGCACAAAGAAACCAATCATAGCAAAGGAGAAGAACAATATTCAGAGAGGCTGTTCTACAAAGTGGCGATTTCTCCTCCACCTTTTAAGCCATATTTCTTTTACTTTAAAAAAAATCCCCAGGCAAGAACAATACGTGGAATTTCAAAGTCACGGCGATGAAATATACTACTGGTTAACATAGACTAATAAAAAAGAGTTTCATTTTGAGAATAAAAAGTATGTGGAGTTTATAAAAACTTACCAGAAGTATTCCTGTCCCTGAGAAAGGCTAGGAAGAAACCCATGAGTCTGGTTCAGACAGAGGCTTCAGTGTCTTGGGGTCAGGACGGGCCGGGCCACGTCTGTTAATAAACATTTCACTGAACTCGACTAGTCCATGAAAACACAGACGTGTCCTTGTGCCTCTTCATTAACCAAAGTTTAGTAATCTCCTAGTTGGAGTTTTAATTAGTATTTGTCCAAGGAGAATCTGTACCCCTAAAGGGAAAACAAAAGCCCTTCTGAAGAATCAAGAAGGAAACAGGAAACAGTACGAATGCAATTCAGTTATTTACTTTTTCTATCACACCCTTCTGCAAATATCATTATACATCCAGCTCTCAGCAAGCAGAGACGGCCCTCAGCTGACGCTCGCTGGGGGTTCAGCAGGTGGTTTATAGGAGTGAGTGCCGGAGCACAGGTCAATTTCTATAGGCTTCTTTAAGGATAACGTAGGCTGAACAATTAACTCGACAACCACTTGGGACTTTACAGCTAGTTGTCAGCTTGTCTTGTTTTTTATTGTTGCATTTGAAGCAACCCTTTTGCTGTTTAATTCACCAGGAGGTCTCATTCCTTTACTTTCTCTTATTCATTTTTTTTTACCTTAAAAGCATTAATGAATAAATTAATTAAGGAGTGAGAGCAACACTTATAGAATGACTTTAGCAATTTTAAATGTTCCCACACTGAGACCTTTGAATGGAGGGAGTTATTATAAGGGGCTGCTAAATTCTTATGTCCAGTGTATAAAAGTTTGTGATCTCTCCCAAAACGCCAGAAAGACTATATTAAGGTCAAAAAAGCAGGGGAAACTTGAAGCCCTCTCACAGAACACATTCCATCGGGTTCTAAGTCAGCCTCTTCACTCCTCAGTAATACCTCCATGACCAGAATACCCGGCAAGTTAGGAGTGGAAGGATTCTTCCTCAATCTGATAAAAGGCATTGTAAAAATCTAGAGCAATCATTATACTTAAAGGTGAAATACTGAATGCTTTTCCCCTAAGGCAATCCAGCCACTTTGGACGTTATACTGGAAGTTCTAGCCAGTGCAGGATGTGCCCTTCATAATATTTGCACATAGAAATTTCCTTCTTTTGCTCGAGCTTTCCAGCATCGAGAGACACGCTACTTCTGGAGGTATTCCGTCCCATGTTTGTAGAGTTCTGACTGTTAGAAAAGATGAAATTATATTACAGCAAATTTGGCTTCCCTGAAATTTCTTCCAACAGAGTTTATTTTTATCCTTTCAGGCACACTGAACATTTCTACTTCTTCCACCTGGAGCAGTTGGGACATCTGAGGACAGCTACCATTCCATCTGAGACTTCAGTTTGCTAGTTCTTTTCCCTGCATTTGCTCTCCTTCCTGAATTCAAATCCCCTCAGAATCCTGGTTGTGTTCATTTAAATCATTTCTAGTTTGTCAAGGGTCCATCTAGGAAGTGTGGTGCCCAGGGGTTTTGCATCTACAGGGCTTCAGCGCTGTACACAGCAGAACAGGAATATTGCCTCTGCATTCTAGGTAATGATCTTTCCATAAACAGAAACATCATCCTTACTACGAGCTAACATTCCCAAGTCTCTTTTACACCTGCTGCAGATAAACCAGACCTTCCGTATGCTGCACTAGTGAAGACAATTTCTTTGAAAATAGGTGTAAGTCTTTACATCTCTTTCTCTTAATTTCCATTTTATTAGTTCTCACACAACGTCAGGGCCATCTATTTCTGTCGTAAAATGTATACTACAGCTTTGTGTCTTTCACAAAATTGATAATCATATTGTTTTCTCTGTCTAGTTGCTGGTAACACTCTTGAAAAGCATGGGCTGAAGATAGCACTTGAAATCTGCAAAATGATTTAAATTTATTCATCAATTTTTGCGGTACGCGGGCCTCTCACTGTTGTGGCCTCTCCCGTTGCGGAGCACAGGCTCCAGACGCGCAGGTTCAGCAGCCATGGCTCACGGGCCCAGCTGCTCTGCGGCACGTGGGATCTTCCCGGACCGGGGCACGAACCCGTATCCTCTGCATCGGCAGGCGGACTCTCAACCACTGCGCCACCAGGGAAGCCCAACATTCTCTGGTTATGTTGTTCAACTAACTATTAATCCTCATACCCACATTGCCATCCACTTAAGCTTCTCTATTTAATCAGATCATTATGAGGACGCTGTCAAGGACTTGCTGACAGCCATTATGTTCTTTTTTTTTAATCATTATTTGTTTTATTTATTTATTTATTTTTATTAAAAAAATTTTTTTGGCCACACTGCGCAGCATGCGGGAATCTTAGTTCCCCGACCAGGGACTGAAATCATACCCGCTACGGTGGAAGCGCAGAGTCTTAACCACTGGACTGCCAAGGAAGTCCCTATGGTCTTCTGCTGATTACTCTAAAGTAACTCTGGGAAATCAGTTTGGTCCAAGACCATTGTCCTTGATGATACCCTGTGGTCTCAACGACCAGAGTTTTCTCTTCGGGGGTTTGCCAATTGCTCCCTTTAATAGTGAACCCTCTCTGGAGATGAGATACATCCGGCTGCTGATTAGGGACCTGGAAACCTTGGACCTCTTAAACCATGGTGAGGATATAGGAAGGCGAGCAAACTATGACTTTTTTTTCAGAGTAGAGAATTTCCGGTAGTTTGGTTTTTCTCAGAGTGTTTAAGTTGTCTTCTGGACTTGGACCCTAAAGAGATTATTTGGTTCTGTGAACCTCTGAGTTTCATTTCAAGGAAAATCCTACTTTAACATGTGGTGCAGATAAGATATATAAATATTAGGGATGTGTTTATAACATCATTACTCTGAAAGTTACACAGAGCAAGGGCAAATTTTCCTTAGGTAGGACTTTGTTTTTAATTAGCATTTTATATTAAGCTTTAAAATTCTAAAGGTTCAAAAGGGAACATACACAAAGGTCTTCCTCTCATCCCTATTTTTTAGCCGTTTGCTTATCTTCACTAAAGACAACCAACTTCACTGGGGGGGCTGTGATTTCAGAGATATTTTATGCATATACAATCAAATATGCAAAAATACTCTGCTTTACTTTTAATACAAATGATAGACTACTACATATATTTTTCTGTACTTCGATTTTTTGCATTTCATATATCTTGGAGATTATTCTAAGATATAATTTTTTTAGATAAAGTTGTGAGGGTTTGTTCTTTTTTATTTTTTAAATTATTTTAAATTCTTGATAATTGAGAAATTAAAACATGTACACAAACAGATTCCAATTTACCCACTATCCAACTTCAACAATTATCAACTCAAGGTCAGTTATCGTCTCAAACCAATTATCAACTCAAGGCTGACCACTCCTTATCATTTTTTAAGAATAGAGTTATAATTAACATACAGTATTATATTTGTTTCAAGTGTACAACATCGTGATTCAATATTTTTATACTTTATAACATAATCACCACAAAAAGTCCAGTTATCATCCATCTGTCACCATACAAAGTTGTTACGATATTATTGACTATATTTCCTTATGCATACATTACATCCCTGTGACTTATTTATTATATAACTGGAGGTTTTTACCTCTTAATTACCATTCACCTGTTTCATCTGTCCCCACCCACCCCCTCTGGCAACCACCAGTTAGTTCTCTGTATCTATGAGTCTGTTTCTGTTTCATTGTTTGTTTGTTTTCCAGATTCCACATATAAGTGAAATCATAGGGTATTTATCTTTCTCTGTCTGACTTACTTCACTTAGCATAATAGAGGGTTTGTTACTTTAAAATGCCTTATTTAAAGTAAGCTTTTCCCTTGCTGTAGTTATTTGTTTTTATTTTAATATTAATATATTATTCAATATCACATAATTTTAAAGTTAAAATATTTTAAAAGTTAACATAGACCACTAGATGGTGCTGTCATCACAAAGAAATGAAAAATATACATAGTATTTTTAAAATAATTTGCACACTGTAAGGAAAAAACCCAACTACTATAAAACTGTACAAAGCAAAAAGTATAGGCTAAATTTCTAAGTACTATTCTCCAAAGGCAGTCAATGATAACATGGACACTCTTCTGTCTTCCCAGTTATTTTATCCATACTTGTATATCTATATCTATATATTAATTTCTCAATTATCTATATATTCTTTAATAAAAAATCTCATATACACGTTGTTATTTTGAAACTTACTTTTTTAAACCTAATAATATATCATGGAGTTCTTTCCATGCCAGTACATATAATTAATTTCATTCTTCAGTAAAATGTGTCGAGAAAATTGTTTTCAAGGATCAGGATATTATAAAAGGTTACAATGATATTTTAGTTGTATAATTATTATACTTATTTCATGATATGTTATTTGTTATAATTGAGTTCATTGCTCATAATAGACATTTAGGCCGTTTCTGAATTTTTGCTCATCCAAACAACAGTGCAGAAAACACCCTTGCACGTTTATCCTGGCGCGCTGGCTGTAGAAATCCACGTTGACGTCATTTTCTCTTGGAAGCTTAGAGGCATGATCTCCTTGACTTAAAGCTTCTAGCCTTGCTGTTGAGCCGTCAAACGTGCCATTCTTATTCCTGATTCCATGTAAACCCTTGGAATCTGATCTGTTCTCTCTGCCCATCCCACTCCCTTTCTCGGCTTTAGGGACCATGTCTTCTGAACACTCTTGACCATGTCCCTCGGTGCCATTCTTTTCTTCCAAACATTGTTTTGGGCCCTCAGTGAGCCCCTTCAGTCCTTCTTCCTAGAAAATGTTCTTGATTAGTTCTTTGATAATTTCCTCCCCTCCATTTTCTTTCAAGAATTCCTATTATTCAGATTAATAATCCTATCAGACAGAGTCTACATTGTAAAAAATATTGCTCTCTTCTATTTTTTTTTATCTTTGTCTCTTTGTTCTATTCCTGCTTCATGTCCTCAACTTTATTTTCTAACCCTCTGGCTTTTTATTTCTGCAGTCGTATCCCTTTTTAAAAATGTATTAATTCTTACGTGCCGTATAATAGATGAGACTGTGGATGAAAATGAGGTGAATCAAGCCGCAGCACTAAAATAAGGCTCAGATTCATGCTTTAGTCATTCGTGGTGCTTTATGAGACCAGGTGTGGCATAACGGAGAGGGCGCTGGCTTAGGGGTCAGGAGGTTTACATTCCTATGCCAGGTAAGCCAATAATTAGTGGTGTCAGTGCGTCTCTGGGTCTCATTCCTCATTTATTCGTTAATTTATTCAGCAGATATTGTACTCAACTATTACTATGAGTCAGGCACCAGGTTGGAAGAAGAGAATGTTGAACCAGATGGTGTCTGAGGTGTTTTCCTCCCTCTGAAATTCCAAAGCCCTTGGATTCTAAGCCCCTTGGATTCTACCTCTTAGCTGGTTCCTTCCTTTCTTTCCCTACTTTCACCAGCTGAGGTCAGGACCTTACCTTCTATTGAATAAATTTCTGCAGCATCTCTTTGCTGGTTTTTTGATGTCACAGTAGGAAAGACTAGGGAAGGAGGAGAGGAAGCAGGGCACACGGCATGATTCAGTGAGCCTGTGGGATTTTGGAGTTTTCTAGTCTCACCCCATATTGCTGCCGTCAATTTTTACAGATTTTAAATTTTAAAATAAAATTATTTTAAAATAATTTTACAGAGCTTTCTCCTTTTCTAGTGGGGTCACCAACTCTCCTGGTTTACCTGGGACTGTGAGTTTCCTGGGATGGGGGACACTCTGTGCTAAGACGGAGGCAGTCCAGGACAAACCAGGGTGGCGGTCACCCTACCTCTGGATATTCTTTTTTGGTAGCAGCTTTTTCTTTTTTCTTAGTTGCAATCATTGTTTTTTTCCCTCTGCAAATATTAATTATAAGATTTTTTTTAAAGGTTTTTGTTTTTCATAGTATTATGTGTTGTCTCTGCTTCCTTTGAGCTCCTCTGGTTTACTTATTTTAGTCTCTCCTTTGCGTTGGAGGCTTTCCACAAATGTCTTGTAACAGGCTGATCACATTTGTGAGTACTGACTGGATACTCTAGGAGGTGGGTGGGGTCTGTCAGCCGCTGGGTTTTACTGTGGGACGACCGGGGAGGGACCTAGCATATCACCGTGGGATTGCCAAATGTCAGCCTAGAGAGCCCCTTTTTTTTAGGTGGGCCAGTTTTTTGTTTGTTTGTTTGTTTTTTACATCTTTATTGGAGTATAACTGCTCCACAATGGTGTGTCAGCTTCCGCCCCATAACAAAGCGAATCAGCTACACACACACATATGCTCCCATATCTCTTCCCTCCTGCGTCTCCCCCCCCTCCCACCCTCCCTATCGCACCCCTCCAGGTGGTCACAAAGCACCGAGCTGATCTCCCTGTGCTATGAGTGGGCGGGCCAGTTTTCCCAAACAGAAATCCTCCATGTGCTGCTGGGAGTCTGCCCTTCTGGGGGAGCAGGGTTCGGAGCAGAGGACGTAGTAAGCAGAAGTGTCTGGTGAGCAGAAAGTGCTGGTACGCGGGCTTCCGGGACTCCCCCGTTCTCAAGTAGGGGCTTCGCTCTCTCTGTTGTGTCTCTGAGACTAAATGCTTTGTAGTTCAAACTTTTCAAGAATGTAAACCTCTCGTCTGCCCCTGTAGCTGGAGAGAGGTTCTCTCCTAGCTGTGTTGGAAGAGGAACAGTTTCTGGAAGTCAAACTGCTCTTTTAAGACGACTTTCATTTAATTCTCCAGATTTCAGCTCCAAACACTTGAAAGTCTCCTTGTCTTATTCCAAAAACCTTGCAGTGGTGTCCTAGTTATTTCCTGGTTACCTCCTAATGCCTGTCCTTAAGCCCCCTCCCCAAACTAGCTCCCACAAGCCCGGCACAGTCCCAATTCAGGACACTTACGTTTGCTGTGCCGTCTTCCACCAGGTCCCTGCATGACTGGTCCCTCAGCTCCTTCAGTTTTTGCTCAAACGGCACCTTTTCAGCAAGGGCTTTCCAGATCCCCATACGTTAAGACACACTCCCCAGACCACGACTACCTACCTGTGTTCTGACCTTTTTCCACAGCCCTTGTAACATTATATATATATATATAATATTATTATATATTTAATATATATTATAATTATATTTAATTATATAAATAATTATATATTATAATAATTTTATATATATATAAATTAGAATATAAGCTCCCTATTAGAAGCATTAGAAGATTAGCTCCATGAGGACAGGCCTTTTGGCCTCCTTATTTCACACTTTTCAGGAGTGCTTGGAGCGCTTGGCAAACAGAATGGTCTGCGTTTCATGTCTGCCCTGCATTTGCACTTTTACTAGCAGCTGGCGCCTCGACTCCTGGGTCTTTCCAGAGCAAAGCAAATAGGCTTGACTCTTCCTAGCTGCCCCACTTCCACCTGCTGCTTCCCACAGGCACTGAATTTTTAGACGTCTCTGGTCTAACTCAGTTGCCACTTTCTTGCCTGCATTTTGATTCTAAACGTTTGTGATCTCTTTGGTCTTTTGTTGTCTCATTTCATGCTCTCTTTGTCTTTACAGATGTCATGAAAAATCCTCCCCTGTAATTTTCGTAGGGGTCTGGGAAAGGATGGAGAAAGTCATGTGTGCTCAGCTCGTGGAATGTAAGCAGAAATCCTAAAGCATTGCTTTCCCTATTCTGGGTACTTGTGTGTGCTGTCTTGTGAAGCACCTGCTTATGCATTTTGCTCAATTTTCTTTAGGGCTGCTCTTCTTCTGCAGCTTGGTTGTGATTTCTTTTGTAAATTAAGAATATGAGCTCCCTGGCTTTTGTGCTGCAAAAATTTTCCTCAGAAGGTTGTTTAGTTTGGACGTTGCATGACTGTGTGCTTGCTGTTTCAGGAAATTTTGTTCGATCACGTCTTTCCCTATGTATCAGTTGTTTTCATTCTTTGGTTCCATTTCTGAATTCTCTGGTATGTTTGATCGGCTTGTGTTTGTTTGTTTTATGTATAGCTTTGTTGTTTGCAATAAGCACGTAAAGTTTACAAGAATAGTACGAAAAACTCCCCAAATATTTATATTCTACCACATTTGCTTTATCTTTCTATTATTGGTATTGTTATTTTCTGAACCATTTGAGAGTAAGTTGTACACACAAAGACTCTTTACTGCTAAATATTTCACTGTGTATTTCCTAAACCTTAAATAGCCTCACTGTGGTCATCAAAAGAAGGAAATTAGTATTGATTTAATGCATCCATCTTGAGTTAAGACCTTATTCAAATTTTGCCTATTTTCCTAATAATTTACTTTATAGCAATAAGGAACAAGGAAAAGAAGTCCCCTGCCCAGGATCTACCCAGGAATGTGCTCTGCTAGATGTCATCCCCTCTTAGTCAATAATCTGAAGCAAGCCCTTAGCCGTTTTTGTGTTTTATGATTTGACACTTTGAAGAGTACATTTTCTCTGTTGGGGTTTGTTTGACCTTACCTCGAGATTAGACACAGTTTATGCTTTTTGGGTTGGAACACGGAGTAATGTTGAATCCTTCATAGTGATATTAACATTGATCATTTCGTTAAGGTAGTGTCTGACAGGTTCTCCACTGGAAGGAGATTTTGAGACTATATAAATACCTTGGTTTTTATTACGGTAGAGAGTCTAGAGACAGCCACCACCAAATCCTCCTGTACCACATTGCATGCTGCTTCTCACGTCACGAGGTAGAATCTCATTTTCCTCCCTTGAATCTGAGCTGGCAGTGACGAACGGCTTCACCAACAGAATGAGGTGGAAAGGATGTTCTGGTGTCGCAGAGGCTAAATCGCAAGTAGCTTCCCAGCCTCCACGTGGATGTCTTGAAAGCATTGCTCCCTGGCTATCGCCTCTTAGAGCTCAGCTATCGTGCTGTGAGAGGCCCAGGTTATGTGGAGAGGTTCTGTGCAGGTGCCCAGGGTCACAGTTCTAGCTGAGCTCCCAGCTCCCAGTCAGCATCATTGATAAGTGAGCTAGTTGAGGGGTTCAGTCCACACGATGACTCCAACACCAGATGCCATCTGACTGCAGCCATGTGAGTGACCCTGAGGAAGAACCAGATAGCTGGGCCCTGACAAGCCACGGGGCTATGAGAGGTAATAATAATTTTTTGTCTTAAGCCTCTAAGTTTAGGTTGATTTGTTGCACGGTGATAGATACATACAACAACAGTTAGCTGGAACTGGGTTTCTGCTGTAATAAAGACCTAAAACTTGCGGCATTGGCCTTGGGACCAGGCAGCAAGCAAATACTGGAAGGCCCTTGAGGACACAACGAAATCTGAGGGACAGTTAGGAAATGATTATTGGAAGCTGGAGAAGTAAGGACTCTTGCTATGTAGTCTCAGAAAGTTTGGCAATAATGTTGCCTCCAGAAATGTGGCAGGTGGAAATGAGCTAATGGATTTGGCCAAGGAGATTCCATGTAGAATGTTGAAAGTCCCTCCTGTTTCTTTCAGCTACATATGCTAAAAGTAAAGGATAGAGAGAATTGAACTAAAAAGGGGTGCTCTTAAGTTTGGGGACAGTTCCCCGGGGAATTAAGTTTTCTCAAGATAAGAAAGGGCCTCTGGGTAAAGACCAAATCGAGGACATTAATAGTAACACTGGTGTCAAAGTTAAAACATAGTTAAGGGTGCAGCTGTAATCCCCATCGCTGAGTCGTCAGAAAGACTTGAGGGTGTGCCTTGCAGACCCAGTGAGGTGGACAGGAGCTTCTAAGAATCTCAAGGACATTTTCCCACAGTGACCTGACTCTCAGGCCAAGGTAGAGAAGTAGGTGCTTCCCAACGAGCTTTAGCTGTGGCTTTTGTATAAAGGAGTGAACCCTAATAAGAGTAGTGGGGAGCATGTTAAGTTTTTAAGACGCATTTTTAGAAGCACCGTCTGCTTGGATTGAAAGGACAGGAGTAGTTCAAGGTGAAAAGGGCCTCAAGAGTCCCCAGCCGATGCAGGCAGGATACATTTTGAGAAAGCTACTCAGCCATTAAACATGGATCATTTCTTATAGAAAAGGAAGATGGGCTCACAATGAAGAGCAGAGAGTCCAGAGGCTAGAAACAAAAGTCATGGAGAACCACTGCCACAGAGAAGGCTGGCCCCAGACAAGGAACTAGTGACATGTGCCTGCCACAGTTTCAGAACCGCTTTGGTCTAGGGACTGCACTGTGCCTCCTGACTAGTTCATTCACGCCCATCCGGTTGTTTCTCGTGAGAATATTTATTTTGATTTTCCTATTCCTGTATCACCACTACATGTAGGGTTTGTGCTGTGTTGGGGGGAGGGGGAGATAACTTGTCTCTAGTTCACAGGTCTCCAGACTGAGGGGAACCATACTTGAAGACCTTTGTAGGCACAACTCAGAGATACTGCAGGTTCAGTTACAGACGGCCACAGCTAAGCAAATAGTGCAATAAAGCAGGTCACATGGATTTTTTGGTTTCCTAGTGGATATAAAATTTATGTTTAAAAGTTATGTTTAAGCAATAGCATTATGTCTAAAAAAAAAAACAATGTACATACCTTAATTAAAAATACTTTATTGCTAAAAAATGCCAAAACAATAACAATTGTAACATCAAAAGTCACTGATTGTACATCACCTTAACAAATATAATAATAATGAAAAAGTTTGAAATATTGCAAGAATTACCATAATGTGACACAGAGACATTAAGTGAGCAAATGCTGCTAGAAAAATGACACCAATAGACTTGCTTGATTCTGGGTTGACACAAACCTTCAATTGGTAAAAAATGCAATATCTGTGAAGCTCAGTAAAGCAAAATGCAATAAAATGAGATATGTCTGTACCCAGGAAACTATATAATCTGTATCTGAATGTAAGTTAAATGAGGAGATCCTGGACTTTGAGCTGATGCCATAGTAAAATAAGACTCTAGGGGATCTTGGGAGTGGTGGTGAGTCCATTTTTCTTTACATAAGAAAAATGTAAATTGTGAGGGCTTCCCTGGTGGCGCAGTGGTTGGGAGTCCGCCTGCTGGTGCAGGGGACACAGGTTCGTGCCCCGGTCCGGGAAGATCCCACATGCCGCAGAGCGGCTGGGCCCGTGAGCCATGGCTGCTGAGCCTGCGCGTCTGGAGCCTGTGCTCCGCAACGGGAGAGGCCACAACAGTGAGAGGCCCGCGTACCGCAAAAAAAAAAGAAAAATGTAAATTGTGGTGATCAGAAGGTGAACTATGGCAAAGAGTATCCAGAAATGTCCCCCATCTATTACTTTCTTTTTGGCACATATGCTGCTCATCATATCAGGAGGTGGGGTCAGATTACTCTCTTCTTGAATATGGGCTGGACTCAGTGACCTGTCTGCCCAACAGAATGTGGCAGAAAACTATTCTGGGACTTATGAAGCTATGTTATGAGGTCTTACAATTTCTTCCTGGGTTTCTTAGAATGCTTATTCTTGGAATGCTTCCTTTCAGAACTAATAACCATCCTGTGAAAAATCCAAGCCACACGGCGAGGTGTGGTACAGGTGCTCCAGTTACAGCCCTAGCTAATAGCCAGTATTGGCTGCTAACCGTGTGAGTGGACCACCTTGGACATGTATCCCAGATGAACTCCAGCTGATTCTAGCTCCAGCCACTACTGAGCTGTAATCATGGGAAAATCCCAAACAAGAACCCCCCAGCTAAGCTAAGGCAAGCCACACAATTATTAGAGGTAATAACTTTTAAGCCACTATGTTTTAAGGTTGTTTGTGGTGCAGTAAAGTGAAACACTCGTTTTTACACTTTTACTCATTAGTTTTAGCATGCCTGTTTATTTTTGGGAGTAACAAACTGCTCAACACCATTGTATAATACATCGTAGGGTCAGTTTCCCATCATTCCAGAACGAGTGGGTTTGCTATACAGGCTCCACAGTCATTAACTAGACTCAAGAGTCTATCTCAACCTCTTGTAAATGTATCCTGGAATGTTATTGAACTGTTTTGTACCTCAGTTTCCTTATTTATAAAGTATAATAAAAAATACCTAATTTATTTGGTTGTATAGAGGAATTAATGAGATAATGTATGTAAATTGCTTAATAGAGCACCTAGCACTTTATCAGGGCTCAGTAAATGTTAGCTATTATTATTACTCTTCTTTATCAGATTTTTTAGATCTTAATAAAGACATTTAATCTCATTAGAGTGTTATTTCATTAAAGCATTCCCTCTATGAAGTTAATTGATATGTTTTTCTGTCTTTATTATATTGTTAAAATGTCTTTGGACTGCTTTAATGTTTGAAATTATTTAGACTAATATATTAAATAAATGTTAGCTTAGATCTACAATTTTATAGAAAGCCCAAGGACTTAGATGGATTTTGTATTCAGAATCTTCTGTTTCAGACAGGTACTCTGTGTTATATAACACTCTCAGAAGAGGGCTAGGTTATCCAATCTATGAACAGTTATCCAATCTATTAACAGTTCTACAGTAAAACTTATGGCTAAGAGGAATGAAAAATGACTAAAAGTAGTCAAGTTTTATTATCAAATGAATCCCAGTCAGATCATGTTTCAGCACCAAATGAGTTATGGAAAAAATTTTCAATTTTCAGAGTTGTTGGATTTTGAAATTGCAAATAAGAAATTGTGGACCAGCACACTTTCCTTGTGTTTGAATTCTTTGTGTGTGTCATGCATCAATAACCTCTCCTTTGGAACCTCCAAAGAATTAGTAATTAGTGGTTGGAGTGCAGAAGTGAATGGACTTGCTCAGGGAGGTACTCAAAGTGACTGGGAAACATCTTGCTGGGTTTCTTAGAATACTCATTAAAAATTGCATGTTTGCATGTTTTCTCATTGGTTTAATTTTTTCATTCCTCATGAGATTTTTTTTTCCAAAATAAGAGAAAACAACTAAAATCAATTGCTGAAGTTTTCTCTTGCAAAACAACATAAATGCTGCCTAGACAACCTAGTAAGATATAGAGCCAATAATTTGAACAGAGTATCCAAACCTAAAAAAAAGCTGATTTAGAATATGACCCAAATTCTCCTGGAAAAAAACATAGAGAAGATGGTAAAATGCCAATCTGGTGATTTTTTTTTTAGTAGCACCAACTGTTAACAAAATATAGTCTAATGTATCATTGGGTAGAGGGTTGTAGCATCCAGAAATATTCTTCCTCAAATACTCAGATTTAAAGATATAGAGTTTCAGACCTGTGAATATTCATTGGATATTTTTAAAAGGATGGCCAGAGCTTATGTCCACCTCTAATCTTATGGCTTTGGGGAGAAGTTGGAGAGTATAATTTATGCAGGTAGGTGTGAACAAAGTAGGGGATGATGAAGGGAAGATAACTGATTAGAGAGGTAGAAATGTGATGTATGTTTTCAGTGAATCCACAGAGCTAGAAAAAAGTGACACTTTTTTAACAAGAATAACAATCGTGATCCTTAAATTTTTGATCCCAGAATTTGATAAAATCTGTGGATCTTCTCCCCGCATGAGATGTACTGAAGCACATCCACCACATTTTGCACATCATTTTATAGATGATTCACATATTAACTCATCCACTGTCCCTGGATGCCTGGTTTACATACAATCTGGTAATTATCCAAGCTGGGATATAAATCCTAACCTCTCTCTGCTCCAACCTAACAATAGTTTTTAAAGAAATGTAAAAGAAATAAGGAAATGGCAGTAGCTTTCATTAATAATGTTTATTATGACTTAATTTTAGAATAGTAGAACATCCTGACTACTTTTGGCTATTGGGAAGGGATTAAGATAATATTTCTTTTACATTATATTTTTGTATTAAGTTATAGAATTAATATAACATTATAGGCAATTTAAGAGGATGAAAAATTATTTAAGAGGCTTTCTTTTTTTTTTTTTTTTTTTTTTTGCGGTACGCGGGCCTCTCACTGTTGTGGCCTCCCCCCTTGCGGAGCACAGGCTCCGGACGCGCAGGCTCAGCGGCCATGGCTCACGGGCCCAGCCGCTCCGCGGCATGTGGGATCCTCCCAGACCGGGGCACGAACCCGTGTCCCCTGCATCGGCAGGCGGACTCTCAACCACTGCGCCACCAGGGAAGCCCTTAAGAGGCTTTCTGTGCACACTTTGTTGCATTTCCTTTTAGTTTTTTCCTCAATTCAAAAAATAACTATTTCAAAATATATAAAAGACAATATGATGACAAATCTCCAATATCCATCACCTAGTGTGGCAGATATTATTTTTAAAAGATGGCTGGGACAGTATCGTCTATCTCACATGCTATTCTTACAATATGACTTTGCCACTCTACCATCAAAAGCTGGAGTCTATGATCCTTCCACTTGACCTGAGTGGGCCAACTGGCTACAGTAGAAGTGAAGTGATGCTGTGTAACTTCTATATGGTAAAAAAAGAACACAAGACTCCTGCTGGTTTCTTTTGGGACCTTGTTCTGAGAGCCTCAGCTACCGTGTAAGAAGTCTGTTTTCTCTGAGGTCACCAAGGATAGAAACCACTTGGGAGAGAGAAAGAGAACGGGTGAGGGAAGGAGAGGAAGAGTCCAGCTCTTCCAGCCCCCATCCTTTTGTATGAAGAACGACCCAGGTAGAGCCGCCATCTGACTACAACTGCAGGATGGGCCCTGGATTCAAGGCGACCACCAAATTTGTGAGTACAATAATGATTGTTATTACTTTAAGACCTTGTTTCTAGATGGTTTGTTAAAAAGCAATAGATAACTTGAACACCTAGATATAAAATTATAAACAGATTTCCGTATCTGTTCATCTAATTTCTTTTCTTTGCAGAAGAATTTTAAAGAAAATCTCAGCCATTGTAATATTTCATCCTTAGCTCATTTTGTTTTTGTTTATTTATTTATTTTTTTCATGCCTTTGTTTAAAATATATTGGTAAATATGATGCTAGCTACAGAAAGGAACTAGCAGCCAGGCTCTAGGGAATTGGAGTTAGGCTTTATACATTTTTTTTTTTTTTAAAGAAGATGTTGGGGGTAGGAGTTCATTAATTAATTTATTTACTTTTGCTGTGTTGGGTCTTCATTTCTGTGGGAGGGCTTTCTCTAGTTGTGGCAAGCAGGGGCCACTCTTCATCATGGTGCGCGGGCCTCTCACTATCACGGCCTCTCTTGTTGCAGAGCACAGGCTCTCTTGTCCAGACGCACAGGCTCAGTAGTTGCGGCTCACAGGCCTAGTTGCTCCGCGGCAGGTGGGATCCTCCCAGACCAGGGCTCGAACCCGTGTCCCCTGCATTAGCAGGCAGATTCTCAACCACTGCGCCACCAGGGAAGCCCTATACATTTTTTAAATCTTTTCTCTGCTTAGCTCATTTTATATTCCTAAAAATTAAGGACCATATTCTCCCATAATGTAAAGTGTAATATATATTTACATAATACGAAGGCCAGTCCATAGTCCATATTAAAAATTCCATTATTCCCAAAATATCTTTTTACATTTATTTTGTTCAAACCGGATCCCGAACAAGATCTACACATTGCATATGATTATTATATCTCTTACATTTATTTTCATATTTAATAACCTCAATTTTAAAAATTGTCATTGACTTTATAGAAAACCACATTTATATTTAAAACTACTTTAAAACTACAGTGTTTATAAATTTATGCAAAGCACTTCAGTAATACAATTAATTTTTTTCATGTTGCTTTATAACCTGTGGCTACGGTATATACCACTGAATTACTGCATCTTGGTTTGCTCACTCATTCCCCTAATGCTGGATATTTTAAATTGACTATCTGTTTCTATTCCTTTACTATTTTACGGACTACCATCAAATTCATTAATAAATCTTTTTACTGGACTCTGACTTATTTCTTTAAGACAAACTCTCAGAGATGAAATTATTGAGTGAAAGGTTGTCTAATATTTTTAGGACTTGTCAAAGAGAAATCACACCAGAAACTTGTTAAAAATGTCAAGACAGATTTTATTTGAACTACCGCATAAAGTAGAGAGACTTCAGTGTAAAACTGAACTCAGGTCAGAAAACAAGGGCAGCTGGGGATTACAATGGTTAAAGTGAGGGAATCAGTGGTTGGAAAATTACTGAAAGAAACTTGATTAGATACCAAGGAAGAGAGGAAGAGAATCTGATTGTGTATCGATAGTGTAGGGGATGAGGAACTTGATTAGATATGAAGGGCAGGGGGTTCTTGCTAAAGTAAGCTCACAGGTCAAGAACAACAAGCCAAGAATCAGGTCCAGTCAGAAAGATGACTCAGGAAGGGGTGACCAAGGTGGTGAAGTAGGAAGACACTGAACTCTCCCCCTCCCATATGCACACCAAAATTATAGCTGTTTACAGAGCAGTTATTGATCAGAATGACCTGAATATGAGCAGGAAAGGTTTTCCACAACTAAAGATATAAAGAAGGAACTACAATGAGATGTGTAGGCGGGGTGGAGCTGCATTAGAGTCAAATCCACACTTGGTTGGCAACCCACAGACCGGAGGATAATTACAATTGCAGAGGTTGTCCCCAGAAAGCAAGGGGTCTGAGCCCCACATTGGGGTCCCCAGCCCAGGGGTCCTGCACTGGGCAGACAAGCTCCCAGAAAGTCTGGCTTTGAAAGCCAGTGGGGCTTGGATTCAGGAGAGCTGGAGGGCTGTAGGAAAGAGACACTCCACCCTTAAAGGGTGCACACAAAATCTCACATGCTCTGAATTCCAGCCCAGAGACTGTAGTTTGAAAAAACCCTGGGTCAGAGCCGTTTGCTGATCATGGAGAGCCTTCCGCAGATGAAGGAGGCATGTGGGACTCCCCTGGGGACATAGATGCTGGAGGCAGTCATTTTGGGGAGCTTGTTCTACCACGTGGGCAGTGGGGCTGGCACGTGCCATTCTGGAGTCCATTCTCTAGACTGTTAGCACTGGGACCCAGTCAGTTGGCACCCCCCAGGCCAGGACCCCCCAGGCCAAGCAGCCAGGGACCTCAGTCCCAGCCACAAGCAGGTCAGCACCAGCCCTGGGCGCCCCCAGCCTCCCAGCAAGCTGTCCCAGGACATGACACTGGCCCCCAGTGGGCTGGCGTCACCCCCAGGAGACTCGGGCTCCATGGCCAACCATGCTGGGACCCCAAGCTGAACATAAACAAGAAAAAAGAATTTTAAAAATTAGGATATTTTAAGAGATGTCTGGGGCAACCTCAAGTGTACTAACTTTCACATTATAGGGGTCCCAGAAGGAGAAGAGAGAGAAAAGGAAAATCAGGGAAATACAAATCAAAGCCACAACAAGATATCACCTCACACCAGTCAGAATGGATATTATCAAAAAGACAAGTGTTGGTGAGGGTGTGGAGAAAGGGGAGCCCTCACGCACTGTTGGCGCGAATGTAAATTGGTGCAGCCACTAAGGAAAACAGTGTGGAAGTTCCTTAAGAAGTTAAAAATAAAACTGCTATACAATCCGTCAATTCCACTTCTGGGTATTTTTATGAAGAAGAAAAAACGCTAATTCAAAAAGATACATACGCCCCTATGCTCATTACAGCATTACTTACAATAGCTGAGATATGGAAGCAACCTAAGTGTCCATTGATAGATGAATGGATAAAGGAAATGTGATATATATATATACACACACACACACAGACAATGGAATATTACTTAGTCATGTAAAGAATGAAATCTTGCCATTTGGAACACGTGGTTGGACCTAAAGGGTACTTATGCTCGGTGAAATAAGTCAGCAGAGAAAGATAAAATATATGAGTTCACTTATACATGTAAATTAAAACAAAATCACGGTCAATGACTCCCACGTATGAAGGTCTCTTAAGCAAATAAAACAAAGAGCAGCAGAATCATCTACCTCAAATGAGTGCTGAGAATATCCCTCTCCTGGAGCCGCAAATTACATCCCTCCGTGAAGTGCACTGGCAGGACATCCTCACGAGAGGGCGCCCTTGCTCTGCTCTCACCGCCTTGACACCTGCAATGCTGGTGGTTGTTACTAATCTTTTAGTAAATTGCACAAACTCCCATCCTCTGAGGGGCAGGCTTTTCAGAAAAATGTATCAAATTACTAGATGTAAAGTCAGCATTAAGGAATACCAAAGGGAAGCCGAAAAGTGACGGCTCTGAAGACAATTCAGTATGAAAACACTTTTCTTTCATATATATATCAAACGCCAGTGAAAAGTCTCCAGTTTTACTAATGAGTTCAACTACCAATGCAGTTTTAATAAACCAGAAGAAAGCTGATGAAAGTGTGGACTGAACATGAGGCAGATTTAACATATGCTATCTTATATTATGAGCAGAAAACATAACCACAACTAAAATCTGTAAAATGTTATATATGGCTTTATAAACCATTTTACATAGTAGTTCCCACTGTTCTGAGAGTAGATTATTCAACTATTTTTAACCCGACTTCATAGAAAAATTAGAAAAGTTAATTAACTTGTCCAAAGACTAACAAGTTTGTGGCAGAATTAGGACCTGCGCTGAAGCAGAATAAATTCTTGTTTCTGTTTTTTTTGTTGTTGTTGATTTTTTTAAATCCATGAAACTACACATGCAATATGCTTTACTGCTCAACCTAAGGAGGTTTCAGAATTCTGTAAACAAGCCTATGCCACATTTCTTGAAAGTTAACAAGCCCTATAGTTGCTAAAATAAGCATGACTTCATTTTAGCTCATGACTAATGCTTCCTCACTAAAGAGTCTAATCTGCATTCATCATTGATATCATCAGAAAGGAGTATCAATACACACAATTCTATTATAAATAAATTACTTACCACCAACTACCAAGAATGTGAAAACAGCTTGCTAAGGTAACAAAGATCAAGATGAATGAAGAACAGAATTTGACCCCCAGACCACTGTAGCTTTATGAGAGAGCCATCTGCTGCAGAGTTTCTGGGCGATGAACCTCCAAGCTGAATATCATGACAGTAGCTCAAATTATCTTTAGAAACCAAGTCAGAGGACACAATGTCAAACGCCTTTAGGTGCTAGACAGATAACCCAATGATGACGTGGAACAAGCGTAAGAATTAGTTTTGTTTCTGTGAAATACTCCTCTTAGTAGCTTTCATTTTCCAACTTTTAATAGAGACTGTTGTGTAAGAAAGACTTCACTTTTCTCTTAGCTCTGTTCTAGGAAGAACAAGCACACAGACAGCCTGACAGTGGTGCCTGGGACTCCGGGTGTGGGATAAGCCCAGAATTCCAGCCTGGAATAAGGGTTATGGGGATCTGGACTGAACATTCCCACCTAAGGGGGAGCCACTTCCAAGCCCTCACCCTGTGCTAGCTCGAAGGAGTGAGGATTCAGCCTTACTAGATTTTCAAATCCAAAGCTAGTGGGATTTCTCCGCCCTGAGTTAAAGAGCTGGTGAGGAATGTTCCAGTTAGAGAGTCATAGTGATCCTGAAAGAACCCTGGGCCACACAGCGGGGGAAAGTTGCCCACATTCTCCTCCAAGACAGCATCCTGACTGATTCCTTGTTCCTTCTGATAGCTCCAGGAAGCAGTTAAATACAACCTCTCATCTTGCTAAAGTGAAAGATGAGACAAAGACCTTGTAAGACATTGATTTCATGCCATAAGTAAAGTCATGTTCAATTTAGGCAAATAAATAATCCCTGAAAAGTGTTGTTCTGTTAGAATAGGAACTCAATTTGAACTAACTTGAGTTAAAGGAGGATACTAGGGTCTCCTGACTCTAAGAGTGGGGGTTCTGCGTGGCCTTTGGAGGGCGATAGTGGACTGGAGTGCTGTGGAGACGCAGGAAGCCCCCTTTGTGTATCTGTTTTACTCTTCTTTTATTTTTGCAGATCACTTTTCTCTATTTCCAGTCCAAAAGGTAGTTCCAAATATATTAATGAAGGCCCAAGAGTAAAATACAAGGACTGGGTGGGAGACGTACACAAGAAAATCCAGGCAAGTGACAGAGGGTTCTGGAGGTCAAGGGACAGAGCAACGGTGACAGAAGAGGTTGACATAAATCCATAAAAAGACCTTAATAAGCCTAAACAAGACAACAGCCATCACAGAAGCCAGAGGTGGGTGTTAAAATATGCGTGAATCCCTTCCTATTGTTCAGTGGCTCAGAGATCTGTCCACTTTCACTGGAAGAGTTTAAGAGGGACATTGTGTCCCCAGGGAAAACCCAGGCTCCATCTATGGTGAGGAAACACAGTGAGTGATCTTCAGAGGAGTGTGGTTCATAATTCTGTGATGCAAGGATTTGCAGAGAGGCTGTGTGGAGTTTGCATAAGAATGCAAATAAACAAAAGAGACATCCCTAGATGGCTGAGTTTTCTTTCCCACCGATCGCTTGTTTTCTCCTTCTGTTTGGCTCAATTTTATTACTAGAAGCAAAAAGTGAGCGGATTAGAATTTTATATCCTCTCATAGTTCATAAACATGATAGACATCCCTAAATAGTTGGGGAATTTTCCATTTTCATGGGATATCCTGTGTTGAATACAAGAATCTTTCACTTGGCCACAGTACTATTTAATTTCCATTGATTCTTTCCTCCAGAAGATGTTGCTGAGTGATCCATATGGAACTTTGTCTGCGGTGCCTTCTCTTGGTCTCTGCTCTCTCCCCAAAGGCTACAGTAGAAGCGTCCACATCAAACAGCGGTTTATGACACACACACAGAGGGTGGTTTTCCGTAAGGAGGGAAGGCATGGCTGATTTCCCGGTGTCGGACCCGGCCTCAAATAGGGTTGAACTGTTGGGGACCATGAACGCTGAATTTAACTGTTAGACCACGGGGACCACTTGAGGATTAGAGACTTTGCAGCAAAGAAGAAAAGCTATCACAGCGATGCTTCAGATGCTCAGAGTATTTGGTAGCCTGGGAGGGAGGTTGAGTAGGGAGAGCCAGGCGTGGGAATGAGGGGTTTAGACCAGTCTCACCATTGCCTAGGTGTGCAGTGATCTGGGCTTGAGACAACGTGATTTCAGGAGACGGGAAGATAAAAAGATCAGCCTTAATACTTTCCCTTTTCCTCAGCTTTTCTTCCTTACCACACACTGAATTTTTCTGTTTTCTTTCCAATGAGAATTTCCCAGGGCAGCCAAACAGTTGTGTTTCCCTTTGACACCTGAGGCTCATGAGCCTCTGTCCTGCTGTTTATGACTTGAAAGCAGCCACGCAGGACACATGAAAGCCTGATCCTCAGTCTGTCTCTCTGATGGCAGGCCCCGTCCAGTACCTTCAACAGCCTCTGTGATTTTTTTTTTTTTTTAAGAATCATCTTGTTTTTTTTGTTTTGTTTTTAATTCATTTTATTTTTGGTTGCGTTGGGTCTTCGTTGCTGCATGCGGACTTTCTCTAGTTGCGGCGAGCGGGGGCTACTCTTCGTTGCGGTGCGCAGGCTTCTCATTGCGGTGGTTTCTCTTGTTGTGGAGCACGGGCTCTAGGCGCGCAGGCTTCAGTAGTTGTGGCTCGCGGGCTCTAGAGCGCAGGCTCAGTAGTTGTGGCGCACGGGCTCAGTAGTTGTGGCTCACGGGCTTAGTTGCTCCACGGCATTTGGGATCCTCCCGGACCAGGGCTCGAACTCGTGTCCCCCACACTGGAAGGCAGATTCCCAACCACTGTGCCACCAGGGAAGTCCCAGCTTCTGTGATTTTTGATGTACTATGGATATTTAAACATAAACAGAGCCTTCTGAAGGTCTGGATGATGTCAACTCGTCTCCAGAAAATGACAGGGTATGACCCAATCTCCCAAGGAACTACATAACAGTCAAGCATGCACCTGAAGCTCTTTCTATTAGAGGATTGCCCTCTTTTTTTTTTTTTTTTTTTTTTTTTTTTGCGGTACGCGGGCCTCTCACCGTTGTGGCCTCTCCCGCTGCAGAGCACAGGCTCCGGACTAGCAGGCTCAGCGGCCATGGCTCACGGGCCCAGCCGCTCCACGGCATGTGGGATCTTCCCGGACCGGGGCACGAACCCGTGTCCCCTGCATCGGCAGGCGGACTCTCAACCACTGCACCACCAGGGAAGCCCGCTCTGTCAGTTTTGTCTTTCACAATCGTGTAAAGTAAGCTGAGGTTCTCCTCATGCAAACGCAGAGAGAAAGGAGTTGGAAGGCGGGTCCTTGTGTTTAGCCCTTGCTCTTGCTGGGTCTCCTTCTCAGCTCCGTCCAGGTGTGGTGGTCTGGTCTCCACTGTTTGCCCTTGTTTTTCTGTTTACCTCTTGAATATGAGGGTTTTATTTTGGACCTTCCCTGGTCAAAATCTACGGATTCTCAGTGTTTATCGTATACATATGGTTTAACACAGCATTTCCCGAAGTATGAGATGTGAGCCACTTCTGGAATGGGAGACGATTTTAGGGGGTTCATGCTCATACAGTTAACTAAAGTTGAATCCTGTGACGAGAATGTCGTGTCCATTTCAATGCTTTTTCTATGCAGATTACATCCAGTTAGATGTGAAACTTGAACAGCTCCGTAAGACAGGCTAACCACTTGGTGACAGAGAATGCAACTCTCAAGAGCAGAACTTTTAACAGGCAAAGATATAATTTAATAACATAGTATTTATTTTTATAGTTAGCTTTTGTTTATGGCGTGATACTGACTTTCTGGTGGTGGCAGTAATATAATTTTTTCTTTTAAGTTAATGTATTAAAGTGGAAAAAGAAAATTTATTTAAAGAAAAACTTTAAGCACATAATATCAATAGTATGTGACGGGCAGGTGGAGCAGAATCGTGACAGTAGGAGCTGTGGTGTAGAGTACCACCAAGTTGATACACAGGGCACAGAGATCTGGAAACCACCCCTGTATCTTAATCCTCAGTCGGTTTATTTATTGGTTGTCAATGAGTGGAGCGTGAGTTCGGAAATGCAGAGGATGAATACTGATAATACAAAGAGTTACAGAGTGTTGTTAGATGTAAGAGCACTGACTTGGATTCTCTTAAGTGCCTCAGTGTCTCTGCTGGAGAAATCTTGAGGGTGGTCCAAAGCAGCAGTTACCAAACTTCAGGGTCAGGACGTCAGATTCACGTGGAAGACTTTCTAAACACAGATATAGCCTTACATGTCCAGAGTTTCTGATTCAATAGGGTCTAAGAATTTGCATTTCTGAGTAACTAGGTCCAGAGACCACATCTGATCTAAGCCAAGTCTTGGGCTAATTACTAATAAATTGTCTGGGGCTCAATTTTCAAAGGAAGGTTTTGACTACATATCATAGACTCATAATTTTTTAGAGTTGGAAACAACTGATCCTGTGTTTCCTAAAGCATAGTACGGTTTTCACTGGTGGTATCTGAGAAGGATTTAGATGCTATACAAAAAGGACACTATTTTAATTTTGTTATATACTTATATTAACGTGTACTAGAAAAACGTGGTCCATCCAACCTATGATTTCACTGCTTCGAGATGAGGGTTAATGTGAGTCAATAAAAAATTACTCAATAAATAATAATATGGGTTTTTCTTGGATTGTGACAGGAAACACGAATAATGGAATTAGGAAAATCTGGTTTATGCTATTCACTCTGATGATTCTTAAAGCCGTGTCTCGTGAACAGCTCTCCCTCCTAAACTTCAGTTTCAAAAAGCCAGTAGTCTAATTGACCACTCTCAGTTATATTTAGTTTATTTAGTTCAAGCCTTCAATAATTCTGTCTTTTCTCATGGCGGGTGCTTCCTAATTGCCTTTCTTCCACCCTGGCCACTCTCCACACCACTGCAAGAGGCATCTCCCTGAAACACAAACAAGAGCATATAACTCGCGTGCCCCCAGTCCATCAATGGCTTCTAGGGGTTCGGAATAAAGCTCAGATTCCTCAACATCTTACACTGGGCGCGTGGGTCAGCCTTCCACCACCCCTCCCACTCTTCTCTCGCATCTACCTGGGATTCACTTTTACCGAACTACTGCACACGTTGGGAACCTCCCCTCTCCCCGGCCCCCTGACCTTTGCACAGGCTCTCTGTCCGCCATAAACGACTTTTGTCTGCTGTTTCATCTGACTGATTCCTACTTAGTTAGGACTCAGCTGACCTCATCCCCCATGGTAAGAAAATGTGCATATGTCAGTCAGGATATCTATCACACTATTTTTTACAGTAAATTTTTGAAATCATGGAGTGCGTAGCTGGAAACTTTCCAAATGTTATACAAGTGTAATTTCCTTTCTCACGTTTCTCCCTCAAGGTAGAACTCTTAATAGTTCAGTGTGTTCTCTAGATCTTTTTATCTGCATTTACGAACATACATATAAATAATGGAATCTACGAAAAGGTTCAGCAGTTTGCTTTTTTTCCATTTCATATCTCATGGGCATCTGTGCAAGTCAGGGCTTGAAAATCCACCACATTCTTTTTAGCAGTTGCCTTTTCTTTAAGGAGAGATCAAGGGAAGAGACTGATTTTCATGTCTCCAGGGTTCTTTAGGAATGTTAGAAAATCTTCATTTAATGCAGCAACTTGTCTTTTTTTCCTCCTTATATCATGTCCTTGAATAAAATATCTACACTGTTTTCCCAGAGTAATTTCAAGCAGGATGTAGTAACTGACACCTCTTGTATTATTTATCTACACATTCATTTATTTATGTCATCAATCTTTCCCATCGTAATGCAGGCTTTTGTCCTTGTCACCCTCTGCCCCTAGGACCCATTCCTTCATTTTCTATATTTGAATGAAACATTGGAATGTTTCAAGAATATTATTGAATTCAATTTTCACAGTAACTCTGTACGCTAAGCAAGACAGAATTATTCCTATTTTACAAGGAGAAAGTTGAGGCTTAGAGAAAGTTGCCTAGCTACAGACTGGGCATCCTGTTCTACAATATGCCCTGTGTCCACATCCTCCTACTTGCCTGCGTAGGACTTGATGTCCCAGCAGGTATGCTCTGAATTCTTCTTTCCACACCCTCTGACATAAAAAAAAAAAAAAAAAAAGTAGTTTGTTTAGTTTTCTTTGGATGAATTAATTTTCACTGAAAATATTCACACTAACAGTGACTTACTGTGTTACCCCTCCCAGAGTCATTATCATAGGAGTTGGTGAATTAATGTAAACGAATGAGAAACATGGTAGGAATTGTTGAAGAAAATACTTTTCATTGGAATAGACCTTTTGGTACACCCAAGCGATTTTACGTAGAAGACCGTCTGAATCCCCATCTCTTTACGAGGTCACATCTATTGCTTATGTGTTAGGAGGACACAGCTCTAACAATTTTTTTTTTGCATATCTTGCTTTATTTTTTCCACATTTTTTCTCTGATCCATTCCAGTCAATTTTTCAAATAACGCTGAAAGGAAATTCAGACGTGTCTAGTTTCTTTGAAAAGTCTTCCTCAGAATAGCTTACAAAGGTTTTGAACTGTGGGTATTCATTTTTCAAAATAACCCTTCGTGGAAATGACCAAAATAATTTTCAGAAAATAAACCACTGGGACCTCATTACTTTGCAATTGCCACCTGACTCTTGATATCTCACTTGAATTCTGTGAATCTGAGATTTTTATTGCTAAATGGTGACCAGGGAAACTAACAGCAATGTCTTCAAAGCACTTTGAGGTTTTTAGGGGCCATTTATTGTTTTACTGTAATATCTTCTCCTCCTGGCATGTGTGTATATTATTGTTTGTAAACAACGGGGCCCAAGGAGGGGGAAGACTTGTCCCTGGCAAAGAGTTTGCCTTCTCTTCCTTACATCTGCAAGAAAACACGACTTTTTTCAAGGAAAGTGTTAGCACTGAAATCTCTAAACTTTATTCAGAAAGATGACTTTTTTAAAAAAGTAAAGAACTAGGCTGCATCTTTATCAGCAAGATTTTTTCACCCCTGTGGTGCTTTTAAATACACGTAGAAAGATGGTCAGTGACTCTGAGAAGAGTGCAGTGCCGTTTCCTGTTGGGAGTGAAGGAGGGTCAGCAACATCTGTCCCCTGAATAGGGTCAGGAAGACGCAGGTGATGGAAACGGGGGTCGGGGCGAGCTGATCCGTTCAGGGGAGGACGCCAGGAAATAACATCTCTGGTTTGCTGTGAGAGATTTAATCAACTTCAAGAAACAAATGAAAAATCTGGGAATTACCTAGCGATAGATCTTCTAGTGTCCCCTGTTATCGTAGTTTGTGAACAAATCACTCTTTAAATCAAATCTTTGTCTTACGATGATCAAGGGATTAACGATGGGACAGATGATTAACGATGGGACAGATGATCACTTACAGAGTGTCCGCAGGAGCCAGGCTCCGTGACAAGCGTGCTGTATGTAGATCGATTCCGTTCAATCCTTCCCATAGCCTGCGGGGCAGGCACTAGGTGAGGATGCTGCACCCCAGGGTTAACAGTCTGCTCAAGGACAAAGAGCTGTAGGTGCAGGGGTGTGAGCCGAACTAGACATGGCCCCCACCCCCTTCGGCTGGCTGGCTTTTCCAAATGGTGGACTGAGCTGCAGTGCCTGAGGGTGAAGTGGCTGTAATGAAAAACGGAAGTTACAAACGAGGAAGCCTCCCGGCCTGCTGGGACTGAACACTCTGAAGCATTAACAGTGCTACTAACAAAATAAACATTCCCGGGGCAACAGTTTGATACTTTAATGTGTTCTTTGTGCTACCGATCATTCAGTCAACCAAATTTAGAGGACATCCGCTTTGCGAAGCTCGGTTAAATATTGCGTGTACTCGCAAGAGAAATAAAGGATCGCTGTTGGACGTCTGGAAAGTTATATTGCGATGGTGACCCTGGGAGATGGGAAGACGGTGAACGGATATGAGAGGATGAGGTGAATGTCTATTTTCACACTGTTGTTGCTGGTGATTTGAATACTCTAACGGTGATTCACATTACCTAAAACAGAGCAATCACATAGCAGTTGCTCAGTTAATTTCACCACCGAAACCCCTGAATTGAATAAAGTGTGACTCCCTAGTCACCTTCGCCGGTCCCCCCTCCCTGTGTTTATTTGCCCTGGTGGAAAGAACACTGCCCTGGACGTGGGGAGCCGTGGGCCATGGTTCCAGTGCTACACACTGACTGCGTGACCTAGGAGAGGCACTCTGCTGCTGTGTGGACGGCAGAGATGGCCAGAGTCTCCATCGTTTGCATTCACATCCTTTGGTCGTAACCTCCCCACACTGGTCCTGGGCTGGACCACACACCTGGCTTTGAATGATGGACTTGAGCAAAGGGGACATTGCAGACGTGCAGATGCGACTTACTTGCCTTTGCTGCTCTCGGAGCTCTGACTGCCAGGTGAAGAAGCCCGGGTTGGCCCGCAGGGCGATGACGTATGCGTGGCCAGGTGTCCTGCCGTCTGGGCCAGACATATGAGAGAGGTCATCCTGGTCAGCGGCTGCTGGCTGCCTCACTAGCCAGTCCAGCTAAAAGTAGCTGAGGAAACTGCCCAGCTAATTCACGGAATTAGAGCTCAATAAATGGTTGTCTCTTTAAGTCACCAAGTCTGGGGTGGGCTGTTCATAGCAAAAGGTAACAGATGCAAAATCGAATTAAAAATCATAAAAGATCAGTAACAACATAGGCCCTGCCTACCCCCATGGCCTTGCTGGAAAGAGCTGGTTGATGACCGCGCTGTGACTGGCAAGGCTCCGAAGGGCAGAGCTGAGAGGAGGAAGGTGGGGCAGGGGCAGCAGGCGGAGGCCCTGGGTGGGTGGAGGCCAGGACGGCGGCCTCTCTTGTCTGAGGCTGACCAGCAGAAACTCCCCCGAGTTTCTCGCCACGGTCAGAAGGACACCGCCAACTGCTGTCTTTCCTTTTGACATTCATGTTTTCTCAGTCATTTGACTTTTATCCTCTCTTTCTTTTTAAAAATACTCAGCATATCTGGATTCTCTCTGAATATCAGTCGCATGGGAATAGACATAGAGTCCATAATAAAAAAAATTCTGAGAGCCCAATATAGAGATAAGGAAAAACATTTCTAGTCTGTGGCAACACAAGGAATGCAACATCGGTAAACTAGAAGTGTTCAAAACGGGGGAAAATTCTTCCTCAGCTAGAAATGTACTTGACCCAACTGGGTCTGTAAGTGATAGATTTGTGTGTGTTGTTTCACGTTTGTCAAGTAAGCAAGTACTTTTTCATAATCTGGTGCTACTGTGAAATATAGGTCGTATAGAGAAAAGTGCACAAAACCTAGGGGTACCATTTATTGAAAAATTATAAAGCAAACACCTCTGTGAGCACACTCAGGTCCGAAGAGGAGGCTTGCTCACACACCAGCGTCCCACCCCATTCACACCCAGTGTTAACCACAACCCTGACCTGTATGCAGTCAAGTCCCTGCTTAACTGGATAGTTTTACTGCCTCTGCAGAGTTTAACCATCTATCTGTGTATCCCGAAACACGACAGTTCAATCTTACCTGCTTCAAATTTTATATAATTGAAGTCATTCTCTATATATTCCTTTTTGTCTTGGTTTTTTTGCCTAATGCTCCTTATTCCTTGCTTTGTGTAGCTGTAGTCTATTCATTTTCACTGACAAGTATTCCATTCTACGCATACGCCAGAGAACTTACTGTGTGGAAAGACACAACCGTAGTTTCCAACGTTCGGGTCTTACAGGCAGTGTTGCTGTGACTGTTCTTACACACCTCCTTGTGCACATGCACACACGTTTTTCGAGGGAGTGCCCTTTTTGGGCCATAAGATAAATGTCTCTTCAAATTTAGTAGAATAGGCCAAAGTATCTTTTAAAGTGGCGTGACCACTTCGGCTGCAGGCTAATAGCAGGAGTGTTTCCAATGTTCCATATCCCTGTCAGCAGTTGATTTTGTCAGACTTTTAATTTTTGCCAGTCTGGTGGGTGTGTGGTAAAATTTCCTTACGATTTTAATTTGCATTTTTAATTATTAATGAGGCTGGTTCAAGTTTTCTTTTTTTTTTTCCTATCGTGTGACCTTTTTCAATGCTTTGTAAAACATGTTTTGAATATGAAAGTTTGTCTAGTTTTATGTGTTGCAATAGCTTTTCCTGTTTGGGTTTTTTTTTTCTTCTTCTTTATTAATATGTGTCTTTTTTTTCTGGTTGCTTGTTATATCTTATTTAAGAAAACTTTTCCTGCCCTGAAGTCACAAAGATAGTCTCTTATATCAGCTTCTAAAAGCTTTACAGATTTGTCTCTTACATTAAGTGTGTAACACACCAGGTGTTAATTCATGTATGTGTATGAAATAAAGCTGTAATTTCATTGTTTTCCATATGGAGACACACTTGCTCCAGAACCATTAATTGAAAAGAACACAATTTCTCCTCTGCCCTGTCCTGCCATCTCAGTTGTAACTCAAGTGTTCAGATACCCATGTGTTCATTTCTGGCCTTCTTATTCTGCTTCCCCGGTTAACTTGTCTATCCTGGCACTAAGGCCGCATTCTCCTAATTCTCATGGCTTTATGGTAAGTCTTGATATCTGGTAGTGTATATCTTCACACCTAGTTCGTCTTCAAGAGGGAGTCTTAGCAGTTCCTGGTCTTTTCCATTCCCATGCAAATCTACCATGAGCCTGGGAAGTTCTGATCACACATACAAATTGTTTGTTGCTGGTACATGGAAGTATTATCACATTCATTTTTATATGTTGAACTTGTATATTTTGACAGGGAATTGACACAATCAGAGTGTTAAAGATAACTCTGGAGGTAATTTGGAGGACTGGGTGGGAGGGAAAAGACAACTGCAGAATCTACTGGAACTAGGACCAGGGCAACAGCAACAGAGGAGGCAGGGGAGCTTGTTTAGGAGCAGTTTAGGAGACAGTGGGGAAGACAGCCAAGCCATTGTCTCCAAGTGACTGATGTAAGGAACGAGGCTTTGGGGGAGGAAGATTACATGAATGTACCAAAAAAAAAAAAAAAATTAGTGAATGGATGGGAACTTCAAAATAGGCTGCCCACAGGCTATGTGGAAATTTTTACAACAGTAAAATTTCAGAAAAAAAAGTCAGAATTGTAGAGAATTTTGGAAGAACAGAGATTTGTGGTTGGTATGAAACTAGTGATTGACAAACACGTTAACACAGGAATTTCACCTGGCTCCGCTGTGTTTAATATTTTTCCATTTTTGACATTCTTAGCAGTAGGTTTTTTGATTTCTACATCTGGTGCCTTTCAGGTAACTTGATTCCCGTTTGTCACATCATACATCTTGCTGAAAATGCATTTAAATATTTTTCAATTGATAGTATCTTCCAGGGTTTGACTCAGCCTGTGTTTGCTTATAAATGCTTATTTTTTCTCCTGTGCTGAATTTTTTTTTGTTATGTTCTTTAACAAGTTTAAGAAAAGCAGATCAGACAATAACTCGACTAGTATGTTTCAAATTTATATTTGTTCCCATTCTTGTTAAGAGATTAACAAGATACATATTAGTTTGTGACCACCAGGTGATGATTAGGGAAATTTCATTTGCTTTGAAATGTATGAATATTTAACGTGGTCATTGCCATCAGATATTTCACACTCAAGATCACACTTTCTCCTTCCGTTCCTTGGCCTTCTGGGTTTTGCACTTTTGAAGGAAATGGGCCCTCTAGAGCATGACAAATCTGATTCAAAAGTATCTGCAACAGGATGTTATTTTATCTATCAAAAGCTAATGTAACTGTGGTCTCTTCTCAGTTTGGGACTCGTAGGCTTGGGAACTGTTCATGTAAATTCTAATCTTAGGCATGTGCATGGCAAACATGGAGAAACCCCTCAGATAATTGCCCAGGAGATACAGATTAGGGAGGATGCAAGACCCTCCATTAAGACATTTTTGAATTCAGTAAATTATAGCCTGATTTTCAAAAGCAATGGTGGTATTTGCAAATGAGAGAAGGTGGAAAAAATGATAGGGTGTAGGAATAAACACAACAAAACATTTGTGCGTGTGTGTGATGGGGATGCGGGTGAGAAAGGACATTTGAACTTTTTGCTGTTAACCTTTCAGGGTGAAACATCAAATTTCTGAAGCAACGGTGACAGGATGCCTAGAGAAAAAAGAACCAGAGCCTGAGTACTCCCTAGGAATGGGTGACAGGCTGACAAACATACTGATGCCACGGAGGTGTGTCCTCCAGACTCGGGATTTAGTGAAAGTCACAAGACTCAAACTCAAAGCCCAATTACGTGTTTGGATATGTCATTTCATCTCTGTGTTTTGACTTCCATAGAACATGGTTTGCTATGGATCTAAGACTCATCCCTTACTGTTTACTCAACGGTGGACGAAAGGGAATTCTTTAGCCATCTAACGTCTAATTTTGAACCTATTTTAGACCCCTCTTGTTCTACGTAAGTTCTATCTGCCCATTTTTCGTCACTCATAAAATGGATGTTTCCAAGTGGCGAGCCCGTCACACTTTCCCTCGAGGAACGTGGCATTAGGAGTGGAGCTGGCCCACCAAACCACTCGAAGGCTTTGTAGCAGCCTGAGTCTATTTGGGAGACAGAAAGCGCAGAATGGGTTAAACAAGGGAAGTGAAATATGCTGCCTGCCATGTCAGTAACCAAAGGATGTTGCAGCTCTCAAGCCACTACAGCTGCCCCGGGTACTCTGAGCCCTGAGGGGACTCAGCATGGAGACAAACGGGCTGCCCGCTGCCAAGCCCTCTGTCAGTGCAGCCACCCAGACGATGCACCTGCAAGGATTCAGGATGGGAAAGCACAGGATACTGGCCCCAGAGAGCTGAGGTGCATATCCAAGGAATGGTACCAGTGAGACCAGACCTGCATCTTCCCATACATAGAAAAGCACTAAATTTCTTAACTTGAGATGTCTGGTCTTCTTTAATTAAGAGTAATCTTTTGGAACTGTGACTACCTGGTCTTTGTTGCAAGACCTCCTATAGATCCTGGCCCCTCCCTGACCTCTGCAGAGCAGTCTATCTGAGAGGCTGCCTCCTGGGCTTACGTCCTCAGTTTTGTCAGCCAAATAACATATAATTCTCGACTTTCAGATTGTGCATTTTTTTCAGTCGACATTAGTATAAGAATTTTAACTCTAATTAAAGAGTAACTGTAAGACACAAGGAAACTCTATCTAGTACCAAAGGGCTGGGGGAGAAAACCCAAAGAAAGCTGCATTTGGAAGGAGTGCAGACTTCTTGGATAAAGGGTGCCTCGGTCCCCCAGTAGCAGAGAGGTTGGCTGGAGTGGATTTGGGGGAAACAGCAGGCAGCCCTGCAGGTGCAGGTGGGGGTCGTGGATGGGTGCACTGCAGGTCTGGATGCCGGGGGGGCAGAGGCCTTCGGAGGGTGGGATGCACGGGGTCCTGAGCAGGCTCTCACCAGGCCACGGTGGCCAGGTTGCAGAGGGACTGTGGCCTGGGCCCGCGGCTTGGGCAGGCTCCTTCCACAGCAGGAGACGTGGCCTGCCTCCCGACCTGCGTTGGAAATTGCCAGAAGCCTCTTCTGCTTGCTTAACTGCAAAGGAGACATGCTGAAAGGAATTCGTGGTCATAAAGCACTATATTCAAGGGTGTGTTCGGACTCATGAGGCAATAGACTGATAACTGACACAGAGGCCAGGAACGGTGAAGAGCGTTGCAGAAACGATCGGGGCTCTTTCCTGTCTGCAAAAGGAGAGCCTTTAAGAAGATACTGGCAAACAACCTTTTTTTCCGGTTGACAAAAGACTCCAAAACTTTGATGTTTCTTTAGTGTACTCTGGCATATTAATTTGTGCATTTCTAAGGAGAGCAGTTTCTTATCTGTATTTTTAAAATACACTCTGTTGTAAAGCAGAAACTAACACACCATTGTAAAGCAATTATACTCCAATAAAGATGTTAAAAAAAAAAGAAATGAGCAAAAAAAAACCCCATGCAAACCTTAGAGAGTAATATTCAAACAAGCATGTCCAAATAACCAAAAGTAATGAAAACATTCAGCCTCTGGAAAACAATAAAGGGAATGCAATGCATAAACCCAGGGGATGCTTCTCAGGTCCTCTGCTTCTCTTTCTCACAATCCTTTTCATATCACTTTACATGGAGCCCCTCGTCTGCAACCCTGCCCTCCCAGCACATAGCGAAAGGTCACGGAATAAACACTCTTCTTCTCCAAATCCTACGACTTACTCTCCTCTCACACTTGCTCTCTTCTCCCCCGCCACCCCGGACTTTGTCTCTTTTTCACCCTCCTACTTACGTTTCCTTCTCTCCGTAGACTCTCTTTCCATCTCCTCTTTTGCATTCTTAGCTTCAGTCCTTCTTGGCCCATTTCCTAATTCAGCCTCTTGAGAGTCCTTGAACTAGTCTGCCAGAAGGCAGAAGGCAGAGGCGGGGGAGAGGGCGGGCTCTCGTTCTCCTCACTGGGGTGGGTGGAGGCTGGAAACCTTCACCGATCATAAGTCCCGTCCCCTTCACACTGTCTCCTCAACAATCTTTGTTGACTCCTGCAAAGAGATAGTCAATATTCAATATGTAAATATCCTTCCAGAAGTTCCTTGAGTTTACAATCTAGGCCACCCTCTTCTCTCTCTTTACTGGGCTGTACGTAATCTCTCTCGGTTCCTTGAAAGGGCAGCCAGGTGAATTGTGAATTACACCACACACACACACACACACACACACACACACACACACACACACACATAGCACTCTCCCTTCTAGAAAGCCTTGAACATCTGTATTAACATTTAAACTCTTGTCCCTTAGAGGAGTGCTTGTGCCCTTGTAGTTTGCAAAAACCTGTGCACCCTAAGTCCCCGTAATCGCAGTTGCACGTTCTTTGTGGGCACTGAGACCCTGCCTGCGCTCGGCCCTCCCGCACTGTATGCATCGCAGAAGGCGCGAGAGTCCGTGCTGAGCCTTCAGGTGCCTTTTACCTACTTACAAACCAAGAAAAGGAAGTTTCTAGGGTTTAAATACATCTTAGTTCATTATTCTTTTAAGATGTATACAGGATTTTATTGTTTTAATGGAAATCAGTCAGGATTTACTTTCTAAATGTGGTGGTCAGTCGTCCTTCATGAAATATTTGAGCTTCCTTTCTCTTCTAGATGCACAGTAAGATGGTGCATTTCTGCCCCAGAGCACTGAATTGCCATTGCAGTGAGTTGTCTTTCTCTTTGTCATGGTGACTGGTCACATTCGAGATGATAGCTGCTCCATCAGTCAGACTCCAGCACAGGAAGACTAAGACGCAAAGCAGAAAACTCTTTATAATTTCTCCCCTTTGTTGTGTTAAGGAACTAAGATTTGGGGCTTGTCTGTTACAGTGGCGTAAACTGATGCTTTTCTGTTTAGCCCATCCTCGCCAGCTCCCTGAATGTGAACATCTCTCCTTGCCCTAATGATTATATTTTTTAATCTTAGATAAGTATCTTAATTAACTATAGATTGTCGCAGCGATTGTACCAACTTCCCCATCTTGTGATGTTTCTGCCGTCGTTTTTTGAGAGAAACATTTACAGAATTATATAAATAAAACTATTTTTGTAGCAAGGATTCCCCATGACTTTAATGTGTTAAAATTGTTGCAGAGGGAGAGCTTTTCATTAGAGTACATCTTCTCTAATTTTTTGTACTAACTTCCCAGTGATTTCCTTCATTAGCTTTCATTCACTCATCTATTCATGAATTCATTCATTTATGTTTTTCTTCAGTAAACTATACTGAATGCCAGGCATGGAGCCAGGCTGGGGGTATCAGTGTGAATAAGACACAGTGTCTGTCACTATTCTTATGTTAAGTTACCAACCCATGTCTTGTTTAGAAAGAGTAGGAATATTTAAAAGTAAAAAAGAAAGTCACTTCTAAATAATCCTGCATTTAAATATATACATCATCTTCTACACAGTGAGACGGTTTAAAGCTATGAAAATGTATGATAGACAGGGAGTGTCCTGCTGGTTCCACCCACATTTATACCTTAGCAATTTGGGATAGCTAACTCGAAATACGCTCTATATAGGCAATACTAGCTTTCATGTGCATTTGGTATAATTGATATAACAGATCTGGACATACAACAGAAACTTGGTAAACTGTGGAGGTAACTTTTTTCATTTGCCATGGCAGCTGAGCTGGCGTCGCCTATTTCCCACTCTTAATGGCAATTGTAAAATACTGCAATAGCGCCCTCCAGTGGTTGAATTCACTCATTTTAGGCGTACTCGGCTCTCGTGTTGGTTGGTGCCTGCTGTGTTCTGTTTCTGGATGGCTTCCCACCACTGAGTATTCAGTTGGTTTAAAAAAAAAAAAAACCTGCAGATAATACTTGCCAAGACAAAAACTGAATTACGGAAAATCAACACCAAAAGAACAGAGCCCTCACAGGTTGCACCTTCCTAGGCAGGAACGTAGAGAAGAAAACATATTAGAAAATGTTTACTGTGTGGGTGATGAGATTTCAAGGTACAAGTGGTGTGGGTGCATCAAGGACAGGATGGTGAGAAGTCTCTCCCACAAACATGCCTCCTGGCCGGTTTTCAGGCGAGTGCTTCTATTCAGGTGGACTTATCATATCTTCCGTGAGGGACTACCTATCTGCTCTTCTCTCACTGTCTCTTTATCTATGTATATCCCCCCATCTCTGTGATAATCCTAAAAATGTCTGAAGTGTGACAGAATACATGCTACAATGTATGCCACACCTCAATGTCATATTGACATTTGGGAAGAATATATCATTCTATAATACTACCTTGAAGCATGTAAATGTGAAATAAAAACGTATTTCTCTTCTCCTGTATTTGTCACCAGGGATGCTTTTGGTTCTCCCAGTGAGGTTTTAAAGGGCTTTTTAATCCTACATTCCTGTCAGTCCAGATAACAGTTTGTTAGAAACTTTGCAGCCTAGATCAGGTCCTGGGGGATGGAGCAATAAAACATAGTCCATTATGCTGAAATTACCCTGTCCCTTGGTACTAGAATTATAAAAACAATAAATCTGGTTCATGCTGATAAGTACAGGTGGGAAAGAAGGTATAAAGGACATACTGTGTCCTTTTTTTTTTTTCTCCTAATAAACCTATAGAGAAGCAGTTCTGATCATGAAGAGTGAGAGGAAAATGGAGAAGAAATGGGGAAGATGGAAGACCGTATGTGACATCATTCCTCTGGTGGATGCCTTTGGCAGAAGCCGAGTGGAATTGTTATATTTCCATATACATAAATAAGATTTAAATATAGTAGAGAAATTAAAAACTATCTGAGAGATCATGGCCCTCTTGGAGAGCTATGCGTGCACATGTAATGACATAACTGAGAGCTACAGATAAATTAAATGCAGCTATTTAATTTCTGGCTCACATTTTAGAGAAAGCTGTTTGAACACACACGTGCACACACAAGCACATTCATTAACCATCTGTTCTAAAATCAAGGAGCAGAAACATAAGCCTTTAGCCAATATATCCAATAAATGTTAAAAAACACATTTCGATCCTCGGTGGGTACCATTTAAAGGTGTGAAAGAACAACAGAAATGCAGAAAAAGGTCCAAGGCTCTGAGATGCCCAGTGAACGGTGCTCTCACTCCAGCTGGCTGGGCCTGGAATTTGAGCATCACCTAGTATCCAGGAAGATGAAAATGATAGCTTTCTCACCAAACTTTGCTCATAGTTCTTTAACTAATCTTATTCTTAAATGGAGAGGTTGGTTTGGAAAGCATAGCTCCAGTCAGCCCAAGCTCAAGACAGAGCTCTCTTAGATACGTTGATTTTGATACAGCGATGCTACATCACGGGACACCTGCTAAGGATGCTTAGAGTCAAGACAAGGGCTGGAAAAAGCAGATGGGCTGAAGGTCCCCCAACGCCACTTCCAGACCTGCCCCTTCCCCAGCTCTGTCTGGCCTATCCAGTGGAAAATTCTTGCAATGAGAATTAAGATTCTTGCTGTGTCACGTTGCAGCAATATCACTGCCACACTTGGGGGTGAATTGACCTATTTAAGCTGCAGAACAGTGGACGTTGATAGTGGTGTACCTCCTTGCTTACTGCCTCATGTTAAAGAATGCTGCGTGAGACGTGTAAAGGAAAGATGTTAACACATATTTCTTCTGGGTGAAGGATACATGAGTGTTTAGTTTACTCCGTATAGTTTGCTGTATGTTTGAACCGTTCCAAAATTTTTAATGAGAAAAAAAAAAAGCAGTGCTGAAAAGTTTTTAAAAAAAGAAGAATTCTGAGTGGCTTCAGAAGACTGTGAGATCCAGGGCCATCCCTATACCAATATTATCTACATATTTATAACCATTTAACAGTCCTCTGATGCTTACTGAGTGGCAAGCACTGTATTGGCTATGGGCATAACTTCGTGAGCACACAGACATGTACATTCTCACCTCTGTGTCTTCCCTGGGGCTAGAAAGCCTTCCATCTTTCTCACGGTGTTTGTTCTACCTGAACTTCAAGGTCGAGCTCAAGTCCCCACCTGCCCCGTGAAGCTTTCATGCACCCCTGCTTTCTAGAAAACTTTCTCTACTACGTGCTTGGTGTTTAATTGTATCCTACCTGAGCTTCCTCTGTTTTCCTATTTCCCTTAGCACCGTGCTGACCATGGAAATTACCCAGTAAGCACTGCAGGTTGATTATTATTATAGGCACATGAGACAATAAAAACAACGTGCTTTGGACACAGTCAGATAAAATAATGCAGTTGGAAGTCTGATATCTGGTAAGAATGCCATGATCTATAACAGAAAAGAAAAAAAATTAGCTTGCCCATCAAAGTGAAGTAACAAAGGTTCTGCAAAGCTGCTACAGTTTTGTAAGAAACATAATGGTCCTCTCTGATGTGGTTTGAAAATTCTACATTTGTACCTGAATTGTGTTTTGTTTAGTTGCAACCTGGATATGTCAGAGTAGACAGTATCTCTGAGCTTTACTCTTTGTTTTTTGACTCTGTTGCTAAATGACGGCTGCATGCAAATATGTTTTCTGTGCCCAAAGCAATAACTAGACGTTTAAAGAAAGGATAACCCTGCCAAAAGAATTCTGGTTGGCTGTCTATCACATAAATTAATTCCTCCAAAAACAGGCTATTTTCTCATTTGCTTTAATGGTGCTCAGAGCAGGTAGCTGTGATTTTCTGCTGGATCTTATGCTCACGAGCCCGCTGAGTATTTTATTTTGTTATGGCCCATTAAAGAGTGGGCTTGCTAATGTTCCATCACTACGCAATCATGCAGAGGATGGATTTCTTCTTCAGACAAATGGAGTTAGAAAACTATTATTCTTTCCCCACTTTCTTCCCCAACTGATGGATCATTTAAAAGCCATGGGGGAAGAGGATCTTAAAAATCTCCAAGAAGCAGTTTTAATAGGCATAATATATTCAAGACATAAATAAAATATAAAATAAAATACATAAAAAATCTTGTGGGAAAAGATTTCCAGTTAGTGGTTTTTCTTTGTTCTTCCCCAGGGTGTGTTTCTCCACAACATTCAAGAGAACCAACACAGAGACTCAGCTCAGTGTTAGGTTAAGAGTATTGCAGCCTCCTGATTGGCTATTGCAATCATTAAATACATACACATCAGCCAAACTACGTGACTCAGGATGAATCAGGTACTGCAATCTTCAGAGTCGTCCATTTGTATTTAAACCAACTGAAGAATAATGAATCCATGTAATTTGAAAAGACTGAAACTAAGAAAGATCATGTGACCATTTCAATATTTTCTAAATGAAATAAGTCACTATCAGGACTTACATAGAATTCGTATTCAATGGTTTTGAACTTTGTTTAAGAAAGGTTAAAGAGAGCATTTTTGTAATACCTTGCAAATATCACATATTAGATACTTATATATCTCCTAACTAAGGAATATTCTCCCTGATGAGCATATAACTTGTCAGAGAGCAGTTATGAATAGTGATAATTTTATATATGTCCCCTCCTCCCGAGGTGACATTGGCTCAAGAGCTCTCTTTTTTGTGTGTGTGCGTGTGCGGTACGCGGAGGCTCTCACTGTTGTGGCCTCTCCCGTTGCAGAGCACAGGCTCCGGACGCGCAGGCTCAGTGGCCTGGCTCACAGGCCCAGCCGCTCCGCGGCATGTGGGATCTTCCCGGACCAGGGCACGAACCCGTGTCCCCTGCATCGGCAGGCGGACTCTCAACCACTGCGCCACCAGGGAAGCCCAGGAGCTCTCTTTTAAATGCGTGGGGGTGTTCGCAGGCCATCAGACAATGCATTTGTTGACATTCAGTCACTGGCCAGTAAGATCATTATTCGCATCTGCTCTTTCCACTTGAGTTCCCTTTGGTCAGGTTAGAGAATTATGTCATCTTGATGTTGTGTACCCCACACCCATGATATTCAGCAGGGCGTTTGGCCACTCCGTGAATGTTTATTGAATGGAAACATTTGGGAAATCTTTGGTCCAGCACAAGAAACCACTGCTCATTTCTTTTACTGTCTTTGTCTCTGGGATAAGCATGGATAGTTTTCTTTCTGCTTTTTCCATTGGTGGATCACAACCAATATCTGTGTCTTCTTTGGCAAAATGGGAGGCCTTGGAGTTATAATTGAGTGATGCTATCTTTGCATCTAGGACTAAAGCATAAAAAGTGAACTTAGGAGGAGGACGAGACAGGAGACAGAGGCCTGTGTGTGGGACCAGCTGAGCCTTCCTTTGGCTGGTGTCTGTGGTCATGATTCCGCCCTGCTCTCCAAGTCTAGGCCAAGCTGCAACGGGCAACATGAACATCCCTACTTCTGACTTGGATACATTAAAATAACATCCACAGGGATACAAAAGGATAGTCCAATGGGATGTAAGTCAAGAGAGACGCTATTAAATGAGAAAAACCACATGTTTGACAAGTATAGAAGACACTGCCTTTCTGGAACATGATGATCTAAAGCCCTGGGAGGCTGTGGAAGCAGTAGAGCATCAGTATTATACAGTAGAAGCTTTACAAATGTGAACTTAGAATTTAAAATCAATAACTAGAAACAATCAGGATATCTTCCAGCAGGTGGAGAGTTAAACAAATGTCATATATCCACACCACGAAATACTACTCAGCAATAAAAAGGAACAGACTACTGATACACACAACTTGGGTGAATCTCCAGGAATTATACTGAGTGAAAAAAAGCAATTACCAAAGTCACATACTATGTGATTCCATTTATGTAACATTTTGAAATGGAAAATCTATAGAAATGGAGAACAAACTACTAGGAGTTAAGGAGAGGATGGCGGAGGGAGGGAAGAAGGGTCCTTGTGGAGGTGGAACGTTGTATCTTGATTGCATAGACGTCAACATCCTGATTGCAATTACCGTGTGGTGATTTTTCACGATGCTGCTGTTGGGGGAAATGAGGTAAAGGTTACATGGGATCTCTCCATTACTTCTTACAATTTATGTGAATCTAAATGATCTTGAAACTAAAAGTTTAATTATAAAAGTTCATAATAATAGGAGGATGAGAAAAAAAAATACTATCAAGTAGAATAAGTTGCTTAGATATCGTCCTCTAGTTCTTACGTGTAAAAAGAAAGGGAAATTGTGCTAAGCATTGCTTTACAATGAAAATAATGTGTGTGAGAGAATATAGAATGGGAAACTCATTGATAATATTGATTCCTGTAGCCAAAGTAAGACAGAAGTAAGATAGAATCCTAGTGTGATTAAATAGCACCATTATTTGCATTATCGCTAAATTAGGGGTATTTTCAGCTGCTTAATTCTCTGTCATTTCTCTTCTTCACTTTAGGTAGATCAAAAACACTAGTAGCGCTATTGTATGAGAGAGAAATCTTAGTTGAAGGTATATTTATAACAGTACTAAGACTCAAATTTAAATGATGCAAAACTGAGGGTTATTTCTAAGACACTGCTATAAAACTGATGCGAAATAGAATTCTACCGTTACATTTATTCAAAAATAAAAGTGATGTAGGGTGATTTGAATGAAGTAGGTCACTGCATTGCAAAATGATGTTGCTGGTTGCTTACAATTTGGGAGAGGGAGGAATCTGGCCATACAAAATGGCTTCAAAACCTGCAACTGGGGCTTCCCTGGTGGCGCAGTGGTTGAGAGTCCACCTGCCGATGCAGGGGACACGGGTTCGTGCCCCGGTCCGGGAGGATCCCACGCGCCGCGGAGCGGCTGGGCCCGTGAGCCATGGCCGCTGAGCCTGCGCGTCCGGAGCCTGTGCTCCGCAACGGGAGAGGCCGCAGAGGTGAGAGGCCCGCGTACCACAAAAAAAAAAAAAAAAAAAAAAAATCTGCAACTGACTTGGAGGACAATTTATATTTCAAATTTATTTTTCAGGTGGAAAATAACCTATATAAATCTTAGTCACAATAGTACATAAACACGCTCTCAACATAGAATCATCGAACCTCACACAACTTTTAGATCAGAAAGACATTATTTGCATTTATAAAATACTTTTATTTTTCTGAAAAGAAAACAAGAACACTTGATTTGATTGCTTATAATACCACACGTGCAATGTAGAAACACACCGATGTCTGAACTAAGAAATACATTTCCCTACATTTCTGCAGCAGTTTTATTCATTTTTGTTTCCTTTTAGTGTGTAATCAGTTAGCTTGTGGTCCTCTCTGGTGACAATTTTCCATGCCACATAGATCCTAGTCAGCTGGCAGGTCGAAATAACTGGGCAGATTTATTTCCAGGCACTGTACTCAGTCTTTACATGGATTATCTCATTTAATCCTCACAACCACCCTATGAAGGAGACACTATTATTATCTCCATTTTCCAAACAAGGAAACAATGTTACTTTCTGTTTCGGTGTCTTACACAAAGCCACACAGTGCCTTGGTCTAATGATTTGATGTATGATTTAATGTGGCAATTTATTTTCTTCACACCCATTTCTTCTGAAAAAGCCAAGGGGGCTATATTTATTGTTGCCTGTTGGTAATTGTGGAGTCACAAGTCTGGATTAAAACTCGAGCAGGTCAGGTACATTCATCTTCCTTTCAGATGGTGCCTCTCCCAAAGTAAAAGGACCATGTAACATCACTTAGTAGAAAGAGAGGGAGACTCAGGTATCTAGGGTGACACTCTGGTTGGAAATCACGTTTTTTGGCAGTACTGGTGAACACTTTTTATTTTACTTTTATGAAGGGAATCTCTAAAGCTAGATTAAAAACATAAATCAGAAATCATGAATTATGGTTTCACTCTTTTAAGTGATGAATTATGTGATTATAGGAAAGTTATTTAATAGACTAGCATTTCAGTTTCCAAAACATTTCACAAGCAAAAACGACATGCCTACAAGTTGTTCCCGATCACATTATGGTGTTTAGACTTCTAAATGGGTCAGATTGAAACATTTCCAACTGCCTATGTGGGTATCTTACTGACATCTGACTCTCAGGTTATTCAAATCCAAGTTTCCACTTCTCCCCAGACACATCCACTATCCATTGCCTTCTCTTTCTGTCTGGAAGATGCCCTGGGTTTTCTCGCCTCTCGTCGCTATCTGTGGTTGGAATGCCTTGACAGTCGCCCACCCTCCAGACCTGACACGCGGATTCTCCCATCAGCACTTGCGAGCCCCTCGGACTCAGGCCCTTTCTCCTGTCCAGGACCTGCCTCCTATGGCTCAATGATGCTTTGCTGTTCACACTTGAAGCTCTTCTTTACACCTTGCCCTCACCCCATTCTCAAAATCATGCCCATTTGTCTAAGACCCACTCCAAATGCTACGTTTTCTTTCCCCAAGCTTTTTTTTTTTTTTTTCTGTACCCAGGCCTCTCACTGTTGCGGCCTCTCCCATTGCGGAGCACAGGCTCCGGACGCGCAGGCTCAGTGGCCATGGCTCACGGGCCCAGTCGCTCCGCGGCATGTGGGATCTTCCCGGACCGTGTCCCCTGCATCGGCAGGCGGACTCTCAACCACTGCGCCACCAGGAAAGCCCTCCCCAAGCATTTATTTATCCTCCAAATGAAATTCAGTATCTCTTTCCCTTGATATCTCATAGTATTTAAATTGAGTATCACCAATCATAGTGACAGCTAACATGGATTGTTTCTAATGTGCCAGTATTAAGAACTTGCACGTGTTCACTCACTTAATCCTCACACAAAACCTGTGATACACACTCTCCTGTTTCCCCGGTTTTCCAGATGGAGGCAGGGAACCGCCACCAGGACACATAACCTGCCCGCACTTAAAGCACAGGCGAAACGCCAGCCAGGACTCAGCACCCCTGCAGCCAGGCTCCAGTGACCCCTCCTTCTCCCTTGTGATATGATTGCTCTTAAACATTTCTCACCCCCTCACGAACTCTTTGACAAATTAACCTCCCTTACCCCTCTCTGTGTCCCCTGTAGAGCTTTATATAGGGTCTAACAGATATTTGTTGAATTAAACTGAATTTTTTCAATGGCAGTTATAATAACTCTCATGGGCGTAGAATAAACAAAAATTCCAGGTATTTGCAACAGGTGAAAAATGCATCTGGGGGCTCCCCTGGTGGCGCAGTGGTTGAGAGTCCGCCTGCCGATGCAGGGGACACAGGTTCGTGCCCCGGTCCGGGAAGATCCCACATGCCGCGGAGCGGCTGCGCCCGCGAGCCACAGCCACTGAGCCTGCGCGTCCGGAGCCTGTGCTCCGCAACGGGAGAGGCCACAACAGTGAGAGGCCCACGTACCGCAAAAAAAAAAAAAAAAAGCATCTGGAAACACATAATTCATATTGTACAAAAAGAATTACTTCTTCCACACAATGCTTCATCTTTCCTGTTACTCTTCCCCCGTCTCATATAGATACACGTACATATACCTTAAACTTTGGGAAGATACGAGCTTACACACCGTAATGAAAAGAAATATCAACATAAAGGATAATGTTTTCTGTTCTTTCTTTATTCTTCATTGTCTTCTTTTACAACGAGGCAATTACTTAGCTTTGGTCCTACGTGTACTTAGTATGTGTTCTTATCAAACATAACTATGTTTTGTATAAAGAAAGTCAAATAGTTATTTCATATTCTTATGTAATAAATAGACTTGATCTTTTGGATCAAGTCAAGATCTTTTGATCTTTCCCCACACCCTGCAATTTAAAAATCTCACTTTATAATGGGCAGAGCTGCCCTTAACAGCCTTCAATTCCCTGCTGGTCTCTACCATCTGGCACATTTTCTTGGAGCTTGTGACATAGACATAGATTTTTGAATGTCAGAGCAGGAAAATTTCTTGCTAGAGAGACACTGAGGTGTCAGTCATCATTAAAATCAAGCTCTCGAGTGACTTAAGTCAATTCCTACCAATGGAGGAACTCCTGCCAATGAATATCAGCATCTGTATTAGGTTAGTAAAAAAGTGGGGGTTAGAACCGGTCAGGCCCTCATCTTCTCTGTGACATTAACTCCCAGCCTTAGTCATTTAAAAAGTCTTATTAAATTCCTGTATTAGTGTGCATATATGAAATAGTAAACTAATAAGGACCTACTGTATAGCACAGGGAACTCTACTCAGTACTCTGTAATGGCCTATATGGGAAAATAATCTGAAAAAGAGTGGACATATGTATATGTATAACTGATTCACTTTGCTGTACATCTGAAACTAACACAACAGTGTAAATCAACTATACTCCAATAAGAATTTTTTAAAACTTCCTGTATTAGAAGACTACTTATGAATTCACAGTTAATTTTCCAATACCACTGTCATTATCCGAAAAATAGCTCAAACATGGAGTGTGTCTAAAAGTCTATAGCATTGTTCCAATCCCAGCAATTTCCTACCCGAAACCTAGTCACAAAGAAAATTGTTTTCGTATCTCCCAGAGTATGAGTAAAGGATATGCCCATCTGGGGGGAGTAGCTGCAACCATCCTCCTTGCTTCTTACTGAGAATCTCCACGACACAGGGGCACTAATCAGCGTAACCCGTGCATGGTCCCCACCCCATGGGGCCTATCAACTTGTTGACCAGTTACAGCATGTATGGGAAGATAGCTATAATACAAATCAGCATGTGATAATTTTTGAGGTTTGTAGTGATAGAGTAGTTGTTTTGGTTCACAAACTTTTTTGGCTGTCTTCCGCTTATTATGGGCAAAATTCTCTATGAACCCCCAAAATCACTGACTGTCACTTTCCAGGGGAAAGAAAAATGGGTTGAAAAAAAGACTCAGAAGAGAACCACATAAAGCTTGTTGGTACCAGCATATATGAATCACTCATTAATTTATATTTATGATGATTTGGGTTCATGCATTTAACTTTTATAAACCAATTCTCTATAAAATGACAATAGTTTTATTACACTCCATTTGGTAATATGTGATAAATAATTAACTAGGGCAAATTCACAAACCGCACTAATCAGCAAATTTTGAGAAGAATACAAAATGATCTGTTTTAACAGTGGTGTAATGGATGACTAAAAAATACAGGTCTTAAGTTCCAGTTATTTGCACAAATATGCATTATTACCCACTATCGACTTAACCAAATAATCTTAACAAAACTGGGGTGGGGCCGGGCGAGGAGGTGGGGACTGGGGTATGGCCGGGTGAGGAGGCGGGGACTGGGGTGGGGCCGGCTGAGGAGGCGGGGACTGGGGTGGGGCCGGCTGAGGAGGCAGGGACTGGGCTGGGGTCACGTGAGTAGGCTACCAGAAGCCAGGGAACCCCCAGAGTCACCAGAAACTAAGAAGCAAAGAACAGTAGTGCAGCCCTGCTGAACCTTGATTTTGGATTTCCTGCTCCCAGAACTAAGAGAGAATACATTTCTGTTGTTTTAAGCCACCCAGTTTGTGGAAATTTGCTATGACAGCAAGAGACACTAATACAGGGAGAAGACATCCAAGGTGAGAAGGCAGTAGGAGTGTGGTCTGAGGTCAGCAAAGAAGTCAGGGCTGGAGGTGTACATTTGAGACTCTGATCATTTAGGTAACAGATAAATCATGAGCACGGAAGGAAGCACGTAAAGGAGACTCAGAGGAAGAGGGCTTCCTCCCCCTGGAATGCTCACCCCCGTCTCTATAGGAAAACTCCTCATCTCTTTCAGGACTTTGCTCCATTTCTGGGGACCCCCTTTGAGCACCCCGTTTAATCTCCTGCTCCCTCCTACCATTCCCCTTCTCCTGCTCCAACTTTATTTTTCTCCATAATGCTCTTCTCTGAAGTCTACAGGATGCTTTGCTTATTCATGTATCTGTCTGCCTGCCTTTACTGGGATATAAGCTCCATGAGGATAGGGTTTTCGTCTGTTCGGGTCACTGGTGTCCGGTGCATCAGAGTTGCTTAATAAATATCTATGGAATGAATGAATTGAGCGAGTACAGCACAGACAAGGGAGATTTTTGTAAAATAGGCAGGAAGACAGGAGCGTGCCTGAATGCTGAACGCTGATGAGATGGAGCCAGGAGAAAGAGGGAGGTCAGAGACAGAGGGCAGAAAGGAAATCTGCAAAGTCCTGACGTCCCTAAGGAGCTAGGCAAGGATAGGATCTGAGCACGCGGGAAGAGACTGACCCTAGTAAAACAATGAATTTCTTCCATTGTAACGAAACGAAGAGGAAAAGGTGGCTGCAGATGCTGTGTCTTTAGATTCGGAGGCAAGAAGGTAAGAACCCCAGACTTCCAGCGGCACTTTCTATGTTGCCTTGCGATTCTTTCCCAGCTGTGCGGAACAGCCTGGTGACAGGTGCAGGAAGGCCGAGGGCTGGGTTCAGAGATGAGGCTTTACACAAGAAAAGGACAGAAGAACACTGGAGAAAGAGCATTTGGCAAGGAAGTGGCTGAAATTGAGGGCTAAGGATTTAAAAGTAAACTCTAGGGCTTCCCTGGTGGCGCAGTGGTTGAGAGTCCGCCTGCCGATGCAGGGGACACGGGTTCGTGCCCTGGTCCGGGAAGATCCCACAGGCCGCGGAGCGGCTGGGCCCGTGAGCCATGGCCGCTGAGCCTGCGCGTCCGGAGCCTGTGCTCCACAACAGGAGAGGCCACAACAGTGAGAGGCTCGTGTACCGCAAAATAATAATAATAATAATAATAATATATTCTAGTTTTTTCCACTTGGTTTATTGCTTTCGTCACAATCCTGCTCCAGTACACTTTATCTCCTTCTTTTCATTCCAATAAATTTTCTTTATCTGCTCCTATGTATTCTGTTATCTCTTTTCTACTTCCATGCTTCTAAGTATTCCTTTCATTTATTTGGAGTCAGTTTTCCTTTTTCCTTTAAAACTCTCTCTATCTCAGGAACTGCCACAGGATTCTGCGTGGCTGTTATTGACCTGCTGACATTCTTCTTGATCAAAAGTCTGAATTATAATTTCAATTACATTGCCGAAGATTTACCTACTAATTGACTTGGGACGTGAATTCATTCCTCAGGTGAAAGAAACATGGCTGGTGAAAAGCCTCTAATGGGCGGCGGGGGGGACAAAGCAAAACAACATGGAATTCTTATTTGTTCATTTCCAGAGCAGTGTAGGAGAGATATGTAAATAATAGAGCTACTTATATCAGCTGTCACCCTGCTTTACCCGAGAAGTAACTTTGCAGCTCCTTTAAACAATTCTGCTTGACATCTATTTGGATGGGTGATAATTGTAAAACATTTCAGTGTCAAGACCTTTACATTTTAATGCTATTTTTCATTTTAATGGAGTTGGAAGCTTTGAGAACAGTCTTGATGGAAATCTACAACTGACCCTGAATCCGCTGTTACATTATACAGTTCAAGGAAAAGGCAACTATTTTGTCTCTGAAAAGACATAATCCTGTGCCCAACCAATTTTTAATTGAGAGTGAAAGAAGAAAAAATAACTTTAATGTTTTGGAACTGATTAGACAGACATATTTCCCACTGGAGATAGGATTTTCCCAAATTAAAAACATTTTGGAGTATTTAAAATAAGTTTGTTGTTGTTTTGCTAACTATGTGTTGAAACATGTATCAATATTTTGCTTTTCTGGAAAACGTCCTCTGCTCTAGGCTATGTGATTCCTTCCAAAAATTTCTTTTAGTTTAGTAAATATTTTTATCGAGCTGATTGGTCCTGTGCTTGAGAAAATATGTTTTTATGGTTTTATGAAAAAAACCAATTCATTTCCTTTCTCCTTGTCTTTTATATTTTTGACTACACTTTAAAAATCCAAAACGTATGAAGCTAGCTCACTGAATATGTATTTAGAGATAATGGAATGTAAAAATTTGATATTTAATTCTTTTCATTGATGCACCGTATTAAAAAACTTTGTAAATAGTTTTTGTTTTCTTTTTTTTCCATCATACAATTGGATATTACAAAAATTGATACACTTTGTAAATCATTTTATTTTCTTCTGTGTTCATTCTACACTTATGTATTGTAAAAAATTGATACTGTGCCTGTATGAGGAAAAAAACCTCTCTTTTCATTTTCAGGACCAGGAGACCTGGTTTAATTCATTTTCAATGTGCACGATACAAAAAAGAGCAATTCTGTCTCTTTGAAAGTCATGCTGTGGAGCTGATGTTATGACTCTAGAAATGCACAATCTTTAGTGCAAAGAACGCATATAAACTGTAACCTCGTACAACTGGTTAGTGAGATTCCAGCCCCAGCTCTGCACATTCTGACATCATTTCCCTTATCTGGGTCGCGTTTTCCTCACTGGTAGGACTGGAATCCATACTGGCCTTAATTTGCAGGGGTTTGAATATAAAGTAATCGATGAAAAATATTGTGTGGTATGTCGCTCTTTCCCAAGGCAGGAATTGGGATTGCCTTTAACTTTGCATATCTTCACATGATAGCTCTTCTGTGACCTGTGAAGCCCATGGGATGCAGTTGAAAACAAATTAAAACTGGTAATCCAGACACAAAAGTGCTTACTCTAGCTACCTCACTCACTTGTTAGTGATGCTTGCACTTCTCCGTCAGTGGTTTCAAATATACTGTCAAGATAAGGAGATTGACTTGTTTTACAATACTACTGTGAAGAATAACCAATAAAAGAGACTTCCTCTATTTTGAAAAATCAGGAAAGACATCATAAATGATACACAACAGTGCTCTAATTCTACCTTCCCATCATAGCCTCTGGGATTAATGTATTCATGGATACAAAATAATGCTTTAGTACAGAGTAAGCAAATGTCATTTTCCTGCCCATGCCATAAAAATGCTCTTACTTCCTGAAATAGTTCATTCAGATTTTCAAGATTTGATAACAGTTGCATTTCACTGTACATGTGCAACTCCATTGCTTAATATTTTCATAAACCTAGAGAATTCACAAACTTGTAGTCCCTATTTTTCACTGCTATTGGAACAAAACTAAAAGCACAAGCTAAATGATGTTTAGAAAACATTCCTGGAAATGCCCTCTGATCATGGGGAGAAAAATAAAATCTTACATGGTCAAGCCACTTTATTTGAAATACTTCACTTATCTTATATGGGAGTACCAATCTGCAATACCAGGAGGTAAGTGGAAAGTCGAAGGGATGCACAGCTCTATCTTCTAAATCTCCAAAAGGACCAGGTGAGATGGAGGGTAGGATAGGACTCCCATTGGAGTTCTTGGGTGTGTTTGAATGACAGGGAAGTGCCGTGTTCTTATCCTGCATCTACCTTGAAGTAGAACTCAGCAACTTGCCTAATCCTCTTCCGGCACGGCCCTGCCCACACCAGCCAAAATTCCACTGCTCATTAGCAAGCTGATTAAGTTTTACCTATGGTTTAATGGGGAATATGGAGGGTGTTTAAATTGGATACCACAAGGCAAACTTCACAGAAGTTCCCATTGGATGTCCTCCCCTCCCCATTTCTCTCTCACTCTGAGCTGCTTCATCATTTTCCTCTCCTTCTCCCACAATTGCTCAGTATCCCCAAGTAAAGCTGCATTTTCCAAACAGTTTCCACATAGCCAACCGAGTCATCACTGCCTGCCCTGTTTAGCCAAACAGAAGCCCCAGATGTCCCAACATTGTCTTTGGAAAGCAGGTCAATGCTTAGAGAAGCCTTCCCCGGGGAGCTGTCAACTGCCCCTACCACGACCTGGCAAGTCCTGACTCTGGGAGGCTCAGGAGGGAGCACAGAAAGTCCCCAAGTAAAATAAAGTGTCTCTCCTGTAACTTATTGCCAATCAAAAAGTATTTATTGGGTTTCCCTGGTGGCGCAGTGGTTGAGAGTCCGCCTGCCGATGCAGGGGACGCGGGTTCGTGCCCCGGTCCGGGAAGATCCCACATGCCGCAGAGCGGCTGGGCCCGTGAGCCATGGCCGCTGAGCCTGCGCGTCCGGAGCCTGTGCTCCTCAACGGGAGAGGCCACAGCAGTGAGAGGCCCGCGTACCGCAAAAAAAAAAAAAAAAAAAAAAGTATTTATTAAGAACATACTCTTGGGGAACAGACACTAAGTCAGGCATTTGAGTATGGCAAAATAACAACCAGTAACAATACAGCAAAACCAGAAACAAGGCTGGTGCCCATATAGAGGCAGCCATTTGGTAGGAAAGACAGTAACTAAGCAAAAGGAGACACAGATGTATGTACAATCAGAATGGTGATAGGAATGAAGATGGGAAGACCACACTGTGCTATTAGCACATAAAATTGACCTGGCCAGGGACGGCAGGGGGAGTCTTCTCTAAGAAGCTTAGACACGAGGGAAGAGTAAGATTTAAGTAAGCAAAGGAAGGGGTAAGTGGTGAGTTGTTTCAGACAGTGAGGACAGCACAGGCAGAGGAGAAACACGATATTCCATGAAATGAAAGGAGGTGAGTGTGGCTGGAAGGTGAGCAGAAGCGTGGTATGAGATGAGCTAGGGAGAATGAAGGGCTGGTCTTCGCAGGTCCTTGTGGGCCAAGTCAAGGGCTTTGGTCTTTAAGTCCTTTGAAGGTTGTTAAACTGGAAGGGGGCATGGAGAAAAGGGATGCCACACACCATATTTATATTTGGAGGCAGTAGCTCTGAATAGGATTAGAGAATGAATTGAAGTGGGCAGGGGTGGGCAAGTGGATATGGACGAGTAATTGGAAAGCTGTGGCAGTGGTCCAGTGCAGGCAACAGGGTCTGGCACCAGGGAGTGGTAGCTGAGATAGAAGGAGGTGAATGCATGTGAGCGTTAACTTGGGTTTGAGAAGGAAAGTGAGGAAGGGAAGTCTTAGAGTAACTGATGGATTTGAGGCTTGCGTAAGAGGACGAAGACAGGTGGCATGTGTGTTAGATGGAGATACTACTGGAAACAGGTCACTTGGGAAGGGAGGCCAGGATGGCTTTCTTAATGTGCTGATCCAGAGATGCATTTGAGAAATGCATGTGGAGATTGGCAGTATGAGTCTGGAGTTCAGAGCAGAAATCTAAGTTGGACATAAAATTTGGGGTCATTTCCATATAGTAGTTATCATTGTTGTTAATTAAAAAAAAAAGATTTACTGAGATATAGTCTGCATGCCATAAAATTCACCCGTATAAGGTGTATAATTCAGCGGTTTTTAATGTATTGCAGATATGAGCAACCGTCACCACTACAGGGCAAGACCATGGGCTTATTTAAGGTGATGTTTATGAATTTATAGTGCAATCAATCAACAATCAGATATTTATTGTTACCTCTTCTGGCAGTTTTCCAAAAGTCTTTAACAATGGGTTACTTTCCTTCCATCACAGTTCATAGCCTTGGGCATGAGGTTTGTACCTTATTAGTGGTTTTAAGATAACAGGGAATGAAAATTGGTATATCAAAAGGTCCACTTAGTGGTAGCTTAATTACACCAGACAGAGCTAGTAGCTAAAATCACAACTTTTGTGTTATTGGACCTCACTTTTCCTACTCTACTTCTGTTTTATCCACTACCACTCATTTGCTTATTTATTGATTCAGAAATGTTTGTTTAGTGCCTACATGTGCCAGGCTCTCTATTACCTCAGAGATTACCTCTTCCCCCCCAGCCCTGCCTCATTGCTTCTCACACTAGCCTTCTCCCTTTCCTTTATACTCGTTCTTTTTTTCTCTTTGTTTCTGTATCTCAGGATGGGAAGTAGGATTTATCAATATTTTCCCAGACTCTCATAGCTTTCATCCATGGACAGAGGAATATGTCAAGCCTTGAGGTGACATCCGTTACGACCCACAACTGAGGTGTCTGTGAAGCCTGTGTTTCTGCGATACCCATACAGACCTGGGATTATGCAGAATATGTCACATTTGAATGGTTTATTTATATATTCTCCTTACTAGACTGCTAATTTTTATGATAATTTCTGTATTTTGTTAACCACAGTTGTTTATATAATAAATATTTATTGAACTACTATGCACAGGAGGGGATGAGGGAGGATAGAGTATTTAGAAGAAATGATCTTATACAAGGAGCTCAGAGTCCCACAGAGTAGATACACAGGTGTACATACATGAACATGATGTGACATAATGCCATAGTATAAGTATGCAGGAGGAAAGAGTAACACAGAAGAGTTTGGGTTAGTCAGGAAATGCTTTTTGGTAACAGTTAAATTCAAAATAGATTTTGAATGGTGAATTGCTTACCAGGGACTAAGAAGATGGGGCCAAGTGAGAGAGACTCGTACCTTATAAGCAGATGGAACTATTAGAACTGCTAAGGCCTGAAAAGTATGGAAAGATTGACTTGAGAAAAAGCAGAAAACATAGGCAGAAGCCAGATTGCGAAAGGCCTTTGATCCATGCTAAGTGTTTGGGCTTTGCTAGGCGATAGAAAATGAGTGAAGAGCTTCAGGGAGTTGGAATGTCATAAGCTTAGTTGTCTTTTGGCAGAGTCATTCTGGTGGCAATGTGGAAGACTGCCTGGAAAGACCGAAACTCAAAAGAAGAGGATCAGTTAAGAGTGCAGACAAGTGATAAAAGAAGTCCAGAACTAGGTTGTGGGAGTGTGAATGCTAGTCTTCAAAGCCCAGTGTTCTGCGGGTTTGTCTTTCCAGACCCCCAGGCTAGGGAGCCCAATGTGGGAGAACCTCTGCATTGTAATTATTCTCTAGTTTGTGGGTCACCCACTCAGGGGTATGGTACTTGATAATGTCGTGAGTCTTCCCCTCGTACTGGACTCATTGTGGTTTCTTCTTTATGTCTTTAGTTGTAGATCTTTTCTGGTAGGTCCTGGTCTTTTTCATTGATGGTGGTTCTGCAGATGGCTGTGATTTTGGTGTGCTCATGAGAGGAGGTGAGCTCAGGGTCTTCCTACTCTGTCATCTTGGCTATTCTCCAATGATGTTTCTGAGCACTAGGTGAGGAATAGATTTGGGGAGAGTAAAAGACCAGTTTTATATCTGTTATTTGGAAGAGCCTCTGGAACATCTGGGTGGAGATACAAAATAAGCAAATTTACAGAGCTTAGGAAAGAGGTCTGTGTGAGTAGTAAAGAATTGTAATTTGTTAGCCTAAGAATGGGAATCAAAACCATGAGAGCCAATGAGGTTGTTTGGAAGAGGTAAGAGTGAAAAAAGAAGAGAATGTAACATGGAAACCTGAAAAATACTGGTACTGGACGGTGTGATACAAGAATAAGATACGGGCTTCCCTGGTGGCACAGTGGTTGAGAATCCGCCTGCCAATGCAGGGGACACGGGTTCGAGCCCTGGTCCCGGAAGATCCCACATGCCGCGGAGCAACTAAGCCTGTGCGCCACAACTATTGAGCCTGTGCTCTAGAGCCCGCGAGCCACAACTACTGAGCCCACCTGCCACAACTACTGAAGCCCGCACACCTAGAGCCCAGTGCTCCGCAACAAGAGAAGCCACCACAATGAGTGGCCTGTACACCGCAAAGAAGAGTAGCCCCCGCTCACTGCAACTAGAGAAAGCCCATGCGCAGCAGTGAAGACCCAATGCAACCAAAAATAAATAAAATAAATTAATTTGAAAAAAAAAAGAATAAGATACATATAGCACTGTAAATGGGGCTAGAAAGGTAGCAGAGAACTAGGAAAAGCCAGTGAAGGTGACAGATTAGAGGAAATTGGTGATAAATGTGAAAAATAGGTAATGTAGGAATTTAGTCTTGTCCATTGGTCTGATAGTTAGCATATCTATCCTAAATGTCTTTTTTTAGAACAATTCTAAAGGTAGGCATGAGGAAATAGATTGGTGAGAAAAATCTATCAGTAATCAGATGTTACTGGGTTGAGGGATAAACAGAAAGTAAGGAAAATAACAAATGGAGTGTAGACATTTTTAATCATAGCACAGCCTAGACGATGAAAGGGTAAGAATATTCACTGTCCTAGGGGAAGGGCTCATTAGGCTTTTTTCTTGTAAATACTCCAAGGGCAACAGGTGGAGGTAGGAGTTTTTCTGCTGTGTGTTTCACATGCTACTACTGTCAATGGTGAGTGACTATTACCAAAAAGAGGCTCTTCTAATAATTAACAGTTTTTTCTTTTTAATTTTTTTTTAATTAACAGTTTTATAACAGGAATGTCCTTCTTGATAAAGAAATTCATTACCTAAGATATGTTAAGAAGATGCTGAATAGCCACTTATCAAAACACTGGAGAGGCAGGTGCTGCACCATTTAAGGGTTTGAGAGAGTCTTCTTAACATGAGACTCCATTAAATTATTACCATTTGTTTATAATGGCTGACAATTGTAATTGAATTAAATTGAAACTCTAGATTTCAGTTCTCTTGACTTGCTTTATAATTCTCTTCTTGTCTATGTGCTCTCTTTTCTCGTGAAACCTTAGCTTGTGTTTCCAAGAAACCCTTTCTCTTTCGACTTTGTCCCATTTTTTACAAAGGCCACCCAGTTGACTGAAATGGTCTCTCGTCTCATCTGTATCACCTTTCTGTCCTTCTTGATGCCTGTCTTTCCTCAGACTAGTCTTCACCTGGTTCTTGTCACATCAGTTACTCAGCCCACTATGTCCTGGCATGGGACAGGTCCACAGGTCAATGACGCAGCCACTGCGTGTCAGAATGTCAGGAAACACACATGTGCTTTTAGGTGAGTCATTTGCTAATTTGTCTAGCAACAGCCATCCTAAATCAGCACCCTCTAAGTCCATGCAAAAATTAACAAATGAAGAAAAGATGGACTTTGCAAACCAAGAGCAAATAGAGAAAGGCGATGATTTTATATGCTGAACACCTTGCTCTTTAGATATGTTTTCATATGAGGGAAAAACCCAAATTCAAATAAATAAAAAAATGATGATGTGGAGGGTACAACAACGAGGATTTGATTACTATTTTCCACCTATTTATATGAATTCATTGATTTATCAGCAATAGTCCTGAACTTTATCTACTCCTGTTTTATGTGCATCATAAATGGAATTTTTATGAATTCTGTTCATAATTCTTAAGCTGGAATGATTTTAAGTAACTGTTTTTCAAATAATTGAGGGCTTGCATTTTTGAGTATAAACACTGCTTTATCTTTCTGAAATAGACTATACCTTACATTTCTTTCTTAAAATGAAAATGCTAAATATAAATCTGACATTTTGCTGATTCAGAATTAACATTATATGATCAACTGATATACTCATCTCATGGAATGACTCAGCCTTTTTTTTTTTTAATTTCAACTTATATATTGAAAACTGTACCCCAGATTTCTTTTTTTTTTTTTAACATCTTTATTGGAGTATAATTGCTTTACAATGGTGTGTTAGTTTCTGCTTTATAACAAAGTGAATCAGTTGTACATATACATATGTTCCCATATCTCCTCCCTCTTGCGTCTCCCTCCCTCCCACCCTCCCTAGCCCACCCCTCCAGGCAGTCACAAGCTGATATCCCTGTGCTATGCGGCTGCTTCCCACTAGCTATCTACCTTACGTTTGGTAATGACTCAGCCTTTAATGGAGCCCCGACCAGCTAGCAAAGACCAGGTTGGGCTCTGAGGCTGTAGTGTGGAGGGCTTGCTTGCCCCTTAATGGCCACAGTTGGCTCTGATTTCAGACTTTCCGTTTTAGACTATCTTACCATCAGGCTCCTGGTTTTAGCTGTTTTTGAGAGTGGACTCACGTCTAAGCAGCACTTTCCTTCACCTCTAATATTTGGGTAGATTTTATGTATATATAATAAAAATGAATATATAAATTAAGTCTGTAAGTTAAATGCAAATCTGCCGTGAGTGTCCTAAAGGGGCTCTCCTTTGAGTAACCGCATAATTTTAAGCCCAAATGTGTCATCAATTTTAGGTGCTGAGAGGTCACACATACGTATAAAAAATGGAAAATAGAAACATTGTTTAAAATAGAAACAGGATTTGACTACATGATGCCTTGAGCAAGTCATTTAATTTTCCCAATTCTCTGTCTTCCTTCCTGGAAAATGCATGGAAGAGTACCCCTGTAGGAGGACTGTGGTCATGAACAGAGACAGTTTGTTTAAAGAGGCTGACACATCCAGGGTCCTGATAAGTCAGTGACAAGACTAGGCCTTGTGAAAGGAGATTTTACTGTGCTTAAATTTTATAACCCCAGGTCCCAGAAAACTGCTGAGAAGCAGGAAAATGGCACATTTGAAGAAAATATTTTGTAAACAGGTCCTCTAACACAATCCAATCATCATCAATGCCACATACATGGAGGACAAATTAGAAATTCATGGCCTCAGAGAGAAGGAAATAAAACCTGTTGCAGGAACATGGTAGAATAATGCTAACTTGCTACTGCTTTGCACAAGGACGTGATTACAAATGAAATGTGTAACTTCCTGAAGAGCAAAAAAGAAATCCTTGTGACTAAATTTGTTGGGCTAGAAAGGATAAATGCTGCAGATAACAAAGAAACTAAAATTATAGCTCCGAGGAAGCAAGAGAGGAACATCAAATTTGTGTTGTGTGTGTGATTAAATCTCAGAGGAGCATGACAAGAAAACCTGAAGTGAGAAGAAGAGAAATGGGAGGTACAATTTATAAATCTTCAGTGTCCTGTTAGCAAATTGGAACAGTTTTGTGTTTGTCTCTATGAGGAAATCACATTTCCAGGCATTAGGCCTTGGTGAAGACAGATTACAGGTAAGACATTAATGACAAGGACTTTCTTAAAAATGGAGCATATTTAGTCATTTTTCTTCTCAAAATGAGTATTTGGACATTTGAATGATTGTCAGAGGTAGATCTGAAAGCTGAAATCTTTCCAGAAAATCCAGGTCCGGCTAGTGCGTGAGTTGGAGAAGAAGTTCAGAGGGAAGCATGCTGTCTTTATCACTCAGAGGAGAATTCTGTCTAAGTCAACTTGAAAAAGCCGTACAAAAAATAAGGAAAAACGTCTCAGGAGCACACTGACAGCCGTGCATGATGCCATCCTGGAGGACTTGGTTTTCCCAAGTAAGACTGTGGGCAAGAGAATCCACGTGAAGCTGGATGGCAGCTGACTCATAAAGGTTCATTTGGATAAAGCACTGCAGAACAATGTGGAACACAATGTTGAAACGTTTTCTGGTGTCTATAAGAAGCTCACGAGCAAGGATGGTAATTTTGACTTCCCAGAGTTTCAGTTGTAAACAAAAATAACTAAATAAAATATCATTCACAATTAAAAAAAAAAGGTGCTCTGTAAATAGTTGTAATTTTTGTGTGCCTATGGAAGGAGGTGAACTCAGGGTCTTCCTGCTCTGCCATCTTGGCCACTTTTCTCAATGTTCTTATCTAGGACTTTTACAGTTTTTGTTTTACATTTAAGTATTTAATCTATTTTGAGTTGATATTGTAGTGGTGTAAGATAGAGGTCCAATTTTATTCTTTTGCCTGTGATTATCCAGTTTTCCCAACACCATTTATTGAAGAGATCATGAATTCCCCACTGAGTATTCTTGGCTCCCTCATCAAATATTAGTTGACTCTATCTGAGGGGTTTCTTTATGGATCTGAATTCTGTTCCATTGATGTATGTGGGGTTTTTTTTTATGCCAATACCATACTGGTTTTATTACTATTGGTTTGTAGTATAGTTTGAAATCTGTGGTATGATACTTCCAGCTTTGTTCTTTCTCTGAATTGTGTTGGCTATTTGAGGTCTTTTGTGGTTCCATACAAATTCTAAGATTGTTTTCCCATTTCTGTGAAAAATACCATTGAACTTTTCATAGGAATTTTATTGAATCTGTTTTTGTTTTTAAATAATGCCATCTAAGGAATAGATATAACAGTATTACTCTAGAAGTTTCATAAAGTCTCTGCTCTGTCCAATGCGAGAATTGATTTTTAGGTTAAACCCTTACTCAGAAGTCCTTTCAGAAACAAAGAAACAATCCAAAAGTCTCTTCCTATTGCTAATAAAGGAGCCAACCACTAGTAAAGAACGCAAATGGAGAGAACGCCTTGGACAACAGAACACAGAAGGTAGTCATCCCTGAGTCCATGTCCATCTGACAGTTCAACAGACCCTATTGAACAAAGGCTGAAGTTCCTTAGAAATCAGTCCATGAGGATTTCTGTGTTTGTGGTATTAACAATTGGCAACTATAGACAATATGATAATGCAGATTTTTATGGAAAAATGTATGCCACCCAAAATAGATTTAGCAAAATCAAAAAGGAGTATCCCAGATTAACCTAGAAGAAAATCATTCATTTGGCCTTACCTGACAAAATGTTTTCACCATTTTCTAGAGGTTAGATAATTAACATGGTCCATGATATTATCAAGCACCTAGTAGATACCAAACACATGCTGGAGCGTTAATGGTGAATTAAAACGCAGGTTATGTCATCAAAGAGCTTACAGTCTAAGGAACTAGAATCCCACATATAGTCTGTGTTTGTGTGTATGTGTGTGCGTGCTTGAGTTTGACGCATTCTGAACTGCAAATTGTTGTTATTTTATAAAATGAATTTTCATTCATTCTCTATTGATCTCTCCACTGTATTTTATAATAAACTCTAAGACCATGTTATTGAGAAATAACTGGAAGAGAAACAGTTACCCGATTATTCCATCTGGATAGCAATGACTCATTATGACCAGGAACATGGCCCTAACAGGCTTATTTGAAGCTGGAAGTGCTATATATTTTGAACAAAAACACATTATTCTTTTACAACAGGGAAAAATCACTGTGAACAGTTGTACAGAAAAGTGATGTTAAATACAATAGATAAAATAGTTATTAACCTTCCTTTCAGTGATTTCAACAAGAATCCAAATCTTCTTCTTATGGAGGAGAATCTAATTTTTTCATAAAGTGTATCATTGTTATCTGGGCATAATTCATTGGCAGGGAATGAGTCCTCACACAGACACTGGTGATAATACAGCATTTTCATTTTCCTTTCATTCCTCTGTAGTTCAGAACTTTATGTTTAAATAATGAATAGAGGGTAAGGATGGTATCTTAATCTTCCTACCTTCACTGAGACAGCAATACCTCTCTGGCATGATTCCACCGTGCTAGTTCAGGCTGGGATTGCCATTTTGATACTTTTGAAAATATCTCTTCTAACCATCTCACTTCATGCTTCAAAGGTGATTATTTCAAGCTCAATTACATCTTCTTGGTGAATTTTGGCATTTCTGGTGGAGGAAGTTGGCTTTATTCTGACATATGGTAGGTCGATCATCTCCAAATGGATAATATGGACTTTAGTCAAAGGACGTGGACATGTTGCTTCAAAAGGTATTTGGTATTCTAAACTAGGCAGCTGCAGTCATGCTTTTAAATCTTCTGACTTCGTGGAGGAAGAGACCCAGCCTGACTATTTGTATATGTATAAGTAGTTCAGTTAGTTTTCCCCCAAAATTCGTATGTTTGGAGTCACATATGAGAGTAGCACCTTCAACTATTTCCTATGACTAATTACTGAACAACAAAGGCTTCCGCCAAGCCACTGGAAGAGCATCCTTCTGGTTTGTAATTAATGCATCTCCTTTGACAAGTCACTAGTAGGAGGGAGGAAAGAGTTTATTTTAAATAGTGAACACAGCTCTATTTGTCATAAACCCAAGTTGAGCTTTTCACAACCACATTCCATTTTTTTTGTCTCCAGCCTAACAATCTCTAAACAAGGGAAATCTCTCTCTAGTTATGATGTGTCTGAAGTGCATGTGCTAGCCTTTTGAAACATTCCAACCCAATATCCTTCCTTTCTTTTAAATACTAAGCATGAGGTCATAAATTAGAAAATGTATAGATTTTTTCAGTCCTAATCCCATTTATTAAGGTCTGACAGAAAACTCCATCTAGTTAAATCTAGTTGCAGAGCAGTAAGATTTATTAAAGGGAACTGTAATGCATCTCTTTAAAAGAAGAGCTGGGTACATCCACTATATTCAGAGTTAATGGCTATTTAGCATGAATGTATAGAACATTTTTTTTCCTTCTGACATACTTTATGATATTTTGAAAATCTCAAAAACAATAAACTATAAAATGTAATTTTTCTCTCTGAAAGACTGTCTTGTGGGATTCTCACTGTCTAAAGTGCATTACTGTACATTTTTTTGCAGGTACATATATCTGATACAGCAGAGCCCTTTATGACAAGGAAGCAAATTGCAACAAGTCCATTTCCTGTGGAGTTAGAGGTGTTCTTTAGTTACTTTCTGATCTAAATTGTCCCATAAGAGACAGTGTAATTATGACAATAAATAGTTTATCTGGTTGCTTTATAAATAGAGATATAATTTGGTCTCAATACAGATGAAACATTTTCATTATGTTTTGAGATGAAAAGGTAAAGTATGAGGATAAAAAAGTAAGTCAAATGAGGAGTAATAAGTAAGAAGAATAGCCAATTCTTTTTTTTTTAACATCTTTGTTGGAGTAAAATTGCTTTATAATGGTGTGTTAGTTTCTGCTTTAACAAAGTGAATCAGCTATACATATACATATATCCCCATATCCCCTCCCTCTTGCGTCTCCCTCCCACCCTCCCTATCCCACCCCTCTAGGTGGTCACAAAGCACCGAGAGCTGATCTCCCTGTGCTATGCGGCTGCTTCCCACTAGCTATCTGTTTTACATTTGGTAGTGTATATATGCCAATTCTTAATTAGCATTAGCTGATTATCCAGGTAAATGAACTTTGCTCTCTTTCATTCTCTGTTTCTGGCAGGTTTACAGATCAAAGACAAGTAGGTTAAAGCAACATTTACAAGTTAAACATTTTTGTCACCTCAATCACTCATTTCACAAGTAATAAAAGTTACTACCATTTATTGGTTAACCATGTGTCAGTCTCTGAGTGAGGACTCGACCCACATTAGCACACATTTAATCTTCACAGCAAGTCTGTGAGTTAGACATAATCCTGGTTTTATAGATGTGAAAACTGAGATTTATAGAGGCTGAGATCGTATAGCTAATTAGTGGCAGAGTTATGTGACTCAAAAATCTGTGCTTGTAAACTTATACTCTTCTATGAATTTGGTGAACACTACTCTGCTGACCCCTAAGAGGACATCAGCTATTTGGGGCACAGGCTTAAACAGTCCACTGACTATAACGAATTTTGGTGCAATACCATGACTGTGAATAAACAAATGGCAAGCCACCACTTCTACAACTGTAAACTCCCCCTATTTCGTTTTGTTGTTTAAAAATCAGGTTATCCGTCTCTTTATTTCCACTGTCTGGCCATGATTGCAAACAATTACAACCAGACACATAGTTACTATTTATAAGTAAGAATTTTTATAAATACATATTTCACTTGTAGATGAGCGAAGCTGCTCAGCTTATGGGCTGAGTAGGAGGGGAAATTGAGGGTACACACTCTACCTAGGTGTGTGCCTTCAGTTAATGCTATCTTTTTGCTTCCTGACATGTCTTTTGATGGATGTCAAATCAATAACCCTTAATGCATAAGAGGGCACAAGAGGCCAAACACTTCTAAGAAAAAAAATATATTTGTACAAGGGAACTGGATTCTAAACAGAGTAAGAAGCAGAAGCTCAGTACTGAATCTGGTTACGAGATGGAGATTGGGTGACAGGGATTCTGAAGCTGATCCCTAGTAACAGCCTCCCTCCCTCATAGGTCTGTGGATCTAGGAGGGTCTTCAAAGGCTCCTAATTTGTGCTCCCCTCTGGCAGTGCTCACACGTAAGATGGTCTAGGCATGCCTGTTTGTGCATTCTGTGGTCTTTTGCATCTTCCATTTCTCAGTTCTTTGATTCATCCTTTTTCCTGACTTTTCAGACCCTGGACATAACTACATTAATGGCTTATCTCATACTCACTCCTCTGTTTATTCAGTTTAAAGAACCAGAGGAAAGAAAGTGGGGAAAAAGTGTTAACAGAGCAAACTATCAATTGACCGCCCCTCTAAAATGTATAATGAAAAGCACTTTCAAGTTTTTATTTGATTTTCTAAAATTGCATTGTGGTTTCAATTCCCTAGCAATATGACTATTAAGTGAGCAAGACCTCTATGACTGTCTCTTAGCAAACCAGCTAACTGGAAGGCAAATTTTTTTTCAAGTAGTGTGCAGGTGTCATAGGGAAGAACAAATCTGACTCCACACTGGATCCGTTTCTTTTACTTTAACCTTTGTGTTCTGTTGCTTTTGCTGCAAGAATGTTGGTTGCCTATAGCCTGAAATATACAGGATAGCCCACTCTCAATGTTACGACCTTTAAAGCTATAATACTTTTCCATTCATATAGAGATAAAAAGTGGCAGAACAGAGAATAACACCTGCCTTGTTGGAGATTTACAGGAACATTGTGACTGGACCTACCTGGACAGCTGCAAGAACAAAGGATTCTGACGCCAAGAAGTATGCAGTAACCAACCACAACCCCTCCCCTTTTAGTATAACACAAGCCTGAATTCTAACTCAGGGAAGATGGTTCCTTGGGACACTAGTCCACCCTCTTCTCAGTCTGCTGGTTTTCTGAATAAAGTTACTATTCCTTGTCCCAACAACTCATCTCCTGATTTATTGGCCTGTCGTGCAGTGAGGGGTAAGAACTTGGAGTTGGTAACACGGTACTTATGCTAACAGAAGAGGCATCTTGAAGCTCCGCTGATAATGATGGGCATTTAATATTCAAAAGGATACATGCAATATTTATGGTTATTTTTAACTTCCTTATTAAACTATTTACTACATAGGCCTCACTAAGTATTCATTACTGGCTCCTTGATGAGGGTGATGTGTTTTATATACACTTTTTTGGCTACTACTCACGGTTACAATATAGTCTGACTATATTTTAAGTTATTTTTTTAAAAGCTTCTTGGATATTTTGGTTCCAAATTCTTCCAGGGCTGACTAAGAGTGCCTAAGTTGTTTTTAGCTATTTTTTTAAGAGGCAAATAATAATTTATATTAGTAGTGGTTAGTATAGAATTTTTCTTTCCTTTCAGATTTGGAGAACTCCCTGAGGCTGGAGCTAGCATTTGGTGGCATGGTGAGACCTTTGTGCTAAGTTTGCAGTTGAGCAACTAGTATCCTGGGGGGATGAAAGACAATATCAATGGTTCCTGGAATTCAGGTGTTCTTCTTGAACCCCTGTGTTATAGAAAAATGAACATGGGAACTTCCTCCATTTCCGGTCAAGGTAAGAGGTTAGGGATGATGGTTGGGAAAAATTATATCGTTCGCATCATATTGGGGGAAAAACTAAGAACTCCTGTGATCATTTGAGAAAACTGTGTATGCAGACACTTGAACCTCTCCTTATGATATATATGCCCTCAAATCTGTAATAATATCACCATGCTTTCCTTTCTATAAACTAAACCTCTTCCTTCTGATCAATGTGAATATTTTGCTATTTATCTGTTTAGTTGTTAACTATTCCACTTCTGTGGTTAAAAAAATCCTCTGTTATTCTTCAAGTAAGTCACCTTATAGAGATCGTAGTGTGTCTTAGTATAAGCAATGGTTCCCAAAAGTAGTCTGTAAGAGACTACATCAGAAATTACAGTCTTTTAATGTATGTATTTTCCCTCCCTCATATGTAGGGGTGTGTGTGTGTGTGTGTGTGTGTGTGTGTGTGTGTGTGTGTTCCTGGGTCTCACCTCATTTATCAGGCAATTCTTGTACAAAAGGCTGTGTGGAAAACCCGTTAACTAATGTCACATTCCAAACCCCCTCATTTGGCCGTTATAGAAAGATGTAGGAAGTCCTCATGTTATCTGTTGGGTCAGGTATTCAGACAGTGAAGTTTTTATGTGAGTTGTGAAGAGACAGAAATTTTTATCTTTGTGTAACAATATTACTCTTGTAGATTTTGTGTCTTTTACAGGCTTTTCCTGTAGGATTGGGGTGTTAAAATGAAAGCAAGTCTTCTCCAACTTGTCAAGATGTGCTAAAATGAGGCCAGGGCTCAGGAGAAAGTAGGCAGGGTGCTGTATCTAGGTGGGTTTTCATCTAGGGCAGGTCTTGAGTTAGAGTGGAAACAAGCAGATTGGGTCCTTGTGGCCTTTCTGAGGTTCAGGGAGCAGAGTTCTGGCTAGTAATAAAATATTTATGTGCCTGGAGGACATCATCTTTGTTGTAAACACTGCCGGGAGTACTTGCTGGTGTGTTACTGAAACAGACTTCGATCCCCTTGCCCCTGGGCAGTAAAGCCAATCTACTGACACCGGGTTGGGGTGAAGGAGAGTGCAACATTTATTGCAGGCACCGAGCAAGGAGTCCAGGGAAGCTAGTGCTCAAAACACCCAAATTCCACTTGGGTTTCAGCAAAACATTTTTAAAGGCCAGGGGTGTAGGGGAGTCCTAGGGTATGTGATCAACTCTTGCACAATTCTCTGATTGATTGATGGTGAGGTAACGGGGTCACAGGGGTTAACATTATCAATCCTTAGGCACCAGTAGGTCTTGGGGCTCATGGTCATCAAGTAGTTAACTTCTTCCATTTGCTGGGGCTTTTAGCATCTGTAAAACGACTCAGGAATGGGCATCAGATACTGTTACCTAGGTCCTTCAGAGGAGCTACGGTACAGGGTATGGGGAAGGCATCTGTCCCAGGAAGGCCCCATACGGTTCTGCTTGGTTACAGGTGTCGCTGCACCCTGGAAGGTAGGTTACAGAATTGGTGGAGTTAGAATTCTGCTCTCATGTTGTGGGAGACACCAATACTCACAAATGCTGCAGAAAGGAAATGTGTACCTGCAGTCAGCAGGAAGTAACCATCCACGAGCATCCTGAGTGTGTCGTTACCTAGGAGACCTTAACTTTTCTGACCTGACATGTCACATTAAAAAAACAAAGCAGGGCTTCCCTGGTGGCGCAGTGGTTGGGAGTCCGCCTGCCGATGCAGGGGATACGGGTTCGTGCCCCGGTCCGGGAAGATCCCACACGCTGTGGAGTGACTGGGCCCGTGAGCCATGGCCGCTGAGCCTGCGCATCTGGAGCCTGTGCTCCGCGGTGGGAGAGGCCAGAACAGTGAGAGGCCCAAGTACCGCAAAAAAAAAAACCCAAAAAACGACAACAACAAAAAAAAGCAAAATAAACAAGATCCAAACTTGTTATAAAAAAATCAAGGTTATCAGTATTAAAAGGCCCTTTTAAAGTCTTGGCCTTGATATGTGCTCTTGGACTGTCACCATGGACTCTCTGCTCTTTAGTTCCTAAAATGAAGTTTTGTTTGGGTCACATCTGACTTTGGGGCACTTTCAAAGCGGTTCAGCTGCTGAAATGTAACACCCACTGGAGAGAAAGGAGAGCCCGAGGAGCCTTCCCAGGCCTGAGCGTGCCCGTGGAAGGGTTCACGAACTCTCACAGAGGGATGGTTTAACCCAAGTTTCATCCTGTTTAACTTAACCACTTAAAGGGCTGACTTTTTTATAATGTAGCAACTCGAACAGATTCCACATCTCTTTTATCACTGAACTGTTTTCTTTCCAACTTGTTATTTTCTATGTGTGAAAGGCTTTAGATCAGATACTGAGATGCTCCTAACACTGAAGGGAGCTTAATTAACATCAAAGGCAAATTCACAGTAAGAGAAAATAAAAGCAGCAAGTAATAGAAAGCACAGAAGCTAGACCTACAGGCCTACGAGGCTTAACGCCCTGAAGACAGTGTACCAGATCAAGGGGGGCAGAATAAAAAGTTGAATCTAACTTAAAAGAGAAATCCCCTCATTGCTAACCCCAAATTCTGCATTCAGTATATCCTTAGGACAGACATCCCACGGGGGCAAATCCCTTTTCTTTTTTCTCTTATATTTACATTAAACCAGACTTTTGTGATCCCTCGGCATGTTATGGGGCAGGCCTCCAAGGAAGCCTTTCACAGGGGGACATAGGGGCTTGGTTCGGGAGTGGAAGGGTGACTTGGAGTATGATCACCTTTGTGGCCTTTATCTCACGAGCAGCGTGTCCCTGTGGATGAAGCCAGGAGAAACATAGCATCTTAGCATATGTTGGGTCTATAGCAACTGTAGATTCCTTGGGTCACCGTCCTCTTCTGAGTTTCTAATGGCCTCGGTCCATCTTATTACTCAACCCTTTGCTTGGTTTGAGCCTTTGGTGATGTGACATGCCACACTGAACCCATGTTAAAGAGAATAACACAAGGGGCTGAAACTAACAAGATCTTTAACACTTGAAAATTTTCCTGCAGTCTCTTGATTATGTTTGCCATTTGTGGATCATGTGTGTTCCAAGGCCTAGGTTATAAAAAGAATCATACATTTTCCAAATGGCCATTTGGCTGTTAGAAATTCTGATAGAAACCCCAACAGATTGCTGTGCACATTACATAGGGTGCCGTGGGAAGATCATGAGCTTGCAGTCTTTCTGGTAGCATAGCAACAATTCCAGGCATGACGGCTCCTCAGCACGTTCAGCAAAGCAGCGCGTTCAGTGCTTTCCTGTAAGACACTAGTGGCTGAGCCAACATCTGACTAAAGCCTGGCCTTGACTGATTATGCTGTGGGCAGTGCTAATAACGTGAACGGTAACAGAACTCTGCTTCAAAGCATTTCCCTCTTCCTAAGAATAAACTTGTGTTTAAGGGCCTTTGTTATTATTTATGTCTCTACCCATGAAACATACCTTATGATATTAAGATAAAAGGGATCCTCTTATATTTCATTTAAGATGTTAATTCCATAAATGATTAAATATTTACTGAAAAAGGAGAGAGGTCCATTGGTGTGACTGTCTGGACATTATTTCACAATCATTGGTTTAATGTGCTCCCCTCCCCTTGACAATTTTCTAACACAGAACAAACCCAAACCAAATCCAATCAAAACAAGACAAATAAAACCCTGCAACAACAGCTAACATTTGGGCATGCTTCCTATCTGCACGAATAAAACGAAGCATTTCATTGATATCATCATGAACCCATTACCCCCATTTTGCAGATGCAGAAACTGAGGCTCAGAGAAATTAAGTGTGTTATCAAAACTACAGAGAAAGTTAGAGGTGGGATGTGAGCCCAGGTCTATCAGACTCTAAAACCTGTTCTACAAGCCACCCTCCCTTTTTCTCCAGGGACTGTGATCTGCCATTGTACCTCCAGTGGTGGGTACAGTGCCTGATGCTTTAGGCACATGGTAAATATGTCTGGAGTGACTTGATCCAGCTCCACACAGATATTCAGTTAGTCTGAAGAGTTTTCTCTGTTTCTCTAGGCACTTTAAATTATGTTTGGAATTCCTTTTGAGAAGTCAGAATTCCAGGAACTCAGTTTAAAACTCAAGGACGCTGTAGCTTTGGTACAGACAGCAGTCTTACTTGGGGACTCCACGCAGCCTGCATGACAAGTTGGCAAATGAGGAAAGTGAGGGGCATTTTGCTGAAGGACTGGAGTGAGGTGAGTAAGCAGGGAAGGGAAATGGATACATTTGTTGTTGCCTCAGAGGTTAATGGAAAATGTCCGTGCTTTGCTGAGCATAACTCACTGAATAAAAGATGGAGCAAAGTTGCTTAACAAGGTCACTCAGCTCTGGGGAGATTCTGGATCTATGCTCAATCAAATCCTTACACCTACAGTAGCCGAACAAACCTTGCAAGTGGAGTCAACCAAATTAGTCACCCGGAATTCAAGGGATTGCAATTTCTTAGGATTTAATTCCTGTTACCGTCACACCTGGGAATGACACCTCCTAATTGAGTGTCTTCAGTAATGCCCAGAGGCTCCTCTGTGATAAGCCCCAGAGGACAACCATTTATCTCATTTAGATTCGGACTACTTGCTGAAGAAAGGCATTTGGGTCAGCAGAAGAAGCCAGCTTTGGAATATAAGGAGGGCCCCAACACTGTATCACCTTCTAGAGGAACAAAAAAGAGGCACAATTTTTTAAACTATTGAAAGGCATAAGCATAGGGTTAAGAGTTAAGAGCTCTTAGCTGAGACCTGCTGTATAGCACAGGGAACTCTACTCAATATTCTGTGATAACCTATATAAGAAAAGAATCTAAAAAAGAATGGACATATGTATATGTATAACTGAATCCTTTGTTGCACAACTGAAATTAATACAACATTGTCAATCCACTATGCCCCAATAAAGTAAAAAAATTAAAAAAATTTTTTTAAAAAGAAAAAAATAATTTCTTGCTCTGTGAAATTCTACCTCCCCTCCCCAACCAAGTTAGTTATTTCCTTTTGTACTTTGTGTCTGTTTCTGCTCTTCTGAACAGTCCATACTTACTTCTTTAGTTGTCTAGGCTGTGCACTGCTTGAGAACAAGCTCGTTGTGGTGTTTGTCTCTTCCTCAGCGCCTAGAAGGTGCTTAAGTGCATAACAGGCAACAATGAATATTTCTTGAATGAACAAATGAATGAATAAAATCCCATTGTTTACAGGTGATAGAAAGCAAGACCCGGAGACATTGAATTGCTTAGAGTACCTATTTGAAAATTTGGGATCAGAACTCAGAACTCCTAGTATCAAGTTTTGTGTTTATACATTGAAAGGCAAATACTGTTTGGGAGAATATTGAGTAAATATCCAGTATCAGTTCTAATTCTCAGAGAGAGTTTTATGCTCTGCAACAAAGTTAATCAGTCATCACTTCCAGTTTATCAGCCCACTGAAACTTGGAACACAGAGGAATCATAAAGCCCAAATTGCTTGCCATGGACTAGACTGCTCTCTTCCCACGAGGTTGCTTGCCCACTTACATCAAAATTCACATGCTGTGCTCTCTCGGTTTAGGCTTCGTGGAATGTCAAACATTTTTTTATCATTGGTTGCATAATGCAGCCCATTTATGAATGGCAGTGGGTATAATAATCTTTTCCATAAGGCTAGTCCCACAGAGGGGAGGATTCTGTCATGACACTGTGATGAAAGCTAATTATGTTCCCCCTTCCAAAATCCTTCTTCCATCATGCCAAGAATGGCTATCAGGAGATTGCCAGTTGTAGCGTTCTCCTCTTTCACTCAGACTCTGTCCAGAAATGTATTTACCACGGAGATGGAAAGTGTCTTTCCCTTTGCCTTAGGGCTTCTACATATAATTTTGACAGCCTTTACTTTATCAAAGAAATTGTGTCAATTTAAAAAACCATAGCCTTTCTTACTCTGGTTGAATATCAAATTTTAGACACAGAACGATCTCTTGAACGTTACATTGGAAAAAGACTTTCAGCCCAAATGAGTGAAAATTTATACTTTTGAAATGCCATTAGTGTTATAATGATCACTGTGGCATTCCTTCAGAAGGATTTCCTTAAGTTTGAATTTTCACTGTACGCCACTATCGTTTTAAGCCGTTAACAGGTATACTTGCCACATGCATGCCAGGCTATATATATATATATGTATATATATATATAATCCCAACCTGCAAAACTTTAGGCACGGATTTCTGATGGAAACACAGAGCTAAGCATCTGAGGCTGATGCATCTCAACAAATGGCAGAGCAGGTGCCACTAAGGATTTGATGTATCCTTTCCAAACAGCAGAAGTGCCCTTATAGACCGGAGCATACCCTGTCTTTGTATTTGGCATTTTTTCCCTGCTTTTCAGGGGTTCTATGTCCTGGCTGCCCATTAGAAATATGTGCACATTATAAATACCTGAGGGAGCTTTTTTAAAAGTTTGAGAATTGGGTCCCATCCTAGTCCAATTAGGTCAGAAAGTCCAGGGATGAGATCCAGGCATGGGTACTTTTAAAAAGCTCCCTAGGTTATTCTATTGTTCTTTAAAGCCACATCCAAGCTAAGTTGTGACTTGCAGTCACATTAGGGGGCTGACATAGTCCCCAGAAATGCATTCAAAATATCATAGCACGAACTTCCCCTGTCAACGAGTTACCAAAGTGGTTATTAATGGTGTTCTTTTGCTTCAGTCCCCTCCCTGCGCACCACCTCGAACTCCCTCCCCAAGGCACTTTCCAAACGACGACAAATTTAAGTGAAAGGTCAAATCAAAGTAAGACCAGGGTGAACAGAGGAGCCAGCCTTATACTATGCCCAGAACAGCCTCTAGCTTGAAATGCCTAAACATGCAGACATGACCAGAGGGAGAGAAACGGTGCAGCAGAAATATTCTAGGCAGACAAAAGCCTCTTCTCAATTTCGGCTGCTCTTATTTCAGTCTAGTCAGATTGTGAGGGCTGTCCTTGTGTTTCTCGTATTGCCGCACTGTCTTTTCACTGACGCTTCTGCTTAATTGGTTGCTACTTCCCCAGAATTTGAATTCAAGGTAAAGTTACTATGAAAAACCTTATCTGTCCTGAACCAGTTATTATGGAAAGAAAGACTTCACGTGATCACATCAAGCTTTTCTTCTCAGCTATCCACCATAACGCCTGGTCCACAGCACTCCACAGAAGTTGACTCCTGGGGCTGGGACCCATCTCTCAGGGCCATGATGTCTGGTGACCTGAAAGGAAAAGCGTTTGGGCTGCTCCTTCCTGTTTAAATTCACTACTTGCGCTGACTAGAGTAGACAGATTGCAGCTGTGGTAAAACTGCTATTTGTTCGAGTTGGTTCTTTCACTCTCTACTGGGCCGTCTTTTAAATTGACAGTTATAAGTAATGACAAGGAGACCCCCTCAAGGTTGGCGGGTATGATGAGTAAGTAACAGGCTGACATAACACCTGCAGTAGAACAATCTCTCAGCTGTCCCCCTGAGATGGAAAAAAAGCCTATTCACCTTTACCAGCTCCCCGCAATGAGTCCTGAAATCTCAGCTTCTCTTCACCATGAGGCTTGACCCTTGGTTTGATTTAATCTCACAGCAGCCTCTACCTTCTTCCTCTAATAAAAGCCTAAGCTATTTAAAAGGAAATGGAGTGAGCTGGCATACCTATTGACTTCATTTTGGTAGGTAAATTCACTGGTTGATGGAAAACATAATCCACCAGGATAGAGAGAGCCACAGATGAGCAGCCCTTGGACAGATTAGCAATTCAAGGTTGGCTTGGATTACAGCCATCAGATTCAACAACCTGGAGTGAAACCCACCAACTCATCACTGATAAAAAGAACTCAACTGTTTTATAGAGTCATTGTCATTTTAAAGTTGAATCCACTCTATCAACATGTCGTCAATTTAAATTTAGAAGAATAGATGTATTATTTATTTATATTTATTTTATTTAATTCTCTTTTGTCTATGACATCAAGGCAAATGATGTGGCTTTTAATCTGGTTTTTCACAATAGTCCACTTCCTGCACGTCAAGCACGAGTAACTGATTTCCTGGACTATTAATCAAATCAATTTAAATTGATGAGGGCCTTTGGTTTGTGAATATTGTAATTCAAACTTTGGGGTTTTTTTTTGAGTGGCTATTGGCCCTGATGTGTTTTTTTATTTTGTTTTGTTCTGAGTTACCACTGTAGGCATATTTCTGGCACTAAATTCAATAATAAATTCTCTTTACTAATCTCCCAGAAAAGTCAATTTAATTTTCATGTACTTGGATTATAATAGCTTTTGAAAGCAATATGGATTAAAAGGCAGGTTTCAAATTCTTGACCTATTATTAAAAAGAGCTATAATCATTATTACATCTATAATATTGTTAGAGACTCTTAATCCAGTGATTATTCACCCACTAGACCAAGAATCAGTCACATTTCTTTAGAAACATTGTAATTTATCATCTTAATAGGAATTTGAGTATTTTAGAAATGAGATGGGCTACAATGGCAGGACTCTTTTTTGCTGTTGCCAGAATGGTTATTCACTGGGAGGTTTATATAATGAACAATTAGCAGGCTATGCCCAGTGAATGCCACCTCTGCTGCACACCTGGAATTGCTTTTTCATTCTTCTTATAAATGCCTCTAGGCATTAGGCCACTATGGAATAATGACCAATGACTCATTGCTGTTAAAATGGAAAGGGCCCCAATCCACCTCAGCTTTGTGCCTTTCTCCTTGTTTTATATTACGTATAACCTGATACATCCAGTTATTGTCTTTTTGAATGAAAACCTCCTCTCTCGTGGTCTTCTTCATGCCCATAAGCAGTTGCTCATTCCCAACTCTTGGAACCACAATGGAGAGTAGAAGAACAATGCCACAGTTAAGGGCCAGGCACAGATTTGGCTTACAATAAAGTGGAATCCTGAAGTTCTCAGGAAAGCTGTTGTGGGAAACAAGATTATTTCAACCTCAAAGATCTCTCTTACTGAGTGTTTAGTTCTCTGTTAAAGAGAAGGCCAAGGGTGTCATTGGCCCCATCTGGCTTAGATTCTGGAGGTCACTTGGGACACTGGTCTGGGTTGGTAATAGAGAGGCGAGTCAGCATTTCTAGGATCCAGACCAAGTGCATCTAAACCCTGCATGGCCAAGAATAAACAGTATCAGCTTTACTGATGTGTGAAATAAGAGTCAGAAGCAATGTCTATTGCCCTGTAGCAGTAGCTGGCTTAAAGTTAAAGTTGGAAACAGTGGTGTTTTTTGAAATGGAAAGGCATTGATTTGTCCCTTCCATCCCAGGAACAGATTCTTTCCCTTCTTTTGGGGAGCTGCATTTCCTTCCACTTCAACTAATTATTTCATTTCATTGTCTTAGTCACAGGAGTAATAGTATAACCCAAGCTGGAGTACTTAGAGTACTTGTTCATTTCTTATTTTGTTGCGTGTGCTTTAGGTGTCATAACTAAAAAGTTTTTGCCTAGACCAACATCAAGGATCTTTTTCCTTATGTTTTTTTTTCCAGGAGTTTTATGGTTTCCCGCCTTACATTTAAGTCTTTAATCTGTTTCAATTTATTTTCTGTGATTGGTGTAAGATAGGGTCTAGTTTCATTCTCTTACATGTGAATATCTAATTTTCCCAGCACCATTTATTGAAGAGACTGTCTTTTCCCCATTGAGGATTCTTGGCTCCCTTGTCAAATATTATTTGACCATATGTGCATGGGTTTAGGCCCTCAATTCTATTCCATTGGTCTATGTATCTGTTTTTATGCCAGTTCCATTCTGTTTTGATTACTATAGTTTTACATTATAGCTTGAAATCAGGAAGTGTGATGCCTCCAGCTTTGTTCTTCTTTCTCAGGATTGCGCTGGCTATTCAAGGTCTTTTGTGCTATCCATGATGGATTTTTAAAACATCAGGGCAAATAGGCACTATCACCAAAACAAATACACTCAAACTAAAAAGGTTTTATTCTAAGTATTTTTCCTTAACAATAAAAATGTTTGTTTTATGAAAACAAATTTTGATTAAAATTTTTAAAATACTTTGTAAGTATGAAGTGCACTTTTTATTAACAAACATAAATTGAGCAATATGTTGAAGTAAGGGGTTGTACAATTTAGTCTTATTTATTATTTATTTAGTCTTATTTATTATTTATTTAGTCTTATCTAATAAGACACTATTCCTGACTTATTTATTTAAAGACTAAAAAATCAAAACAAAATATCCTGGCTTTTTCTTTCACAGTTAGTGTCTTTATTTAAAATGACTAAATAATATCTCAAAAATAAATGTTCATTTTCCAACTGCAGAAGCAGTTACTACTATCATAACCTAGATTATCTTAAATAGCATATGATGTACACAGTTCTCCAGTTTCTTTCTATGAAGTCACTTGGGGAGAAGTCCTTCAAAGCCACACCAGGCTCCTGAAATTTCACTGTGGTTGGTTTTATAGAGCATATTTGTAACATCCCTGTGTCATTTGTGGTTTGTTGCCCACGATTTTCTTTCTATCGCATTGATTGGGACTGAGGTTTTGGAGGTATCAGCAAAGGCCGGATTATAGAACAAAAGAACTGAAGTCTCTGCAGCCTGACAGGGTTGAGTATGAAAACAGGAAAAAAAAATAGGAGACTGTTGTTTCGGGCATGAATCAACCTGGGAAATTTACCTCTGCTTATTCCCCCAAGGTGGTAGAGAAAAGGCAGCATGAGCGTGCTGTTGGAGAAGGTCAGACAGAGGAGGCCCAGATATCTGCTCAACTCGACATGGTTTGGGGTCTGGGTGAGTGGATTTGGGGATGTTGGGAATATCCCAGAATGACTGTCAGGGACCTGGAAATGTTGGGGTATTCCAGGAATCTAGACTTTGGGTAGACATTGACCCCAGACAGGAGATTTCATCCCTGGAAGGAGTGCCCTTAGTGCCAGAATCTGGGTAAGAGTTAAGTCACTGAGGACCTGGGTGCCGGTTGGGAAGTTCACATTGCCCTGGTTTGTGAGGAAGGGCCTCGCCACAGGGAACCCAGTCAATCCTGACCTGCTACTGGCTTCCTATGCTTGAAAGAAGATGCTGGGATATTTCCAACTTGACTAAAAATGGACTAAAAATAGTATCACTGATACTAACAACAGCTAAGAATTACTGAGATCTTTCTACATTCTAAGCACTAAGTTCTCTACACGTATTGTCATTTAAATCTCACAGCAACCCTATGAGGTAAGCTCTGTCTTTGTCTACCTTTTACAGAAAAAGAAATCAAGGCTAAGTAACTTGCCCACAGTCATATAGCTGGTAAGTGGTGAGCCCAGGTTTTAACCAGGAGTCTGGTTTCAGAGCCTGTGGTCATCACCACTTTACCATTGGGTGATTACAGTCTACTTAAATGTATGGATGTCAGGTACTGTCCCAGGTGGGATTTCTGGGAAACAGATCCTGAGATGGAGTTTAGTATGCAAGATGTCTATTCGGGAGTGCCTTTGAGATCAACACCTGGGGGAAGCGAGACAAGATTGGGCAGAAGAAATCAATCCACGGGAGCTCTGGAGCCAAAACGGCCTGAAAATAGTCCTGTGCTGGACTGAACTGGCCTGGGCTGTCCCAGAGGGCAAGATCTTGGGCAAAACAGTCCTCTGTAGCTGAGGTGTTTATGAAGAAGCTTGTGGTGAAGGCTGCCTATTGACAGTGGTCCTAGCAGTTGGGGAACTTTCTCAGAGGAGGTCTGATCTGGGTAGTACATCCCTATGTCCACTACAGGTACCCTCATGTTTTCTGAAAGTCTCTAGAAAATATGAATTAAGATTTATTCTGCTACTAAACTGACCTTAAATCCCAATTGCTCCACACATGCCTAGTTTACACTTGTATTTCTAGCTTAATTATTAATAGCTTTCCCTTTTACTCTTGAAACTATCTTGGTTGGATGTAAATTATTTTGTTTTTCTGATGCTCTTCTGCTTCTCCTTGTTCCTCTACTTATAATCTTTTATTAACTCAGTTTCTACAAAAAATTAATTTTATAGTAATAAAGACCATGCCTTTGTTTACAAAATCTTTCAAAGAGAAAACAATCATCAGGTCTGCCATGATTTATCCATTATAAGCATGCTAGCTGAGAGAAAAACTCAAAGTTTGAAAACCACAATTAAATATCTTTTTTTTATACACATATTCATGGGATCGTTTTCTTTGGTCTTGTATACTATAATGTAAAGATGACTCTGTAATTCCTTAAGACCGGGTACCTAAATTGAATAAGGTCTGTTGTGACACTTTCATAAAACCTTTATTTTGAAACTGGAATGAATGAAATATCTTCAGGTCTTCTTACACTGTATTCAAATGAAGTAACATCAACATGGACACATGAATTTCACTAAGGCATCACCCCTACCCCCCGGGGCATGTCCCTTACTTAGAAACCAAAGTATCTTTATCAATTTTTGTCAATTACGTTTGTGAATTTCAAGGTGGTATCCCCTACCATCTGAGAAGTCAGCCCCTGCATGTACCTCTGCTATGGTCTCCTGACTAAATTCCTGTTCTCACAAACCATTAGAAATGCGAGCTTAGAAGCCAGTCACCACTGCCCTCACCGTCAGCTTGCTTCCCTGATGATAATGATGCTCTCTGCAGTGTGAAGGCCCTCTCTCCCCCATGGTCCCTGATACACACTGACCTCCATTTGGGATCAGATGTAGCGCTGATTGGGTTCTGAGCTTCATCACGACAGCCTTGCTGCTTGTACACCTTGGTCATAATAGATCACATCTCATCCCCAAACTGAGACCAGGGATGAACCATCTATTCTCTCCGTTCTCTTCTCTCTCAAATTTGGTCTAGGCATCTATGTACAAAATATCAGAGGTAGTATTTGCCCAATACACATAAACTCATTAAACAGATACCTGGAGGATCACCGACCCATCCGTTTATCAGATGTTAAGATAACATTTTCAAAAAGTTAAATAGATAAGTCTCTTAGTGGGCACATGTTAAAGATTCAGAGATCTATTTAACTGTATCTGTGATACAGAATGATGAAATTGATTACACACACACATGCATATAGAAAATTATTGATGGAATAAGAATACTAAGTAATTTTGAGTCAAAACTGGTTAATGCCCGACTGGGCAATACAATGGTAACCTTTGGGTTATCTTATCTCTTCTAATAGATACAGATCATTTTCATCTCTCCTGGACAAAAATAATTTGCAATTTATCCGTTTTCTACAAGTCATCCTCTGATTTTTCAGAACCTGAGCCCTAATAGCTAGTACATAATGATTCAAATAAAGTCACATTTCCTAGGGAGTCAAAAACCCCTCAGGGAATCAGATCCCCCTCATGTGAACTCATTAGACCATGCTGGGCATGAATTTGAAAGAGTTTGTGTAATATTCTTGGTTTTGTTTTTTCAAGCTTTGAACATACAGATATACCATGTTTTCCAAATACAGATATTCCATGAAGGGTTCTGATTCCTTCTTTAGTCTGAACTGGTCTCCACACATATAAGAAAGGCTCTGAGAAATAGGGTTTTCATTTAGGAACATTCCTCATAGTTCACCTTAACCTGTGTGTTTTTTGCTCCAATCCAGCACCTTATTGGTTTGCTCTTTTTCTTTTTTCACTTTATATATGTTTTTGTTGTAAATATGACTTTTCACATAAGCTTTCTTATATCTGTTGGGCAAGACCATTGTGTATAAAAAATTAGCAAATAAAAATACACTTATTACATCAAATACCATATAATTCGAAGTTTATAATGCTAACTTGCTGAAAATGGCCTTTAACTTGAACACGTCTATAATTAATGTAATTTTTTAAAAAGATAAAGTGATTTAAAGAAAAATAAATCAAATAATTCATAAATCAATTGCTTAAAGTATTTAATGATTATGGCATTGGCACTGAACTCTCAAAAACCTGGATTTGAATTCTAGTTTTAATTTGTTAGCACAGGGAACTCTACTCAGTGCTCTGTGGTGACCTAAATGGGAAGGAAATCCAAGGAAGAGGGGATATATGTATATGTATAGCTGATTCACTTCGCTGTACGGCAGAAACTAACACAACATTGTAAAGAAACTATACCCTAATTAAAAAAAAAAAGTATTAGGAGCCCTGGTAGCTCCTAATTGGTGTGGCAATTTGGTTTGCATTACATTTTTAGCAAGACCATTTATCTGTGAAGAACTTCCTCAATTCTACATGTGGATGACCCCATGGCACATAACAACATATCAGCCCATTAGTGTCTCAAAGCACCTTCTGAATTTTAAGTAAAGATCAACTATTTTATAAATGCATATAAATACTTCGGGCATATGAACATTAACAATAATGTAATTGTATGTAATGTAGATATTTTTCTACTTCTAATGCAGGAGGGACTGTAAGAGTTCACTAATCTCATGTCTGATATGGCAGCAGTTTTGCCAACCGGCGTTTCTCTTGAACTATTACTTGTTAATGTTCCTAAATGTGCTATCATTGCTGTCCAGTGACAGAACATTCTGCTGTGATCTGAAGTGTCTACATTGAATTGAGAACAACACACTGCCCTCGTTTATGAATTATTTTATTTTTTTATGTAGGTGGAAAACATAACTGAACCAAGTAATAATTATTAGTGATTTATTTAAATATATCTCATAGGCTGTAGAAGTCTTTGGCAATCAAGGGCAGTAGTTGCTCATATAGAAAATTTGGAACTAGTTTTTCCAGTGAAAAGAAACTTTTACTAAACCCTAAGCTGTTTTCTACATTAATCCATATTTTTGGAGATATATTTATCTTTTCAAAGAGTACTGTCTCATTATTTATATTTTGTGCAGTTCATATATGAAACAAGTCTTCAGATAAGACTCAATTCTGTTAAGCACCTTGTTTACTCTGCAATGAAACTCATTTACTGAGGGAAATAATTATTCATAAAGTCTTCAGAGTTTTTCCAGGAAGGCACACAGTAAATGTGAAATATTCATTATAATGGGAACATTTCAACATTTTTCTGTGCTTGTTATTTTGCTGCAGAGAATATCTACCAGTATCTACTAAGAAGTTCACATTTGACCATTTTTAAGAAATTTCAAAAAATTGGTGATGTTGAACCTAATTACTCTTTCTTTTTTTTTTTGCAAGAGTCACATTAACCCTTTTGCCTCCTAAATATTTATTTTATTAAAGTTTTATTTAATAATAAATAAAACTTTATTTTATTAAAGTTTTATTTATTATTAAATATTAATAAATTATTAATTTATTAAATTATTTAAATTTATTAATTATTATTATATAGTATATAGTATTGTATATAATATTATTATATTATAATTTATTAATTATTAAATTATTAAAAATAAATAACTTTATTTTATTAAAGTTAGGCCTAGGTCTGCCACACCATGGAGTATCTTGTGGAAAATCATAGAAAATTAAACTTGGTTATCTATTGTTGATCTGATATTCAATAGAGTTATATTAAAATCTATCTTCAATGACTGCTTTCTCAGAGGTCATGAATCCCAGCTTCTGTAAGGCACATCACTGAATTATTTTTCTCATATTATTTTGCAAAATAATATATTTCATATCAGGGAGATAAGTTAAGATGCAGCTTACTGAGGCCAACCTGATCAGATTGCAATAGGTAGTTCAGCTACCATATAGAGATAGATAGATAGATAGATAGATAGATAGATAGATAGATAGATATTTTCAAAGTGGTTGGTTTAGAGTCAGACTAAGCATCAAGAAACTGTATTTATCCAATTGTGCACAGCAGGGACAGGAAGGAATGTACATAGGAATTGAGAGCCCTGGGGGAAATCAAACAAAATTCAGAAGTGATAGCATCATATTCACATGGAAAAGTAAATATTGATCGATTGAACTCTATAATGTAACATCAATTTTATACATATTAAAGAAATATGGAATACTTCTTAAAAGTATTAAAAATATACAATATTTATAGAGCTAACAGTTCTTCCAGTTTCCATAGTGCTCAGAAATATTTTGAATTTCTGTTTGGTCCTTTTTGTCTGTAACACTTATACTATGTTCATCCAGAATGAGCAAAGAAATTCCTTCAATATATGGGTCGACTTCTGAGTCACAATGAAAGATTTACTATTCTTAACTACTTAGTATATGTTTTTAAATGTACCATAATGAAGATAATTTCTTTATTTTTGAATTTTAAGTGAAATCTTAGTTAAAGCTGAGTAGCTAAGATACAGTCAACTCCATCATTCAAAGGGGAATCATCACTTAACATTCTGATTATAATTCCATGTGAAATAAGCAAAAAACAAAAACAATCTTTTAGCATCCAAACAATATGGAGAAAAATCACTTACTTCTTCATTGAAGCCAAATGCTTTAAAATTCTATTTACTTTTCTAATTACTGGCAGAGGGCTGGTGAAATAAATTATGGCATCTTTGCAAGGGAAAGTTCTGTAGCTTACTGGGGTCCAGGGCAGGCTACCCCCCAATGGCATATAGGTTATTTTGAATTAAAGATACTTAAGAAATGGCCAATACAAGAGGGATACTCAGACCCTCCCCTGTATCTCCCTGAAATCAGGAAATAAATATCCCACGTGAAAGGTCCTTTTCCTGCATCTGGACAGCCTATGTTAGACATCCGGAATTTGGGCAGAGAAGCCTGTATAAACAAACACTGTTTCTTCTTTACTACTCCAAGCCCAAACTTTGTTTAGATTCCTCCCTAATTAAGCACCCAAAGCCTAAATCCTTTGTCCTGTTAATTCCTCACAAATTTGTTTCTTTGTCTAAAAAAGTGTAAAAGCTGTTTGCTTTGGCTACTTCTTAGGTTGCATTTCTGAGACCTCCATGCAAATGAATTAAAATTTGTTTCTTTTTCTTCTGTTAATCTGTATCCTGTCAATTTTATTAGTCCAGCCACAAGAATTTAAGAGGAGTCAAGGGGGAAATTTCCCCCTCCCCAAAACTCAGTAAAAATAATGGAGTAGATCCGTATTTCTAGGAAGAAAGCAAATGGTGAACTAATATGTATTGTATAATACTAATTGTTTAAACAAAGTTTAAAAGGTTGCCCTTTGTACGTCTTTCATCTTTGTGTATGCTAACCATTTTCTAGAAGGGACTTTAGACATTCCCAATGAAAATTTGGGCTGTGGATTTAAGTGGGGAGACTTTCATATTTTTATGTAATGTTGGTTCATGTTTCTGCTTTACTTTTATAATTTAAAAAATGAATTCGTTTATTTTAAAGATCAGTTGGTTTTCTCAGACCCTACTTCCTCAGTGTTGCACTGTAAGGTGGGAGGTTTAAAATTACAGAAACTCAACTTAAGCCAGTTTATGTAGAAAGGATATTTTTTATATTTTATTTCTGCTCTTCTCTATGAGTTGGCCTCCTTCCAACTTAACCACATTGTGAAGGAAAGAGATGCTGCCAGCAGGTAGGCTCGTATCCTCACGGCCTTTCCATTAGTCCCTAGAGGGCTCTTCGCCCCAGTCACATGAAGGAACTCTGATTATCCCAGCTTGTGTCACTTGCTAAGGCCCTGGACCAACCCCTCATAGGGGTTGCATAAGGTGCAAACACCTTATGTCTGGTGTTTGCAGACATATGCAATGTTATTGCCTCAAGACTCAAGGCCAATTATCATGGCAAAGGAAACACAACCAGAGCAAAAAGGGGTAGCCTGTTTCCCAAAAAAGGGAGAGGTGTTAGGTGGGCAAAAACCACAACAAACACGCATACACACACAATATTTGGGACATTTATCTAGATATTATTTTGACTAATAAAATATAAATCATTTAAATGTATTAATAAATCAATAGTAGCTTTTGTCAGTATAGATTTTACCAAACACTAGACACTAAAATTATAAGTTTCTTTTTGTAGGAAGGAATAAACAACGTTATAACACTTTAAAATTTCCTTATGTTCAGAGAGTTGAAATCACTGGTTGAGGTCTGAACTAGATTGTTGGCAGTATTAATGGAGAGCAGGTGCAGATGAAGAGAGGTTTTGGTACAGAAAGTAGAGAAGTTGGAAACTGTCAATTATGGGGGCAAAGAGGCGTAAAAATGATATTCTTTCAATGTCCTGCTAATTATTTTTAAAACTTCACAATCAAACAAGTGTCCAGATATACGACAGTCAAGAATCAAACTTAGTAACAAATATTCTGCCTTTCTGCTTTGTTTTTTACTCAATACACATATGCAGAAATAATACATCCTTTATTATTTTTTATTTTAGACAAGAGGGTTACCGTGTGTAATAGTATGGGAATGCCAGACCTGGGGAGAACTGAGCAGATTAGGGAAACATGTGCTGGGCTTTTGGATTTGGGCTTGGTTTCTGCAAGGAGTATAGAGTGAATGCTTGATGGTACGACCAAAATGCTTTTGGCAGAACAATACAGAGAAAACCCCACTGGCCTCCAAGGACAGGAGAGAGTGATTTAATAGTGACACTGCGTCCTGGGCTGCTCTTTTGGTCAGATAGTGAGTACACCTGCAGCTGTGAGTAAACTGAGGTGCTGAGAGGCTGAAAGGACCAGCGAATACATTTGAGAAATGCTTTTCACTGTAAGAAACTTCACCACCATCATGCACAATACAAACATATTTTTGAATACCTACTATCTGATGTAGCTCTTAGGTTTCTGGAATGAATTTGAATTGCCTTTTGCTTGAAACAAGGACATTCGTTAAGGGAGAATATGCCATCAATCTCTGCTTCCTAATATAACTTAATGAATACCTAGCCCATACAAATTCATGGGTAATTCAATGCTTAGTTAATGTTTGTTGGCTCAAAGAGAAATCAATCCTACTGGGACACATTATGATAAAGGGTGCTTTCTGGGACTGTCCAATATATGCTCTAGAATATTCCCTGAAAATGGTAGATTCAGTCTATTCTTGACAAATTTTTGGGAGAACTATCTATCCTAGGATTTTAAAGAAAGCCAAAAAATGAAATTTTAGTGTTCCATTATTAAATGTCCTCCTGACTGCTGTGGCTGGGATAAACAATAAATGGCTGTGTGAGCTGGGAGTGGGCGTTCAAGCACCTAGTTCTTGGGGGAGCAGAGAGAGGCTGGTGGCACTGTGGCCATGGATTTGCCGGGGCCCAAGAGAGGCAGCCACCTGCCCAGGGAGGCATGTGTCATGAGGTGAGGGTCTTGCATTGTACATGGCTCTCCTGGTTGGTGGCCCCATTGGGGTAGCAAATGAGAAGTGAGCAGGGAAGAGAAAGACAAAGGAGGAAGTTCAGGTGGTAGCAAAGGGTCACCAGCTGTAGCTTCAGGCCCCGCAGGCCTAGGGCAGAGATCCGACCCCCTCCACCTTTTTCAGATGGAAGAAGAAAACAAACACCCAAGGCTCATTGAAATTGTGATTGGCTCACCAGTAGCCCCAGGACAAAGTCAGAGATCACTACCCAAGCTTAAGTTTTCCTAAGCTGCAGAAATAGAAAGACTTGCTGAGCACGTCATAGAATGAATTATGGAAGACCCGTATGCTTCCTTACAGCAGTTAGATTGGCCCGGCCCCACTTGTGCCCAGCAAGGGTAAGCTCTCCTGGAATCTGGTCCTCTGGACAGAGACCAGAGAAGAGGAGCAAAAGAAGAAACAAAAACATCAAGAAAATATTGCAAAAGCTGAGCAACTAACAAAGGGTTGAAGGAATAAACAGGTTCTGCCACCAGAGCAAAATCATTTGATTATGAATCTCTGGGAGGAACACCAAGACTTCTTCTCTGGATTTTAATGAAGATATTATTTAGTAAATGAAGTCTGTTTGTGCTAATTCAATGCTTAGTTAGTGTTTGTTGGCTCAAAGAGAAATCAATCCTACTGGGACACATTACGATAAAGGTGCTTTATCAGGCACCCTTGATCACAGTTCAAGTGCCTGACCATATGGAAACATTGTGTTCGTTCTAAACTCAGTACCATAGTAACTTTTAAGCTTGGGTGTTGTTTAAAAACAAAATCCAACTGAGCAAATTTGAAGATCTACTTGGCTTTATTTAATGATTCATGAATCCAGAAACATCCCATCTAGTAAATAGAAGGGCACTCTGTGGAACTATACAAAATGGAAGGCTGTTATAGAAATGATGGGGGACAAGGAGGTTATTAGCCAACAAGAAAAGAAAAGAAAAAAAGAATTGTTTCTGCCAAGGTTATCTCACTAGTGCTGACCAGGAAATTCCAGACATTTTATTCCTGGGAGAGATTGAAACTGCAATTAAGTTTTGGTTCGTTGTTCTGGGGGAAAGTGGCTTTGCCTTCAGTTTCTTTCTTTCTTTCCTTCTTTCCTTCTTTCTTTCTTTCTTTCTTTCTTTCTTTCTTCCTTCCTTCCTTCCTTCCTTCCTTCCTTTCTTTCTTTCTTTCTTTCTCTTTCTTCCTTCCTTCCTTTCTTTCTTTCTTCCTTCCTTTCTTTCTTTCTTTCTTTCCTTCTCCTTCTTCTTCTTCAGCAATTTACCCCTTTTGATCAAACTGTAAGCCTAACTGAGACATATGATCAACACTTAAGGCAGCAGGGTCACTCTCAGCTACTGCTCCGTATTTCTCACAGCTCTACTGATCTGTGGTGGGGTAACCATAGGTCATGATGTTTTTGCTTAGTCCCTGTGGCATTCACAGGTCATGGTTTCAGGTTCATAATGCTTTGCTTCTTTTCTGATGTTCCAGTCCTAGGGAGATTATTTGCTTTGTGGTTAGCAGCTGTGAACATGCATTTAAAGCTTTTGAGAGCATACAACAAATATGCCAGGGGGATTATAAGCAGGATAATTCCCAATGTTTGGAGTGTAGTTTGGAGCCATGGTCACCAAGACACAAACCAATCAAAGAAAGACCCTCACAAAGGGGTCACCCTTTTAAGGCAAGTGGTTTTCTCAGGGATCTTACATAAATTAGTTTCAACTTCCCCAGAAACGTCAATCCAGGTGCAGCAGGTGGTGCTGGCCACAACACAGACACCTCCTTGCTCAGCTAAAAGATAATCAAGGGCTGTTCTATTATCAAGAGGAAACTTGGCCAGAAAGTCTTAGGATTGTTGCTGGGCGGCTAATGTCTTAATGATGGAATCTGCAATATCTCTAAGAGTTAAGAAGAAGTTTCTGGTCACATTCTCATTTATCTCTACTCCTAACCAGAGAATGGATTTATTCACAGGGATTGCTGCATTTACCCATTCAAGCCAGGGGTCAATCAGGTCTTTAGCATATGGGGGAAGAGATTTTCCTAGCCTGAAATAGTCATCCTAAATGCCTTGCAAAAATGGTGCTGCTGGTGAGATCTCTCAGTGAGTAGGGGCAAATCTGGTCTAGATAACGATGGATAGATCAGAATTTTTATGACAAACCCAGAAACTTGAACATTTACCCCCCTTAGCAATGGTCTGGGAGATACAGATGAGGGTGATACCTTTCCATACCAATGCTTGAGTAGAGAAAAGGAAAAGAGGAGAAAGGGTTTCGTGTTTAAAGCATGAAGTGTTGATCCATTACCTTTGGCAGAAGCAGTGCACCTCAATGTCAGCTACTTCTCTTCCCCATCAATTTGATTTGGAAGTCTCCAGCATTTGTACAGGACTAGGTATCAGGTGGGGGTCTTCTTCGGTTTTAAGATGGGTATCCAAAGTTCAAGTGCCTGAAGTTTACTGCCATCTGGGTAGTGAGGAGGACCTAGTTCAGTCCCTTCCAAGGAGATTTAAGAGCAATCTTTGTTTCTAGTGATCCCAAATACGGAGGGTGGGAGAAAATTGGAAACATTACTTTGGTGAGTTATAGACAAATATTTGAGGAAGCTAGAAGAATTTAGGATCCAGTCTGGTTTACAGTTCTATAACAAAACCTCAAAGACAATTATCAGGATTAGACTCTAATATCCAGAAAGTTGCAAACATAATTTTTCTCTCTATAATTAGTCCCCTTCCCATTTTTCACCAAACATAACAAAATGAATTTTTCTGTATTAAACTTAGCCTGATTATTTATATAAGTGCAGATAAAGAATACTGACGGACCATCTTTTAAAGACTACTTTGTTGAAACTTTTCATAAGGAGTCTCAGACTGAACCCTCAAAAGCCTCTGAGGCAAGGAAGCCAAGTCAAGGATATAGACGTTCAATTTTACCTGTAATACAATTTCAGTCAAAACCTTGGTAATATAGCCAATGTTTTCAATTGTGTTTTATAGCAAGGAAAACAGATTCTTACTGAACTTATGCAAATACAAATATGTGTATATATATATAGTCATAAGAATACTCACTGAGAGTTTCCAAATGCTGGAGGAATCAGGTAGGGAGAGAAATTAAATGTTTCATGTTTGTTCATAAAGGTATATTTTACCAAATTGGTGATAACTTAAGACAAAAGATTTCTTTAAATCTGAAAAATATTAAAGAACAGCTATATTTTAAACACAAAATCATAAAAATGATAATTATCCTCATTAGTCAATTCAGTCTCATGTTACTAATTCTTGTTCTGCTTGAATCCAGTTTTTTTCATTAGTTCTCTTGACCTTGCCTGATGATTGAATGTGATAAGGGCAATGATAATTCCAAGAAGTTTACAAGGTTGCCATTAAAGCTCATATGATTTGTCCAGTGAAGTGGGTGCTTTCAACGTTGGAAATTGTGTAAGGTAAACCTCAAATGGGAAACACATTTTCTGATAGTTAATTTGCCACTGTGAGGGCATCAGCCTTGCAGCCTGGGAAGATTTCATCCTATCTGGTAAATATACACACAATAACATGAACATGTTGATAACCCATACTAAGTGACACTTGCTTGAAGTCCAGCTGCAGGTGCTCAAATGGTCCAGAGGGAGGATATCTGAGGCCTCTGGGGACGAAAATAGTTTTTCCAGAATTATGGACCTGAAAGGTTAGACATTGGTGGTAAACCATTTTTTAAAGAAGTCTTTCCACCAATGTATATTTACAATTTGAGTCATCTTAAATGCACTATGGTGGGTGAAGAAATGCAAAAACTGAGTTTGCTAGGGGGCCAGGAAGAATCGAACAGCTGTCTTGGGTTTCCCATAGCTCTGACTGGGCCCGTGAGCCATGTCCGCTGGGCCTCCGCATCCGGAGCCTGTGCTCCACAGCGGGAGAGGCCACAACAGTGAGAGGCCTGGTACCGCAAAAAAAAAAGTGATTCATTTAATGTTTATGTAAATTTCACCTCAAAGAGAGATACTAAGCTTCAGGATTAGAAGCAACCTCTGAAGAGCAAAATAGTAATAAAGTCAACAAAGGAGCACGACATCACTCCACATTCTTCCATAACGTTCTCTGTTTTCTTATATTTCTCGAAAAACTAAATGTTATGGTGGGAAATATTGAATTTCCATGGTAAAGAAACAAGAGCACGGAGCATTGATATTTAGAGATGTGCTCTATTTGGTGTGTACTCACCAGAAAGTGAAGCTTGGGTCATAACAACTCAAAGTATTAACAGTCGTTATTCATGAATAAAGCCATCACACATTTACTGAATTTGTTTCCAAAAAAGCGGTAAGCTAAAAAGCTGATTGGAAGTCTTTGCACATGCATGGGGCTTTTTAAATGTAGAGTGTTAGCAGGCACACTGACTGTCGAAATCTTTAGGTCTTTCCTCATGGGCTGTTCAAATTCTTCAAACAAGTAGGTTGCCAGATTTAGCAAAGAAAAATATAGGATGCCCAATTTAATATTATCCTATTTAAGTGAAGAGTAATTTTTTATCATAAATGTGACCCAATTATTAATGGGGGTATAGTTACATTGAAAAATTATTCATTCTTTACCTGAAATTCACATTTAATTGAGCATCGTGAATTTTATCTGGCAACCCTATAGACAAGCCTCTTATAATCTCCTGCCTGGGGGTGTAGAATCCTTGCTGCCGACATTCTTGGAGGTAGGTTCAAGCAGAAGACTGAGGTTACCATATTTCTTATGTAAGTTTTCAAACAAATGCCTGTTTTGAATATAGTTTCCTATGATCTGTTTTATTCCTGCTGAAGAATAAAGTTACAGTCTTCTGCTGGGGTGGAGAAGACCATTTGGCAACTCAAATCTTGTTAATCTACTTTAAAATTTTACATCTATTTTGAGTTCCTTGTTTACACCTACTTCACTTCTACATCCCCACTTTGAGATGTACTTGTTACCACCAGTCCCTGAGAGTTTTGCCATCTGTGGTGGAAATTGTGTTTCTTCTTGGCTTTCTTTGCAGCCAGTTTAGGATTAAATTTACTCCAGTCTTCTGTGACAGTTATCACTTATCTACCTATTTTTCAATTTTATAAATCCATCCATTTGGGCAGGGAGAAGAAGCAAATATACATCTTCAAATCTTCTTTAACTAGAAGCCGGACTGTCTTTGTCTGTTCAGGCTGGTGTAACAGAATACCATAGACTGTCATACTGGTCATAACAATAGAAATTTATTTCTCGTCGTTCTGCAGACTGAGAAGTCCAAGATCAAGGTGCCAGCACACTTGGTATCTGGTGAGGTACTGCTTCCTTGTTCATATATTGCTGTCTTCTCCCTGTGTCCTCACATGGTGGAAGGAGCAAGGGAGCCCTCTGGGACCTCTTTTATAAGGACACTAATATCATTCATGAGGGCTCCACCCATTAACCAATCACCTCCCTAAGGTCTCAACTTCAAATAACACTACATTGGGGATTAGGTTTCACCATATGAATTTGGGGGGCACACAAATATTCAGTCTATAGCACAGATCTAGATGTTTTAGTAGTGACAAAGAAGAGGTAATCTTAATCTTAAATAAACTCTTCCTGAGAATAAAAAGTGAGAGATTAATTACTAACTCATCTTATGGGGGTATATAATTTGATCCAAAAAATCAGGAAAATATTTACAAGAAAATGAGTTTAATTTTTCTCACAGATATTAAGAAACCATGCCACACAATTTATTGTGTATTATTTATATTAACATACTTAAAAACGTCTTGAGCAAGTTGAATTTACACCAGGAATATAAGGATATTTTTAATATTTAAAAATCAGTTAGTGTCATTAATCAAAAGACACAAAGAAGAAATATATAGCTATATCAAATAGAAGAGGCATCTGATAAAATTCCCCATCTGATGTAATTCAAGAGAAAAACTCACAGTAAATCAGAAATTTTAAAGTAGGGATAACCTATATTTCTACCAAATAATCAAGATTAAATTTCATATTTATCTACCAAATATCAAAAATAAACTTAGTATTTATCATTAGTAGCATTCTAGTTCATGTCAAGAACAACAAAAGGATGCCCACTATCTCTACTGCTAATCAAATTATACTGGAGGCTTTGATCAATTCAGTAATTTGGGAGTAAGAAATAAAAAGTGTGAGAGTATTCAAAAAAATAAATACACACTTTACAGAGAGAAAGATGGTCTACAAGAAAATTGAAAATAATCTACAGGCAAATTATTAAAACTAAGAGTGCAGCACGACTAATGTTGCACAGAAAATATACAAAAGATAATTGCAATTTCATACATCAGAATTTTTTAAATTAAAAACATACTTTTGGAAAGACAGAGGAAATGTAACTGCCTAGGTAAAATCCAACAAACGAGGTTTTAGACTTTTATAGGGAAAATTATAAAACTCTATGAAAAAACATTAAAATACCTGAGTAAAATGATGTATAAGTTTGGAAAGTTTAAATAAAGAAAATGTAATTTAGCTTCTAATTAATTTTTATTTTTATTACAAAATCCCTTAAAGTTCCAATAGAGTTTTTGTGATTTTATAAGGAAATTTAAAAGCTGATTCAAAAATTCTCTTGTGTCAGTAAAGGGTTATGAATAAACCTAAAACTTTGAGGAATAGAGATCGTATGGAGTCACCTTAGCAGATATGAAGACTTTTGATGAAGCTGTAAAAATATAAAATGTGACAAACTGATGCAGAGTTTGAATGCTAAGTCATGCAACTGAGAGCTAAGAATGAGACTCGTTCATATGAAGACACTTATAGAGGTGTCATTACAAATCCAGGAAGGAAAGAGGATCTATTCAATACATAGTGCTCAGGTATTGGAAGAATAAAATTAAATCTCTGTCTCACAGTATATATAAATTACTTTCAGATGGACTAAAGGCCTAAATGTGAAAAAACAACACTTTAGAGTATTTAACAAAAATATTGAAGAATATCACTGTCATTTCGGCATAGAGAAGGCTTTCTTAAATAAGATGCAAAAGGCACAAACCAAAAATTAAAAGAATTTATGATTTGATTTATATCAAAATTATAAATTTCTGCATTTCTAAAGGCACTATAATCAAAGACAAGTCATGCCTTGAGAAAAAAATATTTTCAACAAACGATTAGCATCCAGCATGTTTAAAGAAATGAAAAGCAATAAGAAAAAAGACATCACACAGAACTCATAGATCAGTAAGCCCAAATTGGCGATACAAATATAAACCTACATCATTATAAGTCAAGGAAGTAAAATATGTCATACTCATGAGATTGGAACTTCTTTAAATATGAAAACACTAAATGTTGTTGAAGACGCAAAGGACAGGAACACTCATATATAAGCACGAGGAAGGTGAGAGTGTGACACCACAACCATTCTGAAAAATAACTTGATTATATTTAACCCAGAAACTTCACTTCTAGGCACAAATCTTTATTGAAGCATTGTTTTTAAGAAAGGAAAACTGAAAACAACTTAAGTATTCATCAGCTGGATAACAGGCACATAAGTGTGGTATTTTCATACTGTAGAATACTGTTTAGCAGCCAAAATGAATGAAGAGTGCTATATGCACCAGCATTGACAATGCTCAGAAAGACCACAGGACAGGAGGCAGGACTCAAGGTGGCAGAGTAGGAGGCTATGGAGCTCCTTCCTCAATGAACACATCAAAAGTACATCTACCCCCTCCCCCTGGTAGCCATAAGCTTGTTTTCTACATGTGACTCTACTTCTGTTTTGTAAATAAGTTCATTTGTACCATTTTTCTTAGATTCCACATATAAGTGATATTATATGATATTTGTCTTTGTCTGATTTACCTCACTTGATATGATAATCTCTAGGTCCATTCATGTTGCTGCAAACTGCATTACTATGTGTAAAATAGATAACTAATAAGGATCTGCTGTATAGCACAGGGAACTCTACTCAATACTCTGTAATGACTTATATGGGAAAAGAATCTTAAAAAGAGTGGATATATGTATGTGTATAACAGATACACTTTGCTGTACAACAGGAACTAACACAATATTGTAAATCAACTATACTCCAATAAAAATTAATTAAAAACAAAAACAAAAATACATCTACATGTGGAACAATTCTCACTGAAAACTAACTGGAGACTGGCAGAAAGACTCCCGTACAACCATGGCTGTAAGAAAGATACACAAAGAATTGGGTAGGAAGGGAAGGAAAGCAATCAGACCAGGACCTATGCCCGTGGGAAGGGACTCAGAGGAAAAAGGAGATTACATGGGTGGAGATCCTCCCTGGGAAGTGAGTCATTCAAGCCACACATTGGGAGTCCCAGCCCTGGGGTCCGACACAGGGAAGATAAACCCCTTTCAGTGGTTGGAGGGCTAGTGGGACTCAGAGGAGGGCTGTGGGAAGCCTGGACTCTGCTCTTTAGGAGACAGACTTGCTTGCTTGATCCTAGAACAGGACAGAAAGGGCAGGTTGAAACCACATGTGTGACTGACTGGTATCTTGCGACCACCCCACTGTGTACCCCAGCCTGAGCCAAGCGAATGCTCCAACACCAATCAACCTAAGTACCCATATATATATGGATGTATATATAATGAAATATTACTCATTCAGCCATAGAAAATAATGATATTTTGCTATTTGCAACACTGTGGATGAACCTAGAGAGTATTATGCTTAGTGAAATGAGTCAGACAGTAGAAGACAAATGTTTTCAGTTATATGTGAAATCTAAAAAATAAAACAAATATATATAACAAAACAGAAACAGACTCACATCTGTAGAGGACAAACTAGTGGTTACCAGTGGGGAGAGGGAAGTGGGGAAGGGCAAGATAGTGATATGGGATTAAGAGACACAAAGTACTACGTATAAAATAAATAAAGACAAGGATATATTGTACAGTACACGATAATATAGCCATTATTTTGTAATAACTTTAAATGGAGTATAATCTATAGAAATATTGAATCAATATGTTGTACACCTGAAACCAATATAATGTTCTACGTAAGTCTATTATTCTTCAATAAAAAAATAAAAATTAAAAAAAAATTTTAGTTAATATAAATTAAAATAAAAAGAGCTAGAGGCAAAGAAGTTTCAGGCACATTATCAGCATTTTCAGCTAAAAGGAAATGAATACGGAAATTGCTTCATACCTTTTGGCCATTTAAAAAATTAAAGTCTTTACAAAAAAATAAAGAACATATAGAATCAAAAATGCAAATTAAGAAATAATATGTAAAGTTTAACAGCATTATAAAGTCATGTGTAGTAAATCAAAATATTGTTCTTGGATACACACACAAGTAGCGAAATTATAAAAATATACATGAAAATGATAAATTCCAAATTCAAGATAGATGTTACGTCTGGAGAAAGAATGAGAATAAGGGAAACCAGAAGAGATATACAGTAGGCTTTACCTGTATCTGAACTGTCTAATTTCCTAAAATCCTCCAAGGCAAATTTAGTAAAATATTAAGATAGACAAGATTGTTGTTCAGTATATTATTCTGTAGTTTTTCCTATATGAAATATTTAATAATACAAATTATTATTAAAGACAAATACTGTATGATATCACTTATATGTGGAATCTAAAGAATACAACAAACTAGTGAATAGAACAAAAAAGAAGCAGACTCACAGATATAGAGAACAAACTAGTGGTTACCAGTGGGGACAGAGATGGGGGAGGGGAAAGATAGGGGCAGAGGAATAAGAGGTCCAAACTATTAAGAATAAAATAAGCTACAAGAGTATATTGTACAACACAGGGAATGTAGCTAATATTTTATAATAGCTCTAAACGGAATATAACCTTTAAAAATTGTGAATCACTATATTCCACACCTGTAACTTATATTGTACATCAAATATACTTCAATAAAAATAAAGTTACTGACATAATCACGCACACCCCCAAAAGATTTAGGCATAAAAATAAGAAACTTCGGGAGATAAATGAAAGTTATTTGTTCTATCATGCGACAGGTCACTCTAAAAATGTTTAGCCTTCTTTCTTCACTTTTTTCAGTGGGCGGTCTCTTTCTAGCATGCCTCACCAATGAAGAAACACTCATCATATTTAAAAGATCTAGATCAATTCGTATTATGTCACTGGGCCCATCTAAATGCACACAGTCCACTTGGCCACCCTCTCTCCTGTCTCCAATAGTGGTCATTTCGTTATCTTTACCACCCTTTTCCCAGTTTCTCTCAGCCCCACTCTTTCTTGTCCTTGTCCAATGACCTGCCCTGAGAGGCTTCTCACACACCTGCTCCTATCCCTGCCTTTCCCTTGAGGCCCAGAGGATGTCAGGTCCCTCCTTTTATGAGCTGTTGCTGCACGCTTAGGCATCTCTCAAACACATTTCCTTGTTTTACTGTGTCTTTCTTACCTTCTCTGAATCTGTTCTCTTATCTGTAAAATGGGGGCAATAGATACTAATTTCCAACGTTGTTATAATGATCAAGTGAGATCAAACAGAGAACCTATGTCAATGCTAAATTTTACTGTATAAGCCATATGTATTAAAAGAGTTGTAATTTATAATCTAGGTTTTTAAGTGTAGGAAAATTTTATTGACTTCCTTAGAAGAGTTCTATTTATATAATATTTGTTTCTAAAATATCTACAAAAGCATTTGTGAAAGTAAATTCATGAACATAAATCAGGGAAGGAAAAGAAAAGTAAATGTGTACCAAGTGTTAAGATGGGACTGCAGAAAAGATTTTTGAAAGTTTGCAGAGAATTATTAATTTGATAGTCATTTTGGTTTCTCTCCACTCTACTTTTGTCCCATAAGGTGATATTTTCTCCACCAGAACTAGTCAGAAGAATGCTTGAGTTTTGAAAGTACATATTTTAAAATTCATAAAAATGATGAATTATCTTATGTTTGAATTAGTAAATTGGTATAATGCTTTGTATGAGCAGCAGGGCACCAAAACACTTTTGAACAGTATTATGAAGCATTAAAGATGCTTCCTTTGGACTAACTGCTCATTTCCTAAATAAATTTGATAGCTTTTCTCATTTAATAAAAGGATGAATTGGAAAAATATGAACAGATTGTAATAACCAGAAAATAAATGAACTCAACAACCTGGAAGAGGAACGATTGCCAACAGACTGAATAATAATGTAGACGAACTTTGGCATGCACAGTCTACGTATGAATAAGAAATACAATTTTTGGCATTCAATTTTAGAACAGACTGCCTAGAAGTGGATTTTGGAAAAAATAACCTTTTTAATATCCTAAAAAATGTTTTTCTAAGATTTTTAGTCAACTGTTTTACCTAATAATTTAAAATATCCTGTATCTCTCTCTCGCTTTCTTCCTTTCTTACTTCATTTCAAAAATGCAAAAAAAATCCTGTAAAGTATGACTATAATGAAGATTATAGTTCTTCCTATTTTGATTCCATAATACACACAAAAAGTGGAAATTTTGCTCTTTTGCTTAAATATCTTGATTATAGTTGATATCTCTGAAAAAAGCATCATTATCTTAATAGAAAACTGGCATTTTCATTCCAGCCATTTCCTGCTACCTCAGCTCACAGGCCCAAGCTTGTCCCCTGCCCACCCCCAATCTCTGCCAGTGAAGGGGCTTCCTAGTGTGTGGAAACTCTTCCTCCTTCACAGCTCCCTCCCAGAAGTGTGGGTCCCATCCTTACTTTTTTGTCTCCATTTTTTCTTTTTTCTTTTGCCCGACCCAGGAATGTGGGGATTTTCTTGCCTTTCGGAAGGTTTAATGTCTTCTGCCAGCATTCAGTAGGTGTTCTATAGGAGTTGTTCCACATGTAGATGTATTTGTGATGTATTTGTGGGGAGGAAGGTGATCACATCTTACTCTTCCACCATCTTGAAGGTCCCCTCAGTACTTAGAATCATTTAAAATTTTTCATGTATATCAGATTAAATATACTGTTTCATATATCTATTTTCTAAGAAAAAGTAAGATGAAGATTATTGATTTTTTCCTTTTACCTTGAGACTAATCTGTAAATAAGAAAACTAAACTCTGATTTCTTGTAGGAATCTTTTACTAAACTAAAGGAAGCTTTGTCAATGGAACTCTAAAGAAAAGAAAAACAAAATAAAACTTTTTTTCAAAAGTGTACAATTAAAAAAAGTGTACAATTTTGAATTGTCTAATTCAAATAGTTAATGGTTTATTTTAATCTTGGCAGGCTTGAGAGGGGACAATTTTAGGGAATACAACTTTGGTGAAAAAAGTCAAAAAATTTGCAAAATCTAAGTTTGATGATGACACAGAATCAAACTGATAAATGTTTTAGTTTATAATTGCTCTTGGTAAATTTCTTGTCTGTGGAATAAACAAGCACTTCTTTAAGTGCCTTGGTTTCAGTTGCTTTGAAAAGTAGAATAAAAAATGGGTTTAAGAAACTTGAAAATTGACTCAGGGGGTACAATTTGATTCAAGACATATTTGACTAAAATTTTTCAATTTTCTCGTCTAAGAATAAATAATACCCATTTGTATTAGTCAATGTTCTACAGTGAATCAGAAACAACAGAAATGTTGCTGGGAGAGTTGTAGTTTGAGTCCAAAGACAGTCTGATGGCAGAATTCCTTCTGGCAAGGGAAGGCCAGTCTTTGGTCTATTAAGGCTTTCAACTGATTGAATGAGGCCCAACAACTTGTGAAGAACAATCTACTCAAAGTTCACTGATTTAAATGTTAATCTCATCCAAAAAAACACCTTCACAGAAAGATACAGAATACTGTTAGACCAAATATCTGGGCATCATGGCCACATAAAACTAAACATCAAACCTTCTCAAAAGAATATTCTGAGCATTAAATGATTTCATACACGTAAAGCACTTAGGACATCACTGGCACCTAACCTTCATCAAATGTTAAATCCTATTATTGTTGCTGTTATTAATATTCAAACAGTTACTTTGTTAAAGTGGAATTTTAAAAATGATTAATGTTTTATAGCTTGTATAAGATATTTCTATTGTTTGAACAATGAGACATTTTAAGCGATCATGGAAAACAACAAAAAGATGTAGATAAGAGCTTCCTAGTAAATCGCCCGGTGTTCTCATTCACATTAAACCTTTCCGAAGAGAAATACATTGATGTATCTATCCCAAGGTAAATACACAAAGAAAAATAATTTCTTTTACAGTGCTTTCCTCGGCACTTTTAGAGATACAACTCTTTCCTTTCCAGTGGTAGAAAGAGCTCCGTCCCTCAAATCTGCTGAGGAGAAGTGTCTTGCTTCCTTTTAAAGTTTGTTCTTTCTCTTTCTCTCTTCCTTTTGCTACTGCTGGGGAATCAGTGTAAAATAAAGGTCCATCTCACAAAATCTTAGGCTGCGGTACACCTACATTACTCACATTTAGCTCAAGTGGAGGTGTTTATTACAACCAGGAAAGTTATGAAAGATGTGCAGTTCCCAAGAGGATTTGGCCTCCCACCCAATCAATCATTCACGAATGCACAAGGTTAGAAGCTGGCCTTTCCTCTCTGCACCCACTTCATTGTCGGGTCCTTTACTGCCCGGCTCGCTGATCTAACAACTGAAGCCCGAAGTTCAGAGGTCAGCGGTTTCTTACCCTGACAGTGATGATGTTCTCTCCTTCTTCATTAATTGTGAATTCTGTCAAAGCTTTTTTATGTTTTTGAATCATAGTTTTAGGAACGCTCAGATTCCTTAATAAACCATGTCTTTTCTCAGACAACTTTTCTGACTTCCCATTTATTGCAAGACGGTTTGAAATTACTACCTTTGATTATGAACACCCTTGGTTCTTGTCATTTTTTGCACAGACTTTGAATTGCTTATTTCCTTCTCATGTCATATGGGAGTTCAGTCCGTGTGCAGATAGTTTTGCTGCTTCTGGTATGAAAAAGCACTATGCTGCTGCTTCTCTTTTGTCCCAAGTTCTTTGTTTCTCAGCGTTATTAACAGTTAATCTTCTAAAGGCCTCTGCTCACACTGTAGTTGTATTTGTTCTGGGTGGAGACTGACAGGGTGGACGGTAGGGCAGCTCTGAGCAGCTCAACTGGGCAAATTGAGAAAATGAGGCAAAGGTGTTCTGGGTACACTTTGTGCTAATTTTGGCTTCCCAGCCCTCCAACTCCTGAAGGCTGCTCCTCCCTTTTCCACTCCCCAACCAGCACTCTTCTTCCGCTTTAAGATCCTTCTACCTGGGAGAGACTAATTTTTATTCAAGTGTTAGGTTACTTCTTAATTTCCATTATATATGAGGGCCATAGGAAGAGAGCAATCTTCAACCCAAAGGAATATGAGTTGAACACCCAGGAATGGATAATGTGTCCTTTCAACCATATTATATAGGTGATTACATACTCTATTTGTCTGGGGGTCCTTAGAGAAGGTCTCACCATGAAGTAGATTGTGTTGGATTCCAGGTAAGCACACCAAATGTAACGGAAGCCCCTGGTTTCCCACTCAGATCCCCCTGTCCTGCTGGTGTAGTCATCTTCCAGTTGCTTACCACGTCAGCTGCTAAGGACTCACAACTGTACCCTTCTCAGAAGACTCCCCATCCACCAATTGAAGGCACCTAGCTTGAAAATTCCTGGGCAGTTATTCTTACTTCAGGGACAGCCCATGGCCATGGCCATGGCCAATGGCAGACTGACACACAGGACAAAATCCCAGGCACTCAGCTAAAGCTGGAAGTTCAGTCTCTTGAACTCCTCATGGGCTCAGCTTGAAGCTGGTTTCAGCTGAACCCACATCTTTGCATAGCTTCTACCCATCTTTGCTTCCTTCACCTCATAGGGTTCTCCCAAGAGCACGGCCTCAAAATCACGTGCACAAAAACATACCCTTAGGCTCTGCTTCTAGGGGACATGACTGAAGGTCCTGAGCATATTCTTAGGGAACCAGCAAAGCATGGGACCTAAAAGAAACGAGGGACATTTTTAGAAATTTTAGAAAGTAACATTGTAGCACTTGCCATGAAGGAAATCAGAATTTTGACTTCTTTTTTAGAGTTTCATATTGTTTTTCTTTTGAAATACATCAGACAGGGCACCTCTTGAGTGCTTAGTTACCCTACACATCTTAACCAAGCATTCGTAGTAAGAAAGGACATCTCTTGCACATTCCTATTTGTTTTCCATTCATTCAAAACCACATATCTCTGTGGATTCATGAAAGCAAAAACATAGATAAACTGTAGAATTCACAAATTTAACCATGTGCAAATCTCATAACTACAAATGAATCTTCTAAAAGAAGTGCATAGATGAGTTGCTGGGCGGCAACACCCACTGGAGGGATTTGCACTTGGCCGCTCTAGGAGCCAATTCTGGCCCAGAGAGATGTGGGAGGCTCTGATATATTCTGTATGTGAAAGGAGGTCGACCACTTCCAGAACCCAGTCACAACTGCGGGCTCATTTTGCTGGGCATCCTGTCTAGAAAACTTCCAAAATAGCAGAGAAAACCCAAAGAATTTTTCCATCCATGGCAGCAGGCTTCTGATTGACCATGGAACTGTTCAAATTTGGGTGATCCTTTTATTAGATGGGCTATATCTCTTCAGTTTTTCACAACCCAGAACCATGTCTGTCTACGCTCACATCTCACATTCTAAAGCAGCTAGATTCACCCATGCAAGGCACATTCTATCCATAAAATTGGCACCTTCCTTGTTTTTCTGCATCTTCTCTGGTTCTGCCCTGATTGAATGGTTTTACACCCCATCTCTGATCTGCCTCTGGACCTTCTCATTTGACATTGTTATTTGGGTTCACTTAGGTTTGATTCCTTACTTACCTCTCTTCCCTGCCTCTTCACAGGAACTCCTGCAGATGGATAATCCATTTGGGCATCTTTCAGGTTAAGGGTACTGACACCAGCTCATCCCTCAGGCGCCACTGCCTCACAGTGTCTTAGAAAATGTTCTCAGTGTATCCCTTATGATAGAATAAGACAAACAGAACACAAGGGAAACCACCAAACAGGCAGGCAGCTTTCCACTGTCAAGCTTCCAAGTAGATTAAGCTCTTAAATTCTACCACCTTTGCTCCAAGTACCGTGAGGTCCCAGTGGGGTGAAAGGTGAGCTGATTTCTTGAACCTCTCCGTTGACCTCATCTTGTCGACCAGGGTTTCTCACTAGGGGATTGCTAGCTTATAATCACTCCCCGGCCCACACCTCCGTCCGTGTTACAACTACTAGAGCTCTAAGAACAGGGTCAAAAATCTTTTTTTTACTATGACTACATCTACTGCTTGCTGTCTTTCATTGCACACCCACTATGGGACAGGAACTGTGCCAGATACTTTCAGAGTCATCATTTTTAATCCGTACTGCTACGTGCAGGCTAGGTAGTAACTCCATCCTGCACATGAAGTTGTGGTTTAGAGGAGTCCAAGTCAGATATTAAGTGATATATTTGGATATAAACCCACATGCATCTGAGTTCCAAGCCTTTGTGCTATTACCTCCCTTTTTTTTAGCGTCTTCCAGCTGCTCACCTTAACCTAGCAGCTATCCATTTGCAGAGCCCCTTGTATTAGCTACCTATTGCTGCGTAACAAGCTTAGTGGCTTCAAACAACACACATTTATTATCTCAGTTTCCATGGGTCAGGAGCCTGACCATGACTTAGCTGGCTCCTTTGCTCAGGGTCTCAAAAACTGCAATCAAGGTGTCAGCTGGACTTCCCTCCTTTCTGGAGCTTGGTGTCCTCTTCCAACCATTAGCAAAATTTATTTCCTTGCAGCTACATGCCTGTGAGCCCTGGCTTCTTACTGCTGTTGGCTGGGGGGTCCTAAAGGTCTCCCCTTTTATGTCCCAGGGACCCACTCTCCTCTCCAGTGTGTTACCATGGAGTCTTACAAATGTAACATAACCAAATGAGTGACAGCCCAACACATTTGCTGTATTCTATTGGTTAGAGGCAACTCACAAGTCCCTCCCACACTCAAGGGGAGGGGATCCTACCAGGAGTAGATTATTGGGGGGTGATATTAGGGGTGTCTGCCAGACTCCTTTGCCAAAGTTCTCACAGGGCTGCTGAGGAAGGTTAGGAAAGCATGGCCCAGAGCAGGAGGGATGAAGTTTCTGCTGCAGCAGCTGGTCCCAGCTGCCATTTTCCTGCCCCAGTTATTTATCTACTTTGCTGGGGCAGGGTGACAATTTGGTCATAGAAAGCTTTGATATCCGTGATGGAAGGTTCTTTATAAATCCAGAGTACATTTTTCCTCCAAAAGAAAATAGAAAGAAGTCATCTGTTGCTAGGGAAACCACAACCTTTCCCTGTGCTTATTTAGAAAAGACACATATTCAAGACTCTTCTCTGTAGGAACAGAGATTGTGCTTTATGATGGTGAGAATAAACAAAGAAAAAAATATTCCACTCAAAAAAAACATCCATTATTTTGTGTCTTGTGGAAAATACTTTATTCTCCAGGGGTAGGGTGGAGCTCCATTCAAAATTCACCCCTCTTCCCCCTTGATATTTATGTCTTGTTGGCATATGAAACTTCATTTGAGGTCGTCAGAATCTTTGGATCTGGGCAAGACTGGAGAAGCTGAAGGGATCCTGGACAAACCAGCAAACACCTGTTCCAGGAATGCCTAGTTAAAAGGCCACGGCACTCCCCCTCGTGCCCAGTCAGGGGTCTCCAAGCATTTTAAATACTCTTAGTGCACCATCATACGTCTTGATTATTGCTAAACTATCACATTCTTGTTTAATTTTCGGGTGTCTGGAATTTGAGCTAAGCCCCACCGCCTTAGACCTTTCGATCCGCGGCATCCCCTTTGGGGCAGGGCTGGGGCTGCCTCTTCCAGCGCCCGCCACGGGCTGCCTGAGCGATGCCTCCAGGCTGCCGGCCAGGCTGCCACCTCTCCCAGCCCAAAGGAACTACTAGCTAGAATCTCTGCCGTGATCTCCTGGGGATAATTTACTTGTAAAGGGTGGAGGAGAGGCAAGATGGGGCAAGGAGGCGATAATAACTGGAGCGTTCTGACCTGCAGAAATACTATCACGTAACAATGGTGGGTGTCTAGGAACAGGACCTTGCGTAGACTCAGAGTCAAAAATGAAGAGAAAAGGCATCTGAAAATGAAGGAGAATATTATTTTGGCTTGGCCTTGTGTGTCTTCTCTATGGGACTAATTCTTCTGCTGTTAGTTACTGTAGGGAAACTATCCCAAAGCGAAGTTTATGTCTTCTCTTCCTAGCTGGGGAGCTGTGTGCTCTTGGAGATTTTCCTCCCCTCCTCCTTCCACAGGCCCACATCATCCAGGGGCTGGGGAGAGGGGTGTGGACCCAGGAACCAAGGCATCCAAAACCCATCTGCTGGGCAGGCAGAGCACTGCAGAGGGTTAGCTGCAACTGAACTATAGATAGTTAACGAATAGGTGAACAATTATTTTATTCCTTGCTTGTCTCAGACATGCCTTTCATATTGATCTTTGTGAGTCAAGGCCTGTGCTGATGGCACAATAGTTTACTCATTATTGTGCTGACTACGTCAGGGCTTGTTAATTCAAGCTGTTAAGTTCTCTCTTGGAAAACTTCTCAAATGATTGCAACCATAGTTTAAACTAATCTTAATCATAAAACAATAGGAATAAGTGTGGAATAAAAAATTCATTCCTTAGTTTAACATAAAGAGTTAAAAATGTAACTCTTTTTTTCTTTTTGCGGTACGCGGGTGTCTCACTCTTGTGGCCTCTCCCGTTGCGGAGCACAGGCTCCGGACGCACAGGCTCAGCGGCCATGGCTCAGGGGCCCAGCCACTCCGCGGCATGTGGGATCTTCCCGGACCGGGGCACGAACCCGTGTCCCCTGCATCGGCAGGCGGACTCTCAACCACTGCGCCACCAGGGAAACCCCTGATTATCATTTTGAATCCACTTTGAACGCTTATATATAAATTTCTTATGTACTTTTATTTTCTGATTTTCCTTTGAAACATTATACTTCTCAAAATTGTCAGATTGTGGATGGAGGTACATAAACCAAATACCTGGATGAAAACTGAATATTTAGTAAAACAACTGGTTATTTCTAAGTATTTTATACTGATTAGATAAGTGATTACATTATTCTTTTATTTTTAGACCTTTCATACATTGTCCTATATATATATACACAAGTATATACACACATATCTCCTGATAATGCTGTATTTGGGTATTAATCTATTTTACTTGATTATAAAAATAATATTTTTGTGTGTGGGTGTAGTGTATTGATATCTTTTTAAAATTCAAAGTGACATCGACATACATCTGCTTGCGTTAAGATTACTCCAGTGTGCCTAACTCTGGAATAGAATAATGAACCAGGCAGATTTATTTTTAATCCAAATACATTACTAATCCAATTTCAATTAAATGTCTTGTTTAAAACAAATGATCCATCTACAGGTTTCCCATGCTTTCTGAAAGTAGAGAGCTCCTATGAAACCTTTTGTAAGTTGAGATCGAATAAAGAGAAGGACACATGCCACTAACGGATGCACAAAATAAATTGAGAAAAAGCAGATATGCAGGCAGACAACAGCTCAAAGCTATGGTGGCTACACGCTGAGATGCTGAGTGTAGTTCCTGGGAAGGAGCTTGGCGCCACCCGCCCTGCTCGGGCTGCGAGCTGCCTCTATAATGGCTCAGCTCGCTGCAGAGCAAATGCTGAACACAATTTTTGATTTTTACCTTTATTCTTAAAAGCGAAAATCTCCTTCAGATTTTTATTCAGTTGACAAAAACAGGTACTAATGTAAGCCTTTCATAAAAGCGAAATGCCAAAGTGAACTTTGGAAAAGTCGGGGATACCTGGAACATATTGTAATGTCAATAAGTTGGAATTAAAAGTGTGGATCAAGAAGGGATGTGGGAGCCTTCTGCATTTTATTGAGATATGAGCAGAACTGGTGCCCAGGGGTCAGGGCCAGCTGTGAAAAGATGATTTCATGTGAAGTTCTGTAAACTTACCCGGGAAGTGGACTCAGCCACGAATATTGCCTGCAACTATCATACGATATCCTCAGTCTAGGCAACTCTGTGTAATTATAATTGAAGGGGCTATTTAAACTCAGGTTCTTCTGCTACCAAACAGCTAGTTGTTCCCTCGTGTTAATACACTGGTGTGCAATCATGGAGGCAGTGGGAGAAGGGGCTGTCAGGGAGAGGTAGGCAGTTCAGATTTGAGTGCGAGGGTGTTGCCGTGTGAGGCTTGGAGACGCTGTGTCTGCCGTGATGGGACGGTTAGAAGAAGGGCTGCAGACAAAGGACAAAAAGGGGAGCATAGGTGTTGCTTGTTTCAATGTTTCACCACACAAACTCTGTACTCCGTTGAATTCCAGGAGGTCCGTGCTATAAGCCACATCTTTAACTACCTTAGGTATTTTCACATATCCTAAACCCAAACAATGTTTCTCTTGCCCCTGAATTTCCCTGATAGTCATTTACTTTTTTCCTACCCTCTTTAATTCTTTGTTGATTGATGTTTAGATGAAAAATCTTTGTTTTTTTAGCTTCCCAGTAGGAAATGGATGAATCCCCATCTTGAAATATCATTTATACCAAGGTTTCTTTTCAGGTCAGTTCATTAAATAGCCACCAAGTGTTAATGATTAAGTTATTTTCCACGTTTGAAAAATGAGTATTATATACACAAACTATACTGAAGCAGCTGAGAAATGGCTTCTATACAGTCCTTTGCGATTGACAATGACCAACACTAGAATAATCGTTGTATCAGAGGCTAGTTTGAGGAATTTGCTTTGTCCTGTCCTGTGCACGGAACAGGGTCATCTACACAGTGTGTGAACAAGTTAAATGCCACCACTGAAGTGGGCTTTCAGAAGGGTCAAGCTTCCTGCCCTGCAAGGCTGTTAGCTGTGCAATTCTTTATATAGGCTTAACGCTAATTTTCTTTATAACTTATTGAATACATTTAAGCATAGTACTGAATATATGCATTCCAGTCCTTTTTTCTTTGATACTTTCATTCTTAAGCAGTTTGACGATTCAGGGTAAGGTACATGTGAGTTTATGTTTATAATCTTTTATGATTATAAGAAAATTAAGTGATTTCTTATGATAAATTGAATGAATACTTGTCTATTCAAGTCATGAGGGCTTTTGTCCTTGTATTATACATAATAAATATATAACTGATGTCAATCATACCATATCCCTATCCATTTGTGTAACCAATAGATGTATACCATGTGGGGAAGCATGAGGATGTGTCCCTGTGCCACAGAGATCCCCTTCAAAAGAGAGAAGCCAGCTGAGAGCCTCCTGTTGTCAGCCCCTTCAGATCCTCCTCAGTTGTTGAGTCAAGGTCACACTATTTTTGAGGTGAGCCAGTCAATGATCAAGCACATCTGTGGAACAACATCTTAGCCATCTCCACCCCAATGTGATCCTTTACAGGGGTAACCTATGCTCCGGTGCCCCCCTGGGGAAGCAGGGACTCTCAGATCTGTACTGCTGTATCATGGCTCCCTGGACTGATCCTGCTTCTGCTCTTTTACTTTCAGGTGTCACTCCCAAAGGAACTTACTGTACTCCTAACTGTCTCAACATCTGCTTCCTGAAGTCAGACTCCAACTGCCGTAGTAGAGTATAAAGTTCACCTTGCACTTTCGCTTTTCATTCTGATCTCCAACTTCTCACTAGAAATGTAGGGATTAAAGAGAAGATGTATACTCTTGTCTCCTTTATCAAAAATAAGGTAACCATATGTCTGTGGGTTTATCTCTGGTCTTTCTATCCTGTTCCATTGATCTATATTTCTGTTTATGTGCCAGTACTATACTGTCTTGATTACTGTAGCTTTGTAGTATAGTCTGAAGCCAAGGAGTCTGATTCCTCCAGCTCCATTTTTCTTTCTCAAGATTGCTTTGGCTATTCGGGGTCTTTTGTGTTTCCATACAAATTGTGAAATTTTTTGTTCTAGTTCAGTAAAAAATGCCATTGGTACTTTGAAAGGGATTACACTGAATCTGTAGATTGCTTTGGGTAGTATAGTCATTTTCACAATGTTGATTCTTCAAATCCAAGAACATGATATATCTCTCCATCTGTTTGTACCTTCTTTAATTTATTTCATCAGTGTCATAGTTTTCTGCATACAGGTCTTTCGTCTCATTAAGTAGGTTTATTCCTAGGTATTCTATTCTTTTTATGGCAATGGTAAATGGAAGTGTTTCCTTAATTTCTCTTTCAGATTTTTCGTCATTAGTATGTAGGAATACAAGAGATTTCTGTGCATTAATTTTGTATCCTGCTACTTTACCAATTTCATTGATTAGCTCTACTAGTTTTCTGGTAGCATCTTTAGGATTCTCTATGCATACTATCATGTCATCTGCAAACAGTGACAGTTTTACTTCTTCTATTCAAATTTGGATTCCTTTTATTTCTTTTTCTTCACTATTGCTGGGACTAAAACTTCCAAAACTATGTTGATTAATAGTGGTGATAGTGGGCAACCTTGTCTTGTTCCTGATCTTAGTGGAAATGGTTTCAGTTTTTCACCATTGAGAACGATATTGGCTGTGGATTTGTCATATATGGCCTTTATTATGTTGAGGTAAGTTCCCTCTATGCCTACGTTCTGGAGAGTTTTTATCATGCAATGGAGAAAAAACAGCCTCTTCAATAAGTGGTGCTCGGAAAACTGGACAGCTACATGTAAAAGTATGAGATTAGAACACTCCCTAACACCATACACAGAAATAAACTCAAAATGGATTAAAGACCTAAATGTAAGGCCAGGGACTATAAAACTTAGAGGAAAACATAGGCATAAGACTCTATGACATAAATCACAGCAAGATCCTTTTTGACCCACCTCCTAGAGAAATGGAAATAAAAATAAACAAATGAGACCTCATGAAACTTAAAAGCTTTTGCACAGCAAAGGAAACCATAAACAAGACAAAAAGACAAGCCTGAAAATGGGAGAAAATATTTCCAAATGAAGCAACTGACAAAGGATTAATCTCCAAAATTTACAAGCAGCTCATGCAGCTCAATAACAAAAAAACAAACAACCCAATCCAAAAATGGGCAGAAGACCTAAATAGACATTTCTCCAAAGAAGATATACAGATTGCCAGCAAACACATGAAAGGATGCTCAACATCACTAAACATTAGAGAAATGCAAATCTAAAGTACAGTGAGGTATCACCTCACACCGGTCAGAATGGCCACCATCAAAAAATATACAAACAATAAATGCTGGAGAGGGTGTGGAGAAAAGGGAATCCTCTTGTTGGTGGGAATGTAAATTGATACATCCACTATGGAGAACAGTATGGAGGTTCCTTAGAAGACTGAAAATAGAACTACCATATGACCCAGGAATCCCACTACTGGGCATGTATCCTGAGAAAACCATAATTCAAAGAGACATGTACCACAATGTTCATTGAAGCACTATTTACAATAGCCAGGACATGGAAGCAACCTAAGTGTCCATCAACAGATGAATGGATAAAGAAGACGTGGCACATATATACAATGGAATATTACTCAGCCATAAAAAGAAATGAAATTGAGTTATTTGTAGTGAGGTGGATGGACCTAGAGTCTGTCATACAGAGTGAAGTAAGTCAGAAAGAGAAAAACAAATACCGTATGCTAACACATACATATGGAATCTAAAAAAAAAAAAAAAATGGTTCTGAAGAACCTAGGGACAGCACAGGAATAAAGATGCAGACGTAGAGAATGGACTTAAGGACACAGGGAGGGGGAAGGGTAAGCTGGGACGAAGTGAGACTGACATTGACATATATACACTACCAAATGTAAAATAGATAGCTAGTGGGAAGCAACTGCATAGCACAGGGAGAACAGCTCAGTGCTTTGTGACCACCTAGAGGGGTGGGATAGGGAGGGTGGGAGGGAGATGCAAGAGGGAGGAGATATGGGGATATATGTATACATTTAGCTGATTCACTTTGTTATACAGCAGAAGCTAACACAACAATGTAAAGCAATTATACTCCAATAAAGATGTTAAACACACACACACACACACACACACACACACAAAACATTCATTGCACATCTGCTTAAATAAATAAATATATATATAAAGAGACGATGTGTATTTTAATCTTCTTTGGAGAACTGCTATTATTGTCTATCCTCCTTGGGCCTCCTGGTTGTGTGAGGGAGTGAAACCAGTTTTTATAAATACACCTCTCCTTTCTTGGACTAAATTACTGTGATGCAAAATGAGGGTGGAAAATTTCAGACCATTAAACTTAAATTTAAGCATCATCTTGTCCTTTTCATTAAAAAGAAAAATCCAGCCTACATTTCCACCTTGATAAAATAGACTGCTGACTACTAATTGGTCATTTTAATAAAAGAAAGTGACTTGTAATCATATAAGTTTCAGCTATTAAAAATGTTGTTTCAGTAACTCTTACATATGCCTGCTCTGATGAACTCTTCTAGTTCTCTATGTGCTAAGAGGTTCATTTGGGTCATTTAAAGTCAATTCTATGAACCTTTAAATATGCACAATGATGTTAGTACCCTATCCTAAGCCTTCTAAAGTTTAAACTAGGGCTGAAATGCTTTTTATTAAGTTAATTGGCTCAAATATGAAGTTTATAATTACCAAGTACATACAGTATGGAAAATAGATAAAATGCTGCTTTTATAGAAAAAGATAAAGCTATTTACAGCTTCAGTTGGCTAACTGTTGAGATAGTAAATAAATAAAGCAACAAAAGACTCAGGAAATACTCTCCTTCCTGGAATATTTTTGCTCTCTAGTTTTCTAAAACAGTTATGGAATTTCCACCATAACAATTTTAAAAGGCTGGATTTGAAATCAGGATATCTGCATTTATATCACAGCCCTGCTACTCACCTTTTGTGCAAAAAATAGTATCATTTAACTTCCCTTAGATTTGTTGTTGTTGGTTTGGGTCTATAAAAAACTTCAGAAGATTGTTGTGATCCCCAGATGGGAAGATGTAAATGAAAACACTTTTCAAGCCTAACAAGGTTTATGCTGGTATCAAATATTGTTATTTTTTCTATATTATCAAATCTAGAAAACAGATCCAGCTTATTTTGAGAAAAAGTTATTAGGTATTTTGTAAGGAAAATAGGTAAAGTTGATATTACTATCAAGACACCATTATTACTGTACCACAAGCAGCTTGGAAAGCTTTAAAAGGTGTAGAGTGACTGTGACTAAAATCTACCACTTTGTACACAGTGCACTCTGTCTGTCATGGAGTGTGCAATCAGACACTAGTCTTTGTGCCATATTCATTTGCTAAGTGACTGTGTGTCTCTGAATTTGAAATATATATATATATATATGTATGTATTTGTTAAGAACTTTTGAGGGGTTTTTTGTTTTGTTTTGTTTTGTTTTGTTTTGTTTTGCGGTACGCGGGCCTCTCACTGTTGTGGCCTCTCCCGCTGCAGAGCACAGGCTCCAGACGCGCAGGCTCAGTGGCCATGGCTCACGGGCCCAGCCACTCCGCGGCATGTGGGATCTTCCCGGACCGGGGCACGAACCCGTGTCCCCTGCATCAGCAGGCGGACTCTCAACCACTGCGCCACCAGGGAAGCCCTGAGTTTTTATATACTGTACTCTTGCTCATATATTCATACACAGGTAACCTCTAGTCTTTCTTCTCCTTTTAATCTTCCTTTTTTGTTTTATTTTTAGTTAAGGAATACTACTTGTATTGAGTCATATGTGGCCATAAGTGTAAAATTATACAGCAAGAAGCCCGTTTCATGGCATGACTTGAACCAACATCGTTCTCTTCTAGCAGGACTGCCTTTCCCCTTAACTATCCCTCTGTGTCCTGGAGCTCCTCTTCAGAGATGTCTGTAACGAACACGGGCTACCTGCGGTTGGGGAACCTCAACGGGGCCTAGCGATCAAAGACCTCTCTGTGTCCCATGGTCTCTGCCTGGCCCAGCAAATGCTTGTTTACCAAACATTTGCTTCTCCACGGGAATTGCCTTCCTCCCCTCTGAAGTCCACACCACTATCCCAACAACGGCTTTTATGTCGTTAGCTGAAGATCGTATTTAAAGTGAGGCTTTTGCACATTGGCTTGAGTTACTCATTTTTCCTGGGTCTCTCCCATATACACGTTATTACACTCTTATTTGATTTTTCTCCCATTTATCTGTCTCATGTCAATTCAAGTCTTAGACCAGCCAGAACAACCTAGAAGGGTAGAGAAAAATTTCTTCCTCCCTGATCCTTTGAAAGCAGCTCTTTTGCCCCTTTCCTGTTTGTCCGCTCCTGTTTCCCTCTAACCTTGAAAGAACCTAATTGTAGGAATGAACCACTAGGTAATTTAACCTAACTCCTGACTTACGCTCCCCTGAATGCACACCATGTCTTGTCTAACCTGTTGACTATTTTCCTAGTAAGAATGAAGAATTAAGCAGTTGAGAAATGACTAGCTCTCTACCCCAGACAGCACCCTTAGCAAGCCTGCAGGCAAGATCACACAGGTAAGGTAACATCTGAAGTGAGAGTCAGCCGGTCTGCACTCAACAGACAATGATGCAGAACCCAACCTCCTGCCTCGATGACTCACTGAAATTCTTTCCCCCCTTTTTCCCTTTAAAAACTGTCATGGTTGAGCAGCATCTTTGGAGTTGGTCTCCGGGCATGAGTCCATCTTCTTCCCAGATTGCTGGCTATTCTAACTAAAGCAACTTTCCTTTCTATTGACGCTTGCCTCTCAAGCTATCATTGTTTGAGTGGCAAGCAGCTGAAGCTGAGTTCAGTAACAACTTTATTAAAATTTCAGACATTACGCAAGTTTGACAGAAAATGCGATGTTTTCCTTCCTGCCTCCAACACTTCCATTAACACTCCTCAGAAGTAGCAACTTCTAACAGTTTGTTGTGAATCCTTTCAGAGTGTGTGTGTCTGTGTGTGCGTGTGTAATACTGCTCTGGGCAGGCTGCTATAACAAAATACCATGGGCTGAGTACATTAAAAGACAGATATTTGGTACATTTATTTTTCATGGTTCTGGAGATTCTGAAGTGTAAGATCAAGATGCCAGCCATTCTGATTCCTGGCAAAGGTGGTCTTCCTGCCTTGTAGACAGCTACCTCTCACTGCGTCCCTAATTAGTGGAGAGGGAGCAGTCTCTCTCTTCCTTTAATAAAGTCACAGATCTCATCATGAGGGAGCACCCCCATCATCTCATTTTGCCATAACGACATTCTAAATGTTTCCATCTCCAAATATCATCTCAGTGGGAGTTAAGACTTTGACATTTGAATTTGGGGAGGAACACAGTTGAGTCCAAAGTGTATGTATCTACACACACACACACACACACACACACACACGTTTAAATATATATGTATATAAAACAATTTGAATCATATGAAAACAATTGTAAAGTTTTTCACTGGAGTAATTTTTTAAATAGATTTCAGTTTTACAGAAGTTTTAGTTTCAGAGCAAGATTGAGTGGGAGGTGAAGAGATTCCCCATATACTTCCGTGCTCCCACGCAGGCATAGCCTCTTCCGTTATCAACATCTTTTACTAGAGTGGTACAGTGATTACAATTGATTAACTTACACTGACACATCATTATCACCCAGAGTCCCTAGTTTAAATGGGGTTCACTCTTGGTCTTGTACATTCTATGGGTTTGGACAAATTTATAATGACATGTATTTACCATTATAGTATCATACAGAGTATTTCAAATGCCCTGAAATCCCTCTGTGTTTTGTTTATTTATTCCTCCCTCTCCCCTAAAACCTGGCAACCACTAATCTTTTAACTGTCTCCACACTTTCGCTTTCCAGAGTGTCATATATTTGGAATCATACAGTATATAGCTTTCTCAGATTGGCTTTTTTCACTTAGTAATATGCATTTGAGATTTCCCCATGTCTTTTCATGTCTCGATAACTCATTTCTTTTTAGCACTGAAGAATATTCCATTGTCCAGATGTACTGCAATTTATTTTTATTCATTCACCTACTGAAGAACATCTTTGTTGCTTCCAAGTTTGGGCAATTATGAATAAAGCTGCTGTAAACATCATCAATGTGCAGAATTTTGTGTCAACCTAAGTTTTCAATTCCTTTGAGTAAATACAAAGGAGTGAAATTTCTGGATTATATGGTAATAGGTAATAGTGTGCTTAGTTTTATAAGAAATCACCAAACTTTCTTCCAAAGTGGTTGTACCATTTTACATTCCCACCAGAAATGAATGGCAGTCACTGTTGCTCCACACCCTTGCCAGTTGTCAGTGTTTGATGTCAGTGTTCTGATTTTGGACATTCTAATAGTTGTGTAGTGCTATCTCATTGTTTTTTTGGTTTTTTTTTTTTTTGCGGTACGCGGGCCTCTCGCTGTTGTGGCTTCTCCCGTTGCGGAGCACAGGCTCCAGACGCGCAGGCTCAGTGGCCATGGCTCATGGGCCCAGCCGCTCTGCGACACGTGGGATCTTCTCGGACCGGGGCACTAACCCGTGTCCCCTGCATTGGCAGGCAGACTCTCAACCACTGCGCCACCAAGGAAGCCCTATCTCATTGTTTTAATTTGAGTTTCCCTGATGACATTTGATGTGGATCATCTTTTCTTGTGCTTACTTGCCACCTGTTCAGTTATTTTGCCCATTTTTAAATTGGGTTGTTTGTCTTCTTATGGTTAAATTTTAACAGTTCTTTCTATATTTTGGATAAGTTCTTTATCAGATATGTCTTGCAAATATTTTCTCCCAACATGCTGTTTGTTTTGTTTTTCTCTTGACAGTGTCTTTCACGGAACGTAAGTTTTTTCATTTTAATAAAGTCCGGCTCATCAATTCTTTCTTTCATGGATATTATGCCTTTGGTGTTATATCTAAAAAGTCATTGCCATACCCAAGTTTATTTCCGTTTTTCTCTTATATTATCCTCTAGGAATTTTACAGTTTTGTATTTTGCATTCAGGTCTGTGATTCACTTTAAATTAATTTTTTTTGAAGGGTAGAAGATCTATGTTTATATTCTTTTTTTTTTTTTTTTTGCATGCACATATCCAGTTCCAGCACTGTTTGTTGAAATGACCAAATTTTATCCATTGCGTTGCCTTTGTCAAAGATCAGTTTACTATATTTAAGTGGGTCTACTTCTGGACTCTCCATTCTTTTCCACTGCACTTTTTCACCAGTACCACACCCTGTGGATTACTATAATTTTACAATAAGTTTTGAAGTTAAGTAATATCAGTCCTCTAACTTTGTTCTTCTCTTTCAGTATTGTGTTGACTGTTCTGGGTCTTCTGCCTCTCCATATAAATTTTAAAATCAGTTTGTTGGGGCTTCCCTGGTGGCGCAGTGGTTGAGAGTCCGCCTGCCGATGCAGGGGACACGGGTTCGTGCCCCGGTCCGGGAAGATCCCACATGCCGTGGAGCTGCTGGGCCCGTGAGTCATGGCCGCTGAGCCTGCGCGTCCGGAGCCTGTGCTCCGCAACGGGAGAGGCCACAACGGTGAGAGGCCCACGTACCGGAAAAAAAAAAAAAAAAAAAATCAGTGTGCTGATATCCACAAAATAACTTGCTGGGATTCGACTGAGACTGCTTTGAATCTATACATCAGTAGTTGGGAAGAACTAGCATCCTAACAGTATTCAGTCTTCCTATGAAAGAACATGGAATATCTCTCCATTTCTTAGTTTTCCTTTTATTTATTTCATCAGAGTTTTGTAAATTTCTTCGTATAGCTCTTGTACATATTTTGTTATATTTATACTTAATATTTCATTTTTAGGGGTGCATTTGACTAATTTTAACTTGAGTAATTTTCATTGTGTAAATAATGCAATAACAACATTCAGTGAAATTCAGGAAACCAAAATCACTAAAATAATGTTACCCATATGGTTTTGTTTATTAATATTCTCTTCCAGTTCTTTTCCATGTGAATATCTACTTTGCATAGTTATAATTGTATTGCACACACACTTTTGAATCCCATGCTTAAAAATTGACATTGATGTAAATATTTTCCTTGTGACTATGTGGTCTTAATAATTAGCCTTGTCCAGAATTGCAGGTATGTATATCATTATTCATTCCTGTTGATAGCTGATTTTTTTTCTTATGACTGGGAAGTTGGTTTTAAAATTCACAACTTACTAGGAAAAGTAGTTTGAAAATACTTATATATGGCTACAAGTGTTCTGTTACTTTCTACCTATGTGACTTTGAGTAAGTTCCAAGCTTACTGACTAACTATGCCTATTTTCCAAATAATACATCTATCCTTTTCCTGGAGTGTAATGAGGGGTGACCCCATAATTCATTTTAGTTCCTTAGACTAGTCCAGCACATAGAATGTGCTAAATAAATAACATATATATATATATGTTTATTAAAGATATTATTTACAAATGCTTACGTAAAATGTTTAATATATTTTAAATGTTAGATATATGGTTAAATCAATATCACAAAATTTGAGGTCCACAAACTAAAATATCAACCAAAAAACACTGCAATAATTCTATCAAAAGAAGTCCAATGATTATAAAGCTGTTTTGCTTTTCTGTTAGAACTTCAGTAAAAGATGAATAGACCAGTCATGGATGATTCAACTTTCCCCATTAGGCCAAAACTTCCATTGATTCGGTTGATTGCTGACAACTATTTTCTGAATATTTGCAGAAGTCACTGAATGGGTAACCTACAGAAAATATCATTGCGAGAAGACTCCATAAAAAAATGCAGTAGGGGACTTCCCTGGTGGCGCAGTGGTTGAGGATCCGCCTGCAGGTGGAGGGGACGCGGGTTCGTGCCCCGGTCCGGGAAGATCCCACGTGCCGCGAAGCGGCTGGGCCCGTGGGCCATGGCCACTGGGCCTGCGCGTCCGGAGCCTGTGCTCCGCAACGGGAGAGGCCACAGCGGTGAGGGGCCCGCGTACCGCAAAAAAACCCACAAACAAACAAACAAAAATGCAGTAGACCATTAAGAGTTTACTGCACTTAGCAAAAAACATAATATTCCCAGGGCTGTATCCTTGTTGGTGATGAAATAGTAAGTCTTTATGCCTAAAATGTTCATATCCTAGAGAGACAGATGTCTTATTTCAAGGTGCTTCTGAACAAGCCGTGAAGAATAGCATTAGCTTACCCTCAGGGTATGATTGACTTTGCTCTACAGGGCAGCAAGAGCAACCTCAATTCTGTATCCATCAATGGAGATTTATGATCTGATTATAAAAAGCAAAATGCAGAAAATGCATTGAATGCTAATAGAATCCACATTAAAAAAACTTACAAAGTTTTGCGCACATGCACATACATGGATGCATTTTGGTTGTTGCTTTGCCAGAAAGAGGTACAGAAGAGCCTTCAGTGTATGACTTTTCTTAATCCAGAAATGACTGAAAATGATGAAAAAGTATACTTTGAAGTAAATCATGGGCTTATACCCCATCCTTATACTTCTAATGATGCTGAAAATTTCCCTTAATGTTTTTTTGTTGAGAAGAAGGTCTGAATAGGTTGGATCTATGCATAAGTATTTTATGGTTGAGCAAAATTTTATATTTCTCTACAACAATCCAAGAGAAGCTGGGATTTCTTCCAGGAGCTGTCTCATGCTTCATTCATTTTAAGGCCACCTTCATCTGCAAAGACCATGGTTACTTAAGAAGAATTCTTTTATCATAAGGACAGATAAAATTCCTATTGGTTATTTAGGCATTTGATTCTTTTCTAAAAATCATAGGGAATGTTTTCTGAAATTCTGGGAACAGATGCAAATTGAACACGTTCAGGGATGGGGTGATCTTATTTAGCCATAGTTTATATGAAAAATATTTGAGTATATTATTCATCAGAAATTGTTTCCTGCTGGAGTTAAAATAATCAAGTAGAATTTCAATAACACCATTGGCAACTTAGAGAATAAACAGAGGTCAAAATTTGGGTTACCATCTAATGCTTAATAATCTAAGAACTCTAGTCTTGTATCCACAGAACCTGGGGGAACAAAAAGATAAGGAAAATTTACATTGCATGGGGATTTTTCAGTTAATGGAATCTTGGACTCTAATGGAGACTGGACATCACTAGCTTCCCACCCGACCACATTAAAAGACCATCTCCTGTGTCTCCCATGGTGATCTGTCATATGGTCATTCAACTTCTGCCTTGATATCCCATTGTAGGAGAGCAGAACTTGTCACCCCCAAATGTGTCTCTTTGGCATGAGGGTGAATTTAGGCTGATTATTTTTAAGAAACAGTCCAGGAAAGTTTTTCTTGTTACCTCCCTCTTAACTGTCTGAAGAATTTAGATAAAGGTCCCATTCGAAGAATAGAGCTATCTGCACCAGAGACATCTCCAAAGAGCATGGCTAGGTGTGGAGGGGGAAACTGCACAGGGCCTCGACATCAGAGTCCACTCTGGGTCGCATTGTCTCTGGCTGGCCCAGCAAACATTTGTTTACCAAGCATTTGCTTTTCCATGTCCACATGAATTGCCTTCCTCCCCTTTGAAGTTCCAAACTACTACCCCAACATCCTTTTCTGTCTTTGGCTGAAGATGTTTGTTAAGGCGAGGGCTTTGGCCATCTTGGTGAGTTACTCAGTCTTCCTAGGTCCCTCCCATGTGTACATGTTACTAAACTTTGTTTGATTTTCTCTAGTTAATCTGTTTTATGTCGATTAAAATCTTAGACCAGCCAAAAGAACCTAGAAGTGTAGAGAAAAATTTCATTCTCCACACCAGCAATTTCACTGTTGGACGCATCTAGTTGCTGAAATCACTTATATGGAGATGAAACTCCTCCCCAAAATGCTCACTAATTTTTCCTGGATCTGCCTCTAAATAGGAGAGAAGATTTGTTCCTTTTGTTTACAGATCACTATTTATATAATTAAAATATGATAACAGCTTAAGGAAAACTATTATGTTTTTCCCAATCTCTTCTTGCTCAGGCCAAGCAAAGTTACATGCACAGGTTTTGGAGCCCAGCTGAGATAAATTCCTTCTTGCCTCTTCCTAGTTGTGTGGTATTATTGAATCTTTCTAAATCTTAGTTGTTTTGTTTGTTTGTTTTGGTACGCGGGCCTCTCACTGTTGTGGCCTCTCCCGCTGCAGAGCACAGGCTCTGGACGCGCAGGCTCAGCGGCCATGGCTCACGGGCCCAGCCGCACAGCGGCATGTGGGACCCTCCCGGACCGGGGCACGAACCCGTGTCCCCTGCATCGGCAGGCGGACTCTCAACCTCTGCGCCACCAGGGAAGCCCTAAGTCTTAGTTTTATTGTCTGTAAAATAGCTACAAAGCAACTGACCTTATACATATTCTCTGAGGATTAAATAACAATGCAGGCTCTCAACAGATGTTACCTACGATTTTTATTCTCTTTAAGCATTCCTTGTGTAACTTAAATCCTTAAGAGCTAGAATAGATCCAGATAATTGTAATTTGAATCTGTTTCTTTGAAAAAGGTCAATGTTTAATTTCTGTAATTTTTTGAGAGTGAGATGGTGGAGAGAGGGGGTGAAGGAGAGGAAAAGAGAGAGAGAGGGCGAGAGAGAAAGAGAGGAGAGAGGTGTTCGGGTGGTGCAGATGCATTTCTCTTGCATCTCAGGCTCTGGCGTTTGAACTCCATCGGGGGCTTGCTTTCTACTGTGTAGGATATGGTACTTCCTTTATTTCTCCTGGAGTCAATTAAACATGAAATTCAACCCCTTTCTGACTGCACACATTCATACATAAGCATGCGTGCGCGCGCACACACACTCACCAAGTCTCTGAATGTGTAGCAATGTTAATAAAGGTTTGAGAAATTAAAAGGGCTTTGCTTTGCAGTATATGAAAACTTAAACTGAATGTCTGACATGTTTGTTCTTGTGAGGGAGGAAAAATAATTTTCTCTTTACTCTTCTAGGGTCTTGGCTGAAGCCCCTTTGTAAGAAAAAGACAGATTAACAGGGAAAAAAAAGACAGAAGTTTAATAACTTGTATATGTTCTGGTATACAAGGGAGATACCCAGGAAAACTGAGTAACCTCCCAAAATGGACCAAGCAATCACCTTAAATATAATTTCCAATTAAAGACAAAAGAAAATGTTGGGGAGTCAGGGGAGAGTCAGTTATGAGAGATTACCAGTAAAAGCAAAGTAAAGAAGGGTAAAGTTGTTAAGTAATTTTAAATAGTTGCTGTCTCCATTGATAAGAATTTCTAGAGGTTTAGAGTCAACCCCCTCTTCCTGATACAGAGAGGAAGACATCTTTACAAATGGAGATTTCTCTTATATATGTAAATGTCCTTACAAAAGGGTAATTTCTACTCAATTTTCATACGTCTGCTTTTTAAAAAAATAATCAGCCTGTCGTGGGCTGGCAAATTCTGCTCTCCTTTGCCTATTAAAGAATGTCACTTGCCAGCTGGTTCTACAAGGATTGAGTCACTATCCACTGTAGTCTCTGACCTACAATATACCCTGGAAAGAGTTTGGGGCAGGGATCGGCATGAGGCACACTGAGCCCTGGGAAAACTTGCAGAACAGGCTCTGAGATAGTTAGATATTTACATGAGAAAATGTTATGAACCCAGGTTCTGGCATCTTCCCATACTTAGAAATGAACTGAAATAATTGACTGAGATATCTGTTCCTAGTGACTAGCGGTATCCTTCTACTGAGATGTGTGCTTGACTGTGCCTACCTCCACCAAAATCACATATGTAATGGCCTCTCCCCTTACCTATTCAGAGCAGTTTCTCAAAACTTTCTGAGAGTCTGTCTCAGGGCTACAGACCTCAGTAAGTCCCCAAATAAAACCCAAACTCACAGCTCTCACAGCTCTTGTGCATTTCTTCCCCTCAGTGAAGGACCCTTCATTGTAAATATCTCCTCTACATTCAGCTATGTACCTTTGCCACCTTTTCTGGTCTCCTTCCTCTCTCCCAGGAGCAAACCAGAAAAATTCCTCTGAGAAATGTCTCCTTCATTAAGGGATCAGATTCTTAAGATTCAATTGGTTAGACTCTAAGAGTACTAGTGACAGGTATTACAAAAGTGATTTGGCTCTAATTAATAAATTCCTTTTTTCAGAGATCTTATCCCTTTATAAAATTCAATGACAAAATAATGTAATCCTACAGAGAGTTTTTTGCACTGCCAGTTTGAGAAGGCAGTGTAGTTATTTACGGAAGATCTTTAAACAAGAACAGTTTTTACTACTTTGAAATCACTTGCAGATGTTATTCAACATCTTTGCAATTTTGCCATAAGATCAAAACTAAGATATGGTACTTGTAACAGCCATCTGTTTAATGCTTTGTTGAGAAACTTTATTTCTTCTAGTTTTTTAGGATAATTTCTGTGAGTCCAAGTCTCTGCTAAGGTGAATGTTTAAAATCGTTTTCTTCACAAGTACCTAGTACTTCTGAAACTGCTAAAATACATCTCATGGGGCTCTGAAGAGCTCTGGTCCTTTATGTCTCAGCACAGAAAGAATTCAGTGAGAAGCAAAGTGATAGATAAGAAGTGACTTATTAGAATAGGACACTTACGAGGCTTACAAGTGGGCAGGTGAGAGGGTACTACACCCTGAGAACTTAGTGGGCTACAGTTTTCTAATCAAAGGAAAAGTGGGGAGGGGGATAAGACCACCTTCTTCCTCATTCTTGAGTAGATGTCAAGCTTCTATTATCACCTCCTCCTCCATGTCAGGTGGGGGAGTTTCTTGTGGTATGGTAAAGGGGCCTCTGTCCCCGCAGAGGCCTGGGGACAGGCTCTTATATATGGTAAAACTGGAACTGTCATGGTGCTATGGAAATGATCAAAAAGGCAGTAATATATACTAAAAATGGTAAATCATCTCAGATTTCAGTATAATGTCACCTTTTCCTTATACTTTTGTTTTTTATGGTGCACAGGGGAGCATATACTAGGAATCATTAACTTACTGAGCTCACTGGGCAGGATGTGGGTCTCATTCCACCATTCCACCATTGTTTTATTGTTTGGGGGCAGGTCTCATGTTTCTGTTGCATGGGGTTTTTATTTTTTTGTTGTTGTTTTTTTTCATTTTAAGTAGACTTTATTTTTTAGAACAGTTTTAAGTTCATAGAAAAATTCATCAGAAAGTACAAGAGTTCCCATATACTCCCTGTGTCAATCACATTGCCTGGTTTTGTTGCTAAGCAAGCTTGCCTGGCTTTGTGGTTAAGCAAACCTGCTTTCTTGAGTGATCATTAACTTACAGGGGTCTTCCTTACTTTTTTCTTTACTTACAATCCCCTAGTGGGATTTAACTATTTAATCACCTACTTTGTCCATTTACTCTGTCCCTATCATCCCCCCTGCAGGTGTTTACTCTTTTATGCTTAAAAGGGGGGTACAGGATGACCACCAATTGTTGAACTGAGAAGGGATGCAGGCCTGCCTGGGGAAGGAGTAAAACACCTGGCTGACTGTCCCTTCTCTGTTGGGAGAATTGTAAACAAATGTCACTTTGCTTAGTATCTTTTAGCCCTCTTTGATGTTAAGCATTGGAGGATGAGTTTATGAAAGATGTAAATTAAAAGAAATACAGTAATAAGCATTAGAAAAGTCACTAAAAGAGATTATAAATATGATTTTGGAGACCCACACCATTTTTTTAAACAGTTTCCAAATCTGGAAGAGGGTCAATTAAGGTCTCAATCTGTTTGGTTTTGACTAGGTCCAGAACCTCAGTGTTTCATACTTTGGGGTCTATCAAGTCTTTTATCTCAGTTATAGATTTAATCTGTTCTTTATTTTCTGTTAATATCTTTCGGTAATAAGGGTGGCTTCCTTGTCCCTCAAGAAACAGAGGGACAATTTAGTTAATAAGTCCCTTCCATTAAAGAGATAGGACGGTCAGGCACAAACAGAAAGGAATGTAAAAATGATCAGCTTTTGCTGGTGCACAAAAGGGGTTCCAGGAAAGTGTGCCCCTGTCCCTTTCCTGACTCTCCCATTACATAGTTTTTTATAATTGGTAAGACTTTCAATCCTTTGGGTTAAGACCAAAAGGGTTGCACCAGTGTCTATGAAAAATTCTTTCAAATGGCCCACCGCATCAATGACCACCTGGGACTTGACACTGGTTATGTAAATGGCATCTCTAGGAAGAGCCACTTTTGGCCTTGGGCCCCCTCAGTCTTCTGATCGCAAAACCATTTAAGGCCAAGGGGCCTCCGTCACTCTCTAGCATCTGGGGAATTCCCTCTGCCAATGTTCTGGCTGTTTGCAAAGGGCACATCGATCACAAGCTTTCCTCCAGTGCCCCTTTTGTCCACACATGGTATACTGGTTTTCTCTGTGTACCCATGGGCCTTGTGGTCTACCACAGCCAAATTGGCCTGGAAAGTCCAGCCTCCTATTTGGTGGTCTCTGAGTGGACAAAGCCACTGGCATCATTTGGGCCTTTTGTATATTTTTCTGGGTGTGTTCAGCCTTTTCAGCTATATCCCTAATATTGAAAACTGAATAAGCCAATTGGAGCAAAGCGTTCATAGGGGTCTAAGGACCAGCAGTTGCTTTTTGAATTTTGTGTCTGATGTCTGGGGCAGACTGGACAATGGCATACGCAGCCAAAGGTGCCTGTCCCTCGGGGGAGGAGGCCTCCACATTCCTATACTTTTTAAAAGCTTCCTCTAATCTCTCTTGAAAACTGCAGATTTTCATCTGATCCCTGTTGGACTTCTTTCACTTTTTCATCATTGACAGGTTTTATTGTAAATTTTTTCATACCCTCTATTAAACAATGAATCATATGGTCCCATCTATGCTTATCAATAAAATTTATCTGGCAGTTTCAGTGTGGATCTGACTCTGGGACAGCATTGCTCCCCACCCGCTGAACTGCATGGCCCTGTTGGTCTCAGAGGCAGAACTGTAGGGGCAGTTGGTTGGTAATTTAGGCTGCTGTGGGTGCTAGCCAGGCTGAAAATGGGCCCCTTGGGTAACTCAGGGTACAAAGGAGCTCCTGGATATGGAGGTCTCTCCTCACCCTCGGCTGTGTTTTCCCCTGGGATAATAACCTCGGCTGGAGCAACGGCTCCTACCTGTGAGATAGCCATTGTTTCCTTATTTATTTTCATTTTGGATGATCTGTCCATTGGTGAAAGTGGGGTGTTAAAGTCCCCTACTATGAATGTGTCACTGTCGATTTCCCCTTTTATGGCTGTCAGTATTTGCCTTATGTATTGAGGTGCTCCTATGTTTGGTGCATAAATATTTACAATTGTTATATCTTCTTCTTGGATCGATCCCTTGATCATTATGTAGTGTCCTTCTTTGTCTCTTCTAATAGTCTTTGTTTTAAAGTCTATTTTGTCTGATATGAGAATTGCTACTCCAGCTTTCTTTTGGTTTCCATTTGCATGAAATACCTTTTTCCATCCCCTTACTTTCAGTCTGTATGTGTCTCTAGGTCTGAAGTGGGTCTCTTGTAGAGAGCAAATATATGTGTCTTGTTTTTGTATCCATTCAGCCAATCTGTGGCTTTTGGTGGGAGCATTTAGTCCATTTACATTTAAGGTAATTATCGATATGTGTGTTCCCATTCCCATTTTCTTAATTGTTTTGGGTTCGTTATTGTAGGTCTTTTCCTTTTTTTGTGTTTCCTTCCTAGAGAAGTTCCTTTAGCAGTTGTTGTAGAGCTGGTTTGGTGGTGCTGAACTCTCTCAGCTTTTGCTTGTCTGTAAAGGTTTTAATTTCTCCATCAAATCTGAATGAGATCCTTGCTGGGTAGAGTAATCTTGGTTGCAGGTTTTTCTCCTTCAACACTTTCAATATGTCCTGCCACTCCCTTCTGGCTTGCAGAGTTTCTGCTGAAAGATCAGCTGTTAACCTTATGGGGATTCCCTTGTGTGTTATTTGTTGTTTTTCCCTTGCTGCTTTTAATATGTTTTCTTTGTATTTAATTTTTGACAGTTTGATTAATATGTGTCGTGGCATATTTCTCCTTGGATTTATCCTGTATGGGACTCTCTGTGCTTCCTGGACTTGATTAACTATTTCCTTTCCCATATTAGGGAAGTTTTCAACTATAATCTCTTCAAATATTTTCTCAGTCCCTTTCTTTTTCTCTTCTTCTTCTGGAACCCCTATAATTCGAATGTTGGTGCGTTTAATGTTGTCCCAGAGGTCTCTGAGACTGTCCTCAGTTCTTTTCATTATTTTTTCTTTATTCTGCTCTGCAGTAGTTATTTCCACTATTTTATCTTCCAGGTCACTTATCCGTTCTTCTGCCTCAGTTATTCTGCTATTGATCCCATCTAGAGTATTTTCAAGTTCATTTATTGTGTTGTTCATCATTGTATGTTTCATCTTTAGTTCTTCTAGGTCCTTGTTAACTGATTCTTGCATTTTGTCTATTCTATTTTCAAGATTTTGGATCATCTTTACTATCATTTTTCTGAATTCTTTTTCAGGTAGACTGCCTATTTCCTCTTCATTTGTTAGGTCTGGTGGGTTTTTATCTTGCTCCTTCATCTGCTGTGTGTTTTTCTGTCTTCTCATTTTGCTTATCTTACTGTGTTTGGGGTCTCCTTTTTGCAGGCTGCAGGTTCGTAGTTCCTGTTGTTTTTTGTGTCTGTCCCAGTGGCTAAGGTTGGTTCAGTGGGTTGTGTAGGCTTCCTGGTGGAGGGGACTAGTGTCTGTGTTCTGGTGGATGAGGCTGGACCTTGTCTTTCTGGTGGGCAGGTCCACGTCTGGTGGTGTGTTTTGGGGTGTCTGTAGACTTATTATGATTTTGGGCCGCCTCTCTGCTAATGGGTGGGGTTGTGTTCCTGTCTTGCTAGTTGTTTGGCATAGGATGTCCAGCACTGTAGCTTGCTGGTCGTTGAGTGAAGCTGGGTGCTGGCGTTGAGATGGAGATCTCTGGGAGATTTTCGCTGTTTGATATTATGTGCAGCTGGGAGGCCTCTTGTGGACCAGTGTCCTGAAGTTGGCTCTCCCACCTCAGAGGCACAGCACTGACTCCTGGCTGCAGCACCAAGAGCCTTTCATCCACAGGGCTCCTTAATTTGGGATGATTCGTTGTATATTCATGTATTCCACAGATGCAGGGTACATCAAGTTGATTGTGGAGCTTTAATCCGCTGCTTCTGAGGCTGCTGGGAGAGATTTCCCTTTCTCTTCTTTGTTCTCACAGTTCCCAGGGGCTCAGCTTTGGATCTGGCCCTGCCTCTGCGTGTAGGTCGCCGGAGGGCGTCTGTTCTTTGCTCAGACAGGACGGGGTTAAAGGAGCCGCTGATTCGGAGGCTCTGGCTCACTCAGGCCGGGGGGGGGGGGGGGGGGGGGGGGTAGGGAGGGGCACGGAGTGCGGGGCGGGCCTGCGGCGGCAGAGGCGGCGTGACGTTGCAGCAGCGGGAGGCGCCGGCCGGCGTGACGTTGCAGCAGCCTGAGGAGCGCCGTGCGTTCTCCCGGGGGAGTTGTCCCTGGATTCCGGGACCCTGACAGTGGCGGGCTACACAGGCTCCCCGGAAGAGGGTGTGGATAGTGACCTGTGTTCGCACACAGGCTTCTTGGTGGCGGCAGCAGCGGCCTTAGCGTCTCATGTCTGTCTCTGGGGTCCGCGCTTTTAGCCGCGGCTCGCGCCCGTCTCTGGAGCTCTCTTAAGCAGCGCTCTGAATCCCCTCTCCTCATGCACCAGGAAACAAAGAGGGAAGAAAAAGTCTCTTGCCTCTTCGGCAGGTCCAGAATTTTCCCCGGACTCCCTCCCGGCTAACCGCGGTGCACTAACGCCCTGCAGGCTGTGTTCACGCCGCCAACCTCAGTCCTCTCCCGGCGCTCCGACAGAAGCCGGAGCCTCAGCTCCCAGCCCCGCCCGCCCCGGCGGGCGAGCAGACAAGCCTCTCGGCTGGTGAGTGCCGGTCGGCCCGATCCTCTGCACTGGAATCTCTCCGCTTTGCCCTCCGCACCCCTGTTGCTGTGCTCTCCTCCGCGGCTCCCAAGCTCCTCCACTCCGCCACCCGAAGTCTCCGCCCGCGAAGGGGCTTCCTAGTGTGTGGACACTTTTCCTCCTTCACAGCTCTCTCCCGCTGGTGCAGGACCCGTCCCTATCCTTTTGTCTCTGTTTAGTTTTTTCTTTTGCCCTAACCAGGTACGTGGGGGGTTCCTTGCCTTTTGGGAGGTCTGAGGTCTTCTGCCAGCGTTCAGTAGGTGCTCCGTAGGAGTTGTTCCACGCGTAGATGTATTTCTGGTGTATCTGTGGGGAGGAAGGTGATCTCCGCGTCTTACTCTTCCGCCATCTTCCCGGAAGTCCTGAGATAGCCATTGTTGAACAGCCTTTTCCATGGATACAGCAGCTTCCATCAGAGCAATAGTTTTCTATTCAAAAGTTTCATTCCCTTTGTCAAAATCCACCATGCAATTTAATGAAGATTTGTAGTTACAACTATAGATGTTATCCCGTCCAAAGTAGTCTCCCAATGAGGTGTTAACACCTGAGAAGTTGCCACAAAGGAATAGTACAGAAGGTGTCCCCAGTGGTGTTGACAATGGGCAAGAACTTGTCTGACTGCAAATTGGAAATAAAGGGTCAGCATTTGTAAGGGTTGGAGGGAGAGGAAGACTGACATCAGGACTCAGGAAGTACTCTGTTGGGCACTTCTAGTAATTAGGGGGAAAGTACCTTAAGTCATGGAAGTTCATTCCCTTCAGTTTTCTTGGGCATCATGTACTTAAGAATATCTGATAAGAGGCTGGTTTTATCTAGGTTGGACATAGTCCTTTAAACAATTTTTGTCTAGTATGTATAATCCCCTGGTTACAGATTATGGGCATCTAACCTTCATCCAAAGATAGATTACAGTGACCAGCATCAGAAACAAGTTTAGAATATCTTCTTAATAACTCAGTTAAGCTTTACAATAATATAACATAGCAAGAAAGAACTATTTGAAAAGTAAGTTTTAGACAGTAGGTACTGACCTCAATTAGCAAAACTAACATTTAATATCATCTATTAAAACGTAATTTCTTTTTCTCTAAAATTACCCTTGATCTTATCAAACATAGCCAAATTAAGATTAATTTGTTTAAAAAATAAGTCAGGTTAATTGATCACACAGGCTTGTATAATTTGTCCAATAAAGTGGTTGCCTTGATTACTAAAAATTGTAGAAAGTATACTCCAAGTGAAAAACATATTTTTAACCTTTCTTTTTTTCACTATGAAGGCATCAGTCTTGTAGCCAAGAAAGGCTTTAACCCATTAAATAGAAAATGAGGCTTGCGAGGAAGCTGGGAAGATCCAAGTGACCATCTTAGATTTCTCATAGCCCTGACTGTTTAATTTATGCTATTGTTTACACATTTTATTTTCTCTCATTTAGGAGCAGACCGTAACCATACTACAAGGACATCAGGATGGCAAAAGTCTTGACAATAGGGGTGAGTTTTCTTTCTGACAATTTACAACAAATATAAACTTATTGATGTTTAGTAAAGCCAGGTACAATAAAGTATTATACTTAATGTTGATGACTCTAAAGACATGTCTGTGTTATAAACCAGAAACTAACACACCATTGTAAAGCAATTGTACTCCAATAAAGATGTTAAAAAAAAATTGAAGTAAAAAGAAAAAAAGACATTTCTGTATTAATTAACAAACCTTAATAGTTAAGTTTACAGGCTTGAGTTGAAACAGGGATAGACATAGAACGTAGGAGAAAAGTCTCAGAATTAAGAAGGAGCGTATAGTTTGCTAAATCCTGTCAGAAGCAACCCAGACAGTTAAATTTCTTCCTTTTCACGTAACATTTCGTTTGTCTCCTGCACCAGCAATAAGATCCCTTCCTCATCTCTAAACATCCACACCACCTTTCTGTGGCAACCCACGTTGATTGCCACCATTCCTCTGGTTCCCTGTCTTTAGACATCCATACCATCATTCCTCTGGTCTGTACCTAGGTACCCAATCAGAGCCCCAAAGCATTTGGGGTTGATCAGCCTGTCTAAAATGGGCAGTCATTGACTGAGTGTCCTCTCCAGAGCTCCTGGCTTGTGGAGTCCCATGGCCCTATTAGGACCTGACCCCTGACCTTCTTATTTACCACGTCTCATCTGGGTTGCCAGCTGAAACTGTTAAAACATGTCTCAGGGGGCTCCGAGGAACTCCTGTTCTTTATGTCTCAGTGAAGAAAGAATTCAGTGAGAGGCCAGTGATAGATAAAAAGTGATTTATTAGGGGCTTCCCTGGTGGCACAGTGGTTGCGAGTCTGCCTGCCGACACGGGTTCGTGCCCCGGTCCGGGAAGATCCCACATGCCGCAGAGCGGCTGGGCCCGTGAGCCATGGCCGCTGAGCCTGCGCATCCGGAGCCTGTGCTCCGCAACGGGAGGGGCCCCAGCAGTGAGAGGCCCGTGTACCACACACACACAAAAAAACTGATTTATTAGAATAGGACACCTAGGAGGCTTACAGGCAGGCGAGTGAGAAGGTGCCTCACCCTGAGAACTTAGTGGGCTACACTTTTTATAATCAAGGAAAAGTGGGGAGGGGACACTTCTTCCTCATTCTTGGGTAGACATCAAGCTTCCATCATCAGCTTCTCCTCCACGTCAGGTGGGGGAGTTTTCTTGTCCCTCCATGATCAAGGTGGGACTGTCATGGTGCAGTGGAAATGAGCAAAAAGGCATTAACATATACTAAAGATGGTTAATCATCTTGGATTTCAGTGTAATGTCACCTTTTCCTTATATTTTTGTTTTTACTATGTGCAGAGGAGCATGTCCTAGGAATTGTTAACTTTCTGAGCTCACTGGGCAGGATGTGGGTCTCAAGCCACTATTCTTATATCGTTTTGAGGTGTGTCTCATGTTTCTGTTGCATGGTTTTGTCTCTAAGCAAGCCTGCTTGGCTTCGTGGTTAAGCAAACCTGCCTTCTTGAGTGATCATCAACTTACAGGAGTCTTCCCATACTTTTTCTCTACTAACAATCCCCTAGTGAGATTAACTATCTAATCACCTACTTGGTCCCTTTACTCTGTATCACTTGTGGCGTTTTAAGTCTCTCTTTACTCCTAGATGCGATTGTAAGCTCTACAAGGGCAAGAATCCCGGTGTGTGGTTTCATGCTTTTGCTCATCACTTGGCAAAATATCTGGCACACGGTAGAGTTTTGCAGTGGAGGGAAAACTTTCCTCTTCCCTTCTAAATTCTTCTGGCTGGTCTAATAGTTAAATTGACATGAGGTCGATGAATAGCACATAATCAAATTTTAATTTCACACATATGGGAGTTTACAGAAATATGAGACTCAAAGAAATGACTAAAGCAGGCAGCTTTTATTCCTTTTAGACAAAGAAGCGATAAATTTGTGAAGAATTGACAAGACAAAGAGACTTAGGTTTGGGTACTAATTAGTGGGGAAACTAAGCAGAGCTTGTTTACATAACCTCTGGTTCCTGAATTCCCTGTTTCTGGCAATAAAGATGTGTCTCTACTTCCTGATCAGAGAGGGTGCCTTTCACATGGGAGAATTATCATTGCTTTGAGGAGGGCAGCGAGGAGGGTCAGAGTGTCTTTCTCGCATTGGCTGTTTCTCAAGTAACTTTACTTCAGAATAATCAATATGCCAAAGTGACATTTTGGGGGCAACCCCCCCGATTGCATCAATTTCCATAAATATAGGTTGAATAAATAAATGAATGAATGAACAAAATTTTTAAGATTTCTTACAGAATAAAAATGGCAAAAACTCCCTGTAATTCTTTTTTAGAGAAAGGAAATCAAGATGTTAATATCTGCCTAGTTGCCCAGTCTTTTAAAAATTAAAACCATAGTTTTTATGGTAATTATAAACATTTTATGGTAATTATAAACATTGTAATTACGATTTGGCACTAATCATAATCACATAATCATAATGCCTAATTATGATTTGACATTAAAATAAAATGTTATGGAGAAAAGGAAAAAAACAGACCAGCGAAGCCTAATTTGAATTATTTTGATAACTACTGATATTTCTTTTTACAACTCACATCAGAACAATGATTATTGGTGAAAAACAGTATAGGAGTAACCTGTTATCATTTGTATAAACGTAGATAGAATTTTCACAAGACCCTTTTGTTAGAAATCAATGCACAACTGCCTCCCTCCTCTCTCCTCCCCCCGTAAAAGGCATTTTAACACAAGGTCCAAGAGGGTGAACTCTGGAGCCAGGCTGCCTGAACCCACACCTCAGCTCTGTACCTTCCAGGTCATAACTCTCTGGGCAAGCTGCACAGCCCTCATCAGCTCAGTTTCTCACTTGGAAAATAGAGATGATAATGTACCTACACCTAGTGTTATTTACTATTTCTAGAGGTCTTGAACAGTGCTCAGTCTTCTCTTGCCTCCTCAATTCCCATTCCTTCCTTCCTTCCTTCCTTCCTACCTACATTTCTCTTTCTTTCTTTCTTTCTCTTTCTTTCTTTCTTCTTTTCTTTTCTTTCTTTCTTCTTTCTTTCTTTCTCTTTCAAAGTGGTAGCCCCTTAATTACTGCTTCTTTCTATAATAATTTCCTAATCTACTTTATATTAATTTGAAACATATGAAATGTGTTCACGGTTGAAGGGAAGCAGAAAATGCCATCCCAAAATATGCCTCCTGGGCAAAAGGATTATTTTAAGCTGATTATTTTTAACAAATAGCAGACAGAGGAAATGCTCTGAAAACTGAGTAGACGTTGCCCTTTTGTGAGGGGTATTTACATTCATAAGGGCAATCTCCATTTGTAGGGTGTCTCCCTCTCTGTACCAGGAAGAGGAGGATGACTAAACCTCTAGAAACTCTTATCAATGGAGAAGGCAAGGACTTAAATCTGCATAACAACCTTTCCCTTGTTTACTGTGCTTTCCTTGGTCATCTGCTATAACTGGACTCCTCGCTCACAGCATCCTCTTTTGTCTTTAGCTGAAGATCATATTTAAGGTGGTAGCTGGGCCATTTCAGGGAGTTATTTAGTTCTCCTGGGTATCACCCACATATACGGGAGGCGTACATGTTATTAAACTTCTGGTTTTTTTTTTTCTCTCTTGTTAATCTGTCTTTTTATTACAGAGGGGTATCAGCCAAGAACCTAGAAGTGTAGAGGGGAAAATATTTTTCCTTCTCTACAATGTTTTTTTTTTTTTTTTTGCGGTACGCGGGCCTCTCACTGCTGTGGCCTCTCCCGCTGTGGAGCAACAGGCTCCGGACGCGCAGGCTCAGCAGCCATGGCTCACGGGCCCAGCCGCTCCACGGCATGTGGGATCTTCCCGGACTGGGGCACGAACCCGTGTCCCCTGCATCGGCAGGCAGACTCTCAACCACTGCGCTACCAGGGAAGCCCTCTCTTACTGTTTTTAAGAGTCTTTAACTTTAGTTTTTACTATTTTAATTATCATATGTCTCAGTGTGAACCTCTTTAAGTTCCTCTTTGTGGCACACTGTGATTTCTATGACTGTGTGTCTGTTTTCTTTCTCAGGTAAGGAAGGGTTTCAGATATTATTTCTTCAAATAAGTTCTTTGTGAATTTCTCTCTCTCTTCTCCTTCTGGGACCCCTATATAGTGGAAATGTTAGTATGCTAATGTTGTCCCAGAGGTCGCTTAAAATATCCTCATTTTTTACAAATTCTTTTTTTTTCTTTTTTCTGCTCCACTTCAATGATTTCCCCCCACCGTGCCTTCCAGTTTGCTGATCTATTCCTCTGTATCATCTAATCTATTGATTCCTTCTAGTGTATTTAAATTTTAGTTATCATTTTCTTCAGCTCCATTTGGTTCTTCTTTATATTTTCTAACTCTTTGTTAAAATTCTCCCTGTGTTCATTCATTCTTCTCCTAAGTTTGTTGAGTCTCTTTATAATCCTTACCTTGGACTCTTTATTGAGTAAATTGCTTATCTCCACTTCATTTAGTTCTTTTTCTGAGGTTTTGTCTTGTTTCTTCATTTGGAACCGATTTCTCTCTCCTCATTTTGCCTAATTCTTTGTGTTTATTTTTTATGTATTAGGTAGATTAGTTATATTTCCTGAACTTTGAGAAGTGGCCTTATGAGGTAGATATCCTATGAGACCCAACAGCTCACTCCCCTCTGTTCACCAGATGTATATACTCTGGAGGTGTCCTCTGTGTGGGCTGTGTGCACCCTTCTGTTGTGATGGGGCCAATTATTGCGAGTGTGCTGGTATGTTGTGCTGGCCCCCAGTCCAGAGGGCTGCCAGGCCATGCCTCATGTGGCTGCATGGCCCAAGGGATCCCAAGGCTGTGACCAGTCGGCTGATGTCTTGGGCCATCTCCTCCATGGGCTCCATTGGCTGGGGGGTATGGGCCAAGTCTGGTGGTGCCCCACTGTTGGGCAGGATTGGGCCCACAGGCAGCTGGCTATGGGTCTTGGGACAGGGGCAGGACTGGTGCTGGCTTGCTGGTGGGTGGGGCCTCTGGCCTTAGGGCCTGAAGGGGTTCAGAGTTGGTGCTGGCCTGCTGATGGGCTGGTAAGTCCCATACACTAACTGCATAGAGGGAGGACTCTAACAGGGCACTTGCCACCACTGACGTCCTCGTTGCAGACGAGCTCCCCAACGTGTGTCCCATCACCATTCATATCCCTAGGAGCAGTCTGAGTTGTCGCCTGCCTCTCCAGAAGGCGCTCCAAAATCGGCAAGCGGGTCTGACCCAGGCTCCTTTCAAATTACCGCCTTGTCCCTGCACTGGAATTTGGGGCATGTGAGATTTTGCACACTCCCTTTAAAAGTGAAGTCTCTTTTTCCCACAACCCTCCGACTCTCCCGTATGTAAGCCCCACTGCCTTCAAAGGCGGACATTCTGGGGTCTAGATGGGGCTTTTTTTGTTTTGTTTTTGTTTTTAGCTACAAGCCCCCTGATATGGGAGCTTGGGCCCCTCACTCCTTGGAGAGATCCTCTGAAATTGTGATTATCTTCTTGTTTTGGGGTCACCTCTCCCAGAGTTTCGTTAGATACCTCCTCTTTACTCCTCCTATCTATCTTGTGGTGGTTCCTTCCTTATATATTTAATAGTGGAAAATCTTATCTGGTAGTCTTCAGGTTGTTTTCATAGCTAGTTACTCTGTATATAGTTGTAATTTTGGTGTGCCCATGGGAAGAGGTGAACTTGGGGTGTTCCTGCCATACCATATTGGTCACACCTCTTATGCACCTCTTTTACATTCTATTATTGATTATAACAAACAAATTCAATAACTAATTTTACATTATGTCTTCTTTTATTGGGCTTTTGTCTCCCTGAATATCCAGCATTATTCAAAATCAGGTTCACTCTTGTCACCAAACTAATTTGTAAAAATTTAAAATACAACATTAAATATATTTTTTCTTTTCAAACTACTCCTCTGCAAATAGTAACTCCACTATGCCACTAACTGTGACACAAAGCGGTAGATTTTTACTAGATTTTAGCATAATAATTTATAATTAGCATTATGAATTTAATTGTAGCAGAAGTCTAAAACCATTAGTAACATGCATTCATTACTATTTCAGAGAAACTGTAATCCAGTCTTTCCCAAACTCTATCCTTCATGGAGAACCATATACAAAATAAGTGAGGTAAATTGTGAGTACAACATTGAGAACAACTATCTACCAACGAATTGGATAACCTAGAAGAAATGAATAAAATTCCTATAAACATAAGAATTGTTTCTACCAGGACTGAATCATGAAGAAATAAAAGATTTGAACATATCAGTAAGGTGTAAAGGTGTTAATCAGTAATCAAAAGCTCCCAAAAAAGAAAAATACAGGACCAGATGGCTTCAGAGGGTAAAATCTACCATATACTTATACAATAATTGATGCCAATTCTTCTCAAATGCCTCCAAAAAATTGAAAAAGAAGGAACCCTCCCAAACTCAGTTTATGAAGCCACTATCACTCTGATATCAAGGCCAGACAAAGACACTGCAAGAAAACAAAACTATAGGCCAATATCCCTGATGAACATAGTTGTAAAAATCCTCAATAAAAGACTAGCAAACGAAATTTAACAGCACATTAGAAGGACTGTACACCAAGACCAAGTGAAGTTTACGCCTCAGAGGAAATAGTGGTTCAACCTATGCAAGTCAGTAATGTGATATAGCAACACTAACCAAATAAAGGGCATTAGCAACTCCATAGATGCAGAAAAATTTTTTGACAAAACTCAACACAGTTTCATGATAAAAACTTTCTACAAATGGAAGAAATTTGTCTTAACACAACAAAGACTATATGTGAAAAGACCACAGCTATTATCATAATCAACAGTGAAAAAGTGAAAAATTTTTTCTTAGACCAGGGATAAGGCAAGAATTCCCACTTTTCCCGCTTCCATTCAACATAGCACTAGAAGTCTAAGATCAATTAAGCAAGAAAAATGAATAAAACGATGATGGAAAAAATTGAAGAAGACACAAATAAATAGAAATACATTCTGTGTTCATGGATTAGAAAATTTAATATTGTTAAGGTGTTATACTATACAAGGTGGTCAACAGATTCAATGCAATCCCTCTCAAAGCACTGGTGACGCTCTTTACAGAAATAATAATAACTATTCTAAAATTCATATAAAACCATGAAAGACACTGAGTAGTGAAAGCAATCTTGAGCAAGAAGAACAAAACTGGAAATATCACGCTTCTTGATTTCAAAATATAGTATATCACAACTATAATCAAAATAGTATGGTACTGGCATAAAAACAGACATATAGCCCAATGGAACAGAATGGAGAGGCCAAAGATAAACGGTCAGCTGATCTTGGACAAGGTTGCCAAAAATACGCAATGGATAAAGGACAGTCTCTTTAACAAATGATGCTGGGAAAAAATTGATATCTGTTTGCAGAAAATGAAATTGGACTCTTATCTTACAGCATGCACAAAAATAAACTCAGAATGGATTAAATATTTAAACATAAGGCCTGGAATTGTAAAACTTTTAGAAGAAAACATAGGGAAAAACTTCATGACATTGGTCTTGGAAATAATTTCTTAGATATGACATCAAAAGGATAGGCCAAAAAGCAAAAATACAAAAGACAAGTGGGACTGCATCAGACTAAAAAGTTTCTTCACGGCAAAGGAAACCATCAAAGAGTGAAAAGATAATCTATAGAATAAGAGAAAGTATTTGCACATCATCTATCTGATAATGGATTCATATCCAAAATATATAAGGAACTCCTATAACTCAATAACAAAAAAATAACGAAATTTTTAAAAATTGGCAAAGGTCTTGAACAGACATTTCTCCAAGGAAGAATCAACAGGGGAAAATTAAATCAGTCACAATAATACATCACACCTGTTAGGAAGGCTATTATCAAAAAAAAAACCAAAACCCAAAAGATGTTATCTTGACAACAGTTATTAGTGTTGTCAAGGATGTGGAGAAACTAGTTCCTTGTACACTGTTTGTGGGAATGTAAAATGGTGCAGCCACTATGGAAAACAGTATGACAGTTCCTCAAAAATTTAAAAACTGAATTAACATAAGATCTAGCAATCCCACAAAAGTATACATCCAAAATAATTAAAATCCGGACCTTCAAGAGATATATGCACTCCCATATTCATTGCAGCATTATTCATAATTTCAAAACTATTGAAACAGTCTAAATATCCATCCACAGATCAATGAATAAAGAAAATGTGATTTATACATACATCAGTCAGCCTTAAAAGAGAAATAAATCCTGCCATAGATGACAACATATATGCAAGTGGAGGACATTATGCTAAGTGAAATAATCCAGTCACAGAAGGACAAATACTGCATGATTCTCCTCATATAAATTATCTCAAACAGTCAAGCCCATAGAAACAAAGAATAGGATGATGGTTGCCAGAAGCAGCATGGAGGGGAAATGGGGAGTTGCCATTTAACTGGTATAATATTTCAGTATGTAAGATACATAAGTTCTAGAGATCTGCTGTATAACCATGTACTTATGCATAACAATACTGTGTATTTAAAATTTTGTTATGAGGGTAGATCTAATGTTTCGTGTTCTTTACCATAATTTTATTTTTAAATCTACGGGAAAAAAAGTAGAAACCACTAGTCTGTGATTTGATTATAAAAGTAGAAACCAGTAAACATTAGTACACATTCATTAATTTTAGAGTCTAAAATTTAGAAATTTTAAAATTTTGTTTTCTTCTGGGTTCAATGCCCTATTCCTTGCAAAGAATCCTTCTAGTATTACTTCAAGTGGATTTTCCTTTTCCATACTCCATCAGTTATTTTCAGAATATATTCCAGTTTTTCTAAATTCTCAATTACTTTATCTATTTTATTTATTCTTTACCTGTGTTTTGGACAATCGTCTGTTTACCTTCTCCACCGTGGAGGGCTTTGTTTCTGCAGGACTGCTGCATAGATATATGTGTGGAGGGGTAAACTTCATTGCTTATCTGGATTAGATGCCCTGTTTCTTAGATTACAAACGTTTCTTAGTTAACTTCCTCATAACCAGAAGTAATTTACTAAGGAATGGTTTGTGCAAAATAGGCTTATCTTAGCATGTTGAAAAAAGGTTTTTTTCTATTTTTACATTAATTTATCATTTTAAAACCATAAAAATGTAAAACAATCTTTCCTCAGGACACTGATTTTTAGCATTCATTGTTGTTGGTCTGGTTTTTGTTCTTTTGTAAATAAACTCTTTTATTTCTTCCTTGGAAGGATTTAAAATCTTTTCATTATTGATGTTCTGAAATTCCACAATCATATATCTTCTCTTGGTTACTTGTTTGTATGTTTATTTAGTTACTGTTCTGGGTAGACCTTTAAATATGAAGGCTTGGGTCTTTCAATTCTAGCAAACGCTTTTATATTATCTCTTTTATAGTTTCCTTATCTACATTTTCTTTATCCTTTTTCTTTAGAATTTCTAGAATTGGAAGGTGGACTATTTCATTCATGTGTGTATTTTATTTCTCATATCTTTTTTTGTTTTTTTAAATTGGAATAAAATTGCTTTACAATGTTGTGTTAGTTTCTCCTGTACAATGAAGTGAATCAGCTATATGTATACATGTATCCCCTCCCTCTTGGACCTCCCTCCCACCACCCCCATCCCACCCATCTAGGTCATATATCTTTTGAATTTAATCGATCAAGAAATGTTCAGGCATAAGTATTTTGACTACTTGTACACTGCATTTCTTTTTTATCTTCAGTCTTTGGCTTTGGATTTATATTAACTTCTGCAATCATCATTTTAATCTCAGAAATTTTTCCTTTTTCGCTGAACAAACGTGCTGTTCTTGTTCTATGTATGCAATGTCATTAAGTGAGTCTGAGGTACTAATTTTTTTTTTAATTTTCTCTTCCTTGAATTATCCTTGTCTCCTTCAGTCTTTTTTTTTCAGTTTGAAATTTCTCTTTTATGTCCAAAGCACTTAAATATTGGATACTTCTGGTTTGTCCAGTGAAGGATTGAGACAAAACAAAAGGTTGATTTGAGGGTGGTGTATTGAACTTACTTTTTGATGATTAGGCATCACTTTAAGATGTTTCAGCGGTAGCTCTTTTAGCCATCTTAGAGCCTGTGGAGGCCTGCTGGGAGCAGGACTTCTAAAATGACAAATATGTCTGGAAGGCTGTGGTCCAAGGCCATTTTTTCTGGCTATAAGCTCTGTCTACGGAACAAGAGGGAGCGCACAAGTCTTCTGAAAATTGAATGTGTATATGCTCGAGATGAAACTGAATTCTGTCTAGACAAGAGACGTGCTATGTGTACAAAGAAAAGAACAACATAGTAACTCCTGGCGGAAAACCTAACAAAACCAGAATAATCTGGGGAAAGATAACTCATGCTCATGGAAAAGTGGTGTGGTTCATGACAAATTCCAAAGTAATCTTCCTGCTAAGGCCATTGGACACAGAACCCAAGTGATGCTGTACCTTCAAGGATTTAAACTTACTGAAAAGTAAATAAATAAAAATGTGGATTTGTTCTCTTGAAAATAAATAAAAAGATGTTTGACTGGTAAACTATGATGGGACACTTCCTTCTAGTTGTCAATATCGAGACCATTGCCCAGATCAAGATCCCAAGCCAGAATACGCATTCAATTTCCGTTCATTCAGAGAAAAACTATTAGATTTTTGTGCTTTGGTTTCTTTGTTGAGGAGAGAGAGTTAAACAATTTGGGAAGCCATTGTGAAAGGAATATCTGTATGTGTGTGATAAATATACTTATATCTGTATATGTTCAAAGTATTTTTAATGATTTTGGGACTCATTGTTGACAACAGTATATCCAGTTCAAACAAAAATGATTGAATCAGGGCTTCCCTGGTGGCGCAGTGGTTGAGAGTCCGCCTGCCGATGCAGGGGACGCGGGTTCGTGCCCCGGTCCGGGAAGATCCCACATGCCGCGGAGCGGCTGGGCCCGTGAGTCATGGCCGCTGCGCCTGCGCGTCCGGAGCCTGTGCTCCGCGACGGGAGAGGCCACAACAGTGAGAGGACCGCGTACCGCAAAAAAAAAAAAAAAAAAAAAAAAATTGATTGAATCATTAAGCTTTGGCTTATATGATACCAGATTAAATGGCCCTGTCCATTACATTAAATGAATAGTTAAATTAAGTATGTTTGGGCTTCCCTGGTGGCGCGGTGGTTGAGAGTCCGCCTGCTGATGCAGGGGACACGGGTTCATGCCCCGGTCTGGGAAGATCCCACATGCCGCGGAGCGGCTAGGCCCGTGAGCCATGGCCGCTGAGCCTGCGCGTCCAGAGCCTGTGCTCCGCAACGGGAGAGGCCACAACAGTGAGAGGACCGCGTACCGCAAAAAAAAAAAAAAAAAAAAAAAAATTAAGTATGTGATCTACATAATCAAAATTTGAATGTGGGATTGAGACTGGTGAGAGCATGAAATTCCTTTCTATATTCAGGTCTATGTGTGCAAGTTCATTAACATAAACTGTGGTGCTGTAAAACCACTCTAAATAGAATAGTATCCTACTTAATATATTTACAATTGAGCTGCTTTATTAGGAGAATAATTTGAGCTTCTGAAGTATGGAAGATGTAGTACAGTAGTGCCCTATCCAGGATGCAAGTCAGCAGAATTCTGTGGAAGTTCTAACCATGATACAGCACCAGGACACAAATGAGGAGTCTGGCTAATTCCTCAGGAGATCGTAAGAAAGATCTTTTCTTACTGACACTATCTAGTTTCTGTCTTCTCAGCAATCAATAGGACTTACTTTGTGCAGGTACTCTATAAGGCAGTGGGAGAATAATAATAATAATAATAATAATACACACAAATACCAAAATATTCCTCAGGTGTGACAAAAACGTAATATAATTTCCACTTTTCAGAAAGGTTTTTTTTCTGGATGCAAGCATATATTTATGTTTTTGTGGTAAGAACACAATATGATATTTCCTCTGTTCAGTTTTTAAGTGTACAACCCATTATTGTTGACTATGTTGTGCAATAAGTTATCTCTCTTTATTTATCCTGCATAACTGAAACTTTACATTTGTTGATTAGACACTCCTCATTTCCCCCCCAACCCCCAGCCCCTGGCAATCACAACTCCACACTCTGAGTTTATAAATGTGACTACTTTAGATACTTCATATGGGTGGAATCATGCAGTATTTGTCTTTCTGTGACAGGCTTATTTAACTTAGCATAATGTCCTCCAGTTTCATCCGTGTTGTCACATATTGCAGAATTTTCTTCTTTTTTAAGGCTAAATAGTATTCCATTATAGGTATATACCATGCTTTTCCTTATCCATCCATTTGTCAATGGACATCTAAACTATTTCCACAATATAATTCTGAATAGGGAATACTGCTGCAATGACGTAGGAGTGCTGGTATTTTGAGATCTTGATTTCAGTTCTTTGAGATAAATACCTAGAAGTGCAATTACTGGATCATAGGATAATTCTATTTTTAATTTTTGGAAAAACCTCCATAGTCTTTTCCATAGCAGCTGCATCATTTTACCTCCCATCAAAAACATGTAACAATTCAAATTTCCCCATATTCTCACTCACTATCTTTTTTTTTTTTTTGATGATAGCCATCCTAACAGGTATGAAAACTGCATCATGGTTTTGATTTGCATTTCCCTGATAATTAGTGATGTTGAGCATTTTTTCATATATCTGTTGGCCATTTTATGTCTTTTTTGGAGAAACATCTATACAAGTCCTTAGCCTATTTTTATTTTTTTGTTTTTTTGGGGGGTTTTGTTTGTTTGTTTGTTTTTGGCTGCATTGGGTCTTCGTTGCTGCACATGGGCTTTCTCTAGTTGCAGCGAGCGGGGGTTACTCTTCATTGCAGTGTGCAGGCTTCTCATTGCGGTGGCTTCTCTTATTGTGATGCATAGGCTCTAGGTGCATGGTCTTCAGTAGTTGTGGTGTGTGGGCTCAGTAGTTGTGGCTCATGGGCTCTAGAGCACAAGCTCAGTAGTTGTGGCATATGGGCTTAGTTGCTCCGTGGCATGTGGTATCTTCCCAGACCAGGGATTGAACCCATGTCTCCTGCGTTTGCAGGCGGATTCTTAACCACTGTGCCACCAGGGAAGTCCCCCTTAGTCTATTTTTAAATCCAGTTATTACTTTCTTTAAATTTATTTTTAATGAACCCTAATTTATTGTGCAAAGGATTTTCCAATTTATTTTGTTAGATCAAATAACTAAAATACACAGGGAAACTCATTTTTCCCTGTCATCCACCTCCTTCTCAGCTACTCTTGATTTGTTCTGAATCTGAGAGATTCCTCTGAAGTAGAAAGGAGTAAGGACTCTGGTGTCAGAAAGGCTCTTTCTAACACTCCCTAATTGTGATCCCGAGCAAGTTGGTGGTTGTCTCAGTCTCAATTTGTCATCTGCATAAAGATAGCAACAACAGTGACCTCATTGGATTGTTTGGAGGATTATATTAGATAACATGGGACAGTGCCCAACATCAGCTAAGTATACAATATGGTCTTGAGAATGAAACCCCTTTTCCAGTCGAATTTACACCCTTCCTGTCGAGGTTTCCCATATTCCAGTTGCCATTTAGCTAAGTCTTTGCAACGTTTTTTTCTCCAGCCTAGTACACAGTTTCCTTCACAGCTTAATCTTTAGAGTATTTAGGTCCTTCCGAAGATAAAGCTCTTCACTGCAAGACCCCATAGCCAAGCTAGGCTCATTCATTCTTTTATGGACAATTTTCCTTTGTAAGAGAAGCCAAAATCAAAGTTTCCTGAAACATGAGAGTTTTCTGTGCCAAAGACCTTAAGGAATTCCTTGTATTCTCCAGTACCTTAAAAACAACAGCAACAGAATTTTTGGAGATAATTTCATTATTTCATGGCATCACTAACCAACTCTTGGTTTTTATGGGAGTAATTTTTTCATTTGTAGATTATCCTTGTCCTTGATTTCTCTGCCCTTATCTTGTCTGCCCCTTGGCTATTTTTATAGCTCATTAGTGCCTCCATCAGAGGACGGGAAATGGAAATAAAAGAAGATGAAACTCAAACTCAGGCAGCACCTATGCAACATAAAACGGAACTTCGGGGATGAAAGGAAACCCACCGGGTTGTCTGTGGAGGTCTTAATGACGGAATTATGCTTACCATTTGATTTCAGACTGTTATTCACACAATGCAGTTTGGCTACTCAACTCGATTTTCTCACAGTCCTTAAAATGGTTTATTGGTACTCATTACTACAATGATATCCCTCAGGCACCCAGGCCATCTGGCATGCTGACTGAGTGTCTTGGTCTTTGATCAGTGGGCAGGTGTCTTCACAGAGCTTTCAGCCTCATCCTGGTCTGTATGCTAATTCACATCTTCCTGTTAGGGCTTTGCATCTCATAACAACTCAAATTTAGCAGGAACCTGCCAGACACACTGATATCCTGGGAGCCAATATAGCTAGTGACTTCTAGGACATAGAATGAACTGACTTCACTCACTTTTCAGGCTGGAATGAAGGTAGGATTGGTTTACATTCTTGAATGATGTATTCTGTGTAAGGCTTGGCCATCAATAATCTTCAGTTTTTTCCTGAGAGTTTGTTAGTCTATAAATGACGTAGTCCTTGCCAAAAATATAACCTTGACAAAAACTGACTTGTTTTCCAAAACGTAAAAATTCAGTTCATTACAACCAGTTACACCATTTATAGTTATCTTAGTGTTATATTTTGTTAACACAGATTTGGTTGTGAAACTGTAGATGTCTGTGGATTTTCAAATAAGTCTGCTTTAACTTCTCATTATCATGAGAACTAAGAGTGGGGTACAGTCAGCTGAATTGTGTGTAACTAACTTTTTGTTTAGAAACAGTATTAAGAAATGCTTGGCCAGAGTGCTTTTGTATTATTTAACAATATGAATTTTTTTTTTTTAATTTTTTTGCGGTACGTGGGCCTCTCACTGTTGTGACCTCTCCCGCTGCAGAGCACAGGCTCCGGACGCGCAGGCTCAGCGGCCATGGCTCACGGGCCCAACCGCTCCGCGGAATGTGGGATCCTCCTGGACCGGGGCACGAACCCGTGTCCCCTGCATCTGCAGGCGAACTCTCAACCACTGTGCCACCAGGGGAGCCCAACAATATGAATTTTAATACAACTTTTGAAGCACCTATATATTAAACATTTCTTTTAAATTCAGTGTCTCCCAGGGAGTTTTCTTTCCCATAGAAACAGGAAAAAAAGAAACCATGAAAAACTTCTAGTCAGACAATCTTTGGATATTGCAATTGCCTGAGTGGGCTTAATACTGCTCTTACCAGTTCTCAAATCTTATTCAGGTTTCCGAAAAAAGTGCACTTGAAAACTGAAATATTAACTATTGAATCTCCCTCACCCCGTTAACTGAAACTGCCACAGTCAGCCTCTAAGTGTTGGAATGACCCTGGTAAGGAAATTTGGTGTAACCGTGGCAGTTACTCCAAATTTTCCGGCAATATTTTTGCAATACTTAGACTGAAAACATTCATGACAGGACATGGTGAGGAGGCAAAGAAAACTGGGATTAGAAAGAAAAGGGAGGAACAGAAAAGTAATAAGGAATTTGTAAGAAGAGCAAGGAACAATAGAGCTGTAGTTTCCTAAGTTTAGGGCTGTATGAATGTGCTCTGTCTGCATCTTGAGAGACAGGTAAGCCAGTTGCTGAATGTCTGTTCTTCTTTGAATAGCTTTTTTTATTATTATTATTTTTAAAATAATTAGGCTGAAAGGAAAATGTGTAAGGTAAGTTGGCTACATGTAAAATTCATTTCATACCCATTACTGGGTCTCGAGAAACTGGCTCAAAGATTTGAAAGGGCAAATCACTGTATGTGTGAGAAGCAAGGACCCGGTCTTGAAGACACTGCCTTGGCAGACAGTAACCTCACTGTGAAAATTTAGGACAGCTGTGAAATTAATTAGCTGCCTTCTCCAACCGTGTGAGGCTACAGCAAGAGTTAGAACTCAGAGGAGCCCCCAGCAGTGGGGGCTCTTCACAGGGAACTAGGAATGGGGGTACTTTGCTCTCATCGAATTGTCACGTTCATGTCACAAAGAAAATGGATGAAAACAACAGAAAAAAAAAACACTTTTTTTCCCCATCTTGAGCATTTAATTGAGATCTTAGGTTGCTTTTAAGAATGAAATATGGTGGCGCAGTGATTAAGAATCCGCCTGCCAGTGCAGGAGACTCAGGTTCGAGCCCTGGTCTGGGAAGATCCCACATGCCGTGGAGCAACTAAGCCTATGTGCCACAACTACTGAGCCGGCGCTCTAGAGTCTGCACAACTACTGAGCCCACGTGCCACAACTACTGAAGCCTGCGCACCTAGAGCCGGTGATCCGCAACAAGAGAAGCCACCGCAATGAGAAGCCCGCGCAGCAACGAAGAGTAGGCCCTGCTCATCGCAACTAGAGAAAAGCCCGCGTGCAGCAGTGAAGACCAAATGTGGCCAAAAATAAATAAATTAATTAATTAAAAAAATGAAATATGGGGTAATTAACTCTCTTATCAGACAACAGCCAGACTGAATGATTACTTAGGAGAGTTAGAAAGGACGTCTGTTCTACAGTCAACATGACCTTCATCATTTGTTAGGTTGTTTATCTGGTTGCTTTAAAAAGTTTTTTCAGAATATTTTCTTTTTAACTACATGGGTAATTATCATTGTAGTCTTTACTAATTGATTTTTAAAGTCACATTCAGAGTTCCACGCCTTGCATTTGCAAAGGTCAGAAATGTTTTGAACAGAAATGGCATTGGGAAGGGGGCATCTATAAATACTATTTCAGATTTTAAAAGGTCACATGAGAAGGAAGAAAAAATTCATCTTTGTACTTTGCATGTCTCAGACATATCATGTACTTTTGTAAATGAGTCCTTTGCCAACACACCATATAATATGTTCTTATTAATGCTAACCTTTCCCCCTCCATAGTCTGGATTTTACTGTAACTTGGTTAGAAAGAAAGAGTATCCCTCACATGGCTCAGCAATTGATACCCATCTAATTAGGGAGCTATTTGGAACCTCGAGACTTTAAAGTTGAGAAGAATGTTAAGGATTAGCTTAAATACCTTCTTTTACTAAAGGAGAGATGAAGACCAGACATTTGACATGATTTGTTCTAGTGAGAGAACTAGTTATGTCAGAACAGAACTAGAACATAGGTACCCTGATTCCCGATTTGTACTCTTTATTGGTGCAATCTCTGTGAGCTATTAGAAATGCTTCCTTTGGAAGGAAGGGCTTCAAAACTCTAATTCTTAAAAATAAAGTCCTAATTAGAATTTATTTTATTTTAGTAATATTTTGTTTAAAATAAATCTTTATTGAAGTATGATATAAATACAGGAAAGTGTCAAATGTAACATGTATAGCTTGATGAATTATCACAAAGGAAACACATTCATGGAATCAATACCCAAATAAAGAAATGGAATATGGCAAGCACCCCAGAAGTTCCCCCTTGGGTCCTTTCTCAGTCACTACTACTACCTGCTCCACAGAGACAGTAACAATCCTGATTTCTGTCACCTTACATTGGTTTTTGCCTGTTTTTGAACTTGTGATGAAAGGTTATAGAGAAAAGCGAACTCTTGTACACTGTTGGTGAGAATGTTATATAGCCACTATGGAAAACAGTATGGAGTTTCTTCAAAAATTAAAAATAGAAATTAAAAATAGAAAAATTAAAAATAGAAAAATTAAAAATAGATCAAGGTATTCCACTTCTTAGTATTTCTGAAGAAAACAAAAGCATTAATTCTAAAAGGTTTATGTATCCCTGTGTTCACTGCAGCATTATTCACAATAGCCAAGTTGTGAAAGCAACCTTAGAACTATCAATGGATGAATGGATAAAGAAGATGTGGTGTATATATAAAATGGAATATTAGCCATAAAGAGGAATGAAGTCTTGCCATTTGTGACAACATGGGTAGATCTAGAAGATATTTTGCTAAGTCAAATAAGTCAGACGGCGAAAGACAAATACCATATGATCTCACTTATACAGGGAATCTAAAAATAAAACCCCCAAAAACAAAAAAAATAAACTCATAGGTACAGATTGGTGGTTGCCAGAGGTGAGGGGTGGAGGATGGGTGAGATGAGTGAAGGGGATCCAAAGGTACAAGCAAACTTCCAGTTAAGAGATTAATAAATCCTGGGAATATAAGGCACGGCATGGTCATGACAGCTAATAATACTGTATTGCATATTAGAAAGTTGCTAAGAGAGTAGATCTGAAAAGTTCCCGTCAGAAAAAAAAATTATGTAACTAACTATGGTGACAGATGTTAAGTAGTTGTATTGTGATGATCATTTTGCAATATATACAAGTATTAAGTCATTATGTCGTACATCTGAAACTAATATAATACGTCAATTATACCTCAATAATAAAAATCATTGCTTTTTATTTTATATGAAGATATTACTTATATATGTTCTATTCAAATAAACTTTACTATATTTAATAATATTCATTATTACAACATTTGTAATAATGAATTGAAAGTTTAATTCAAAACTACAAGGAGAGGGCTTCCCTGGTGGCGCAGTGGTTGAGAGTCCGCCTGCCGATGCAGGGGACACGGGTTCGTGCCCCGGTCCGGGAAGATCCCACATTCCGTGGAGCGGCTGGGCCCGTGAGCCATGGCCGCTGAGCCTGTGCTCAGCCTGTGAGCCTGTGCGTCCTGTGCTCTGCAACAGGAGAGGCCACGACAGTGAGAGGCCCGCATACCACACACACACAAAAAAAAAACTACAAGGGGAAATCTTTCCTTTCTGAGGTCCTCCGCCCACAGAATATTGGCACTGAAAGCACCCATATTTTGCTTCTTCCCATTTACATTTCGTATTAACTTTAACTCATCTCTCCACTGTCCCCCTTTGCCTAATAACAGAATGGAAGCTCCACCATGCCTGCCATGTCTGATGCACAGGAAAGGGTACAAACTTAAGTCAGTGCTTCAGTGAGTACGTTGATCTGACCAGATGAACCAGAGAGTTTTCCTACTGTTGCCCCATCACTAGCTGCTCCAGAAACCAGGTCTCATTATATATACTTAGAGGCAAATATACAGCACTCTTTCAGACTGATGGTCAGAAAGATTCTGGGCTTAGCAAAGAAGCAGATAATGAGAGGAAAAATCAAGGAGAGCAGAGTTCGTGTTAATTCATTGTTGTTAAGAATTTTTATGGCAAAAACACTGGCAGAACCAGCCGTGAGATTCTAGTTGAAGGTGAAAGGAAGAAAGTGTTATTTTCATTCTCCTGGGGAGTAAGGACTAAACATGGATTGGACTTGGGGAAAAAAGTGAGCAGAACATTTTCCTCTGACTGAACAGATTTCTTCATAAAGCGCCATATCTAAGATTTTCAACTTGCTCCCGGAAAGAATTGGAAACATGGAGAGATGCAAATTATAGGTGCAGTAAGAATGAAAGTAAATCCAACAAAAAGCTCTCATTTTCTTTCATTTTAGTGAAATATCTCTGCATTTCTTAGCTGCTACTTTAGTTTTTATTTCTATTATAATTCATGTAATTCGTAGTTGTGAAGATCAAACCATCAAGCCTCCATCCATGCTAATGTGTTAAATGGGGATCTTTTTCTTTTGTATCATCAGGATTTAAATGTTCCCTTAGTTATAAGTTGTCTGAAAGTGGAAATCAACTGGATGTGAGTTGAGAGTACTTTCGCACTGAAACAAAATTTTATTGCATTTGTTAAAATCTCAGAATTTTAATAATGGATTATTTCATGTTTAAAGTGACAGAATATAATTTTGATTTTATTTGGTATATATCTTTTTAAAAATATCAAGTGAGCTTTATAGATCTAAGAGAGTTTTATGTGGGAGGAACTATGATGAATATTGGCTCTTATATTAGGTAATATGGAGTGACTTATTATATTAGAACTTATATTAGAACCTATGGAGTGACTTCCTTTTTTATAGGTGCTGGTAGGTGTGGGGTGAAACTTATCAGGATGACAGTGAGAAGACTCGTATTCTAAAACCATCTCCCCTTTGCCTGTCCCAAAATACTAGCTCCAGTTAAAATGCAAATGCTCATGTCATTGTTCTCTTTCCCATCTCAATAGCAAAAAATTTAATCTTGCTGCAGATAGAGGTTGGCTATTTAGTGCAACAAACAAATTAAATCACAGAGAATACGGAAACTGCCCAGAATTCTCCAGACATTTCTAGTCATTCTTAGTTTGACCAAATGTTAAAAGTAATTCATCCTGTAGAGGTAAAAACAAATTCAAATATTTAAGGCCAGATATATAGCTAGGTTGGAACTAGATTATATTTCATTAAAAAACCTTATATTTATCTAGTAAGATTTTGTTCTTCGTCCAATCAGAAAGATACAAGACCAGAAATCTAACTGAAATTTGCCTGTTAACGACTTTCTATTTTTCTTTAGCTCCAGAAAATAAATGTATTCTTTACCTTAGAGTCATCTATGAGTAAGTAACATCTAAAAGCTAATGTTTATTGAAAACCCACTTTAGATAGAGTTTTACAAGCACTATCTTACGTAAACTCGTGAAAGCTTAGGAGATAGGTTCTATTTTTGTCACATTTATTTCACATATGAGAAAACTGAGGCTTAGCAGTGGTAGAGCTAAGGTTAGAAACCAGACTTTTCAAAATCCAGAAGAAATCAGGATTGACGCATATGAGGCAATCCAGGCAGCTAGTCAGTGAATAATTAACCTAGCTGTCTCTACCAATATCTATCGACCTATCTAGCTATCATCTATCTTCTATCTATTACCTATCTCTCTATCATCTATCTGTCACTGATTTTCACAGAAATATGTACAAAATTATGAGTATATTTACTGTAAATAGATGGTGTGTGTGTGTGTGTGTGTGTGTGTGTGTGTGTGTGTGTGTTTTTACAGCACAGGAACATGTTATTGAATTTGCTTAACTCCCTAAAATTAACTCATGTCTCTCTTAAGATTAAATTACACAGTATCGGTTAGGTTCTTTTTAGTTACAGGAGATGAAAGCCCTTAAACTGGCTTAAGCAGAAAGAACAGTAGTAAAATACTGGCTTATGTGACTAAAAGGTCCAGGGGTGGCATGATTAGCGACACCATCAGGACCATATTTCTCTTTATGTGGTGGTAACGTGACTGCCATCAGTATCAGGTTTCTGTGCTCTGAGGACAAACGTAAAAGAAAACTTGCTTATTTTTCTTCAGCAGATCCCCCCACGTCCCAGAACAAATTCTGTTGACTCTGTCATGTGGCCATTCTTAAGCTATCATTGTCCGAGGAAAATGTTATGTTTTCCTTGTCCAAGTCTGGGTCATATATTTACTCCTGTAACTGGGATTGAGGGCATGGGCAGCCCTGTGCAATCCATGTGGACTAACGATGGACATTAGTAGGTTTTCAAATGAAATTCAGCAAATTATTATCATATAAAGAGGAATGGATACTATTTGGCAAAAAAAAAACCAAGTTATACTACAGTGTTCCCAATAGTTCAAATATTTTACAAGGGATATTGAATCCCCTAGCAAGAATGCATATCAAATACTGAATTTTGTAATAAAGCATTTGAAAATGCTGAGTTTTTACCAAATACTAGGGTATGATTTTTGTGAGTTAGTTATATAATTGATGGATAATGAAAATAAGATCATCCATTATAATTGCTGACTAAAAATAAATCCTTGATGTTACTATATAGGAGGGTAAGACATTCTACATTGAACTACTAATCTGGTCTATCTTCCAGTCCAGAATTTTCTGCCGAGGGTCTTATTTTGTGGAGAAAACAAATGGTAGATGCCCACAGTATTACTTTTTCTAAATGATCTGATAACAATGTAACTGTCACATCAATGCACTTCACAAGTTCCCTGAGTCATTAGTTCCAGGATTGTTGACTCTGCCGGTCTATATCTCTTCTCTTGGCACTTTGGGTAATGTCCGAAATATGGAGCTGGTGTGATCTATCGATCTTCTTGCTAGCACTCTTAACAAGATTATTGGAAAAGGAGTTCAGTTAGTAGGAAAATAAACACAAATTCCAACAGCAGAAAAACATTTGCAAGCTGAAATCCTTCATGTGAACTCACGTCAGCGCTTTAGGTGCATCCCACCTTATCCTCAGTGTCTGAAACCATGGAGAGACTTTTTTTGATCACTGACCTTAGAAAAGTGTACATGATTTAACCCTGGCTAGAGTAACCAACATTTCCAAGTGTTAGATTGATTCTATCCCTTTCAGGTGATTAACATTTTTTTGGGTCATCTTATGGCTGTCATTAATGGAAGAGATTTTTTTCAATTTTATTTTCATTCAGCTTTATTGAGATATAATTGACATATAACACTGTGTAAATTTAAAGTGTACAGTGTGATGATTTGACACACGTACTTATTGCAAAAGGACTATTGCGATAAGTGAGTTAAGGCATCCCTCACCTCACATAATTACCATGTGTGTGTGGTGAACATTTAAGATCTACTCTCATAGCAGCTTTCAAGTATGTACAGGCATACCTCAGAGATACTGCAAGTCTGGTAACAGATCCGTGCAATAAAGTAAATATGTCAGTAAAGTGAGTCTCATGAATTTTTTGGTTTCCCAGTGCACATAAAAGTTATGTTTGTACTACGCCGTAGTCTATTAAATGTGCAATAGCATTATGCCTAAAAAAACAAAATGCTGACCAGTATCTAAAAATGCAGGATTGCCACAAACCATCAATTTGTAAAAAAATGTAATATCTGTGAAGTTCAGTAAAGTGAAGCACAATATGAAGTTTCCTTATCATAGAGTATTGTTAACTAAAGTCACCATTGCTGTACATTAGATCCCCAGAATATATTCATCTTATAACTGAAAATTTTTACTTTGGGGCCAACATCTCCCTATTTCCCTACCCTTGCCACCAGCCCTTGGAAACCACCATTCTACTCTCTGTTTCTATGAGTTCAATGTTCTTAGATTCCACATATGAGATCATACAGTATTTGTCTTTCTCTGTCTAACTTATTTCACTAAGAATAATATCTGCTAGGTCCATCCATGTTGTCGCAAATTGCAGGATTTAATTTAATGGAGTAATATCCCGTTGTGTATATATATATTATATAATATCACATTTCCAATATTATTATTATTAATATTATATATACATATCACATTTTCTTTATCCATTAATCCATCAGTGGGCATTTAGTTTGCTTCCATGTCTTGGCTATTTCGTGAATAATGCTGCAATTAACATCAGAGTGCAGATATCTTTTCAAGATACTGATTTCATTTCTTTCAAAAATACATCCAGAAGGATTGCTAGATCCCATGGCAGTTCTTTTTTCAATTTTTTGAGGAACCTCCATAATGTTTTCCATAATGGCTGTACCAGCTTACAGTCCCACCAACAGTGCACATCCTTGCCAACACCTGCATCAAGTAAGGCTATCAGGGCCATTTTTCCAAGAGCATTATTTTTAAATTAATGTTTTTTTCTTCCAGGTTTCTTGACACAGTAACTGACATACAGCACTGCATAAGTTTAAGATACACAGCATAATGATTTGATTAACATACGTCATGAAGTGATTATCACAAGTTAAGCGAACATACATCATCTCATATAGGTACAAAATTAAAGAAATAGAAAAAATTTTTATTTTCATATACAACATACAGCAGCGTTAATTATATTTATCATGTTGTACATTATATTCCTAGTGATTATTTAGCTTATAACTGGAAGCTTGTATCTTTTGACCCCCCCCTTCACCTAATTACTGCCCTTGCCCTACACCTCTGGTACCACAAATCTGATCTCATTTTCTATGATTTTGTTTGTTTTGGAAATATAATTGACCTACAACACTATGTTAGTTCCTGTTACACGACATAGTTATTCAATATTTCTATACATTTCAAACTGATCTTCATGATGTCTAGTTACAATATGTCACCATACAACAGATATTATGTCGTTAATGACTATATTCCTCACACTGTACATTTCATATCCATGCTGTTTTTAATGTTTCATTGTTTTTTTAAATGTAATGCCATTGCACACTTAATAGAGTACATTATAGCATAAACATACCATTTATATGCACTGAGTACCCCCCAAAATTGTGTTACTTGTTTCATTGGATATTCACTTTATTGCAGTTGTCTGGAACTGAACACACAATATCTCCCAAGTACGCCAGTGTTAGTTCCAGCAGTTGTTTGGTGGAATCTTTAGAGTTTTCTACATATAAATGATGTCATCTGCAAACAGAGACAATTTTACTTCTTCCATTCTGATTTGGATGTCTTTTTTTTTTTTTTTTTTTTTTTGACTAATTGCTCTGCCCAGAGCTTCCAGTACTATGTTAAATAGGAGTGGTGAGAGTGGGCTTCCTTGTCTTGTTCCTGATCTTAGAGGAAAAGATTTCAACTTTTAACCACTGAGTATGTTGTTAGCTGTGAGATTTTCATACATGGCCTTTATGATGTTAGGGTATATTCCTTCAACCCAATTTGTTGAGAGTATTTATCATGAAAGGATGTTGAATTTTATAAATTATTTTTCTGCCTATAAGGAGGTGATCATATCATTTGTATCTTTCACTTATTAATGTGGTATATTACATTGATTAATCTGTAGATGTTGAACTATCCTTGTATCTCAGGGATAAATCCCACTTGATCATGGCATATGATCCTTTTAATGTGCTGTTGAGTTCTGTTTGCTAGAATTTTGTTGAAAATTTTTAATCTATATTTACTAGGAATAATTGTCTCTAGTTTCCTTCTTTTTGGTAGTGTCCTTATCCGGCTTTGGTGTCAGGATAATGCTGCCTTGAGGGAGTGTAAAGTGAAACTGGTCCTCTTACCCCACTCCAGGCATCTAATTTTGGATTTATTTTTCTCTAACAGTGTGCTGGAATTTCTGTGTTGGACTCCTGGACTTCCACAAAGGCTCTCTTGTCTTAAGGTGAGTGCCGAAATCAGTGTTCTTCGAGGGGAAATTGGCGGGAAACTCTTGCTCTGCCATGTTGATGACATCACTCTCCATTACTGAAAGAGGTTTAAGCTAAAGCCTGGAAAACTCTGAAAAAAATTCATTAATTACAGGGGAGAAATGTATGTTATCAGAGGTTAAGCAATTAATGGAAAGCTTGACTAGGCTGCTCCCTCACGAGGCATGAGTATAGGATTTTTCTTTATTACAAAATTGGATTATGTTTATATTTTCATTGGGTGTAAATTTACCATTTCAGAATGAATAAAATGACTTTTTAATGTCTGATTGGCTTTAGTTCTCTTAGAGCCCTTTCTGTGTTGGGTAATGGTTACATTTCTAAGCACTGATACGATATTACTCATAATACTATTACTAACAAATATAGCTGACTCTTATTGCATGTTTACTATGTGCTATGTATTTTGTTAAGCACTTTTTAAGACTTTTTCTCAGCCTAGACTCCTGAACAGAAATCCAAACCCGTATATCTGCCTACCAGACATCTTCCTTTGGGTATTTTTAAGGTCTATTATAATCTTCAACACCAATCTTTCTATTCTTCTGTGTTGTCTGGGTTAGTAAATTGCATCCCTATTACTCAGCTCCTCAGTCTTGGATCTGGACATCATATTTGGCTGTTGTTCTCTCTCCATCTTAATGGATGAAATATCAAGCCCTTGTTTATAAAGTTGTCAATTCTAGCCTTGCAAAGCAGCCTATCTTTCTTCATCTCCATGCCTGTCACCTGGCTTATACCCTACGTGTCCCATTGCAAGGGGCTCCTAATGGATCTTCATATATCCATCCTTGCTGCCCTCTGACCTATGCTCCATTCTGTAGCTAGAAACATGGTTTAAAAAGCCAACATATTCATGTCACTTCCTTATGAAACACGCTTCTATAGAAGAAACATTTACTTCCCCATTCTGTCGCATCTACCGCCCCCTCCCTTAGCCCACACTTTAGCATTTCTGAACATTCAGGTCTTAGTTTAGAAGGTACTTCTTCAAAACATGTCCTTGATTTCTTACAATAGTTTTGGTTTATCTGTCATGAGTCCACAGTACATCTTATTTTTCTTTTTTAACTCTTCATAATTTTGTTTATACTGCCTATCTTCTCCACAGGACAACATAGTCATGCTCACCACAATATTTATATTGTTTGGCATAAGGTAAGACTTCATAAACGTTTTCTGAATGAACGAATAAATCCTACATGGGTCCTCCACTTCTAAGCCTGACCCCTTTACGCTATGCCATTCTGCTTTTAGACACATTTTGATTTAATATGCATGTTATAAAAAGTTAATATTTGCCTCAGGGCTCCAAGAGGATCACCCAATATATTCAATATAGACATTTACATTTTGTTTTCTACTTAGCCAATATCTCAGTTTTTCTTATTAATAAAGATCTCAAGGCTCTTTTTGAAATCATTAGCATAAAGATCAGAGAAGAATGGACATTTCTGAGTTAACATGATTAAAGTATATTTTAAATAGTGCTGGATTATCCTAAGGCAAATTAAAAATGTGTTTCAGGCAAAAGATTTTGAATATTGACATTTCTTGAAAAGAAAAAAGGTAATCCTAATGGAAAAACCAGAAATTTATTAAATTTCCTAAAACTCATATTGATGCTAATTATTGTTGTTACTTTTAATTAGACAAGAGGGCACAATAATATTAGAATCATTAAAGGTCTTAACAGGACTCAATTTTGAATATTAGTGTTAAAGAAAAATACTTGATTTTCTACATTTTCTAAACCAAGTTTCTTTCAGTTTTTGTGTTTTTTTTTGCGGTACGCAGGCCTCTCACTGTTGTGGCCGCTCCGTGGCATGTGGGATCTTCCCGGACCGGGGCACGAACCCGTGTCCCCTGCATTGGCAGGCGGACTCCCAACCACTGCGCCACCAGGGCAGCCCTCTTTCAGTTTTTATGATAATAAAAACTGAGAGGTATTGCATCTCAGATAGTATGGTAGGTATTTCACATGTATTATCTCTAATTCATGTTACCATGAAAGTTAGGTGTTATCCCCCAATTCTATAGATGAGAAAAGTCAGAGCTAGAGTGGGAAGGTAACGTAGTAACCTCCCTGGCCTGCACGCTCTCTGCCAGGTCAAACTGTTCACTGTGTGACAGAGGGTGTGCCTCCTTCCTCTTCGTATTCATTCTGATAAGACAGCTCCAGTGCTGACTGTGCAGCAGGACTGCATATATTGCTCCAATCTGCTTAAATTGGCTCCTCTGCAAACCTGAAGTGAAGCCCTAGCAGCTCGATAGGAAATCTATATATTCCAACAGGATGCCCACAGGGAAGCTGCAGAGCTCTAATTTGTAACGATCAGCGTAGCAGGGAGTGTGGCAAGGCTGCTTTGGATAAATGTACAAGACTTTCAGTCATTGTAGTTGGCAGAAGAACTGAGATTTAGTGTAGGAACTAAGCGTTTCCTTTAGAATCAGTCATTGTGTGTATCAGGAGTCAGCAGGTAAATTTCCTTTATTCAGGGGTGCAGCTATGTTGCTAACTGGCCAAGTGATGTTATTTAGACAGAGATCAGTATTCAGTGTTCATAATGCTATGGATAAAGTTTGAGTAAATTAGTTCCCATGGTAAACCTATTTTGATCCAGTAAAGTGTATTGAATAAATCAAATTTACCTAAGAAGTTCTAGAAATAGCTAAGATGAATTGGGAAAGGGCTACAGCTATAATTTGTGGCTGATACTCCTTGAAGAGATGGTCTGTCTTAACCCTCAGAATCTTTGGCTTTCCTCCCTGAGGTAGGCCCTTGAGTGGCCTGGGTCAGTGCCAGCCACTCTCCTTTGGTGGCATGGGTATATCCTGGATGCCTAGAAAGAATGCTGCCGCTGAGCTAGACCTGGATTAGTGTCAAGGGGAGCCCAACGTGTACAAGTTAGTACGAGTTTCCGAAGAGATACATAGGAAAAGCAGTGAGAAAAGTTAATAAATCATGCAGTAATTTAGTCAATGGAAAATGAATATCGAAAAACCAATGAACCACCTTTACCTCAAAGGTAGAGTAATAAAATTTTCCCTTAGTTTTAATTTACTAGAAAATTTCCTCTTTCTTTTTTTAAAAAATATCTCCTTCATAATACACAAATTTAAGGCAGCCCTTTCCTTTACAAGCCAACTTCCCCTGCTGATTACTCACCCTCCCCCATTTTCTTAATGCATTCTCATCCCCTGAGTTACTGTTTGACAGACTGACTTTCCACCTGACACCTTCTTGCCTCTTCATGTGAATTTCAATGAGTCACAGTGACTGCCTATTTTAACAGTTCAGCTAGTTCTGTAGTTACAAATGCATCAACTTAAAAAAAAAAAAATGCATCAACTTTCTCCAAATCATAGAAGGTGATGGTTAGAATACGGTGTTAAGGATAAGTGTGCTTATCCTCTTATAGGTAAATTAGCACTACTCAGAGAAATCGTCTAAGTGTACCATTAAGGATTATATCTCTGACCCCAGGGATGGAGCATGCCTTGCATATAAGGTGAAACCAAGACTGCCTTTGACTCCTGATATCCATTCTGCTTTGACTTTAGTCAGAGTGAATAGACACAAAGGAAAAAAGCCTAGGACAGCACTTCCCAGCTTCCCTTGGAGCAAAGTGTGGTCATGTGTCCAAAGATATACTGTAGGGATGGGAATGATAAGCTGGAAAGAGCCTGAGTACCTGAAGCTTCAGAGCAGGAAAGCTCACCCCTGCACCGCCTAAATCCAGATTTCTCTGTGAGAAAGGGATTAACCCCTGTCTTGTTTAAGCCACTGTTATTTCTGGTCTTTGTTACTCAAAAGTGAACCAATCCTAACTGATTTATAAGGCAAAACCGTGAATGTTCCAAAGACTGTTAATAAAACCGTTCGTTTTATGTAGAAATTATGTCTTCAGAATATTAGTCAAAATGATGAAATAGTTAAGCACAATACTTAATAAGTGAGCATGCAGGATCATACTTTGCATTAACTCTATTTAATAAAAAATTAGTGTGTCGTCAGATTAAATTAAATGAGAACACATATAGGCCACCTGATAGAGCACCAAGTACCTAGTGAGTGCTCAGTGATAATTATACTCTCCTCCTTCTAAATGAAAGGACTCTGTTTCCTTTGTAAAGCTCTTGCTACTTATTTTTATTATAAATATTGTTATAAAGTAGTAAAATAGGGTTTTTTCCCGACCTGAATGACATCTACCCCACTATAAAAGCATTCAGATAATCTGGTTATACTCTCTAGAATAATTTTGTCTAAACACACAAGTTGTTTATATCAAAGTAGTAATTTGGGGGCTTCCCTGGTGGCACAGTGGTTGAGAGTCCTCCTGCCAATGCAGGGGACGCGGGTTCGTGCCCCGGTCCGGGAAGATCCCACATGCCGCGGAGCGGCTGGGCCCGTGAGCCATGGCCGCTGAGCCTGTGCGTCCAGAGCCTGTGCTCCGCAACGGGAGAGGCCACAGCAGTGAGAGGCCTGCTTACCACAAAAATAAAAAATAAAAAAATTTTTAAGAAAAGCAAAATAGTAATTTTTTTCCCACTGTAGTACGTGATCACCCAAGTGGCCCTCAATGAACAATGCCTCCTGGTAGCCATACTGTCATGTGTTGATTGTCCCCTCACATTTTGACACTGGGCTTGGCCAGGTGATTTTGCTTTGGCCAATGGGACATCAGCAAACACATGGCAAGCAGAAGATTGATATAAATGTACACATTGGAGCTTGTTCTTTTGGACTATTGCTGCTACCACTTGAAGAGGCTTGGACTAGCTTCCTGAAGCATAAGAAATCACATGGAGTGAAGGGCCCAGCTGTACCAGATATCCCAGCTGAGTCCAGCCCCTAATAACCCTTCAGCTGAAGACAACTGTTTATGTGAATCTAGGTGGGATCATCAGAAGACCTAGAGTCATGAGAACTAATAAATAATCATCGTTTTACACTAGTAAGTTGATTCGTTACTCATCCATAGATGACAGATATGTTCACACACACAAACTTCTTTGTGTATGATGTATTTTTTTAATAGTAAGAGATAGACTACAAAGGTTACTTAGAATAGAATAGAATAAAATAGGGCTTTACTTTTCTCCTTGTACTCTGATATAATGTGGGACTCGAGGGACATTGTTCCAGCTAATGATTAAGAACTCTCCAGACAATAGGGGCTTCTTAGACAATGGGTGAATTTCCAGGATGTCCGGCCCCCTTCCGAGAAGGAGGGAGATAACAAAATGTAAAAAAGGTGTCTGTCAAAGACCAATCAGGCAGCTGGGGACAAGTTCCCTCTCTGGTCCGAGCCTAAGCCGGGACCAATCAGCAGGAGAACACAACCAAATCTATAATTTATATACGGGGAAGTGGGAACCTATAAAACTGACATATTCGCGCCCAAAAGGGTTCCTTCTTCGACCTCCTGCGTGAGGACCAAGGAACCCCGGTGCACCGGCCTTCAATAAACCTCTTGCGTTTTGCATCGACTTCCGACTCTTGTTGTTTCCTGGGCGAGTCGAAACTCCTAGGAGACCGCGCAGGTCTAACAATAAACGTAGGAAAAAAACTTACTTCGTGTTTTGTGTGTTTGACAGCTAGAAATCAGAGGAATATGAACTATTAAATTTGTGCATCGTGTAAGATTTGACCAGTGACTGATGCTTTTGTTAGTTGCATTAGGAGGCTATCCGCATGATAACACATTTCAATAAATGTGTTATAATAAATAAATTTATTATAATAAATTTTAAGTATTTTATATTTAAATTTCAGAAACGTTAGTGAAAGCTCAAGATGGGAGGGAGGGAGGGAGAGAGAGGAGACTGAGATTGTCATTTATGCATATTTTTAAGAAGCAAAGAACTGAGGAATCAATCATATGACCCACCAGGCTATTCCCTAAGAGCCCCGTTTGGGTTGAAGGGAAGCAGAACTTGTCACCACAAAATATGCCTCTTTTGCATATTGATTATTTTAATCTGGTTGTTTTTAAGTAAGAGCACGCAGTTGAAGCTCTGGAAACTGAGTAGAAGTTACCCTTTTGTAAGAGACATTTGCATTTTTAAGGGAAATCTCCATTTGTAAGGTATTTCCCTCTCTGAACCAGGAAGAAAAGGATGACTCTAGAAACGTTTGCTCAATGGAGCAGGCTATGACTAAAATCTGCATAACAACTTTGCCCTAGTTTACTATGCTTTTCCATGTAACCTTTCATAACTGGCTTCCCCTCTCCCCCTGTGTCCCCCAACATCTTTTTATTTACTTATTTATTTATTTATTTATTTTTGCTGTGTTGGGTCTTCGTTTCTGTGCAAGGGCTTTCTCCAGTTGCGGCAAGCGGGGCCCACTCTTCATCGCGGTGCGCGGCCCCCCGTTGCGGAACACAGGCTCCAGACGTGCACGCTCAGTAGCTGTGGCTCACGGGCCTAGTTGCTCCGCGGCATGTGGGATCCTCCCAGACCAGGGCTCGAACCCGTGTCCCCTGCATTGGCAGGCAGATTCTCAACCACTGCACCACCAGGGAAGCCCCCCCAACATCTTTTGTCTCTAGTTGTAGATGATATTTAAGGTGATGACTTGGGCCATTTCAGGAAGTTCTTTTTCCTGGGTCTCTCCTATGTTTACAGTAGGTATACATGTTATTAAACTTATGTTTGTTTTGTTTTTACTGTTAATCTGTCTTTTTATTATAGGGGTATCTCAGGCAAGAAATTAGAAAAGTAAGGAAAACTTATTTTTTCTCTCCTACAGTTAGGCAACATATGTAAGGACTTTCTGAGACACCATATTCTCTCTGAAGGCCACGGCCAGGACCCTAGAAAGCGAGCAGAAGCCGACGCAGGGTAAGAATTCTTACCAAAGTCAGATCTCCTCGATCTCACTCTGTAGCACCCAGTCAAGACGGTGTAGCCGAAATTCGTCCTCTGTACACTGGCACCAAATTGGATCTCAGAGACAGAGTTTTGGGTGAAGTAGAGAAGAATAACTTTATTGCTTTCCCAAGCAGAGGGGGCCAGAGCAGGCCAATGCCCTCAAAACTGTGTGTTCCAAGCTGAGGGGGCTTGTGAGGAGTTTGAGAATCAAGGGGCAAGGGTTGCTGATAAGGATTAGGGTGTCTGCAGTGCCTGCACTCCTTCAATCCAGAGGTCATCTGACATCCAGTGGTTTCACGATGGGCTTTTTTTTTTTTTTTTTTTTTTTTCTGTACGCGGGCCTCTCACTGTTGCGGCCTCTCCCGTTGCGGAGCACAGGCTCCGGACGCGCAGGCTCAGCGGCCATGGCTCATGGGCCCAGCCGCTCCGCGGCATGTGGGATCTTCCCGGACCAGGGCACGAACCCGTGTCCCTTGCATCGGTAGGCAGACTCCCAACCACTGCACCACCAGGGAAGCCCCATGATGGGCTTTTGTTGTTCTTGGGTTTATCAAACTATGACCTTCTCTCCAGAAGGAAGAATGCTTCATCAGGCAGTTAACATCTTCCATTTGGTGGGGTTTTCAGTTCTGCAGAAGAGCTCAAAGATATTTTTATGTATATTCCTAGAGGAGGAACCAGGACCCTACCCAAAGTTTGCATTATTGTTTCTTAACTGCTCCTCCCTTGTCTCTGCATCCCCCTCCCTTCCCTAATTAGCAACTGTTTGAACCTGCCCTTTGGAACTCAGGGAAGGTCATGGAGGCTGAAAGAAGCCCCTTTCCTACAAATACGAAACGGGGGACACAGAAAGACTTTTGTGCCCAGGAGCCCCACAGGGTCCCGCTCAGTTTCAAGAGGAAGGTAAAATTTTCTTGTTCCTTTCATCCCAAATTTACACCATCAAGAGACAATATTTGTGTGAATTAGTTCCTTGGGTATAGTAACTTTGGTAAAAATTTGTTCCCAGTGCTCTTGTTTTCTATTGATCCATTTTCTCCCAGAGATGGTCATTGTTTTCTTTTGTCTTTGTCTTTTGTGTCGTTTGTCGTAAGGAGAGGAATCATAGGTGTAACGGGGTTTTCCTTTCATCTCATTCTATATCTTCAGAGTGTGGCTTTGTGATCAGTGAGAATAGTCCGTCTGGGCTCTGCCAGCTGAAGGATGCATGTCCGGGCAAGCATCAGTCAAACAGGCTGAGGACCCAAGGAGTAGCAATCTCTTTGTCCCAACTTGTGTGCTCTCTCAGGAGTTTGTCAGGAGAAGTCCTGGTACATAAGGGATCTCTGTTCTCTCACTGTCTCATTACTGCTGGCAATGTCCCTTTCCAGGAGAATCTGCCCAGTGTCACAGAGTATTGGGCCTGTGACTGAAGGTGTCTCACATTTTTGTGGGAAACCAGAGACACTGTTTTCACCACACCATTCTTACCACCTGTGGCAACAAAGATCTTTGCTTTCTTGGGCGAACTTTGGGTGTAAACTTTCTGGATCTTGTGAGGACCGCATCTTTTGCACTCTCTTCTGGGATGCCTCTTGTGTCCATGTTTAAGTCCTAAAAAGCCTTAGTGGTTTGAGTGAGCATTGAGATGAATATAAGATCCTGGTGGTCAATGGCCAGATGATGGATCCTGTGAGTTAGAAAACCTTCTATCTTTGAGAAAACAGAGTGTTTTCATCTAAAACAATTGTTTTATTGGTTCCTATATGGGAAGACAAAGTTGAAAAAAGGCCATGAAAGAGTATGGTGGTTAGTCTTAGGGACTGCCTTAAAAAGATAAAATTACAAAGCTCTTTTTGCCTCCACTTTTAGAAGTTTCTACAAAATTTAGAGAGGTGCTAAAAGATTCTTGGTAATTCATAACTCCCACTCATAGGGACCTTGATTGGCTGCTAGAAGCTGATCTTTCCTCCCATGATACTATACTTCATCAGATAAGCCAAACAGCCCCCTGGGCCCCCCCCCCTCACACAGAGAACACAGATGACTGGAATTTTTCCTAGGCCTTCCTAAAAATATCAGCTGAAGGCTGATATTCAGGGGCTGACAAAAACAATAGTAGAGGTTTTTCCCTCTAAAGGGAATTGGTCCCACTTTGATTTGTGCCCTTAGAAAGAAAGCCTTTGTTGAATGCTTCATACAGATTTTTGAAAGGTATACTACATCAGACTCTGAAGTTCCAGAACACAGAAATCTTTTGATTTACATCTTAGTTAGAAATCTCCCTGATTTGATAAAGAATAAACTAAAACTTTAAAGATTAAAGAGAATATAGTTATATGGGCTGATCAGCCTTTTGACATCATGTAGTCTACAGCTCTCCAGCTTTGAGGATTTGGAAACAAATGCTTTTGTCTTGCCAATCTCTACAAAACCAGAATCGCAACTCTAGGAGCAATTCCACATCCACCTACCCTTACCAATCTCAAAACCTTGCCAATTCATCTCAAAATGCTTACAGGTATTGCCAAAGATTAGGACATTGGAAATAGAACTGTTCTGCACTTAAGAAGAAAACATTTCAATAGTAATCACTCTAGATCTGATAATACGCAAATATACCCCTAAACAGTTGTGTCTTTGTGATGTAGGTTTTCTACTCCCATCTTCTCTAGGACCCAAGAGCCATTCTTTGAAATGCAAACTTTAGGGAGCTGTTTCTGATTAGAAAGAGAAAAATGAACTATTTGGAAATTGCGCTAATAAAAACATCTTAAATGTCCTCTTTGTAAATATTAGTAAAAAGCTTTAGCCATATAAGTAGGTGAATTTAACTTATTTCAACTGCCAAAACAAAATTTGAATCCAACTGTTCTTTTATAAACGTTGTGCTATTGTACTTGACTCATAACTAAAATTTTAGAAACAATAGTTATGTCTCTGTTTGCATGTGTCAGTATGTTTATGTGTGTCTATATATGTATGTTGTATTTGTCTTATTTTTCTACCTCTGGATGGTATTGCCAAAATTAATTTGTAAAAGAGCTCTGTTTAGTTGAGTTGAAGGACAAGCACTTGCAAGGATTGGGTATTCTAAAACTCTCAGAAATATGGAATTAATCCAAATGTTTCTCAAGTTCATGTGATCTGGGACAATCTTTGGTATAAAAGCTAGTTGAAGTTTGTTTATTTAATTGAAATAGTCATGTCTTCAGAGTTATTCAATCTGGGTTTGCTATTAAAATTTGTTACCTCTGTTATAAAATCTGTCAGCAAGAAAAATAGCTTGACGTGATGGCTAACTTCATCTGACGTCTCATGAAGTTTTCAAGTGTAGCCTAAACACAATTGTTAAGAAGTGATTTAGATAGATGCAACTGGGATAAGAATTTTACGGTGAACTTTTCACCTACAATTATGTTTTATGGTGTGTCTACTTAAAAAGTTTCCCAAATCTTTTGGTAACTTCCACTGTTAGTTTTGTTAAGTTAAATAATGGAAATTCATTGAATATCTAGATCATTTCTAAATAAGATTATATATTGAACATTAATTACTGAACATAGGTTTACCTACTTTTTTTCTTTTTTTTGGTCCGCGGGCCTCTCACTGCTGTGGCCTCTCCCGTTGAGGAGCACAGGTTCCGGATGCGCAGGCTCAGTGGCCATGGCTCACGGGCCCAACCGCTCCGCGGAATGTGGGATCCTCCCGGACCGGGGCACGAACCCGTGTCCCCTGCATCGCCAGGCGGACTCTCAACCACTGTGCCACCAGGAAGCCCAGGTTTACCTACTTCTGTCTTCTTATTACAGAGGAACTAAAGATATTTGGGTTTGTTATTAAACATGTCTTGGCCACATTGAAAGACTGTAATATTTAAAAAGGGCACGTGCTTCTATAAATTATTAAATATATTCATAAATTTGCCAGTCTTCAGAATGTTGGTGTAATACACAGTTTGTAACAGGGAAGAGCCAAATCGGACTCCATGTTGGATCTGTTTCTTCTCCTTTAACCTTTGCTTTCCTCTGCTTTTGTTCACTAAAAGGATACTGTCTATGCATAATGGCCTGCCTCGGGGAACCCTGCCCCTCTGCCTGAATGTTAAACCAAAGTGCCTTTGTTCAGGGAAACATCCCGACTCTGTCCATCTGTGGATGGCTGCAAGAAAGAAGAATTTAACACCTCCCCTCCGCGAGGCTGGCCATTCCAGGAGATATTTGCCAAACTTACGGCCTTTTTACTTTACTTCCTCATCTCCTCCGCCTCTCTGTGCTGTAAAAGAAACTGGCATCGAAACCCCGATAAGATGGTTATTTTGAGAGTTTAGTCTGCCCTCTTCTTGGTCTGCCAGCTTTCTGAATAAAGCTGTATTCCTCACGTCAGCACCTCATCTCCCGATTTACCGGCCTGTTGTGCAGCAAGCCGGGCGAGCTTGGACTCGGTAACAAGTTCACATTGTGTATTTCTTAGTTTTCACTAGAAATTAAGGTTTCTAAGGGTTAAGAATTCCAATTAATATATGTAATTAAAATTATTAGAAATAGTGAGAGAAATAACTCTATGCAAAGAAGGTAGGATGTGTTCTGGGGGGGTTGTTTGGCGTTTTTTGTTTTTTCCTTTTTTTGGTTAGAAAAGGCATGAAGTACAAAAGTGCATCTTTGTTGAGGGAGATGAAAGTGATTTTTTTCCTAAAGTAAAGCTGGTTATTTTAGAACAGGAAAGAGGAAAATGAAGGACAAACTAAATATAGACATTTGTAGAGTTACCTTGTGTAATCAAGCTGGCAGAAATTGAATTATTATAAGGGTTTTAAAATTAAGCTTTAATATCAATAGTGTACTTAGGTAAAACTGGAACTTAATTTTCTTACAAGTTCTATAAAGGTAAAGTTATATTGGACTATTGTCTGCTTTAATAAGAGTCTGAAAAGTTTTTCTTTACCCTTTAAGTAATCTGCTTAGAAAGAAAAGATTCTGTGTTTTATCAAAATAATTTCCTAAGCTTTATGTTGTCTTAATCATGTCTTTGATTACTTAAGAAATTTAAATCTTCTCATTATTAAAAGAGCTAAAATTTGCTTACAACTATGTAACCTTCTGTATTTGTCTTTGAAATCTTTTATTGTTACATTGGTTAAATAGATAAAGTATTGTTTCATAATGATCCCTGACTCTTATTTAGTCAAGTGTCCAAATCTTTTGATGTTCTTAACAAACTTCTGAAAATCAAATTCTAAATGAAGTCCTTTTGACCTGGAAGTAACTTTGAGATTTTCCAAAGGGACTCTGTAACATCTCAAAAACTTTGTTCTTTTTCCTTATAAAAGAGAGATATTAAACTAATCAGGTTTATTTGATATGTTAAATTAAATGAGATGCATTGTCAAAAGAGAAGAAATGCTAAGCCTTCTTTTTTTTTTTTTTTTTTTGCGGTATGTGGGCCTCTCACTGCCGTGGCCTTTCCCGCTGCGGAGCAAAGGCTCTGGACGCGCAGGCTCAGCAGCCATGGCACACGGGCCCAGCTGCTTCGCGGCATGTGGGATCCTCCCGGGCCGGGGCACGAACCCGAGCGTCCCCTGCATCGGCAGGCGGACTCTCAACCACTGCGCCACCAGGGAGGACCCCTAAGCCTTCTTTATGTTGTATTTGTATTTGAATATAAGTGTTTCAGAAGTTATGTGAAATACCTAAAATTCTGATATGTGCTGGTATAATGTTAATCATTTATAATTCCAGCTATTATCTTAAAGTGTTATACGTAATGGAAATGAACAATTTCCTTGTCAACTGCATTGTAATGAACTCTCATTAAATTTTTAACCATGACAATTTTTAAGTCTTTTGTCATTTATAGTTATTATTATACTCTGATGCTCTTGCAAAAAATGTTCCTGCAAAAGTGCTTCATCTTCAAGGAGATTCATGGAAACCACTCTGGCAAACACAAGTTTCTGATAACTTGAAGATTATAAGGATGAACTGGGTAAGAATTTCCAGAACTTATGGGGAAAATGAATTCAGGAATTAATAACGTGGGACTGGATGAACTGATGAGGCCGATTGTAATGTGTATGACTTTTGTTTGAAACACTGATCATTCTTTAATGGTTCTCTCAGGTGTTCTTTGTGCCTGCTGCTTTGTGGCCACTCAGAAAGTTTCGCTGAACACCCAATTACATCATCAGAAACATCCAAATTGCAAAGGATGCTTGGACCCTGATATCTAGAAATCTTTTTGACTGGCTGTGAATCGGAAACTGGTTTCTAATTCACTCCAAACGTTAACCTTTGTTTTTCTTTTATTTCTATAGAAATTCCTTTTACGAAATACCTGGTTTCTTGAATAATATAGGCCTAACTTTGGGAGCCCATCTGCATCAAGGCCTTCTGAAATGAGACGCAACAGTTTAACTGAATTTACCAATTTTCTGGACTAGGAGAGTGTTTCGGTAAGCTGGAGTAGCTCACATTCTGGGTTATAAAACTTCTACCGGTAGTTCCAAAGGCAGGACTTGAGGGAATCAGGATTTGTCACCCCAAAATATGTCTCTTTGGCATATTGATTATTATAAGCTGGTTTTTTTTGAAATAGCAGACATAGGTGAAGCTCTGAAAATTGAGTAGAAGTCACCCTTTTGTAAGCAACATTTACATTTATAAGGGAAATCTCCATTTGTGAGGGTGTTTTCCTCTCTGTACAAGGAAGAGAAGGACGATTCTAAATTTCTAGAGACTCTTTACCAATGGAGAAGGCAATGGCTGAAACCTGACCCTTGTTCACTATGGTTTTTCTGGTAACCTCCCAACACGGGCTTTCCTCCTGCCCAGGACCTTTTGTCTGTAGCTGGAAATATTTAAGGTGGTGGCTTGGGTCATTTGGGGGAGTAACTCAGCTTTCCTGGGTATCTTTTTATGTATACAAGAGACACACATATTATTAAACTTCTGTTTGTTTTTCTCTTGTTAATCTGTCTTTATGACAGAGTGTCTCAACCAAGAACCTAGGAGTATACAGGGAACATTGTTTTTCCTCCCCACAATGTGTTTATTCCATTAGTGAAAGGCAGTAGTGGGAGGCTACCAGCAGATGGAATTAATTTGCAAACCAGGCAGAATTGAGTGCACATTTGCTTTTCCATCATGATAATCTGCTTTCTGGACCCATGTTTTCTAAATGTTGTATCTTGAAGTATTTTAGGGCATATAGAAACAAAGTATCATTTATATTTAGGTGGTATTTGTTCCATAATTTCAAAATCCCCTTCCCAGCAATAAACTGTTCCGTATCATTTGCAAAACAAATGAGCTCACTCCTAATGAATGTCTTTCCCCTTGATTCAGTCTTATGATAAGTCAGACACATAATAAAGCATATATTTTATTATAATTTTGCTATTTTGTTAATTAATTTCTTACAGGTATCCCAAGGATCTTTTTTAGGATCTTTTTTTTATATGCGTAATATTGTGGGTAAATACTGAGTCTGAAAGCCAGAATTCCTGAATTCTAGACCAGATGTAACATTGTCTAGTCACATGACTTACAAGCAAGCAATTTAATTTAATTAGTTTTTACTTTAAAACATGGGCTTAGTAATATCCTCTCTGTTCTCTTCAAAAGATTTTTAAAGAACAAAAGATCACATATGTGAAGGTATTAATTAATATTAATGACACCTTAGAATTTAGAGTAATAATAAAATATATCTTAAATTATAATTGAAAAGTTCTTCCTTAAAACCTTCTTGATAGTTCTTGAGTATTTATGCATTATCAGTTTTTGGCACTGTACACTGCTGGTAGTCCTATGGATGGTGGGTTAAGAAATAAACATTCTCTCAATGCATTTGAGAGAATATTATTAAGCAAACAAAAAAACTTAAATCTGGAAAAATAAAAGCAGGAGAAAATAGCACATTTTTGTAAGAGAACTTTTCAAAGTCACAATAGAATTATTTGGCTTTTGAAAGTGTTGGTTAAGGATGATGTGAACTTTATTCAAAGTGACATTTGATCTACCTTGCTACATTTCAGTTATATATTAACTCCCTGCTAATAATTCTCAGCATTTGATAAGTAAAATGTTTAGCACTTCCTCTGAACACTTTTCTTCGTACAGCAAGCACTTCGGAAAAAATATCCTAAAATATACAGAAAAATATATTACAGACAATGTTATGCATACCATCAATCTTATTTTTGACTTCAAAAACACTTCTGGAATCATTTGCATAAAAACCAGATCTTTGTCTTTTAAGAGTTTATCTCCTCCTGCTGCTGTTTATCTTACACTGGATTAGCCTTCAAATGAGGGAAAAACAGCAGGAACAGATGAGTCCTTAAAAATAAAGATCCTGTTTTCGTGCAAATACCTCTAATAATTAAAACAAATAGGAAAGCCATACACAAATTCTCTGACAAAATCCAATAGAGTTTTTCAAGAATAAAAAGGCTTTTTTCATGTTTTGATTTAACGTCTGACGTCAGTGGAGTTTGCATGCGTTACTTTGATCTTTATAAAACCCTACGTGGTCCTCCGGCTGGTGACTTTCAATGAGGCCTTTTAGGCTTCCCGCAGCTCTCTTGCTCAAAAGGGCTGAGGGGAATCTAAACATAATTGTTTTCTCTGAGTTTAGTTTGCAAACATTTGTTGTATTTGAAGATTATAATAACATTGTGTGTGGTATATAACACATATACGTGTGTATATGTCTACTGCTGTAGTAGTTTATATTTGATTAGCTGTATCCATTAAAATATATTTCTCTAACAAAAGAGTAGCTTTCAGCCATTTCAAAGATGGGAATTGTTTTTATAATCAAATAATATTAAGTCCCCTCTTCACATGATAAATGTTACATTTTTCTTTATTCTAACTTTGGACAATGCATATTGTGTATATAGATTTTGAACCTCTTTTTTTTTTTTTTTTTTTTTTTTTTTTTTTTTGCGGTACGCGGGCCTCTCGCTGTTGTGGCCTCTCCCGGTGCGGTGCACAGGCTCCGGACGCGCAGGCTCAGCGGCCATGGCTCACGGGCCCAGCCGCTCCGCGGCATGTGGGATCTTCCCGGACCGGGGCACGAACCCGTGTCCCCTGCATCGGCAGGCGGACTCCCAACCACTGCGCCACCAGGGAAGCCCTTGGGATACCTTTTATACGACACATGAACCTAGGGACATCACTCATACTTTTTCTAGGTAATAACCTCCTTGTTGTAGTCTTAAGGGTCAGAAGGAGTTACAGCGGAAATAATTGGATTAATAAGAAGGGAAAATACATTACTTTAATATTTTTAAAACATGATTCCTGTTGCTTTCTGATAGTCAGAATATTTCCCTTGATCACTCGACCATTATGATATTATATTGCTATACTTATATCTTGTGAGTCTCTACTAATAGGAACAGCATTCTTTATTTTTAGGTTTTACTGAGAGTTGAATCTGAATAAATAAAAACATCAATATTCCATAGATCCTACTACTTAAAATACAAAGATTTTGGGTTCTGTGAGAGGTATTAGTAAATCCTTTTTAAAAATAAAGAACTTTATACATGTTTTCTTTAGGTATGTTGTTTCTTACCATAAGATTACCTTCAAAATGATTAAACAGTCCAAGGTATTTTGTGGAAATGTCATGATAAGCTGCAATTATCAAACCATGCCAAAGATTCTTAACTTTCAGCTGAATATTGTGCAGTCCACTAATTGCTAGTCCTGCCTTCTATACTTTGCATCTAATGATGATGTATTTATTATTTTAAAATATCTCAAAAACTGGAATAGGTTCTGCTATGGCTGGCTATTTAATCATTTTTTTGCAACACGCATTAAGTGGGGTTTATGATTTAAGTGGGCTTTTCCCTGAGGAATAATCTGACCTCAGCTGCAGAGGCTGGTGGAAAAAAGAAGAAAATCTAGGTTTAATAGCTAGTATTCAATGTCCTATGTCCAAGGAGGCATAAGAACTCAGTCCTGCATGGACCAAGGGGCTCTAAACTGGTGTTTTGGGTGCTGCAAGAAAATAGGGTGGGGCACATCTAAAGTGCGATGGGTGGCACAATGAACATGTGGGAAACAAGAAAAAGAGTCACAGAGGCATAGGAATGTGTGTCTTAGGTAGAGGATTTTTGATAGCTACTCATGTGGTAAAGTCCTGATCAGTTACACTGAAGTCAGAAAGGGCTACAATCCCAGTGAGGGACAAAAAAAATCCACTGATAGTTTTTACTAGACCTAAGAAAATATGGTAAGTGTTAAAAGAAAACTGTGGCCTGTGGGAAGGGAATAATTAGCACACTCCCATAGGCGGTCCCAGTCTTGGCAGAATGATTAATTCTACAGTTCATCTGCTGACATGTAGGAGTCTATAGTCAGCACTGGGTCGGGAACAAATGATGCTAAGCACGAAGGCTGAAAAATATTGGTGATTATCAGATAATAGGAATAGATGTTTAAATTATAGACATTCTTCTGGTGCATCTAGTTCTCATTAAAAAGTTGACCTTATGGGTCATCCCTAAAATACATTAAAATCCTGGATGTTCCAGGCAACCCCACTCTTTACTCTGTCACTTATTCAAGCAGCAAACTATATTTTGGTTCCTACAAGGTTCTAGGAACTGGGATATGGGGCTTAAAGAAAACAATGAGCCATCTTTCTAATGATGGGATAGAGACAGCAAGCAAGTAAATACAAAATCAAGAAAATTTCTTGGTATGATAGGTTCTGTGAAGGGAATAAACCAGGTAAGTGACAGAGAGTGGCCAAGTGGAGGGACTTTAGGTTGGATGGTCAGGGAAGGTATTTGTGAAGGGGCAACTATGGAGCAGAGGCATGGAAGCAAGATCAGAGACACCACAGGTAAAGCATGCAAGGCAGAAACATCTTGGATCAGTTGAGTTACATTGAAAATGCTTGTGAGGCCAGATCAGAGCGAGAGGGTGAATAGAGGTCCATTATGAAGTAGATACACGTGAGGTCTAGAAAGCACGGCAAAGAATCGAAATTTTACTCTAAGTACAAAGAGAAGCATTGGATGGTTTTAAGCAATAATGTGACAGTCTGGATTACACTTAAAAAATTTTATTCTTTTCAGGGGGAGATGGTGTTGAAGAGTGAGATTGTTTGCCAGGTTTCTCCACTGTAAAGGTACCATTTCCCCTTTCCATACACTAGTCTTTGAAAGTAGGACACTAGGTCCACCCCATATTCAAGTGGAGGGAAATTAAGCTCTAAATCCTGGAAGGGGTTATCTACATATATTTGGAATTATTTGGATACTGTTTTATGCATGTTATATATTTAATCCTCATTACAATCCTATGGGCTACATGTGCTGTCACCATCACCCTATTTTACAGATGAGAAAACTGAGGCATAGGGAGATCATGTAATTTTCTTGAGGTTGTCCAGCTGGATTTGATAAGGAGCATCCAGCTCCATGAGGCATTTTGTTGACTCTTACTACTATTATTTTTCCCCATAGAGCCTGATTAATAAAAACAACCTGGAAAGTCAATTATAAAAAGAATGTAGACTTATGGTTCCCTAACCAACACCATTAAGAATAAAAATAGAAATTATTCTATTTCTTGATGTTTCTTGAAATTTTTGAGCACCTGACCACTATTTCTGCATGATAATCATATATTTTCTAAGGTTTAAAAAATTTTAATGTATATTTGATCATTTACAAACCTAAAGAATTAGAAGAAAATACAGAGGGGTGTGCATAAAATGGTAATTTTATCTCTGTTACTGTATCAATTCTATTATAATTATTCTCACTTTTAATGTGAATTGCATTTCATTGAACTTATTTATAATAAGTTATTATAGTATTAAACATCATAATATGTTTGAATAAGCTGATGTACATAAATATGGCTTAATCTACTTTGTTTACTATTTTTATATTACATATCTGGTAATTTCTTATAATCTAGAGGTGAATGTTTCTATGACATTATTCAAAAGCATAAAAATTATTGTTGATAAAGAGTATATTGTTTGGGGTTTCTTTTTAAGGTGATGAAAATGTTAAAAAATTGTTGTGAGGATTGCACAACTAAACATACTAAAAATCATTGAACTGTATGCTTTCAATGGGTGAATTGTATAGTATGTGAATTATATCTCAATAAAATTGTTAAAGAAAAGAATATTGTTTAATTCTGTCACAACAATGACCAGTGTTTAAGTCTGTTTGCCTTAGAGCAGGACACGCTAAGGCAGAATGTCAATTTCAGTTTTTCTAGGTTGCATCTTCTCATGTGCCATCAGTAGGCAGCGTTAGAAAGGAAACAACAGGCCCTGAATGGAGTCCCTTGTGCTCAGTCCCATGTCAGCAAACCCAGACTTCATACCTAACCTAACTGCAGTTTTAGCCTCTCCCAGGAATGTGACCTTTAACCAGTCTGTCTGGAATTACCTGCTCAGCACTAGTGAGGTAATCTACTTGCTAGACCTCACCTTCCCCCAAAGGAAGGTGACCTTGCCTGAAACAATCCACTCTTTGCTAGAATAACTTCCTTTTCCACTTCCTTCTGCCTATAAATGTCTTCCATTTTGTACAGCTCCTCTGTGCCCTTTTCTATTTACTAGATGGGATGCTGACTCATAAATCATTGAATGAAGGTAATGAGGTCTTTAAATTTACTCAGTTAATTTTTTTTTTTTTAACAGCAGCATCAGCCTTGGGAGCCCTAATGGTCATAACAACTACTAGTGTCTGAGTTCTAATATGCCAGACCCTGTGCTGAGCATTTGGTATGCATTATTTAATTCATTGCGATAGGTAGGTGTTAGTGTCTCTGTTTAACAGATGAGAAAACTGAAACTGAGAATAGTTAAATAATTTAACTCCATTTGCATAGATGGTAAATAGTAAAATCAGGAAGGGAACCAGGTCTGCTTGATTTGAAATACTGTACTTTAAATTCCTGTCCCCTCATAGGATCCCCTCCTGTTGTGATATTCCCTTGCATTAAGATGGTGAAGGGGAGCAGAATTTGCCACGCTAAAATATGTTTCCTAGGCATAAGGATGATTTTAGGCTAATTCATTTTAAGAAACAGCAAACACAGGAAAAAAGCATTGGAAATGAGTAGAAGTTACTCTTTTGTAAGAGACATTTGTATTTATAAGAGAAATCCCTATTTGTAGGGTATCTCCCTCTCTGTACCAGGAAGAGAAGCATGACTCAATCTCTAGAAACTTATCAGTGGAGAAGGCAAGGACTTAAATCTATGTAACAACAGCACCCTTGATTATTGTGCTTTGCCTGATGAATTCCCATACTGCTCTCTCTTCTCCCAGCGTCTTCCTTTATCTTTAGTTAGAAGTGGTTTTTAGGTGGTGACTTGGGCCACTTTAAGAGTTACTCGGTTTTCCTGGGTATCTCCCAGGAAATGTATACAGGAGGTATACATGTCATGAAACTTCTGTTTGCTTTTCTCCTATTGACCCATCTTTCCTTTACAGGGACATCTCAGCCACGGACCTAGAAGGATAGAGGGAAAATTGTTTTTCCTCCCTCACAAAGGGAAATAGTTTAAATAATTACAAATATTTTCTTGAACAGTGCCCTTTCCTCTGGTAGTCATTCTTTCCATCTCCATCTCCTCTCTCTCCTTCCTTCTCCTTGGCAGCCTCCTTTCCTCCTTCTCTTCTTCTTTTCTTTCTCCTCCTCATGCTGCTTTGTTTTGAGGCAAGAGACAGATGGACCCCAGGCTGAGCAGCTGGAATCTGTCCCCTGTGGACAGATACTCCAAGATAAAGACAATAGCAGGAAGATAATGGGAGGTGCTGAGTCCAGCCCAGGTAAAAGATAGAGACCACATATTTCTCATTCTTGAGGTCAAGGAGACCTCCTGACTACACATGTGCAGAAGAGCTCCTCAGGGATCAGAAAGGAAGGGGGTGCCACCCCATAATAGGTGGTGTCAACCTTCCCACAGCCCTCTGCACTGGAATCCATCTTCGCTAAGAGATGCGCATGCACACAAGGGAGGACCCTGAGTTATACCAAATATGGGCTCAGAGCCAGGCAGAGCAAGAGGATTGGCCAGAGGAAATACAGAAGAAATGCCCCATATAAGTCACTCAAGCTACCGCAAGGGCATGACTCTCTGAGCCCACCTGTGTGAGTCTATTCACAGGTACTCTTTTCCTCCTAATAAACACTTTAGTTGTTTCACTACTTTCTGTCTCTTTGTTGAAATTCGTTTCTCCAAAGCAGACAAGCCAGGGCCTTGTCACCAGCCATTGGCCCTTGTGGTCTAGTGGTTAGGATTCAGCGCTCTCTCTGCCACGGCCCTGCTTCAGTCTCTGTTTGGGGAACTGAGATCCTGCTTCAGGCCGCTGCAGGCCGAGGCCACCCGAGATCAGTCTGAAGCTGAAAACTAAAAGATAATGAAGAACTTTGGAAAAAAGTAGAAACCTGAATACGTAATTCAGGAGTAATGGCAGTTTAATTAAATTCTGGTTCCTTTTTGCAAGTTTTATAGAGGAAAAAGATATGGTCTTGGACTTTATCGTGTTATAAAATCTTGATTCTAATTCCTAAGAATAGACTTCCTTTTTAAGGTTGCCATCTGTCTGGGACTGGCTCAGAGTGGCCACAGATCACTGGACTGGTATAGTGGGACATTCCAGATGGCAACTGGAGCAGGGGAGACAATCACAGACTGTCCACTTTTTCATGAGAATATTGTCCTCTTTAATACCTATGAAGGCACCTGACGTTTCCTGTCATTTGAATCTTCTCATATTAATAAAATTATACATCAAACATTCATTAAGTACCTCTAATGTACATAGCACTATTTTATAGCTTTGGGGCTGAGGGGTAATGGGGAGTCTTTATCAACCCCAAATTCTATCAGACTCTCCACCATCACAAGTGCCCCAAATAAATATATAATCTACATAAAAATGTTTCCTTTGAAAATGAAGTTTCAAGAGAAATCCTGCAGTTCATCCCAACCTCCCCCCTCAACAGAAGACACTGCTTATCCCTTCCTGTAGAGAAATTTTGAAACTATCACTACTGAAAAACCTGATTTTTCTTTTTTCTTTTTTGGCCGTGATGCACGGCTTATGGGATCTTAGTTCTCTGACCGAGGATGGAACGCAGGCCACCCAGCAGTGGTAGAGCCGAGTCTAACCACTGGACCACGAGGGAATTCTCTGGAAAACCTAAAACTTATAAAGTATGCTGTTTTCCTTCAATAAGCTTATAATCTAATTGGAGAGCAAATACATAAACTTGTGGGAAAAGTAAATAGCACTAAAATATTTACTGAAGCTTTTTTGGTGGGGGGAGCATGATTTTTTATAAAAATGAGTTCTCATTTTCCACTGGTTAAAAATCCCATTCAAAAATCGGCAAAATAATAATAATAAAAATAATGCCCTGGAGCATGAGTACATGGCAGGGGAGGCGACCCCAGCCCAGCCCAGCCTTGGGGGTAATGGGTACAACACCACATGGGGCAGCTCAACAGGGAGGACAGACCACGTGGTAGACAAGGTGGCACCCTGTGGGCAGTGACGCCAACAAGACAGGGGGCCGTGGGGCTGGACACCTGGAGGCCACACTGAATGGCCTGGGGTAAGGAGGACCGCCCGCTTGCCGGGCTGGTCCCATGTGGTCCTGAGCAGGCTTCCCCCAGCTTTGGGGCAGTGGGATGTCAGGGGCCAGGCGTGATCCACAGGTACCTTTCTGTGGCCCCTGAGTTTGAACACTTGGGGTGGGAGGAAGAGGGGCTGAGGCAGTGAGGGAGAAGAGCAGAAATTTGCCACCCCAAAATATGTCTTTTTGGGCAAAAGGATTATTATAGGCTGATTAATTTTTTAAATAGCAGACACTGGAAGAGCTCTGAGGGCTGAGTAGAAGTTAAGCTTTTTAATCAACATTTGTAAGAAAAATCTCCACTTGTAAAGGTGTCTCCCTCTCTGTACCTGGAAGAGGAGAATAACTAAATCTCTAGACGCTCTGATCCATGCAGCAGGCAGAGACTTAAATCTGCATAACAGCCTTACCCTTGTGTACCATGCTTTTTCTGGTCACCTCGTATAACTACTCCCTTCCCCAACATCTTTTTTCTTTAGCCAGAGATATTATTTAAGGTGATGGCTTGGGCCATTCTGGGGAGTTACTCATTTTTCCTGGGTCTCTCATAAGAGATAGGCATGTTTTTAAACTTCTGTTTTTCTCCTTTAAATCTGTCTTTTATTACATGGGGGTTTCAACCAGTAACCGAGAAGGGTAGAGGGAAAATTATTTTTTCTCCCCCGACAAGAGCAGCAACAACTGCTACCAATACTATCATCCAGGTGAAGCCCCACGATGTCTAGGGAAGGTGGAAGTGAAGCAGCCAGTGACACTTTGACTCTCCCAGAACGAGGGCAGGAGTCAAGGTACTGTGGGATGCCCTGGGGCCAGGGAGACAATGGCCCCTTTCCTCTACCAACTGGCTGGAGAGCAGACAGTGTGGGGCTCTCTCCCGGTCATAAGAGGGATCCTGTGGGAAAATTCAGGTACCATCACAAGATCAACTGTCACAGAGTCCATAAGTCCCAGAAGCATCACAAGGAGAGCAGAGGTCAAGAACAAGCATCTGGAGCTCTCGACCTTGGCGTCAATCTGGTTCCATCACTTGCTGCCTATGTGCCCTCAGGCTTCAGTTTTCCTATCCATGGAAAGGGGAAACCATAGGATGCTGTGAGGACTAATTAACACACCTAAAATATACAGAACAGTCCCTGACAGCAGAGTAATGTGTTAGCCACCATTACTGCTTCCTGAAGGAGGGACAACCTCAGGTTGGAGTGCTCAGGTGAGCTACTAGGAAAAAGGGAATCGCTTGGACTGGGTTTGACAGAAGACTGGTGTTTGAATGGCAGGAAATTCTGAAACTGCAGAGGAGCAAACCTTGTTACCCCAGAATGTGTCTATTTGCCTTGAGGATTACTGAGGGCTGGTTGTTTTAAGAAACAAAGGGCTCAGAAAGAGTCTTTTACTGCCTCCCTCAATAGTCTAAAATAACTTAGATGAAAGGCCTCTTCTAGGACTTCCCTGGTGGCGCAGTGGTTAAGAATCTGCCTGCCAATGCAGGGGACACGGGTTTGAGCCCTGGTCCGGGAAGATCCCACATGCCGCGGAGCAACTAAGTCCATGTGCCACAACGACTGAACCTGCACTCTAGAGCCCGCGAGCCACAACTACTGAGCCCACGTGCCACACCTACTGAGCCTGCGTGCCACAACTACTGAAGCCTGCACACCTAGAGCCCGTGCTCCGCAACAAGAGAAGCCACTGCAATGAGAAGCCCGTGTGCAATGAAGAGTAGCCCCCGCTCGCGGCAACTAGAGAAAAACCTGCCCGCAGCAACAAAGACCCAACACAGCCAAAAATAAATAAATAAATATTTTTTAAAAAAGAGAAAGGCCTTTTCTAGGAAGAAGAAATATCACCGTAGACAACTACAGTGTAATATAAAGGAAGTGTGGAGAAAGGCCTGTTTGATCAAAGTCCCCTCTTTGTCCCATTGTCTTTGCATGGTCCAGCAAACATTTATTTACTAAACCTTTGCTCTTTTCATCTTCCTATAAAATGACATTCTTTCCTTTGAAGACCCCAACCCTACCCCACTTCTCCTTCTCTCAGATGGCATGTAATCTTCAATTGCCTAACTTGTCCTTGGGCCCCATATTCTTATGGAACCCCTATACCTACACAGTTAACTTCAGTTTTCTCCTGTTAATCTGTCATATGTCAATTTAACTCTTAGAACAGCAAGGAAAAGCTAGAAGGGTAGAGGAACGCTTTTTCCTCCCCCACAAACTCAAGACTCTAAACAGTATGTGTGAAAAGAATAGAATGTGTGAAAACAGTATAGTGTTTGTTTCTGTGATGCTGCAGTGAATTTTGTCTCTTCTGTGTCTCATTCAATAATGGTTCCAGGTAAAAGTGATTAGCACCTACTATCAATGTGTAATGGTGGGAAAGTGTTAGAGAATCATTGCAGCTAATCATTTTCACAGTGCGTCCTTTACCTTTTTAAATTTAATGTATTTTTTCATTTTCTTTTTCTTATTATTTGAAGCATAGCTGAATTACAATATTGTATTAGTTTCAGGTGCACAACATAGGAATTCATTATTTCTATACATTAAAAAATTATCACCATAATAAGTCTAGTGACCATCTGTCTCTAAACAAATTTATTACAATATTACTATGTTGTGACTCCTTTATTTTGTAATTGGAAGTTTGTACCTCTTAATCCTCTTCACTTATTTCACTCATCCTCCTATGCCCCTCCCCTCTGAGAACTAACTGTTTGGTCACTGTATCTATGACTGTGTTTCTGTTTTGTTCTGTTTGTTCATCTGTCTTGTTAAAAAGTCCACATAAAAGTGAAATCATATGGTGGTTTTCTTTCTCTCTCTCACTTATTTCACTTAGGATAATACCCTTAGGTCCATCCATGTTGTCACAAATAAAGATTTCCTTCTTTTTTTATGCATAGTAATAGTCCACTGTATATGTATACCACATCTTCTTTATCAATTTATTCATCAGTGGGACTACGGTTGCTTCCATAACTTGGCTGTTGTAAATAATGCTGCAATGAACATAGATAGGGGTGCATACATCTTTTAGAATCAGTGCTTTTGTTTTCTTCAGAAAAATACCCAGAAGTAGAATTGCTAGATATGGTGGTTCTATTTTTAATTTTTGGAGACACCTGAATATTGTTTTCCATACTGGCTGCACCAATTTACATTCCCACCAAAAGTGTACAAGCGTTACCTTTTCTCCACCTTTTTGCCAACACTTGTTATTTATTGTCTTTTTGAAAATAGCCATTTGAAAGGTGTGAGATGATATGATGATATCTCATTGTGGTTTTGATTTGCATTTCCTTGATTATTAGTGATGTTGAGCATCTGTTCATGTGTCTGTTGCCATCTGTATGTCTTCTTTCGAAAAATGTGTGTTCAGGTCCTCTGCCCACATTTTAATCAGGTTGTTTGTTTGTTTGTTTGTTTTGATGTTGAGTTGTATGAGTTCTTTGTGTATTTTGGATATTAACCCATTATCAGATATACCATTTGTAAGTATCTTCTCCCATTCAGTAGGCTGAATTTTCATATTGTTGATAGTTTCCTTCACTGTGAAAAACGATTTTAGTTTAATATACTGCCATTTATTTATTTTTGCCTGAAGAAAGATATCTAAAAAATATTGCTAAAACAAAAGAGTATACTGTCTATGTTTTCTTCTAGAAGTTTTATGGTTTCAGGTCTTACAATTGTCTTTAATTCATCTTGAGTTTATTTGTGTATATGTGTGAGAAAGTAGAGCAATTTGATTCTTTTACATGTAGCTGTTCAGTTTTTCCAACACCAGTTATTGAAAAGGCTAGATTTTCCCCACTGTATATTCTTGCCCCTTTGTAGTAGATTAATTGACATATGAGTGTTGGTTAATTTCTGTGCTGTTTATTCTCTTCCATTGATATGTGTCTATTTTTGTGCCAATACTGCACTGTTTTGTTAACTGTATCTCTGTAGTATAGTCTGAAGCCAGGGAATGTGATATCTCCATTTTTGTTCTTCTTTCTCAAGATTTTTTTGGCTATTGGAGGTCTTTTGTGTTCCATTCAAATTTTAGAATTATTTACTGAGAAAAATGCCTTAGGGATTGCATTGAATCTGTAGATTGTCTTGGGTAGTATGGCCATTTTAACAATATTTATTCTTTCAATCCATGATCATGGTATATCTTTCCATTTGTCTGTGTCATCTTGAATTTCTTTCATCAATGTCATAATTTTCCAAGTGCAGATCTTTTACCTCTTTGCTTAGATTTATTCCTAGGTTTTTTAATGTAATTGCAAATGGAATTACTTTCTTAATTTCTCTTTCTGATAGTTTCTTGTTAGCGTATCGAAATGCAACAGATTTTCAGGTATTAATTTTGCATCCTGCAACTTTACTGAATTTATTGGTGAGTTCTAATAGTCTTTTTGGTGGTGTCTTTAGGATTTGCTATATATAGTATCTTGTCATCTGAAAATAGTCATAGTTTAACTTCTTCCTTTCCAATTTGGATTCCCCTTATTTCTTTATCTTATCTGATGATGTGACTAGGATTTCCAATTCTATGTTGAATAAAAGAGCAAAAATGGATGGCCATCCATGTCTTGTTTCTGGTCTTAGAGGAAATCCTTTCAGCTCTTCAACATTGAGTATGATGTTGGCTGTAGATTTGTAATTGATGGCCTTTATTATATTGAGTTATGTTCTCTCTAGAGTCACTTTGTTGAGAGTTTTTATCATAAATGGATGTTGAAATATTCCGAGCTTTTTCTTTCTCTATTGAGATGATCATATGATTTCTACTCTTCAGTTTGTTAATGTGATGTATCGTGTTGCTTGTTTGTGAATATTGAACCATCCTTGCCTTCCTGGAATAAATCCCACCTGATCATGTTGTATGATCTTTTTAATGTATTCTTGAATTTGATTTGCTTATATTTTGTTGAATTTTTACATTTATGTCCATTAGGCATTTATTTCTGCTCTGATTTTACTATTTCTTTTCTTCTACTAACTTTGGGTTTTGTTTGTTGTCCTTTTCCTTGTTCTTTTAGGTGTAATGTTAGATTGTTTATTTGAGATTTTTGTTGTTGTTGTTTCTTGAAGTAGGATTGTATCACTATAACTGTCCCTCTTAGAACTTTCTTCATTGAGTCCTATAGATTTTGGACCATTTTGGTTCTATTTTCATTATCTCCAGGCATTTTTAAATTTCATTTCTTTAGTGACCCTTAGTTGTTTAGTGGCATATTTGTTTAGCCTTCACATGTTGTGGATTTTTTGCAGTTTTTTTCTTGTAGTTGACTTCTAGTCTCACACCCCTGGGGTCAGAAAAGATTCTTGATGTGATTTCAATTTTCTTAAATTTACGGAGACTTATTGTGTGACCTGGCATGTGATCTATCTTGGGGAATGTTCTATTTGCACTTGAAAAAAAAATGAGTATTCTGCTGCTTTTGGGTGCAGTTAGTAAAATGACCAAGGTGAGACCATGAGACAGCCTGATCCAAATTAAATTTGGTGCTACCTGGGACAGTTCTGTATTCTTCTCCTGGTTGGGCTTCCGGGGTGTCTGAGACAATTCAAGGAATTGTCAGATCAGATGGTACCCCTTCATTGATCCCACTGGGGAAGATCAGGCTGGTAGAATCTGGAAACACAGGAATCTACCTTTTCCCCTCTTAGAGTTCCCTGTCCAGCAATCATTCTCTTTCCACATGCCCCTCACCCAAAGGTAAAACTCGAGCCCACCTTTCATTTAGAATTGGTGCTCAGAGGAAGTGTATTATTTGCTTTGTATACAAATTCCTATCAATGCGAGACACATTATAACAGTTTTTTGGTAACACATGCACTTTGTAATAAAAGTAAAGACAAAGATAAATATAAAAAGTAGGCAAAAATCACATGTAACTCCATATATTGAAAGTAGGGGGGCTCCCCTGGTGACGCAGTGGTTGAGAGTCTGCCTGCCGATGCAGGGGCCATGGGTTCGTGCCCTGGTCTGGGAAGATCCCACATGATGCGGTGTGGCTGGGCCCGTGAGCCATGGCCACTGAGCCTGCGCATCTGGAGCCTGTGCTCCACAATGGGAGAGGCCACAACAGTGAGAGGCCCACGTACCGCAAAAAAAAAAAGAAAAGAAAAGAAAGTAGGAAATATTAATTTTTTTCTTCTTTCTCTCCTTTTCCTTCTTCCTTCCCTTTTTTTCTTTTTCTGTAAACTTATAAGTTGACCATGAGATGCAGAGTAGATTGAATTGCACAGCTTTGCTGTTCAATCACCCATTCTTGCCACCTATAGCGTTCAAACCTTTCCCATATCATTAATCTCAACTGAGCTAGTGGGAATTGGACCCTACAAACAGTTTTTCTGCCAAAGGAGATGACCCCAGGTGAATGTTTATAATATTTTTACCTAGTAAGCCAACTTTTTGTGTGTGTGTGTGTGTGTGTGTTTTTAAAAAACTAAGTCAAAACAAAAACAACAATCTGTTCTCCCCATGGTCTGATAAAATGGCTCAAAATATGTTGGAATTGAGATGAAAACAAATCACTTCTGTACACCTTCAGGACTTGCAAAATCTAAACTAATATCTAAGGAAAATGTATAAAACAGTAGATAAAAGACTCATACTTAGGTGAGTGAATATTCTTGCCTGGAGTTAGATAAAACCATTCACATCACATTCCTCATGAATGTCATCAACTAAGGCTGTATGGTTTGGAGGCCAAAATGATGGGTTCAGTTGTCAGGCAGAACTGGTTTGTAATCTCTCTTCGCCTATCCATACAATCTGGGCTACATTATTTGTTCCTGCTAAGGTTTAGTTTCCTCATCTTTTGATTGAAGGTAATAACAACACTTTCCCAGTAGCATTGTTGTGAGCATTAAAAAAGGTAATCCACGCAAAGATTTCAGACCACAGTGAACTCAATAAACATTAGCTATTATACTACATAATAACGATAATAACAATTATTATTATCATATATTATTATTATTTGTACTCCTACCATGTGAAAATGTTAATCTAAATTCCAGTGAATCACACTGCCCTTCATCTATGATTCCTTTCAATGTAATATTATCATTTCTCCCACAATTGGTGGAATCTATCTCTATATTCCTTGAATCTGGGCTGGCCTTGAGATTTGCCATGGTGAAAGTGACGTTGGGTGATTTCCAACCCTAGACCTTAAAAATTCTTGCTACTTCCACTCTTGCTCTCTTGAAACATGTCTGCCATTATAGGGAGAATCACTGTCTAGCTTCCTGGAGGATGAGACACCATGTGGAAGAGAACAAAGGCACTCTAGGCAACATCCAGTGCACACTGCCAGATACGTGTCTGAGGCCATCTTGGATCTTCCAGCCCCAACCGAACCATCAGATGATTTCAGGAGAAGTTAGCAGAGGACCCTTCCATCTGTGCTCAACCAAAATTGTTCATGAGCAAGTAAAATCTTTCTTGTTTTAAGCCACGATTGGTGGTTTGTTATACAGCAATAGTTAACTGATCCAGTTTTATATATTATTTTCCTCTACAAACTACTTTCACTTAAATAGTTTAAAGGCCTGAAGTTGTGCTTGTGCATATTCTTTAAAGCACATATGCTGGATCCTAGGAGTAGAAGTTTCAGCTTATGCTTGCTGAGTCCCCCTTCAAATGGAGAGATTTTACTTGGAAAGGAGGGAAGCTGCAAGATACAGACAGTAAATCATATGATCTAAGAAAGAACAGGACAATTTTATATTTTTTGTAATTTCTGCTTGAAATCTAGTGAGAAAAATACTTTGCACTGATGTTGAAAAAGTTAAGTAGAATATGTGGTAACATTTTAATAAGTAGAGTTCTCAAGGGCTATTTTCCTTAGCAAGGCACTTGAAGCATTTAAAGAATCAGGGACATTGGGACCCGAAAAAAGAAAAGCTTAACCATGCTTGGTCTCAGGAAATATCAATCATCTCTGCTTTGCAAATGACATGGGAACCAGAAGTAAACCCAGGCTAGATGCAGGAACTTAGGGAACAGTCCAGTGATAAGCCATTTCCTTGAAAACAGAAATGAAAGAAAACAGGAAAGGAGAAGGTGTAGGAATTTCAGGGGTTGAGAACTTTGAGAAAGGGTAAAAGATTGGTGTTTAAAATAAATGTGGTTCAGCCTAAAGTCTGAAAAAAGGAAAACAAAAAAAAAAAAAAAAGGAGGGAGGGAGGGAGGGAAGGAGTGAGGAAGTTTTTGTGGTCAAATTGGGAATTTTCCTAAAGTCTGTGCCAGAGCTTAAAAGGAGCACATTAGTGGAAGAATTAAGCTTCTTACAGATCAGGGTAAGGAAAGTTCTTGGGAGAAAACCAGAGAAGGGCTTCTCAAAGGTCTCAGAATCTTTGTGGATATTACAGTGTAGTAAGTTGATTTTTCTGGTAAACCTATTTGGGCTCATGTTATGTGACTAATCGATTCTAATTCTTATCTCACTTTGAAGAAGAGGGTAGTTAACGACCATTTTGTTTCTATTTTCCGCTATGTAAACCTATTCACATGAAGCAAGCAAGTTAAATATTTCAACTGTGTTTTAGTATGACAATATTTTGTTGTAAAACTAGGGAAGGAGAACTCAACCTTAAAATATAGATGAAGCCCTCTCATTTCCTCATCATGCAATTTATCAAGAAATGTATCATAAACTATCTTCACTTGCTTTTCTTCCACTTACTTTTAACTCACTGAAATGAAGTTTTACTCCCCCGTCAATCACTGACTCTTCTTATAAGGTCCCCAAGTTTGCAATGGAAACATTTTAGTCTCTATTTTCACGACTAGGGTAAAGCAGTTGACAGTAATGTGTACTTCATTAAATTCTCTCTTCCCTTGATATCTATGACACAGATTCTCCACCTCTCTCTAGATTCCCTCCCTTTGTCCTTTAAACACCAGTGACCCAAAGTTCTATTCTGCTGTTGGAACTCTTTACTTTTGTATTTGCCATAGTTTTTCTTGTCAATATTATCTATCCTCACCCATAATTAAAAAATATTTTTTATTATATAAGTTTCAGGTGTACAGCATTATGATTTGTAGGGTGTGTGTATACCCTACAAAATGATCACCATCACAAGTCTAGTTACCATCCATCACTATACAGTTGACCCTCTTCCCCCATAGTTTAGATATCACCAGCAAGCTGTTTACTCCAAGATCTGTGTCTTTAGCCTTTATTTCTATCTCAAGCTTAAAACTCCTATATTCAACTGTCACCTGAGCATCTCCTGGATGTTCCACTAATTTACAAGACAGGAACTTGAGTCATCCTTGACTTTTCTCTCTTCTTTACCTTAAACACCCAATTAATTACCAAGACCTGTTGACTAACAGATAATTAGGAAAAAATCTTTAGTGTCTCACTTCTCCAATCCAATTATAACACTGCCTTAGAGTTCTCTTTGTAAAACCCAAATAAATTGATCATCCTGCTAAAGAACCTTAGGTGGTCTCTCATCCTCCTCCAGATAGCTCACAATTTTTTTATCCTGGTAGAAGTGAAAGCCTTCACCAGTGGCTTCATGGTGCACTTCAGCCTCATTTGCACCCACTTTCACTGCAGTTAATGCTGCTAGCACAGAACTATTTTGCATTTCCTGAATAGAGCATGTAATATCAATCTCTATACCCTTGTACTTGCTAATCTATTTGCATGGACAGTCTTCCTCTCTTCCATCTGGTTATGGAATAGATTAAGGAAGGAAACATTCCTTAAGACACAGCTCACACACTCTTTGCCTTATGAAGTCATTCTTAACAGTCTCAATTTTTCTTCCTAGTCTTTTAAATGTACTTTTATATAGAACTTATCACACTGATTTATAATCATTTGTCAACAACAGGGAACTTCAAATACCCAGTCCCTAGTGCAAAGCTTGACCATTGGTATGATAGATAAACCAATCAGATGGTTTATTAATGAATGAGTGATAGCACTTGATTTTTTTATGCCAGACTCTCACGTGCCTTGTCATACGTCTAACGCAGACTTTCAAACTGAACTAAAAATGCATGACTTTGTAATATGAATGTTTCTTAGTTAGTGTTTCCTTTCAAGAAAATGTGCTGGTAAGATTGACATTAAGAAGACAAATGTTGATGACTTGACTATCTCTCTCCCCCTCCACACCCCCTGAGCTAGTTACTGAATCCCTGGGTTACTGATTATAATACTCCTGGCAATGTTGATTTTCATCTTGTTGAATGTAAATTATAGATTCAGGTCTCTAACCTAATCAAGGTTCTTCTTCATCTGATTCAAATTTCCACATCATGAATAACTCTGTCACTTTGCACTTTCACTGTGTTTGGTTAACCTTGTTTAGAGGCTCCACACATGGCTTTGTATACCTCACTGAAACGTAAGTGCAGCAGTTATTTAGAAGATTTTAGAGTGATAGGTGGTGTTTAAAAAGCCTAAAAACAAAGCATATATTGGCTTTTAGTGGTGACTATTGATTTTATTTAAAACACTCTTTAAAAAATTATGCCTTTTCCTGGGTCAGGTAATCAAACAGAAAATTCTGGCTAAAATAGCACTTAAAGGTAGAAATCCAGACATTTTGCTTATATATATTTTTGTCCTTTGAATGGTCACATTCTATTCCATTGAATAAATGAATCAAAATTTAACTAAAGGACAAAATTTGACTGGAGGACATTTGTATAGCCTCCAAGTTTTTGCCGCTACCTGCAATGCTATACTGAGCTCTTTTTAACAAAAATCTATTGTCCGACTTTCAAACTGTTCCCAGACTGATAGAGGAGAAATGATATCTCGGAGCAGTTTTAAAATTTCATTTTCCATTATGATTGCTCAAGATCAATTGCACATCTTATTACATGTTTAAGGACCATTTACATTTCTCTTTCCACAAATTGTTCACATATCATGCCCATTTTTCTACCTGATTGTTGGTTGTTCCTTCTGTTTTAAGCTACTTAAATATTAGGATTATTAATACCTTATCAGGGATTTCCCTGGTTGTTGGGTGGTTAAGAATCCACCTTCCAATGCAGAGGATGCAGGTTCAATCCCTGGTCAGGGAACTAAGATCCCACATGCCGCTGGGCAACTAAGCCCACGCGCTGCAACTACACTGAGCTCACTCACTCTGGAACCTGTGCCACAACTAGAGAAGCCTGCGTGCCACAATGAAAATATCCCGCATGCCACAGTGAAGATCCTGCATGCTGCAACTAAGACCCAACACAGCCAAATAAATAAATAAATAAATATTTTAAAAAATCCTTTTTAATGATAAAATATCCTATAAGTTGAATATATGACATATAAGTTAAAAAAAGTTAAAAATATTTTTCTGTGTTTTCATTTTTTTTATCTTGATCATGATAATATAAAATGTTTCCATACACAAGAGTATGGAATTTAAAATTTATTTAAATTTAACATTTTATTTAGTCCAACTTATGAATCATTCTCTTATTGCATCTTGATTTTGAGTAGAGTTAGAAAAGCTTTTTCCAGCCCCAAGTTAAAGAAGAATTTAGCCATGTTTTCTTGTAATACTTGAATAATTATATTTTTTACATTAAAATATTCCATCTATTTAGAATCTATCATAGTATACAGGAACAGATTGAATTTTATATTCTATTATTTTGCTGTCCAGTTATTTCAGTACCATTTATTAAAATGTCCATATTTTCCCCAATGATTTAAGATGCAGCCTTTATCATGTGCTAACTTTTTATATGATATTGATTCTATTTCTGTGTTTTCAATTTGCTTCCATTGGTCTACTCGCTTATTCATGCTCTAATGCCACACCATTTTAATTACAGAAGCTATATTATATGTTTTAATATTTGACACAGCCAGCTACTTCCTAACCGCCAATTGCTTCTTTATTTTAATGGAGATATAATTAATATAGAAGACTATATCAGTTTCAGGTGTACAACATAATGATTCAATATTTGTATATATTGGGAAATGATTGCCATAATAAGTCTAGTTAACACCCATCACCACACATAGTTACAGAATGGTTTTCTTGTGATGAGAACTTTTAAGAGATACTCTCTTAGAGACTTCCAAACATGCAATACAGTGTTATTAACTATAGTTGCCATGCTATACATCACATCCCCAGGACTTATTTAATTTATAAAAAATCAAAGTTTATATCTTTTGACACCCTTCTCTCATTTTGCCCATTCCCCACCCCATCTGGCCTGGCAACCACCAATTTGTTCTCTGTATCTATGAACTTTTTGTTTTTTTTGATTCCTTCTACATATTAAAGAGGTCATATGGTATTTGTCTTTCTCTGTCTGACTTATTTCACTTAGCATAATGACCTCAGGGTCCTTATTTTCATGGCTGGATAATATTCCATTGTGTGTATATATATGGAATATTATATATTGATATGTATATAATATATATACCATACATATCACATCTTCTTTATCCATTCATCTATCAATAGACACTTAGGTTATTTCCATATCTTGACTATTGTGAATAATGCTGCAATGAACATGGGGGTGTGTATATCCTTTCAAATTAATGTTTTCATTTTCTTTGGATAAATACCCAGAAGTGGAGTTGTTGAATCATACGGTAGCTCTACTCTCAATTTTTTGAGGAACCTCCATACTGTTTTCCATAGTGGCTGCACCAATTTATATTCCCACCAGCAGTGCACAAGTGTTCCCTTTTCTCTACACACTCACCGGCACTTGCTATTTCTGGTCTTTTTAATAGTAGCCATTTTAACAGGTGTGAGGTGAGATCTCATTGTAGTTTTGATTTGCATTTTCCTGATGACAAGTGAAGCTGAGCATCTTTTCATGTACCTGTTGACCATCTGTGTCTTTTTAAGAAAAATGTCTATCAGGTCTTCTGCCCATTTTTAAATTGGGTTGTTTGTTTTTTTTGTTATTGATTTGTATGAGTTCTTTATATATTTTGGATATTAACCCCTTACAGATACATGATTTGCAAATAGTTTTCTCCCATCAGTATGTTGATGATTTCCTTTGCTGTGCAGAAGCTTTTTATTGATGTAGTCCCACTTACTTATTTTTGCTTTTGGTATCAATTTTAAATAATCATTACTAAGACCAATGTCAAGACCTAATTCTTTTTGTTTTTAGTATTTTTACATTTTTTTCCCTGTAATTGATTTCTAATCTCATAGCATTGTGGTCGGAAAAGCTGCTTGATATGATTTCAGTTTTCTTAAATTTACTGAGGCTTTATTTGTGACCCAAGATGTGATCTATCCCGGAGAATGTTCCGTGTGCCATTGAGAAGAAATGTGTAATCTGCTGGTTTTGGGTGGAATGTCCTATAAATATCCATTAAATCTATCTGGTCTCTTGTGTCATTTAAAGCTTGTGTTTCCTTATTAATTTTCTGTCTGGATGATCTCCATTGGTGTAAGTGTGGTGTTAAAGTGCCCCGCTATTATTGTGTTACTGTCGATTTCCTCTTTATGATTCCATATGAGAAAATGGCCATTGATATTTTCCAGTAGTAATGTAATGCAAGAATCTGGTGGTGAATCATCAGTTTAGTAATGTTTTCCATAATATCTGTTCTGAAACAAAAATGGAAATACATGAACTTATGAGTTAAGTTCATTGGGCTCATAGACGAGATTATTCAAAATCAAAAGGGGATATTGGAAAATTTATGCCATGTGGTAATCATAAAAGTTCTTACTGCTTTCCTATATCCTGGTGAACTATCTTCAAAGTTCAAGCTAAATAAATTAGGCCAATCTATGTTCCAGCAGGTCAGTCAGCCATACACAGTGTGCTTCAAAAACAACTGAGGAGCCCCCCCCTAACCACCACACACACATTTCCCTTCCCGAACTTCTCCTACTCTTGCGGTTCTATTTTTGAACTTTATTTTAGTTGTCACATCAAAGGCATCTAGTAATATGTGTTTCTTGGGTGGGGTATCATTAGGTTTTGTTACCTTGGAACAATGATTTTCTCCATTTCTTAAGATGAAGAAGGATCTGGAGAAAATGGAACACAGGGCCAGGTAACTTGCAATGGTGAGAGAAGGAGACAGGAAAGACTGAAATCTTGAAGTTTTGTTTGCCTTGATGTTGGTAGTCCTCAGTCATGGGGAGGTAACATGACTAAATCAGCTACCTGTCATGGAGTTCTGGAAGGGAGAGGTTTGATAGTGACATCTGATCAGATTTGGAACATCAGCTTTGCCTCCTTCATATTTTGGATAAAGGCAAAGGCAAGCAAATAGCAGAAGATGGTTTTCCATAGGTTACCAAATAGAGGAAGCTATAGCTATAAGAAAATTATGAGGTAGTTAGCCCTCATGTAAGAAAATATCTTAATTGTTTCACATTACATCAGCTCATTCTCTCTTTTTTTTGCGGTACTCGGGCCTCTCACTGTTGTGGTCTCTCCCGCTCCGGACACGCAGGCTCAGCGGCCATGGCTCACGGGCCCAGCCGCTCCGCGGCACTTGGGATCCTCCCGGACCGGGGCACGAACCCGCATCCCCCGCATTGGCAGGCGGACTCTCAACCACTGCGCCACCAGGGAAGCCCCAGCTCATTCTCTTTTAGTGTAAGAGATGAAAATGGAAAATCACAACATTAAAGAGCATGGAAAAAGTACCAATGCACAAGGTACATATGAAGCTGAATTTCAATTATTTTAATCTTAATGTTGTTCGTGGTAGAATTGATTATCAAGCCAAACTCGAAAAGTGATTACCCCTGGGCAAATGCTAATGTTCTGAAGACTCCTAACAGGGGTATATTGAAAAAGGTGAAAAGAGGTTAATAAATTGCATCATGAGACCATCCTTTAAGCTAGATGTGTCCACCAAAAGATCACATCTTCTCTTAAATGTATGAGTTTCTTTGAAATTATCCCAATTAGAGAAGCAGCCAGCTTTGCATGCCTGAAAGCCACAGCATAATCTGTATGTGAGTAAAATTCTTATATCCGAAGAGAAAAGCTCATTATCTCACCACAACAGCACCAAAAGTGCTGAGACTGACTTTCTGATGGTTCGAGTATGCTCTGAAGAGGAGGAAGGAGGCAGGGGAGTGTCACCTCACAGATGATAAGCTATGCCATGTGTGACACTGGACACTGGAAAGGGTCATGCTAGAAGGTGGGGATTTACAAATATACTTACATCATCAGTATATTGGTAAAGAGAATTAGTGTTAAACGTGATTGAAAAATTAAATTTCTGTCCTAAAACTTATGCTAAGCATCAATTGTTTGCTTTTTTTTTTTTTTTTTTTGCGGTACACGGGTCTCCCACCGTTGCGGCCTCTCCCGTTGCGGAGCACAGGCTCCGGACGCGCAGGCTCAGCGGTCATGGCTCACGGGCCCAGCCGCTCCGCGGCATGTGGGATCTTCGCGGACCGGGGCACGAACCCGTGTCCCCTGCATCGCCAGGCGGACTCTCAACCACTGCACCACCAGGGAAGCCCCAATTGTTTTCTTTTTATTTATTTTTATTTTTAGTCTATCACTGATTTATCAGGTGATTTTAGGCAAGTTGACAGACATCAGCTGGACTATAAGTGACAAAACTTATAAAACAAGAATAATTCCCTTACTTGTTTGGCATGTCCCTGGTGTAACTGCTACATGAATATTGGGGTTTTGAAGCTATTTTAAGCAAAGTCTTATGTAAATAAATAACCATATATATTTATTTTATTGTATCAGCCAATATTCTTTGGATATGCAACAGATTCTTCCTTCTATATTACACCTCTGTATATAGTAGTAACATAGGGACTTGAGAAACATATTAACCCCTCCAAAAATTTTACAGTCTTATATTGTGGCAAAATACCCAGTATATGACTTTGCACCTAAATAAATAGTTGTTGCCAGTTATAGGTCATCATTTGTATCCAAATCATTTCTATCCATCAACCGTAGTGTAAAATTTGTTCAAGATTTATTTTAGATTACTAATAAATTCCCGGTTTTCAGATAATTTCATTTTATAAAGTATCTCAAAAATGTCTGCTCTTTTTTTTCTTTTTGTAACAATGAGAGCACTGAGGATATAGCACTGAATAACTAACTCAAAATCACAGACCCAGCAAAGGATGGACCAAGACTCAAGCTCTGGGTTTTGGACTCCACATATTCCTCTGTTAACACTCATGTCAAAAAGAGGATATGAACATTTCAATATACTGTCCAAATTGTTTATGAGTTCAACCAAAAAGAGCAAGATTTTCCCACAAATTGTCTCTGAATGCTATGAGTGGGATGAATATGTTAGAAATGAGATTTTTAGATGTGGTATAAGCATATTTAGCATTTGAAAAAACAGTCAGTTCTGTGTCAAAAAATGTGAGAAGGGCATGTATTTCTCTCTGAAAATTATCTCCCTGAGTTTCCCACATAATACAACTGTGAATTTCACATAATATGCTTTATAACGTTTTCACAAAATGTTCTTTAAAAGAGAGAGTTTGGAGGTAATGCTGATCGCATTCTGTCTTCCCAAAGTCAAAATAAACTTTAAAAAGTAATGCATTGTTTTCTTTTCTGTTTTTATGATGCCAGGAGTGAAAGGTTGGATGTTTCATGAAATTGGCTGATATTTTTATGGCAAAATTGACTGGATTTACTGGTTGTTTCAGTGGTGGGTAATGATAACTAACATGGAATAAATAAAGAATTCAAGGAAATAGATTGTGACTTGAGGCATTCTTTTCAATGGTTTTACCAGTGAAGGTTCCTTAGAGGAGGTAACATCTGAACTGAGTCCTGAATAAAATCAGGAAGAAGATACCTGGGGAAAGAATATCATAAGAAGAGCAAACATTCAATGCAAAGGCTTTGAGGTAAGAGCATGCTTGGCTGATTGGAGGAATGCCGGAGGCCAGTGTGGCTGGAGTTAGCCATGGGAGGTATACAGATTTGATAAGAGTTCAAGAATGTGTATTGGAAATATAAAACTGAATGGTGGGCTTCCCTGGTGGCACAGTGGTTAAGAATTCGCCTGCCAACGCAGTGGACACAGGTTCGAGCCCTGGTCCAGGAAGATCCCACATGCCGCGGAGCAACAAAGCCCACGCGCCACAACTACTGAGCCTGCGCTCTAGAGTCCACACGCCACAGCTACTGAGCCCGCGTGCTGCACCTATTGAAGCCCGCGCACCTAGAGCTTGTGCTCTGCAGCAAGAGAAGTCACCTCAATGAGAAGCCCGTGCACCACAATGAAGACCCAAAGCAGCCAAAAATAAATAAATAAATTTATGAAAAAACCAAACAAAACAAACCTGAATGGTGCCTTTAAATTTACCAGAAAAAGTGAAATGTTTTCAGGACCAGAATTGAATTACACTGTTTGATGAGTAAATATGATGCTGTTTTCATTCAGATTTAAAGACTAAAGAAATTAACACAGCCTTTATATTGTGACAACAGAAAGGAGGCACATCCATCTATGCAGATGATCTTTTTTTTGTTAACTAAACCAAAGCATAAGTTGATCATGTGTGTCCTTGGATGGAGGGCATTTAATGACAGAAGGCACCATACCCTGAAGCACAGTTTTACAATCAGTAAGGAAAGCCAGTGCAATCTTTTTTATTTGTTTGTTTAGTCAGTCAATCCTCCGTAAAGATGGAGGGTTCGACACTGAATCGTAACTAAGCAGAGTCCAAGCTGTGAGGCGTGAAGATGAAGTTGTGCAGAAACTTTGTTCCTGATGGTCAAGCTTGAAGCAATGTCAGAACTGATGCCTCTCTATCGAGTGAGTAATTAACACACTCGTTATGAAATAGCGCTCAGATATCAAGTCTCATAAATGAGTTTTGTACAGGTGTTGGAGTTCATTCATGGGTTCAAATCCTATGAGAGTCAGATATTTTACACTTATGATCACAGCGAAGCCTGGTGATCAGATGCCCAACAGGAGGGAAGATGGATGAGATAGCAGATGTGGCATCACATGGTCCAGCCATGTAAGGTGGCTATTGCCGCAGCTCTGTGAAGGCCTCCACTTAGCCTTGGAAGAGGGGGCGTCATCCACGCTGCTCACACCAGTCTCTCCAGGGGAGTTGTAACTCTCATGTAATTTTCTGTTTCTCTGTCCATCTGTTTCTCTGTTTTTTTTTTTAATCTATAAAATTTTCAGGAATTTGTATTATGGCTCAAAGGAAGGAAGAAAGTCGGACTTCTCCGTGTTTTTATTTTGGTTTTAAAAATAAATAAATAAATAAAAACCCTGCAATTTATCAGCAGAAAAAAACCCCAACCCCCCCCCACCCCCCAAAAAATTGTTTTTCTTCTGAGGATGGAATTAGAAACAACTTGGCGTGAAGGCCACTGAAATTCCCAGCATCAGGTTCTCAGCTGTTCTGGCCTCCAGATGAGTTCCTTACATAGTAGAACCTGATAAATTTGAACTCAGTATTTCATGGCTACATAGATCAACATAAAATTGATTCACATATTGTGAATTGCTCCTATAAGGGGTTTTCTTATGTATTCTATGCCAAAGAATAAAATTAAATAAAAATATTTCTCCCTTTTTGCTCTCTGTTGCTTATATATTATATGGGGTTTTTCCTGTATAATTCGTTACATAGAATGCCTAATTTCTATTTGGGTGTCATGGAACTCAAATTCTATTAAGACTGTGTTTTATTTAATTTCATACTATACTTCTCTTTTTCCACCAGCATGATTTTGTGGCAGATGAGTAATGACTGCTTTCCAAAAGAAGAAAAAAATTACTCTTATTTACCAAAAGCATTGAATAGATATGAGACAAGTTAAGAACCAAAGAATTTGGCTATAAAAAATATAATACTCCCAAATATAGTTACATTTCAAATAAGAAAAAATTATGTTTATATTTTGATTTTTTCATGTAGTTCTCTTTTAAAAGAAACCTTAGACATAAGATGACTCAGCTATTTTACAGAGTGTGTGTGTGTGTGCGCACAAATTTTTATATAATTGATGATTTTTGGACACAGAAAGCTGCTAGTGGCCAATTTTCATTAATTTCCTTTTTGAATGAATATCTGATTTGAAAGATAAACATTTTATGCAGTATGTTTAGCTGCTTTAGGTAGTCTTTGATACACTGGATACTCTTCATGTTTTATTTTTTAAAATAGTGTGTTTTTTTAACATATTGTGGAATTAATTGTTTAAAGCTCAATGCAGCACCACTTAATTATGGGTATATTGTTTCAATTTAAAGTATTATTTAGTTTTGACGTAAAATATTTTTCCTTCTATCCACATATCACCATAGTATATGTTCTCTCTACTAAGTAAAATTGAGAAGGCTTCTTTATAAAGGTTTTGAAAATTCACTATTTAGTAAAGTGACTCTAAGTCAGAGTCATAATTCTGCCAGGGGTAATCACAGAATCTTATAAAAGCCTCTTAACCTTTTGGGGCCTTAGTTATTTTATCTAAATATGGTCTAAATAATTTCTGAGATCCTTTTGAGCTTAATATTCTAAAATTCTATGAAATTGTCAAGCTGTGTTGAGATTTTTATGAAAATAGATGACAATGTAATTCCAGTGCTATGTTATGAAAAGCTGTAATAATAAAGTGTAAACATTTATCAGCAGAAGTTTGTTTAATGACTGGTGTGCTGACCACCAAAAAGTTAGTGTTATGTTTTCCTCTTAAGAGGATTTAATTTTTAAAATAAACCCTCTCACGTTCTTAAATCCACAGGTGGGAGCTTGCTACAAAAGGAAGTCCCAAAGAAATATGCTTACACAAGATATGATTACTTTAAGGATAAAATACATAATGAATATATCAGATTAGAAAATGACTTCTTCTTTTTTTTTTTTTTTTTTTTTTTATGCGGTACATGGGCTTCTCACTGCTGCGGCCTCTTCCGTTGCGGACGGAGCACAGGGTCCGGACGCGCAGGCTCAGCGGCCATGGCTCACGGGCCCAGCCGCTCTGCGACATGTGGGATCCTCCCGGACCGGGGCATGAACCCGTGTCTCCCGCATTGGCAGGCGGACTCCCAGCCACTGCGCCACGCGGTAAGCCCACAGGTTTCTTCTTATCGTGCCTCTTTGCTGAAGACCGTGAGTGATTGAGCTGTGTCAGCATAGTGTGTCCCTGCAAAGTGCTGTCCGTGGTGCTGAACCCAGCCTCCCTGAACCAAGTGCACATGAATCCAGCAAATCACTTGCTCCTGCTGTACACTTATGTGACTAGAGGAATCTCAACTGCCTACCCAAGAAACGGCCAACAATTTCTTATAGATGGCTCACAAATTAAAACCTATCACTCAATCCATGTCTAATATTATGTCTCATCCTTGCATGTACTTCAGAACTTGTGGAAGAAAATTCAGTTTAGTAAGTATACAATAGACTGATCTATAAATTGGAATAATATTTTATTAATTTTCATATTAAAAAGTAACTAAATGAATGCTTACCAAGAGGATAAATGCTCATTTTAGTCAGAAATGATTAATAACCAGCATTTAGTCTGTGCTAGGCACTGTTTAAAGTGCTTCATATATATATTAGGTGATAAAATCATCATAACAAACCTATAAAATAAATACCCATAGTTTTTGTTTTATAAGTAAAAAACTTGAAGTACACAGATAGAAAATGATGGAACCAGAATCCTGCCTCAGGAACCAGTCAGGTCAGGAATATAGGCCAGGGTCAGGAATATGGGCCAGGACCCTTTTTTCTAATGCTTTTATGTGTGTGTGTGTGTGTGTGTGTGTGTGTCCTCACTAATAATAATTGATTCAACTAGCTATTTCTTTAAGTAAAGGCAATATTGCATAGTGATTAAGAAAGCTCAGAGGATAGACTTCCTGGGTTCTAAATACCACCTGGAACATCAGCAGTTCCATGACTTTGCAAGTTGCTTTCCATTTCTGCACCTCAGTTTTCTCATCTACAAAATGGGAACTATTAATACCTGTTGCATAAAGTTGTTGTGAAGGTTAAATTAACTAATGAAAGTAAGGTATTTAGAAAAATACCTGGCACATAACAAACCTCATTAAATACCAGCTGTCATTATTACATGTTTTCATGGCATTAATTACATTGCAATCAGATATTTGATAAACCTTATCTTGTTCACAAAAATCTTGTGGCCAAAGGACGTGGTTTAAATATTTATTTTCTATCTAGTGGGAAGCAGCCGCATAGCACAGGGAGATCAGCTCGGTGCTTTGTGACCGCCTGGAGGGGTGGGATAGGGAGGGTGGGCGGGAGGGAGACGCAAGCAGGAAGAGATATGGGAACATATGTATATGTATAACTGATTCATTTTGTTGTGAAGCTGAAACTAACATACCATTGTAAAGCAATTATACTCCAATAAAGATGTTAAAATGAAAAAAAATATTTATTTTCTTTCTTACGCATTGCTTTTTTATAAGTTTGGCTGCTCTTCCACCCCCATACACATCTTCTAAATTTGGTATATGTGACTGACTAAACAAGAAACAACATAAATTACAAACGAAGACATCCAGATAGACAGTGTTTTTCACTCTGCAGCTGATTTACAATATATAATATTGATAACAGAAAAGTAATTACTATCAGCATTCATATGTGAACCAAGTCAACTAAGTTAACAGAAAAATTGATGTTTCTTAGCACGTATGATTAGTTAATCATTATTGGGCAACCAAGGAAAAAGTGGTCAGTTGCCACAATAAGATGGTCAGAAGAGACACCCTGTATAAATATCAAGCCAGTATTGAATCAAGGATTTAAATAAAATAAGCACTTTTGGAAATGTTGCAATGCAACAATTCCTCATACAAATGGTTTCATTTTAATATTAAAAACAGTGTCATTAATTTATCAAGCATTAACTTGATTAAGAAATTATTCTAGGTTTAATAACTAGATACTCTATTAAATTTTAATATGCAAAGTAAAAAAAAAGAACAAACAGAATGCAAGATGAAATTTTCATCCCTAAAATATTTGAAACTGATGGGAGAGATAAACAAGTAAACAGATCACGGCAATAAACTATGAAGAGGTATGTATAAAGTGGCATGGGAATAAACACAAGGAGAGGCATGTGAGGGAGATTTCAAAGAATATGTAAGTTTTTGACCTTCTGGACTAGCATCTTATGAGAAAGTATAGTTTAGTTTTTTTTTTTTCTTTGGCGGTACGCAGGCCTCTCACTGTTGTGGCCTCTCCCGCTGCGGAGCACAGGCTCCAGACGCGCAGGCTCAGCGGCCATGGCTCACGGGCCCAGCTGCTCCGTGGCATGTGGGATCCTCCCGGACTGGGGCACGAACCCGTGTCCCCTGCATCGGCAGGCGGACTCTCAACCACTGCGCCACCAGGGAAGCCCCAAGTATAGTTTAGTTTTAAAGGTGTGGGTTTGAAGTCAGTTTTAAGTCTTAATTTTACACATTATGTTTGGGTGAACTTGTACAAACCCTTTAAGCTTCATCTCAGCTATTATAATGAGTATTAAATGAGATAATGCATACGAAGAACTTAAACTCTAGCCTACTGGTTTTCAATATAATGTTTCTATTATGAAAAATGAGAAAGAATTTGCCATGAAAAGTTTATGGAGTGTAGGTGAGTTCCTTTCAGAAATGGGAAGGAAATTACCTAAAGCAGAGATGCAGAGAGCGTGGCACTTAAGTAAAATGTAAGTACATGTGGGCGAGCGATAGAAGAATAAGCTAGAAAATTAGAAGGAGTCTAGACTTTATTTTGAATATGAAGTTTTAAAAATACACATAAAGGAAGATTAAATGGCCTGGGCAAACATATAATGACAAGGTCAGTATGAAGTCAGTCATGTTTTAAATGAGCAGGCATTTAATTAATCACAGTAGCCTAATTTTTAAAAATAGCAGTTTGCAAATGTAAAATAGATCGCTAGTGAGAAGCAGCCACATAGCACAGGGAGATCAGCTTTGTGACCACCTAGAAGGGTGGGATAGGGAGGGTGGGAGGGAGACGCAAGAGGGAAGAGATATGGGGATATATGTATAGCTGATTCACTTTGTTATAAAGCAGAAAGTAACACACCATTGTAAAGCAGTTATACTCCAATAAAGATGTTTAAAAAAATAGTAGTTTGTGTATAAATGAGACTGATTATTTCACAGAAAATTCTTGGGTGTATAAGGATTTGCAGATCATTTGTAGCACATCTGGTTGGAAACTACTGCCAATGATGACATAAAACACTGAAGGTATTGTTCAGGGCAATGACATGATTAGGTTTGCATTTGAGAAAGGGTACTCTGCATGATTGAAGGAGGTGCAGTAAAAGGGCTGGGAAGAGGGTGAGGCTGTAGGCATGAAATCAATTAGAGGCCATTTCAGTGGTTTGGAAAAGGGCTATGTACCTGTGTGTGCCTTGATAGCAAACAAAGGGCACAATCTGCTAGGGTTTATTACAAGACCTTTTAGTAAAGGAAATACTTAGTGATGGGTGAGTAGAGTTAAAGAAACCAACAGGTTAGGACTAGCAAAAACAGAAGCCACTACCACCTTAAGCCTTACTACCCTTCTACTCTTAAGGTATCATGGGAGGCTGTTTGAGGGCCGAAATCCTGGGGGAAGCTGAAATCATGAAGCAAAGTCATATCCATCAGAATCACACTGAAACAGAGAGGGACTGGGGAAAATATTGACTCAGCGCTCTCTCTTCCCACTCTCCAAACCCAACCCAAGCAGAAGGCAGGGGGCAAAAAAAACTCCATGGGAGTCAACTCTCTGGGGAACTGAGAAAGACAAAGAATAATATAGAATAGATGTAGGAGGGGAGACAGAGAGAATAGCCAGCCCAAGATGAAAAGGGTCTAAATGAAGGCGATGGCAAGGGGGAGAAGAAGAATACCCAGCAGAGATTTTTGTGAAGTAGGATCCATCAAGTAGGACTTGATGACTACGTCCCATCCCTTAAGACTCTACTAATTCACGTGATAGCATTTGACTGGAAAACATATGATGACTGAATCATATGATGTCAGACATGTTTAAAAGGACTGGCATTTAATTAATCAAAATAGAATAATCTGCTAAATAATATGAAATATTGATTACTCCAATGGGGTGCAGTGAGAGGAGAGATCTTGCAGGGATATTTAGATTTCTTACTTGAAAACTTGGACAAATGGTGGAATTGTTTACCAAGAAAAGAATTACAAAAGGCAGAGCAGGAAGGAAGAAGGGCTGGAGTTGGAGTTAAGAAAAGGAAGATGCATGAGATTCATTTTTAACGGTTAAAATTGCTATTTTATTATACTCTAGTTGGGTTAATTTAGTTCTCAAAGGCTTCAAAGTTAATACTGCTCTAAAGTTGCAGTACTAACGTTTTTGGAGAGAGGGACAGCATACAAGTCCACAGTGGAATATAAGAATTTTACAGTTAGTCATCACTTACTGTGGAAAAAATGTGTCTGCACTAAAAATTACCCTCCCACCTGATCACAACTTCAGAGAAAACTCTCCCACTTAGATATATGGCTTCGGGGTCTCAGGTTCCTTGGCAACAACTCCAGAGAGCTTATTAATGTGACATCAGGAACTAAACTATGATTTTACAACATTGGCAATTCTGTTAGGCTCAGCAGTGTCTTGAAAAATGGCATGTTGGTTGCCCCAAACAATTTTTCATTGGTTAGAAGTTATTTTATTGACAACATGACTCTTGGCCTTAAAAGCACTTGTTTCCTTTTTTTATATTATAAATCACTCTTTAATGAACATTTTGGAAGATAAAAATTTTCTCCTCTATTTCTGGTTATTTCTCTATGGTAGATTGAAAAAAAATCAACTCACTGCCTCAAAGGCTGTGGAAATTTTTAAAGCATTTGGCACATGTTATAAGTTATAAGAATCTTTACTTGATACTTGAAAATTTTTACCTCAATTTCTAACTTTGAACTTTAGACTTGAATTTTCACACTTGTTTTGCCACTGGCATTTCTTTTTTTGTAATTTCTTTATGTCTTTCCTTCTCATCTATTGAGGTCTTAGTGCTTTTTATTGATTTGTATGAACTCTTTATATATTTAATATATCAACAATTTGTTATAAATATTTAATACAGTTTATTAAACTTAAAATTTTTGATATTCAAAAAATTTTTTGGTATTTTTGATATTCAAGAAATTTTGTTATTTAATAAAATACATTACTCTTTTAATTTTTTATTTCCTTCATTGCTTATATCTTAGAAAGTCCTTTGCTACTGAGATAAATGTCTACCTATATATTCCTCTTAATTTAATTTTAAATTTATTTTTATAATGTTTAACACAAATCCTTCCAGAATTATTTGGTTCATAAACCAAATAAAGCAAGTGATTTAACCTCTTAGTTCATCAGGTTTCTCTTCTATAAAATGGGAATAATAATTGTACCTACCTTAGAAATTTGTTGTGAGGTTTAATTAATTCATGTGAAGTGCTTAGAGCAGGACCTGACACATTGTAGGTACTTAATAAATGTTACCCATTATCATTCACAGTTAATTTACTAAATTCTAAAATCTAGAAATCTCTGAATATTGAAAACATTTTCATGATTCATTTGGTACAACATGACCTGAATTGACTCATGGCTTCTTTTATCAAGATGGATGTGAACCTTCAATATTTTACTGCAGACATGTTGCTGTGTTTGATTTCAGGGTGCTTACCTAGACCACTGTGGGGATATTACACAAAATACATTACATACTCTTTTCTTTCTAAAAGGATAAATGAATAAAAACTTTTAGAATGCAGTTAGTCTCCGAATCCAGGATTTGGGGCTATATTAGTTACTGATCAGCTGCTAAATGCCAGACACCATCCTAGGTATTATCATTCTGTTATTTTACTTAATCATCATGATGATCCAGTCATATATTCATTCATTGAACCAAGAGTTTCCAGATCCTGTTCAGGGTGTTTGGGTGTAGCATTAATAAAGCAAATTAACTTCTCCTTCCTTCTTTGAGATAGAATCTTATTTCTTTGAGACTTTATCACCAATTCTTGTTATAGTTAATAACTTTTTAGGAGTGGTGAGAAATAACACTATATTAAAATTACTCTAGAAGTACACACATATCTTGATTTCAGAAACATTGCAATAAATTAAGAAAAAGATAACTTTAGTTGCGTTTTATAGGAGAAAGTGAGGTTCAGAGAGATTAAGATATTAATCAAGGTAAACGGCAAAACTGGAGTTAGAACCTTTTCGAAAGCCACTGTCTTTTCACTGCTCTATTTTTTTTTGCGGTACGTGGGCCTCTCACTGTTGTGGCCTCTCCCCGTTGCGGAGCACAGGCTCGGGATGCGCAGGCTCAGCGGCCATGGCTCACGGGCCCAGCCACTCCGCGGCATGTGGGATCTTCCCGGACCGGGGCACGAACCCGCGTCCCCTGCATCGGCAGGCGGACTCTCAACCACTGCGCCACCAGGGAAGCCCTCATTGCTCTATTTTTACATCTGTTGGAAAGCTCCCCAACAGACTAGATCTTCCTTTCTTCTCTCTTCCTCTACCTTCGCCTACTTCTTGTTCTAGTCACCAAAATCAACCACACATGACTGAATGTTCATTCTATCTGTACAAGACACAGCTCAGGAAGCCCATTTAGATTTATTAAAACAATTACCCTACCTTTATATCACACTTCCAACTCTACTTTCTTTTCTCATAAAATCCTCTCAAGTACGACAGATGTCATTAACTTCCTTTCCCAAATGAGAAAGATAAGGTAGCTAGGTTAAATAAATTGCTTAAATCATAAAAGACATCAATAAGAGAGTCAGATCCAGAAGCAAGGTCATAGCACTCTGAGCCCTTTCCATATGGCTCTCAGTGTATGGTGTACTTCAGGAATTAAAGTTGACTTGGAAAATCAGGAATGCCTATTAGGGTCTTTCCTCAGTAAATATGTTTGTTGGTGTTTTCTCCCATAATAGTTAAAAAAGATATAGCCTTAGAAAAGCAGTATGCTATAAAGATGAAGAACTATAACTCAAAAATCAGAGAACTATCTCCCTGTTGTGAATATTTCATTCTGTGTTGTCCTTAATTCCATGCTTATAAATGGGGTCAGCCAAGGTAACTGAAGTCATTTGAAGATATATACATGATCATGGGATATGGGTGGAAATATTGAAGGCAGATCATTCATGCTATTATGACAGCTGAATATCATGAGCATTTGATTAGGAAAAATTCCCACTTATTATGATGAAGAACTAACATATGCATAGACACATCAGCCTCTCTACTTTTCAAATACTTTTTTTTAAGAAGAGATTGTACACATACACTTTTTCAAAGCCAGCTGCTGTTATACATAACTTCCCTTTCCTTTCACAAGCAGAATGCCCATTTCAAGAGAACTTTCCCTTATCCTTTCATCCACCTTTCAGCAAAAGTGGTTCCTCTATGACCATTTCTATGTCATGTTAGTGCCAGTGACCTGCTACAGACACCATAGACAGAGCACCTGGAAAATGAGCATAAGAATGGGACAAGCCTGCTGTCCTGTAAAATAAGCATCTTTAATGACAGCAGAACCTTCTGAAGCCAGAGTCAAGATAACATTAATATTTATATCACATGTGTGCAATAGATTAGTTGGTCTGCTAACATGTTATGAATATAAGGAGTCCCATTATTTGTTTACATTTTTATTTCATAAATGAGAAATTAATACAAAAAGCTAGGTTAGCAGCATACCTTTGAAGAATGATAATCTGTGATGTGTACCTTTTTTTTTTTTTTTTTTTTGCGGTACGCGGGCCTCTCACTGCTGTGGCCTCTCCCGTTGCGGAGCACAGGCTCCAGACGCGCAGGCTCAGCGGCCATGGCTCACGGGCCCAGCCGCTCCACGGCATGTGGCATCTTCTCGGACCGGGGCACGAACCCACGTCCCCTGCATTGGCAGGCGGACTCCCAACCACTGCGCCACCAGGGGAGGGAGCCCTGTGATGTGTACCTTTTAACCTTTCCACAAATCCATTCAAGTAATCCTTGTTAGCAGAGTTGCTGAACATGACCAATTATCAAAAAGGTGAGATAAAACAGGATTTTGGAAAAGTCTGTATACTAAAACTTTCTATTTAAAGAAGCTTGGTTATACATCTGTGCCCAGGGAATATTATTTTCTATGATAAAAAACGTATGGGTCCTTTGAGATACAATGTATAAAATGATCTATTTTCCTTGTTAATATCCACGGTAGGGAGGGAAGCCTTTGTTTGGGTGGGTGATGCAGTTTGCCTTCTCAGATCCACTAGTGGACTAACTATATAGAGAAGATAGTTGCTGAGGTAGTCTCTGTCTTTGTTTAAATTGTTAACGTTTTTTTTTCTTTTTTATTTCATTTCACAGTGATCTGTCTCCAAGTATAAAATCACTGCACCTTGCTTTCTGTCTGAAACTCTTTAAGGATACATTAGAAACTAAAATGTATTTGGTATCCTGAGATTCCTTTTCTTTGTAAATAACTTTGGAAGCATTTCATTAACAGGGATAATGGAAATAAATTTTGTGATGGATTTAGTAACTGATGGCAAAGTTCACAAAGGCATATTGTCCACCTCACTAAATAGGATACGTATATAGAAAATCATCATGCTTTTACTTTTTCAGAGGAAAAATTATCTAAAAGTTGCTAGTGTACCATTATAAGGGCAGGCTTTATGTGTTTAGGCTGATATAATAAAATCTTAACTTTGACTAGTTACTGGTTTAGTTGCCTGGACAACTTTTGTAACCCCGTTAGGTATCTGTTTCCTCATCTTCAAGAGAGGCTAATAAGACATTCATGTCATGGGGCAATTTTAACGATCAAAGGGGCATATGCATGTAAGCATTTAGCACAGAATTTGACATATAATAAGGGCTTAATAATATTAGTTTTGCTTATTATGCATTAACAAATTCATATCTATGAAAGCTTGTTTCAAAATGTCACTAGCTATTAATGAGTCTGTTAATTAGGATAAAACCAGAGTGTAAAAATTTTACATTTCAGGAAATCCACAAGGGAAAATTCTAAAATGTGTTTATTTCTCCCCTGAACAGTCATTGTTTTTGTGAAGAGAATCATGTATCAATATGAAAATAGTGCAGCCAAGCATCAATAATTGAGGCAAAGTTAATATTTCCCCTCTGAATCTTCAGTTTCAACGTTTAATATATTCACCATTTAAATGAAATTCTAACGTAAGGTTTATAAGATATGACTTCAGATGTAATTTTTTTCTAAGAATTGTGATACTTTTTTCAATGTAACAATTGGATGTTTTATCTTAGTTATTTATAGCCATCCATTTGGATAAAAATATATTAAAATATTCAAACAGCATGACTTAAAAAACTATAAGTAAAGAAAAAAGCATGTTTAGAAGTGGGAAATGTCAGTGACAGAGGCAAGGATCTTGGTAGGTTAACACACAGAGAAAAAGTTCTAGTAGAGATATAGTCTAGTAGAGATATAGTCACTTTGCTAAGATCAAGGGCCACAGCACAGTCATTTTAATTCTCAAAGAAGGCCAGAATTATATAACTGGAGACTTTCCCATAGGACCAAATAAATGAACACATATGAATGCATTTCATTTTTCTTAAAGTAAGAGATAGACGTTTTGCTTTAACCCTTTAGAGCAGTGATAAAAAAATAAAAGTTGAGGGACACATTTTCTGATCATTTTGGTTATTTGTCTCAGTTTCCCAGATCTGCTAAGTCCCTATGGCCTTCTTGTCTCCACACTTGTGTCTTAGTCCAGAGAACGCTGAAGAACGTCAAGATAAACTGAGGCAATGAAGACAGATGGGGATCAGAGAAGCAATCTAGGAAGGAAGGTTTACAACTTGACCTTCTGATATACTTAGAACAGCATCATTAGCAGTTCTAATTACCTTCTTTCAAGCAATTAGATCGTTCTTCTATTCTCCAAGACGGTCATTGCTTACATTACCAAATTCTTACCTCTCTTAGTTTTTTCTATCTAGTTTATTTCCTAGTTGCCCTGAATTTTAAAAATCTTCATTATTTTGCTATTTAAAAATATTTGTTTCTAAAAGTTGTTTGTGCATTTTATATGTCCTTTTGTTCTTTGATTTGAAGGAAAGAATGTCATTACCCTTAAAAGTTTATTTTAATCTAAAAAAAGTAAGAATTGTTAACGAGGATGTTAAAATACATATTTCTAATATATATATAAATGATACCCAAAATATTTTAACTTGAAAATAAATAAATGCAAGTTAACACTTATAGATTTCCTGCATTATTTGCAAACTACGTACTTCATGGCCTTTTTGATATATTTTTTAAAAAATAATTTCTGATCTTGCTTTCAAACAGTGTATTAACTTTTCTTAAGGAAAGTCCCAGTGAATTTCACAATTTCATAATTCATAACAACAGCTGTTGAATACAGCACATAGCCTTCAGGTTGTTATTCTATTGAGTCCTCCGCCTTGTATTTACAAAGATTAAGGACTTCCTCATTGTACCCATATTTACAATAAATGCTGTTCCTAGTCTCTCCTTCTAAAGGATGATGGTGGATGAACCCGCAGGCAGAGTCCCATGTCTCAGGACAGTCTGCCTCACTGGCACTGGCTGTTGGTGGTCTCCTCTGCAACCTTGGTTTCTTCCAGGGGTGAGAGTGGTGGATAATCTTGAGGGTCTCGATAGACTCCCTGAAGTGCTGATTAATGAGAGCACAAACTCTCACTTGTCAGACCCTGTTCTCTGTACAGCCAGAGTTTTTAACATGAAGCTGCCCTAGATTGATGTAGGGCTGGGTCTCAGTTCTGGCTGGCACGCGCGCGCGCGCGCGTGTGTGTGTGTGTGTGTGTCCCTTAATACAGGGAAATCGTCAAAAGTACTGTTTGCTCACTCCTCTAATAAAACATTTATTGATTTTATAAAGAATGTTAGGTAAAAAGAATTGATATTACATCTTTCATGGCTCTTAATGAACCTCTTGTGATTTAAATGGTTTTACCAGCTAGGGCAGTCCCTGGGTGAGGCCACGAGGAAGTCACCTCAAGAGTGCCCAACAGTGGTGGGGAGGAAAGGAGCAACAAACTAAGACCGCGGGTGAATCTCTGCCATTAGCTTCTCTCTAGGGAGCCGAGGTTTTTCCGTGTTAGTTTCCTGGGTCATCGCGCCCCCCTAGTTTCCCAATGCTTTGTTTCAGATTCTTTCACCCATAAACAGGACACGCCTTTCTCCATCCTTTCAGCAGCTCGTCACTGAGGCTGCCGCCGGCCAGACAACCTAAACTCTCTCGCTGAGGTTGGGGCTCCGGTGTCCCGGGGATTCTGGTCATTCACCGGACCGGAACATAGGTGTCCGTCCGCGTGCTAGGGCGCATGAGCTGCTGAGAAGCCAAAAAACTTTCTCCTCACCCTACGCATCTGCCGTCAGTCCAAGCACCGAGATAGGAATCTTCGCAGCGGCGACCGCACTCCTCCTCCTGGGCTCCACCCACTCTCGCCCTGTCCGCACTCACCCTCAGAGCCGCCGCGCGGCAGACCCCTCCCCGTACTGCCCTTGACTCCGGCGGCCCTGTCCGGGAGGGCTCCGGGTGCGCCTCGGGCTCCGTGCCGCCTCCGCCCGCGCTGCGTCCCCGCGTGCGCGCCGGCTTATCCAGTCTTTGAGCATGGCAGATTTCCGCCGGATGACATCATGGGAGCGAGTGAGTGCCGGCCTCGCCGGGGGGACGGAGGAGGGGAGGGGGGAGAGGAGGGGAGAGGCTGGGAAGCGGAGCCTGAGACGGTTGCCTGCTGCCGGCCGGCCGTCCGCCAGCCGGAGAGGAGCGCTCCGCCCGCTGCTGACAAAGGATGGGAGGATGCCTGCGCCCTGGGAGGCGGGCTCCGCGCAGCCGGGCGGCCGCCTGAGCGGCTTCTCCCTCCGCCGGTGAGTGACCGCGAAGACCCTCCAGGCAGCGCCGGTGCGAGCTCGCAGCCCCTCAGCCCGCCGTCCCGGAAGCCTGGGTCTCCGACCCGAGCGGGGCTCGGCGCGGCGGCCGCCCGGGAGCGCAGGCAGCAGGTGCCTGTGCCCGTGCCCGGTGGGTCCGCGCGGGAGCGGGAGCACCGGGTCGGCGTCCGCGGGGCTGCTAGGAACCGCCTCCTCGGCGGCTGCCTGGGCGGTCGCCCCCGCCCGTCCGCCGGCGCTCGCTCTGTGCGCCGGCCCTTTCTGGTGGGCCCCCCGGTGCGCGGCAGCCGCTAACACCGGCTTCGTGCTAGTGCCCGACCGCGCCCCTCGGGCAGCGCGGAATCGATGCCAGTCCCTCGTGAAGCTCGAGTGCGGGCTTGAGGGGCTCAGACGCCGGTTCCCCGGGGAGGGCGCGCGCCGCAGGCCGCCGAGCGCAGCCTTTGTTTCGGGTGAGCGCCGGGGCGCTCAGCCCTGCGCGGGCTCTCGGCCTCTGTTGAGGGGGGATCGCGTCCCGGCATCGCCCGCCTGGCGGGGATGCCGTCGTGTTCTTGCCGCCGGCGGGACTGAGACCTCAGCAGGGTCTTGCGCCCGAGGGTGAGTGTCGCAGTTGTCCAGGTGCAGAGCGAGCTTCTTAAGCTCCAGGAAGTGAAGTGACCGGTGGAGGCAGAAAGACGCCCAAGTTCTGTCCCCAGGTGATACGAGTGAAAGGGCAAACTTAGCGGGACTCCCTCGCGCTTTGTTTTCTGGTTTCCGAAGCGCTCTTCCTGAGGATTGTTTGTGACAGGTGGATGCAGTTAGAGGCACGTCCAGTATGTAGTTAGGGAGATCTACGTCTTCCTGGCAATCCCTTTTGTTATTCAGTAGTGGCGGAAGAGGTCCGCTTGCTAAATATTTTTGGGGTCGGAATCTGTTCTGTTACAGAGCTTTGTGGGCTGACCGAGGAAAGAGTGGGAACCTGCTGACGTCCTTTCGTTTAGAGTTGGGCTGCCTCTGAGAGCTGGAAGCCACGGTGCTCACACCCACGCCTCCTCGCTGCCTGGGGGTTCCACGCACCTTTTACCCGTGAATTTCTTCTGTTTGGGGAGAGTCCAATTTCCAGATCGTAGAGAAGTAGCGAAACCTATTGGAATATTTGATTTTAAAGTCATTTTATTTCCAAAAGAAACACTTGGTGGAAAAGGTGAAAGAAAGTGAAAGTTTGCCACTTTGGGGTTCAGTTACTTTGTTTTGGAGTTTCATCTACTGTCATTGCCATGTAAGATATTTAAAATTTTGAGAGCTATTTCATATTCATGAATTTAGTGTATAATAAATTATCTCGGAGTATTAACGAGATTCTTGGTATACGAATTCGATATTCCAGCATCTAACATAGTACGAGGGTATAAGGAAGTAATCACAGTCATAATTCGGAGGGTCATTTTATTGCCTTTTTATTAAAAAAGATTTGCTGGTTTTCCTTTAGAATGTTTCTTTTCCTTTAAAGACAGGCATTCCTAAGTAAACTTTTCCAGAACAGAAGCATCAAAGTGAATTTTTTTGATCAGTGCAAGCTCTTGTGATAAACTTGAGGTCTTTTCAGAACAGACTTGATAGAAAATTGTTGGAGTAAGAAATGGGGTGGAAGTGAAAAAGGAGCTAGGTGAGATCATAGAGGGAGGTTTTACTAAATATAAGCCGTGGAACAAAGATGGGCCTCAGAGGATGTCACATCAGTTTTGCTCATTGTGGCTTTTACATGCTGCTGTCTCTTTCTGGGGAGGATATAATTAAATGTTTGATTGTGTTGTGTTCTGTTGGCAGACCCGTGATATAACCAAAGAGAGCCCATCTTTATCCAGAACTTATGGGTTTGGAAGCAACATTTTCTCCCGTGATTCAGAAATAATTTTTACTTCATTATTTGTTTCCTGACTTCGTATCAGAAAGGGCTCCACCAGTTTCTTCAAAAGTTTTCTCTCTTTCTAACTTTGTTGTGCTCATCTCTTTGTAGTAAAGCTTAAGGAGCTTTACATGAAGGTTCTTAGAGAGCCTGTTGCTCATACTGGCTGTTCTCCTTAAATATAGTAATACCAAAATCTCTTTGAAACTAGCCCAGTGAACGTACTGTTTACTGATGTGCTCATGTGATGATGTGCACCGGACATGATAATGTACGTTTATGTAAAATGTATAATCCTGATCTGACAGTCAGCCAGCAGAGATAAGCAGGAGGCATATGGTATTTGGCTCATGGTTTTGGGCAAATGATATTTCCTTTAACGATAAGATATTTTACTCCCTTTATATGGTGAATGAAAATGTCCATTAAGGCAGCAGGTTATACTTTATGTCTGAAATCTCTTATTTCAAAAATATTTATCCAAGCAGGTAAAAATGCTCTGATGCTTCACTACACACACACTGGAATATGTGAGGAAAGTCCTCAGATAGTGTAAGCCTCTTAGAAATCTATATTGTTTAATATATTTGATAGGCAGTACAAAATTATTTTAAAAAATATATGAAGTAATATTCTCATAATGTTCTTTAATATATTTCACAAATATCTTGGCTATTTTGTTACACAAGGACTCTGAATTGGGAAAAATGAGAGGAAGAAGAGGAAGTTGTAAGACAAAAACACAGCTATAGTATGTTGCCCAGAGTAGGCAACAGTGATGTTTCAAGGTCATGGAAAAGGACCACTATGTCAGAAGACTGGAAGATTTCCAAGAAAAGATTATGTATGAGGATTAAGTCTATACTATTTGGTGGCCTCTTGGTTTGTTGTTTCAATTGTCTGATTTGAACAGGTAATGTAGGATTTCTGTGATACAGTAGAAGTCTCTTCACCTTCCTTGAGGCTAAATTAAATCTTGAACCCAATCAGAAGTTTGTTTTCTGGTATTTTCTGTAGTGTAATTCAAATTCTAGCTTAAGGATGCTTTATGGATCACAAAGCATCATGACTTTAACTTTTGTGTAGGCCTTGGATATTGAAGTTGTTTAGTAAAAGCCTTTTGGCTGAAAGGTTTTGGCATTTCAGCCTTTTCTTGGAATTATAATTTCAGAGTGAAAACCAACGATATGGAATTGTTGAAAATATTCAGGAGTGTGATGACATTTATAGGGGTAAGGTAATTTTGTCAGTGCAGTTTTTAAAAATAAAATTTTTAAAAAATGGAGAAAAAATCCTCAGAAGCTAAAGTTATCCCCTTTTTATGTATTGGACACATTTTGCAACTTAATGGACTCCTTTGATATTATTAATTCATTTTCTACTTCCCAGTGTAAGAATGTTGAGCACTGGGTAAGAGAAATGTGTTCTAGCTTTGACTTTGTCATCTAATTGAGGACAAGTCTCTGAACTTCTTGGATAACACTTTCATTTTACATAAAATAAAGATAGTATCTGCACTGCCTTTCTCACAGGGAGTGGTGTATAGTAAATGAGCTAATGTGCAAAAGTGACTTTAAAAATAGAGGAAGAACTATCTAACAAATATTATTTATTAGTTAACTTTTAAACTTCACGTATTTTCAGTTAAAGAAGTAAATTTATATAAAGGTGAATTTGGTTTGTGATTTCTACTTTAAACGTCTGGTATTTTTAATTAGTGGCATTCTTGACAACTCATTTATTAGAATCTTAATAAAAATTGTTAAGTAGGCTGTTATATATCTTTATTATTGCAACTTTCCTGGCAACAAATTCTCTCATTTTTGTGTGTGTGTGTCTGAAAATATTTTTATACAGCCTTTATTTTTAAAGAATATTTAAGCTGGGTATAAAATTTTTATTTGGCAGTTGTTTTCTTTCAACTCTTTACCTTGTTATTCTTTTGACTCTGGCTTCCATCAGACCTCTCAATCTTGTTGCTTTAAAGATAATGGGTCTTTGTCTCTGACTGACTTTAAAATTTTCATTTTTTTTTTTTTCACTTTTACTATGATGTGCCTGGATATGATTTTCTTTTGGTTTAACTTCCTTGGAGTTTGCAGAACTTCTTGAATTTGTGCGTTGATGTCTCTCATCAAATGAAATTCGTAGTGCATTCTTTTTTTTTTTTTTTTTTTGGTGGTATGCGGGCCTCTCACTGTTGTGGCCTCTCCCGTTGCAGAGCACAGGCTCCGGACGCGCAGGCTCAGCGGCCATGGCTCACGGGCCTAGCCGCTCCGCGGCATGTGGGATCTTGCCGGACCGGGGCACGAACCCGTGTCCCCTGCATCGGCAGGCGGACTCTTAACCACTGCGCCAGGGAAGCCCTGTAGTGCATTCTTGATACTCTACTCCATTCTCTTTTCTTTTTCTGAGATCTCAATTATATGTTTAATACATGATTTCACTGTGCCCAGCCTGGCTCTTATACTTATTTCACTACTTTCCACTCTTCATTTCTCTCTATACTTATTTGGAAATTTTTCTTTGACCTTTTCTTCCAGTTTACTAATCATCACCTACACTATGCCTATTATGCTCTCAGGCTCATCTATGGGTTATTACTCTAATTATTGTATTTTTTTCCAGTTTTCAAATGTGTATTTCATTCTTTTCTATGGATACCAATTTATCTATTTTCTCCATCTTTTCCTGTTACTTTGCCCATGCTAATCAAAATTACTTTAAAGTTTTTTATGCTAATGCCAATAACTGGATTACTGTGAGCTTCTTTTCAGTGTCTCTCTTTACTCTTGATTTTAGTAATTGTGTATAAAAGTTGTAGAGGCTCCAGACAAATTCATCCAAGACCAAAGAGTCATCAATATTTCTTCTGCTAAGCAGATAAAATGGAGTGGTGGACAGTCATTGTAATCCAGTGGGTGACAGAGCTAACTCCAGTGCAGATGGACTTCATCCCCTGCAGGGTTACGTAGCTGCCAAGGCCCGGACATCCAGAGCCTTCCACGGGTGCGTTCACAAATACTAAACACAGTCAGGGCAGGACTTCTGAGAATCCTGCTCTTCTTTTCAGAAGCTTTCTTCTTACTGTCTTAGCCTCTAATCATACATGCAACATCATACGAGCATGTGGGTAAAACCAGGCATGTGCCAGTTTGGTGCTTCATCATTTGTTTCTCACTGGGATCTTGGCCTGTCCTATATCTAACCTTTTATCTTTCACCCTCAAAGCAAAAATTTCTTCTGGATTCTCTATCCCATCTCAGTAGTCCTTTGCTCAGGCAAAGCGCATATTCTCAACCTTTTGCCATGTGTTTAGAATGACAAATGCCCCTGTTCTCCATTCCAGGGGAGAAAAGCACCCTCAACAATTCAGTTTACTTCTTCAGTGCTTCCTTTATCTGGAGTCTTGAAGCCTCTAGTCTTGGCTTCTTCAGAAGATCTTCAATAGTTTTTAACAGATTTTTTTCTTATATCTGGCTTTTCTAGTTGTTCCAGGTGGTAATGTTGGACACTGTGAGTTACTCCACCTTAACTTTTAGCTGAAGTGAGTCATCACTTTTCACTGAGTACAAAATAGATGGTGTAGAGATGCAAGATCATTACTTTGTGATAAAGCTGGAGTTAGTAATCTCAGTAATCTCAGCCTTATGGGCTCCTAGGCAATACAACTAACTCCAAACCCATTTGATTTAAAAAAGTATTGTCGGGCTTCCCTGGTGGCGCAGTGGTTGAGAGTCCGCCTGCCGATGCAGGGGACAGGGGTTCGTGCCCCGGTCCGGGAAGATCCCACATGCTGCGGAGCGGCTGGGCCCGTGAGCCATGGCCGCTGAGCCTGCGCGTCCGGAGCCTGTGCTCCACAACGGGAGAGGCCACAACAGTGAGAGGCCCGCGTAACGCAAAAAAAAAAAAAAAAAAAGTATTGTCATAAAAAGAGGTCAGATTCTACTAATTGTATATTATAATTATACTGTAGTCACATTTTGTACAATATGATTTGGAAGCAGTTTGACTATTTCCTTTTTGAGATAGAATTTAGCAACAGTGAAAGACAATGATTCAAATAGGTAGTAAATGTACATTCACGGTAAGTAAACACAATAAATTGGCGAAACTTCTTCCTCTTAGGAGTGATACATACACACACACACACACACACACACACACACACACGTGTGTATAAAAAATAACATTCCTTTCTGAACATAAGCACCCCATGATTTAGGACTCATCTTAATTTACAAATAAATTCTACATAAAAGGAATGAATAATGTGGGAAGTCTAGAGCCTCGTTCTTTCTAGAAACAACTGTCTTTTGTTTTTCAAATTGTTACTCTGGAAAGCAAAGATACAGACTGATAGCTTGTCATATGCATGTAATAGAGTTAACAAGTTAATAGTATAGCAAGTTTTTTCTTATTGGTATATCGATGAAACTCAGAATATATTTCTTCCAGAAGAAATGTTGCAAATGATGGTCAGTTGCTTTAGAAATGTCTTTAACAATATACTTAAAGCATGACCTAATTTAACTATACTTCTACGGATTAGCCTAGAAGTTTTATTGAATCTGTCTGTGGATGGATGGATACTCAAGGTGAACTAAAATATGTAATGCTATTTCTAAGTGATTATATATTCTAGTAGGTAACATGTAAGAAACCACTGAAGTTTTGGGACACAATCAGGTGGAAATTGGAGAATGCCCAGAATGAACTCTTTTTCTGCCTTCTATTAAGTGTCCTAAGGTCCATCAGGAAACTGAATAATGCTTGGTGGGAGCGATAAAGCAGGCACTGTGGAGTTGCTGGCTCGCTATTTGGGGCTGACACTCTGAAGGTCAGAGCTTTGATTCTCACAGGCATATCACATGCCTCTTGGGCCCTTCCTGGCCTCCCTTCAGCCTCACTTCTGATTCTGTCTGTGACTGTGGCAGACATTGTAAGAAGGCTGTGACTCAGTTGTGTTGAATTTGCCCCTTAAGCTTGTGCTGAGAACTTTTCCTTTCTGGTCTGTGATTTACCAGCATGTCTTACCCCTGCCCCTGGAAGTGCAGTGCAGCCTAGAAGTGGGAAGAGTGAGACAAGTGGGCAGTTCTGAGAGACTTTCTATGGGGCCTCAGAAGGTCCAGGGTGGGTGGAACCTCAGATGGCCATGATCATGACCCAGCTCCATACACCCGTAGTGGCTTTTATTCTGTGCCTGTTTCACTTTACCTGGGGCTTCTTTCTTATTCTCTGATATCACCTTATACTATTTGCACATAAATTTTTATTTCAGCCACTGCTTTTGAAGGAAGCTTGGCTTGAAGTATGTGGTAAATTAGCTTCTCTTTAGAGGAAAATGAAAAACAAGCAAAAAAAAAAAAAAAGAAAAAGAATCAGGACTAAATCCTAAGCCACATCCATTTACAATGCGAGAAAAGTGATAAGGAAGAAGTAAAACAACATATTTCTCAAAGGTATTTTATTTACAAAGTCATCATTTTTCAAGTCACCAAATGGGGCCATTTAAATAATTCTTTTAGTAACTATGAGATCACCTGTTGACTTAATGATTAATTTCCCTCCTTCCCTTCTTTTCTACTTCCTTTTAATATATATTTACTGGTGATCCACTCTACATCCTGTACTCAGCTGGGTCCTGGTGATATGATGATTGAAAAATGTGGCATGATTCCTGCCTCTTTGGAGAGTTTTATTTTGTGAAATTAATTGAACACTCAGACAAGCAGATTGCACATATGGGAGAGTGAATGCATTGAAGGACAGGTACACACTGATTAGAAAGCCGGTTACAGGGGAGTTTGACTTAGTTCAGCTATTATAGGAGGGGTCTGGCCAAGCCTTCTTGAGGAGGGGACACTTGAGCTGACAGCAGAAGGGTGAGAGCTAGTTAATCAGGCAGCTAGAGGAGGAAAGAGTCTTCTAACAGAGGGACAAATGGACTGTGCTCAGGGCCCTGTTGTTGGGGGAAGTTTGACAGTTTTGAAGGAGTCGTAGGCAGCCTGAAGGAGGGAGTGTGAAATGGTTGAGGAGATGTGCCACATATGAGGGGCTGTCCCAGAATGTTCCAGATGTCGACGACTGAAGTGTGTGTGCATGTGTGTGTGTAACTGTGTTTGTGTGTGATGGTGGCAGTAAGGAGGGGCCTCATAAATAAATGAGAGGCTGTAGTAGCAAAAAAGAAATATGCGAGGCATCTGGGGAGAACGCTGTATTATATATAGATTAACAAATAGTAAAAGTTATGAATATTTGAAAAATGTGAGAATTGTAGAAACGGATCATTCTAAATTAGTGCATTTCTAAAAAAAGTTGGAAAAAAAAGGGAGTGAGATATTCATTTATTTGTTGCTCTATTTATTTGTCCTAGCTCATGAGATCTTAAAAACTGTATAAAAGGCTTTTTAAGTTCTATGTATCTAAGTAGTTTTACATTGCTATAAAATTTATGTACCTTTACTAGTTATCTGTCGATTTCTAGGGTGATGGAACTGTAGGTAGACTTTTCAACAAAAATTTTACATACGGTTGCTTTTAACAGTGTAACATAGAAGGCATCTACACAGATGTACTGCAGCACGGTGCCTGGCCACATTTAATTACCCAGTCCCAAGTCACTTCCTGCACTGAGATTTTAATAAAGTTAAATTGCCTATGTACCCACATAAGTTTGGAAGTTTGGATTCTGGTTCTGCTAATTTCTCTCTAATTTAAAATTCAAGGGACTAGAGACAAATTATTTTCCACTTAGAACCATATTTCCTTTGATATGTCTCAGGAATTTTGCCTTAATAGAATCCAAAGTTATATTCCAGACACAGTGTGAAATGACCCTTTAAGATTTAGCATAATATATATAACAGCTCTTGCTAGTTATTCTCTCTTCTTGATGAGATAACTTGGTTTATTTTTATGTTACTTTTAAACTTAATCTTTTATGAAATCTCTTAATCTTGTATGTCTCATTTTTAAAAGTTTATTAAATAAATGGATATACAAATATTGCTTTAGCAAGCACAACATGAAAGAAGGATTTGTTCCAGAGAATTAGACAGAAATGGAGGAATTAATTGGACAGATTATTAAGATATTGAATAACAAGTATAAAAGCTAAAGTCTGGGACTCTTTGATTTGTTCCTTATGATGGTGGAGGATAAGCACCCCTAGGCTCAGAAAAACAAACTTAGAAAAATCCCTTCCCCTATTTTTTGTAGACCAAAAGTAAGAACACAAGTCTTAAAAGCAATGACAATAGATATTATTTTCATGGACTTTTGTTTTGGGGATGAACCATAGTTGGCAACTTACAGAAATTGTTAAAAATGATGCAAAAAGTGTTAAATTTTTTTTTTTATCACATATTGCCCAGTAACCCAAAAAGCCCAAAACTATATTTTGGGGACATGTTAAAGGGATCTTAGTATTTGAAGTCTAATTACAATAAACTGTTTTCCTTTAAACAATGAAAGGAAGTATTTCAAAATATTGGTATTAGTCATAGGAGTATGGTTAGTTGAGTTCCTGCTTTTTATTTTCCAAATAACTTTTCAATAAGTGTGATTTATTTTCATAATAAAAATGTAAATAAATACTTCTTGAATGGAAAAAATGAATACCTGAAGCAAACGTCAAAGTGATAACCTCTGTTAAATTTTAAAGGTTCTTTTTGTGGGTGTTTGTTATTTTTTTAATACTTTTCTGCATGATATATATATATTTTGTGATAAAATTAATCATAGAGAAAAAATGATATGAAAGGAATCTTCTATTTCATGCTAAGTTACCCTCTATGGTGATACATCTAGTGCAAAAATTATTTGAATAATGTGCCTCTCAACAGTATAAGAGACAACATATGTTTGGCTTTTTCTTACTGGGATCCAAAATTATGTTTGTTTCAAATGAATTGTTTTAAGGAAATTGTTGGTTATCCTAACTTGTCCTAATAAGTAAGAGAACAATTTAATATTGCCAAATTTTATGTGTTTTTGTGAAGAGCAAAGACTTCTCCACATTTTTTGCCTTCTGGTTTTTTTTTTTTTATGGTGGTAACAGTTGTGTGGATTATACACTCTGAACTCACGAGCCCCTTAGCCCTGATTGGGGTCCTACTCAGCAGCTGTGGTGTAATTTGATCATGTGCACTTCACCATGTGGGTGATAGGAGTGTCCATGCTTTTAGACGTGCAGTACTTTTACATTAGTTATTCCTCGATGAGTGAAAAATTATTATACTTTACTTAAGTTAATATTTGTTATATAAAGAAAATTTGAAAATTGTTTTAAACAGAAAGACTCAGTATCCCTATTAGAGGAATGGTACACAGTGGTAGTTGGAAAAAGCTCAGACTCTTTAAGTCATTGAAATCCCCACTCATTAGTGAGGTACACTAATCAGATTGCTTAACATGTTTGAATGTTGGCTTCCTTATCTGCAAAACATGGATAATAGGGCTTCCCTGGTGGCGCAGTGGTTGAGAGTCCGCCTGCCGATGCAGGGGACGCGGGTTCGTGCCCCGGTCCGGGAGGATCCCACGTGCCGCGGAGCGGCTGGGCTCGTGAGCCATGGCCGCTGAGCCTGCGCGTCCGGAGCCTGTGCTCTGCAACGGGAGAGGCCACAACAGTGAGAGGCCCGCGTACCGCAAAAAAACCCCCAAAAAAACAAAAAACAGAAAAAACCATGGATAATAGTACCTTCCTACTAGGGTTGTTATGAAGATCAAAGGTAGTAAGGAAATTCCCTAATAAATAGTAGGTATTTAATAAAAGTAGTTCATACCATTATTAAAACTAGTATTAGATACTCTCTGTTGTCTTGGTACTTTTTAGGTGTGGATGAAATTTAAAGATTTAGTTGCATGAGAAACTAAGAAAGTTGGCAACAACTACCACTACCACCTCCAAATGAATTAATTAATGCATGTATTCGTAATTGGTATCAATTTACAGTGAGTGCTTTTATTTTTCATTTTTTCTCTTTATTTTTAAAACTTTCAATGATGAGAGCATAACACTTTGATAATAGCAATATGAAGGAAACTTTATTTGCAAGATGGATTATTTACTTAATTATTAGTTTGTGAATCATAGACAACAAACATTCAATCTGATATCCAAGGGTATTGTTACTATATCATAGTAGGATAATAAACATAATGCAAAAGAAAAGAACAAATGTGGATTTTTTCAATGGTTTTGTAGCTATAAAACTACAGGGTAAAACAGGCTTGTTGTAAAAAGTTTAAACAATATGGAAATATCTTAGTAAAAAGTGAAAGGCCCTCTTTAATTCCCTCCAAACTCAAATGTATTGACTTTCTTCCTGAGATGTAGCCAAAATACAGACATTTTATGCTCGTATATATCCTATATATTTATGCTCAGCTGTATTAGAACGTACACCTTTTACTAAACATGTATTGGACTGTGCCTTATCTTTTTATCATATCTCTTGGATATCTTACTAGTATAGCCTACAAATTGTATGACATTACGTTTCTGGGAGTATTCAGCGATTTAATTTCTAGAAAAACTCTTGCATGTGGGCACAAAGAGACATGAGTTTATGCGAGTATCTTTGTATTAATTTAAAAATTCTAAAAATCATCAATTATGCTATCTCGATGCAACTGAATACTATATAGAAGTTAAATGTAATTCTATATATTAGTTACACATACTTAAACATGTAGTAGAATTGTGAAAATGTGGTCACAGTGTTGAGAGAGCAGTTTCTATTTTCAGTAGATCCTCATAGACCTATCTGTCCTCACAGATATTACAAAGTCTCTCTCCATAATGGTTGTAGCAGTTTACATGCCCTACAGCAATGTATGGAGTATTATCAGACTTCTTATTTTTTGCATGTACATGTTTATACATGTTGATGTTTTATTTTCTTTATCTGATTGGTACTGTTGAGCATCTCTTTATATTTATAAGGCCTTCTTAATTCTTCTCTTTTGTAAATGGTTTTTCAAATACTTTGTTCTTCTTACCCCTCAGTTTGGATTTTTAAAATTTGTACATTGTGAGCACTAACATTTTATCATTTATATGCGTTGAAAATATTTTCTGGCAGATGGCCCTTTAAAAATTTTTTTTATTACAATGTTTATTCTATAGAGGTTTTGAAATTTTATTGTTCTCAGTTTTATTATTAATTTCCTTTATAAATTTTGGTTTTACTTGTTCAAGTAGTCTTTTCTTGGGGATTATAAAGATATCCCCTAGTTTCCTCCTGAAGCTTTAACTATGTTTTGCGCTAAAGTCTCTAGCGTAGTTGGAAGTTGGAATTCATTTTTGTTGTTATTTTGAAGTACAAACCCACACTCTCCTCCCCCTTGCAGCCCATGTGCACAGCCAGTTGTCCTAGTTTAATTTTTCTCATTGATTTGTAAGGCTAACTTATAGGTTTGTTCTGGATTCTCTCTTCTGTTCCATTGACCTGTTTGTCTAATCTCATGAGAATTCAAAACTTAATTCCTTAATCCTTTAGCCATGAAGAAGTCCAGTCCTTATGAAACTGAGTGTAGTTATCAGTTAGCCGTTAATAAATAATAAACTGTAACCTGTTTGCACTAATCAGCCTCTTGATAATTGTTTTTATAAAAACTTGCATGCCTTCCACATGTCACGTAGCCCAGGGGTCCCCAACCTTTTGGGCACCAGGGCCTGCTTTCGTGGAAGGCGGTTTTTCCATGCACGGGGCTGGGGGAATGGGTCAGGCGGTCACGAGAGCGATGGGGGGCGATGGGGGGGGCGGCAGACGAAGCTTCGCTAGCTCTCCGGCTGCTCCCTTCATTCTGTGAGGCCGGGGCACTGGGGACCCCTGATGTAGCCTAAACAACAAGATGTTTGCCCAGGTTTTTTTTAGGAACTGGGAATCCGCTGTGTCCCCTTCGAGCTTGAGCCTGTTAAGAACATGAACCCTGCAAATGGGCTCGCGCCAGTGTCCGCTTGTGACCTTTTGACGTCAGAGGTCCACCCAAACTCCACCCTCAGAGCATGCGGTGCTGATTTCTGAGCCTGCCTCCCATGGAGAAGCCTGTAACTTAGTTACGTCTTCACGGAATGATTACCTCACCTTTTTCTTGTCTGCAGTTACCTTTCCCTGTGCCTCGGCTTTATCCCATAAATAACCCGAGCCCCTCACCTTCGGGTAGGCAGATTTGAGATTTATTCTCCCATCTCACTTGGCTGCCTCGTGAATCCTCCCTTTCTTGGCTGCAAACAGACCTTAGCATCTCAGCATTGGGCTTGCTGCGTTTCAGGCAAATCAGCCTGGTTCAGTAACACTAATTCTTATGTTTTTTCATTGTCTTGGCTGCCCTTATAAACTTGTCCGTGTTAGTTTAGAGTCTGCCTGTTCAGTTCCATAAGGCATTCTATGGGATGGATGTTCTTTGGTTGCTTATTTTGACCATTTCTCCATGGAGCTGCATCCCTCGTGCTGCTTTGTCTTCTGACTAGTGGCTGAGTTTAGCCAGTGCGAGACAGCAGCAGGAGATTGGGGTGGAGAAGAGAGAGGTAAGGGAATTTACGTTTCAGGCCTCCTCGCTGGCCCTTAGCAGACGTGGCAGTGAATGCATACTTCTATGCCCGCAAGCCCTACACAGTAGTCCCCCGCCTTGTCCAGGATTCTGCTTTCAGTTACCGTGGTCAACCTCCGTCATAAAATATTACACGGAAAATTCCAGAAAAAAACAATTAATAAGATTTACGTATACGCCATTCTGAGTAGTGTGATGAAATCTTGTGCCTCCCTGGTCCATCCTGCCCAGGACGTGAATCATCCCTTTGTCCAGCGTATCTGCACTGAATACACTACCCGTCTGTTAGTGCTATAGGAAAAAACATAGTGTATAGGAAGTTCAATACTGGCTGAAGTTTCGGGCATCCACTGGGAGTTTTGGAGCATATCCAAGGTGGATAAAAGGAGGCTGCTGTGCTACAGAGCTTCAGTTCCATCTGGATTCTGTAACTCCATACTTTCCCTTTGTCCCATCAAGCGTGGGAGGTAGTGGTGGTTGTAGTAGCGAAGGGATAGAGAACAGCATCCTTTTTTTTTTTTTGCCACATGGCGTGGCACCTGGGATCTTAGTTCCCTGACCAGGGATCGAACCCGTGTCCCCTGCAGTGGAAGCGCGGAGTCTTTAACCACTGGACTGGAGCACCAGGGAAGTCCCAACAGCATCCTTCTTTTAACTACCATCACATCTCAGCACTTTGTCCCTTTGGTTGTGATATCTCTTTCCTTCAAGCTTCTGACATACACCCTGGTGGGATTGGAAGTGCATTTTGATCTTATAGTTTAATTTGAGAGAATTGTCATTTTTACAGTAGAGCCTTTTTTACCCATATATATGTTACACATCTCTATTTGTCGAGATGTGTGCTTCCATGTGTTATAAACTTTTTTTAAAATAAAGATCTGGCTTAGTTTTTTTTTCTGAGATTTATTCCCAGGATTATTATCATTTTTGTTATAATTGTAAATGAGATATTTATAAAGATATATGTTCTAAATGGTTATTGGTGATGGATATTGATTTTTACATGTTGACTTTCCATCCAGCAAACTTATTAAACTGTTTCATTTTTTTCTAATAGATTTTTTGGAGGTTCTCTTTTATAGACTAGGTAGATAATTATATTGTATCTTTATAATAAAAATAGTAATAACAATAATTACTAAAACTTACTAAGAACTAACTTTTCTGAAAGACATACTTTAGTCGCTCATTTAATCTTCATTTCAATCCTATGATATAGATATTATTATGCATTTATACTTAAAATTTTTATTAAAAGTATATATTTTTTCCAACTTTATTGAGATATAATTTACATATAACACTGTATAAGTTTAAGGTGTACAATGTGATAATTTAATACATGTATATACTGTGAAATGATATGTTTAGTTAACATATCAATCATCTCATATAGTTTATTTTGTGTGTGTGGTGAGACATTTAAGATCTACTCTCTTAGCAGGTTTCACATATGCAAGGCAGTATTATTAACTATAGTCGCCTCCTTGTACATTACACCTCCAGGAGTTATTTAACTTACAACTGGAAGTTTCCACCCTTTTACCTTCTTCACCTATTTCCCCCAAACCCCAGCCCCTGGCAGCCATCATTCTACTCCCCATTTACATGAGTTTGGGTTTTTAGATTCTACGTATAAACGAGATTGTGCAGCATCTGTTTCTCTGACCTATTTCACTTAGCATAATGTCCTTAAGTTTCAGTGTTACAAATGGCAGGATTTCCTTCTTTTTATGATAATGTTCCAAAATACACACATACACATGTATGTGAACGTATTAATATCACTCTCATGTTTTCTTTATCCATGCCATCTATCAGCATTTAGGTTGTTTCCATGTTTCCATGTCACGGCTATTATGAATAGTGCTGCAGTGAACATGGGGTCCAGATGTCTCTTTGAGGTCGTGATTTCATTTCCTTTAGTTACATTCACAGAAGTGGAATTGCTGGATCCTATGGTAGTTCTATTTTCAATTTTTTGAGGAACCTACCTACTGTTTTACATAGTGGCTGCACAAGCTTACATTCCCACCAACAGTATACAAAGGCGTTCCCTTTTATCCACATCCTCACCAGCACTTGCTATCTTTTGTCTTTTTTGATAACAGCCATCCTAAGAAGTGTGAGATAATATCTCATTGTGATTTTGGTTTGCATTTCCCTGATCAGTAGTGATGTTGAGCACCTTTTCATGTACCTATTGGCCATTTGTATGTCTTCTTTGGAAAAATATCTATTCAGGTTCTCTGTCCATTTTAAAAATTGGATTATTATTATTTTTGTTGTTATTGAGTTACATGAGTTTCCTACATGTTTTGGAGAGTAACCCCTTGTCAGATAGTTGGTTTGCAAGTATTTTTCCCATTCCATAGGTTGCCTTTCTGTAGGTTCATTTTATTATTTCTTTTGTTGTGCAGAAGCTTTTTAGTTTAATGGTAGTCCCAGTGGTTAATTTATTTTTGCTTTTGTTAATTTATTTTGTATTTTTGGTGCCACATTTAAAATTTATTGCCAAGACCGATATATCAAGAGCTTTCCCCCTGTGTTTTCTTCTAAGAGTTTTATGGTTTCAGATCTTGCATTTCAGTCTTTAATCCATTTTAAGTTAATTTTTGTGAGTAATGTAAGATCTAGGGGTCCAATTTTACTAATCAAGAAAAAAAGAGAGGGGACTCAAAATCAGAAATAAAAGAGGAGACATTACAACTGATACCACAGAAATACTTCAGGGACATGAGACTACTATAAACAATTCTATGCCAGCAAATTGGACATTTCTACCAAATGATTATTGGTGTTAAAATTCAGAACAAAATATCTGGAAAAATAACATATATGGGTATATTAAAACAGTAACAGTATGAAAAAATGGGGTGATTTCTAGGAGTACAAAGAAAGTTTAATTTTTGAATACCTATTTATATAATTCATCCAATGAACATTTAAAGGATAAAATTGCCAGAAATTTTCAATAGTTGCTCAGGTGATTTTTGAAAATATACAAATACATTTCTGGTTAAAAACGATTAGTAAAACAATAGAAGAAAATTTTGTAGCATGTATGAATATATATCTAACTGGTTATAATTTCAGAATGCCTTCTGTGAAAGATTAGGAATAATACAAAAATCTCCACTATCACCATTATCATTTAGTATTTTTCTATGTGGTGGTCAAAAACTAAGAAAAATAAAATAAGCAGAAATTTGGACAGGAGTAGGCAGATTTATTATTTTTTGAAATCTGACTATCCCAGGGCATGGTAGTGGCTCCTGTGATCACTCTCCCTTCCTGTGGTGCCTGGGCCCTCTGAACAGTTGTCATTCTGTAACAAGCTTGTCTCTCTTTGGTAACTAGACTGCACCTGAAAGTACCGAAGAAATGATTATGAGATAATCATGGGACTTTGCTATAGCAAGTGATCTGAATTCGAGTACAAATGTTATGTGGTTGTAGTTAGTGATAACACAAACGATGAGGAAATTATTTTGAACTAAACTGCTCTCGAACACTTAGAAACAAATCATCCTAATTTTTTTTGCAAATGTAAATAACATGTACATTTAAATAAACATGTAAAATGTTTAAAATATAAAAAGATACACTGGGACTTCCCTGGTGGTCCAGTGGTAAACAATCCGCCTTCCAATGCAGGGGACGCTGGTTCGATCCCTGGTCGGGGAACTAAGATCCCACATGCCGCGGGGCAACTAAGCCCATGTGCCACAACTACTGAGCTTGCTCACCTCAACTAGAGCCTGCGTGCCGCCAGTACTGAGCTCAAGCGCCTCAACTAGAGCCTGTGTGCCACAAACTACAGAGCCCACATGCCCTGGAGGCTGCACGCCACAACTACAGAGAAGCCCGCATGCAGCCACGAAAGATCCTGCATACCTCAACGAAGATCTCACGTGCCGTAACTGAGACCCAACGCAGCCAAAAATAAATAAATCTCTAAAAAAAAAGATATGTTAAAAAGCGTACTAAAATGTGTACTCTATGAATGCGATTATATAGATAACTGGCAAGTATTAGGCAAAAATGTAAATGTATTGTTACAATGATAAGTTTATGGTTGATTTTTTTTCCCTTTAAAAATGTACTTCATATTGTTAAATCATCTTTTTAATAAATTGCTTCCCCCAAATCATAGTATGTGTTATGTGGCCATGCAGAAGGGTCAGCCCTAGTCCTGTTGATATAAGACAGACCCTTGCCTCCTGTGAATTTGAACACATGCCACGTAAGAAAAAGAATCACACAATTTTAACCTACATTTATGGTATTATTTAATTTTCTAAGAGATTATATTCACATGCATTATTCAGTGTAGTTATAACTACAGTCTTTTACATGCTGGTCCTTCAGCTGAAGGTAAACTTTAGAAGAGCCAGGATTATATATCCTTAGAACCCACCCATATCCTGGCCACAGTTAATTATCAGGGACAAATTCAATGGACTGTTTGTTGGGGTGGAGAACCCCTATGAAGTATGCAGGAGAAGGATTATTCTTATTCTTATGAATGAGAAACTTGTTTAGAAAGGTTAATGATCTTGCCCTGGTAAACATTGGCAGAAAGTGTTCTTTTGTATTAAGAGCCCTGTTCTTGTGCTTGCTGGGTTGTCATCACTGATCTCACTGGACCACCTCCACACTCTCTATTCAACAGGAGAATCAGTGAGGTGGCATATGCTGTAGACCCAGGGTATGCAATATAGGGAAACACTCACACATATGCCTCTTGATATTAATATAATTGCTAAATAATGAAATACAGGCAATTACATTGAATGCCAGTCTTGTTTACAGTTCAGTGGCTGGTTCGAAGTCATCACCTGATCATTTAAATTCTTTTAAGTCTCGAATAGCCCTGACTCAGCTTTTGTTCTTTCTTCCTCCAAAGTCTCATGCCCTGGAACGCTGGAGGTGAACTTTGGTGGCTTCTCTTCTGATGGGGTCCTGTGGATCCCTTTTAACTGCTGACATTATCCTCTTATCTGTGATCCTCTCTTAGTTTGCCAGCTACACAAGAGAAAATTTGCAAATGTTTGTTTTGGGACCTTGGAATCCTCTTTCAAAAGATAAGAACTAGTTATATTTGCTTTAAGCTGTTTGTCAAATATTCAATGTTCAGGTTTTCTCACTTCTCAGGGGAAAGAAAATTGGCCTGTCTTAAATATACCTGGTTTCTGCCCTGTTTTTTTTTTTTAGATTCTGTCTATATTTAGTAAATTTTTTATTTTACATCATCTGGAAATGTCTTGTACCATTTATTGGTTATGTAAAAGTTTGCCACATATAAGTTTGAAACAGAATGGAACATGTTTTATGTTTTAATGGAGCATGTTTTATGTATACTAAATTGTTTTCTTATGGATTTTACTATTAATAAGTCTTTTTCTGCCTGGAGTATTGGATTGTTAGGGACTATGGCAGTTGTGTGTGCAACAAGAGTCTACGTACCCTAGTCAGTAATTTTTTTGTTGTTGTGAAAAATGATTCTAGCAATTACATTTTATAGAAACACATGTTTCCAGAAAAACAGTTGGAGCAAAAATGAGACAATCTGGTAGGACTATAAGTAAAATTTCAAAATAAGAATTGGAACAGAGGAACACCTATTTGTAGGTGATATTTGTAGATGAGTTTCTGTTTGTCTCTATTGTTCACAAAACTGTGTTAAATCTTGTTATGCAAACTCCCTGCCTTTTTATATCTTTTTTTTTTGTGGTACGCAGGCCTCTCACTGTTGTGGCCTCTCCCATTGCGGAGCACAGGCTCCGGACGCGCAGGCTCAGCGACCATGGCTCACGGGCCCAGCTGCTCCGCAGCATGTGGGATCTTCCTGGACCAGGGCACGAACTCGCGTCCCCTGCATCGGCAGGCGAACTCTCAACCACTGCGCCACCAGGGAAGCCCTATATCTTTGATAGTATCTTCACCTGTCATACCTGACCAGCCTTTGATAAATCTCAGATAATTATTTAAATTTTAACTAGTGACAAATGCACACCATTTGAACCTCAGTTGTGTTGGTTATTACTTTATGTTATAAAGGAACGTTCCTGACCTCCTCAGGGTTATAAAAGGTGCCTGTTTTCCAGTCCAATTGTCTTAGGTGTCTGTGTGTCTATAAACTTTGGTGCAGGCCAGTGATGTAGGCAGAACTTCTTATGGCTCCTGTATGGCCCTGACCTTCATCCACATAAATCATATGCCCCTGGACTCATGTCCCTCAGACATTTACACTAACCAAAACAATTGTTCATTTAGATCCTTCTGGTGTGGAATACACCACTGTTTTCTTCCACTAGTTCAGAAAATAGAGAGTTGGCCGTTTGAAAACAAAATAGATCGTTCACATGTGTTTGAAGGATTACGTGTTTTAAAGGATGTGTATCTGTGTATTACACACATAACTGTCCATAGGTTTTAGATAGTATTCATTGTTCCTTAGAAAATATTTTCTGTATAAGTCAATTTCTTTGTTTGTTCACCCACTATGTTTTACTTCAGTACCTGAGGCATACTTAAATTTAAACTGTGTATTTGGTGATAAAGCCCTTTGATGTTCACTGAGGGGAAAAACATGAAGAGTCAATCTTAGAATCCTACAAATACTTAATGTACCCAGTGTGCTCCAGACATTTTGGATTTATGTTGGTACTTTTGGGGGATACTTTGTAGGGATACATGATTAGAATTGTTGGTGTTCATTTTTGTAATTGAAATTAAACTGTGTGTTCTGTGGTTATTACAGTACAGTGTTAATGTATGTAATTTTGAAATCCATTCCAAAAGTTCATATCATTAAAGGCAAAGTTCCGCCTTAGTAAATTACCTTTTGAAATTGTCCATGTTTAAAAGTAAACCTCAGAAAGACATGACAAGGATTAATGTTTGATTAATAAATTCTCATGGTGAAGTGTTCTTTCTGGTATATTCACCTCTCCCTACCCAAACCAGCTTCCTATAGTTGTAGTGAAATACAGGCAGAGTTCATAGTAGCATGAATGTCTAAAAAACTGAGAGAAGGATATACAAATATTGAATCATTATGTTGTACACCTGAAACTAATATATTGTTCTATGTCAATTATATCTTAGGAAAAACAACTAGAGAGTGATTACAGAGGCAGAGCTCAAGAAAGAGGAGAGAGGGAAACTGACTCTGTTTTCAGATAATAGCACTTGCAGTAAACACTGCAGATTTTGTATTGTCCATAATGGAGGGATACAAATCCCCTTATGGATTTATACTGTACCAGTCCGTGTGATAGTAAATTAGGAAGTGTGACAACAGCTGCAGAGAAAGGAGGAGGGTGGCTGATGAAGGATTTAATTTAATTTGAACTTTAAATAACTGTAAACAAAGAGAATAAGAATTCTTGTAAGGAGTACCAAAGGTTTGCTGTAAGGAAGTAGCTATTTTGAAAAGCAAGTGTGGAACATACGACACTGTAGGAAAGGGAAGAGAATTAGCTAATCAAACACCAGAGGAGGACGAGGATACAGTCAGGGCTGAGCTGCTTCAGCCGCATTTAGCCAAGTGTCCTTTATGTGAATAACTGATCCTTAGGACCGGAACAGTGCATGTCATTAGGTTCAGCTTATGTGTCTTTGCTTAAGTTATTTGTCAACAAACCATATACATATGGTTTACTATCAGTTGTTGGTGCAGGTATTCTTCACTAAGTATTTCTGTTTTTATAAAATTCAGAGTTAGAAAATGCTTTCAGCTCTTATTATAAATAAGTATATGAAAATGATCGTTGCAGTTGAAATTTTGGTGCCCATAGCTGGGAGAACAGTGCCGAGGGCCATTTCTTCAATGTTTTCCCCAAGCACATCCATGGAGAGACTTCTAGAAGGGCCGTTAAAATGCAGAGCCCTCTTCCCAGACCAGCTCTTCAGGTGGAGCTGAGAAGTCTACACTGAACCATCTCTCTGGGGGATGCGTCTGTAACAGGAAGAACATTTTGTATTCTATTGCAAGTTAATCACTAAAAGGATGTTGCCTATAAGCTTAAATTATACATATGGCCCATCTCTAGGAACCCTGCTTCCCAGGTAATGAATATTAAACTAAAATACCTTTGTTTAGCTCACAGGAAACAGGAAACATCCTGACCAGGCCCACCTGTGAATGACTGCAGGGAGGAAGACATTAACACACCCCCTCCGAAAGCTGATGGGAACCAGGAAGTGTTTGACTTTACTCCCTCACCTTTTAGTATAAAAGCGTCCTGAATTCTAACTCGGGGAGGATGGTTCTTTGGGACGTGAGTCCACCATCCTCTCGGTCTCCTGGCTTTCCAAATAAAGTCGCTGTTCCTTGTCCCAACAACTCGTCTGTCAATTATTGGCCTGTCGTGCGGTGAGCAGTATGAGCTTAGACTCGGTAACACATGTATATAATGAACCACAACTTAATAGAATAAAGCCTATTCCTGCTTGTGTATGACCACATGCCATGGCCTTACTGAGGGCATTCTATTTTGTCTTATTTTTCTTTTAAGCCTTCTCTCTCAAACCGTTTTAAAGTGAGGAAATAATAGAGACGTAAAGATCTACAAATACCAGGAATGTTTGTTAGGGATCCTCTGGGGACTAAGAATTCCTCTTCTTCTCCCTCAGTGAGGGCCAGATGCCTGAGAAGCCTTCTGCCTCTGGAAGCCTGGCAAGAGGCCACCTGCTGTGTTAAACATATTGCAAAACTTGGAAGAAAAAGGAAAATTTTTTTCCCCCTTTGGATAAAGCTGGAAGCTTTTATCTTGTAAGATAAAGCCAGTGGGAGGAAAGCCAGTGGCTCTGCTGGGTCACAGAGTCTTCATTATGATGCTCTTGTTAGTGACTACACAGTACAGTTCTCCTGGGGCAATGTTGCCGCAGTTGAGGCCTGGTACCTGCCTGGCACACTGGTCACATGGATGGTCCTCAGTTCCTGCTCACATTGGCTGCTAAAATAATGCCACTCTCTGAAATAATGCCATTTTTAATTTACAAGTCTGTATCGGTAGTTCTCAGATTTTGGTGTGAATCACAGTCACCTGTAGAGCTGCTAAAGATCCAGATTCCTGGGTCCCACAGCCAGAGATTCTGACATTTTGAGTGAGAACAACAGTCTGTCACTTTCCTAGTGGCCTGTGTCTCCCAGAGAGATGGACTTACAGCTACGATGTAAGCACTTATGTGGTAGCACTACCCATACTTGTGACGCTATTTTTAAAAAAATAGACATTGTTACAGCAAAGAACTCTCTATAGGAAGAAAAATGAAGCTCTAGAGGGTGCCTTATTTATTTCATAGCACAGCTAGTACATTGAAATTGCAGCATAAATAATTTGAATATTCTGCTGCAGGTACAGTTGGTTAAACTGTATTTTCACCATGTGTAGACTATGGACTATGGTCTTCCATGACTTATTTACAGCACGCCAGGAGTAAGGACTGCAGAGAAAACCTTTCTTCTCTACAGAAGCAGCAGCTAAGGGATCTGTCTTGGTGTGTAGCAGAAGTAGTAGCTTGATCGAAGGGTTTCACTTCAGACAGACCTGCTGAAGTTTAGAGCTTTTAAATGCCTCACACAGCAATATTGAAAACAATGGCAAATGAGGGAAAGCGTGAACTCCTCCCCAGGCATCACTTCTTGAGTAGAACACTATCTCTCAGAACCAACACCCACGTGATGACACACATCACTGGAGTTAATAGAATGCTTAAAGGCACGATGCAGACGTCCACATCTTCCAAAGGTTCTGTAACAGCTGGGTGCAAAGGAATGGAATTGCCTTACTTTTTTTTTTTTTTTTTTTTTTTTTGTGGTACGTGGGCCTCGCACTGTTGTGGCCTCTCCCGTTGTGGAGCACAGGCTCTGGACGCGCAGGCTCAGCGGCCATGGCTCACGGGTCCAGCCGCTCTGCGGCATGTGGGATCTTCCCGAACCGGGGCACAAACCCATGTCCCCTGCATCGGCAGGCGGACTCTCAACCACTGCGCCACCAGGGAAGCCCTTGCCTTCCTTTTAAATACACCTATTGCGCTAGCAATGTTCTCTCTGAATCCCCAGAAGAAAGCGCATATCTTTGTGTTATTTGAGGTTAGGGTTTGTAGAGTAATTACAGAAACTCCTTTCTTAAATGGATTGAGATATCAGAATTTATTAACATATCTTCTTCCAAACACTTTAAAGAAAAATGCTATTGCTATAAAAGTACGTGAAAATAGATTAAAAGACCTTTGGAGCTTCTTTTTACATTTCTATGTTTTTTGTTTTAATGTCTGGTTGCTGAATGTCCCATATCATCAATACTTAGAAAAAGCCAGTTCTTACAATAACAAATATTACTCAAAAACATTTTCTTTTTTGTAAACTATGTTGAACTTGGTTTAGTAGCCAGAAAAATAGATTTAATTTTCTTGGGATGATATTAATAATATTAATCTAATTACAACTTGCTTTACAAACTGATGATCTTATTCCTTGACTTCCTTCTTCCTTATCAGCATAAATGATAAACTGCTTATATTAACCAGCTCTCCTCATTCTCATTTGCCAAGAGTCCTCTCAGTGTACACTGTATTTGCACCCTTTTTATGTCCCCAAAGCAAAAACTGTTGAAAATGTTGTTTATTTTTGTGAAATTAATTTCAGATATTCTGTTTAGTCTCATTTTAAAATTCTCACTGTTTCTTATCTTAGTTTTTTCTTTTTTTATTGTTTTTCAAATTTTCCTAGGATTTATTTTACATTTTTCTTTTTTTTTTTTTTTTGCGGCATGCGGGCCTCTCACTGTTGTGGCCTCTCCCGTTGCGGAGCACAGGCTCCGGATGCGCAGGCTCAGCGGCCATGGCTCACAGGCCCAGCCGCTCCGCGGCATGTGGGATCTTCCCGGACCGGGGCACGAACCCGTGTCCCCTGCATCGGCAGGCGGACTCTCAACCACTGCGCCACCAGGGAAGTCCCCACTTCTCTAATTTTGCATTTTGATCATGAAGATAAACTAAGGCATTACCATTGTGTTTTTTAAAATTAATTTTTATTGGAGTATAGTTGATTTCCAGTGTTGTGTTAGTTTCTGCTATACAGAAAAGTGAATCTGTTATATATATATCCACACTTTTTTAGATTCTTTTCCCAAATAGGTTATTACAGGGTATCGAGAAGAGTTCCTTGTGCACGCAGTAGGTTCTTTTTTTTTTAAGATTTTTTTTTGATGTGGACTATTTTTAAAGTCTTTATCGAATCTGTTACAATATTGCCTCTGTTACAATATGGTTTGGGTTTTTTAGCTGCCAGGTAGGAGGGATCCCAGCTCCCTGATTAGGGATTGAACCCACACCCCCTGCATTGGAAGATGAAGTCTCAACCACTGGACCAACAGGGAAGTCCCCAGTAGGTTCTTATTAGTTATCTGTTTTATATACAGCAGTGTGTATATGTCAATCCCAATCTCCCAATTTATCCGTCCCCCCCTTTCCCCTTGGTAACCATAAGTTTGTTTTCTACATCTGTGACTCTATTTTTGTTTTGTAAATAAGTTCATTTGTACCATTCTTTTTAGATTCCACATATAAGCGATATCATATTTGTCTTTGTCTGACTTACTTCACTTAGTATGACAATCTCTAGGTCCATCCATGTTGTTGCAAATGGCATTATTTCATTCCTTTTTATGTCTGAGTAATATTCCATTGTATATATGTTGTTCTTAAACCAAGCCAAGGTTTCTTTTATCTTCTAATTCTTTCTCTGGCACAAAGGAAGCTTCCCTTTGCTTCATATTCAATGTTACTTGGCCAGTGACTTTCTCAGCCTTTATGCCCCTCAGTCACGTTGGTTGTCTCTAGGCTATCCACTTATGACCTCTACTTGTAGTCATGCCAAGAGATCCTGGGGGCCCCTGGCCCCCATCTAACTGTTCACTCTGCCCCGGTCTCCCTGTCTAAGGAGCAGATATTCCCTAGCAGAGGATGCTCTGCAGTCTGTTCTGAGTCACACCTTGGGCTCTAGTTGTATGCTGTGGACTGACTTTTGTAATCTCAGAGTTGTTGTAGGGGAGATGTTTGTGCCTTCCTGGGGAGTAATTCGTATTCTATTTATTAGAAAAATGTAGTCACAGTGTACAATTTGTGCAGTCTTTCCCTCTCTTTCTTATGATTCTCATCTTGCCACCCGTCACCTGAGCACTGGGAATTTACAGAATCTGCAGGAGAATCTGAAACTCTTCCTGATGTTATGATCCCTTCCAGAAAATGGATACTTCCTTTTTCTTACAAGGTTTTGGGGAAAAATTATTTATCAAGTATCTTTTTTGTACAGACAATACTTAGCTGAAAGTTTTGTTTTGTCAATATTGGGGAAGACAGAAAAAACCTAGTTTTTATCAGTTACAAGATATTTACCGATTGACACTCAGTACTTAGGATAAAATGATAACTCACATGCATTTCTCCAATGCCTCTTTCACTGTAGTATTTGGACTTTCTTCTGTATTGAAAATTGATTGAACTATAATCAGAATTTTTTCTTAAGTGTATTTTATTATATTATAATTTTTTTGAATTGGCATTTCTTATATGGCTTATGTGGGTGTGGTAGGCGGAATAATGGCTCCCTGGTCCCAGGTCTCCATTTCCTAATACCCAGAGCCTGTGAAGGTTACTTTATATGGCCAAAGAGAGTTTGTAAGTGAGATTAATTTAGGGATCTTGAGAAGGGGATGTTATCCTGGATTATATGCGTTGGCCAAAGATTATTGCAACAGTCCTTATGAGAGGGAGGCAGCAGGAATCTGAGTTAGAGAAAGAGATGTGATGACAGAGCAGAGAATGAAGTGATACGCTTTGAAGAGGGAAGAAGAGGCTGCAAGCCAAGGACCGTAGGCGGCCACTAGAAGCTGAAAAGGCAAGAAAACAGAATATGTCCTCAGAGCCTCCAGAATGAGCCAGCCCTGCCAACACCTCAACTGTAGCCCAGGGAAACTGATTTTGGGTTTCTGACCTCCGCAATTATAAGATGATAAATTTGTGTTGTTTTGAGATTTTAAATTTATGATGAGTATTATAGCAACATTAGGAAATGAATACAATCAGCATTAGACTTGCCTCTCCCTGAAGATGACAGACAATATTTTACTGTACTTGGTATGATGTGAAATTGGATTGGCACACATGATTTTTAAACACAGCTTCTGTGCACAGATCAGGCAGTTTGGATATTTACAGTCCCAGGATAATACAAGTAATAGTAGCTTTTTCTTTTCTAGGATTATTGAAAATATGTGTATGTGTGTTTGCTTAAATATTTGTGTGCTTATTATGAATCATTAATAGGTTTTAAATGCATTACAAAGATTACAAGTGAATCCTCACAGTTCTGTGAAATACGTGCTGTCATCCCAGTTTTATAATGAGGAAACTGAAGTTTAGTTAACCAGAGGCATTCAATCACTAGGTGATAGAGTTGAAATTCCAGCTTTGGTATTTCTGACTTCGAAAGCCAGATATTTACTTGGCAACCGTGTTACATTGTCTTCAGTATGTTTGAAATTTCTTGAAACCTTCTGAACAATATAAGGTGATAAATTTGAAATGCACTATTACATGTGACTTTACTGTTTTACCTCAAATGCTAAAGAAATATTTTTTTCTTCTTCCTCCTGTTTCACCTTTCGTGTTATATTCTTTAGCAAGTAACTGCTGTGTATTGATAAAACATCTCTGTAAGTATAGTGGCTCTGATTATGATATTCGAGTTCTATAAGTTATAGAGTATTTGAAGTCTTATGAAAATCCTTACTCTCTAAAATTGCATTAATTTCCAGAAGCATTTCTATAAAAGGATATAAAACCTACAGTATTGGACAAACACTGGAAAATAAGTACTCTACTCTGAAAAGGATATACTAGGAAAAAAATAATCACCAGCGTTTCTTATATCAAGATTGGTTGTTCTGAATAAGATTGTTAGTGGAAAAAGGGTACTTCACAATGGGGAGCTGCTGAGTGGCTGGTGTTTTGATATTATTAACTTTGTGCTTTATTTTAATAATACTGTCGGAGATGAGAAGAATTTGAAAATGCAGAGGCCTTGTAACGTTCTTCAAATTTTGCTTCTATTCAGGAGTTGGACCAGAAAATATTCTTGTAGTTCATAGCAGATTGCATTTTGAGAAGTGCAAAGAACTCTTTCAAGTCGCTGGTATTGATTTTAGAGGACATACATAAGATACCATGAAGTTAACCATGAACTCGTGAGTGGGAATACAGATCTTTTTTGGAAACTAACAGTAGATTGACCTCCAGAATTGATTCAAGAGCTCTGTCAGAGAGAGGGCTTTCATCTTCTCCCCGACCACTATTGCCCTCTGCTCTGTGTGCGTCAGTACCATCCCTGTGTGTCAGGAAGAGTAAAGTCCCAGGTAGAAGAAGATCTTCTGGTGTACGAAAGCTTTGCTTACCGTTAGAACCTCAAAGCAGGTTTTGTTGATCATAAATTAACAGTCTTCACTAGAGTATAAGGTGCTGTAACACAGGGAGCTTGTCTGGCTTATTCTTTGTGATGGTATCTTCAGTATCTGGAAAGGTGCGTGAAATATAGTAGTGTCTCAATAAGTAACGTTTGAATGTATGAATGAATTGGCCAAACGTCCACTGCCATGGTCACGTTACAGCTAAAGACCAGGAGATCATATATTAGTTTAGGTAAGAATCACGTCCATGTTTTTCTTTTTGCTTTGTTTTATAATCTCACTTTATTATTATTAATTCATTCTCTGACCCTGGTCTCATTTCTATGTAGAAATGATATTGTTATTAACCCCCATGGAGTTTAGAACTTCGTGGCTCTCAGGCCAGGCTCTACGCCTTCTCAGAAGAGTGTGTTCTCTTCTGTTTGGGTCCTTTGTGAGGATCCTAGCACAGCAATGTCTACTTATAAACAAGCTATCCTTATATCTGTGTATTTGGTGCCTCCAGATCATGGGAACATCATGAATCTCAGAAGAAGTTGGGATGAGAGAAATCCCAACTTTAATGTTATGAAGTAGAAGAGCCTTGTTCTCATAAGTAAGTATTTTAATTAAATAAAGATTATCCCTCTACTTCTAATCAGTATGAACTCGCTCCATTTCCCCCAAATAAAGGCAGTTTATGAATCAGCACCGACTGAAGTGCAGTCTGGGCCGCTGAACAAGCTTTCTGCTTTTAAATAAGGCTGATTTTCTATAAAGAAAGTCAGGCAGATTCTCTTGATGCCAATCATTGGGACAAAATGCTAGATTTTTATCTCTCCCTCTTCTACCTGCTCCTAGAAAACTGCAGAAATATCAGATTACCAGTCTCCACCCTGCCCCCAACACAGGCAAGTGTTCAATTTGCTTTCATTTAATTTAGTTTGTTATTTAATTCTACCTGTTCTCCCTTTTAAAAACAATATTTTGAAGTCTAATGGGATTAGAGATAAGGCTAACTTCTTAAATGCTGTGTACGGACAAAACGAATGTATAGAATAAATTGTGTTAAATGTGTTAAATGTCATGAACAAACATTTTCTATTCACTTTATTTAGCACTAAAATAGATTCTTTTCATTTTGTTCCTTTGACCACCTTGATTCTGGCTTTCAGTTTACTCTACTGTCTCTAAATTAATGTCCACGAAGCACAGAAACTCCTCAGGGACTACAGAACTCATAAATAACAATTTTCCTTAGTACTGCTCTCCATTAAGCAGCTATTAAGTGTTTTATCATATGTTTCATTTTGGGGACTAAGATTAGGAATAGGTTTTGATTCTTCTAAAAAAAATAGCATAGTGCAGATACAAGAACTAAATAATTTACCCACTTTGGGAAATGGGATAAGCTGCCTTTTATCAGTATGATAAATGAAAATAAAATAAAAGTAGCTAAGAACAGGAAAACGAGATGAATTCAGCATCATTCATTAACATGACACAGGGGGTGCAGCAGCCCCTTGGAAGAGAGTGGTGATTGAGAACCACATCTGTCTCCTTTGCTAAAAGAGACGTTTGTTTCTGGCAAAGAACAGAACTTACCCAGTTCTCCATTGCTTCAGCTCTGTGGGCCATTCCTCAGCTGGTAAGTCACCAGGGGCGGCTCTCGCTCAGCCGAGTTTGGAAGGACACATAGAAATAAGGGGCGGAATCTCTGCTAATGCAAAGTGAAGGATTAAATACAAATAAAGATATTTGAAGGAGATGTTCTGGAACACATGTAACTTCTTCATTCAGCTTAGTCCAAAATCAAGCTGTTTCCTACAATGACGTGTTCTTCATTTATTCATTCGACAAATGTGGAGCACCTAGGATGGGCCAGACCCAGCTCAAGGAGCATGGAAAGCATCAGTAAATAACACAGTTCTGCTCTTCCCCAACACACACTCACTCGGAGGGTAATCCCAGTTGTGAATTCTAGCATAGAATGAACTTAAAAAATCTAGACATGTGAATGCTGGCTTATAAGTCTTTAAAAAAAAAAAAGTGGAAAAAATTTAAATTAAAGAATTAAATTAGTTTTTACTTACATTTACATTTTTTTCTTAAGGACCTGTAAAGAGGAGTAGTCCAGAGTCACTTAGACATGATGAAAGTCACTGTAATGTATATAGCTCTTGGTAAATCTGCATTCACTCACTTGCTCATTCATTTATTCAACAAATTATTAACCCTCGTGCCAGGTACCAGGGCTAGGTGCTGCACAATGAATCCATCTTTTAAAATGATGCATCAGCATCTCTGAAGTGAAAAGACTAAACATTTCTTACTATATTTGAGTATATGCACACTGGTTTGGGGATATCAGCTTTGACAGGATCGTTCAGCACGTGGTACTAGGGATACCAGAAGATGAGACCCAGGCTTCATGGCCTTTTGGTCTAGCCGTTGCACATAATCTTTAAAGACTAAATGTAGGTGAACAGTGCAGTTTAGATACGTAGTCTCTTCAAAACATAATGGATTATAGAGAATCACAAAACATATTTGCTTTTTAAAAGTATAGGGGATTTTTCTGGCAATGAGTCTACCTATTCAATACCAGTATTTCTTTTGCCTCTTTATTACTTGAGCCCAGCTCCTAGAAGACTCATTTCCTATATCCCGATATATCTCGGCATTATCTTTTTAGTTCCACTTAGCTCATGTATTCAGAACTAAGGAGAACAGAATCTCAGCTCTGCAACCCACGTATGTGTGGTCATGGGCTGCGTACTCACCAGATTAGCTCTTAAAGTAATGTGACTTTGTCTCAATCAAACCATTGGCCTGATAAAACTCATGTTATTGTTAAAACAGTCTTTATATAAATATCTGATCTTACTTACCTAATTACTAATGAAGGCATTATGAATGATTTTTGTTACTGTGAGAATCATTAAAACAGGTTTTAGTATATTCTTATTAAACTCTTCAGAGATCTTCCAATACTTGCAATGTATTATCAGGCTCTGGAACTCAGAAATACTTTAGTGTTGGTGAAAGTGAGGAAATAAACAACTTGGGGAAAATGGCAACAGATGATAAAATAACAAAATTGCATTTAATAGGGAAGCCAAATCCTAACATTAATATTTGCAGTTAACCACAGTGCACAGTACAGTGGTAAGCAGAGTGACATTGCTTGATGGTATTACAGAAACGATTTAAAGTCGTGGCTTATCGATTATAGATTTAGTACCTAGCAAGGTGCTTGGCACATGAAAACTGTTTAATTACTGTTTCCCACAGGGAAAAATTAACTAAATGAGTCAATGAACTGCCTTTAGTTATGAAGAACCAAACTTTTGAAACACAGAGAACAAAAGACTTCTTTTAATAATAATTTGTAGGACTGGGTGGTGGGTTTGGGGTGGGTGTGTTCTTTTGTTAGAGGAGGTCAGTGAGAGGATGTGACCACAGGTTGACCCATGAGCTGGTCCCAGGGATCCAGGTTCCTCCGACCCTCCCTGTCCTTGGAGTGCATGCTCCACCCCCTGTTCCCAGAGTGGGAGCTGTTTTCAAGGACGCAGCCTGGAGAGAGCAGTGTGTTGCCGAGACCATCTAGACTGAATGTGGGAGTAGGCACTGAGCCCCGTTAAGACCTCTGTACAAACGTTTCAGACTCTGGCTGGTGGCTGTGGAGATCTACTTGTCTTGTGGTGCCCACGACAAGCCTCACATGTTCGTTCTCTTGCTTATTAAAGCTGCCACCTGCCGATCTGGAGTGGCCCTCTCTTCTGTCTCTCCTTGCTCTTTGTTTCCAGGGCCAGTTTCAGGTGTCACTTGGGGAGCTCTCGAGATTGCAAACAAACCACTTTTAGACCTATTTTGTAGGTGTGCAAATGTATGGACCAAAAGGTTAGGTTTCGCCAGAATTTATAGTTAAGTAGTGACAACAGAACCGACTCCAAATTCGTTTCTGTGTACTGGTCCATTAAAGCTAGTTGCCTTTCTAGATCCTCTTTCTTTTCCTTATTTCTTCCTTCCTCCCTCCCCGCTTTGTCCTTTCCTTTCCTTCCCTTCCCCTTCCCCTTCCCCTTTCCCTTCCCTTTCCCTTCCCTTCCCTTTGATTATTTCATTCTCATTGTGGTATGAAGGATTGATGGGCAGAATTTCCCTGAGCCATTAAAAAGCCAGTTAATATAAATCATCCCTAACTTGTCGGATAGAAAGCTTTCTGTATGACGCCAGCCTTATTTGAACCCCTTTCCTGTGATGGGATACAGCCTTTGCTCTGACTCCCAACAAGAGCAGAAAAACGAAGCAACCTGGGAGTAAGCTTTGAGAGCTCACCTGCCACACCTGCAAAAAGAGGTGAGAAGAGGGTGGCCCTTATGCTGACAATATTCACAGACTGTATCCTTAGAGCAAATGTAGCCTTAATACAAGTATAAGCAACTCCTACTGTGAATGAAAATGTTCTTTCAATAGATTGGTTACAGCTTCCAAGATTCATTATTTTAAAATATGAATATTTGCTTTAAAAGGAGAGAAAAAACAACTTATCCTATAACCATTGCTACATATAATAAAATAAATGGAGTTAAGAAACTGATTTGTATGAAAAAATGATGGTAGTGATCTCTGGGCCCTTTGAGGCTGGTAGTTTATTTTACTGCCCGAAAGACAAAATCCTTTGTGGTTAATATTTCCATTCTCTTTGCCTCAACCAAATACCGATACTACGTGACTGTTATAAGACCACTCCCTGCTGTTTACTGAACACTCCTGCCTGATGTGGGCTCTCCTTCAGACATCCTGGCAAGTCTCAGAATAGTCAATTTTCTTGTTTAGTCTCTCATCTATCACAAAGAGGGCACTTGTTTTCTCTTTGGTGGTCCGGGTAGAAAATCCTCCGTTTCACAGCTGTGAACTTTCTGCCTCAGCGTTTTATATTCATGAATTTGATACTAATGTTGTCTTTCGGTACAGCAAATGCAAGTTCATTTACTCCCATTAACAAGTAACTCTGTTCTTTCCTCAACTACTTGTTTTAAGTAGAAAAAGGAAAAGTTTGCTATTGAAAATATTATATAGTATACATTACTAAGCTTGCCTGATTGGTGATTGGAGGAGAGAATATATACATATGTATATGTATATATATACATAATTTTATAATGTTTACATTGTATCTTATCTTTATTATGTAAAATCGGAAACACAGACAATATCAGAGAGGGCAGTAAAATGAACACCCATGTGTCTGCTACCCAACCATAACAATGATCAACTTATAGCCAATCTTTTTTTTGTCTTTCTTCCACATTCCTCCCATTCCCCCAGATTATATTGAAGCAGTCCCAGACATTTCATTTCACTCATATATTTCAGTATATCTTTTAAAATACAAAGACTATTAAATATCTATACCCACAATTCCAAAATCCTACCTGAAAATTAGTAACATTGGAAGCACAGTTAATAGAGGCAGCTTCTAACCAACTAATTATATTGAAGTGTTCCCTTTCTAAGTCCACTTGCAGAACCTCTCACTCAAAACTACAATCTTACGATGCTGAGTTGGCATCCAGACTGTATCACAGATGGCCAGTTAATCAAGATGCAAGTGTGGCACTAATTGCATTGAGTTCTAGGTGCTGAAATCAGGGCTTTTCTTTCCTGTGCTCAAGGCCAGCCCTAAAGTAAATTTCAAAATGCAATAAAGCTCATCTTCTTTTCTGCATCTTGAAAACCAGTTCAAGCCTGTATCCTGCCCCAAGGGCTCACAGTCTCTGCCTGCTGCCTACCACCTCCCTTTGCTCCGTACTCCCAACCCTGGGGAAACATCTGCTTCTCTCAGAGTCCCATGTCCAGAGTCAATTTTGACTGTGAAAGGCCACACCTGGACTAATATACACCAAATGCATGAATTAGAAATAATCATTTTTTGAAACACAACCTTTTTTATTTTTTTAACATCTTAAATTTTTAAATTTAAAACAATTTTTTAGCATCTTTATTGGAGTATAATTGCTTTACAATGGTGTGTTAGTTTTTGCTGTATAACAAAGTGAAACACCTATACATATGCATATATTCCCACATCTCCACCCTCTTGCATGTCCCTCCCACCCTCCCTATCCCATCCCTCTAGGTGGTCACAAAGCACCAAGCTGATCTCCGCTGTGCTATGCGGCTGCTTCCCACTAGCTATCTGTTTTACATTTGGTAGTGTATATATGTCCACGCCACTCTCTCACTTCGTCCCAGCTTACCCTTCCCCATCCCCGTGTCCTCAAAACCATTCTCTACGTCTGCGTCTTTATTCCTGTCCTGCCCCTGGGTTCTTCAGAAGCATTTTTTTTAGATTCCCTATATATGTGTTAGGATATGGTATTTGTTTTTCTCTTTCTGACTTCAACTAGGACAGTCCCTAGGTCCATTCACCTCACTACAAATAACTCAATTTCATTCCTTTTTATGACTGAGTAATATTGCATTGTATTTATGTGACACCTTCTTTATCCATTCATCTGTCAATGGACATTTAGGTTGCTTCCATGTCCTGGCTATTGTAAATAGAGCTGCCATGAACATTGTGGTACATGACTCTTTTTGAATTACGGTTTTCTTAGGGTATATACCCAGTAGTGGGATTGCTGCATCATATGGTAGTTCTATATTTAGTTTTTTGAGGACCCTTCATACTGTTCTCCATAGTGGCTGTATCAATTTACATTCCCACCAACACTGCAAGAGGGTTCCCTTTTCTCCACAGCCTCTCCAGCATTTATTGTTTGTAGATATTCTGATGGTGGCCATTCTGACCGGTGTGAGGTGATACCTCACTGTACTTTAGATTTGCATTTCTCTAATGATTAGTGATGCTGAGCAACCTTTCATTTGTTTGTTGGCAGTCTGTATATCTTCTTTGGAGAAATGTCTATTTTAGGTCTTCTGCCCATTTTTGGATTGGGTTGTTTGTTTTTTTGATATTGAGCTGCATGAGCTGCTTGTATATTTGGAGATTAATCCTTTGTCAGTTGCTTCATTTGCAAATATTTTCGCCCATTCTGAGGGTTGTCTTTTAGTCTTGTTTATGGTTTCCTTTGCTGTGCAAAAGCTTTTAAGTTTCAGTAGGTCCCATTTGTTTATTTTTGTTTTTATTTCCATTTCTCTAGGAGGTGGGTCAAAAAGGATCTTGCTGTGATTTATGTCATAGAGTGTTCTGCCTATGTTTTCCTCTAAGAGTTTTATAGTGTCTGGCCTTGCATTTAGGTCTTTAATCCATTTTGAGTTTATTTTTGTGTATGGTGTTAGGGAGTGTTCTAATTTCATTCTTTTACATGTAGCTGTCCAGTTTTCCCAGCACCACTTATTGAAGAGCCTGTCTTTTCTCCATTGTACATTCTTGCCTCCTTTATCAAAGATAAGGTGACCATATGTGTGTGGGTTTATCTCTGGGATGTCTATCCTGTTCCGTTGATCTATCTTTCTGTTTTTGTGCCAGTACCATACTGTCTTGATTACGGTAGCTTTGTAGTATAGTCTGAAGTCAGGGAGCCTGATTCCTCCAGCTCTATTTTTCTTTCTCAAGATTGCTTTGGCTATTCGGGGTCTTTTGTGTTTCCATACAAATTGTGAAATTTTTTGTTCTAGTTCATTGAAAAATGTCATTGGTAGTTTGATAGGGATTGCATTGAATCTATAGATTGCTTTGGGTAGTATAGGCATTTTCAGTGTTGATTCTTCCAATCCAAAAACATGGTATATCTCTCCATCTATTTGTATCATCTTTAATTTCTTTCATCAGTGTCTTATAGTTTTCTGCATACAGGTCTGTTGTCTCCTTAGGTAGGTTTATTCCTAGGTATTTTTTTCTTTTTGTTGCAGTGGTAAATGAGAGTGTTTCCTTAATTTCTCTTTAAGATTTTTCATCATTAGTGTATAAGAATGCAAGAGATTTTTGTGCATTACTTCTGTATCCTGGTACTTTACCCAATTCATTGATTAGCTCTAGTAGTTTTCTGGTAGTATCTTTAGGATTCTCTATATATTATATCATGTCATCTGCAAACACTGACAGTTTTACTTCTTCTTTTCCGATTTGGATCCCTTTTATTTCTTTTTCTTTTTTTTTTTGTGGTACGCGGCCCTCTCCCCTCTTCGGCCTCTCCCGTTGCGGACCACAGGCTCCGGACGCGCAGGCTCAGTGGCCATGGCTCACGGACCCAGCCGCCCTGCGGCATGTGGGATCTTCCCGGACTGGGACACGAACCCGCGTCCCCTGCATCGGCAGGCAGACTCTCAACATCTGTGCCACCAGGGAAGCCCGGATCCCTTTCATTTCTTTTTCTTCTCTGACTGCTGTGGCTAAAACTTCCAAAACTATGTTGAATAATAGTGGTGAGAGTGGGCAACCTTGTCTTTTTCCTGATCTTAGTGGAAATGGTTTCATTTTTTCACCATTGAGGACGATGTTGGCTGTGGGTTTGTCATATATGGCCTTTATTATGTTGAGGTAAGTTCCCTCTATGCCTACTTTCTGGAGGGTTTTTATCATAAATCGGTGTTGAATTTTGTCAAGGTTTTTCTGCATCGATAGATATGATCATATGGTTTTTCTCCTTCAGTTTGTTAATATGATTTATCACGTTGATTGATTTGTGTGTACTGAAGAATCCTTGCATTCCTGGGGTAAACCCCAGTTGATCATGGTGTATGAGCCTTTTAATGTGGTGTTGTATTCTCTTTGCTAGTATTTCTTGAGGATTTTTGCATCTATGTTCATCATTGATATTGGCTTGTAGTTTTCTTTCCTTGTGGCATCTTTGTCTGGTTTTGATATCGAGGTGATGGTGGCCTCACAGAATGAATTTGGGAGTGTTCCTCCCTCTGCTATATTTTGGAAGAGTTAGAGAAGGATAGGTGTCAGCTGTTCTCTAAATGTTTGATAGAATTCACCTGTGAGGCCATCTGGTCCTGGACTTTTGTTTGTTGGAAGATTTTTAATCACAGTTTCAATTTCAGTGCTTGTGATTGGTCTGTTCATATTTTCTAATTCCTCTTGGTTCAGTCTCAGAAGGTTGTACTTTTGTAAGAATTTGTCCGTTTCTTTCAGGTTGTGCATTTTATTAGCATGTAGTTGCTTGTAGTGGTCTCTCATGATCCTTTGTATTTCTACAGTGTCAGTTGTTACTTCTCCTTTTTTATTTCTAATTCTGTTGATTTGTCTTCTCCCATTTTTTTCTCGCTGAGTATGGCTAATGGTTTATCAAGTTTGTTTATCTTCTCAAAGAACCAACTTTTAGTTTTATTGATCTTTGCTATTGTTCCCTTCATTTCTTTTCCATTTATTTCTGATCTGATCTTTATGATTTCTTTCCTTCTGCTAACTTTGGAGTTTTTTTGTTCTTCTTTGTCTGATTGCTTTAGGTGTAAGGTTAGATTGTTTATTTGAGATGTTTCTTGTTTCTTGAGGTAGGCTTGTGTTGCTGTAAACTTCCCTCTTAGAGCGGCTTTTGCTGCATCCCATAAGTTTTGGGTCCTCTTGTTTTCATTGTCATTTGTTTTTAGGTATTTTTTGATTTCCTCTTTGATTTCTTTAGTGATCTCTTGGTTATTTAGTACTGTATTGTTTAGCCTCTATGTGTTTGTGTATATATATATATATATTTTGTGGTATGCAGGCCTCTCTCACTGTTGTGGCCTCACCCATTGTGGAGCACAGGCTCCGGACGCGCAGGCTCAGCGGCCATGGCTCACAGGCCCAGCCGCTCCGTGGCATGTGGGATCTTCCCAGACCAGGGCATGAACCCGTGTCCCCTGCATTGGCAGGTGGACTCTCAACCACTGCGCCACTAGGGAAGCCCCATGTGTTTGTATTTTTTACAGGTTTTTTCCTGTAATTGATATCTAGTCTCATAGCATTGTGATTAGAAAAGATACTGATACGATTGCAATTTTCTTAAATTTACCAAGGCTTTATTTGTTATCTAAGGTATGATCTATCCTGGAGAATTTTCCATGAGCATTTGAGAAGAAAGTGTAATCTGCTCTTTTTGGATGGAAGGTCCTATAAATATCAAGTCCATCTTGTTTAATGTATCATTTAAAGCTTGTGCTTCCTTATTTATTTTCATTTTGGATGATCTGTCCATGGGTGAAAGTGGGGTGTTAAAGTCCCCTACTGTGATTGTGTTACTGTTGATTTCCCCTTTTATGGCTGTTAGCATTTGCCTTATGTATTGAGGTGTTCCTATGTTGGGTGCATAAATATTTGTAATTGTTATATCTTCTTCTTGGATTGATCCCTTTACCATTATGTGGTGTCCTTTGTCTCTTGTTATAGTCTTTATTTTAAGGTCTGATATGAGAATTGCTACTCCAGCTTTCTTTTGATTTCCATTTGCATGGAAAATCTTTTTCCATCCCCTCACTTTCAGTCTGTATGTGTCCCTAGGTCTAAAGTGGGTCTCTTTTTTTTTTTTTTTTTTTTTTTGCGGTACGCGGGCCTCTCACCGCTGTGGCCTCTCCCGTCGCGGAGCACAGGCTCCGGACGCGCAGGCTCAGCGGCCATGGCTCACAGGCGCAGCCGCTCCGCGGCATGTGGGATCTTCCTGGACCGGGGCACGAACCCGCGTCCCCTGTATCGGCAGGCGGACTCTCAACCACTGCGCCACCAGGGAAGCCCTAAAGTGGGTCTCTTGTAGACAGCGTATGTATAGGTCTTGTTTTTGTATCCATTCAGCAATTTTTTTTGGTTGGAGCATTTAATCCATTTACATTTAAGGTAGGTATCAATATGTATGTTCCTATTACCATTTTCTTAATTGTTTTGGGTTTTTTATTGTAGGTCTATTCCTTCTCCTGTGTTTCCTGCCTAGAGAAGTTCCTTTAGCATTTGTTGTAGAGCTGGTTTGGTGGTGCTGAATTCTCTTAGCTTTTGCTTGTCTGTAAAGGTTTTAATTTCTCTGTCGAATCTGAATGAGATCCTTGCTGGGTAGAGTAATGTTGGATGTAGGTTTTTCCCTTTCATCACTTTAAGTATGTCCTGTCACTCCCTTCTGGCTTGCAGTTTCTGCTGAAAGATCAGCTCTTAACCTTATGGGGATTCCCTTGTATGTTAATTGTTGCTTTTCCCTTGCTGCTTTTACTATTTTTTCTTTGTAGTTAATTTTTGACAGTTTGAATAATATGTGTCTTGGCATGTTTCTCCTTGGATTTATCCTGTATGGGACTCTCTGCTCTACCTGGACTTGATTGACTATTTCCTTTCCCATATTAGGGAAGTTTTCAACTATAATCTCTTCAAATATTTTCTCAGTCCCTATTTTTTTCTCTTCTTCTTCTGGGACCCCTATAATTCTAATGTTGCTGTGTTTAATTTTGTTCCAGAGGTCTCTGAGACTGTCCTCAGTTCTTTTCATTCTTCTTTCTTTATTCTGCTCTGAAGTAGTTATTTCCAGTATTTTAACTTCCAGGTCACTTATTCATTCTTCTGCCTCAGTTATTCTGCTATTGATTCCTTCTAGAGAACTTTTAATTTCATGTATTGTGTTTGCATCGTTTGTTTGCTCTTTAGTTGTAGTTCCTTGTTAAGCATTTCTTGTAATTTCTCCATTCTATTTCCAAGATTTTGGATCATGTTTACTATCATTACTCTGAATTCTTTTTCAGGTAGACTGCCTATTTCCTCTTCTTTGTTTGGTCTTGTGGGTTGTTACCTTGCTCCTTCATATGCTGTGTATTTCTCTGTCTTCTCATTTTGCTTAACTTACTGTGTTTGGGGTCTCCATTTCGCAAGCTGCAGGTTTGTCGTTCCCTTTGTTTTTGGTGTCTGCTCCCAGTGGGTAAGGTTGGTCCAGTGGGTTGTGTAGGCTTCTTGGGGGAAGGGACTGGTGCCTGTGTTCTGGTGGGTGAGGTTGGACGTTGTCTTCTTGGTTGGCATGACCACGTCTGGTGGTGTGTTTTGGGGTGTCTGTGGCCTTAGTATGATTTTAGGCCGCCTCTTTGCTATTGGGTGTGGTTGTGTTGCTGTCTTGCTAGTTGTTTGGCATAGGGCGTCCAGCACTGTAGCTTGCTGGTCATTGAGTGGATCTGGGTCTTAGCATTGAGATGCAGATCTCTGGGAGAGCTTTCACTGTTTCATATTATGTGGAGCCGGGAGGTCTCTGGTGGACCAATGTCCTGAACTCAGCTCTCCCACCTCAGAGGCTGAGGCCTGACACCTGGCCAGAGCCCCAAGACCCTGTCAGCCACGTGGCTCAGAAGAAAAGGGAGAAAAGGAAAGAAAGAAAGAAAGAAAGAAAGAAAGAAAAATAAATAAATGAAATAAAGTTATTAAAATAGAAATAAATTATTAAAAATAAAAATTTAATAAAGAAAGAATAGGGTAACCAAACCAAAAAGCAAATCCACCAATGATAACAAGCACTGAAAACTATAGTAAGAAACAAACAAACAAACAAAAAGCAATGGACAGTCAGAACCCTAGGACAAATGGCAAAACCAAAGCTATACAGACAGAATCACCCAAAGAAGCATACACATACACATTCACAAAAAGAGAAAAAGGGGGAAAAAAAAAATATATATATATATAAAATAAGAAAAGGAAGAGGGCAATCAAATCTGTAAACAGATCTACCAATGATAATAAGCTCTAAATACTAAGCTAAGGTAAACATTAAACTGGAAACAAATTAGATGCAGAAAGCAAACCCCAAGTCTCCAGTTGTTCCCAAAGTGCACAGTTGCTCCCAAAGTCCAACTTCTCAATTTTGGGATGATTCGTTGTCTATTCAGGTATTCCACAGATGCAGGGTACATCAAGTTGATTGTGGAGATTTAATCCGCTGCTCCTGAGGCTGCTGGGAGAGATTTCCCTTTCTCTTCTTTGTTCTCACAGCTCCCAGAGCTCAGCTTTGGATTTGGCCCCGCCTCTGCGTGTAGGTCGCCGGAGGGCATCTGTTTTTCGCTCAGACAGGACGGGGTTATAGGAGCCACTGATTCGGGGGCTCCGGCTCACTCAGGCCGGGGGGGAGGGAGGGGTACGGATGCGGGGCGAGCCTGCGGCTGCAGAGGCCGGTGTGACGTTGTACCAGCCTAAGGCGCGCCGTGCGTTCTCCTGGGGAAGTTGTTCCTAGATCCTGGGACCCTGTCAGTGGCGGGCTGCACAGGCTCCCCGGAAGGGGGGTGTGGATAGTGACCTGTGCTCGCACACAGGCTTCTTGGTGGCGGCAGCAGCAGCCTTAGCGTCTCATGCCCATCTCTGGTGTCTGGGCTGATAGCCGCGGCTCGCGCCCATCTCTGGAGCTCGTTTAGGTGGCGCTCTGAATCCCCTCTCCTCATGCATCCTGAGACAATGGTCTCTTGACTCTTAGGCAGGTCCAGACTTTTCCCCGGACTCCCTCCCAGCGAGCTGTGGCGCACTAGACCCTTAAGGCTGTGTTCACGCTGCCAACCCCAGTCCTCTCCAGGCGCTCTGACCGAAGCCCGAGCCTCAGCTGCCAGCCCCGACGCCCCGGCGGGTGAGCAGACAAGCTTCTCGGGCTGGTGAGTGCTGGTCGGCCCCGATGCTCTGTGCGGGAATCTCACCGCTTTGCCCTTCGCAGCCCTGTGGCTGCGCTCTCCTCCGTGGCTCCGAAACTCCCCGCCTCCGCCACCCGGAGTCTCCACCCGCGAAGGGGCTTCCTAGTGTGTGGAGACCTTTCCTTCTTCACAGCTCCCTCCCAGAGGTGCAGGTCCCGTCCCTATCCTTTTGTCTCTGTTTATTCTTTATTCTTTTGCCCTACCCAGGTATGTGGGGAGTTTCTTGCCGTTTGGGAGGTCTGAGGTCTTCTGCCAGCGTTCAGTAGGTGTTCTGTAGGAGTTGTTCCACATGCAGATGTATTTCTGATGTATCTGTGGGGAGGAAGGTGATCTCCCTGTCTTACTCCTCCACCATCTTGAAGAAGCCCTCTAATTATTTTTGATAACGCTCTTTGGCAGGTAAAACAGGGATATCAGAGATGGAAACTGGAACAGCAGCCATTTGTGTGTCTGGGTCACAATGTGTGCAATCTGTGTGTTTTGAAAGTGGCAAATAAAGAAGACATGGCCGAGGCATGTTCTAGCCCATTATTCTCTCTTCTCTTTCTATTTGCACACCTTTCATTTTTCCGTGTCATAACCTCAGTAGGAACAGACAGGATAAGAAAACGAATAAGTTAGAAGGGAAGAATACAAGGTAGAAAAGAAAGATAGAGGTTAGGGAAATTTAGGAAGGAGATGGATTCTTTATGGTATGTGCAACTCTGTAAGGTCCTGGCATATTTCTAAAGAACAAAAGTGTCTTTATTAAAATGATTTTTTATGATAGGAACGGGAGTTTATTTTATTGTCTTCTCTGCTACTGTATGTGTTTGAAATGTTATGTAATAAAGATAAAGATAAGCTAAGGTATAAATATAATATGAAAGGGGTGATGTTGAGATTGAGAAGATTGAAAGAGGTATTCGGAGAAGATTTTTCTCTTTACCAGTGTGCAAATCATTTATCCTTAGAGTTGTAAATTATAGATGTATGCATATAGAGGTAGTATGTACACACACACACTTATAACACTATATATAAATGTGGCAAAAAGGGAAGAGACATGGGGTGAATTAAAGCGTTCTTTCAAATGCTTTACAAAGTGACCTGTTAAGGCCCATGATTTTAAACAAAAAGAATGGAAATGCACTCCTATGGCATTTTAATGGCCTGGTAATAATACCTAAGAAATACATGCAAATATGCATGTAAAACGTAAAAGGCTGTACAAAAGAAATTAAAATGCTAAAATCCACTTGTACAAACGAGGAGTCTAGAATCAGAGACGTGCACTTTCCATCTTTTTCTTCAAAATCTTGTGTTTCAAGGTTGCTTTGTAAAGCATTTGAAAGGATGCTTTAACTCACCCCATTTTACTTTTCTTTCTTTCATGGGACCTTAATTATTCACCATTATAATTAAATTTTGCATTTATATTATTTTTTAATGTTACTTATTTTGAATGGTGTCTACTATTTACTTTCCTCTTACTTTGCCACCAGTAAATTCTCTAAGATTGTAACAAAAGGTAATACTATTTACGTAGGAGAGGAAAAAAATATATATGTATATGTATAAATATATATATTTAAATGAAAGTGGATAGAAGAAATATTAACGAGATATAAAAGAAATGGTTTCATCAGAAAAGTGCTAATGGTTAAATATCTCAGGCTTTCAAGCAGCCTAATTATCTACTGACACACAAAGAATGTAAAGGTTTAATTCAGGAATAGATGTGCTTTTATGTGTCTGCAAGTAACATTCAGAATTGTTTTTATAGAACTGGATCATCATTATATCTAGGGCTACCTCTGGCAAAAATGTAATTTATATTTTTAAACAAATACAGGTATAGTTTGAATGGTTGGGAATAGCTTCATTTCCCCAAATGTGGGAAAAAACCCAAATAGTGTTGACTAATCCTCCAGACAAGAGCTCTATTGCCAAGTAGGATGGTGGTGTTCTGCCTACTGGAATCCTATTCCATATTAGTCAATATTGCATTTTTGGAGACCCCCTTAATGCTTCCATGCAGAAAACCAACCATGTGTATATTTCTCACCATGTTCTTGCAGTAGTTTTACTACATCTTCACGTTTGAGCAGTGTCTGTTTCGGGTACAGTAAGTCCTCTACATAACGAATGAGTTCTGTTCCTGAGAGCGTTTGTAAATCCAGTTTGTTTGTAAGTCTAGCGAAGTTAGTCTAGGTACCCAACTAACACAATTGGCTATATAGTACCGTACTGTAATAGGTTTATAATACTTTTCACATAAATAATACATAAAAAACAAACACAAAAGTAAAGAAAACATTTTTAATCTTACAGTACAGTATCTTGAAAAGTACAGTAGTACAGTACAAGAGTTGGCATCCAGGGGCTGGCATCGAGTGAACAGACAAGAAGAGTTACGACTGGAGGAGGGAGAGGAAGTGGGAGATGATAGAGCTGAAGGATCATCAGCAGTAAGAGATGGAAGGCAAGCTGCCATCTCACTCACGCCTGATGCTGATGGCCCAGGTTCCTTGCTGGATTCAATTCTGTCTACCCTCTTGAAAAAATGATCCAGTGATGTCTGGGTAGTAGCTCTTTTTTTTTTTTTTCTTGTCATAGAAGACCTGGTAGTACTGAATTGCATTCTGAACGGCTGCTGCAACCTTGGTGTACCATTCTACATTCTGGTCCTGTGCCTCAGAAACTCACAGTGCCTCCTCAGATAAAGACAATCCCCTTGCCATTTCCTGCGTCGTGAATCTCTTCGGTTCTTCAGTTACTTCTTTTTCCTCTTGTCTCTCTTCGTCCTTTCTCTGGGAGCGTTTGCATCTTTGAAAGTTTGCAACTGGAAGGTTCGTGTGTAGGGCACTTACTGTATTTGTAAGGGAAAGTCTATATCAGCTGTATTTTCTAGTTGATGGGTTAATTATCCTGAATTACACAACTTGCACAGTCTGAAGCCCACAGGGACTTCAAGCGGATGGCGGTGGGATCCCTGTGCGTCTGTCACACTCAGAGCCATGTGCCGCCGACCGGCCTTGCGCAAAGGGAGTGATGGAGTGAGTGATGGAGGGCGTGAGACACACGCAGTCCCAGCCTCCTTGTGAAGCGGGCTTGTCCTTGCGCTAGGGGATGAGGTGTCCTCCCAGCAGACTGTTCTGGAAAGACTCTGTGGGCCCTGAGCAGACACCGCAACTGCCCTGTGGTTCAGGTGACAAAATAAGGTGTGCAGCTGGAAAGGCCATTTCTTCCCGCGTCTCCCACAGGACTAGACAGCCAGTCATGTGGCTTCAGAAGCGCAGGGAGACCGCCCCTGGCCTTGACTTGGCATTTTCACAAAGAGGCTTTCTCTGTGGTCACCCCAGGGGAGGTGCTGAAGCAAAAGAGGAGAACCGAACAGATGCTGTCTGCAGGGGCAGCTGGCAGACTGGTGTGTGAGCTAGAGGTCCTGGTAGAGCCCCAGGGAACACCGGGACCCTGGGAGGAGGGAGGACATTGATACAAGTATGACTTCTTTCCCTCTTTCTTCCCTCCCTCCCCCCTTCCCTCCCTCCCTCCCTTCCTTCTTTCCTTCCTTCTCTTCCTTTACTTTTTGGGAGATTATTTCATTCTCATTGTGGTGTGAAAGATTGATGGGCAGAATTTCCCTGAGCCATTAAAAAGCCAGTTAATATAAATCATCACTAACTCCCTCCCTCCCTCCCTCCCTCCCTCCCTCCCTCCCTTCCTCCCTTCCTCCCTTCCTCCCTTCCTCCCTCCCTCCCTCCCTCCCTCCCTCCCTCCCTCCCTTCCTTCCTCCCTCCCTCCCTCCCTTCCTTCCTTAAGCTGGTGAAACCTGGAGCACATCAACTACTTTTCTTATATTTTAATTGAAATATATACTGTTTTAACACTTTGGGCAGGAAAAGCTTATAACTTTCAAAAGAATCAGTTGTCACAGTTTCCATAAGCAAAAGATCATCGTGGAGGTCAAGGACAGTCTACTTTTGCCAAAGCACATCTGTTAATTTCTGATGATAATGAGGATTTCATTTGTCTCTGGCAGTTCTTTTTTTTTGCGGTACGCGGGCCTCTCACTGCTGTGGCCTCTCCCGTTGCGGAGCACAGGCTCCAGACGCGCAGGCTCAGCGACCATGGCTCACGGGCCCAGCCGCTCCGCGGCATGTGGGATCTTCTCGGACCGGGGCACGAACCCGCGTCCCCCGCATCGGCAGGCGGACTCTCAACCAGTGCGCCACCAGGGAAGCCCTCTCTGGCAGTTTTTAATCTCTTTTCCAGCAATCACATGACAGAACTTTGTCTGGGGTGGTAAGTCCCCTTCTTTCCACAATGAGGTAAAAATGTAGAATGTTGAGCGAATCATTAAGGGATATTTAAGTTCTAAACATATGATGCATTACACATGCTCAGGTGGGTAAGGTGATTGAAACACAGTAGTGAACCTACCAGGAGAAAAATCTTTACTGGCAGTTTATTCTGTGGCAGGGATGCTGAAACCAGGGATCTTTGGTGGTTTCCTCCAGTAGAGTGTTACCATTGAATGATGTGAATTAACATTTAATTTAAAAAGTAGATATTTTGTCTGTTGAAATATATGGCACATAAGCTGGTACACCGACTTAGCTCTACCCTGGGTCTTTGTTCTTCAGTTGCCATGTTGAGCGTTAAGAAATAGATAAAGGCTGACACTGCCATAAATTTTTCACACCTGACTGGGTGAACACATTCTTTCTTTAACTGTTGTAAGCTTTGGAAGTATCTCCTTGCATTTGATATACAGTTGTGGGATGCATAAATCTAAATATTATGTCTTGCTGTTTTCAAAATAAAAAAATAAGGATTTGAGTGTTGTGAACATTTCATTATCTTTCAGAACACATCTGGTTTGTTGTGTCATTTTTCCTTTACTTATTCAGATATGAGAAAACGTCTTTAAGTGAAATATTCTAAATCTAATTTTAGAATTTTCTCCACATATTTGTAAAGCCCCTGGAAAATCCATGCTCCACAGTTAGCCTTCTGCTCTTCTGTTTCTATGGGGTATAGGAGAATGTATATCCTCCATCGGGATGGCACAGATTTTAACTCCTGGGTCTCAACCCCGATGCTAACTGCACACTAAGCATCTTTTTTTTAAAAAATAAATTTATTTATTTATTTGTTTTTATTTTTGGCTGTGTTGGGTCTTTGTTGCTGTGTGTGGGCTTCTCATTGTCGTGGCCTCTCTTGTTGCAGAGCACGGGCTCCAGGTGTGCGGGCTTCAGCAGTCGTGGCTGGTGGGCTCAGTAGTTGTGGCTTGCAGGCTCAGTAGTTGTGGCGCACAGGCTTAGGTGCTCTGCGGCATGTGGGATCCTCCCAGGCCAGGGATTGAACCCGTGTCCCCTGCATTGGCAGGCGGGCTCCCAACCACTGTGCCACCAGGGAAGCACCACACTAAGCATCTTTACTTGGACTCCCTGCATACAGCACGCATAGGACCTGCCCCACCCTGGGCTTCTTCCCATCTGCGCCTCGTCCTGGTTTACGGGATGCCTGCACCAGCTTTCCAGCTGCACAGGCTAGAAACCTCCTGAGCTGGAAAGTCGTCATAGATCCCTTTGTTTCCCCTGAGTTCCTGTATCAAATTAGAATCCTGGTATTAACGACCGGTTTCCTTTGTTGCTGCTTTTTGTTTGTTTTTCCTTCTCTCTACTGACTGCTTTAGCATAGCTATCCTCAGTTCTAATTAAATTACTGGCGTGTCATTCCAAGTGGCCACTGCTCCCAGCGTCACCTTCATACCCACAGCTCAGGAGTATCTGAACTTGTCACTCCTTGATTTTCAAGCCTTTCACAATCATGTTCAGATTCCCAGATGTACAATATCCTTCCTAGGTTGCCTCTGCTCTTCTCACTGACATTAGCCCAGCCATCTACCACATTCCTCCCTCTTGCCCGCAGCTTAACTCCAGCTGTTACAAAAGTACTTGAGATTTGCTCTTTAATGCTATGATGCTTCAGTCTATCATTGCTTGCACAAACTGCTCTTCAGTTTTCCTTCATTCTTTAAGGCTCATCTCAAGAGTCACATCTAGCAGGGGGTTTTGTTGACTGTCATTGATCTGTGCCACCCCTTTGCTTTCTCAGACTCTGCATGGATCCAGCAGAGGACTTGTAGCTGCTGGTCAACTTGTCCATCTCCTCATTAGATTACTTGAGGTTAAGGTTGTATTTCCTATTGCTTTTGTATTTCCAGTGTGTATCGCATCTGATATATAGTAGACTCTCAAATATATTTCTGCCGTCTGAATACAAGATAGTAACAATAACTCACATTTATTAGTATGCGTGTCAGGGATTGTTCTAAGCCCTATACGTGTTTTCACATTTAATCCCTTACAGCAAGTCAGTGAAGGAAGTACTGTTATTAACCCTGTTTAACTGATGCAGAGACTGAGACACAATAAAGTTAAGTAAAATACCCAGGGTAACAAGTCAGCAGAGAATCTGAGCTGAAACTACAGGCAGTCTTTTTATTTGGCTCCAAAATTTATTCTTTTAACTCATACCTATGAATAAGTGAACTTTGTGGTTTGGTTAATAGTTACTTCAGAAAATCTGTAGTTATTGCCAATCACTGTTATATAAATAAAACTATACAGACAACACCTTGAACTTGTCAGACAGGCACTGCTCTACTCTGTGTATCCTCACATGCTAGTTTCCTGTAGCACTTTGCTGTGCTCCCAATTTCCTGCCTTCCAACTCGTGGGCCTTTGCCCATTTCCTTGGTACAGTTTCCCCTCTAGCAGCCACAATTCTCCTAGCAAATTCCTATAGAGTCACATGTTCTATTACCTTTATTATTACTTTTATCTCTCCAGGCATCCAGTTAATCCTTGTTTTTAAAACATAACTTTCCTTTCATCAGAATTTAAGTTTACTTTTGAATGTGATGTAGACCTGCTGGCTGTTTCTGGAGGTCAGAAGATGGTCTGGACGGAAAGATCCAGCCATTTTGCATCTCAATGTCCTGTAACTGTGACCACGCCCAGACTGTTTTGATGTTGCATGTAACCCTGTTTAAGAACTTGCTGTTTCCATCATGGTATCCTCAAAGGAAAGCTGTAATCCTAGTGAAGGCAAGGATAATATATGGAAGAGAGATGTGAGAAGAAAAAACATAGTTTGAAACTTAAAATAATAGCAAGCTTTATTTTGCTGACTGATGAGACAAGATGATGGTTTGGGAGTCTGAAATGAAAAATATTATGGATTTTCTTACTATTAAGAAAAGTTTTCAAGCACTTATAACTGAAAACTTTAGAATAGAAATAAAAATGTAAAGTGATGAAATGTGACTAGTACATAGCCACTGTTCCACATGTTTTTAAATCTTAATGAAACAATTTTTTATTTCTGCTTTTATTTTTCCTCTTGCTACTAGATATCATTTATTTTGTGTATTGTATCTTTTGCTATATTATAAATTTTTTATAAAGTAGAATGTTTCTGTCACATTTTTATACATCCCGGGTTTCCTCTTTTAGTCAAGAAGGTGTGATTTGTACATGTAATCTCTCAGCTATTTGGTACCCTTCTTCCTAAATTAGTTTTGTAAGTAAGTTTTCTTTAACTTAAAACAATTTTTTTAAATTCAACAATTTTTAATTTAAATTTCAAATCATCTGAAATTAATTGTTGTATATGGAGTGAGATAAGGCTCCAGTGTAACATTTTTAAAAGTGTGTAGCTAGTTAAGCCAATAATTTATATGTAATCTATCATTAAAAAAACCTGTATTCAACCACAACTTTCATCAACACCTGTATAGATACATATATGTATGTATACATACACATCCATATAATATTCTTATGCTAGTAACATATCAATATGATTATCCTGTAATATCTTATAAGGCAAATCTCTTCCCTTTCATATATATATATATATATATATATATATATTTTGTTGTTTTTTGTTTGTTTTGTACTGTTGGATGTTCTTGGAAATTTATTTTTCCATATGAGCTCCAATATCATTTTATTTAATTACAATTTATTGATATTTTAATTCAAGTTGCATTAAATTTATATATTAATTTATTATTATTATATAAGTTGTTACATAAGTCATCCAAAAAAATACAATGCATCTTCATTTCATTACATATTTTTCTGAGTCCTTCAAAATTATTTTATATTTTTTTCATATAGATCCTGTGACTTTCTTGTTAAATTTAGTACTAAAGATTTTATACTTTTGTTGCTCTTGCAAATATTTTTCTTTTTTCCCTTCAAATTATTTATTGCTAAAATAGAGAATAAATATTGATTTCTTCAAGCTATTTTTATATGCAGAACTTTATCAAATTATCTTATTTAATATAACAATTTTTAAACCTAGATTCTCTTGAGTTTTCAAAGAATAAAGTCATGTCATTCATTCATTACACAAAGTTTCGTATATTCTTTTCCATTCTTTATACAGGTAATTTCATTTTCTTGTCTAATTATTCACTACAACTTCCAAGGTAATGTTGAATGATACTGTGATTTCCTGTGCAATCTCCAATTGTAATTGAAATTGTTTTAATGTTTCAATATTTGGGATCATATTAGCTGTTGATTTTTCTTAGGTAATTGTCATTATATATCTGTAGTGTTCTTTTATTTCTGTTTTACCTAGAATCCCTTTTAGGAATATATGAAATGTGTCAAATACCTTTTCTACCCATAGTTATATGATTATATGATTTTCTCCCTCTGTTGATTGGTAAAAATGATTATTATCAGATTTCCTGAAATTGAATCACTCATATGCATATTTTTTGTATATGAGTGATTCAATTTCAGGAAATCTGATAACATAGTAATCTGTAATAATTGATATTCTTTGCATAAACCCTACTAGGGGCATGGGATATTAATTGTTTTACACCGGACTAGATTTTACTTAATATTTTCTTTAAAATTTTGCATTGAAATAATTTAAATTGGTCTCTTTTTGTTTGGTTTGATCTTTATTAGGTTTTGTTGTTAAAGTTTGCTGTCTTTTTCAAATCAACTGAAGAATTTTCCATGCGCTTTCACATTGTTGAATATTGTAAATAACTGAAAATATTTGTTCTTTAAAGGTTAGAGATTAGATTGAATTTGCTATGAGTCCATCTAATCCAGATTCTTTTACAAATATTTTTCATCACCTTTCCAGTCTCCTTATAGGTAATTGATATATTCCAAAATTTCTATATACTTCTCTTAGGTCCAACTTGGAAATTTTGACTTTGCTATGAAACATTTTACTTCCTGTTCATTAAAAAGTTTATTGACATAGTTTCAATTATAAATTTTATCATGCAATGTAATAGCTGGTTATGTCTCTTTTCTCAACCTTTATCTTCTATATTTTTTGCTATCTAACCACTCCTTACTCAAAGGTTTTATCTGCTTTATTTGTATCTTCATAGATGTTTTTGATTTATTTATCCTCTCTAGTTTTAATTAATTTCTGCTTTGTTTTCTTTTCCAACTTTTTAAATAAATCTTGTTAAAGGGTATCTATGTTTCTTATAAGTTTTATGTTTATGTGCTTTTCCTCTTTAATAATGATAAAGGCATGAAAACTGTATTGTTTCTTAACTCAAGCTTTTTCTATGTCCCATGTATTCTGAGATGGTGTTTACTCATTTGTATGCTTTTCATATTATTTATATTCAGTTTTGCTTTCCTCTTTGATCCAGGGGTCATCTTAGGAACATATTTTTTAGTTTGAAATTGGTTAAGATTATTTGACATTTTTAAATTTATTGGAATATGGTGAGTATTTCTAATCTATAAGATCTTCATTAAGAAAAAGCCCACAAGATTTCCTTGTGGCCAACTATGTGATTTATCTTTGTTCGTTACCCACGAACATACTAAAAAGTATAAATTTTCTAATTGAAGAATGTAAGGTTCTAGATACATCTTTTAAATCAGTTTTCCTGATATTTAAAAGTAAATTCTTCTTTGTATTTATGATTTCCATTTATATTTTTCCTGTTTTTAATATCAGTTGTTCTTTTCATTTCTCTTTTTAAATACTATTTTTTTGGTAACAGCTTTTTTGAAATATAATTCACATACTGTACAATATCACAAATTTAGGATGTCTGATTCAATGGTTTTTCATATACTCACAGAGTTGGCCAATAGGCACATGAAAAGATGTTTCTTATTTTACATATTTAACTACTATGTTTTGGTATCTTCAGGTTTATAGGCATCATGTCTCTTCTAATTACATAATATTCCCCTTTACATATGTTACTGTATAAACCTTAGGCACCATGTGATCTGATAATATTATTGCCATCCTAGTGTTATTTTGTTTGCATTTATACATGTTTTTCGTGGATAACAACTATATTCCCTCAAAAGAAATTGTCCTTCCTTAACTGTCTTCTTGCACCCACTGCACACACCAGAGCAAATTTAGAATATTTTTACTTCTCTGTTGACTCCCTCTAGGCTGAAACATTTAACACTGTATTCTTCCACCCACAACTCCTTGTTTTGAAATCACTGCAATAAAAGTTATGGGTTTGTTGTGAGAATTAAATGAAAAATAAGTGCGTGAAACATTGCTTTTGATATGTAAGCAGTCAGTAAGTGTTTGCTGTAATTATTACCATTAAGTCCACGATTTTCCACTTGGATTTATCTGTTAGTAATTGTGTTACAGGTCATTGGTCACCTTTATTGACTGTCCTATGTACCTTCCCATCTCCATGTGTCTTGTGCTTTCTTTTCAGTTCTTATTTCATTTGGGGGAACATGAGTAATGTACTCGCAGATCCTTTGCCTAGCTTCAGAAGTCTTCCTTTAATGCTAACAGATGAATGAGAGTGATTCTTGGGTTGCTGTCCTTGAATTTCAGTCTCTCGTGTTTTTCCAATACCTTCTTGCTTCTGATGTTGCAGGTGAGAAATCATATGCAAATCTGATCACCTTTTCCTTTGCAGATAACTTATTCTTTGTATATGGAATAGTGTAATAGTTTTTTCTTTTTATCCTTGGCATTCAGACATTTTACCAGGATGTATCATGATTTTTTTCCCCTTGTGTCTTTGCTCTATTACTAAAATGTTTTCTTTTTACCTGATTTTTCAAGCTATTAAAACAGGTCTCAACAGGATCTGTGCACTCTTTACATTTATCTACTGAATCCTTTACTTTTGGAATCTTTTAATTTTTAAAATGATTTTGTTAAGCAGTGTTTTCTTCAGCAAGACTTTTCTTTGTCCTGTAAATGCACCTCCTTAGGTATTCTGATTATAATTTTTGTTGAAGTCATCAGCTGTCTTCTGCAGTGGTTCTCTATCACTGGCATGTGCTTATTTTTATCTCCCTCTCGTGGTTATTGGGTCCCTTTAAATTTAAATATACTGTTAGGTTACTTGAAAATCATCTCTGTTGGAGCAGCCCAAGTGACGACTGTCTCACGTGTGTCAGATCCCCAGGATCTCCCGGGTCCTTACCCCAGCACTCTCAGAGGCTGTGTCCAGACTCTCACGCAATCTATCATTGAGAAAAACCACACCAATTCTCTATCTTGAGACTCTAACCAACACCTCATACCTGGCTGGCCTTTGGCTCAGAAGAGACAGTGAAGCTGGAGCTGGGAGTGGAGGGGCAGTAAGCCATGTCTGAAGGCCATCTCCCCAGAACATTGGTTTTCTAAATTTTATATCCCTGATCATATTTTAAGGCCATGACTATAGATTTACCTATGGGAATCTTTTGTTACTGTGGGATCACCAGTTTCAAGGGCCTGGGTTTCTTTAAAAGATCTGAATCCTTAGATCTTTCCCATGTTATGGTTAATTGACATGTTTTTAGTTTTCAGTCTTCTTCTCTTTGTTTGCCTGTGCATGTAATGTTCGTGTATATCTGGGACGGTGAAGGGTTTAGATTTTGTAAGTTTCATGAAGGAAACCTGTATCAGACCAGAAGCCTATATTTGCTTACTGGTGGCTCTCAGCCTGCAGGTGGAGACTGGGGTATGAGGACAGCCTTGCTCTGTTCCTTTCAGAGCTGGGTAGCTTCTGTGACATTATTTTTATGAGAAGGAATTCATCTTGTCCACTATTTCTCATAAATTGAGGAGCAAGAATTCCTTAGTTCTGCTTTTGGTGTTCTCCTAGGCCTTTCCTCTCAGGGATTTTGGGAAATATCTGGCAGAGAATTCTGGAATTAAATCCCTAATGAGTGAATTCTAGCTCATCAGAAAATGTTTGTGATTTCTGTACATGTTAAGTAGAACACAAATTCTATGAAGATAGAAAGATTGTTTTGGTCTCCATTATTTCCCCAGCATCCAAGATAATGTCTGGCATAAAGTAAATGCCAATAAATACATGTTGAGTGTAAAGTTGGATTCAGTAATTGACTGAAAAAATTGCATATTGTTTTGCTGTTCTCATTCTGGGATATAAATATGACCCAGGCATGGCCCCAAACAGTGTATAAATCATTCACAAAGCCTGTTATCTCATCTCTGTCTTTGTTTTCCTCTTCAAATAAATTATCTGAACTAAAAAGTAATTCTTTAACATGAGGTTGAACTTTAATAATATAACGTTTTTCATGTTCTTTCTTTATATCAAAGAGCCTTATTAATGACAACTTTAAAGAGATCTACCACACATGGATTTATTAAAATAGAACATTTGTTATTAAAATATTTTTTCTCACTTTTCTCTGGAAGAGCTATTGCATGTAGCACAGTTAGGGGCCGTCAGCCAGGGGAAGGCTCCTCTGTTTGAGGTGCTGCCTGTTTTGTTTGCTCACTGTGGCATCAGGAAAGTGTAATTGTCTTTGGGAGTCCACTCAGTCAGGTCCAGACAACACCTGAAGAGGCTGTTTAACTCCATACTTTATAATGACAACCAAATAAGATGGGTATTATCAGGTCACAGGGTGAGCTGAAGATTATATAATTAATTTAAGAATAAAAACATATGTGTTCTCATATGGCAAAATATTACAAATGAAATAGATTAGAATTCTGGCATTAAATTTCAATTTCTCCTATAAAAAGTACTTCAGTGGCTAATATGATCTTGCATTTCCACTCCTGGGCATATATATGGAGCAAACTATAATTAGGAAAGATACATGCACCCCAGTGTTTATTGCAGCACTATTTACAATAGCCAAGACATGGAAACAACCTAAACGTCCATCAACAGATGAATAGGTAAAGAAGATGTGGTACATATATACAATGGAATACTACTCAGCCATAAAAAAGAATGAAATAATGCCATTTGTAGCAACATGGATGGACCTAGAGATTATCATACTAAGTGAAGTATGCCAGACAGAGAAATACAAATATCATATGATATCACTTATATGTGGAATATAAAATATGACAAAATGAACTTATCTACAAAACAGAAACAGACTCACAGACATAGAGAACAGACTTGTGGTTGCCAAGGGGGAGCAGGGTGGGGAGGAATGGATGGAGAGTGTGGGTTTAGCAGATGCAAACTACTACATAGAGAATGGGTAAACAACAAGGTCCTACTGTATAGCACAGGGAACTATATTCGATATCATGTGATAAACTATAATGGAAAAGAATATAAAAAAGAATGTATATATATATATTTATAACCCATCACTTTTTTGTACAGTAGAAATTAACACAACATTGTAAATCAACTATACTTCAATAAAATAAATTTTAAAAAACAAACAAAAAAAAGTACGTTAGTGGCTAAGTGAAACGTAAGGGCAGTCCTTTGTAATCCGGGTTCTGCGGGGTCTGCCGACCTTGTCCTTGTCACATTACACACATCCCTTCCTGCTTCAGGGCCTCCAGTAACAGCCGCCTAGACTTCACAGTCAGCAAAAGGGCTCAAGGTTCTCCTTTACACAGTCAGCATTCAAATGCATCTCTATAGACCAGCTATCCCAGTCCCTCACGGTACACAACTTGACGCAATTCCTTCTGTATTTACCACATTGAAGAATGCCGCTTCCTTTGTCCTATAACATGTTCTCTCTCTTTGTAGGGCACTATTTCTCTCTGACATCAGCGTCTGTGTCCTTCCACAGAATATCCAGTCATTTCCACGTCCCAGTTTCTGAATTATGTTGTGGTAGTCTGAAGATTTTGTGCTAGCTCTCTCTTCAGAAGAAAAAAATAAATTCCAGATTGAGTATGACAAAACCCATATCTCCCCCACTAACATCAAACACTTCCTCAGACTGTGGTTTTTACTTTTTTAGCCATCAGCCGCATGGTTGCAGGCTACAGTGCACTGTTTTTTTCCAGAATACAAGTCTGCAGTTGATAAGAGCTAACATTTTTTTTTTGAACAAATACCATGTGCAAGGCCCTATAATAAATGTTTACAACTGTAAATTCATTTAATTCCTACACCAACTCTCTATCAATTAGATTTTGTTATTATGTCCATTTTTGTAGATGAGGAACCCGGGGTGGAGACAAATTAAATAACTTGTCCAACTCACAGTTTTAGTAAAAAGAGGAACTGGAATTGAAATTCAAGCAATCAGGCTCCTGAGTTTGCACTTATGACCATTACACTCCGACGCCTCTCAAGGCCTTGAATTTCCACTCTTTCTGGAGTTAAAAGTAAAGTGCAATATCTGTCCTGTCAATGGTAATGATATATTTAGACAAAGAACATGGAATCAGGCTGGAGTCCTCAATCCTAGTTGAAAACGATCCGAAATTGCACAGACCTGGGTCTGAACATGTTATCACCTGGGTCTTATGGCTGATGACTGTATCCTGAAAATTGCTTTTTAGCCAGACCATAAGTGCCTCACGAGGAAGGTACAAGTGAGCAGAGAATCAACACACAGTCTACACAATCCAGTCTCCCATTTACTCAAGCCTATGCAGAGCTATGCATCCTTTGGTTCTCAGATTTTTCAGCCACGACCCATACAACTGATATCCTGCCCGCCTGCAACAGGGTCATCTATTCTGCATTATTTGATGTCCTTCCTGAGGCAGAGTCTGCTGCGTGTCTTCCTATATTCACTCTCCCTTCCTGAGCAAAAGTGGGGCTCAGCCAAGCTAGTTTTCAGCTCCACTTCTTCGTAGGAGCGATCAGGGGACCGGGTTCCTGTCAATAAGACACGAGCAGGTGTGGAAGGAGGCTATTCTCCTTGTTCCCCTTCTTGCCGGATGGTGGATGTTAGGATTGCAGGTCTGGCAGCCATCCTAGACCATGAAGAAATGGGGCATCCTCCACGGATGGCTGGAAGGAGGCTGGATCTGAGGACAACCTTGAGGGACTGCTCTGCTGGCCGTGGACACCACATGTCCAGGCTTTTTCAATGTAAAAGAAAGAAACTTCTGTCTTGATGAAGCAACTCTTATTTTGGGTTTCATTGCATCATACCAGCTGAACTTAACTGATTCATTCTAAGTATCAGTAGAAGTGATGAGTTTAGAGCAATAGAAAAATAAAAGGACAATAGAAAATCAGGTAAACAGGTTAATAGTAATTTCTACGTGCTGTGGTTTAAAGTAGAGTTAGTTGCTTAATCTTGGAATAGAAATTTATTTATTTTACTTGTATTGCTTTTCAAAGAAAATAGTATTTATCAAAGACATGTCTTCCGGACATTATCCACCAGAAAGAAAGTATAGTGATCAAGGCTACATTAGAATAACTCAGCATAAAAGAAGTACTTTTTCAACAAAAAGATATTCTTTTGTTCTCTTACAGGTAGGTATCTTTCACTTCTCTTAGGAAACTTCTTTGCGTTATTGTTGCTTTAACATAGGACGTGTGGAATTTGGCTATTTTAAAATATTTTAGATAGGTTTTGTTATTTTTTAATTTTTTCTTTATTTTTAAAAACACAATATTGGTACTAATATTTAAGCAACACTTTCCTTACCTTCTCTTCTTTCCTCTCTCTTCCTCCTAAATCCCTTATGGATTTGTTGTTCCCTAAACATGAGCCAACTGAGATCTGAATACTAACTAGCGAGCAAAAGTCTTTTGTTGTTCTCAAAAGTTGTTGCTCGTGTGACCTATTCATCCCCATTTTTACCAACACCTTACCCCAGACACTGAAGTTGTTGCCACCTTCGGCACGACTGGCTAGCTGGATCCAGGAGCCACTAGACATGACCTCCTGTCCTGACTCTACCACTGAGGACCATGAGTAATGGTAGTTGCTGACATTGTTGAGCACCCCTGGGTGCCAGGCACTTGTCTGCACACTCTGTGGGTTTTAGCTCATTGAGTCCACACAGCAACCCATCAAGATGAGTATTATCACTTCCAGGTTACGTATTAGGAAAGTGAGTCAGAGATTAAATCATTTGCTCAAGTTTTTACAGTTAGAAAGTAAAGAAGCTAGACTTACACTCAACCCATCTGGTCCAGATCCTGCATTCATCACCTCTACTTGGGACCTCAAGGTATATAACCTCTATAAGACCGTTTACTCATCTCTTAAATACGGAGGCCTCTTAGCCAGTCCTTGTGATAGCTTATATTTCAGAGTTTGTTATTAACACCGTGTAGCTAGACTGTTATTGGGTATGACCTGGTTTTGATCTCATATAACTAACGGTTTTCCAATACCTCCCAGTGAACCAGCCAGGTATTTTGTGAAAATAAGATTCCCTTAAAAAAAGATTTCCTGAGGCCACTGAAAGCCTTCAGCTCTCTGATACAGGTCACTAGCCGGCCTGGAACATCTAGAACAAGTTCTAAATCATCAGCAAAACGGACTATGAATTCAGACACCAGACACATTTGTCTCCATATGCTATCTTTTTAAAAAATACATCTTTATTGTAATATAATTACTTTACAATATTGTTACTTTCTGCTGTAAAACAAAGTGAATCAGTTAAATGGATACGTATATCCCCATATCACCTCCCTCTTGAGCCTCCCTTCCACCCTCACTATCCCACCCCTCTAGGTCATCGCAAAGCAACAAGCCCATACCCTGTGCTATGCTGCTGCTTTCCACTGGCTATGTATTTTACATTTGGTAGTGTATATATGTCCATGCAACTTTCTCACTACATCCCAGCCTCCCCTTCCCCCCCTGTGTTCTCAAGTCCATTCTCAATGTCTGCACCTTTATTTCTGCCCTACCCTAAGTTCATCAGTACCATTTTTCTAAACTCCATATATATGCGTTAGCATATGGTACTTGTTTTTCTCTTTCTGACTTACTTCACTCTGTATGACAGACTCTAGGTCTATTGACTTACTACAAATAACTCAATTTCGTTCCTTTTTATGGCTGAGTAATATTCCATTGTATATTTGTGCCACATCTTCTTTATCCATTCATCTGTTGATGGATGGACACTTAGGTTGCTTCCATGTCCAGGCTATTGTAAATAGAGCTGCAATGAACATTGTGGTAAATGACTCTTTTTGAATTATGGTTTCTCAGGGTATATGCCCAGTAGTGAGATTGCTGGGTCATATGGTAGTTCTATTTTTTGTTTTTTAAGGAATCTCCATACTGATCTCCATAGTGGCTGTATCAATTTACATTCCCACCAACAGTGAAGGAGGGTTCGCTTTTCGCACACCATCTCCAGCATTTATTGTTTGTAGACTTTTTGATGATGGCCATTCTGACCTGTGTGAGGTGATACCTCATTTTGCTTTTGATTTGCATTTCTCTAATGACTAATGATGTTGAGCATCTTTTCATGTGTTTGTTCGCCATCTTTATGTCTTCTTTGGAGAAATGACTATTTAGGTCTTCTGCCCATTTTATGATCGGTTGTTTGTTTTTATGTTACGGAGCTGCATGAGCTGCTTGTATATTTTGGAGATTAATCTTTGTCAGATGTTTCATTTGCAAATATTTTCTTCCATTCTGTGGGTTGTCTTTTTGTCTTGTTTATGGTGTCCTTTGCTGTGAAAAACCTTTTAAGTTTCATAGGTCTCATTTATTTTTGTTTTTATTTCCATTTCTCTAGGAGGTGGGTCAAAAAAGGATCTTGCTGTGATTTATGTCATAGAGTATTGTTTTGCCTGTGTTTTCCACTAAGAGTTTTTTTTGGGCCACTCGGTGTGGCATGCAGGACCTTAGTTCTCCGAACAGGGATCGATCCCATGCCCCCTGCATTGGGAGCATGGAGTCTTAGCCAATGGACGGCCAGGGAAGTCCCCCTCTAAGAGTTTTATAGTGTCTGGCCTTACATGTAGGTCTTTAATCCATTTTGAGGTTTTTTTTGTGTATGGTGTTAGGAAGTGTTCTAATTTCATTATTTTACATCTAGCTGTCCAGTTTTCCCAGCACCACTTATTGAAAAGGCTGTCTTTTCTCCATTGTATATTTTTGCCTCCTTTATCAAAGATAAGGTGACCATATGTGTGTGGGTTTATCTCTGGGATGTCTATCCTATTGCGTTGATCTATATTTCTGTTTTTGTGTGAGTACCATACTGTCTTGATTACTGTAGCTTTGTAGTATAGTCTGAAGTCAGGGAGCCTAATTCCTCCAGCTCCATTTTTCTTTCTCAAGATTGTTTTGGCTATTCGGAGTCTTTTGTGTTTCCATTCAAATTGTGAAATTTTTTGTTCTAGTTCATTGAAAAATGCCATTGGTAGTTTCATAGGGATAGCATTGAATCTGTAGATTGCTTTGGGGAGTATAGTCAGTTTCACAGTGTTCATTCTTCCAATCCAAGAACGTGATATATCTGTCCATCTGTTTGTATCATCATTAATTTCTTTCATCAGTGTCTTATAGTTTTCTGCATACAGGTCTTTTGTCTCCTTAGGTAGGTTTATTCCTAGATATTTTACTCTTTTTGTTGCAATGGTAAATGTGAGTGTTTCTTTAATTTCTCTTTCAGATTTTTCATCTGGTGACATGTCTAGGATTTTCTATATATAGTATCATGTCATCTGCAATCAGTGACAGTTTTACTTCTTTTCCGATTTGGATTCCTTTTATTTCTTTTTCTTCTCTGATTGCTGTGGCTAAAACTTCCAAAACTATATTGAATAAGAGTGGTGAGAGTGGGCAACCTTGTCTTGTTCCTTATCTTAGTGGAAATGCTTTTAGTTTTTCACCATTGAGAACGATGTTGACTGTGGGTTTGTCATATATGGCCTTTATTATTTTGAGGTAGGTTCCTTCTATGCCCACTTTCTGGAGAGTTTTTTTCATAAATGGGTGTTGAATTTTGTCAGAAGCTTTTCTTCATCTATTGAGATTATCATATGCTTTTTATCCTTCAATTTGTTAATATAGTGTATCATATTGATTTATTTGCATATATTGAAGAAACCTTTCATTTCTGGGATAAACCCCACTTGATCATGGTTTATGATCCTTTTAATCAGGATCTGTTGGATTCTGTTTGCTAGTATTTTGTTGAGGATTTTTGCATCTATGTTCATCAGTGATACTGGCCTGTAATTTTCATTTTTTGTGACATCTTTGTGACATCTTTGTATCACGGTAATGGTGGTCATGTAGAATGAGTTTGGGAGTGTTCCTCCCTCTACTATATTTTGGAAGAGTTTGAGAAGGATAGGTGTTAGCTCTTCTCTAAATCTTTGATAGAATTCGCCTGTGAAGCCATCTGGTTCTGGGCTTCTGTTTGTTGGAAGATTTTTAATGACAGTTTCAATTTCAGTGCTTGTGATTGGTCTGTTCATATTTTCTCTTTCTTCCTGGTTCAGTCTTGGAAGGTTGTACTTTTCTAAGAATTGTCCATTTCTTTCAGGTTGTGCATTTTATTGGCATATAGTTGCTTGTGGTGGTCTCTCATGATCCTTTGTATTTCTGCAGTGTCAGTTGTTACTTCTGCTTTTTCATTTCTAATTCTGTTGAATTGAGTCTTCTCCCATTTTCTCTCAATGAGTATGGCTAATGGTTTATCAATTTTGTTTATCTTCTCAAAGAACCAGCTTTTAGTTTTATTGATGTTTGCTATTGTTTTCTTCATTTCTTTTTCATTTATTTCTGATCTGATCTTTATGATTTCTTTCCTTCTGGTAACTTTGGTTTTTTTTTGTTGTTGTTCTTTCTGTAATTGCTGTAGGTGTAAGGTTAGGTTGTGAATTTGAGACTTTTCATGTTTCTTGAGGTAGGATTGTATTGCTATAAACTTCCCTCGTAGAACTGCGTTTGCTGCATCCCATAGGTTTTGGGTCATCATGTTTCATTGTAATTTGTTTCTAGTTATTTTTTGATTTCTTCAGTGATCTCTTGGTTATTTAGTAGCATATTGGTTAGCCTCCATGTATTTGTATTTCTTACAGTTTTTTTCCTGTAATTGATATCTAGTCTCATAGAGTTGTGGTTGGAAAAGATGCTTGATGTGATTTCAATTTTCTTAAATGTACTTAGGCTTAATTCGTGACCCATGATTTGTGATCTATCCTGGAGAATGTTCCATGTGCGCTTAAGAAGAAAGTGTATTCTGTTGTTTTTGAATGGAATGTCCTATAAATATCAATTAAGTTCATTAGGTCTAATGTGTCTTTTAAAGCTTGTGTTTCCTTATTTATTTTCTGTTGGGATGATCTGCCCCTTGGGGTAAGTGGGGTGTTAAAGTCCCTACTGTTATTGTGTTACTGTTGATTTCCCCTTTTATGGCTGTTAGCATTTGCCTGTGTATTGTGGTGCTCCTATGTTGGGTGGTTAAATATTTATAATTGTTATGTCTTCTTCTTGGGTTGATCCCTTGATCATTATGTAGTGTGCTTCCTTGTCTCTTGTAATAGTCTTTATTTTAAAGTTGATTTTGTCTGATAAGAGTATTGCTACTCCAGCTTTCTTTTGATTTCTATTTGCATGGAATATCCTTTTCCATCCCCTCACTTTCAGTCTGTATGTGTCCCTAGGTCTTAAGCAGGTCTCTTGTAGACAGCTTATATATGGGTCTTGTTTTTGTATCTATTCAGCCAATCTGTGTCTTTTGGTTGGAGCCTTTAATCCATTCACATTTAAGGTAATTATCAATATGTATGTTCCTGTTACCTTTTTCTCAGTTGTTTTGAATTTGTTTTTGTCAGTCTTTTCCTCCTCTTGTGTTTCCTGCCTAGAGAAGTTCCTTTAGCATTTGCTATAGAGCTGGTTTGGTGGTGCTGAATTCTCTTAGCTTTTGCTTCTCTGTAAAGCTTTTGATTTCTCTGTCAAATATGAATGAGGTCCTTTCTGGGTAGAGTAATCTTGGTTGTATGTTTTTCCCTTTCATCATTTTAAATATATCCTGCTACTCCCTTCTGGCCTGCAGAGTTTCTGCTGAAAACTCAGCTGATAATATTACGGGGATTTCCTTGTATGTTATTCGTTGCTTTTCTCTTGCTGCTTTTAATATTTTTTTGTAATTAATTTTTGAGAGTTTGATTAATATGTGTCTCAGCATGTTTGTCCTTGGGTTTATCCTGTATGGGACTCTCTCTGCTTCCTGGACTTGATTGACTATTTCCTTTCCCATGTTAGGGAAGTTTTTGACTATAATCTCTTCAAATATTTTCTCAGACCCTTTCTTTTTCTCTTCTTCTTCTGACACCCCTATAATTTGAATGTTGGTGCCTTTAATGTTGTCCCAGAGTCTCTGAGACTGTCCTCAATTCTTTGCATTCTTTTTTCTTTATTCTGCTCCATGGCAGTTATCTTCCACCATTCTATCTTCTATCTTGAGCTTATCTAACAGATAAGCTCACTTATCTGTTCTTCTGCCTCAGTTATTCTGCTGTTGATTCCTCTAGAGTATTTTTAATTTCAGTTATTGTGTTCCTCATTGTTTGTTTGCTCTTTATTTCTTCTAGTCCTTGTTAAATATTTTTTGTATTTTCTCCATTCTATTTCCAAGATTTTGGATCATCTTTACTATCATTACTCTGAATTCTTTTTCAGGTAGACTGCCTATTTCTTCTTCATTTGTTTGGTCTGGTGGGTTTTTACCTTGCTCCTTCAGCTACTGCGTATTTCTCCATCTTCTCATTTTGTTTAACTTACTGTGTTTGGTGTCTCCTTTCTGTAGGTGCAGGTTCATAGTTTCACTTACTTCTGTTTTCTGGCCCCACTGGCTGAGGTTGGTCCAGTGGCTACTGTACGCTTTCTGGCTGGTGGAACTGGTGCCTGTGTTCTGGTGGGTGGAGCATGATCTTGTCACTCTGGTGGGCAGAGCAGCATCTGGTGTTGTGTTTTTGGGTGTCTGTGAGCTTTGTATGACTTTAGGCAGCCTATCTGCTAATGTGTGGAGTTGTGTTCCTGTCTTGCTAGTTGTTTGGTGTGAGACATCCAACAATGGAGGCATCCAGCAATGCAGCTTGGGTGGAGCTGTGTCTTAGTGTTGAGACAGACACCTCTGGGAGAGCTGTCACTGAGTAAGAGTTCCATGGGGCTGGGAGTTCTCTGGTGGTCCAATGTCCTGGACTCAGTTCTCCCACCTCGGAGGCTCAGGCCCAACCCACGGCCAGAGCACCAAGACCCTGCAAGTGGGTGGGGAAGAAAAGGAAGAAGAAACAGAAAAAAAAGAAAAGAAAGAAAGAAAGAAAAAAAGAAAAGAAAACTCCAAAACAAAAAACAAAAATCCAAACAAATGAACAGACAAAACTGCAAGACAAATGATAAAAAGAAAACTAAACAGACAATAATATCACACAGAGAAACATACATTCATGCACGCACAGAAAGAAAAGATAAAAGAAAAAAAGAGAAAACAAAGTAGAAGAGAGCAAACCAATAAAGAAACCCAAAAATGAAAACAAACACTAAATGCTAAACTAACAAAAACATAAAACCAGAAACAACTCAAATACAGAAAGCAAACTAAAAAAAAGGCAATGAAAGCATGAAACAAACACACAAGAACAATCAAAAAAAATAAAGGTAAAGACAAAAGAAAGATGAAAACAAAAGGAAAAAGTACAAAACAATGAAGTAGTACATTAAAAGCAGAAAAATGGGAAATATAGTTAAAAGTAAAATGAGAAAAAAGCAAAACAAACTCGAGAAAATGCAGTATAACAAAAAAGTCCAGCAGAAATAGGAAAAGAAAGTGAAATAAAAAATATGTTAAAAATAAAAGCATAAAATGAAAAGAAAAAGTAAATAAAAAATTAAAAGAATAATTAAAAAAACAACAACAACCAAAAGAAAGCAGTGGTATTTTCCTGTGGCTTTAACTGTCAGTGTCCTTGCCCTCATAGTGAGCCCCAGCCAACCCCTGCCTGCCCAGAATGCCCTCCAGTAATTATAGGTAGGTCTCTGGACCTGCTGTGGCCACCGAGGGGGCCGTTCACACTCTCATCTGGCGTTACTCCCGTGTGTACTTGCCCCCAGAGTCCACAGTTGCCCCCAAAGTCTGCAGCCTCAGTTGTGGGAACACTCGTTGTATGTTCAGGTTCCACTAGTGCATGGTTCACCCAGTTGATTGTGATCGTGGGTATTTAATCTGCTGCTCCTGAGGCTGCACAGGGATATCTCCCTTTCCTTTCTTCGGTAGCACAGTCACTGGGGTTCAGCTTTGGTTGTGGCCCTGCCTCTGTGTGTGGGCCGCTGTCAGGCGTCTCTTCCCCACGCAGGCAAGAGGGGGTGAAAGCAGCAGCTGATTAGGGCTCACTTGCTCATTCAGGCTGGGGGAGGGAGGGTTATGGCAGTCACAATTGGGATGTGCAGGGAGTGCCTGTGGCGGCAGAGGCCGACGTGACGTTGCAAGAGCCTGAGGCGGGCCGTGTGTTCTCCTGGGAAAGTTGGCCCCGGACCGTGGGACCCTGTCCGTGGCGGGCTGCACAGGCTGCTGGAAAGGTGTGGGCGGTGACCTGCCTTGCACACAGGATCCTTGAGGACATCGGCAACAGCCTCTGGGGTCCAAGATAACAGCTATAGCTTGTGCTCGTGCTTGCGTAGGTGTGTCCTTGTTGTCTGTGAGTGCACAGAACAGGAAACCCCTATGGTGGGCTGCCCCTCCAACACCCCGCAACAATGGTCTCCTGCCCCTTCGGCAGCTCCAGACATTTTCCCGGACTCCCTCCCGGCTAGCTGTGGCGCACTAGCCCCCTTCAGGCTGTGTTCACGCAGCCAACCGCAGTCCTCTCCCTGGGATCCGACCTCCGAAGCCCAAGCCTCAGCTCCCAGCCCCGTCCGCCCTGGTGGTTGAGCAGACAAGCCTCTCGGGCTGGTGAGTGCCGGTCGGCACCGATCCTCTGTGCGGGAATCTCTCTGGTTTGCCCTTTGCACCCCTGTTGCTGCGCTGTCCTCCAAGGCTCTGAAACTACCCTCCCCCTGTCCTCCACCAGTAAAGGCCCTTCCGAGTGTGCAGAAAGTTTTCTTCCTTCAGAGCTCCCTCCCGGAGGGGCAGGTCCAGTCCCGTTTCCTTTGTCCCTTTTTCTTTTTCTTTTTTCTTCTGCCCTCCCCAGGTACGTGGGGAGTTTCCTGCCTTTTGGGAGGTCTGAGGTCTTCTGTCAGCATTCAGTAGTTGTTCTGTAGGCGCTGTTCCACATGTACATTTATTTCTGATGTATTTGTGGCGAGGAAGGTGATCTCCCTGTCTTACTCCTCCGCCATCTTGCCGCGATTCTCCATATGCTTTCTTCCTCGCTGCAGTGTGACTACCTCCCTTCCTCATGATAATGTGGTTGGCTGGACCTTAATGGTATGGAACATAGTTTTGCATCTTGGAGTGATTTTTACCTTGTAGAATTAGAAAACTTTGATGTAAACATTTCCCATTGGTGTATTAAGTTCTCACGTATCTACCATATTTCTGCAGAGGTTTGCTAACTGCTGTATCAAGATGGTAATGAGTCTTTTGCATTGCTTTAGTATTTTCCACAAGATGGTATTGTAATTGAAAGTTAAAGGTCTGTGGAATTTCTTTTTTCTTGAATTAACCTAATACAGAAGAGAGCTGAAGTTGGCCTTAGATGGTCTTATTGGCATTGTTCACTTGGTTTTAATGAAATCTGAAATGATCTATGGGGCATGGACAATCTTGGTGCTTAGTGTTTAAAATGTAGCTTGGCCAGCTCCCTCAGCATCTTGCCATACCCAAGTAAATTGCTAGTAGTGTCATTCCTGTACCCTATTTGATATTTACTTGGCAAGTGACTTCTAAAATCATTTCTGAAAGTTGTATTGTCACTGTCATAGAAAAAGGTTTTTAGTGCAAGTGTTAGCAGCAAAATAGCAATTCCTCAGTCCTTGTCCTCCTGAAGGAAAGAATACAATCAGGAGACACAGAGCAGTTTTAAGGAGCAAGCGTTTTATTAAGCGAGGTGAAAGTATGCTTCCCGGAAAAAGGAGAGTGGGCTGTCTAGAAAGCAGAAGCAGCCCCACAGTGGGGGTAGGGTTGGCTTTTCAGAGTGGTCGAAAGTCCCTCCTTGTGTCCTGTATCATTTGATTGACAAGTTGACCGACTGCTTTAGGTTATATAACTTTTCTGCTTGTGCACAGGTGCTTACCCATAAGCACCCAAGTGAAACCCATGGCAGGGCAAAAACTGCAATGCTAATTTATTACAAATATGGCATGATGAACCCTGGGTTACTTTGAGCCACTTTTTGGGTCTTGGTGCACCTGTGCCAACCTGTGCTGGTGGCTTCCTCTTGCTTGGTCCTGACAATGCTGGAAACTTAGTGGTGCTCGACCACAAGAGGGAGGATTTCTGGGCATGCCCTGATCCCCAGTGTCCAGGTGGGGAAGGAAACGATGACCCCAACCAGGACAGGGCAGGGACCTGCTCATCTCTGACCCACTACCTAACACAAGTAGTCGAAGTATAAATTTTCCAACAATTTCTTGACTGAGTAAAGGGAAAAGGACCTGAGAGATTTCATTTCGGTTAGCATAGTGGAATAAAATCCATTGCATTGTAAACATAGTGAACATAGCACACAGTCAGGATTCAAGATATGTTAACTATATGAATAAGAAGTGATTAGGAGATGGTAAATAAAAGGCATGATGGCAAGGGCCACATGAATAAATTACTAACAAAGGACTAACAAATACTTATGTACAATTTTTGCATGGTCTAAAAATTGCATCACATGATGTAGTCTCTAGAATATAGTAAATTTTCTAACACTTATTATTATTAAGTGTATTTTAGTTTGGTTGGAGTTCTCAGGGTTAAAGTCACACCTACCCCAGTGGGTGCACATGTAAGTATTGACTGGCAAAACTCCTGTTCCCAAAGTAAAGCGATGCTCATAGCAGAGCAAAGTGAATTATTTAGGGTCAGTGGCTCACATACAGTTGAGAAAACTTCTTAGGTAAAATAAACATTGAGTCCTGCCTTCTATCCCTTGGGTGGTGTGGAAAGAGACCAGTTATTTCCAGGTGACTTTCCCTAGAGAAGTGTGATGCACAAGATTGGTACAGTTCGTTCTCTCATTGTATGGGCCTGTCATGCTAGCAAATAAGACCAAAGATAATTACCGCTATAGACAAGTTGTCATGAACGTTCCATCTTAAGGTCTGAACTTGACAGAAATGTATTTTTCTCTAGTCTTTACAGAAGGCATGATGAAAGAAATGATCCATTCTGAAACAGATCAGAGAGTACCACGGAGCAAGTTGGGATAGAGGGTACAGTCACAGAACACGCTGCATGAGCGTAAGTGAGGGATTCTGTGTAGAAGCTGAAGGATTTAACTTTATCTTTGAAGCAGTGAAGGATTTTAAGCAGGGGAATGTTGGAATTTGATATATTGTTTGAAGCCCTTCCTCTGACATCTGAATAGGGAATGGATTAAAATGGATGCAACTGAAGCTGGGGAAGCTGTTTTCTTTCAGGCAAAAGATAACAAAGATCAGAACTGGGGCAGATTAATAGGTATATAGGAGAAGTAGTGAATTTGAGAATTATTAATAAGAAAAAAAAATGCCAGGCCTTGATAATTGATTGAATGTGGGGGAAGAAGGCTCATTCTGACTCTCAGGTTGCTGGAATGAATGGGTGACTTGGGTCGATTTAATTGTCATTCACCAAGTTAGGCAATCTAGGGAGAGGGATTTTTTGGGAAGATGATGCATTCAGTTATTCATGGCTTTAGTTTCCTTTAAAATACACATGATTTTGAAGAGGAAACTCATTAAGCTGAGGAGCTATTTAAAGCTGGTGATATTATCATTATGGGTCTTACTTGAAACTTGGGGATCAAAGGGAAGCAAGATGGAAAAAAATTGATCCAAAATAAAAGACAAGGGATTTCCCTGGTGGCGCAATTGTTAAGAATCCGCCTGCCAATGCAGGGGACACGGGTTCATCAGTCCCGGGAAGATCCCACATGCCGTGGAACAACTAAGCCCGTGCGCCACAACTACTGAGTATGCCCTCTAGAGCCTGCAAGCCACAACTGCTGTAGCCCGCGTGCCTAGAGCCCGTGCTCCACATCAAGAGAAGCCACCTCAATGAGAAGCCTGTGCGCCGCAAGGAAGAGTCGCCCCTGCTCGCCACAACTAGAGAAAGCCCGCATGCAGCAACGAAGACCCAACGCAGCCAAAAATAAATTTAAAAAAATAAAATAAAAGACAAGAGAATCATTGTTCAAAACATTAATGAGAAAGCCATAAAGCTCTGTCCATCTCAGGAAGAGCTTCATGACACATTTAGTCACATTAGATAGGGGCTTTCTTACTTGATGCGTGAACATTGTTGCCATCTAATTCCTAGTCTCCATGTAAATATGTATTTCTTATGTGAAACACATCTGCACCAAAAATTTTTGGGAGTAGTTGTAACCCAGATGAGATTGCAAATCCTTGACAAATTTCATCTAATCAGATTATGAAAAAAATGTTTACACACACAAAATAATCACCAAGGTAAATGTGACTAACATAATATTTGGAACCATAATTTTTTCTCTTAGTTCCATAGCAACTGAAAATTAACTACACGGATCTCTTTTTAAATGTTGCAGAACTTAAACACACGGTTTGGACAGATGGTCAGTGGAATGGTTTCTTGAAGAATTGTTCAATGAATTGTACTCTTTAAGAATATGTTATTTTTCCTTAAAATATGCATAGTAGAGGCATCAGTTAATTGTATGTATCCCATTCCAAGATGTTCCAAAATATTTAACTTTGGTTACTTTCATATTGAGCCATAAAGCCAAAGAAGCTATTTCTGTAACTGAAATTCATATTTTGTCTTTTTTCTTTCTTCTGCCCCAAGATTACCTTAGAGAGTGACTGAGAGCTTGTTTAAGAGAATCTTGGGTGTTTTGAATAGTAATCCTCATAATGATAGCTCAATACATGTCTGTCTACAATTCAGTATAGAGCACAGTCAACGAAAAAGAATAACTAATTCAAGAACACTCACCTTTTAGCATAAATAAACGATAAAGAGCAACTTCTTTGTCCCTGGAGGCAAATGCAGCATGTACAGAGCTTTTGGAATGGTTCCACCTTTTCCTTTCCCTGGAATTCTTTAAAATGAGTTCTAAGGCAAAACCTCATAAGAAGGAAAGGGTTCTTAGTGGAAAGTTTGAGCACACAATCTTGAATCTAGGTTTTTAAGATTGAATCTGTTTCAGATTTTAATGTAGACCCACAGATTGCTAAATGGAGAAGAAAAGAATCAATATTCACTATCCACTGTCATTATTAGAAAAATTTCTAAACTGTGTGATAAATATATTTTTATATTTTTTCAATGATCTCATTTGCTTTGTTCTCTAAGTTTCCTTATGAAACTATATTTCTACTATTTTGTTTAATGATTTAAAATTAAGGAGCTAGGTAATAATTTAAGCAACTAAATTTCTTACAACTAAATTTCTTGCAGGGAAAATTGTTACACATGGTAAAGGACTAAACACCATGAAATAATAAATATATCATCTACTGTTGTAAATAAATTTCAGTTTTCTGATAAAGATACAAAGACATTTTCAGAAACAATGGTTTTAATGGTCTCTTAAATCAACATGTTCTTTATAAAAACACTTTCTTCTCAAGGTAGTTCAGTAAAACTCAAATTCTATTCTTCCTAATGAGTTGGAAAATAATTTAAAAGGAACATCATTTTATGTGTTCATTTTTGCACTGCCTGAGTTTGGTTTTACACATCTTCCTGATAAGGGAGCTGTCAGGCATCAGAGAAAGAGCAAGCAACGTAATCGCTCTTTGTGACTCACTGTTAAGTAATTAAACAAAGCACAGAGTTACCGTTACCTGGCTTGCCTAGAAATTCCTCATACATATTCAGTTTCTGGCTTAGTTCTTTTCCCTCTTAATATCTTTGGGCTTACCATCAAATGGATCTTATTCTGTTGAACTTGATTCAATTCCACAGCTAGTTATTGGTTGGTTACTATGTCCTTGAGCTGTGCTAAGCCTTGAATATAGAAATAAAAAAGTACAGGAAGACAGGAATTTCTTCTGTCCTCAAGGTACCTATAAATGTGTTAAAAGTGCACGTCATAGTTTATTAATTCTTAACAGTGGTGATGCCTGCCACCGTAGCCACTTTTCTAAATTATACTGCCTTGCACCCAGCCCCCTGCTTGAGGATACTGTGCCTCATGGTCTTGACCCAGAGGTGAACTGCTGACCCACAGCACACCGTCTGTAGACTTGTAAGCAAACTCTCAGACCCACAGGGACGGTTCTGCCAAAAAGGTCTTGTTACCATTGATTTTTTTCTGAAATGCAGAGGGTGGAATAGGGCAGACACAGAGAAGCAGAGACGTGATACAAACACACACTCACACAAGACGCTTTATGTATATACACTATGTATGTATGTATATGTGTGTGTGTGTGTGTATACACACACACACTAAGTCCTGGTTATGAATTAACCAGCACTTGGTAGTTTCCCAGAATTATAGAAAAGGATTAAAAATTTTTTGCCACGTACATCAATGGTAAAATAGACCTTCTTTAAAAATATCCAGGGCAGCTGATTCTATATAATTATATTTCTATCCTGTTTTCAAGTTTATTTGTTCTTGCTGCTTAATTTTTCTTTATGCCTAAATTGATGTTCTCTTTGCACAATATATATTTTTATTATCTATCTGTCCATCTATTTTTACTAATATGGATTTTTTTTTTTTTTTTTTTTTTTCCGGTACGCGGGCCTCTCACTGTTGCGGCCTCTCCCGTTGCGGAGCACAGGCTCCGGATGCGCAGGCTCAGCGGCCATGGCTCACGGGCCCAGCCGCTCTGCGGCATGTGGGATCGTCCCGGACCGGGGCACGAACCCGTGTCCCCTGCTTCGGCAGGCAGACTCTCAACCACTGCGCCACCAGGGAAGCCCTGGAATTTTTATATGATGCCTAGACAACACTTTTTTTCTCTGTTTCTTATCCAGTGATCATTTTATGAGATCATACGTCTTTTAAAAAATTTATACTTTGCTTTTTCTTAAATAATAGCTTTTGTAATCATCTCACATAATTAGTTGATCTCTTCTGGAGCTTGGGTAATCAGAGAAGTACAAGGAGTGCAGAGTGAGCTGCTTTTCTGAGAAAACCAGGCTCACAGATCCATCTTTAGAGAGCGAGATTTGAAATCAATAGATTCCACCAGTGATATCATTACCATTCTCTACTGATTTCTTTGTCCTGGAATCCAGAAAGGAAAATAGCAGATAATTTATCCTCCACATACGCTTCACAGTTTAATGTAAGTACTCTCAGTTAATATTTGCTGATATATCTCACATTCAATGCTAGGCTTCAATGAAATGTCAAGATCCTCTGTGAATTATGTCAAGTCATGGCATCATTGTGATTTTGTTCTACTTAGAATTAATGATATCCTATTAAGCTTCGTGATTTCTGAAAGGCTGCTTGATCTAAGTACTCTAAGTAGAGAGACACATTTTCTGGTCCTGTCACCCCAGCTTTTTTCATATATTGCTCTTTATTCATTAGTGTATAGCTACCCCATCTGGCAGATATAAAAGAGTCAGTGTAGCTATAAGACAACTTGAAAATTTGACATGTTTAGTAGGCTCAAGTGGCCAATAATGTGAATGAAGACACATGATTTGAAAGCATTACAGCACAATAGTTTTGAAGACTTGAACATTGAGCTCATATATTCTTCCTGAAAGGAGGCACATTAGGGAGTTGCACCAGCTTAGAGCTTCTTGGTCTTGTTACATTACACGTTTCCCTATATTTTTGTTGTGCCTATACTCTGTCTCCTAGCTGTAGCACCAATTTAAGGGCATAACCTGTTGTTTTGTTTTTTTAAATTAAGTTTTGTTGTTGTTGCTTTTTGTTTTTTTTTTGCGGTACGCGGGCCTCTCACTGTTGTGGCCTCTCCCGTTGCGGAGCACAGGCTCTGGACGCGCAGGCTCAGCGGCCATGGCTCACGGTCCCAGCCACTCCACGGCATGTGGGATCCTCCCGGACCGGGGCACAAACCCGTGTCCCCTGCATCGGCAGGCGGACTCTCAACCACTGCGCCACCAGGGAAGCCCTGCCTATATTTTTGTTGTGCCCATACTCTGTCTCCTAGCTGTAGCACCAATTTAAGGGCATAACCTGTTTTTTTGTTTTGTTTTTAAAATTAATTTTGATTGGAGTATAATTGCTTTACAATGTTGTGTTAGTTTCTACTCTACAGCAAAGTGAATCAGCTATATGTATACATATATTCCCTCTTTTTTTGGATTTCCTTCCATTTAGGTCACCACAGAGCATTGAGTAGAACTCCCTGATCTATTTTTAAATTAATCTGTACCTTTAGCATTTAGCACAGTCTCTTATGTAGAGGGTGACCATCTCAATCCACAAACAATATTTCTGTTGCTGTTGTTGAATTTAATTTCTCATGGGGGTGTCTATTCCTTGAGTAGCAGAAATGCAATGGCATTGGATTCAGGCTTTTCCTTCCTTTTGCCCAGGGGGTTGGGGGTAGGAGGTAGGAGACAGTGGGGTAATACAGGGATTACATGGGGTTGGGATGGCCACACATACACTCATGGACCACTGACACGTCCATCACTTTATCTCAGCCTTGGAGGAGTGAACCCGTTGCTGCTAATTTTCCCTTCCATTCCTGAGCTCAGAGCCCCTTCCATCCCCTTTAGATGCGTGAGAGTTCATTTGGTTACCTCCTTATCATGCTGGGCTGTGAAGACCTCTGGGTGGCTTTGTCTACCTAAATACTGGAGTATAGTTTTCCAAATCTTTGAAAAGCACAGCTCAGTTTTTCCCTCTTCCTTAGATTTATAAACTCATCTTAGAGTTCTGTCCTCAGTTAAGAAAATCTAGAGAAGCTATATCTTGCTGGACAAGACATGAGTTGTGGGTTGTGAGGGCATCTAGTTTCTATTCCTTTTGTGTTCACCTGAATCTTTAGATGTTTTGTTCAAGCAAGAGTTTTTCCTATTCATCCAGCCCTGAGGGCTTAAAATTCAAAAGTCAGAAGGAAATAATTCAAGATTAGAGGGCCACAGTGTAAGAAAATACAGAAAACGAGTGTGTAACGTCCCTAAATATTACCTCTCCCAACATTTAAAATTACTCAATGGGTAGATGTTTCATTGACGATGATTAATTTATGGCACCTTGAATACCTAACCTTTAATCAATATCTTTTGTGTAAGAGGCTAAATTAATATTTTCTCTTTTATTTTATTAAATATTGTCCCTCTTTTCCAGAAGGTGATAGATGGGCACAAAAGGACTTATTGTTTTGTTTTAATTTATAAACTTTCTGGATGTGCACTGACTTACATTTTGACATTCATTCATCTTTTAATCACCATTTGTTCACCTCAGTTTTAAGAGGAATATTTTACCGTTTGTCACAAGTATAGATTATAATCTCAGTTTGAGGAATATTAGAGAAGGGTCTAGGAGGTAACTTGAAATCAAGTGAGTATTAATGATTTCCTGAAACAAGTGAGGAGAGAATTGCCTAAAGCTGGATTGTGCAGGAGGATGAGTGATGTGGCAAAGGAAAGGGGAAGTGAGTTTAGCAACAACTATGAAACAAGGCTTGATTTCTGACTTGGACTGTGACCTTGGACTAGTCACCTTTTCTTTCTGGAATGCAATTTCTTCTCTAAAAAATGAGACTGTTTGATTTTAGTAGATAATTTCTCAAGACTTCCTAGAATTCTATAATTCTAGTAAAAGAAAACTGCTGTTTGTATGTTCTCTCCCTGCTTTTGGACCCCTGCTCCTACTTCTTTGTCTGATTTCATCTAAATAACAGCTTCATCCTGAAGCCACCACTCAACAGTGTTAGTCTTTCTCAGAATAGTCTCCTTTTCCTTCACAGTACTGACTCATAGTTTGTTAATTTTGTATCTGCATGTATGTTGTATTTATTTGGTTAGTATCTGTTTTCCTACCTCGAGTACAATCTACTTGAGGGTAAGGATCCTGCCTTTTTTGGACTACAGTTGTTTCCCATTTCCTGGGATAGTGTCTGACATACGTAGTGCACATGAAATTTGCAATGAGTAAATTAAGGTGTGACTTGATGAATGAGGGTGTCCACTATAATCAAAGCAATGTGTTTTGGGGTTTTACAAATGATGTTGGAAACTTAGACTATGTCCACATTCATAAATCTATTCGACGAAAACATTCAGATTCACCAAACACCTAAAAATCTAAAAAGCAACTTTTCTAAACAAAAACTAAATAAAAATGGTTTATTTACAAAATTTAGATTTCTTCTTCCCACAAACAAAACAAAAGAAACAAAAACCTGTGGACCCCGTAACACACAATTCTGCTGCTCAAGGACATACTTTTTAAAGACCTAGCATGAGAAAATGATGGATGCCTCAAGAACATAAAATTTTGAAGTGAGTATTTAAGGAATCAGGAAGCATTCATAAGTTCTAGGATCACAGGTGTTTTCATTGTACTTCCCTAGGGAAATTACGTATCTTGTTATGTGCCTTGCTGTAACCCATCTCAATATAAGGTATTTCCATTGGAGTGAGTTAACACTTGAAATCCAAAATAGGTAACTCTGAGAATTTATGTAAATTCTCGGAAATTATCCTTAAAGAAGTCTGAGCCATATTTGACTACTGCTGCTGACTGGCTCTAAATAGTTTCAAAATGAATAAAGACACGAAGTGGCAGGGAGAGTCACTGGCAGGTCACACATGATTTCTCATTTATTTCAAAATGCACTTGCAGTATAGATAGAGGCTCTTAGTTTACATTAGTAACACATCTTCTATGGTACTGGCTTGGTTTGCTTCTTTGGAACGTAATCAGCTGTGGCTGGAGATCTCACAGTTTGCATTTTCCTCCTGTAACTTGCTCTGAGCTCAGGGATTATCTTCTGGGACGTTTACACTTGTTTTTTCTCCCTCTGGTTATAGCTAATCATTTAACATAATTTCTGGCATCTCTTCTGCAATCTCCTATTGATGATCCTAATTGCAAGCTTCTGTACTGTTTCGTGGCTTGCAATCTTCAAGTCTTTAGGGATTCATTCATAATTTGATTGTTTTTAATAATGTGTTTTAGAATGAAATAGCTTGCAGTAGTCCATTTGGAAGGGATTCAATAGCATTTCAGCTTGATGTCTTAAATGCCAGCAGTGGATAGGGGTAGGGGAGCTTTGCTCAGACTTATCACTCAGGGTGTTGATCATCACAATAATGCCCACGGGGGCTGTAAGTTTCTTCTTTCCTAATAGCAACTAAGAAAATCAAATTCCCTTTACTTTGCCCTCATGAATTTCACTTAAGATCCCAGACCTGAAATGTGTGTGGGTGTGTTGGTGGTGGAGGTCGGGGGCATGGGGCGTGGGTACTTGGGGTAGTGAGAGCTTGGTGGAGTGAAGTCAAACCCCCCCAGCCCTGTGTTTAGTTAATATCACTTGTGTGGTCCAAGAACAGGTGAAAGGGTGTGACTACAATTCCATGTAGGAATTCTAGGGATGAAGGATGGTGATTTGTGAACACCTGCTCTGTGCCAGGCACACTGACAGGTGGTCCACACACCATCTCATTGATCCCTCATTTCATCCTGTGAGGTATCAAGGAGGAGGAAAAGGAAGCAAAGACTCAGAAAGTTAGATCACCTGTCCAAGCTGGCCCCTTTCCTCTGGGTGCTTCCAGAAAGTACTCTCCTTCACCATAAAGACAGTCCTCATTTCTTAGAAGAGAAATGTGTACTCTTATTAAAAGATTGAATTTCTTAAGATTATCCTACAGAAACAAATCATAAAGTTTGGTCACAAATCATTATGCAGAGGGGGGCCTACTGAGCTCCAGGGACCCCTTATGGAAAGAAGGAAGGCATACATGAGCTGGGCAGCTGACAGCCTGTATGTTCGCCTGTAGGCATGCTGTATTCCAAACCAGAGACAGAACACCGCTCAGCTCCAGTGGCAGAGAGAAAATTACAGATCCCAGCGTGGAACGCCTGGTGTCCAACTCTTCCCCACTCCAGAAAGATAAACATCTATTAGTGATTTTAAAGATCTCATTTTGAAGCCTTATATCTGTAAGCATGAACATATGCTTGTAATTATGTCTAACTGAACTTCCTTTTGCAGATAGAGTCCTTCTCCAGGCCTTCATTGAATATTCTTAAAGAATATTCTTAAAATAATATTCAGGCCTAATTAGAATATTCTTTATAATAGAACTCAAAAACAAAAAAAAGTGTTACTAGGCTTCCTCCCAGCCTTGTCTTCTGTAACTGAACTTCTCAATTTTTTAGGAGTTGCAAATACGTTTTTGTGTCACACTTCATTTTGACTCCTTTGTCAAAGTCAGCCAAATTCATGAACTCTGCCAGCCTTCAACCCTTCTACAGTGTTTTTTCTTCCACTTTGGGACATTTTCATTCTTTTTGCCGTCCATGATGTTGAACCTTTGGCATTCTTCCTTTATTCCATTGATTTTTTTTTTTTTTCCCCTGTTGGTTTTCTTCTTTGACTCTTTGACTCTCATTAAATAGATGAGTTCTTTTGGGCTTCCCTGGTGGCGCAGTGGTTGAGAGTCCTCCTGCCGATGCAGGAGATGCGGGTTCGTGCCCCGGTCCGGGAAGGTCCCACATGCCGCGGAGCGGCTGGGCCCGTGAGCCATGGCCGCTGAGCCTGCGCGTCCGGAGCTCTGCAATGGGAGAGGCCACAACAGTGAGAAGCCCGTGTACCGGGGGAAAAAAAAAAATATATATATATATATATATATGAGTTCTTTAAATTTCTGACATTGGCCTTTTTTACTGGCTCAGTGTTTTCTCCTTGGGTAACTGCACCCACTCCCAAGGCTTAGCTATCAGCACTGTGCTCATGCATCCCTAATGCACAGATCCAGCGTTGTCCACTTAGCTCCAAAGAGAATACTTTTTCTGTCAGATGAACTTATTCCCTCTCTGTTCTACAGAATTCAGTGCCGTTAGATCCAAATCTAATTTAAGACAGCCTTACAGTTACTCTGTTTCTTGTAACTATTTTTCACCCAAGCTAGAAAATACATAGTGCTCCACTTTCTTTTCCTTATTTGTCGGTTCCTGGCAATTATATCTTCAAAATACTTCTGTCTTCCATTCTCGTCTTTCATTTCTACTGCCACTGCCATGGATCAGTATATCTGGTTCCCCAACCTCTCATGCCTTTTCTCCTTTAGCGTCGTCTCAGAGTCCTGGAAGTTCGTGCTCTTTTATAAAACTTAAATGTCTCCCGTTGTCAGCACATTAAATAGTTAATTATGTGTCTGGGCATTTTAAGTTCTGGTCTCACCTTAATTTTTAGTGTGTTTGTTATTCATGATCTCTCTCCAAAGACCCCATCCTAGGCAAATTAGGCAGGCACATATTCACATTTGTGTGCATTAGCTTTCTCTTTTGTTTTCCCATCTTTTTTTCCCCTTTCTATTCACATCTTCCTTATCCTTTAATGTTCACTTTAAATGCCACCTCTTTTTTGTCACCACCCTGAGTCAGATTTGGCAAATGAGTAAATCTCCCTCTTTTATTATTTTGCATGTAGCTATCTGATGCACTGATTGGACTTATTACCTTCAAACTAGTATCACTGTTAATTTCATGCATGATTTTCTCCAACAGTATTGTAAAGATATTAGTTCAAAGAGTGGAAATTGTCAGGAGACTGGAAAATCTCTAGAGAGGAGATTTGGGCCTTGGGGGAAATTGCCGTTTTTGAAATTTCAGGTTATATTGAGACCTCCGTGGACAGACAGAAGGCTAGGCTTTAGCGTTTATAGATATCTCAAAAGCTCGTTATGGCCAGCAGTAAACTCCCATAAGGATACACCGTTTGGCTCCAGTCAGCCTGGTGTACGGTTCATCGTCTCAAATATTGTTTCAGCCAGAGGGTTTTGAAGGTGAGCTGAGAGCAGCCATTAAGGCAGCTTCTTTGTGATAATGAAGATGATTATAATGATAATGATATTCTGTGCTGGGGGAAGGAGTAGGTGGGGGAGGGAGGGCCACTTAGGGCTGAATTCAACACCTAGTCTTTTATAAATCTCCTGGTCCTGGGAGATTAGGCTTAGGTAACTTAAGTTTTGACTTTTATTCGGTTGTTTACGGGTTCCCAGGCTACAGGTGGGTGCCATATTTATTGATTGAGATGTTTTTCTTCCACTGAACACACCTGTCGATAGAATTTTGTTAGCTAGTGTGTGAATTCTATGGAAAATTGAGATATTTTACTTCGAATTAGACATCTGTTGAAAACTGGCCCACTAGACAAGCAGCTCAACTGCGGCCCAACCTCGGAAAATCAGGGAACAGAGATTGGAACAGTATTTGAGAGCTAGGTTATTTTCATCAGTTGCACCAAATAGGAAAACTCCTTTGTACATCTAGGGTCTTGCAGCCCCGGCTGGAATGCTTAGATTGAGCGTATCAGATTTAATTCAGGCCACAAAAATCCAACTTCCTTAACCTCCCAACAAATTGTGCCTCATATACTTTTGGTTACTTGATTTGTTTCCTTAAGCTAATACCCCATTTCAATAATAAAGGCAAGTTCTAAATTTCTCTCTTACTATGTTAAGGCCTGCAGCTTTCAGGTGCAATGATTTCTTCCCATTACATTATTTCTAAGATTTCTATTTAACGTGTTAAAGTTGTCAGGACTTTAGTTCTAGTTTTTTCCCCTTCCATTAAAAATAGATTTGAGAACTATAAGTTATTGTGGACAATTAAGGGATTTGGCCTAGGAAGTGCTCTTAATGGAGGGAACATAGCTCTAATGGAATGAAAATAATGCTACCTTCTTGCATAAAGACTGGCACATAGCGGACACCCAATAAATATTTGTTGGATGAACATGTGCTTAATACATATTTTTAATTGATAATTTTGAGTAGGTATTGGATGAGTATGAATATGTCAGGAGGAATATATTGTGGGCTAGAATGAGTGCATACTTTAAGATGTATTTTGTATGACATGTCAAGATTTAAAGGAAAATACACTTGAAATGCAGTTTTTGTATACCTTATTTTACTTACACCTTTTTATCCTAAAAAAAAAATCTAGCATTTTACTCTATAGAGGATACTACCTGAAAGGAAAGCGAATTATCTCCTATCACTTAACTCCTTATAACTATAGCAGAGTACCTCACTTTGCTTCAATCTCTGTGTTTATTTAACTTGGAGAACAATAAAGTATAACCTCTTTCTAGAGATACTCTCAGAAGAGCAAGTATTTCCAGTAACCGGGGTGTCATTTATTCAAAGAAGCAATAATATATTACCTATTACCTTAGAGAGGTAAAGCCTTTGTAAACATACTAAAGGACAAAGACTGTTTTAAGCTCTGGTGAGAGTTGAGTGTAACGTTGCAGAAAACCAACGTGAAAGGCCTTTAGAGAGACAGACTCATAATATTTCAGGGATGACTGTAAATCCATGCAAAGGTATTGTGCCACATCCTACTGTGTGAAGCAAAATATGAAAATTGTATACAGTATACAAAGGGGAATTGTCCATACTTCGTGCTGTAAATCAGGTGGTAATGGGTTACTTCCCATGGGTATTCACTGCCCAAACTTTGAAGAAAATATCTGTTATGGAAAGATTTCATGGTCATAGGGTTCCTGTTTTCGTTTTCACTTGTTCTCAGAAAGAGAAGTGCTACTTCATTAAACTGTTCAATATATTTAACCTCTCTTTGCAATGCGAAGCCACTCTGGATGGGACTTTATTTTTAATCTATTTTTATTTAGCATTTATTTTTATGTACTTCTTCCATATTTGAAATTGCTATAAAAATACGACTTGGTAGTGAGCAGTTCAAAAAAAGATGCATTTATGCTTCAACTTGAACCATCCTAGTTATAAGACTAAAAATTGTTAATGTGTTGGCCTCCTTTTATATGTACATAAATATTTAATTAATTTATTCATCATTCATTTGGAGGTAGCTTATTAACTTTTTTCTTTTTTAACATCTTTATTGGAGTATAATTGCTTTACAATGGTGCGTTAGTTTCTGCTTTATAACAAAGTGAATCAGCTATACATATACATATGTTCCCATATCTCTTCCCTCTTGTGTCTCCCTCCCTCCCACACTCCCTATCCCACCCCTCTAGGTGGTCACAAAGCACCGAGCTGATCTCCCTGTGCTATGTGGCTGCTTCCCACTAGCTATCTATTTTACATTTGGTAATGTATATATGTCCATGCCACTCTCTCACTTCGTCCCAGCTGACCCTTCCCCCTCCCTGTGTCCTCAAGTCCACTTTCTATGTCTGTGTCTTTATTCCTGTCCTGCCTCTAGGTTCTTCAGAACAATTTTTGTTTTTTTAGATTCCATATATATGTTAGCATACGGTAATTGTTTCTCTCTTTCTGACTTATTTCACTCTGTATGACAGTCTCTTAAGTCCCTCCACTTCACTACAAAAAACTCAGTTTCATTTCTTTATATGGCAGAGTAGTATTCCATTGTATATATGTGCCACATCTTCTTTATCCATTCATCTATCGATGGACACTTAGCTTGCTTCCATGTCCTGGCTACTGTAAATAGAGCTGCAATGAACACTGTGGTACATGACTCTTTTTGAATTGTGGTTTTCTCAGGGTATATGCCCAGTAGTGGGATTGATGGGTCATATGGTAGTTCTATTTTTAGTTTTTTAAGGAACCTCCATACTGTTCTCCATGGTGGCTGTATCACTTTACATTCCCACCAACAGTGCAAGAGGGTTCCCTTTTCTCCACACCCACTCTAGCATTTAAGGTTTGTAGATTTTTTGATGATGGCCATTCTGACCAGTGTGAGGTGATACCTCATTGTACTTTTGATTTGCATTTCTCTAATGATTAGTGATGTTTAACAACCTTTCATGTATTTGTTGACAATCTGTATATCTTCTTTGGAGAAATGTCTATTTAGGTCTTCTGCCCATTTTTGGATTGGGTTTTTGAGTTTTTGACATTGAGCTGCATGAGCTGCTTGTAAATCTTGGAAATTAATCCGTTGTCAGTTGCTTCATTTGCAAATATTTTCTCCCATTCTCAGGGTTGTCTTTTCGTATCATTTATGGTTTACTTTGCTGTGCAAACGCTTTTAACTTTCATTAGGTCCCATTTGTTTATGTTTGTTTTTATTTCCATTTCTCTAGGAGGTGGGTCAAAAAGGATCTTGCTGTGATTTATGTCATAGAGTGTTCTGCCTATGTTATCCTAAGAGTTTTAAACTGTCTGGCCTTACATTTAGGTCTTTAATCCATTTTGAGTTTATTTTTGTGTATGGTGTTAGGGAGTGTTCTAACTTCATTCTTTTAATTGTAGCTATCCAGTTTTCCCAGCACCACTTATTGAAGAGGCTGTCTTTTCTCCATGGTATATTCTTGCCTTCTTTGTCAAAGATAAGGTGACCATATGTGTGTAGGTTTATCTCTTGGCTTTCTATCCTGTTCCATTGATTTATATTTCTGTTTTTGTGCCAGTTCCATACTGTCTTGATTACTGTAGCTTTGTAGTATAGTCTGAAGTCAGGGAGCCTGATTCCTCCAGCTCCGTTTTTCTTTCTCAAGATTGCTTTGACTATTCAGGGTCTTTGTGTTTCCATGCAAAATGAGAAATGTTTTGTTCTAGTTCTGTGAAAAATGCCATATGTAATTTGATAGGGATTCTGTTGAATCAGTAGATTGCTTTGGGCAGTATAGTCATTTTTACAATGTTGATGCTTCCAATCCAAGAACATGGTATATCTCTCCATCTGTTTGTATCATCTTTAATTTCTTTCATCAGTGTCTTATACAGGTTTCTGCATACAGGTCTTTTGTCTCCCTAGGTAGGTTTATTCCTAGGTATTTTATTCTTTTTGTTGCAGTGGTAAAAGGGAGTGTTTCCTTAATTTCTCTTTCAGATTTTTCATCATTAGTGTGTAGGAATGCAAGAGTTTTCTGTGCATTTTTTGTATCCTGCTACTTTACCAAATTCATTGATGAGTGCTACTAATTTTCTGGTAGCATCTTTAGGATTCTCTATGAATAGTATCATGTCATCTGCAAACAGTGATAGTTTTACTTCTTTCTTTTCGATTTGGATCCCATTTATTTCTTTTCCTTCTCTGATTGCTGTGGCTAAAACTTCCAAAAGTATATTGAATAATTGTCGTGAGGGTGGGCAACCTTGTCTTGTTCCTGATCTTAGTGGAAATGGTTTCATTTTTTCACCATTGAGAATGATGTTGGCTGTGTGTTTGTCATATATGGCCTTTATTATTTTGATATAAGTTCCCTCTATTCGTACTTTCTGGAGAGTTTTTATCATAATTGGGTGTTGAATTCTGTTGAAAGATTTTTCTGCATCTATTTAGAGGATCATATGGTTTTTCTCCTTCAGTTTGTTAATATGGTTTATCACATTGATTGATTTGCATATATTGAAAAATCCTTGCATTCCTGGGATAAACCCCACTTGATCATGGTGTATGATCCTTTTAATGTGCTTTTGGATTCTGTTTGCTAGTATTTGTTGAGGATTTTTGCATCTGTGTTCATCAGTGATATGGGCCTATAGTTTTTTTTGTGACATCTTTGTTTGATTTTGGTATCAGGGGGATGGTGGCCTCATAGAGTGAGTTTGGGAGTGTTCCTCCCTCTGCTATATTCTGGAAGGTTTTGAGAAGGACAGATGTTAGCTATTCTTTAAATGTTTGATAGATTTTTCCTGTGAAGTCTTCTGGTCCTGGGCTTTTGTTTGTTGGAAGATTTTTAATCACTGTTTCAATTTCAGTGTTTGTGATTGGTGTTTTCATATTTTCTGTTTCTTCCTGGTTCAGTCTTGGAAGGTTGTGTTTTTCTAAGAATTTTTCCATTTCTTGCAGGTTTTCCATTTTATTGGCATATATAGTTGCTTGTAGTAATCTCTCATGATCCTTTGTATTTCTGGAGTTTCAGTTGTTATTTCTCCTTTTTCATTTCTAATTCTGTTGATGTGAATCTTCTCCATTTTTTTCTTGATGTGTCTGGCTAATAGTTTATGAATTTTGTTTATCTTCTCAAAGAACGAGCTTTTAGTTTTATTGATGTTTGCTACTGTTTTCTTCATTTCTTTTTCATTTATTTCTGATGTGATCTTTAGGATTTGTTACCTTCTGCTATCTTGGGGTTTTTTTTTTGTTCTTTCTCTAATTGCTTTAGGTGTAAGGTTAGGTTGTTTATTTGAGGTGTTTCTTGTTTCTTGCTGTAGGATTGTATTGCTGTAAACTTCCCTCTTAGAACTGCTTTTGCTGCATCCCATACGTTTTGGGTCATCCTATATTCACTGTCATTTTTTTCCAGGTAGTTTTTGATTTCCTCTTTGATTTCTTCAGTGATCACTTGGTTATTTAGTAGTGTATTGTGTAGCCTCCAAGTGTTTGTATTTTTAACAGTTTTCTTCCTTTAATTGATATCTAGTCTTATAATGTTGTGGCCAGAAAAGATTCTTGATACAATTTCAATTTTCTTAAATTTACCAAGGCTAGATTTGTGACCCAAGATATGATCTATCCTGGAGAATGTTCCATGAACACTTGAGAAGAAAGTGTATTTTGTTGTTTTTGGATGGGATGTCCTATACATATCAATTAAGTCATCTTGTTTAATGTGTCATTTAAAGCTTGTGTTTCCTTATTTATTTTCATTTTGGATGATCTTTCCATTGGTGAAAGTGGGGTGTTAAAGTCCCCTACTGTTATTGTGTTCCTGTCAGTTTCCCCTTTTATGGCTGTTAGCATTTTCCTCATGTATTGAGGTGCTCCTAAGTTGTGTGCATAAATATTTACAATTGTTATATCTTCTTCTTGGATTGATCCCTTGATCATTATGTAGTGTCTTTCTTTTTCTCTTATAATAGTCTTTATTTTAAACCTATTTTGTCTGATATGAGAATATCTACTCCAGCTTTCTTTTGATTTCCATTTGCATGGAATATCTTTTTCCATCCCCTCACTTTCAGTCTGTATGTGTCCCTAGGTCTGAAGTGGGTCTCTTGTAGATTTTGGTAATTTGAAGTCTATAATCCTTCAAATTATAGGGGTCCCAGAAGAAGAAGAGAAAAAAAAAAGGGACTGAGAAAATATCTGAAGAGATTTCAGTGGAAAACTTCAGTGGAAAACTTGGTGGGTCTCTTGTAGACTTTGGTTCATGTTTACTATCATTACTTTGAATTATTTTCCAGGTAGACTGCCTATTTCTTGTTTATTTGTTTGGTCTGGTTGGTTTTAACCTGCTCCTTCATCTGCTGTGTATTTCTCTGTCTTTTCATTTTGTTTAATTTTCTGTGTTTAGAGTCTCCTTTTCACATTCTGCAGGTTCATAGTTCCTGTTCTTTTTTGTGTCTGCCCCCCATGGGTAAAGTTGGTTCAGTGGGTTGTGTAGGCTTCCTGGTAGAGGGGACTGGTGCCTGTGTTCTGGTGGATGAGGCTGGATCTTGTTTTTCTGGTTGGGCAGGTCCACGTCTGGTGGTGTGTTTTGGGGTGTCTGTGACTTTATTATGATTTTAGGCAGCCTGTCTGCTCATGGGTGGGCTTGTGTTGCTGTCTTGCTAGTTGTTTGGCATGGGGTGTCCAGCACTGGAGCTTGCTAGTTGTTGAGTGGAGCTGGGCCTTAGTGTTGAGATGTAGATCTCTGGGAGACATTTCACCAATTGATATTACCTGGAGCCGGGAGGTCTCTGGTGGACCAATGTCCTGAGCTCGGTTCCCATCTCAGAGGTTCAGGCCTGACACCTGGCTGGAGTACCAAGACCTTGTGAGACATATGGCTCAGAAGAAAAGGGAGGGAAAAAAAGAAATAAAGAAAGAAGTAAAATAAAATAAAGTTATTAAAGTAAAAAAAATTTTAAAAATTTTTCAAGAAAAACTTAAGAGAGCAACCAAACCAAAAAACAAATGTACCAATGATAAGAAATGCTAAAAAGTATACTTAAAAAAAACCCCCAAACAAAAAATGGACAGACAGAACCTTAAGACAAATGATTAAAGCAAAGTTATACAGACATATCACACAAAGAAGCATACACATACACACTCCCAAAAAGGGAAAAAGGAAAGAATATATATAAAAAGATTTTAAAAAATGGAAGAGAGCAATCAAATCAATAAACAAATCTACCAATGATAATAAGCTCTAAATACTAAACTAAGTTAAACATAAAAGCAGAAACAAATTAGATGCAGAAAGGAAACTCCAAGTCTACAGTTGCTCCCAAAGTCCACCTCCTCAATTTGGGATGATTCGTTGTCTATTCAGGTATTCCACAGATGCAGGTACATCAAGTTGATTGTGGAGCTTTAATCCGCTGCTCCTGAGGCTCTTGGGAGAGATTTCCCTTTCTCGTGTCTGTTCTTTGCTCAGACAGGACGGGGTTAAAGGAGCAGCTGATTCGGGGGCTATGGCTCACTCAGGCCTGGGGGGAGGGAGGGGCACGGAGTGCGGGGCGAGCTTGCAGCGGCTGAGGCAGGCGTGACATTACAACAGTCTGTGGTGTTCCATGTGTTCTCCCGGGAACGTTGTCCCTGGATCCCGGGACCCTGGCAGTGGCGGGCTGCACAGGCTCCCCGGAAGTGAGGTGTGGAGAGTGACCTGTGCTCGCACACAGGCTTCTTGGTGGCGGCAGCAGCAGCCTTAGCGTCTCATGCCCGTCTCTGGTGTCTGCGCTTATTGCCCCAGCTTGTGCGTAACTCTGGAGCTCGTTTACACGGTGCTCTGAATCTGCTCTCCTCGCGCATCCCGAAACAGTGGTCTCTCGCCTCTTCGGCAGCTCCAGACCTTTTCCTGCACTCCCTCCCGGCTAGCTGTGGCTCACTATCCCCTTCAGGCTGTGTTTATGCAGCCAACCCCAGTCCTCTCCCTGGGATCCGACCTCTGAAGCCCGAGCCTCAGCTCCCAGCCCCGCCCGCCCCGGCGGCTGAGCAGACAAGCCTCTTGGGCTGGTGAGTGCCGGTCGGCACAGATCCTCTGTGCTGGAATCTCTCCGCTTTGCCCTCCGCACCCCTGTGGCTGCGCTCTCCTCCGCGGCCCCGAAGCTCCCCCCTCCGCCACCTGCAGTGTCCACCCGCAAAGGGGCTTCTAGTGTGTGGAAACCTTTCCTCCTTCACGGCTCCCTCCCAGAGGTGCGGGTCCCGCCCCTATTCTTTTGTCTCTGTTTTTCCTTTTTTCTTTTGCCCTCCCCAGGTACGTGGGGAGTTTCTTCCCTTTTGGGAGGTCTGAGGTCTTCTGCCAGCGTTCAGTAGGTGTTCTGTAGCAGTTGTTCCACATGTAGATGTATTTCTGATGTATTTGTGGGGAGGAAGGTGATTTCCACGTCTCCTCCTCCATTTGTAAGGTCCCCTCCATATCTGGTTGAGTCTTTTTAAGCTTTATTTGGGTCTTGTGTTTTCACCCATATCATTTGGCACTGTATTAAGATGTTTTACTAGTTTAGATTGTGTGGATTAAGACCTGAGTTGTCTTGTGAAGTTATATGAATTCAAAGCCGTAAGGTCTCAAAATGAGGAGATTCATGGTATCTATTTAATACTTAAGTAAGCATGCTTTAGGTAAACTGAGTTACATGGTTTGTATATCTTATGGCTTCCCACCACTGCTTTCTGAATTAAATTTTTAAATTTTTTATTTTTTAATTGAAGTATATTTAATTTACAACGTTGTGTTAGTTTCAGTTGTACAGCAAAGTGATTCAGTTACACTTATATGTTATATATATATTCTTTTTCGTATTCTTTTTCATTATAGGTTATTACAAGATATTGAATATAGTTCCCTGTGCTATACAGTAGGTCCTTGCTGTTTATATATTTTATATATAATAGTGTGTATATGTTAATCCCAACCTCCTAATTTATCTGCCCCCTGTCGTGCTATCCCATTTGGTAGCAATAAGTTTGTTTTCTATATCTGTGAGTCTATATCTGTTTTGTAAATAAGTTCATTTGTATCATTTTTTTAGATTCCACACATAAGTGATATCATATGATATTTATCTTTCTCTATCTGGCTTACTTCACTTAATATGATAATCTCTAGGTCCATCCATGTTGCTACAAATGGTATTATTTCATTCTTTTTAATGGCTGAGTAACATTCTGTTGTACATATGTACTCCATTCTCTTTATCCATTCATCTGTTGATGGATGCTTAGGTTGCTTCCATGTCTTGACTATTGTAAGTAGTGCTGCAATGAACCTTGGGGTGTATGTATCTTTTTGAGTTATGGTTTTCTCCAGATATATGCCCAGGAGTGGGATTGTCAGATCATATGGTAATTCTATTTTTAGTTTCTTTTTTCTTTCTTTCTTTTTTTTTTTTGCGTTACACGGGCCTCTCACTGTTGTGGCCTCTCCCGTTGTGGAGCGCAGGCTCCGGACGCACAGGCTCAGCGGCCATGGCTCACGGGCCCAGCCGCTCCGCGGCATGTGGGATCTTCCCGGACCGGGGCACGAACCCGTGTCCCCTGCATCGGCAGGCGGACTCTCAACCACTGCGCCACCAGGGAAGCCCTATTTTTAGTTTCTTAAGGAACCTCCATACTGTTCTTCATAGTGGCTGAACCAATTTACATTCCCACCAACAATGTAAGAGGATTCCTTTTTCTCCACACCCTCTCCAGCATTTATTATTTGTAGACTTTTTAATGATGGCCATTTGGGTTGGTGTGAAGTGGCCCCACTCACTTTAATACACTTTTTATTTTAAAATAATTTAAAATGTAGATTTACAGGGAAGTTGCAAAGATGGTATAGACAATTCCTATATATGTCCCCTCCAGTTTTCCAGCTTTTAACGTTTTCCACAACCATGGTCCACGTAATGAAAACTAAGAAACCATTAGCATTACTGCATTGCTGTAAACTGAACTCCAGGCTTTCCCCCTAGTTTCCCCTTTGTAGTCCGGGATCCTATCCAGGGCACTGCTTCCTGTTTAGTGTTTCCTTGGTCTCTGCTGGGTTGTGACAGTGTCTCCATCTTTCCTTGTTTTCATAACTTAACAGGTTTGAGGAGTACTACTCAGCTCTTTTGTAGGATGCCTCTCAGTTTGGGTTTGTCTGATGTTCTCATGAGGAACACTGCCGAGGGGCAGTGCCGTTCCCATCGTGTCCCCACAGGGGTCCCTTCAATTAACATGATTTCATCACAGCTCATGTTCATCGGGTCACCTGGAAAGGGGCCTGCTCACCAGGTCTCTTCACCCTCAAGTTGCCTTTCCCTGCCCTTCCCATACTCTTTTCTTTGGAAGGGTTAAATTTCAACCAACACTCTAGGCTCCCTACCTATTTTTAATGATTCAGGGACTATATGGAGGAAATTTCCTTATTGCTTACATTGAAGAGAATTTTAATAGTTACCATTTCTTCTCTACTTTCTATATTCAATCCACTATACTAAACATGGTATATCAATTGTTTCTCTTAGTATGACAGACCTATAAAATAGAGGTTATTATTTCATCTTACAGATGTGGAAACTAGAGTGAAGGATGAAGCAATTTGACAAGGTCACAGAGAACGAGGGCGTGAACCAGGTCTGCTGGGCGCTACAGCCCTTGCTGTGAACCGTTAGGCTATATAGCCTCCCTGATAGACACCCCCAACCTCACCAAATTTGGCCATGAGAAATTTATGCATACTCTTTGTTCTGGCTTCTTGGTTCCCTCTATATGCAAAGATTCATATTTGGGGCAAGTATTTGTATATCAAAAAGTTTATATAACTTGAAAATTCACCTTTTCTAGAGACTATTTCCATGACAAGTGCTGTGCAATCATATATATGAGGTAAATGTGGGATAAGGGTGTAACAAAGCAGCTATATACAAGTGCATGAATATTAAATTATGGCTGTTGAAGCTCTTTCATCAGTTAAAAGTTCTTTAACCATCAATGGAATATTTGTGTTGGTTAGAGGAATCAGCAGCAGTGACAGATACAGAAGAAATGTGACTCATCTTCAGCAAGCCAAGGATCCCCAGACTCTTGGGATGGGCTTAAGCATCACTGATTGATTTTTCTGACACTAGTCTTGGGTCATAAAACAACAATCACCACCTCAAAACTAGTGTTATTACTAATCACTTTAAGTTAAAACAAAATATTGTACTTGAGAATTTCAAAATTCTTCTTGAGATGATTAAAGGTAGTCTAATTATGCAGCTATACAGAAACAAAGCTGGGCATTTCTGTTTAAGTGATTCCTACTTTCTGTTGAAATGCCAGACAGATTTCTCTCCTGTAATTGATAGTTTGTGTGTGTGGTAATTGTTTTGCTTTCTGATTCATCCTTAATTCCTCTTCATTCCACAACACACTCTTTATCTAATCGATTACCAAGTGCTATTGATTGTAACTAACTGTCTCAATACCCTCCCTCCTCCACCGCTTTTGCACTAGTTTAGGTTGTCTTCTTCCATTTCTTTAGCAAATGCTGCAACTCACTACCTGGTCTTCCTACTACTGTTCTTTCTTTTTTCTCTTATGAGAGCTATCTTGATCATGGGGCATTTTTTCTTAAAAGTTCCGGTGCCTTCCTGTCATACGCAAAATTGATATTCAAAGATATAATGCCAAGTTGTTTAAAAACATGAGACCTGTCCAATGGTTCTACCTTAATCCAGCAAGTGCTCTCTTGGGATCTTATACTCCCACAATATTGAATCTAGTTTAGTTCAAATAAAATCTTGTTTTATTTTTCTATGACTTTTCACATACTGTTCTCTTGTGTGAAATGTCTTCTAGTGTCCTCTATGATATAGTAAGTATTTAAGTTATGTATTTAAGTTGTTGCACCCTTAAAAACTTTGTAATTATTTTTAAGTATACATACCACTCTGTACATTTCTTGAGACCAGGAATCATGAGATATTTTATTTGTGTTCACAATTTCCGTGACAGTGCTGGGCATGTCAAGTAGAAGTTCAATAAATATTAAATTGAATTGGAATGTATAATATGTGCAGTGCATATACTTAATTGATGTGTGAATCTGCTAAAAATTTCTTGATTTGAAAAGATTTCATAGAGAAGACAGAAGAAGGGGATTGTAAAGGGGAGAAAGAAAAATTTAGAAAACCTTAGGAACCAGGTGGTTTATGTAGCATGTGAAAAAATATATAGTCTAGACTTGGGACAGCAAATAGATTCTACTTGTAGTATTGACTCTAGTGAGTTGGTTGTGGCTGAGCCACGTGTGAGAAGAATGTTGAGTCTATGACAGGATTCAGAAGGAAAGAGAGATACAGTTGATTTGTAATGCAGCCAGGTCACAGGAGGAAGGATGGGGGGGCACTGAGCTTTGAATTGGTTGAGTTGCATCTGGAGCAGTAATTCTCAGGCTATTTTGTCATGGAACATGTATTGACTTGGGAAATTTACATGTTTGGATCGAGGCAAAAGTAAGAATATTTTCAAGCTACTCCCTTTCTTGTTGCTTAAATTCTCATCATTGATCATGACACCAGAGTGACATGACATCAGGTTGAGAATAGCTGGTTTTCAGCAGTGACTTCCTGCTCTGGGCCTTAGATTCCTGAAGGACCCTTGCAAGGGTCCTTCATGTTTACAGGCACAAGAAACATTCTGTGAATTTTTAAATAATATCATTGAATCATATGTACTGTAATTTAAAAATTTATATATCAGAATTGTTATTTTTATTAAGTGTATAGTAGCTTTTTGTCATTATGGGTTTTTTTTGATTAATGACCACTAAAATATTTGTACTGTCATATAGGAACACATGATATTTTTTCATTTTCAAATGGTTTCTTATACACAAAAACAATGAAAATAATTGTTTAAGAAAAGACAGTGACTCAAATTTGACTTTCATGGGTGTTGTTAAAGAAAACTGATGGGATGGTTGAATGATTGGTTAGGAGAAAAAATTAATATATAGTATATTAATATATATTAATATATATATAGTATCCTGGATCTTACAAGATTAGTAGAAGATTTTAGGGAGGGGTGACATCGTATAGCAACACATATGAAAAACAGTTTGCCAGTAAAGTTTGAAATGGTTACAAAATACACATACTCTTGATTTTATTATCATAAAAACATATATGGAAAAAAGTTAGTTATAATAATATTAATGTGAATTCATGGCCACTGTTGTTCAGTGATTCTAAGACGTGCATATAATACACATTTTGACATTTCTGAAATTGATATGCAAACTTGTAGTTGCTATTGGCCAGTTGGAAGTTGAGATACAGTTTTTATTGCCTTTACATTGGTAGACTGAGTTACGGCATGTGTCACTCACTCCTGGGGGCATTACAGTACAACTGCACCATCTTGGCAGTTTATAACAAGCCATGTGAAAACCATTTAAGGGGGAAAATGATTCCCGTGTGTTATCTGGAAACTGTTTATTGACATCTTCTGCTAAGATCAAGAAAGCGTCAGCATCAAAACCTGTAGTGTGGGTGTAAGAAGCTTGGAGACAATAGTAGAACTCTCTTTTAAGAACTAATGCTTCATCAATTTCCTTGGTGGAATAGAGGATCATTCTGTATGAAAGAAAAAAAAAATCAATCACTTAGAATCGTAAAACGTTTCAGAGACTTTAGATTCTGAATATGAAAAAGGTTTAGGAATAATCTTAAGCAATTTATTTTGCATTTATTTTTCAACAGGAGTTGGTAGTAGTCTATGTACAAGTAAATCTAGAAGAGCTTTTTCAATAAGAATTAAATAAATATTCTGAGTGACAAGAAATTACAAGGTCAAAATTTTAAATAGCAGATGTGGTTTTTCCTTCCTTAGTGATACATGAAATAATGGGATATTTATAATTGATGACATCTTAAATTCAGTCAAATATGGAAAATCTTTAGTAGCTAGCATTATGTAAACCAGAATCGCTCTCAGTTGATACTTCAGCAGAATTTATACGACAGTCTCAATAGTATTTGTGGAAGGCATGAATGAGTAAATTATAGTAAGTATAAATGACATTAAAATACCTGAGAGAATATAATACATGTAAAGAATCCATGAATCATCAAGGAAATATGTAATTGTATTTTATTGTATATAAAATGGTAATCCAGACATCACTCTTTACAAATCAGATAATTTTGTTACCAAAACAGTGATTCTGTAAACCAGTAGTTTAAAGAAAATTTATTGTGTTTACATTCATAGTACTACAAATAATATGCAGTAAATTATTTTACTTATATGTATGGATAATCCTCTACTTACAGTGGGTTTACATCCCAATAAACCCATTGTAAGTTGAGTATAGTAAGTTGAAAATGCATTGAATACACCTAACCTACCAAACATCACGGCTTAGCCTAACCTACTTTAAACATGCTTAGAACACTTACATTAGCCTATAGTGGGGCAAAATCATTTAGCGCAAAGCCTATTTTATAATAAAGTGTTGAATATCTCATGTAATTAATTGAATACTATACTGAAAGTGAAAAAACAGAATGGTCGTCTGGGTCTAGAATGTTTCTGAGTGTATCAATTGTTTACCCTTGTGTTCGCATGGTTGACCCAGAGCTGAACTGCCAGTGTCACTAGAGAGCATGGAACTGCGATATATCACCAGCCAGGAAAAGATCAGAATTTCAAACTCAAAATTCAAAGTGAGGTTTCTCCTGAATGCGTATAGCCGTCTCACCATCAGAAAGTTGAACCATTTTAAGTTGAGGACCGTCTGTAAGCGAAAATCTATTACATTAGATCTTCTCTAAAACAGACTTCTTCTATTACTGCAATCCAAGTTTATCCAAGTGATCAAGAACTTCACTTAGAGTGTTGAATTATAAAATCAGAATGGAAAAGCTGTAACCAATCTTTCACAAATTCTTAGGTATTAAAAAATTGTAATCTGATGACATGCCTTATCATCAGCAGAGTTTGAGTTCTTTGATCCTTAATCATAGTCTCAGGGTTACCAAGTATTTTTTTTTTTAATTTCAGTTTAAGAATTTGGAAAAATAAACAATGGTAATACTACAGATAATCATCATATTAAAAAAATATCTACTTAAGATTAACACATGTAAAAGGAAGATACTAGTGACATATCTGAAGCTCAAGTTATTTAGATCTATCTTCTTTGTCCTTGTTTGAAAAATGTGTATATTTCTAGAAGTTACACAGAAATAGATTTTAAGGATAATTTTTCATGATCTTTCCTTCATGAGCTATTATATGACAATTTGAGATACTGAGCATAAAATCAATTCTTAGCTTTCACAAAAATGAAGTATGAATACTTTTCAAATTATTTTCATTATTTGTCAGCATTTCCTTTTTGAACTATATGATTAAATATTCATTGATGCATTTTATCTTTAAGCCACATAATTGAGCTTCTCATTTATAAATTAGCAAACATTAGGCAAGTAAGTAAGAATATATATATGGAGAGGGGACGTTCTTGAGTTCTTAACTTCTTCTGAAGCAGTCTTTTTCTTTTCCCCAATCATGGTGCTAATTTAATGACATCACAAGAGTTTAAAACAGAGAGGATTCGTTTTTGAACTTTAAGAACGGTTTTGACTTTTGAAAAGCAGGAAGTTAGTAAATCTCAAAAGTTTATATAATGTGTTTTGTAATGCAATATCTTTTTGTTTCAATTGATGAAACTTCAAGTAACCTAAGAAAGAAGAGGTAGGTCTCCTTGATTTTTTTATGTAATCTTAGAGACATCATTATTCATCCATTCATCAAACTTGTACTGAGTGACTGGCCAGCCCCAAGGACAAGTGAAGGTGCCAAGAATGCCTCTAACTTGAGAGTACATTTGTTAGTGGGGAAAATAGATATGCAGATTAATAGTTCCAATCCTTGTGTGAATGCTGTTATAGAGACGTATATGATGTGCGTCAGGACACAGGGAAAGAAAGGTGTGTGTGTGCGCTGAAGGATTTCAGAACAGTTTCAGAGAGACGTGAAACAAGACATAAGAGAATTCCATGGAGGCATAGACTTACTAGGAAACAGCAGGTCGTTTGTTACAGCAGAAGTGTAGACCCCAGTGGTAGATGAGGCTAGAAAGAAGGGATTACAGTAGAAAGAGCTGAGTGTTTTGATCTTTATATTTATAGTGATGATAAACCACTGAGGTGTGTAACGTGTGGTGTGATACGATCAGATTTTTGAAAGGTCTTTGTAAGAACAGGATTGAGGATGGGGTGGTGGAGAGTGAATAGAGACACGAGGATTTGTAGCCTATGAAAGTCTGGTCAAATGTGGGGTAAGGGAGGTAGACGGCAAGGTTGACTCTGTTATTGCTTCATCAGGGGAATGATGGTTTGAACATCATAAAGAAAACAGAAAGTCTGTTTTCTTTAATCACTCCCCCAAACTCATAACTTCCCTCCTGCAACCCCTTGCCTCCTTCCATTACACAAAACTGGCTGCATCCATGAAAATATGTTTGCAAGTCAAGCCCAACATTTAAAAATCTGTTTCATAGTGATTATAAAACCCCAGGTAATGACTGATGTATTTCACGTTCATTTAAAAAAAACTCCAAAATCCAGATATCAAAAAATATAAACCCATCTGTTAAACCACAGAATATCAAGCTACATAGAAATCTGTCCTAAGACCGGGGCCACGAGCAAGGCCACCCTTGGGAAGTTCCCAGACCTCCTGGGACTGGTATCAAACAACACCAAGAGTGGGTGTCACTTCACTGTTAGGCTCCCATGCAGAATGCCCCAGTTACTAGAATTTGTTTTATATAAATGAGGCTTGATATATACGTAGCCAGAAAAATCTCTGTAATAAACGAATGAGGACATCAACTTAATTAGCATAAATTGGCTCAGTGTTTGTTAAAAAAAAGAAACTACCCCCCCCAAAAAAGTCAGTATAGCACATACCAAAAAAATCCCAGAAACAAAACCCCTCAATATCCATCAAGTGTTTTATCTGGAATAGTCCAAGTCTCAAGCATTCAAGATTTGAGTACTTTTGACCTAACTAATTCTAACAAGTACAGTGAAACAATTTGGATAGTCAAGGAAGGAGAGAATTGGAAGTAATAGGAAGTAATAGGATTAGTTCATAAGTTTTCTTTATTGATGGAGAGCTAAATTGGTATATACTTCAAAGACAGTCCATTTAGGAATGTTAAGTGATTTCTGAGAATTTAATGGTGGAAACTCCTCATGTTTATCTTGAGTCTTTCCCAAAGATTTCAAAAGGACTCCACCAATGAATAGAGCAGGTCTCTAGAAATGTGGTGAAAGGTGACAATTTCACTGGTACTTACATAATAATATAACTATGAGGAGAGAATCATGATTATTGAATGGGAGGGAAATCTCTTTTGTGTTTCTTATCTTTTACATTTCATCTGGCTTGATGACTTTCTGTTTTATCTTCACTCACAATTAGTTTGCATTAATTCTGCTTTCACACCTAGAAATTGTCGTTCTGTATACTTCCTTTTTAAATTTCTTGTTCATATAGCCACCCGTCTTGTAATACTACTGAATACCACCGTGGTCTGATCTCCACCCTTGGGAGGAACTCCTCCGTGACCCACGGGGCTGTCAGTGAACGTCCTCGGCAACATTTGCTTTCCTTTTTCACTTCCCTTCTTGGAATTCATTCCAGTGGATTCACTTTTTCAACCCCTACTAAAAATGCTCATTTTAAAAATTAAAAAAATTTATTTTAACCTATTTTAAAGTATTCTAAGTAGCTCTGGCTCTTGTGGTAAGCTTTTTTATGTCTGTCTTTCTTTATCCTGTGCACAGTGACAGTGGCTGCTTCTAGAGTTTGTGAAAACTGAGACCTCAACACCAAGTCTCTTACCTTGAGGATTTGCAACCCAGGATTTCCAACCATACGGGTCATGGATTTAATCTTGCCTGTGACGTTTCTCTTTCTTTCCTACACTCACACAACATTTCTTTTTTAGGTACTCATAAGCTTCCCATAGCAGCCTTAGTTAAAATTGTATTTTTGTTTTTTTTCTGGGCCAGTTTATATTAACAGTTGTAGAGTTCATTTTAGTGTGCTCTGATTTTCAGCTTCTCAGGGAAATATATCACTGTAATCTAATGGTTTAGTAACACATTTCTAAGAACTTGTTTCCGCATGCAAAACCTTACATAATACAGTCAACAAGGAACTATTCTGAGGTGACCTGGAATTCTTATGAAGACAAAGATGCTGGTTTAGTTTTCATGCGGTACCAGCACCACTGCCATCACAATGATGAAAAAGATGTTTTTATTTTGCACATCATAAAGTGAGAGAGATTGTGCAGATCTCGAAGTTTGAATAAAGGACTACTTCTCATTTAAATTCTGCGAAGGCTGCACTCATGGTAGCCGGGAAAAGTGATGCAGTCTCAATGACTTAACAGATTTGACTGACTGATTCTAAGGAATGCCTTGGAGTGTGTTTTCTTAATCTATATACCCAGCAACATGTTTGCTGCTCTGAAACTGAGATCTGTGTTATAACATGGCTACTCCCTCTTAAATTGTGTTGTCTTTTAGCTTATCCTGGAGGCTCTCCTTTGGAGTGACAGGCAAGGAACTTCATAGTGAAAACGATGACAGGTAGTCCTTGACTAGTTGTCCTTAAAATGAGTTCATTTGCCCTGAGGATGGGTTGTTTTTCCCTTGTTTCCATTCCCATGAAATCCTTGTCATATACTTGACTATTGATGGCAGTGACTTTGCAGAACCCTTGACCTGAGTGATACAATGACCTTTAATGTAGACTTCTACCGTTTTGCGTTTTATACAATGTAATTTTATACACACGTATGATATAACATATTTTACAACAATATATAACATATGCACATAAAAATAATATATAAAATCATCTATTTTCAGGCTCTTTAAGGAGGGATTAAGATTCATGATACCAAAGAATTGCATCAATTTTCTGTGTGCCTCTAGAGCTTTGTACATTTCCTAAAGAAATTTGTTATTCTGAGAAAATAGTTGGAACAAATGATCCATAATTATAAATTAATTGGCACTAAACATTGCTAAAATATGTGAATACATTTATAGGTAGTAGCTAGTTTCAAGGATGTTGAGGGATTGATAAAGGAAAAAAATGACACAGTTCACTGTACAGTAATGGTCATGTGGAGGGGGAAACATTTTACTTAAAAAAAAAAAATAATGTTGTGTACTGATTTCCTGTGTAGGGGTACCAGATAAAATTCAGGAGGTCCAGTTAAATTTAAATTTCAGATAAACAATGAATAACTTTTTGTGTGTATGTATGCAATATTTGAGATACATTATACTAAAAAACTTATTCCTTTTTAGTCTGAAATTCAAATGTAACTGGGTGTTCTGTGTTTATATTTCCTAACTCTGGCAACCCTACTCCTGTGCATGTTTATTCACCAGTTAAGAATTATCTCTGATCCCTTGCTGGAAAGTGGCTTGCCTGAGAGATGTGTTTCCAAACATACTGATCATAAGAGTCATGTGTGGGACTTGTGAAACATTTCCAAATCACATTTTATTTACCCAAAACATGATGTCTACGGAGCTACATGTCATTCTCAAGCAAAGGAGTGGAGTCTGAGTCCTTTCCGTCTCTGAGTCTTTTTACTGAATTTAGGAAGGCTTTGTCCTCATCGTCAGTTCCACATAGTTTATTTATTATTGTTATTGTTTTCATTATTATGTTGTTTCTAGTATTTGTCCCTGTGTCTAATCATTGAATCCAGAGTTTGACCACAACACACTTAACTCTGCTTGATGACCATGTTGCACATTGCTACTTATGAGAATAATGTTACAAGGATTATGATGAACTCCTACTTTTGGAAGGGGAGGGAAGACTAAAAAAACGATCACGAATAAGAGTTTACACATATTGGAAAAGGTTTTTATACTTGTATTTTCCAGGTATTCATGCTTTAATTTTATTATATATCAGCTCTTTCCTAAACATATGTATTAAACCAAGGTGACCAAATCCACACGTGTGAACTCACAAAGCTGTATATTTTCTGTTCACTTTATGGGATGAATATTTATTTTTAATCTCAATGGTGTCAGGATATAATGGAGAGCTCTACTCAAAATTAGCCTTCCTTAAAAATGAATGTGGTTTGGGTGACAAATTATTCCTCTAAGAGAATCAAGGAGAAATTTGATGTGTTATTTCAAAGAGATGAGGCAAAAATTTAAATTTTGTCAGTTAACAGAAAGAGAGAGAGAATGAAAGTTCAGTTGTGTTTGAAGTAAAAATGACCTGTCATCCAAGAGACTTCATGACACATGTTGAAAGACACTGCCTCTGTCTGTGCCAGCTTTTCCTTATAACTCTATGGTTCTCCACGAAAAACAGAAGACAATAATCGTTAAACAAGTCCTGTCAGGTCATTAGTTTATTAGCTTGTTAAATTAATTTAGGTAAAATGTTTTGTGTTAGTATTTTTTTCATTCCTGATGGAATTATTTGTTAATCATGTAAACTTGCAATAAGTAAGCCCTTAGGAAAAACAAGATAAGTGAAAAATAGAGTTTTATTTTAAGACTAAAACTTAAATTATGTGTATTTTGTTTCCAGTGGAATACCTTGCTTTCACTGAATAATATTTCAATGAAATATTATCTCACTTCTTCTGTATTTTATTTATTTATTATTTTTGGCTGTGTTGGGTCTTTGTTGCTGTGCGCGGGCTTTCTCTAGTTGTGGTGAGCAGGGGCTACTCATCGTCGCAGTGCACAGGCTTCTCATTGCTGGGGCTTCTCTTGTTGCGGAGCACAGGATTTAGGTGCACAGGCTTCAGTAGTTGTGGCGCGTGGGCTCAGTAGTTGTGGCTTGCAGGTTCTAGAGCGCAGGTTCAGTAGCTGTGGTGCACGGACTTAGTTGCTCTGCGACACGTGGGATCTTCCCAGACCAGGGTTCGAACCCATGTCCCCTGCATTGGCTGGAGGATTCTTAGCCACTGTGCCGCCAGGGAAGCCGTCATTTATTCTATATAAGTGAGATAATATATGTATAATACTCAAGGTAAATGATGGACATATATTAACAACTTAGAGGTTAGATACTGTGGTGTTTTTTATTATTCACATGATGAACTTTCAAATGCAAGTTTCATAAAAATCACACAGCCAGGGCTTATGTTTAAAATTTCCCTTTATCTTTTGGGGAGTCAAACACAAGTACACTGCTCTGCTGAATACTGGGGAAAAAAGTTCCATAGCTGTTTGTTGTTATGATTACAGTTTTTGAAGTATTTTCCTTGTTCTTATGAGTTAAATTTAGATTTCTATATTGTTTTAAAAATATAGAAATTATTTATTGTCATTGTTTTACTTGCATGTTTAAATTAAATTAATATATTGTCATTGTTTTACTTGCATGTTTACTCCTCCCCAGGAGTGCTGGTAGGGATGAGATGAGACCAAAGTAGTCTAGTTGGCTACTTTTTTTTTTTTTTCGGTACGCGGGTCTCTCACTGCTGTGGCCTCTCCCGTTGCGGAGCACAGGCTCCGGACGCGCAGGCCCAGCGGCCATGGCTCACGGGCCCAGCCGCTCCGCGGCATGTGGGATCCTCCCGGACGGGGGCACGAACCTGCGTCCCCTGCATCGGCAGGCGGACTCTCAACCACTGCGCCACCAGGGAAGCCCCTAGTTGGCTACTTTTTATCAGATATTCTGTGGGAGAGCATTACCATTACATTTTCACTTTATATAATCTGTGGCCTCAGTTTGGCCTCTTTTAAAAAAATACAGTGAAGATGACACAATTCCTAGGATATTCAATTTAAAACGTAAAGTAAAATAGCTTGATTAGTAAATAGCAGTTCAATTTTTAGGCTTTTTTTGGTTATAATGAAATAATAGTTCCTAGTGACATCTCATATAATTGTCTTTGTTCTGAAGTTCTCACAGTTCTTAACATTTTAATCATAGACGTGTTCTAGTTCAGCAGGGTCAGGTAATTGTTTTGTTGTAAATAAGAGTTTGCACTCCCCCCTGAAGTAGTAAAACCACTTTTGTAAAATGAACACCTGCTGAAGAGACGGCAGTTGATTTTATCTATTATTATGTGATCGGTTCATGAAGGAGAAACAATCAGCCCATAAATGAGTATGCATTTTAGCTAAGGTCATTGAAAGAAGCTTCACTTTTTTTTTTTGCGGTACGCGGGCCTCTCACTGTTGTGGCCTCTCCCCGTTGTGGAGCACAGGCTCCGGGCGCGCAGGCTCAGCAGCCATTGGCTCACGGGCCCAGCCGCTCCGCGGCATGTGGAATCCTCCCGGACCGGGGCACGAACCCGCATCCCCTGCATCGGCAGGCGGACTCCCAACCACTGCACCACCAGGGAAGCCCGAGGCTTCACTTTTTGTAAGTTAAAAACCCAAACATATTTGGACGACTTTGTATCTAATTTTCCCATGTTGTATTTGGAAAAGCTGTGCTCAATATACATGTTGTTCTACTCGGTTTACTTCTCAGTGTGTATCAAGGAAGGAAAATTGTTGTGATGGTTGAATATCTTTGTGGTTTTGACCCAGTTGTCTTATAACGTAGAAGGTAGTTACTGGAGCCAAGCAGGCGTCTGAGAGGCAATAGAGAGTTTCCTGGAAGTCAGAGAGTGGGACCAGCCTGTTCTTGGTTTTCATGTGTTCCCAAGTGTGTGGAAACTATGTAAAACTACTTCAAAGGTTTTCTTTTTTAAAAAGTCTGAGTTGGTTTTTCAGCTCCTCCAAAGTGAGTTGCTTGTTTTAAGATATGTAGCGATGATCTGAATACTCAAAGCCTTAGTTACCTAGTTGCCATGATGTGGTTTATAAAGGTGTCGGTGTCCAGCAACAGTATAGGACACCCCATTTCCTGTGAGGTTTTCCTACTCCAGTGAATTGAAATAGACCAACTACCGTTTTTTTTTTTTTTTGGTCTTCTTTAGTTTAAGGACTGGAGTAAAGACAAACTGAGTGACCTCCTAAATCTCTTTACATTTGGTCTACACTTACATGTGCATCAGAATACTCAAATGAATGAATTTTCAAAAACATTTCATCCTGCATCACATCCAAACTAAGAATGTGTGTTTTTTTTTTTTTTTTAACATCTGTGAGGTGATTTGGAGAGCCATCCATCCAAAATCTTATTATCTCTTTCCTCAGTTTCAGTACCTTTTATATCCAATTCATTGCTGAGTCTCTCCAATGGAGTTGATTTCAAACATATCACAAACAATTTTAATTGTTGAATCAGTTGTCTTTTTAAAATGGCATTCTCTTATTTAACCTCAAGTAGAGTTTGACATTTAATAACTGTTTGAATCAGAAAATAATTTCTGTTTCTTCTGTTTATAACAAAATAGTTCCTCGCAGAGAAACATCATAATATACTAGACCAAACCAGAATTCAGAATCTTTTTTAAAAATCCTTCTTCCCTTGGTTGCTATTGATGTTTCCTGATCCCATCACCTTCATATACACTCCTGCCTGAATTTTTCCTATCTTCTTCTACCTGCTTGTTTTTTTTTTGGCAACATCTTTTAAGGTTTTTGTTGGTGTGTCTGGACTCCATTATGCTTTTTTCTTTTCTTTTTCTTTTTTATTTTTTGGCCGCGCCGTGTGGCATGTGGGATCTTCGTTCCCCAACCAGGTGCCAAACCTGCACCCCCTGCATTGGAAGGGTGGAGTCTTAACCACTGGACCACCAGGGAAGTCCCATTCCGCTTTTTTCTTACTGTATAAATCTCTGTGGGTTGTCGGACTGCCTACAAAGCCTTCAGTGAGTACACGTATATATACTGATGGGCTCTCAAGACTTCCTGGGCTGTTGGCGCTGCTGCAAATGACGCTGTTACTCCGCTGACCTCCATCTCTTTCTCTGTGTTCTGTCTCTTATTGCGTAGTGCCATCTTTCCTCATTTCCCAGGCATCTTCCTTGAGGGCAAGGGTAGAAAAAGATAGACTTTGTGAAGAAAAGATAAGGAATTTCCTCTAAAGTGGCCTATACGTGGTGTGAATGTGGTAAGGAAGGTGTATTTGATATTGAGGAGAGGAAAATCATGACATACTGAATGCAGAGTGGGTAAATGAAATTAATAAATAAAAGAAGTAGGCTTTTGGGACAATATAGACTGTTTTTCCCCAAGAATAGAAAGATCAATGGGATAGCATAGAAAATGTAGCAATGAACCCAATTAAAGAAACTAGTATATCATAAAGGTGGCATTTCAAATTAGTGGAAAGAAATGAATTATTCAAGAAAAGGTGTTTAAACAACTGGCTCACCATTTGGAAAAAGAATAACATTGGTTCATTCCTTGTGACATAAACCAAAATAAACTCCAGATGGATTATAGATTTATATTCAAATATTGAAAGCAAATTTATTACCCTTGCCAACTTGGCCCAGCAAATAGAAGGCTAGATGTTTTGTTTACAGATTTAGGTACATTTCAGGAACAGGTATGAGGCCCTTTAAGGTATAAATTCAGACTTCTGGTTTCCATTTCAAATGTCTTAAAATTTATTTTTTTCTAATATTATTAGACCCGTTATACTAAGTGCTTAGATAGTGGGGAAGCCAATGGATAAAACTGGAACAAATATTTTTATTTTTCTATCCCTGAGCTCATGCTACCTAACTATAAAGATTTTGGCTGTAATTCTCTACTCCTGAAAATTTCCCTGGTTCTTTTAGAACGAAACTGGTGATGACTAAGAGAATCGTTGAGCAATTATACAGTACTTTGGGGAATGAAGAGAGGACTGAATGGGATGTCTTCTAAAGCTTTTATGTCTCAGGACAATATGGAAAAAAATACATTGCTTATAACCAACCTGAATACTCAGGGGCATCTGGATTCAGTTGTCTCTCAATGTCCTAGTTATTATATTTTTGTCTTTATTGTGGCACATAATCTTCAGGAACGTGAGCATCGTTTATTGTGTTGCAAAAATACGTAACGACACAGGGTAGTGAGATCAGTTACCTGAAATATTCAAGCAGAAGCCTGATTGTGTCATGACTGTTTTTAGTTTGTCCAGTTCATTCATACTATAAATAAGTATTGAATAACTAACCACCACATGCCTTTTTTCTTAAGGGCTGGGTGTACAAGTCATAATACTTTCCATCCGAGAGCTTCCGCTCAAAGTCAAAGATGACGTAGTGTAGCAGGTACTGTAATAGGGATAAAAGATGTTACGGGAGCACTGATCTGGGACTGGCGAGTAAAAGAAGGCTTCCCTGAGGAGGTGATGCCAAAGTTGAATCATGAATGATGACTACAGTTGTCAACCAAAACCAGGAAGGTGGAGTGGGCGGGAAAGGCCTTTTCAGGCAGAAGAAAAATATGTGTATAGATCTGAGGCAAGAGAGGCTGTGGAGTATTCCGGTGAACTCAGAGGGGTTCAGTAGGACTGGACTGGAATATACAATGCTGAGAGGTCACTGGAGACAAGGTTCAGGGATCTGGATCATAAGAACCCATGTGGTATGTTAAACTCGTCACTGTGTCATGAGGGCACAGTGAAATACCACTGAGGGGGCACAGTGTGTGCCACCTGGGCTGCACATCACACACGTCACTGCGGGCTGTGGGGCAGCTGATTGGTCCTCCTCCTTCTAAGAGATGATCTGAACTAATCGCAAAACGTCCAGCACTTCTGAAAGCTTGAGTGACACCCATACGTTAGATCTCTCTGACTTTCAGTTATTGTAAGATTATCCTGAGACCAGCTACACATCCAGCTACGCTGGACATCTGAGGGTCCAGTGTCTCATATTTGATTTGCTTCCCTCCTTCACCTGTTTGCTCTACCCCCTGGGCCTCTTAGTTTCTAATTTATAAACTCTCTCATACATCACGTTCTTGCATGAACTGAATTTCGTTTAATGGAGTTTGTTTCTTCTCTCTCACATCATATGTCTCATGGAAGGATCCTCCTTGCTGCCAATAACCACTTTCAAGTCATTTGGACTCTTTGCTTCTCCAGTCCCTGGCATTGTCAGCACTCTGACCATCCGTTTGTACCACTCTCTGCTCGCTAAAAAACGTCGTCCCCAACTCTCCAGTCCACCCATAATTTCGACTCTACTCAAATCTTTTCCAACTTTATCATTCCGTATCCTGGCCTCCTAGCTCCTTGAACTCCTCCCCTTTATCCACCTTGGTCACCCATTGGTGTGATTACACCTGCACTCTTATTATCACCAATCATTCCACTGTGTCCAGTATCTCAGTTTCAACAACCTTGCACTCAGACCACCGCCTACCAACTCCCTTTATGTAGGAGCAATATTTCCAGCCCATCAGCACTCCCAGTACATTTACCCATATGGCCTCACCACGTGTCACCACTGTTCTGCTTCACTACCCGTAGAGGTCCTCATTACAAACACTCCCTTGCAAATGCCCTCAATTCTCTTGTGCCTCTTTCCCTCAAAAACACACAGCTGGTCTTTTGGTCAGAATGCTCTTTGTTGCAAGTGTCAGGAACACAACTCATTTGAATAAAAAGGGAAATTTGTTTCTCACAACTTGGAAATCTGAGAGTCCGGAGCAGCTGGATCCGGAGGTTCTAGAACAATCAAAAGGCTCTGTCTCTCTGTCGCTATGCTCTCTCTTCCTCTGTTGGAGTGTTATTCTCATGCAGTGAGAATGACTCCCCAATAAAACTAGACCTAAACAATCCTTAAAATCCATGGCCTTAGAGAAAGGAGATCTCTTCAGTCACTTATAAGTGACTCTGACCCTATTTGCATTATGTGCCCATCTTTGCATCAGTCACTATGGACAGTGATTTGTTGTTGTTAAGACTTCAGTGTTTGAAGTCATATGGGCCTATGTTTAAACCTCAATTCTGCTTTCTGCTGGATTTGTGAATTTGAGGAAATAACCTTTTTAAACTTTAGTTTACTCAGTGCTAAAATGAAGATAATTATGAAATGGGTATACCAATAATCTTTCTTGTAGAATTATTGAGGGGATTAACTGAGATAATCTATGTACATACTTAGTATAATTTCTGCACACATTAAATATCCAATGATCCATTAAATCTCCTAATCTGTTATGAGATGGGACAATGCCCCTTCAATTAACTTCTGTTTTAAGGTTTAATTTTTCCTATTTTTTCACGTCTATACTAACACACAGACTTAAGAATCACTGTGTAAAGTTTTCAAAGAAGCTTTCTTGGCATTCTGTTTAAGGTTTATTAAACCTATGGGTAAATTGGATGGAAACTTGAGTTCCCCCAAAACATGGTGTGTTTCTTACTTTTATATCCCTCAGTAAAATTAGAAGAGCCTTTACATTCCTTAATATATATATTTATTGGTATAAAATAATGTTGGTTGTCTTTGAAAAATGGACCCAAATTTTAAAGTCTTATTTTTAACTGATTATTGCTGATAAAAAGTTGCTGTTTTTTGGACGCTCAGCTCAGCGGCCATGGCTCACGGGCCCAGCCGCTCCGCGGCATGTGGGATCTTCCCAGACGGGGGCATGAACCCGTGTCTCCCGCATCGGCAGGCGGACTCCCAACCACTGCGCCACCAGGGAAGCCCAGTTGCTGCTTTTTGAATATGAATTTCGTCATCTGTCACCTTCCTAAATTTTCTTAGTTCTAGAAGTTTTCCATTGTACTGATTGGATTATCAGGTAGACTGTCTTGTGCATAGATAACTTACACTCTTCCATTTTATAAGATAAAAGTTTTATTTTGTCTTTTATTTATTTGAAAAAGCTACAAGAACCTTTTGATAGACTGTACATTAGTGCAGGAATTATGTTACCTTTTTAACTATGTTTCTAACTTCTAGCACAGGGCAAGAATATAAAAATTTACCTTTTTTTTTTTTTGTTTTTGGCACCTGGGGAAAAGAATATATAATTGTATTATTCAAATTATTGATGTAATAAATTGTTCTCATCAATACTCAAAAGATAAACTATTCTTAAATTTCCAGAATAATACATACTTAGTTGGGTATTTGGTTCATGCTTTACAAAGCTGGTTTAATTTGATAATATTCTATTTAGGAGTTTGCATTTGTATTCAATATTCAGATTGGTCTGTGCAATTTTGATTTTGTTTCTTTTGCCGTATTTAGTATTCAGGTAATTTTTGCTACACACAATGATTAGGTAAGCAATATTTAGACAAAATTTTTAATTACCCCTTGTGTGTTTTATCCATTACAATTTTTATTTCCTCCTAATTAAGTCTGGTATACTTATCTAAAACTGTTCAATTTATGAACATATAATTTTATTATTCCACAACTTTAAATAGTATTTCTCTCATTTTGAAAAATGTTCATTTATGAATGGAACACCTTTTATTTATGTTTGTTAAATTAGTTTTGACAGAGGTGTTATATTGTTCTTATTTATCAATTCTGTTTTCCTATTTTTTCTAATATATTAATTTATGCACTTATTTAAAAAAATCTTTATACTCTTTTTATTTGTTTTCTTTCTATCTTTCTTCAATGATTAGTTCAGTCATTTTTTTCTTTCTTTTTTTTTGTGGTACGAGGGCCTTTCACTGTTGTGGCTTCTCCCGTTGCGGAGCACAGGCTCCGGATGCGCAGGCTCAGCGGCCATGGCTCACGGGCCCAGCCGCTCCGCGGCATGTGGGATCCTCCCGGACCGGGGCACGAACCCGTGTCCCCTGCATCGGCAGGCGGACTCTCAACCACTGCGCCACCAGGGAAGCCCCCCATTTTTTTCTTGTATAAAATTTTATCAGGTTAGAAATTTTAAATCTTGTGTAAAATTTTATCAGGTTAGAAATTTGGCTGCATCCTTTAATTTTTATATAGTCTAAATTTTGGCTTTTTTTCCCCCTAAACTAAGAGTTTGTAGATCACATTTTAAATTGTATACAGATTTTGGTTAACCATGTAAAAACATATGTTGATTTTTAGGTGAAATAGAAAACTGAGTTATAGTGACAAAAACTGTGAATGGGCTTAACTAATACACTATTAGGTGTGTATGTGCATGTATACATGGAGATTTTGGTAAATTTGTGTATGGTGTATCTGTGGGTTTATTTTTACCTTTCCTAACCTTGGGGAGGGGTGGGGATACAGCAATCAGATGGTGTGAATAAGAAATCAAGTCTCTAGAGCCAAGCAACTATTTTATTTTAACTCTCCACCCCCCTCAATATTTCGTTCATATAACAGATTGACTCCCAAAAGGAATTAATCCATATTGGGTTTTATCATACATATTTGAAAAGCTACTGCCAACAAAAGGGGATCCAAGAGTAACTTTATCTGCTGCTACTCAGATACATTTTATTTCAAAAACATACACTGAAGCATTGCTGATAAATCCTTAGGAAAACATATTCACATGTAACTTCCAATCACACTGAACCATATTTGAAAGATTTTTCAAGGTCAGCTCTGGCATAAGCTAACATTATACCATTTAATCCAGGAATTATTTTAGCATTTGATTAATGACATATGTTTGATACATAATATAATTTCGTGAACACTAAATCAAATTTTAACTTTATTAGGTTGATTTAGTGGTTTTGGAGAAAACTTTAAATCTTTTCTGCTAATTTCTTGCTTAATTTTCTGTTTTACGTTTTTAAAAATTCTTATTTATTAATTTTGAACCTGCCTTTTAATGATGATTCCCCTTAATTGGGAAGTAATGTGAAGGCACTACAGCAATTTGGCCAGCTTTCTGTATATGAGCCCCGCTATCCTGATTGAAAAATACATCAACTCTTTCTTTTCCTCATTCATTCCATGAACCCTTACGTTTTAAAAAATTTTATATTGGGGTATGGTTGATTAACAATGTTGTGTTAGTTTCAGGTGTACAGCAAAGTGATTCAGTTATACATGTTCATGTTTCCATTCTTTTTCAAATTCTTTTCCCATTTAGGTTGTTACATAATATTGAGCAGAGTTCCCTGTGCTATAGAGTAGGTTCTTGTTAGTTATCCATTTTAAATATGGCAGTGTATACATGTCAATCCCAAACTCCCTAACTACCCCTCCCCTCCACCCTTCCCCTCTGGCAACCATAAGTTCCATGAACCTTTATTGAATACACCTAAGTGCTAGGTACTGCAGTCAACATTGGACAAATCATTGGTGAGCAAAAGCAGAGTCCCTGCTTTCAGGAGACTTACAGTCCGGTATGGGAAATATAAATTGTTAAATGTGAAAGTGCAATTGATGTACATACAGTGTGCAGTGCATGCTGATATGGGAGCACACAATAGTTGGGTGGGAGGCCGGGGTGACTGCAAAGAGAGTGGATCTTCGGCTGAGACGAAAAGTTGAGCAGGGATTCGCTAGGCAAAGTGGAGACGAGGTCCTTTTTGACAGGGGGAGGAGCATATGCAGAGACCCTGCGAGCAGGGGAAACAAGGTCTGTAGAAAGAACTGTGGAAAGGTCTGAGTGGCCTTTGAGGTCTGAATGGCCTGGATGTTGAGAGCCAGTAGAAGGGGCGTTAAAAAGAGGCCTGAGAGGGAGAGGGTGTCTGCATTGTGGAGGGCCTTATGTTGTATGAGAAGATGTGTCCTCTACTCTCCATGCAATGTGAAGGCCAAAGAAGTGCTTAAAAGGGATGACATGATCTGACTTAAATTTATCACTTCATTTAACAAGTACTTATCAAGTGCCTACTGTTCATCAGATATTGCTATGGGCACAAGAAATACAGCAGGGACTAAACCAGACCAAAAAAACCTGTCCTCATACTGCTGGTAATGCAATGCAGTGTGTAATAAGTCAGAGAAATCCTCACAGAGGAAGTGACATATAAGCAAGAATCTGAAGAAAATGAGGAGATCCAGGGAGGAAATGAATGTTACCGAAGAGCAGTGAATACACGTCAGCCAGAAGAAACAGTTCCAGCTGTCCTGACTCTGGACTCTGCAGCTCAGAGGGCATTGACGAGCTCTCACAGTATGTGTGTGCACGCACGCTTGTAATGTGCAGTAATTTAAGAAGTGGACATAGAAAATAGGCTACAGGGATAACGTAGGGTGAGGGGAGAAACAGATGAGGACAAGATTTTATGGCTGGATGGAGAAAGATGAAGCGGCTCTGAAGATGGGAGAAAAAAGCCACAAGTATGTTGTGTGAATTCAAGGAAAAAGGAAGGCAGTGGTTTCATCATTAAATGGTGTTGACAGGTAAGGATAAGAACAACTTATTTTGGGTTTAGTGACTGGAGGGTTACTAAATCCTGTTTTGATGGAGTAACGGAAGCCAAGTCCATTAGAATGGAGAAACGAGAAGTGGAAAGCATCAGAATTAGCTACATTTTTGAAAACTTTTCAAAGATATGAAAAGGAGAGACTAAAATAGTATCTGAAGGAGATTATAGAATCAAGGAAGTTTTTGTTTGTTTTTAATGGGAAAGACTGTGTTATGTTTAGAACTTGATGAGATCCAATCAAGATGGAGACGTTGAATATACAAATGAAAGAAGGGAAGTTTAATAATACTATTTAATGGGTAACTCGAACTTGGCAAATACTATAAACTTTTGTGGAGGCACAACTGTAGAGGCAGTATCTCTCTAATAATCATCACAATAATCAATTCATTTACTGTTATCACTTTAAATGTATTTTTCCAGTATCAACTAATAATCTCTATTTAATTAATGATGTTGCTTTTTAAGGAAAAAGGGAAAATGCCTTTATCTTTCTCTTAGTTGAGTATTTGACTTCAATGATTCATGCTTCAGTCTCTCTTCACCAAAGATAAAAGAAATCTACATATTACCTACTGTTACAATGCATGACAGTTTATAAATAGCTAAATTTTAGGAGCTACTATTAAGTCCTTGAGTGGATTTTAATAAACCATTAATCCCTTTCTCACTTCTGTGTTATTTATCAACTTTATGTCAAAGGACAAGGACAAATTATCCAAACATTGTTTAGTACAATCATCATTAATTAATTAACACTTATCCAGTGGGGATTTTAAACTTTTCTCCCCCCAAGGGCTATTCTAATGTCAGAGTAGGATAAAAAATATCTGTAGCGACCCTTACCTCTTTCCGATTTAACGTTTATCGTAAGTCAATTAGCTCTTTATTAGAAGCAAGGAGGTGAACAGCTGGTTGTGGAAGTCTGTATAGCAAGAGCAGAAAAGGAACACAACTTCCAGAAAAACCCTTCCTAATTCCTCTCTCTCTCTCTTTTTTTTTTTTTTTGCGGTACGCGGGCCTCTCACTGCCGCGGCCTCTTCCGCCGCGGGGCACAGGCTCCGGACGCGCAGGCTCAGCGGCCATGACTCACGGGCCCAGCCGCTCCGCGGCACTTGGGATCCTCCCGGACCGGGGCACGAACCCGTGTCCCCTGTATCGGCAGGCGGACTCTCAACCACTGCGCCACCAGGGAAGCCCCCTAATTCCTCTCTTATAATTTAAAATATATGACATGATTAATGACCCATCCTTCTTTACTTTCCATTTATTTTCTTGGAACTCCTTGTTGATATGCAGTTACTATACTTAGATTAAGGGCAAATAAGTCTTATCTCATTACATTTTTACAACTTTCAGAATAGTATCTACTTTTAAAAGTGGATTCTAAAGCACACGCCGTGTGTCATGCAGAGAGTTAATAAATCCTGGACCAATGGTGACATTTCAAACCTAATCAACACTGGCATTCTTTACTTGCACGAACAGCCGTGAACCACAGGGGATTTGAGAATGGTCTTCTCACATGTAATATAACTTTCAAATTGACTTTTCTTTTAATAATTTTTTCCTGGCTGATCCGTACGAATCCCCTTTATTAAGAAAAGTAATCTATCCAGTATTCAGTGAAGAACCAGCTAACCCGTTGTTAATCATTCAGGGAAATGTTGCAGGCTTAAGCACTTTTAGAGGTAGATATTGAACCTACTCCTTGCTATAAGCAAACTTTGAAATAGAGATAAGGCCCTATGAGTCATCTTCATCTGCTGAAAGGATGGGTAAGCTGCATGTGCATAAATTATGATTTTCTACCCACTTGCTAACCCACAAGGAAAAGCTCCAGATAGAGTAGAGCCTGAGTAAATAAGACTTGTTTGTTTCAGTAGAAAATAATTTACCATCACTGTCTAGTTTTAGACGAGATAAATTTAACTTTGTGATTTATTTCGTAAGATATTGTCTTCTCTACTGTAAAGCCTCGTGCCAAAAACAGTGATTCTGAGGGTTGGTGGCCTCTGATAGATTACCTGAAATACTGTCAGTTTGAGCTGAATATTGATTTCTTTATTCCTCTTTTAATAACATTTTTATTTGTTTATTACTTTTTCAAAAAAAATTGGAATAGATCTCATTTGCCTGTTTTCTTCTTTCTTTTCATGGTATTAGGGACTTGGCTTGCTTCTGTGAATAAGCTGGAACATCTTCAGAAATTGTTTGATTGAAAACACCACCAGTGGGGTTTCATTAAATTTTAATTACTGTGACTAGTGAAACATATACACCTATCTTACTGAGATTATTCTACTGTAATTAGTGTTATAGCTCGGTTTAAGATCAATAACTTGAACATTTTCTACGGTTTTGTACCAGTTAATTTTCTTTCTTAGGAGGTCATATTCTATCTTACAGCTAACCAAATGAGTTTTATGTCTTAGCATAGATGGTTTACAACTTTCTGTTTATTCTTTACCAACAATTCTATTAAAACATTAACTCGAGGCAGGATTAAGATGGTGGAACAGGAAGACCCTGAGCTCACCTCTTCCCATGAACACGTCAACACAGCAACTACATACAGAACAACTCTTTCTGAAAACAAACTGAAGACTAGCAGAAAGGCTCATCTACAATTATGCATATAAAGCAAAAGCCACAGCCAGATGGGTAGGAGGGGAAGAAGAGTGATCTAGTCAGGACTCACACCCCTGGTAGGCAACCCAGAAGAGGAAGGGGATATCACAACCTCGGAAGTCCCCCTTAAGGAGCAAGTAATTTGAGTCCCACATTGGGCACCCCAGCCCCTGGGAAGCACCTGGGGCCAGCTGGTTTTGAAAACCAGCGGGCTTACAACTGCGAGAGCCAGGGGCTGTAGGAAACTCAGACTCTGCTCGTAAAGGACACAGACTTTGCTCTGCACAATCTTACTCACTCCCCATCCCAGTACAGAGGCAGCAGAATGAAAAGTGCCTGATGTTCTAGCTGGCCTGCCAAAACCACACCAGAACATCCCTCAGCCCAAAGTGGGCTTAGCTTCAGTCCTTCCACCACTGCCAAGGCAGCAGCTCTGGGGAACCCCAGGAAAAGCCTAAGCTCCCATGGCTCCAGCTTCACTCTCTGCCAAGGCAGAAGCTGCCAGTGTGCCCTGGGAGAAGCACCACCCATGTCAGGCTCCAGCTCCATCCCCGCTTCACCAGTTTCAGCCCACCCCTGCCAAGGCAATGGCCCTGGTGCTTCCCAGAAAAAACCTGGCCCAGAATCACTTCAGATCCAGCTCTCCCACCAAAGCCAATGGACACATGTAGTCTGTATAGGGATGCTCCTACACAAGGACAGCCTTTGAAGAATGGGATAGGTGATTGTTTTGCCTAATTTCATAGAGGCAGAGAGAAAGAGTCAAATAAAATAAGACAGACGGATATGTTCCCAACAGAAGAACTGATTCAGTTCCCAAGACTGAATCAGGAGGAAATAGAAAATAGGAGTAGAACAATTCAATAATGAAATTGAATTATTAGTAATAAAAGTTCCCAACTAACAACATACCAGGAACAAATGACTCCACAGGTGCATTCTACCAAACATTTAAAGAAGACTTAACACTTATCCTTCTCAAACTATTCCAAAAAATTGAAGAGGAAGGAATGCTTTAGAACTCATTCCACAAGACCAGCTTCACCCTGTTACCAAAACCAGACAAAGGCACCACAGAAAAAGAAAATTATAGGCCAGTATCATTGACGAACATAGATGCAAAAATCCTCAACAAAATATTAACGAACAAAATCCAACAATGCATTAAAAGGATCATACACTATGATCAAGTGGGATTTATTCCAGGGATGCATGGATGGTTCAACATCTGCAAATCAATCAGTGTGATATATCACATTAGCAAACTGAAGAATAGAAATCATATGACCACTTCAATAGATGTAGGAAAAGTTTTTGACAAAATTCAACACCCATTTATGATGAAAACTCTCAACAAAGTGGATGTAGAGGTAATGTTCCTCAACATAATAAAGGTCGCATATGACAAACCAAAAGCCATCATCATACTCAATGGTAAAAAGCTGGAAGCATTTCTTAGATTAGGAACAAGAGAAGGATACCTACTCTCACCACATTGATTCAACATAGTATTGGAAGTCCTAGCCACAGAAATAGACAAGAAAAAGAAATGAAAGGCATCCAAATTGGAAGGGAAGAAATAAAACTGTCACTCTTTGCATATGACATGGCACTATATATAGAAAACCTAAAAACTTTACCAAAAAACTATCAAAGTAAATGAATTCAATAAAGTTGCAGGACACAAAGTTAATATGGAGAAATCTATTGCATTTCTGTATACTAATAGTGAACTATCAGAGAAAGAAATCAAGAAAAGAATCCCATTTATAATTACATTAAAAAGAATAAAATACCTAGGAATAAATTTCACCAAGGAGGTGAAGACCTATACTCTGAAAATTGTGAGACATTGATGAACCAAATTGAAGACAACACAAATAAATATCTTATAATCTGCATTTCCCTGTTTGTTTATGAGAGTGAGCTTCTTTTCATATGTTTACTAGTCATTCTTTTTTCCTTTTTTGTTTATGTATTTTGCTCACCTTTTCCATTTTACGATTCCTTTTACTTGATTTTTGAGAATCCATTATATTAAGTATTCTGAATATATATTCATTCATTATATATGTTGCGAGGATTTAAAGTTTATAATTTTTCTTGCCACTTTGTGGTGTCTTCAAAATATAGAAGCTTTATATTTTAAGGCAGTCATAAATGCATTTTTCCACTTTAATGTTTGTGTTGCTTATTTTATGGCCTACCAAAACACAAAAATTCTTATTTATTTTTATGTAAAAGCTTTCAGTATCTTCCTGGAACCCATCTTGAATTCATTTCTATTTATGGAGTGAGACAGGTGATGCAGTTCAATTGTTTCACATATAGATAACCACTTGTTCTATAGCTGCTGTAACACATAAAGTCGATTAAAATAGCACATATTTACCATTTTATAGTCCTGCAAGTGAAAAGTCAGAGGTGAATTTCACTGGACTAAGATAAGTTGCCACCAGGGTTTCTTTCTGGTGGCTCTAGGGTAGAACTCATCTCCTTGACATTTCCAGCTTTTAAAGACAGCCCACATCCTTGTCACATGGTCCTCTTCCTTTATCTTCAAAACTAGCAATGTCACATTTCTCTGACCCTTTTTTCCTTGTTACAGTCCTCTTTCTGCCCTCAATAAGAAAAAGGTCTCCATTTTTAAGGACTTGTGTGATTAGATTGAACACATCTGGATGATCAAGGAAAATGTGCACACCTCAAAGTGTGTATTCTTTTATTTTTTAATTTTTTTCTTTACTTTTTAACATACTTATTGTGGTATAATTGCTTTACAATGCGTTGTTAGTTTCTGCTGTATAGCAAAGTGAATCAGCTATATGTATACATATATCCCCATATCCCCTCCCTCATGTGTCTCCCTCCCACCCTCCCTATCCCACCCCTCTAGGTGGTCACAAAGCACCAAGCTGATCTCCCTGTGCAATAAAGCTGCTTCTTACTAGCTATTTATTTTACATTTGGTAGTGTATATAGGTCCATGCTACTCTCTGACTTCGTCCCACCTTACCCTTCACCCTCCCCGTGTCCTCAAGTCCATTCTCTACATCTGTGTCGTTATTCGTATTCTGCCCCTAGGTTCATCAGAACAATTTTTTTTTTAGATTGCATATATATGTGTTAGCATACAGTATTTGTTTTTCTCTTTCTGACTAACTTCAATCTGTAGGACAGACTCTAGCTCCATCCACCTCACTACAAATAACTCAATTTCGTTTCTTCTTACAGCTGAGTAATATTCCATTGTATATATGTGCCACATCTTCTTTATCCATTCATCTGTCGATAGACACTTAGGTTGCTTCCATGTCCTGGCTATTGTAAATAATGCTGCAGTGAACATAGAAGTAGGTGACTCATTTTGAACTATGTTTTCTCAGGGTATATGCCCAGTAGTGGGATGGCTGGGTTGTATGGTAGTTCTATTTTTGGTTTCTTAAGGAACCTCCATACAGTTCTCCATAGTGGCTGCATCAATTTACATTCCCACCAACAGTGCAAGAGGGTTCCCTTTTCTCCACACCCTCTCCAGCATTTATTGTTTGTAGACTTTTTGATGATGGCCATTCTGACCGGTGTGAGGTGATACCGCATTGTAGTTTTGCTTTGCATTTCTCTAATGATTGGTATTGTTGAGCATCCTTTAATGTGTTTGTTTGCAATCTGTATATCTTTGGAGAAATGTCTATTTAGGCCTTCTGCCCATTTTTGGAATGGGTTATTTTTTTTTGATATTGAGCTGATTGAGCTGCTTGTATATTGTGGAGATTAATCCTTTGTCGGTTACTTCATTTGCAAATATTTTCTCCCATTCTGAGGGTTGTCTTTTCTTCTTGTTTATGGTTTCCTTTGCTGTGCAAAAGCTCTTAAGTTTCATTAGGTCCCATTTGTTTATTTTTGATTTTATTTCCATTACTCTGGGAGGTGGGTCAAGAAGGATCTTGCTGTGATTTATGTCATAGAGTGTTCTGCCTATGTTATCTTCTAAGAGTTTGATAGTGTCTGGCTTTACATTTAGGTCTTTAATACGTTTTGAGTTTACTTTTGTGTATGGTGTTAGGGAGTGTTCTAATTTCCTTCTTTTACATGTAGCGGTCCAGTTTTCCCAGCACCACTTATTGAAGAGGCTGTCTTTTCTCCATTATATATTCTTGCCTCCTATGGCAAAGTTAAGGTAACCAAATGTACATGGGGTTATCTCTGTGCTTTCTATCCTGTGCCATTGATCTATCTTGCTGTTTTTGTGCCAGTACCATACTGCCTTGATTACTGTAGCTTTGTAGTATAATCTGAAGTCAGGGAGCCTGATTCCTCCAGCTCCATTTTTCATTCTCAAGATTGCTTTGGCTATTTGGGGTCTTTTGTGCTTCCATACAAATTGTGAAATTTTTTGCTCTAGTTCTGTGAAAAACGCCATTGGTAGTTTGATCGGGATTGCACTGAATCTATAGATTGCTTTGGGTAGTAGAGTCATTGTCACAATGTTGATTCTTCCAATCCAAGAACAGGGTATATCTCTCCATCCGTTTGTATCATCTTTAATTTCTTTCATCAGTGTCTTATAGTTTTCTGCATACAGGTGTTTTTTTTTTCCTTAGGCAGGTTTATACCTAGATATTTTATTCTTTTTGTTGCAGTGGTAAATGGGAGTGTTTCCTTAATTTCTCTTTCAGATTTTTCATCGTTAGTGTATAGGAATGTAGGACACTTCTGTGCATTAATGTATACTGCTACTTAATCAAATTCATTGATTAGTCTAGTAGTTTTCTGGTAGCATCTTTAGGATGCTCTATGTATAGTATCATGTCATCTGTAAACAGTGACAGTTTTACATCTTCTTTTCTGATTTGGATTCTTTTCTTTCTTTTTCTTCTCTGATTACTGTGGCTAAAACTTCCAAAACTATGTTGAATAATAGTGGTGAGAGGGCAATTTGTCTTTTTCCTGATCTTAGTGAAGATGCTTTCAGTTTTTTACCATTGATCATGATGTTGTCTGTGGGTTTGTCATATATGGCCTTTATTATGTTGAGGAAAGTTCCCTCTATGCCTACTTTCTGCAGGGTTTTTATCATAAATGGGTGTTGAATTTTGTCGAAAGCTTTCTCTGCATCTATTGAGATGATCATATGGTTTTTCTCCTTCAATTTGTTAATATGGTTTATCACATTGGCTGATTTGCGTATATTTAAGAATCCTTGCATTCCTGGAATAAACCCCACTTGATCATGATGTATGATCCTTTTACTGTGCTGTTGGATTCTGTTTGCTAGTATTTTGTTGAGGATTTTTGCATCTATTTTCATCAGTGATATTGGCCTGTAGTTTTCTTTCTTTGTGACATCCTTGTCTGGTTTTGGTATCAGGGTGTTGGTGGCCTCGTAGAATGAGTTTGGGAGTGTTCCTCCCTCTGCTATATTTTGGAAGAGTTTGAGAAGGATAGGTGTTAGCTCTTCTCTAAATGTTTGATAGAATTCGCTTGTGAAGCCATCTGGTCCTGCAGTTTTGTTTGTTGGAAGATATTTAGTCACAAGTTCAATTTCAGTGCTTGTGATTGGTCTGTTCATATTTTCTATATCTTCCTGATTCAGTCTCAGAAGGTCGTGCTTTTCTCAGAATTTGTCCATTTCTCCCAGGTTGTCCATTTTATTGGCATAGAGTTGCTTGTAGTAATCTCTCATGATCCTAGCATTTCTGCAGTGTTAGTTGTTACTTCTTTTTCATTTCTAATTCTGTTGATTTGAGCCTTCTCCCTTTTCTTCTTGATGAGTCTGGCTAATGGTTTATTAATTTTGTTTATCTTCTCAAAGAACCAGCTTTCAGAGTTATTGATCCTTGCTATCATTTCCTTCATTTTGCTTTCATTTATTTCTGATCTGTTTTTTATGATTTCCTTCCTTCTGCTAACTTTGGGTTTTTTTTTTTTTGTTCTTCTTTCTCTAATTGCTTCAGGTGTAAGGTTAGGTTGTTCGTTTGATATGTTTCTGTTTTCCCTGAGGTAGGATTGTATTGCTGTAAACTTCCCTCTTAGAACTGCTTTTGGTGCATCCCATAGGTTTATTTTGTTTTTGTTTTTGTTTTCAGTACACGGGCCTCTCACTGTTGTGGCCTCTCCCGTTGCGGAGCACAGCCTCCGGACGCGCAGGCTCAGTGGCCATGGCTCACAGGCCTAGCCGCTCCGTGGCATGTGGGATCTTCCCAGACCGGGGCATGAACCAGTGTCCCCTGCATTGGCAGGCGGACTCTCAACCACTGCGCCACCAGGGAAGCCCATCCCATAGGTTTTTGGTCGTTGTGTTTTCATTGTCATTTGTTTCTAAGTATTCTTTGATTTCCTCTTTGATTTCTTCAGTGATCTGTTGGTTATTTAGTAATGTATTGTTTAGCCTCCAAGTGTTCGTATTTTGTACAGATTTTTTTCTTGTAATGATATGTAGTTTCATAGTGTTGTGGTCGGAAAAGATACTTGGTATGATTTCAGTTTCCTTAAGTTTACCAAGGCTTGATTTGTGACCCAAGATATGATGTATCCTGGAGAATGTTCCATGAGCACTTGAGAAGGGAGTGTATTCCATTGTTTTTGGAAGGAATGTCCTATGAAAATCAATTAATTCCATCTTGTTTAATGTGTCCTTTAAAGCTTGTGTTTCCTTATTTATTTTCATTTTGGATGATCTGTCCATTGGTGAACATCGGGTGTTAAAGTCCCCTACTATGATTGTGTTACTGTCGATTTCCCCATTTATTGCTCTTAGCATTTGCCTTATGTATTGAGGTGCTCTTATGTTGGGTGCTTATATAGGTCCAATTGTTATATCTTCTCCTTAGATTGATCCCTTGATCATTATGTAGTGTCCTTCTTTGTCTGTTGTAATAGTCTTTATTTTAAAGTCTGTTTTGTCTGATATGAGAATTGCTACCCCAGCTTTCTTTTGATTTCCATGTGCATGGAATATCTTTTTCCATCCTCTTGCTTTCAGTCTGTATGTGTCCCTAGGTCTGAAATGGGTCTCTTATAGACAGCATATATTCAGGTCTTGTTTTTGTATCCATTTAGCCAGTCTGTGTCTTTTGTTTGGAGCATTTAATCCATTTATATTTAAGCTAATTATCAATATATATGTTCATATTACCATTTTCTTAATTGTTTTGGGTTTGTTATTGTAGGTGTTTTCCTTCTCTTTTGTTTCCTGCCTAGAGAAGCTCCCCCAGGATCTGCTGCTAAGCTGATCTGGTGGTGCTGAATTATCTTAGCTTTTGCTTGTCTGTAAAGGTTTTAATTTCTCTGTTGAATCTGGATGAGATCCTTGCTGGCTAGAGTAATCTTGATTGTAGGTTTTTCACCTTCATCCCTTTAAATGTGTCCTGCCACTCCCTTCTGGCTTGCAGAGTTTCTACTGAAAGATCAGTTATTAACTCTATGGGGATTCCCTTGTATATCATTTGTTGCCTTTCCCTTGCTGCTTTTAATATTTTCTCTTTGTATTTAATTTTTGATAGTTTGATTAATGTGTCTTGGCATGTTTCTGCTTGGATTCATCCTGTATGGGAGTCTGTGCTTCCTGGAGTTGATTGACTGTTTCCTTTCCCATGTTAAGGAAGTTTTCAACTAAAATCTCTTCAAATATTTTCTCTGTCCCTTTTTTTCCCTCTTCTTCTTCTGGGATCCCTATAATTCGAATGTTGGTGTATTTAATGTTGTTCCAGAGGTCTCTGAGACTGTCCTCAATTCGTTTCATTCTTTTTTCTTTATTCTGCTCTGTGGTAGTTATTTCCACTATTTTATCTCCATGTCACTTTATCTGTTCTTCTGCCTCAGTTATTCTGCTATTGATTCCTTCTAGAGAATTTTTAATTTCATTTATTGTGTTGTTCATCATTGTTTGTTTGCTCTTTAGTTCTTCTAGGTCCTTGTTAAACGTGTGTTGTATTTTCTCCATTCTATTTCCAAGAGTTTGGATCATCTTTACTATCATCCCTCTGAATTCTTTTTCAAGTAGGCTTCCTATTTCATCTTCATTTGTTTGGTCTGGTGTGTTTTTAGCTTGCTCCTTCGTCTGCTGTGTATTTCTCAGTTTTCTCATTTTGCTTAGCTTACTGTGTTTGGGGTCTCATTTTCACAGGCTCCACGTTCGTAGTTCCCATTGTTTTTGGTGTCTGCCCTCAGTGAGTAAGGTTGGTTCAGTGAGTTGCATAGGTTTCCTGGTGGAGGGGACTGGTGCCTGTGTTCTGGTTGATGAGGCTGGATCTTGTCTTTCTGCTGGGCAGGACCATGTCCATTGATGTGTTTTGAGGTGTCTGTGAAGTTAGTATGATCGTAGGCAGCTTCTCTGATAATGGATGGGGTTGTATTCCTGTCTTTCCAGTTGTTTGGCTTGGGGTCTCCAGCACTGGAGCTTGCTGGTCTGTGGGTGGAACTGGGACTTAGTGCTGAGTTGGAGATCTCTGCGAGAGCTCTCGCTGATTGGTATTACAAGGGGCCAGGAGGTTTCTATGGACCAGTGTCCTGAACTTGGCTCTCCCACCTCAGAGGCTCAGGCCTGACACCTGGCCAGAGCACCAAGACCCTTTTGCGAAGTTTGAGGTCTTCTGCCAGCATTCAGTAGGTGTTCCGTAGGACTTATTCCACCTTTAGATGTATTTTTGGTGTATTTGTGGAGAACAAGGTGATCTCGACATCTTACTCCTCTGCCATCTTGAAGGTCCTCTCAAATTAGCTGTACAAGAAACGCTAAAGGAACTTCTCTAGGCAGGAAACAGAAGGAAAGACCTTCGAGGTGTGGGTGCTGGAACCAGTCCTGCCCAGCACTTGAGAGCTGGCTTATTCCTGCTGGAGCTGCATCAGTGGTGGCTCTCAATGTGTGTGTTCTTAGTCACATCTGAAAAGTCCTTTTCACTATATAAGGTTACATATTCACAGGTTCCACGTTTGGGGGGTGGACATCTTTGAAGTCTGTAAGTCTGCCTATTACATCCCTTGCCCTAACATCATTGAATAAATTCTCCATCATTAGCTTAGTGATTTGCAGTGGCATACCTATCAATTATCAAAATTCAGTTAAGCATGGTCTTTTCCTCTATTTTTTTCCATAGGTTTACTTGTATTCGTACATCATGCTGGAAGGAGTTATTACTGCAGCTTTAAAATAAGTCTCAAGACTCATTTTAAAGTTTTCACTACTTTCTTTTTCCTCTTCTTTAGAAGTAACTTGACCATTTTGGCTCTTTTGTCTTCCATATACATTTTAGAATCATTTTGTCGAGTCTTAAGAATTCTGCTATGATTTTGATAGGAATTTAATTAAATTCTGGATAAATTTTGGAAAATTTGTTATTGCTATGAGTTTTGTTGTTTTATTCACAAATAGGGTGTATCGTGTCTTTTTTCATTGTTTGATAAGTTTTTTTTTTTTTTAACATGGATGAGTATTTAATTTTATCAAATGTTTCTCTGCCTTTTCTGGTTTTATTGCGGTAGTGATATGGTTTAGCTCCTTTAATTAGTTAATGTAATATTTTACATTTATGGATAGTTATAACTATTGAAAGAACCTTGAATTCAGGGATAAACCCAATGTGATATTTATTCAACAGATATTTATTGAGTATATCTATTATGTTACAAATACTTTAGGGATACTAGTAAATCAAACAGACAGAAATACCTGTCATTATGTAAGTTATACTCCAGAATTTGCAGGCAGACAATAAACATGTATATTTATAGGTCATTAAGGATGATAAGTAAAATGCAGAATATTAAAGTAGGAGAGAGCGTGGGAGTGTAAGACTGTAATTTTAAATAAGATGATCAGGAAGTTTTTTCAGAGAACAGGACATCTGAGAATGCCCTTGAAGGACATGAGAAAGCAATTACTATGTTTATCTGGGAGCGAAATCTTCCAGGCAGAAACAACCATAAGGCAAACACCCTGAAGTAGGAGCATCTTGGAGATTTTAGTGAACAGGAAGGAGGCCAGGATGATAGTGGCAGAATCAGCCCGGGGGGTGTTAGGAGGAGATAAGGACAGACAATATATGGATACCAGATGGGGGCCATTTCTCAGGCCAAGGCAAGGATTTTACTTTTACTATAAATACCATGAGAAACCATGAGAGATTCTAGGGCAAAAGAAGGGGCATAATCTGTTACATGTTTTAAATGAACACTCCAGCTCTGTGTTAAGGCTCGATCTTAGGGTCCATCCAGAGCAGAAGCAGAGGGACCATTCAGAGGCTATTGCAAAAAGTTTCGTGAAAAGAACAAATTACTAAAAAAAAAAAGGAATATGCCCAAACTGAATTAAGGAGAAATAGAAAATTTGAATCTTATCTTTTCATTTTGAATTAGTAGGTTAAACCTCCCCCTCTCCAACCGAAAAAGGAAAGCTAAAACGAAACCCAGCTCAGACAGTTTCACGCGAGAGTTCTAGCATGTAACGAACAGTTAATTTTATTCTCACAGAAACTCTTCCAGAGACCAGAAAATAAGGCACATTCTCCACTAATTTTATGATAGTCATATAATCTGCCCATTAAAGTTAGATAAAAATAGTACAAGAAAAGAAAATTAAAGGCATATCCCTTTCAAGAATATAAATCCCTGAATCATTAGAAAATGGGAAGGAATAAAAAAGCTAGTACATTGTAATAGACATCTCAAAGTTAACAGAAATTCAGACCTTCCCTACACTATCACTACCAGTCTTTTCTCCAAGTAAATGGCAACTTTTTCTATCAAGTTGCTGAGGTTTCCTACTGCTTGTTTCATCACATGACATTCAGAATTGAACCACTTCTCATCACCTCCGCTATAATCACCCTAGTCCAAACAATTACACATATTTTCATTATCAAAAGTTTTTTTTTTAACATCTTTATTGGAGTATAATTGCTTTACAATGGTGTGTTAGTTTCTGCTTTATAACAAAGTGAATCAATTATACATATACACATGTTCCCATATCTCTTCCCTCTTGCATCTCCCTCCCTCCCACCCTCTGTATCCCACCCCTCTAGGTGGTCACAAAGCGCCGAGCTGCTCTCCCTATGCTATGCGGCTGCTTCCCACTAGCTGTCTATCAAAAATTTAATGTGTAGTTTTTTCTCATACCTTTCTGGACAGTCTTTTTGTACTCTAATATTACTCAGAGTCTGATCAGGAAAACAAAAGCCATGGTACATATTCCAGTAATCATAGTTTCATATTAATTAGGGGCTTATATGACTATTGGAAGAACTAGGGGAAGTAGACCTCAGGAAAGCAGCTAGAGAAGATTAGAGTAGCTCTGTTTTATGTCTGAGATCTCAGCCTGAAAGACCAGAGAATGGGTACAAAAACTAGAGCTTATGGGATTTCTGAAGAATTTGTAAATCCCACCTAGACTGACAGTGAGGGCTCACGAAGGGGTCTGCAAGCCATCACATCTGCCAAAGCTGCCATAGCTAATCCCAAACATCCAGAATCCGAAGATCTTCCCTTCACTTTCCCTTCCAGCTTTCAAGAGGTTCTTTCATTAGGAAACTCAAATCTGCAACAACGCACGTGGAGGGAGACTTGGGTCAACACAGTTCCCAGGCTTACACGGGAATGGAAGTGGCACCCTGGGCATCCAACAGGGTTTTCTTGTTCTTTTCTCAGAAGTTTGATTCCTTCTTTTATTTTTTAACCACATTAACATTATTTTATAATCTGTATCTAATAATGTAGACATCTGAAGTGTTTTCAGGTTTGAATCTGCTGCTTGTGGTTCTGAGAACGCTTGTCGCCTTGTGTTAGTGTTACCCGAGTCCAAGCTGTACTCCCGGCTGCCAGTAAATCAAGAGGCTAGTTGATGGGGCAAAGAATAGCAACTTTATTCAGAAAGCCAGCAGACCGAGAAGATGGTGGACAAGTATCCCAAAGAACCATCTTCCCCGAGTTACAGTTCAGGCTTCTTTTATTCTAAAAGGGGAGGGAGTGTGGCTGGTTGTTGCAGACTTCTTGGTGCAGGAACCCTTTGTTCTTGCAGCTGTCCACGTAGGTCAGGTCACCTGTTCCTGTAAACCTCCAGCAAGACAAATGTTATTCTCTGTTCTGCAACTCTTTATCTCTATATGAATGGAAGAGTGTTACACCTTTAAAGGTCAGAGCCTTAAGAAAGTGCTATGCTGTATATCTCAGGCTATAGGCAACATTCTTTTATGCAGGTGCAGAGCCAGCATGACTGAGCACAGGCAACAGAGCACAAGGTTTAGAGCTGAAGGGATAGATCCAGTATGGAGTCAAGTTTGTTCTTCTCTGTTACATTAGCGTGTATTTTGTGATTTTTGTCATCAGAGACTCACGGTCTTTGCAACCTGATATATAGGTTTTCTGGAGGTCTGGTTGGATGGGGTATTCTTCTAGAGAGAATTTATCTCTACCAGACACTTTGGACAGTTACCAACCTGAGACCACTTGGAATTAAATTTTCAACTTGCAGGTTTGGGCAACGTACAGGTAGTGTGAGTTCAGGCTGAAACCTGTTTGAGAGCTGAATTTTGGTTACAAACCACATGGGGACCATTCTCTATCCACTGGCAGCTGGGGCCATGGGAAAACTTGCTGTCTGTGTGTCAGCATTTACTTATTTTTTATTTCTAGTTCACACTTTCGCTGAGTGCATTGCATTTATGTGAGGATCTCAAAACCAAGTTTGTACTTTGAACCCTGGCTTTGTGCCCCTGCTTCCCCACCTCCCCGCACCTCCCACACGCCATGTGACTCAAGGTGTCAGCTGTTACTATGGTCATCTCAAAGTTTGACTGGGGGTGAGCCCTCCTCCAAGTTTACTCACATGATGCTTGGCTATATTCAGTTTCCCTCAGGTTGTTGGCCAGAGGTACTCCTCAGTTTCTTGCACATGGACCTTTTCATTGGGCAGCTCACAACGGGACAGCTGACTTCATCCAAGTGAGCCACCAAGTGGGAGAAAGAGAGGGGAGGAAGGTTGGAGGGAGGGAAGTCACAATATTTTATGACCTAATTTTGGAAGTGACATCTCATTACTTTTGTTATATTCTACCGAATAAAAGTAACTCACCAGGTCTAGGCCACATTCAGTGGGAAGGGATCACACAAGGGCATGAATACTAGCAGACAGACATCATTGGGAGCTATTTTAGAAGCAGCCACAGTACCTTATCCAGAATATCTTATTCAGGGCTTCCAATATGATCTTCTCTGGTCACTCTAGTATGAAATGACTCTTCTACATTCTCCCATCTCCCATTTTCTCTCTCATCACAGACCTGTGTTAGAATCTGTGTCTGTCTTGATTTGTCATGAATGGTGGACTGTGATTTTCACAGCATTTCATGTCACCAAACCTTAGCAGCTTATTCAATCCTGAGCACGTACGTGGCTCTTAATGAATGTTTCTTAAATTGTGGAGTTGAATTAGTATCATACCTCCCTTGTTTCTCAGCTAACAGGAAGAATTCATCATGTCTGTATTTTAGTGAATGGTTCTATTAAAGGTTGCTTTTGTCCATGTTATTGCGTTAGATTAGAATACAGATGTTTAAGGCAAAAATAAATTGTCAAGATTTTGTTTGAGTCACAGCCTTCAGTTTGTATATCAGACCCCTATTTTCATATGTAAAGTTCCTCTTGAAATGGGCAACCGTTAGAGGGAATTCATCAATCCTGTGTCCTTTTCTGAATGACAAAAATAAATATTTAATTTGCAAATTTAGAGAAATAAACCTGAAAGTCAAAGAGTCAGGTGGGATATGAGACCCATTGGCACTGCTTAGCACAATACTGGTAAATGTGGGTCCCAAGAACTCTGGATTAGAATCTCGGAGTCACTATGTGAGCAGACGTGTGTTTAGAGAATGACCTAAACAAGTGATTCAAGGCTGTCATAGATATTGATATTGTTAGTTGGAAATGTCATTGGTTTCTGATCGTAACAATAATATTAATGATAATAACAACTGGCAGTTTTCTTTTAATAGGGGTTTACAGTTTTCCAATGCCAGTTTTCATTCATCTCACTTGATCCTCAGTAAGACTTTGAGTTGGGCAAGACAGCTATGCTATGGTCCATGTTTCCTAGTCTTTATTTAATTTTAATGTGATAAGAACAGTTGACATGAGATCTACCCTCTTAACAGATTTTTAAGTGTATAACACAGCATTCTTATCTGTAGGCATAATGCAGTATAAGCAGATCTCTAGAAATTATTCATGTTCTTTCATTGAAATTTTATACCCATTGGTTAATAATGTTCCCCTTCCTCCTTTCTCCAGCCCCTGGAAACACCACTCCAGTCTCTGTTTCTGTGGGATCCCTCAAATCAGTGGAATCTCTCACTACTTGCCCTTCCGTGACTGCCTTGTTTCACTTAGCATAATGTCCTCAAGTTTTATACATGATGTCACATGTTGCAGGATTCCCTTCCCTTCCCTTCCTTTTTATTTTCTTCTTAACATCTTTATTGGAGTACAGATGCTTTACAATGTTGTATTAGATTTTGCTATATAACAAAGTGAATCAGCTATATGTATACATGTAACCCCATATCGCTTCCCTCTTGTGTGTCCCTCCCTATCACATCCCTCTAGGTGGTCACAAAGCACCAAACTGATCTCCCTGTGCTATGCGGCTGCTTCCTACTAGCTATCTATTTTACATTTGGTAGTGTGTATAAGCCCATGCTTCTCTCTCACTACGTCCCAGCTTATCCTTCCCCCTCACCGTGTCCGCAAGTCCATTCTCTACATCTTTATCTTTATTCCTGGCCTGCCACTAGGTTTTTCAGAACCAGTTGTTTTTTTTTTTGATTCCATATATATGTGTTAGCATATGGTATTTGTTTTTCTCTTTCTCGTTTACTTTACTCTGTTTGACAGTCTCTAGGTCTATCCACCTCACTACAAATAACTCAATTTCGTTTCTTTATATGGCTGACTAGTATTCGATTGTATATATGTGCCACATCTTCTTTATCCATTCACCTGTCGAAGGACACTTAGGTTGTTTCCATGTCCTGGCTATTGTAAATAGAGCTGCAATGAACATTGTGGTACATGACTCTTTTTGAATTATGGTTTCCTCAGGGTATGTGCCCAGTAGTGGTATTGCTGGGTCGTATGGTAGTTCTATTTTTAGTTTTTTAAGGAATCTCCATACTGTTCTCCATAGTGGCTGTATCAATTTACATTCCCACCAACAGTGCAAGAGGGTTCCCTTTTCTCCACACCCACTCCAGCATTTACTGTTTATAGACTTCTTGATGATGGCCATTCTGACTGGTATGAGGTGATACCTCACTGTAGTTTTGATTTGCATTTCTCTAATGATTCGTGATGTTGAGCAACCTTTCATGTGTTTGTTGGCAATCTGTATATCTTCTTTGGAGAAATGTCTCTTTAGGTCTTCTGCCCATTTTTGGATTAGGTTTTTGTTTTTTTGATATTGAGGTGCATGAGCTGTTTGTAAGTTTTGGAGATTAATCCTTTGTCAGATGCTTCATTTGCAAATATTTTCACCCATTCTGAGGGTTGTCTTTTCTTCTTGTTTATGGTTTCCTTTGCTGTGCAAAAGCTTTTAAGCTTCATTAGGTCACATTTATTTATTTTTGTTTTTACTTCCATTTCTCTAGAAGGTGGGTCAAAAAGGGTCTTGCTGTGATTTATGTCATAGAGTCTTATACCTGTGTTTTCCTCTAAGAGTTTTATAGTGTCTGGCCTTACATTTAGGTCTTTAATCCATTTTGAGTTTACTTTTGTGTATGGTGCTAGGGAGTGTTCTAATTTCATTCATTTACATGTAGCTGTCCAGTTTTCCCAGCACCATTTATTGAAGAGGCTGTCTTTTCTCCATTGTATATTCTTGCCTCCTTTGTCAAAGATAAGGTGACCATATGTGTGTGGGTTTATCTCTGGGCTTTCTATCCATTGATCTATCTTTCTGTTTTTGTGCCAGTACCATACTGTCTTGATTACTGTAGCTTTGTAGTACAGTCTGAAGTCAAGGAGCCTGATTCCTCCAGCTTCACTTTTCTTTCTCAAGATTGCTTTGGCTATTCGGGTTTTTTTGTGTTTACATACAAATTGTGAAATTTTTTGTTCTGTGTAAAATGGCATTGGTAGTTTGATCGGGATTGCATTGAATCTGTAGATTGCTTTGGGTAGTAGAGTCATTTTCACAATGTTGATTCTTCCAATCCAAGAATGTGGTATATCTCTCCATCTGTTTGTATCATCTTTAACTTCCTTCATCAGTGTCTTATAGTTTTCTGCATACAGGTCTTTTGTCTCCTTAGGTAGGTTTATTCCTAGGAATTTTATTCTTTTTGTTGCAATGGTAAAAAGGAGTGTTTCCTTAATTTCTCTTTCAGATTATTCATCATTAGTGTATAGGAATGCAAGAGATTTGTGTGCATTAATTTTGTATCCTGCTACTTTACCAAATTCAGTGATTAGCTATAGTAGTTTTCTGGTAGCATCCTTAGAATGCTCTCTATATAGTATCATGTCATCTGCAAACAGTGACAGTTTTACTTCTTTTCTGATTTAGATTCTGTTTTTTCTTTTTCTTCTGTGATTGCTGTGGCTAAAACTTCCAAAACTATTTTGAATGATAGTGGTGGGAGTGGGCAGCCTTGTCTTGTTCCTGATCTTACTGGAAATGTTTTCATTTTTTCACCATTGAGAACGATGTTGGCTGTGGGTTTGTCATATATGGCCTTTATTATTTTGAGATAAGTTCCCTATATTCCTCCTTTCTGGAGAGTTTTTATAATAAATGGGTGTTGAATTCTGTTGAAAGCCTTTTCTGCATCTATTGAGATGATCATATGGTTTTTATCTGTCAATTTGTTAATATGGTGTATCATATTGATTGATTTGCATATATTGAAGAATCCTTGCGTTCCCAATTGATCATTCTGTATGATCCTTTTAACATGCTGTTGGATTCTGTTTGCTAGTATTGTGTGGAGGATTTTTGCATCTATGTTCATCAGTGGTATTGGCCTGTAGTTTTCTATTTTTGTGACATCTTTGTCTGGTTTTGGTACCAGGGAGATAGTGGCCTCGTAGAATGAGTTTGGGAGTGTTCCTCCCTCTGTCATGTTGTGGAAGAGTTTGAGAAAGGTGTTAGCTCTTCCCCAAATGATTGATAGAATTTGCCTGTGAAGCCATCTGGTTCTGGGCTTTTGTTTGTTGGTAGATTTTTAGTCACAGTTTCAATTTCAGTGCTTGTGATTGGTCTGTTCATATTTTCTGTATCTTCCTGGTTCAGTCTCAGAAGGTTGTGCATTTCTAAGAATTTGTCCATTTCTTCCAGGTTGTCCATTTTATTGGCATATATTTGCTTGTAGTAATCTCTCATGATCCTTTGTATTTCTGAAATGTCAGTTGTTACTTCTCCTTTTTCCCTTCTAATTCTGTTGATTTTTTTTTGATGTGTTTGCCTAATGGCTTATCAATTTTGTTTACCTTTCTCAAATAACCAGCTTTTAGTGTTATTGATGTTTGCTATCATTTCCTTCATTTTGTTTTCATTTATTTGTCATCTGATCTTTATGATTTCTTTCTCTCTGCTAACTTTGGGTTTTTTTGGTTCTTATTTCTCCATTTGCTTTAGGTGTAAGGTTAGGGTGTTTATTTGAGATTTTTTCTTGTTTCTTGAGATAGGATTGTATTGCTATAAAGTTTCCTCTTAGAAGTGCTTTTGCTGCATTCCCTAGGTGTTTTGTCATTGTGTTTTCACTGTCATTTGTTTCTAGGTATTTTTTGATTTCCTCTTTGACTTCTTCATTGATTTCTTGGTTACTTAGTAATATATTGCTTAGTTTCCAACTGTTTGTCTTTTTTACACTTTTTTTCCCCTGTAATTGTTATATAGTCTCATAGCGTTGTGACCAGAAAAAATACTTTATACGATTTCAATTTTCTTATATTTACCAAGGCTTGATTTGTGACCCAAGATATGATCTATTCTGGAGAATGTTCCATGAACACTTGAGAAGAAAGTGTATTCTGTTGTTTTTGGATGGAATGTCCTATAAATATCAGTTAAGTCCATCTTTTCCAGTGTGTCATTTAAAACTTGTGTTTCCTTATTTATTTTCGTTTTGCATGACCTGTCCTTATTTATTTTCATTCTGCATGACCTGTCCATTGGTGAAAGTGGGGTGTTAAAGTCCCCTACTTATTATTGTGTTACTGTTGATTTCCCCTTTTATGGCTGTTAGCATTTGCCTTATGTATAGAGGTTCTCCTATGTTGGGTGCATAAATATTTGCAGTTGTTATATCTTCTTCTTGGATCGATCCCTTGATCATTATGTAGTGTCCTTCTATGTCTCTTGTAATAGTCTTCATTTTAAAGTCTCTTTTGTCTGATATGAGAATTTCTACTCCAGCTTTCTTTCAATTTCCATGTGCATGGAATATCTTTTTCCATCCCCTCAGTTTTAGTCTGTATGTGTCCCTAGGTCTGAAGTGGGTCTCTTGTAGACAGCATATATACGGGTATTGTTTTGGTATCCATTCAGCCAGTGTATGTCTTTTGGTTGGAGCATTTAATCCATTTACATTTACGCTAATTATCGATACGTATGTTACTAACCATTTTTAAAATTGTTTTGGGTTTGTTGTTGTAGGTCTTTTCCTTCCCTTGTGTTTCATGCCTAGAGAAGTTCCTTTAGCATTTGTTGTAAAGCTAGTTGGGTGGTGCTGAATTCTTTTGACTTTTGCTTGTCTTTAAAGGTTTTATTTTCTCTGTCACATCTGAGTGAGATCCTTGCTGTGTAGAGTAGTCTTGGTAGTAGGTCTTTCCCTTTCATCACTTTAAATATGTCCTGCCACTCCCTTCTGGCTTGCAGGGTTTCTGTTGAAAGATCAGCTCTTAAACTTACGGGGATTCCATTGTATGTTATTTGTTGCTTTCCCGTGCTGCTTTTTTTTTTTTTTTTTTTGTGGTACGCAGTCCTCTCACTGTTGTGGCCTCTCCCATTGTGGAGCACAGGCTACGGACGCACAGACTCAGGGGCCATGGCTCACGCCTAGCCACTCCACGGCATGTAGGATCTTCCCGGACTGGGGCACGAACCTGTGTCCCCTGCATTGGCAGGTGGACTCTCAACCACTGCGCCACCAGGGAAGCCCCTTCCTTGCTGTTTTTAATATTTTTTTTTGTATTTAATTTTTGATAGTTTGATTATCATGTGTCTTCATGTGTTTCTCCTTGGATTCATCCTGTATGGGACTCTCTGTACTTCCTGGACTTGATTATTTCTTTTCCCATCTTAGGGAAGTTTTCAACTGTAATCTCTTCAAATATTTTCTCAGACCCTTTCTATTTCTCTTCTTCTGGGACCCCTGTAATTTGAATGTTGGTGCGTTTAATGTTGTCCCAGAAGTCTCTGAGGCTGTCCTCAGTTCGTTTAATTCTTTTTTCTTTACTCTGCTCTGCAGTAGTTATTTCCACTATTTTATCTTCCAGGTCACTTGTCCATTCTTTTGCCTCAGTTATTCTGCTATTGATTCCTTCTAGAGAATTTTTAATTTCATTTATTGTGTTGTTCATCATTGTTTGTTTGCTCTTTAGTTCTTCTAGCTGCTTGTTAAACGTTTCTTATATTTTCTCCATTCTATTGCCACAATTTTGGATCTTCTTTACTATCATTACTCTGAATTCTTTTTCAGGTAGACTGCCTATTTCCTCTTCATTTGTTTGGTCTGGTGGGTTTTTACCTTGGTCCTTCATCTACTGCATATTTCTCTGTTTCCTCATGTTCTTTAACGTACTGTGTTTGGGGTCTCCTTTTCACAGGGCAGGTTTTTAGTTCCCATTGTTTTTGGTGAATGCCCCCAGTGGGTGAACTTGGTTCAGTGGCTTGTGTAGGGTTCCTGGTGGAGGGGACTGGTGCCTGTGTTCTGGTAGGTGTGGCTGGATTTTGTCTCTCTGGGGGGCAGGACCACATCTGGTCATGTGTTTTGGGGTGTCTGTGACCTTATTTTGATTTTAGGCAGCCTCTCTCTTAATGGGTGGCATTGTGTTCCTGTCTTACTACTTGTTTTGCATGGGACATCCAGCATTGGAGCTTGTTGACCGTTGGGTGGAGCTGGGTCTTAGCATTGAGACGGAGATCTCTGGGAGAGCTCTCTCTCATTGATATTATGTGAAGTCAGGCGGTCTCTGGTGGTCCAATGTCCTGAACTCCTCTCACCCAGCTCAGAGGTTGAGGCCTGACACAAGGCCGGAGCACCAAGACCCTGTCAGCCACACAGCAAGATATGTGGGGTTTTTCTTGCCTTTTGGGAAGTCTGAGGTCTCCTGCCAGCGTTCAATAGGTGTTTTGTAGGAGTTGTTCCACTTTTAGAAGAATTTTTGATATATTTGTAGGGAGGAAGGTGATCTCCACATCTTATTCCTCTGCCATCTTGAAGGTTCCCCTCCCTTCCTTTTTAAGGCTGAATAATATTCTACTGAGGAATCTGAAGTTATACGAGACTAAGAGACTTATCAAAGCCATGTATCCAGGAAAAGGTAGACTGGACAAGATATGTATATCTCATGAATGACCTGTGTGAGTAGAGCTTTCGTGACCCCTTTAGCACTTTATTTTAAACATGAGGTATCCACTCACTCACTTACTCATTTATCTGGTACTCGTTTGGCATTTACTGAATATTCCAAGAACTCTACTGACTGTATGTAGAAGTGAACAGAACAGGCATGGTCCCTGCCTTCATGGCAGAAGCTGATGTTAAATAATGAAACCTTCCAGCTGTTTTAAAATACAAATATGGTGAGATCCTATATGATGGCCACACAGAGGGGAGGCAGTTAAGGAAGTCTCCCCTGAATCAGTGCCACTTAAGTGGAATTATCATTGATAATTAGTAATTTGTTAGGGTTAAAATTGTCTAGGCAAGAAAGAGCAGGTACAAAGACCTGAATATGGGGAGAGGTTGTCCTGGTCTAGGAACTGCAAGTTGTCAGAGGGGCTGGATCAGAGTGATGTGGGGAAAGTGCTGTTAAATGAAGCAGGAGGTGTCAGTAGGTTCACGTTGCCTTGGGCCCTGCAGACCAAGCTAGGATACTAATGTAAATATAGACAACCGAGAGTATAAGCTGTGAGTGAAAGCATGATTCTATCAAATATATATATGTAAAAAGTTCTTTTAAAAATATAATTTAAACATACATGGTGTTCATATTTAACAAATATTTATTGCTTACTATTAGCCTGCTACAGTCTTTAGCTACTTTGAATGACACAAATATTCTAAATTGGCAGAATTTCTTCCATGAAGAATCCAGAAATGGTGTTCATAAAAGTGTCATTGGGATATTTTATGAATTCCTTGCAATGATTTTTATCTATACTTCTTGGCAGAATTATAATTGGCTGTGAAATAGGTCATGATAATTGTCTTCTGTTCTATTTTCAAAATTTCTAATTACTTAGTAATTTCAAAATTTCTGAATACTTAGCATATAAATTTATCTTCAATCTCTTTGTCAAATTCTGAATAACTTATTTCAACTTAATATTAACACTAAGGCAGACAATCCTGCAGCCTGTGGAACTAAAACCACATTCACATAAAATACTTAGGGATAAACCTACCTAAGGTGGTAAAACACCTGTACTCAGAAAACTGTAAGACAATGAAGAAAGAAATCAAAGATGACACAAACAGGTGGAGAGATATACCATGTTCTTGGATTGGAAGAATAATATTGTGAAAATGACTCTACTACCCACAGCAATCTACAGATTCAGTGCAATCCCTATCAAACTACCAATCGCAGTTTTCACAGAACTAGAACAAAAAAATCTTAAAATTTGTATGGAGACACAAAAGACCCCCGAAGAGCCACAGCTGTCTTGAGGGAAAAACTGGAGGAATCAAACTACCTGACTTCAGACTATAATACAAAGGTACAGTAAAGAAGACAATATGGAGCTGGCACAAAAACAGAAAAAAAGATGAATGGAACAGGATAGAGAGCCCAGAGAGAAACCCACGCACATATGGTCAACTAATCTATGACAAAGGAGGCAAGGATATACAATGGAGAAAAGACAGTCCCTTCAATAAGTGGAGCTGGGAAAACTGGACAGCTACATGTAAAAGAATGAAATTAGAACACTCCCTAACACCATACACAAAAATAAAGTCATAATGGATTAAAGACCTAAATATAAGACAAGACAATATAAAACTCTTAGAGGAAATCATAGGAAGAACACTTTTGACATAAATTATAGCAAGATCTTTTTTGTCCCACCTCCTAGAGTAATGGAAATAAAAACTAAAATAAATAAATGGGACCTAATGAAACTTAAAAACTTTTGCACAGCAAAGGAAACTACAAACGACGAAAAGACAGCCCTCAGAATGGGAGAAAATGTTTGCAAATGAATGAATGCACAGAGGATTAATCTCCAAAATATATAAGCATCTCATGCAGTTCAATTTTAAAAGAAACAAACAACCTAATCAAAAAATGGGCAGAGACCTAAATAGACATTTCTCCAAAGAAGACATACAGATGGCCAAGAAGCACATGAAAAGCTGCTCAACATCACTAATTATTAGCGAAATGCAAATCAAAACTACAATGAGGTATCACCTCACACCAGTTAGAATGGGCATCTTCAGAAAATCTCCAAACAACAAATCCTGGAGAGGGTGTGGAGAAAAGGGAGCCCTCTTGCACTGTTGGTGGGAATGTAAATTGATATAGCCACTGTGGAGAACAGTATGGAGGTTCCTCAAAAAACTAAAAATAGAATTATTATATGACCCAGCAATCCCACCACTGGGCATATATCCAGTGAAAAACATAATTCAAAAAGACACATATACCCCAATGTTCATTACAGCACTATTTACAATAGCCAGGTCATGGAAGCAACCTAAATGCCCATCGACAGATGAACGGATAAAGAATATGTGGTACTTATATACAATGGAATATTACTCAGCCATAAAAAGGAATGAAATTGAGTCATTTGTAGATATGTGGATGGACCTAGATAGAGACTGTCATATAGAGTGAAGTAAGTCAGAGAGAGAAAAACAAATATCGCATATATGTGGAATCTAGAAAAACTGTACAGATGAACCTGTTCGCAAGGCAGAAATATAGACACAGATGTAGAGAACAAACGTATGGACACCAAGGGGGAAAAGTGGGGTGGTGGTGGTGGTGTGATGAATTGGGAGATTGGAATTGACATATATACACTAATATGTATAAAATGCTTGCTAAGAAGAACCTGCTATATATAATATAAAATAAATTTCAAAAAAAATTAAGGCAAAAATCACAAACGTATCCTCTACGTTATGAACGAGATTTCTAAAAGGAGTGTGATAATATGTTCTGTTGTGTTTGTATATGAAATAATGATAATGAATTGAGGGTTAATAATTTGTTAAGAGCAAAGCTATGAAATAAATCAAACTGAGGAGCAGTTCTGCAGAATTAAAGTTGGTTTAGGAGCAGCTCTGACTGCCTCAACAGTGGGAACATTTGCAACATGATGGTGGCAGATCTTATATCTCAATTTGGACACTTCCTGACTCTCCATGCCTCAGTTTCCTCGTCAGCAGAAAGGAATGAATAAGAGTAAAGTGTTTCTCGTATTACCCTGCAGATGATAAGAAGAGCTTAATTTTCAGTAAGTGTTTGTATTATTGAGTGCAGCTGCCTCATCTAATCTTCGCATGGTTTTTCGTTTTAAAAAGGATAAAGAATATATGAATGCATATTAACTGTTTAAATATATATTTTAAATATATATTCATATATAGATATATACAATTTGCAAATATCAAATGTGGTTTTGTGGTTTACACTCACAGCACACACTTCTCGGCTCCCCCCTCCTGCCCATTGCTTTCTAAGTGTGTCTCTTCTGCCTCAACTTTTCCCTGTGATTCTCATCTCCTGGTCTTCCCAGGTTTCCCTCTGTCTGCTGTCTCTCACTTACTAACACACACACATACACATGAACACACAACTTGAAAAGTACCCTCTTCTCTTTTTCTTATAGCTTCCCCCCCAAATGTCCTTAATAAAGTCAGCCCTCGTGGGCTCCCATCCTCATCCAGTCCTCTTCTTGTCCCCATTTTAACTCACTGTGTCACACAAGAAAGGGGAAGTAAATACTTCTATTCTTTTCTGTTATCCTGATCTTTACAAGATCTTTGTGGTTCCCATGGTTGCAGGAGCAGGGCACAGTATTTCTTTGATTCACTATAAAATCCACCCCACTTGCAATGAATACCCACTTATTCCTCCACCTTCTATAATTGAGAGATTATAACTGCCATTGTGACACACACTTGAGTATCATTAAAACTGAACACTCTGGTTCCCTGTTTCATACCCCAAATAAGTGCTGGCATCCCACTTGCCCAAAGTTCAACAAAGTCCAGTGCTGGTTCTGAGTTGTCCACCATGCTTACAAAATGAAAAGAGATTGAGTCCCCATTCACAATCATAATCTCATTTCTACAGTTGGAAAAAAATAATTTGGTTAAAGATACAAAGTGACTCAGGCCTGACTGGGGGTGGTGAGCTGAACTGACAGAGCAGGATCTTTGCTTGTTGGGGATCTAATTTTGGTGAGCTGAGGCATATTTCCTTCCCACATCTGTCACACTGTCATGCATTACCTATTTAAAAAAAATTTTATTTTATATTGGAGCACAGTTGATTAAGGATGTTGCATCATTACCTATTAACAAGCACTTTTTATATACCACGGACTATTCCAGGCTCTGGGGATATGTTCACTTCTAGGGAGGTGCACGAAATCATTAAGACTCATTCTCGCATGCAGCATTCTTCTCATTTTAATGGAAAGGGACAGTCAAAAAAAGTTTTTATCAATTGATAATATATTAGGTTGGTATAAGAACTATGATTCTATATTTATACATTTATTAACACATTCTGTTTTACTTACAAAATAAAACAGTCTTCGTGTTCAGGAAGCCGTTATTGTAGAAGTGCTATTTGAACAGAGACCAAATCCTTGAAGTAGCTAGCTCTCTGAAGAGTGGGTGGGAAGGTATTTCAAGTAGAAGCAACGGCAAGAGCAAAGGACCTAAGCTGGTAATCCCAGCCCCTCTGGGGAGAACATAATGATTGAGGAGGAGAGGGGTACAAGAGGGTGTCACAAAGATAGTCAAGAAAGAGTTAACGTAGAGCTGTGATCAGAGTTTGCATTTTCTTCTGTGGAAAGAGAAAGCCAATTGAAGATTTTAAGCAAGGACCTAACATGACTTGCAGTACACTTTTTGAAGGTTGCTGAAAGGAGAATGCCTTGGAGTGGGTCAAGAGTGGATGGTGTTGGACAAGTCCCACTCTGAGGCATCATTTCCTCATATGCAAAATGGGCGTAATGCTAGTATCTACCTTCCTGATTATAAAGTGTACCTGTTTTCTATGGCTGCTTAACAAAGGATATCAAAATGAACTTAACAGAAATGGATTGTCTCACAGTTCTGGATGCGAGAAGTTCAAGATTAAGGTGTCGCAGAGCATGCTTCTTGCAAACATGCTGGGAAGGCTCTGTTCCAGGCCTTTCTCCTAGCTTCTGGTAGGTAGTTCCTTCACCTGTGCGTAGAACTCCAGTCTTCACGTGGCATTCTCTCCATGTATCTGTCTCTGAGCCCAAATCCCCCCTCCCCTTTTAAAAAATAATTACACACTCACAATGGATCAGATCCCTCAGCCAATGCCTCATCTTAAATAATTACATCCGCAGTTTCCAAATAAGGTCCCATTTTGAGGTACTAGGCCTCAGGACTTCGTTATATGAATTTTGTGGGAGCACAGTTCACCTATAACGTGAAGATCCAATGAAATTGTATAGATAAAGAATTTAACAAAATAGCTTCCAAATAGAAAACACTCAGTCTTTTTTATTTTATCATATATAGCCATACCTTTGTGTTACTGGTAGGTATGTAGCTTGTGAAAGGTAGAGTGACTCATCTCCTGTCCCTGCTCCCTCATAGCTCGTGGCGTGGGACCTTTGTGTCCTCCAGGTATTGAATATCTGATGAAGGCTCTTTGGTCCTGTATAGACTGTTACACAGTTAGTCTGTATGTTAATAAAGTTGATGTTTCTGTGAGTATCTGTGGTCATACATATTTACTCCCGTAAATACCTTGCATGAGGGAAAGTAGCATGAGTGAACTTGTCAGCTAGGGTTTGCTGAGCTCAGCTGTGTGTCCTGTTAGGTTGGTCAAGAGAAATATCTAGTGAGGCCCTGGAGCATGGTGGGTAGGTAAGCACACCAGGTGGAGCCCTTACTGGCAAAACTGGTGGAACCCAACTGGAGAGAGACGGAAAAGGGACAGAGGGTTAATTTACCATTTGCCGGAGCGAAGACTCAGCTGCAGTTTCCACAAACTTTAAGTCATCTTAAAGAGCATGCCATTGACAGATGTATCTTTCTCTTACGTTGGACTAACGCTGCTTCAAACCAAAGCAATTTATTCAACCCCGTAGGCTCATTATTCTGGAGGTTTATAGGTTACGAATATCTGGAGTTTTCTGAGCCACAGAGCGTGAAGTGGGATATGAATAGTGATGTGCGTGTTTGCAGCACCTGTGAACACAGAGACTGAAGCTTGAGGGCTGATGACCCTGAGTTAGAGGAAAATAGAAGATCAAACTTTATGTTAGATTCTTCTCAAAGTCAAGAAAAGAACTTACCTCCACATTCTAGGATATTATCTTTTTACAGCTTAGTCACTGGTTCCCACTCCTGGTTATATTAGAAATCACCTGGAGATTTCTATAAAGTATGCTCAGCCCTGCTCCAAGTCGATTGAATTATTGCTGGGGGTGGTGTACTGGCAGCCAGGGTTGAGAGCATTGTTAAGGCCAGGGGTTTTTGGGGTTTTTTAAATTTTTATTGAAATATAGTTGATTTACAGTGTTGTGTTAGATTCAGGTGTACAGTGAAGTGATTCAGTGATACTTATACATATTTATTCTTTTTCAGATTCTTTTCCATTATAGGTTACTACAAGGTATTGAGTAGAGTTCCCTGTGCTCTACAGTAGGTCCTTGTTGGTTATCTGTTTTATATATAGTAGTGTGTATATGTGAATCCCAAACTCCTACTTTATCCCCCCCTTTCCCCCTTGGCAAGTTTGCTTTCTATGTCTGTGGGTCTGTTTATGTTTTGTAAATAAGTTCATTTGTATCATTTTTTTAGATTCCATTTATAAGTCATATCACATGATATTTTTCTTTCTCTGTCTGACTCACTTCACTTAGTGTGATAATCTCTAAGTCCTTCCATGTGGCTGCAAATGGCATTATTTTATTCTTTTTAATGTAGTCCAGAGATTTTTGGTGGCATGTGAATTACAGAATGGCAACTGAACGTAGTTTAACTTATCTCCAAAGAGCTGAACACCTTTAAACCTGATGGTTACTGGAAAGTGACTAAATCTATGCAAATGCCAGAGGTTATGTCCATATACTTATTTCAAGGGTCACACAGAATTTACATATGTAACCTTCTTCAAGGGTCACAGACGTTCACCATTCTGGAAGAAACCAGAAAGCTTAATAGTGCAAACTGCTGAAATGTTATCCTACTTACATTTATTGCAACTATGCATCTTGATTAATCATTACAGAAGAACCAGTGTTGATGGGTAGGTGATTCACAGGGATGGCCTGAGGTCAGCCTCTGCACCATGGGAGATTCAATTTAATACAGATTTACTGTTTATTGCTAATTTTTTTGTTAGGAATATACCTAAATCTCCTCTTTAAATATTATAAACTTGGTGCCTATTGTATAGGAAGTCCTCAGTAGGTTTTTGTCTGCTTTTTTTTTTTTTTTAATAAATTAACCATCTGGCATAAAGGACGGACCAACTTTTAATGACAATATACTTGATTTTATAATCTCATTTATGTTGGTCTGTAAATACTGAAATATCTTCGGGTCCCAAAGGTTAGTACCTGCTTCTGTAATCCTGAAATGTCATTATTTTTCACTGTTAATAAAAGCCTTTGACTTTAAAGATAACAATTCCCCAGAATGATCAAACTTGAGCTATTAAAGTGAGAAAAATGATGAAAAATAAATCCAGACCTTTTTTGAATACATATTTATAATTAAAGGGCTACACTGTATTTTGAAGCTGAAAATGGAAATGGATTATAAAGTGCCTGCATGACCAAAACATGAGCCCCAAGTGCATTTCCTTGATATGATCTGCACACATTGCAAAAACTCATTTTCACAATTGCCATCCAGTGGCCAAGAACACTAAGACTCAAAAGTTAGGTTAACTAGGATCCCTAGGATAGAAGATGACTAAAGCCCTGAATTAGAGAGTGTCACACCCTATTTAACTGTGGAACAGAAACCAGAACTCAGAGCTCCCCAGTCTTACTGAGATGGTGTTGCCTTCTATGAGTCCAGGCTACGTTTCTTAAAAAAGCTTTCTCTCTCGCTTGCTTTGTGGCTCTGTTTTATTGCTTTTATGCCAGCTTTCCCTTATATCATACAAAACATGAAAATATCGAAGTTTACAAAGTATGATGTTTCTATCATAAAAATTTACCAATTTTTATTTTTCTGTACTTTCCTGCAGAACCTAGCCATATGCACAATTACATTTATTACAATTTTCATTTTTGCATTCTGCTAAATATTGAAAAATACCTTATACATTGTGTATTTATATTTTGTGTATTTTCAATTTTTCATATACGTATTTTATTTATTGCTAACCCATGTTTTACATCAAAATATTTACATTAACAAATAGTTATTAGGTCATAATAAAAGTTAGCTTAATAAAATATAAAACAAATATGTTAGAAAGGAAAAAGGAACATGCAGTGGCACTGGTAATTTATTATAACATACAATCAAATTTTTTTTGTGATTTCGCTTCCAATATAGATCTAAGGTTTTTAATAGTCATACAAAGGGAAAAATCTAATCTATAAAATTTATTGTGTCTATAAGAAAAACAAGATAAATCATCTAATTATGTACCTCTCTTTTTTTCAATTCTAAGATAAAATTAAGGGTATAAACAGATATCGATCAGTCTGGGTGTAGACATGCTTGTGTTTATTTTCTGAATAGGCAAACTTTTTTTTTTTTTTTTTAGGGTTCTCTTTTCTCTGCATCCTCACCAACGCTTGTTATTTCTTGTCTTTTCATTTTTAATACATCTTTATTGGAGTATAATTGCTTCACAATACTGTGTTAGTTTCTGTTGCACAACGAAGCAAATCAGCCACATGCATACACATGTCACCGTATCCCCTCCCTCTTGAGCCTCCCTCCCACCCCTCTAGGTCATCACAAAGCAATGAGCCGATCTCCCTGTGCTATGTGGCTGTTTCCCACCAGCCCATGGAACCAACCTGAACAGGCACCCTTTTATCTCTGCATCACATTTTAGAGTTTCACTGAGGAACTGCATTGAAATTTTAAGTGAGAATTCACCTACTGATTAATATTTGTGATATCTGCAATTTTTGATATATTACATGATGAACAGTTTATGGGTAGCTATTCCCTCTTTTGACTACATCTTAAGGATAAATTTCTCTGATTATCTTTGATCTTCCCATGAAAATCTTTGATTCCTGGTGTGTACTGTTAGGTTATTTTTTACAAGAGTTGTGACAAATACACTAGTATAATCGATTTATGAATACATCAGCTTCCCCTACAGCCTCACCATCTTAAAGTATTTCTTCCTTTTTAAATAAAGTATACTTGGAAATAAAATTAGTAAGTGATGGGGTATGAAAGTTTAAAAAATAGTTATGACCAAAATACACACCAAATTGTCTGTATCACCTTATATTCCTGCCTTTAAGTATGCTTTTTGGGCATAGTTATCGAAGTCTTCTTCTAATTTATTTTACAGTACTTGTTTCAGCCATGTTTTCAATTTATTCTTGGACTTATTTTGAAGATTTATATTTTTAAAAATGTTATCCACATAAACTAGATTTAGAACTTATTTTAATAATATTTTATATTCTTTTAGGGGCTATGCTTAGATTTTTGTTTCTTTTTTTTATACTTTATATTTTGAAATAATTATAGAATCACAGAAGCTGCAGAAACAGTACAGAGATATCCATGTACCCATCACTCAGTCTTCTCTAATGGTAGCATTTAACATAACTAAAGCACATCATTGAACCCCCAAATTAGCACTGGTGTATATAATCAAAGAGACTTTAGATTTCACTGTTTTGGTATGTTTCAATTATGTGAGTGTGTTGTTGTATGACATTTATCATGTGTATAGACTTTTATAAGCAACACTGAAGTCAAGATACAGAACTGCTGTGTCCACAAGGAATCCCTTCATAGTACCCCTTATAGCACCTCCACCTTCCACCCACCCCTGGTTAGCACTCATCTGCTTTACTCTACAATTGTGTCTTGATAAGAGTGTTATAAAAATGGAATCATACAGTCTGTACACTTTGAGATTTTTTTTTCATCCTACATGAAAATTTTGTGTGATTTTGTGTGATTCTATAGTTTTGTGTGATTCTATAGTTTCTTCCTTTGTAATGCATCCGTTGTATAGGTGTCCCAGATTCTTTTTATCCATTCAGTTCACCCCTTGAAGGAAATTGGATTATTTCCAGTTTGGGGCTATTACAAAAATCTGCTGCAAATATTTGTGAACAGATTTTTGTGTGAACATATGTTTTCATTTCTCTAGAATAAATGCCTAGGAATATGCTTACATTTTTAATACAAAGTTAATCTTGAATCTTTTAAAACTATGTATAGATTAATCAATAGTCATATCCTCCCCTAAAGAAATCAATATATTGAATATACTAAATAATCAGATTGTACTTTTGTTGTAATTCACTACTATTATCCTATTGTCTGGAATTTTAGTTCCAACTTCTTAAAAACATTGTTCCTAACTCGTACCTATTTAAGTATTACAATAGATTTTATTCATTCACTTGCTTTACTGTTTTTGCATCTTATTATTTTCTTCTAGCATTTTTTTTCTTCTTGTTTATATTTAGAAAAGGTTTTGTGTGTGGTCTATTTTCCAAGTCTTCAGATGTCTGCAGCTGCCTTTACTGAGCCTATCTCCCTTGAATAAAAGTTGGACTATTAGAGATTTCTAGATTTAAATTCTTTTCCCACAGCATTTTAAAGACATTATTTCAATAGTTCTTGTATTTAATTTTGCAGATCGTAAGATTGAAATCATATATTTTCTTCATTTGGTGTTAATCATTTCTGTTTGAAAGCTTTTAGTTTTTTTTTCTTATCCCTTGTTTTCAAGTTGCATTTGGACTACATTATTAGGCCCTATTGATTTGTTTTCATCCTTTTCATTAGGCAGTGGGGTCTTTCAACTGGAGAACTTGCCCTGTCCTTTCCCCCCTCCCAGCTTGGAAAGCACTCAGGCATTCTTCCTTCAAATATGAATTAGTTTACATTCTCACTTATATTCTCTCTTTTTTCTTCTTGGGAGCTACTTAGAGATAGATTTTGGAAACTTGTGAATCCATGTTCCCCATTTCCTTCTTCAGTCATTTATTGAGTTTCTACTATAACAATTATATTTTTCATTTGTAAACATTTTATTACGGTTAGATGTTTATTGCATTACCTTCTAGGTTTATTTCATGTAAACTTTTCCCTCCTTTCTCTGAGGATATTAACCTACTTATTTTAATATGTTAATACTGATTGATTGATTCATCTTATTGTGTCTAAGTGTTTATTGTGTGAAATTTGTTGATTCTTTCGATAGTGTTACCAACCAAACTTGCCGAAAACCAAGATTGCCCAGTAAAGCCAATCTACTGACACTGGGTTGTGGTAAAGGAAAGTGCAGAGTTTATTGAAGGTGCCAAGTAAGGAGAACAGGCAGCTCATGCTTAAAAGACCCCAACTCCCTGATGGCTTTGAGGGAAGTTTGAGGGAGGGAGCTGCAGGCAGTGTGAGGGAGGGAGCTGCAGGGTATATGATCAGCTCTTGCACAGCTCTCAGATTGATTGGCATCAAGGTGAGGTTTCAAGCATCATCTACCATGTAGTTTTTTTTTTTAATAGTTATTTATTTTATTTTTGGCTGCGTCATGTTTTAGTTGAGGCACGGGGGCTCCTTGTTGCAGTGCATGGGCTTCTCTCTAGTTGTGGCGCATGGGCTCAGTAGTTGCAGAGCATGGGCTCCAGAGCGCATGGGCTCTGTAGTTGCGGCATGTGGGCTCTCTAGTTGTGGCCCGTGTGTTCAGTAGTTGCAGCATGCAGGCTTTGTTGCCCCGCAACATGTGGGATCTTAGTTCCCTGACCAGGGATTGAACCTACGTCCCCTGCATTGGGGGGCAGATTCTTAACCACTGGACCACCAGGGAAGTCCCAACCATCTAGTTTTAACCAGTCTAGCGTCTTTGTGCTTGTGGTCAGCAGTTTTCATCTGGTGAGGGTATGCTGCCTGTAAAAACAATTTAGGAACGCGTGTTATACCTTTATAACTTTCGGGGAACTGGGAATTCGGTGATTCTGCCACGTGGCATATTTATAGTCTAAATTGTTACCAGTTTCTCCACCCAACAGCTATTCCTTGTTTCTACAACTTCACGTTCCTAATCATTAACTCTGCAGCAGCCTTTAGAGACTCAGGCGAGGCTCCAGAGACTAAAGCAAAAGCCTTTAACTTCACAGGGCAGGGACACAGGGGCTTGTATATGGTTTCTGTAGTGCTGGTCTTTCTATAGTGTTTGGCCTCCCAAATGGCACACCTCTGAGGCTGTGCCTCTTCGGTACTGAAGCTGGTACTGAGCATGGGCACGGCTATGGGGGTGAGGATAGACTGAGAGGAAGTCCCATTGCTTCCAGGTGGAAGTTTATTGCTAGGGCCACATCTCTTCCCTTTCCCTGGGGTGGCCTCTACTGATTTTCTTTTTTTAAGGATGTATACAGTTATTAATTTAAAAAATGTGTATCTCCTCTACCTTTTCTAAAGGTTTGGTGCAAGAATGGGAGAATCTAGCTTGTGCCTAATTTTCTTATAAGCCAAACATTTTGACATATTCCTAGTAACAGTGGCCTAAATTATACTTAGTTATGTAGTAAACTCTCTTTCTTTATTCTATTGCTTAAGTTATAGAGGATAATCAAATCTCTTTGGAGTTTTTCTTGGCATCCATATACAGGGCAGTTTAAAAAAGTTCAAATCTATTTGACGTTGGTTTAGCAGTCATATTATCTCTAGAATAATTTGTGTGTTTTTCTTCCCCAAATATTATTTTGTGTTGCTTCATCTAAGATGAAAATGACTGATCCTTTAAGCAATCAAAATCATTTAAAAAATCCATGGGTGTTTTGTGCCTTTTTTGAATACAATTAAATAATTATATTTTATATTTCTCTCTTAATCTTCTTAAAATTGAGTTATCAGTGTATTATTTTGTCAGTTTTAAAACGTATCTTTTTATTTCCCCAGTGATTTCCATCCTGTAAAGAGTGTATGTGTTAGTATGCGGCCATGGTGTATTCTGTCGCTGTCTAGGTGGAGAATTCTGCTGGAAGGGATGGTAAGGCAATACAGAAGTGTGTTTATTTAAGCCAGGTCTTGGATTTCTCAAAATCACTGTGCATTATAAAGGAGGGAGCAATAAAAAGTTTCGTTTTATCGATACTACATAAAGTAATTTGCCTTTACCATCATCCTGACACGTAAAGTGCAAAGGCATATCCATTTACACATGGTGTAAAGCAACAGTGTAAGGATTGAAAGTGATCATTGTTTCCGTGTGAATTTTGTTTTGGCCTGAGGCTCAAATTTGGCATCTCTGTGGTTGTGCAGGATTTGACTAGGAGGGGAAGGGCCAAGAAAGAAAAGCTGCGAGGGCAGACATTACATTTCTTTACACATAAGCATCCTCAAATTTCTCAGTCTCATGGCTTACGCTGTATCTTTTTTCTATTGATCATCTCATGAAATGGCAGTAAAACACTGTGAGTTTGAATTGGGTAAATACAATTATACGTTCTGTGTTTGAAGTGGTATTATGCCTTAGAACTATGGAAAGAATGACATACTGTGCAGTGTTAAGCAAAGAGCAAGTTCAAATAGATTTTGTGAGGGAAATACATTTCACAAATGAATAACTCAGCAAAGAAGAACATAAGTCTTATATTAAGTATTTAATTTTGTATAATGACTAGCACATTGTTGACCCTTTATTTATATTAAATCATTATGCTACTAATAATTGTTCATGGTAATATATTTCCCTACTTTTGTTGTGGTTCTACTAAACATTAGTAAGAAATGATATCATTCAAGTCTTCTCAATTCTCCTCTCCCAGATTAAAAAAGAACAGAATGAAACAGGTAGGGAATAATGAATTCACTCGATTAGGACGCAGTGAGATACTCCTGGTTGATGGATTTGAAGGCCTTGATTGATCCTTCCTTGTCCATTTCCCTTTTACATTATATTTCCTCCTTTTTCTTGTTCGAGTGTTGTTAAAACACTTTCTCATCCTATTTACCTAGAGACTAGTTAATTTTAAAAAGTTAAACTGCTTTAGTTGTAACCTAATGCTATTGGTTTTTTAGTAATTAAAAAAAGCAAACTCCAATTTATCATTTTATGAAACATGATTAATTATTGATTGATTTACTTAATCAACCTGGGATGACCTTGGGATGAGAAATAATTTCTCAAAATATAATTAAAATAAGTATCGTTTATTAATATAATGTATGTGATGTTAGTTTTATTAATTAAGAAATCTCGAAGTGGAAAATTGTGTTACCATTTTTCCTCTAGATTTATTTGCCAGTTTACACAATGACATCAAAGTAATACTGGAACTATTTGGCCTATGCAATTTTCTCTTTTAAATTTTCTACATTCAGAGCATCTTCTATCTTTGCTTTGTGAGAGAAAAATTCTAAAATCTGGTAACAAGTGAAGATCTGTAAGATGTAATGACTCATTTAACTCTTTACCCTTACAAATATTTGCCGTCTATTTTCTTTGACTACCTCTCTTCCCTCCTTGTTTTAATGCTATGTTATATCATTAAAGCTCTGTAACTGAATGGCTTGTATTGTGCATATGACTCACTCAAAATCTGCCTTGGATCTGCCTTTTTTTGGGCTCCAAACTCATTACCCAATACCATCCCCTGCATTTTACACCTCTTCTTCTAACTCAGCATGACTCAAGCTGACCTCGTGGTCTTTCCTGGATCTGTCACTCACTTGCTAAGTGATCTTGGGCAAGTCATCTGAACAGCCTCAGCTTTCCCAGCCAGTGTGAGGCTGAACGGGGTAACACCAGGGACATGCTTAGAATTGTGTCTGGAGGCGCCCAGTAGTTGTTTGCTCTTATGGCCAACTCTTCCCTCCCTGACCCCCTCTCTCCGAGGAGTGAGTTTTCCATTTCTCTCAGGGCAACCACCATCCACTCACTGGATCATCATTTTTCAGCTTGTGATTTTTCCTTGCCTCCCATATCAAATCCATGAATTCCCACCAATTGCTTTTCTTTGATCCCAAGTGACTATACTCTGGGTCAGGATCTACTTGCCTGGTTCATTTCATAATTGACTTTTACTGTTCTTCCTGACCGCTGGCTCTTCCTTCTTTATTTAGTTTTTATACCTTGCTAGGAAGAACTTCTGAAATACAGTTCTGAGTGTCCTTCCACTACTAATAAATTTTCAAGGGATTCCCCAGTATCTACAAGATAAAGTCCAACTTGCATTGTTTTAGATTCAGGACCCTCAATAGTGCAGTACCTAGGCATTTCCCCTCTGTCTTTACGGCTCTCTGTGCAAACCTTGCCTCACATCACAGGAAGCCACTTCGATGAGACGCACACACCACGTGATTTCCTTTCTCAGACTCTTTGTTTATGCTCCTCAGGGCCTCAGAGCATCTTTCTCCTGATGCCCATATGACCAAAATCATACCCATATTTTATAGGTACAACTCAGAGCCTTCCCCCTTTCTAGGGATTTCCAGTAATGCAATTATTTCTCAATCTGAATTTTCACTTCACCTGTATGATTTGCCACTTTCTGCTTTATGTTAGTTATATGTCCTCTCTCCCCATAAGTTTCTTGATGGTAGAATCCATATCTTCATCTTGGAATTCACTCAAGGGTAATAAATAAAACTCTTCCTATACTACTTCATAAACATTTGTTGAATAAATAAGTGGATATGTATTGATTTAGTTATCACTCATGTGATTCCCAAAAGGATTTAAGAAAATTTGTGAGGAAAATTAATGAATATAGCAATAAAAATGTGCAGTCCTTGTTATAGTAGACTTTCTGTAGTATGAGAGTGGTCTCAACGTTTGCCACTCATTGCTTATAAAATACTTTGAGACGCTGAATGAATTTATTTTTACTGTGGTTTTGAATTTACACTCAGAAGTACTAAGCCAGTTGGATCTTAAAAAATTTAGAGTCAAGTTAAAAATGTGAGAATCATGCCTTTGTTTCTTTTGCAAAATGTTTTTCAAATGATATATTTATTAAGCAACCTTAGTAAGGTGGTGTTTCCCATTCAGTAAGACACATCATAGGAGAGGAAATATTTTAATTGATGATAATTTTTAATTCATGAACAATATTTATTTCTGCATAAACGTCTTGTGGAACTGGGATTTTCCAGATTTTATTGCCATAAATATTCAATGATGTTTTAACAGTGGTTTAAATTCTTAACAACTTTACTGAAAGGTTTTTCACATTTTTGACAAAAGTAGGTTATGTGTTTTTAAAGAGACAGCAAACTATTTAGAATGAACTATTCTCAACATGTTTTATGATATGCAGAAAAGGTTATAATTGCCAATATACTTAACATTTTTGTCTAACAGATGAAATTATGATCTTTGAGGAATTTTTTTTAAAACATACTTTTCAGTGATTCATTTAGCCACAACATATTCTGCCCTTTAAAAAAGAACATCTCTGTCAGTACTCCAAATATATTCTATAATTTAAGCTCTAATTAGGAGCTTTACCACAGAAACTTTGCATTAGGATTTTTGCATAACATAAATATTGCACATTCTTGGCTTCTCAGTTCCCAAGACATACAGTTAGCCATTTGTGTGTGTGTGTGTGTGTGTGTGTGTGTGCGTGCGTGTGCTGAATTCTTAACTGGTAGCTTTTCTTTAATTTACTTTGAGATAATTATTGAATGTCTTAATTTTAATTACTACTTGGTTTTGTTGTATTAATAATAGCATAGCTTTTACTATCCTGATGAAAGTTTACATGGTAAATGGTTTATATTTTTAAAAGCTGAAGACAGAGGAAAGGGCTGAAAGCTAACCATGCTGAATTTTAGTCTCAGGGTTTTCATGTACTCACTTGTTTATTAATTCACACACTTGTATGTTCAACAAGTATTTCCTGAGTGCAATAAAGAGGGAGTGGAGCTGCAGGATACCATAGATTGTGGAACTACCCCAACTCCCATCTTAGAGTCAAGAGGAAGAAAGGCTCAAGGCTTCCAGAGCTTGGATTAGTTGTCCAAACAGGAAACAGTGGAATCTGTGCCAAAAACCAGATCCAGCCTTTCCTTTATGCCGTGATCCATCACCACGAGGTCATTAAATCTCTATGCCACACATTCTGTTAGGTTAAGTGAAGGGAATATTCTGGATCTTCCCAACCAAAAGAATATGGTGGGTTAAATGAGATCATGTAATTGAAAGCTTTTCGAGTTTCTGTGAAGAATGATGCCGTAAAATTTTAAGGTACCATCTTGTGATAGTGGTAACTTTTATGAATCCATGATCTTTTCCTCTAAGTAAGAGACTTAACACCCTGATAGTATTAGCCTGTGTTCCAACAACGCTTATATTATAAATTGTTTCAGAAGTCTTATATAAAATATGAAAGGATGTTCTTTTTGTGTAGTGTCTAGTTTGGTGTCAGGGTCTGGTTTTGTAGTGTTTGGTTTTGGCCACTTAAAATGAATTTGGGGGACTTCCCTGGTGATCCAGTGGTTGAGACTCTGTGCTTCCAATGCAGGGGGCATGGGTTCGATCCCTGGTTGGGGAACTAAGATGCCACATACTGGGAGGCATGGCCAAAAAATAAATAAATAAATAAACAGGAAAGTGTTTTTAAAAAATTGAATTTGTGAGTGTTCCATCCTCTTCAACCTTTTGGAAGAATTTAAGAAAGATAGGTATTAGTTCTTCTTTATATGTTTGGTAGAGTTCCCCTGTGAAGCCATCAGGTGCTGGGAATTTTTTTATTATAAATTCAGTTTCACTACTAGGGATTGGTCTGTTCAGATTATCTATAAAGACATAGAAAAAAACTAGTGGTCATCTGTGGGGAGAGGGAAGGGGGTGGGAAAGATAGGGGTAAGGGATTAAGAGATACAAAGTACTATGTATGAAGTAAATAAGCAACAAAGATGTATTGTACAGCACAGAGAAATATACCTATTATTTTGTAATAACTTAAAAATAAAACATAAAATATGAAAGAATAACATCATAGTCATGGAATACGAATGATGTTTAGTGATGTGTAACACACATGCACTTGCAACAAACAAAAATCTTTGTAATTCAATTTATAGTTTTTGGTTTTGTTGTTGCTGATGTTGTTATTAGCAGATTGGAATAATGAGGGAGAAAATGCTTACCTTTAATTAAAAAAGATACATCTCATTTCAAAATTGTTAAGGTTAGAGTTCATTTCTTTTTTCACTGATCTCACGAAGTAATTTCTGAACAAAATGTCAGCAACACTTGGTAAATAGTTTTGTCTTTGAAAAATAATAATCATGTCTTTAGGGATCAGATTTGGTTTATTTACATATTCCAGAGAATTTATTATGAAATTTAAAATTTCCTCATATATATAAAATAGTATGGTATACCATGATCTTTATTTTTTAATCCTCTGGGTTGCAAGAAGAAATAAATATAAAGGAATAAGTAACGATTGCTTTAAAAATAAGATACCCCCATTAATGTTTTTTACCTTTTCGGCAAATGTTCTTCTGAACTTACATTGCCAGTTGTAAATGCTGGGCAATTTATCATCCCCAGGAACCAATGCAGAATATATTGCATATATATTTTGATTATTAAAAATAATTATTCAGGGCTTCCCTGGTGGCACAGTGGTTGGGAGTCCGCCTGCCGATGCAGGGGACACAGGTTCGTGCCCCGGTCCGGGAAGATCCCACATGCCGCGGAGCGGCTGGGCCCGTGAGCCATGGCCGCTGACCCTGCGCGTCCGGAGCCTGTGCTCCGCCACGGGAGAGGTCACAGCAGTGAGAGGCCCGCGTACCGCAAAAAAAAAGTTATTCATTTATTCTTGTTCTGCTTATTTCCCCTCTTGACATATAAAATATTTTTCATATGGAAATTTAGGTTGAGTTTCAGAAGCTGCTTGAGGATTTGCTGGAACCTTTGATAATGTGAAGGGGAAATAATGAGAGGCACAAAAGTCAACTTCTAAGACAAGCGTTGTAATCATTTTTAAACCAAGAATCAATGTCACCATCACCATCGCAATCATTACGTAACCATTACTAGGCAGACATTTAGAAGTCTTTAACAATGGGACATTTACTCTCACCATGCATCTTGGAACTGATGCCTATTAAATGTAGCTGCTGAAGTTCCAAGATGGTAAAAGACTTGCTCAAGGTCACAAAAAAATTACAGAGTTTGAGAAAGAACCCATGAAATTACATTACTAGCTTAACTATATCGGTCACAATAACTTTACTCTTCCACTAGTGTTTAATGAAAAAATTGTATGCTGTGATTGATGTATGGGGCAGTATTGCAGATGTAGTATAGGTCAATTGCTAATTTCTCTAGGGCCTGACCTTTGTATAGCTGTAAGCAAATCATTTTAATTTCTAGGTCTTTCTTTTTGTTTTTGCGGTACGCGGGCCTCTCACCACCGCGGCCTCTCCCGTTGTGGAGCACAGGCTCCGGACACGCAGGCTCAGCGGCCATGGCTCACGGGCCCAGCCGCTCCGCGGCATGTGGGATCTTCCCGGACCGGGGCACGAACCCGTGTCCCCTGCATCGGCAGGCGGACTCCCAACCACTGCGCCGCCAGGGAAGCCCTAATTTCTAGATCTTTAAGAGTGTGATAGTGTTCACTGATGACTTCCCATGTTTACTAAGTGTGGATTACTATGGGATGATATGGGTAGATTATATTTTTCAGTATGGCCTCAACAGCATCTCATACTGCACGTACTCTTGAGCAATGTGACTTTGCCATCTCCCATCAAGGGTAAGGGGGTAATTCTGCTCGCCTGACATCTAAGCTGGTCTTAGTCACTTACTTGTAAACAATAGAACAGTCCAAGAGTGACGCTGCATGAATTCCCAGGCCAGGTCAGAAGAAGCCCGGCCCCTTCTCCCTTGGTCTGTTGGAGCTCTCACCCTTCTTCCTCTCACATTTCCCCTCTGGGAACCCTACCTCATCCTTAGATTCCCATCTTCCCGAGAGGCCACACGTAGCATTTACAGTTCTCGCTGAGCTCAGCCTGTACGTCATACCGGTTCTAAAGCCAGACTTCATTAGAGAAGGAGCCTCCAGATGATTCTAGACCCCAGCTCTTTGAGTCGTCTGAGACCCCAGGCAGCTCGTACTAGATACAAGCCACCTGCACGGCACACTGTCCAAATTCCTGACCTACAAAAATATATAAGCAAAATAAAATGGTTTTTGTTTATGCTACTAAGTTTGGGGAACTTGTTTATGCAGCAGTAGATGATTTGAACAGAGGGTAAAACTAAACACTTTGGACAAAATAAAAACTGTCCTACTGTCTATCTCTTGAGATCTCTCCTGGAGCAGAGAAGTTTTGATAGTGGAAGTGTAGAGACAGAGACACCACCACCATGCATGTTGAGCTTCTTATGCACGGGGCATCCTATCCCAGGGTGTCAGCAGCCTGACTAGTTGCACGTCTTTTCCATGAGATCAGTCATCTCCCTCACAAATTCTGCCCATTTGGATTAACGAAACTTGGAGTGTAAGCACTGATCTGTAAAGTACCTACAGCAGCCAATGGGCAGGGGTCTTTGAATTTGGGACATACCCATAGTGATTAGTGATCTCTGTAGAAACTTCAGAAGTTGGAGTTTATTTTGATACAGAGGATAGCCTCCTGGAAGACAGCAACCTGGGTGGGGGAGGGGAAGTCCCTGACCTTACCCAGAATCCTTCAGAAGGCTCTCCATGTCTAGTTGTTTCTTTCGCTACCCCTCCTCCTAGGGTTGATTCGAGTAATAGTAAAAGAGTTAAAATAAACCTCTGAAGAAAACAGCAAGATTCTAACCAATACATATACCATAATTCCATTTTTGTAAGAACTGTGTGTGTCTGTATGTGTGCATGCACAAAGGAAATCTGTGTGTAAAAGAGTGAAAACTAGCCTTTTAGGGAATATACCACGTTGTTGAGAGTGGGTAATCACCTCTAAGGAGAGAATCAGAAGAGTTGAGAGGACAGTTTAGGAAATGAGGATTAAACCTCTGTCTCTGTCTCTGCCTCTCTCTGTCTCTTTCTCTCCTTCCACCCTCCCCACTTTCTCCCTCTGTGCTGAATATGGCAGAACTGAATCATGACAATGTAGATCTCACCTTGGATCTCCTAGATTTTTGTCGTGTAAGACTCAGTCTCCTAGCCGACATGTATGTCCCATGTTTGATCAGGCACCCATCGCATGTCACTAAAGATGCTCTTGGGCTATTTTGTTTCAACTAGTACTGAGTCAACCAGGTCCACGTAGGTGCCAGTAGACTCACTCAGGTGCAACATGACAACCCCTCGCCTTGTGCCCCAGCTACATAACTGTGTTCCTTGCCCAAGAGCTGCTTTGTTGACTCCAAAGTGTGGGGTGCTTAGCACATGTGCAGGCAAAACTCAAGTGTGAGAGATTTAACAGTCCCTCACAGACACTTTTGACCCGTGGAAAAGAGAGGCAGTAGGTAACAATTTTCCCCTTTCCCCCTCCAGATAGAATGTCCTAAGGTGAAGTTTCTGTGGCTACTCACAAGGGAATTCTATGAGATTGCAGTCACATTGCCACGGCCAGTTTGATAGAGCAACCTCACATTATCTCTTGCTTCTGTCCCATTTCATTCCCCTTCTCTAGCACTGGTGTTGCCTGGGATTGCATTTCCTTATAAATTAGTAACATATGAGTCTATGCTTCAAGCTCTGCTTTTTGCTAAACCCAAAATGCAATACGTAGAAAAGAGGAATTTCTCAATTGTAGGTCTCTTGTCAAAACCTCAAACACATATTATCTTGACAAACTATTGTCAAGCAAAGTTAAGACTGTGGCCAAATATTAAACTATCTAAGGCTTAAACTCATGGCATCAATGTGTTCTGAGTGGCCAAAATATCAAATGCAAAAAGTGAAAATTATAAGTTGATTTTAGTGGATGCCATTTGTTTGTAGAGTGATTGGTGGAAACTAAGGTAAGAATGGCTTAGGACCACTTATTGGCTAAGGAATTAAGAGACAGGCAGAGGAAGAAGAAATAGTTCTTATTAAAAATGAGCACTGGGAGTGTTGGGAGAAACCCAGGAGGGAGTGAGATCTGGAAGTAGAGTTCAAATGTTGCAGGAATGTAAAGTGAGATGAAGAATGAAAAGTCTCCATTGGTATTGGTCCTGGAAACTTGTCCAGGCAGCAGTATTTATTGTGGAAAACGCTCTCTAAAAAACATGGCTAAAGATCTTTCAGTACTAAACCAAATACAATAAATAACAAAATATTATATTCAAGTTACCTCACATGCTGGTACTTAGTGGTCACTTCTAATGACTTATTTACTACTTATATTCTAATGGAAAAATTCTGTGATCTAAAACTGAGCTTGAAGAAACCATTGAAGGGGTGGGGTAAAGCAACATGGTTGATTGATGGTACAGCTGGGCAGGAGGCCAAGTCTCCTGCTTCTTATTGGGTGTGTCCCTTCAGGTCATACTGTCCTTGGAATGACCAAGTCTGTCTTACTCGTCCTATAAGTCTAGTGTCTACCTCAAGGCTTACCACCTAAAAAGTGCCTGATGAGCATTTATTGAATTAACAAATAGCCATGACCACACTATAAATGTTTAAAGCACAGATGCTCTATTGCTATATTTAAATGTGTACTAATCAATACAAGATAAGGAGGAAAGGAATGCTTTCATACGATAATAATAGTGTTTAATAGTGTTTAATTAAGAATGCTTTCTTGCTGTCAGAAAGATTTTCATCAATATGAAATCAGTATTAAGTTCTGGAAAACTGCTAAGGAAGTCAAAGGTATGAAAGAAAAACATGGCATATACACACACACACCTTTTAAAAAATTTCTGTGAGTTTTCAGTTTCTCAAGAGACAGTCTATTTTAACATCAATGCTTGCTTAAGATGTGATAGTTTTATTACTGGAAATGTTGACAGAGTCATGATTTAGCTGGGTTACCAAAGTCTCTAAGTACAAGGCATTTTCAAATTTTGTCAAAACACTTTCTTGTGCTCAAAACATGTTTGAATTCCTGGTAATGTACTGCCTCCCAACAGAGCAATCTGAACACTGTGTAATCGAGCAGGAAAATCAGAGATATCAAGGACAGCCTGACTCTAGTCATGTCAAACCACACGATTTAGATGATCTCTGGGGAGGCGTGTTTTGTGTTTTTGTTGTTTTTGACATACTACCGAAGTTTTTAAAAAGTTCTCAAATACTGAAAAGTCTCATAATAAAACAATTAACTATTGGCAGATTTTGGAATGATGTTTTTTAAAACCACAGTAAGGCCTCGAGTACTGTTACTGAACCAAACTTGGGTCTGCTTGCCTACAGGCAGTAAAGCCAATCTACTGACACTGGGTTGTGGTGAAGGAAAGTGCAGCCTTTATTATAGGTGCCAGACAAGGAGTCCAGGGCAGCTAATGCTCAAAAAGCCCAAACTCCCCGATGGGTTTTAGCAAATTATTTTTAAGACCAGGTGAGGAAGGGGAGGCACAGGGTAAGTGATCAGCCCATGCAACCAATCTCTGATTGGTTGATGGTGAGGTAACAGGGTGGGGTCACAGGGGTTAAGGTCATCCATCCTCAGGCTCCAGTAGGTCTGCGGGCTATGTGCTCATGGTCATCAAGTAGTTAACTTCTTCTTGGTGAGAGTTTTCATATCTGTAAAATAACTCAGGAAATGTGCGTCAGACACTATTATCCAAGTACTTCGGAGAGGAGAGAAAGCAGAGGGTGGGGGGAGAGGTCTGTCCAGGGAAGGCCCTATAGGGTCCTGCTCAGTTACAGTATCTGCACACAGGCAGGAATTAGTAAATAAGTAAAATTATGCCTTTGTCCAAACAAAACAGATGTTCCAAACTTCTTGAAGTAAAGCTAATGTCTTGATCGTGACACAGCCACTTAGCCCCTCACTCAGAGCCGATTCACCCTTATTGATATAGATTTAAATAGAGCCTCAGTCTGCAAATTAGGACGAATGACAGGAAAACTTTAAAAATTAAAAGATTTGACACTAACAGAAAGTCCGTCTTTTAATCAGAAATATCAGTACAAACTGGATCAGAATTTGGTTAATTAAGGTTTTATTTTATATGGTTATAAATATACATTGTTTCATTAGAGACATGGTTTCTTTTTCTGGAAACTCAGTAACTCTGATTTCTAGATTCAACTGTAATATTTCTACTCTAAAAATATCTTTCTATACCATATTTTGTTAAAAGCATTGTATGGGTCAGGTCACTCAAGGTGGCTGTCCTCTTGCTCTCTGTACATCCCCTGCCCGACCAGTGCCTGCTTCACCTACACCTACTCACAAGACTGACCTTCCTACATACTTGCCCCAGAACCTAGCTACTGATGATTCTAGCTTTAGATCAGAACTCTTCACTATACTTGTCAAAGCGGTGGTGAGGGGCGTGCCCTTCTGCTGGTTTCCCTGGTAACTGATGAGCCAACCCAATGTCAATTCCCCACCCCCCCACCAGTTATGGTAGATTATCAAGAAAAGCTATATAAAGAAGAGTAAGGTTATTTTGCACATTTAAGTCATCGCCTTCTGCATTGATAAGACGTTCTAGAGATAAGGTCATCTCTGCTTCCTGGTACAGTGAGAGAGACACTCTTGTAAATTGAGATTTCCCCTTATACATGTAAATGTCTCTTTCAAAAGTTTTCAGAGCTTCATCTGTGTCTGCTGTTTCTTAAGAATAACCAGCTTAAAATAATCCTCATACCAAAAGGACATATTCTGGGGCAGCAAATTCTGGAAATTGAATCTTCCCCCAAGAAGTTTATAGTCCAGAAGCTAAGTTGACAGATTCCTACATATATCACTAAACCGTCTCAGTCTTGAGAATAGCTCAGTTCAGTTAAACAGTTGTGTCTCATTTCAGGAGATGGTCTTGCATGTGGGCTTCGAAGGTTAGGTATTTAGTAAGAGGCATTTCTATGGAAACAAAAGAAAAAAGTTAGTGATTTGAAGCAAATGATAAACCCAGTGTCTGGGTCCTGAGTGCTGCCAGAGGAGAGGATTTCTAGATGTCAGGCTCAAAGGATCTTCAGATGGAGTGAGGGCAGGTAGTGGCAATCTGACAGGTTTTCCTGGTTTATGGTTAGACTGTCTCTGCTGTCATGGAGTATATTGGTAAACTTTCTGAGTGAATCACACAGCAACAGGCACAAAGAAGATTGTTTAAGCATGAACTATTGTAGTGACTTCACTGAAGTTTGTATCAAGTCGTTCAGCTTCAGTTTGCAGAGCTTCAGGAAAAAGGGCAGCTTTAGTTCTCAATGATTCCAAGTCAGAAATATAAGAGAGAATTGAAAATGTTAATTTGGAGACTTGTAACCAGATGTTGGAGGAAAGTAGAAGAATTTAGGATCCTGGACAGTTTACAATAAACAACAAAATCTCAATGACAATGAACAACAGTGTAATCTAATAGCCACAGAGGTGTGCTATTGAAACATAATATATCTCTATAAAATCATCCTCATTTCTACCAAAGATAGTGAAATTAGGACTGATTTGTTTGCAAAGTAAGTCTAGATTCAATAAACTTGGCCTAGTCATTTATAAAAGTGTAGCAAGAATAGTGATTGATTGGATAGGCTTTTTAAAATCTGCTTTGCTGGAACTTTTCTAAGGAATCTCTTATTTAAACTTTAAACAAACAACCTCTTGAGGCAAGAAACCAGGCCAAATACTTGCCATCAGACTGTGCCTGAAATACTTATAGATTTGGGTGAATTTCTCTCTTCTTGAGAGAAAAATCCTGAGGTTCCTGCACCTGCCAGGAAGTGATCTTCCTTACTCACCTGGTAAGGCTGCCAGGAACCCTGTAAGCAAAGTATCAGACGAATTGTTCCAAGGGTCTTTATTGGCTCCATAAAGCCAACCATAGTTCCCTAAAGCTGTGGGTTAATATCTGAATCCATGCACGTCATTCACAAATATGACATTCCAGTCAAAGCCTTGGAATTATAACCACTGTTTCCAATTGTGTTCTGTTACAAGGAGAACAGGTTCTTATTGAACTTATGCAAATAAATATATAGTCTTGAAAATAAAAATACTAAGAGTTTTTGAATTCTGGAGGGATCAGGTAAGGAGCAAAGATAAATGTTTCATCTTTGTCCACAAAGGTATATTTTACCAAATTGCTCTAGGTCATAGGTAGCTTAAGAGAAAAGAGGAGTTTCATTAAACCTGGAGAAATAAAACATTAAAAAATGAGCAATGTCGTAAAATTATAATCATCTTTAGCTCATTCAGGGCTATGTAATTAATTCCTGTTGATCTTGATCTTTCATTAGCAGTTTTATGAATCCAGTTTTTCCATTAGAATTCTGTAAATTCTTACCCAGTTCAATGGTATAATCTTAAATTTATCATAAACCTGTGTTATTTCCTTTCCATGAATCTCCTTGAGATTGAAGCATTTTTGCAGGAATATTTTTACAAAAGCATCTGAGTAAAACAGTGACTCTCTGTAAATGACAAAAGACTTAAAAATTGCCATGGTTAAAGATCTGATGAGAAATCATTGTAATGGAATTAACAAAGAAATTTGGTTATTTCTGTAACATAGCACATTTTAAGATAATAATTGGAATCATGGCTGATAACATTACACCAAGATCTAACAGATTTCTAGGAATTTCACATAACTTCTGAAACTCTTATATACCTACATAAACACAAAACAAAGAAGGTTGTGTATTACTTCTTATTTGACAATGTTTCTCATGTATTTTAACATATAATATAAGCCTAATTAGTTTAACATCTCTCTTTTTATAGGGAGAGGGAACAAATCTTTTGAAATGTTCCAGGGGTCCTCTGGAAGATTTTGAAGTTAGTTTGAGGTTAAAAAAAAAAAAAAAAAAAAAAGACTTAATTTAGAATTTGATTTTGAGAAATTTGTCAAAAATATCACAAAGGTTTTAAAATACTTGGTCAGATAGGCTCATAAATCAGTGTGGAAACAATGCTTAGTTTGTCATTTAGCCAGAGTGATGATAGAAGATGTTAAAGGCAAATACAGAAAGTTAAATCATTGTAAAAACAAACAAACAAAAAACTTAGTTCTTTTAATAGAGAAGATTCAGCTTTCTGAACACAGAAAATTGTGACAAAACACAAAATCTTGTTTTTAGATTATTTTAAAAGGTGCAGAAAAACTTTTTACAGTATGTTATCAAGAGCAGACCAATAGCCCAAAAAACTTTGTTCTTTCTAATTTTGTGGGATCTTACTTTTTTTTTTTTTTGGTGGGATCTTACTTTTGATATTAAAACTCACTTAATTAAATTTAGTTCAATCTTAGCCAGTCGTGACCACAAATGAAATTCATTTCCAAAGACTCCTTTTTCATGAATTTTCTTTTACTAAAAACACACATCATACTTTCCTTGCATGTGGAGATGTTTTCCTTACTGTTTGTAGTAGCTTTAACCACATATATTAGATTTTTTTTTAACCCTTAGAGGCCTTTAATTTCTAATGAAAACTAAAAACTAAGCAATTATGAACTGTCTTTTACATTAGCATTCTGCAGATTGGCAAACTTATACTTTTTATAATTTCTGGAAATGTGCTTTCTCATAGAAAATTTTTCAGTGTGGTACCAAATATGTTTATTAATAAACCCACATATCTTTAGTTTGTTTGTAAGAGGAAGCCAAAGTGGATAAACCTATTTTCAGTAATTAATGTTTCAGTATTTTATCTTATTTGGGAATGATCTAGGTATTCAGTGGCTATCCACCATTTAATCTAACTTAACAAAACTTTAAGTATTCAGGTTTTCAAAAACACACGGTGAAACTGTTTGAAAAGGTCACCTAGAAACTTTTATATCACTTACATCTTTTTAATTTACTTGTTTTCAATGATTATGTTTAGATTCCTTATGAAAGTGTCCTCTGACCAAGTTATTTTCCTTACTGACAAGTTATGTAACAGAGATAACATGAACTTATTTGACTAATGAATTCAGGAAGAGAAAACGTTGTATGTCTGCATTATAACCAATGTTGATAACTCTAAAGACATGCATATTTTAATTAAACCGACAAACTTCAACTAGCTTTAATACCAAATAATTTCTCAAGTCTTGTGAACCTGGAAAGCATTTGGGTTGGTTAGCTTCTATTATATTTCTGATAATTTTAAGAATACCCAGTTCTTACAAGCACTTGCCTTCAACCCAACTAAATAGACCTCTTTATAAATTAATTTTGGTAAAACGGTCTGGAGATAGAAAAATATCACACATCATATATATATATATATATATCTGTATATGATATAGATATATAGATATATATGAGAGATAGATATATATGAGAGAAAGAGAGAGAGAAACATACAGATAGATGCAAACAGAGATCTTACAACCTCTGTGGCTAATGCTTTTGTTTAAAATATATGGAGAAGATTTTTAAGATTTCTCATTTGCCCACCTTCCAAATAGTCCCCTTCCCCCCTTTATTTTTCCCCTCGAAGGGAATAATTTTCCTAAAGTTAGGATTTCAAAGAATGGTTCTTAAGTCCTAGAGCAGGTAGGGTAGAAGAACTACATCACAAACGCACAGAGAAAGTACCTAAGTTTTTTCCAAAGTGGAATTTTGGGGGCATGTTTGACTATTTTCAGAGATCTAGGCTAGTTATTGTTTAAAATTCTTCTTCTTTTTCTTAAGTGCAGGACGATTCTATTTCTGATGTCTCAATGTCCACAAGCATTTTGACATGAATAGGGGAGGTTTTGGGCTGGGTGAGACTGTTTCTGGAAACACACCTCTGTTTCTGTAAAGACTAGGTTTGTAAAACAAAGGACAGCTGTTTTTAATTCCTCAGAGAATTGGCTTGTTGCCTGAGTGGTATCAATGGCCTGATCTGCCTGTCCAACTATGTTATTTCTAATTTGCCTCTTTTTCTCTGTGTGCATAGTTTATTGAGGATCTGCTCTTGTCCAGGGGACATAAATTCTTTGTGGTGGGGATCCAGGATACATCCACAAAAGACATCATACAGGAAGACCTGGAGCTAGCAGAGCCTGATTACAGAGCCCTGGGAAGTAGGAGGAATTGTAAAGGACAGCAGAGCAAGCCCTACTGCCCCTCTTGAGGCTTCTGCTAAGTTTGTTTCCTGGATTTTAATGTTTACACTAGTAGCTTGTATATCGCAGGCCTGGAGATCAGGCTGGAGTGTTCTCTGTAAATCTTGTAAAGGGAGGGAAATCAAAACAGGCAGCTGGGTGTTTAAGGAATTCTCTGGAGAAGTTGGAGATTTTTGGGGTTCTAAGGGAATTTGCTAAGGCAGTAGGTCTGGATTTTGAGAGGGAGTGTTTAGACAAGGGACCCAGAGATCAAAAAGATCTTCTGGAGGGTTGGGTCAGGGAGTTGTGGATAAGTGGGCATAGAAAAGGGTGGAATTTACATTAGATGTGGATTTTAATTTTTATTCTAAGTTTAATTTCTGTTCTTTTATCTTGTTAAGGGAGTCTTTAAGGCAAGCGGTTATAGTTCTTTGTATCTGCTTTTTAATTTCTTTTTTCCAAAAGTACCAACGAGACAGTTGTTTAGGATGAAAGCTTTCTACACTTTTAAAGATTATAGCCAATTTAAAGCATCCATCGTCTGGATTTATTAATCTCACTAGTGACTCAAACCAATAAGCCTTTTTATGGCTTCACCAAGGATGCTAGAGGCATCCTACAAGAGAGTACAAAGAAAGCAAACCTCACAAGATCCAGAAAGTTCACTCCCAAAGATGGTCTAAGAAAGTGAAGACCTTGTTGTCACAGGTGGTAAGAATGGTGTAGTGCAGATGGTGTCTTTGGCTTCCCATGGGTATGTGAGGTGCCTCCAGTAACAGACCCCTTAATCTGTGACACCGTGCAGGCACTACTGGCATGGGACTTTTCCAGAACTAACGAGACAGTGAAGGTTGAGACGACAAAGCCCCTTGCAGACCTGAGCCCTTTATGACAAACTCCCTTATTGCTGGCCTGGCCAGAGATCCCAGTCACAAGCCCGGGTTGTCACCTGTGCTTCTAACCAATGGCTCATTGAATCCACAGCTTACCCAGCTGCCTGCTGGATACAGGCCAGTACATTAATTCTCCAGTTGGTGGAGACTGGAAAGAATATTCTCACTGGTCATACAGCCAAGTTCTCAGGATGTAAAACCCCATGGGACAGACAAAAGACAGCAATGGCCGTCGCTGGGATCAGTAGAAAACAAGAGCGCTCCTCACGAGTGTTTCCCACAGTCGCTTTCCCCAAGCAATTAGCGCCACAGATGTTTTCTCCTGCTAATCTAAAGTTAGAAAATGAAGAGGAGTCTCACCGCTCTTTCTTCCATTAGGCCCTGCAGGCAGGCAGAGATTTGGGAGATGGAGGTGGTGACCACCCATATTGCCAAAGACCCCGGCATCCCTGAGCTCCAAAAGCTCCAGGGTGAGCAGTATCCAGCCAGTGAAGTGTCCTGCCAGCTGTGTACACTGTTAGGGACGAAGACTTTTCTGTTCTTCCTTTCTAGGTTCTTTGGCTGGTTTAATAATTAAATTGGTATAAGACAGGGTAACAGGAGAAAAACAAGCAAACGTTTAATAATATGTATACCTCCTGTATACATGGAGAGACCCAGGAAAACTCCCTGAAATGGGAAGCCTCACCTGAAATACCATCACCAGCTAAAGAGAAAAGATGTTGAGGATGGGGATACAGTTATGGGAAGTTATCAGCAAAAGCCCACTGGAATTTTTATTGTTTTCTCCAAAATATTTTTTAGCATCTAAAAAAGATATATAGCAGGTTGCATTTTCATCTTTTCAAGAAAACGTATTCTTGAATCATTCGCCCTTTTTAATGTTTGTAAAGACGCCATATCTGAAATGTTTTTCATTGTGTCTTTGGCAACATTTAGGCCTGTCTCTAGGGCAAGCACAAAGCACTGAGCTGCATTTTAGAGGGAAGGTTGAAGGACAGAAACAAACACTTTTTGAGAGGTGTTATATAAATACACTATAGAAAATATTATAGAAGTAGAATATTATAGGAATAGAAATACGGAAAAACAATACAGTAGACTAGGAAAGGAGCATCAGAGTGCATTGCAGTTAATAAGGAGAATTATTTTGCAACCCTTTATATCAAGTATTTTCATGTTTCTGTGCGTGTGTGTGTGTGTGTGTGTGTGCATGCACTAAGTCATGATATAACACGTATTTGATATTGTGGGTTGTAGTTAAATGCAAAACTAACAATCTAGTAACACCTTGATATTCTTTATTCAAGGGAAAACAATCCATGGGTTGGGGGCTACAGTGCCTCAGCACTGGGGCCCTCTTTCTGCGGGATTTGGGACAAGAATGAGTTTTACAGAATGTTCAAAGTGGCAACGCGGAACTGGCGTGAATGCCTGAGGTTGTGTATCTGACCTTAAGTAGAAAGATCAAGGGACAAGGAAGTAAGTGTGGAGCCCAGAGTTGGTGGCATTTGGGGATTGGCTGACTAAGTGTACTGCACTTCTGGTCATTTACAGGAACAGGCAAGTTCACTTGGCTGACGTGGCACCGTGGATGGGAGTGGTTCCATCCTGGGCCTAGCAATTGGTTTCAACATGGTCCAAATGTTTGAATGTCCTTGGTCTTAGAAATGCCTACAGATAGTAGGAGAGAAGAAAAAGAGGAGATGGTTACAGAGATAGAAAAGCAGCAGCATCAAAGATCAAATGTCAGATAAGCAGGAAAAGCATGATGTATGCGTGGAAAGAACACGAGGCAGCAAGTGCCCCATGCTTAAATAACATCTGAGCCAAAGCCCTCAGAATTGGCAGGAAAGAGGTTTTTGATGTCAGTGAAGAATGAAATTTTAATTGGGTGTTGGATGCAATGGGCAGATTTTTAAAGAATTAAGGGCTAATAGGGAGATGAAGTCATGTTATCGGATATCAGTGATTTATTCAAAGATTTGAACATAAAACAGAAAGAAAATGAATAACAGTTAAGGAACATGGCACAGTCTCAGAAAAAGTTGTTCAAGATGGTAGGAAGTTGAGTCTATTTGAAAGGAATGCTTGGATGTGGAAATTTGAAGAACCAAATGAGAGAGATGAGGGCGGAGCAGTTATGTGATGCCGAAAGCCGTGGCGGAGTTACTGGCCTGCAGTTGACAGAGATGCACAATGGCCAGTGAAGCGGGGATGGTCAAATACGAGGATGTTGGGAAGACATCAAATGAACCCAGTTTGTAGGAGGCGAAGAAAAATAGGGTCTTTAAACTTCAAGGGCATTTGAAATGTGTTCTAGTTCACAGGTTCTGTATTTGTGGATTCATGTAGTCACTAAAATGGATTTGTAACCTCAGAGGCAGCACTCTCAGCACTCTCACTGTTGCCCACATGCACAGAGGAGCTAAGAATGTGAGCGCCAGATGCACACATTCCCAGCTGAGGTCAAACGAGGGGACATGCTGACTTCTGGATACGTTACCAAACTCAGGTTCAGCTACTCAAACACCACACCTCGAGACACAAGTGTTGGTTGGAAAGGAAGGGCTGCTGTAGTCAGAAGGCCACAGCAACTGTAAAGATTCCGCTGACCATCAGAGTTTTGAGAGGGAGAATCATTGGGGGAGGGGGTCAGAGTATTGTTTACCTTCCACTGTGTGCAGACTTTCCCCTGATTGGTTGGTGGTGAGGTACCAGGTCGGTGTTCCAGGAATCTGGTGCTCAGTCTGTAGTTACCATCCTCCCCTTGGGTGGGGGGCCTTAGCTCCTGCAGAAGAACTCAGAGATCTTGTTATGTGTATTCCTTGAGGAGGAACACACCCTGCTCCAAGGCTGCACTATTGTTTCTTCACTGTTCCCCCTGCGTCTCTGCATCCCCTCCCTTCCCTGATAAGCAACTCTTTGAACCTGCCCTTTGGAACTCAGGGAAGATCAAGGAGGCTGAATGAAGCCCATTTACCATAAACAAGAAACGGGGGACAAGGAAAGACTTTTGTGCCCAGGAGCCCCACCGGGTCCTGCTGTGTTTCAGCTTCAGTCCCTACTGTGGACAAGCCTTCCTTTTGCAGTCTATTTAGTGCCATGTTTTTCACACTTGTGAGTATCGTCTGTGATTTCACTGTTTAAAATGGCCCCAAGCCTAGTGCTGAAGTGTTGAGTAGCATTCCCATGTGCCTTTTACAGATGTTACATGTGTGAGACAAGCATCATTCAGGTGTGAGTTAGAGTGCTTTGGCTGTGAGTTGTGTTAATGGAGCAATGGTATATATGAAAGAAGGTGTCCTTAAAGAAGGCAGCACAGTTTGCCACCCGACCTGTGGCATGAGGGTTAAGGTAAGCTGGTTATTTTTAAGAAACAGAAGGCTCAGGAAATGTTCTTTTTACCTCGCGCTTAGCTGCCTAAAGAATTTAGATAAAGGCTCTGTTCCTGGTATAGAGCTCATCTCCAGAGATATGTGCAAAGAATATGGGTTGGGTTTGGTAGGGGAACAGGGCCCAGACACCAGAGTCCACGCTGTGTCCCATTGTGATCTGCAGGGCCCAGCAAACACCTGTTTACCAAACATTTGCTTTTTCATCTTCACCTGAGTTGCCTTCCTCTCCTTTGAAGTCCCAAACCACTACCCCCAAAGTCCTCTTTTGTTTTTAGCTGAAGATAGTGCTTAAGGTGAGGGTTTCAGCCATCTGGGGGAGTTACTCATTTGTCCTGGGTCTCACCCACGTATACATGCTATTAAACTCTGTTTGATTTTCTCCTGTTCGTCTGTCTCATGTCCATTTAATTCTTAGGGCAGCCAGAAGGTCCTAGAAGGGTAGAGGAAATTTTCCTCCTCTCTGACAGTGTCTTTCAACAGAAACAGACCTAAAGCAAGGTTATTTATTGATCAGTTGGTAGAAATGTGACCAGGTGTTTGCAGGGACCTAATCCAGTGTTTCCCCTAGAAACAGAGGTTCAATGTTTGCTAATTCTTGTTCAGTGACTGTTCAGATCCTAACTACTGCCAATGACAAGAACTGAGTGTACTTATAAACAGCTCAAAACTTAGATGGGTGATTAAAATGGAATATTGATGATCCTTTAAACTATTTCTCAGGTCTGTGTTTTATTCTGCCATAATCATAATGTAACTATTTTTTGAGTAGGGGACATGGTTATTGATAAAACATTTTTTAGAAGTTTCTATATTAAAGCAAAGAAAATGCATTTTATTATCTGTCCACAAAAGCTCAAACGGATTATTTGCAAGAAATTTCACAGTAATTTATTCAGTTGTTACGGATCTTTCAGATAACGAGCCATTCAAAGTGGCTTGTGTGTTAAAATGATTTTTAAACAATGTTTTTAAAAAATATTTTAAATGGTTTTATCATGTTTTATGCCATAAATAATAGAATATCGGGATGTGTGTTTTCTTCATCTGAATTTGTATATTTAGTGCACATCCTTTTCTAAAATGTGATCAGTATTCTGAACAATTCCTTAATGTTTCCTCAGCCTTCTGTTTCATTGGTTCAACTATTTTTCCTATAAGCATTTCTGGGATAATGTTGCTGTTTGTATCATAAGCTAGAAGACCTGGTAGAGAAGCAAAAATAAAATAAAATAAGTTAAATAAAAGCAATGAGCTTTATAGTAGTTTTTGTAGGAACTATGGAACAAGGGTGTTTGAGATCAACCTTCTTCTGCCTAGCTCTTCTGCTCACCAAAGAGGAATCACATGACAAGTTAAAGTTACCACTGTTTGCATCAGAGGGCTCAACACACGACAGCTTTCTTAATATTTAATATAGATCCTTCTGAGAATTTAACAGAACGGCACAGACTGTTCGTCAGTTTCAGCAGCATTTAATAAACCAAATAAGGTTAAGTGGAGAAAGGGGTGATAAAATAAGGTTTCTGTGATAAAAAGGTAGAAATGATTGAGAGGAGGAGTAATCAGGTGAAGACTGCAAACTCCTTAGAGGCTCTGAGCCAGAGCCACTGGGCGGGGCAGTTCCAAATTCCTGACCCTCAGAGAGCGAGCGAGGTAACAAACACATGGTGTTTTAGTTTAGCTTTCATAATACAGGCGATGCCGTGTCCCCTTGTGTAAAAGGCCAGGATGGGAAGTGGAGGAAGGAGGCAACAAGAAAGAATGGATTTAGCTAAATATAGCCAAATTCCCTATACGACTGCGTTTCTTCACTAATAGCTTTGGTGGAGAAGAAGAGCAGTAAAGAAATTAGACAAGAACTTAGAAAGTTAATTACAAGAAACTTACTCTGATGAGGTTCTGAATCTCAGCACTTATCATAGGGGAAAAATACTAGGACAAAATTTTAGGTTAGGTTCAAGAATTTTCCTGAAATATATGTTCTCTTGTAGTTGAAGGGGAGCAAAATATGCCTCTTTGGCATCTTGATTATTTTAAGCTGGTTATTTATTTATTTTTTTCACCTCTATAGGTTATGTTATTATTTTTTAACATCTTTATTGGAGTATAATTGCTTTACAATGGTGTGTTAGTTTCTGCTTTATAACAAAGTGAATCAGCTATACGTATACATATATCCTCATATCCCCTACCTCTTGCATCTCCCTCCCACCCTCCCTATCCCACCCCTCTAGGTGGTCACAAAGCACCGAGCTGATCTCCCTGTGCTATGCGGCTGCTTCCCACTAGCGATCTATTTTACATTTGGTAGTGTATATATGTCCATGCCACTCTCTCACTTTGTCCCAGCTGACCCTTCCCCCTCCCCGTGTCCTCAAGTCCATTCTCTACATCTGCGTCTTTATTCCTGTCCTGCCCCCAGGTTCTTCAGAACCATTTTTTTTTTATTCTATATATATGTGTTAGCATACAGTATTTGTCTTTCTTTTTCTGACTTACTTCACTCTGTATGACAGACTCTAGGTCCATCCACCTCACTACAAATAACTCAGTTTCGTTCCTTCTTATGGCTGAGTAATATTCCATTGTATATATGTGCCCCATCTTCTTTATCCATTCATCTGTCGATGTCCAAATGGAGATTTCCCTTATACAAAATGTAACTTTTTCTCAGTTTTCTCAGAACTTCACCTGTGTCTGTTTCTTAACCACCTAAGCTGGTTATTTTTAAGAAACAGACACAGGTGAAGCTGAGAAAACTGAGAAAAAGTTACATTTTGTATAAGGGAAATCTCCATTTGGAAGGTGTCTCCCTCCTGTACCAGGAAGCGGAGGATGACTCTAAATCTCTAGAAATTTATCAGTGAGGGAGGCAAGGGCTTAAATCTGCATAAACCACCTTACCTTCATTTGCTGCGCTTTTCCTGGTCACCTCCCGTAACAGGTTTTCCTCCTGCCAACATCTTTTGTCTTTAGCTGTGGATGATATTTAAGGTGATGGCTTAGGCCATTTCAGGGAGTTACTCAGCTTTCCTGGGTCTCTCCCAGGTATACAGGCGTGTATTAATAAATTTACCTTTATTTATTTAATAAATTTATTAAATAAATTTACCTTTGTGAAGGTAATAATAAATTTAATAAATTTATTATAAATAATAAATTTGATTTAATAAATTTACCTTTGTAAATAAATTTACCTTTAATAAATTTAATAATAAATTAATAAATTTACCTTTGTTAATAAATTTACCTTTGTTTCTCTTCTGTCAGTCTGTCTTTTTATTACAGGCGTGTCTCAGCCAAGAAGAAGGGAAGAGGGAGAATTATTATTTTTTCCCCACATAAGAGATCTAATACATTAAAACTAATAGAAAGTAAAATGCAATATTCTGAAGAGTGAGTTGACACTTTCGTGTAGTTTTGTTCTGCAGCACCACCTGAGATTTGGAATTTGAGATACAGGGAAATAGGGACTATTCCCGCAGTCCTAGTGTGTGGGGAAGGCAGGAACTGAGCTGGATGTAATCAAGAATATTTTCTTGGAAACTTTACAATGTACACATGAGGAGAGAGTGATCTGAAAGGGGAAGCCTAGGGTGACAGTTTTAGGGAAAGTCCTTATTTAAGGCATGTGAGGAGAAAAAGGTGTGAAGAAAGGGAAGTTAGAAATTAGAGCTAAACTGTACAAGGAAAAATGAGATAGGTGTTACAAAAGTATGGATACCTCAGCTTAATTTAAGAGTAATTAATTTGGTATAAATTCACTTAATTTGGTATAAATTCACGTTTTCGCTCTTCATCTTGTCCCAGCAAAGACTATCAGAATCTCTTTAACTCAGTAGTACCACTGGGTAGAAATTCAGATGCTGAGGTAAAGAAGGATCCTGGTAAGGGTAGTTTACGTGGAAACCTTTCCCATTTTATCTGATGCTGGAAATCTTTAAAAGAATTCTGTATCAGTCTTTGATCTTATGGTGCCTCAAAATCACATCATTTTCATTGTCTATTTCTGTGGGTTTAAGAGAGTATGGAGAATTAGTTCTAATACCAGGGCATCTCATGAAAAAGCTTATTCCAAGTAAATCTATTATAAACTTTCATTACCTCTATCTTTGACTGTTCCTCTTAGTTATGCATTTTGTCAAGGAAAAAAAGGACAAGTAGTCTGAGACTCTGTATTGGTCATTTATTAGGACTGTCACAGACATCAGTAAAATAATTTCACTGGCTAAAACAAGGTTTTAACAGTTTTATATTTCATTTGAAGTTTCTGGCAAAATATATCAGAAAAGGTAAATATGCATGACATTATATTTTTGTAGGTAGGTACCATAAATAGCTCTTGTATAACTTATTCAGCATGTGCATACATTATAAGATATAAAAAGGTATTAGAAGCCTATCAAATAATTAATATTAAATATTTTTCTATTGGTTACCCAGATGTAAATAACTCTAGCTTGTTAAGCCATTTTACATCATCCAGGAGGCAAGTTTTGTCCTTCATAGTAATTTTTGATAGGAGACAACTCTGATAAGAGTTTCCCAGAGATTCTCTACTTCATCTTAATTCATAGAGTCACGTAGAACTCAACTGATAGAGGTACTCCAGAAAGAGAAAATTTCTGGAATTTTCAGAAGCATAAATTCTCATTAAAAAAAAAATTTTAGAAATAATGTCCCATCTGATTTGAACTTCAATTTATAATATTCATGTGGCAACTAAATTATAAGGAAGACTTGACTTTCTTGTTAATTAAGATATTTATAAAGTGACTTTATAGAGGTAACATTTAGATTTTATGCTTAGTTTTCTTTCTTGGTGGCGATGGTATTGGTCTATCCTTCCTTAAAGTTCACCAAACCTGATTCAGTTTTCAAATATATAAGATGAAGGAGACGTTTATTTTTCTACAGACTGAACTGACCAGGGAAGTAATATTTCAGGATCTGCCCTTTTTGGTTGGGCTAGTTGAAGAGGAAAACGGCCCCCTGGGAGGGACAGGACACACAGTTTGATGTCCGGTGGGGGGACAGCCTGCTCATTGCCTGGATTTTAAAGGTGTGGACACCATCCATAGGCCCCAGTCCTGCTGCATTGTGGGCCCTGAGGGGTTACATCCAGGTGTGTCATGACAGGTAAACAGAGACAGGCCCTGATGGATGTAAGAAGAGAAACGAATAGAAGGCAGCCCTGCAGCTGTGCATACAGATTCTGGTCTTGGCAAGATCCCAGACCCTAAGTTCTACTAGGGGGATTCTTTAGGGATTTGGGATGTTGAAGCAAAATGTCTGGATGCTATACCCAGAGAGATGGTGTCATTGGGCAGGTTGATAAGACTGCAATCTTGAAGCAGTGAGCAAGGTTGGTTATTGGTACCCTGTGAACTGTAGGGTTGTGATTTTAGAAATAAGCAGAAATCCCGTTATGAGAGTTGTACCCCAAGCTAAGAGTTAGAGATTAAACTTGCAGATAACCTTTATTCTTATATTTAACAAACACTTACAGGGATACTGTTAAATACCAAATACTCTGTTATGATTCTGAATCCAAGAATACTACTTATTATTAGGTGCTTAGAAACCTCCTGTATAATTCCAGAGTTATTTCTAAAGTACAGCTGAGCCTATAAATGGGGTTCAGGGCGAATTTTGCAGAGGTAGGAGATGAGGAAGACCTGACAGTGCTGAATGAATCTCATATTAACTAAGCAAGACGCTTTATAAAATGGGCCATAATACAGCACAAGTATGCATTTATATATGTGTGCACGCATGCATGTGTGTGTATAATTGTGTAACATTTATTGCATCTTGCACTGAAATTGAAGATACAGCTTGAGTTGCATGTATACAAGATTTCTTAAACTTAAATACTCCTTGATCAGCTAAGCAAAGGATATATTATTTTATAGCCACAATCCAATATAACACATTAGAAAATATTTTTGTTATGATATCATTGAAGACCTGGATTTTTAATTTAATATATTAAGCGCATTATTCATGGGTCAGAGGTATAACCACATATTAAATACATTTTATCGAAATCTATAAATCCTTTGATGGCTGTGTATAGGCCAAGGGTGAATTTGTGGTATAGGAATAGTTTTTCTAATCTTCAAGATATGAGAAACAGGGATTTATATTTTTTGGTTTATTGGTTATCATCCGCTGATATCAATATGTCTGTGTCTGAGCCCTGTCATGTGTTTTTCCTTGTCATTATACCGTCTTTTGTCATCACAAGGCATTATATACTCCCCTGACTTCAGTTACGTGTGTGTGTGTGTGTGTGTGTGTGTGTGTGTGTGTGATAAGATTTTATATACACAAAGACACCTAGGTAGATTCAGCTGTAGTCCCAAGAATAATATTTAAGCATTGTGAGGAATGTGTGGTGTTTTATAGCCATGGACGGAAGTGTAGTTTGATAACTCTTTATATTAACCTTCAAACATTAGCAATCATTTTTGTTCAGCATTCAAGTGAAGACAGTGATTATAGCCAAAAGATGATGAATGAAAATGGTGTTGCTTGATTAAAATTAGGTTTTACTAAAATTAGTACTACCTTTGTTCTTTGTGCGCTAATCAAGCTTGTCATATAAGTGGTTGCCTTCTTTTCTTTAGAATAGACTTTATGTAAATGAAATAATATGATGATTTAATTCCCAAATTTCTCACTGGTCAGTCATTCTATTATACGTTTTATGATATTGTTATATGAGCTAACTCAAGACATTTATTGATGATATGACTAGAGGTCGTTCAATCACTTTCATTACAATTATAGAATTAGAGCCTATAAGTTGTTCATAATCAGTGATGTGTCCAAAATGAGAGTTGGTTATAGATTTAAGAACTTATTCTCCTGTCAAAATGTATTATCCTCTCTTAACCTTTATGAGTCTGACCTATAATATTAGAGGTTCAGGGAAAAGAGTATAGAGGAGAATATATCAATACTTTTTCAACAGTTTAATGTTGGGCATTTATGTGTAATTTGGGCTGAGAGCTGGGAACAAAAGACAGACATTTGGACCAAAGCCATGAATTTGGATCCCCAGCTTTTAGTCTCACACTGTGCATAAAAATGCCCCCACACATTTATTGCTCTTTAATTCTGTTCTCACTTAGGAGTGTGTGTGTCCAGTGCTTCACAATGTCCTTTTCACACGTCTTTGCTGGACTTAAAAGCTGACATGTTAACTATTCCAAATTTGAAGGCTTTACATGCTAATTTTTTTCTATTTCCATCTGAATAGCAGAAGTATGTCCAAGGGGAAAGGGGGATTTGAACCTACCAAGAATCTAACATTTGGGGTTTCTAAATCTTAGCATGCTTTAAAAAGTAAATTGACCAATTCTCCATCAATGGAATTATGAAAGAAGTGAGCTGCGTTAAGATATGTCACAAATATTGTGGAAGAAAATTCTGTGGAGGCTGAACTTGATGGCTTGTATTTTTATTCCACCTCAAAACTTTTTTAAAATTATTTTTTCTTCTTCTTTTAAATATCCCTTTTATGACCTTTCTTTCCCCATCAAAGCAACATAGAATTAGTGTTGGGGACAGACTTTGGACAGAACTCGACAAGCTGAAGAAAATACGTCATTTCTTTTTGCTCTTCACTTTAAGTACCAAACTTTTATATCCATCCACATCTTGTTCACTAAACTAGGATTCATTAACCATTTGTCTTCTATTTTTATATTTGTATTGTTCCCAGATTTCTAGGCAGGAGTGTTTTCAGGGATAGGATTATTCTGATATACCAGAGATTTAAAAATTTTAGTACTATACTTATTTGAAACGACACTTCATTATTATCTCATAAATCAGTACACTAAGCAGTAAAAGCAAATACACATTTAAACTCTTTACCAAAAGTAAGAATAGTAGCGTGTATTAGTTATTTATTGCTGCGTAAAAATTACTCTCAAATTTAGCAACTCCAAACAACTTAAGAGGGCCTGAACTTGGTGATTCTAGCTAAGAGTCTTCAAATGCAATTGTAGTCAAGATGTCAGTTTGGAAAATGGGCAGAGACCTAAATAGACATTTCTCCAAAGAAATTTAAAAATAAATTTTTAAAAAAGTTGTAACTCTGGGTTATAAGTAGATGAAGCTGAACTGGGGCTAGAGGTTCCACTTTCAAGAAGGACCACTCACGTGACTGTTGACCAAAGGCTCAGTTCTTCATTGGCTGTCGGCAGCTGGCCTCAGTTCCTTGTCATGTGGGCCATTCCATACTGCTGCTTGGGACATGACAGTTAACTTTCCTTGGAGTGAGCGATCCAAAGAGAGAGAGCACCACGGAAGCCACAGAGTCACAGAGATGGCTTTTGTGTCCCAGTCTCTGCAATTACATACTAGCACATGCATCTTATCCCATTTATCATTGGAAGCAATGCACCAAGGCTAGCCCACGCTCAAGGGGAGGCAAGCAAGAAGGGAGAAGTATTAAGGAATTTGTGGACATTTAAAAACTACATGACACAACTATTGATAATAGCTACCATTTAGTGAGAGCTTATTATAAATTAGACACTGTTCTCTATAAGCACAAAGCTAGTTCTAGGTCACTTCCCTTTCTTTCTTCTTCACGTTTGCCTGATGCCCACAGAAGCCCCTGCCTCAGACATCCTCACAAAACTGTGCTATCCATCTTTCCCTTACTTCCTCTTATGGTTCTGGTTTAAATGCCAACTTTTCTTTGTCTATTGATTTCATTACGGGCTTTCTTTCATGTATTACTCTGTCCTCTTCTCCCTCTATTGAGATGGGGATTTGGTCTACCGGTCCCAGAGGCATCTGTTTGTTTTCCCTGATCAAGAAAGGCAATAGGTTTACACGCATTTGTTCACATGAGCTAAAAATTTTCAAGCAATCCTTAGCAAAGGGACTCGAAAATAAAACTATATCCTTTCCTATGCAATATCTGAAGGCAAGGGAATTGTGGATGACCGTGAATTTCCCCAAATGTTTTTGTTTTAATAATTAAAAAAAAAGAAATAGTCAGATATTACACTCTGAGTTTATTCCTGGTAGTTGCATTAGGATTAAGGGAAACATTTTTTTGCCTAAATCTTATAGATTTGTCCATCATTCAGTCTAGTGCTTTTTGGAGTAATCTCCATGGTAAACGAAATGGTCACACATGAAGATTAACTGCTAAAGAGAACTTTTCGAAGTAAAGGCTGTTAACCATGATAACTAGTAGAATAAAGCTACTTATAACATTCCATTAAACCCAATTAAGGAAATGCATGTGTTTAATTCAGTCTATGGTTATTCTCTAATAGATTAAGGAATATTTAAGATAATAGGGCCAAATAAATAAAATATAGGAATAGCAAAGAAAATTCAACCTCCTGTCACCAAGGGGGGAGTCTGTGCCCTGAAGCTAAGCTGGAATCTCTGTAGTATTTAGATCACATGGTTTCCTGAGCTGAGTGGGTGCTTCTCCTCAAGTGTTACCATTATCGCTATCATCAAAATCATCAACATTTATTGAAGACTTATTATGTGAGTAGTCTTTCACAAACATTCTGCAGTTTTAACTCTAAAAACATGTCTATAAATCAGTCCCCTTAAAAAAACCCATTTTAGAGATGAGGACACTGCGGCATAGAGAGATTAGGTGGCTTGTCTAAGGTTACATTTCTAGGGAACAATGAGGGGACTCAAGTTCAGGAGTTGTTGAGGTACCTATGTTTTCAAGTTACCTTGCCGTATCATCCCCTGACTATACCATAGAGCTTCCTCCATGTATGACACCACCTTTACCAGCCACCTCCTGGCTCTATCACAGGGCCACAGCGTTCCTCACAGCATAATAAGGTATTTGTCTTCTCCTCAAACCCTTAGCAAGGGGAGGAGGTCCTGAAATTGGCTGAGTGTACAAATATAGATGGCTTTTTATTAGCAATCTTGGGTGGGCACACCAGGAGATGGCGGGATATATCCAACACTACAAGATCACCGCTCTAGTCCTCCTTTTCCACACTATGTGTGTATATATATATATATATATATATACACACATATATTTAAATTTTAATAAGGTAACACAGAGGTAATGTAATGCCTTTGACTAGTTTTAATATATTTGTCAACATCACTTCCTTTATCCCCAGCATAGTTTGTATAAGGAAGTATTCCTGTCATCAGATATTGGCAAATGCCATTCTCTTCAAGTTCTTTGACATCCTGACATCCTTGACCACAGATTTTGGATCACTGTTAAAAACTTTGTTATTCAGTGTTCCTTGTTTCCTGTGTTTAAGATGCTGATAAAAATGGGGTGCGGGGGGGTACTTCTCCCAATCTCTATTTACTGACTCTTACATCCATTTCTCCACTAATTCCTTGGGGAATATTGTAGTAAAATCTGCCTTTCAATATTTTCATTAATAAACCTCTTTGGCTTTTTGGCTATACTTTCTATCAACCATTACGGATGAAAACCTTTCAACCAGAAAGGAAATTAATGTCAGAGAGATCGGGGTGGGAGCTTGGAAGGAGAAAGACATATAGAGCATAGTCATCTGATGTGGTTCATGGCTCTTTGAAATGTGTTGTTTGTATTCTCTATACATTAAGTCCACAGTTCTATATATTATGTTCTATTATACAAGGTTCTATTATATATATATGTTTAGTAAGGTGTATTAAATTTATATACACATATGTATGTATATAGGCACACATGTAGACACATACATGAACATCTGGTGTATTTACATATATGTAATTGCTGCCTTCACCCCCATCTGTATTTGTATATTGTGCACATATGTAAATGGATAAATATGTGTGTGTATATATACTGCACATATATATGTCTTACTAGACATATTTTACAATGTCTGTCTTCTGTGTCTCTTCTCTCTTTTCTCACATTTTTCATTTGTGTTTCCACACTGAATTTTGCAAGAATCTTTTGGGTCAATCTTTCATGTCAGAAATGTGATTTTCAGTTGATTTAGTCTACTCCTCAACTGATTTTTCTTGTTCTTTTATTTGTTTTCCACATGTTTTTATTTTGGCAAACAGTTTTTTTCCCCAGACAACTCTAAGAATAGTTTCTTTTTTTCTCCCATAACTATCTTCGTTGTTGATTTGTGGAGGTGATAGCCTTCTGAATATCTTGGAAGGTATTATATTTACTTTACTGAGTTTTTTCTGCTTCCTTTATTAATGATGATGTTGTTCAGAAGTTAGCCTGTTTGCAAAATTTGACTTCCCTTGTTTTTTTTTTTTAAAGAAACATTTTTCATTTTCACCAAGATCTTTAGTTATTTATTTTTGCCTGCGTCAGGTCTTCGTTGCTGCTTGTGGGCTTTCTCTAGTTGCGGCGAGCGGGGGCTGCTCTTTGTTGCGGTGCGCGGGCCCCTCATTGCGGTGGCTTCTCTTGTTGCGGAGCACGGGCTCTAGGCGTGCGGACTTCAGTAGTTGTGGCTCACAGCCTCTAGAGCACAGGCTCAGTAGTTGTGATGCAGGGGCTTAGTTGCTTTGTGGCATGTGGGATCTTCCCGGACCAGGGATCGAACCCATGTTTCCTGCATTGGCAGGCGGATTATTATCTACTGCACCACCAGGGAAGTCCCTCTTGTTCTTAATGTTAATTTTCTTTAACTTTTTGGTAATTTGAGGCTATCAGTTTATATTTGTGGTTAAAATTTTATATTAAATAACACTGGCAGCTAGAGTGCATTTAAAGTCTAAATGTAGATTATGGAAAGCCAATGTTGTTGCTCACTGGTTGCAGGGGTGAGAGCACAGCCGGGAGCAGGATAGACCCAGGGGTGTGTTTTCTGAGTGCGGAGTCTCCTGGCCTCTGCTCTTGGCCATGGTTAGCTGAGAACACTTTAATTCCAGAACCCATTTAGAGAGCCCAAGTCAGAATTACAGAGCTGCAGCTTCAGCTGTACACACATAGTTTCAGGGAGGCTTAAAAATAATTATATAGTACTGTATCCAGGTAGCTAAAACTATACGAACTAAGTGTAAAATGAATGTAGGGGCTTCCCTGGTGGCGCAGTCGTTGAGAGTCCGCCTGCCGATGCGGGGGACATGGGTTCATGCCCTGTTCCGGGAAGATCCCACATGCCACGGAGCGGCTGGGCCCGTGAGCCATGGCCGCTGAGTCTGCATGTCCAGAGCCTGTGCTCCGCAACAGGAGAGGCCACAGCGGTGAGAGGCCCGCGTACCGCAAAAAAAAAAAAAAAATGTAAATGAATCAATACAAACACAAACAAAAGAATTGTTGAGCATCTGCTATGTTCCAGTATCTCAAATGAAGATAAAAAGCTGATATAAAAGGGAGAGTAGGAATGAGTTCCTAGGGAGCGAATGGGTATTCAGGTGAAGAGCTGGTAAATCGTAGTAAATGGAAGAGGGTCATGCTGTGATCTCAGTTTTCATGTACTCTGTCAGTATTTTCACTTTCCTAAGCTAAGTTGGTGTTTACGTAAAGGAACGGTAAACATAAACTTGTTATGCTCACAGCAGATATGTAGTTTCTGCAGAGCAAGCGTCAACATCTAAAGCATGGGGCAGTGCTAGAGGTTCAACCTTGCTTCCCTACGCAGACCCTAAGTCAGCATCCCTGAGGAGCTGAGCGCATCAACCTCGTATGTGGAGTTTCTGAAACATACAGATGCATGGATCACATGGTGGAGCCCAGGTCTTTATTTTTAAAAATGTCTACACGTGGTTCTGAGGGACATCTTGAATTAAGGATCACTGGCCTAAGCAAAAGAGAAGGACAAAGAGGAAAGAAAAATAAGTAGAATGTAAGAAAAGAAATAAGACCAGAAATGGAAGACAGTAAATGATAGAAGTGAGTTGGTTGTATAAAATGCATTATGTTACAGTTGATGGTGTAAAGCCCCTCCTGCACTTGCTGGTTCTTGATCTCCTAAGACTATTTCCATCAATAACCTCCCTGCAAGATGGAATGGAATAACTGAAATTTAATCAGGATAAGGAGATACTCAAAGCGGAAAATAATAGTTATGCTTAAATTTATGGCATGCATCAAAACCAGTGGGAAATATTTCAAATGGCTGCTTAAGCCTGGCAAACTTGGTGAAGAATTAGACGTATGTGTCATTTATAAGAAATGGCCAAACTCTTTTTCTGTGTGGCTGTTGCATTTTATATTTTTATTAGTAATATATGAGGATTCCAGTTGCTTCACGTTGTCACCAGGACTTGATTTAGTCAGTTTTTTTAAAAAATGTTTTAAAATTTAAATTGAAAGATTATAAATTCTAGTATTTAGGTAGTGGAAAATATAAGACTTTGAATAACTCCTAGGAAGCATGAGTAGCAGGTCTTCTTAGTTAGAAAAGGCACACCCTTTCATTTGATCATAGATATACAGTAGGATGACCTAGAAGGAATAATGAAGTCAGAGGCCAGTCTAATAACTAAGTAATATGAAGAGAATATATAATTATGATTGATATGCTCATTAGTCCTAGTGCATTTTTCCACTTTTCTTCCGTGTTTACAATCTTCAGTTTCAATGATCAGAAGAACCCCTTAAGAGGATATCAATCTTGTCGCGGGATGCCATAGGCAAAGAGAAATGGGCAGTTGGCGAAGTTTCTTGAATGCCTATACCATTTGATCTTACACCATTCGATTTCATAAAGTTTCTTTGAAAAGTATATTGACAAAAGAGAATAAATTTGAGACAGAAAATAATCTATGCATTGAACAAATGCTTCTTACATGTCTACTTTATAAAAGGCATTCTGTTAGACGCTGCAGCAGACACAAAATAGAATGTAGTTTGGTGCAGGCAGGATAAGACAATTATACAGTTATCTCTGGTCCAAAGTAGATGGTGAAATGTACCATGGGAGACATAGCCCACAGAGCTGTGGAGTTGGGAGGCAGAAGCAATGACATCTGTTGGGGGAATTAGGGAGGGCTTCTTGACAACAAAGAAAATCAGTTTGTCCCTGAAGAATGCATAAGGGTTTGTCTGTTTATTTGGTTTTAATTTTTTTGTTATGAAATTAATGTTATTGTAAAAAATTTTGAAAATCCAGATGCTTAGAAAAAATTTTAAAAAACAGCAAAAAAACAAATCTTAGATTTCACCACCCAGATAAAATCATAATTAACACTTGAGCATATTTCACTTTAGCCTTTCTCTGTATTACTGTTACCAGACTGAGGTTCATTTACTTGCCACTCAAAAGCCAATACTAGAGAGACAAGTGTTGGCTGGAAAAGGAAAGGGTGCTTTATTCAGGAGGCTGGGAACCTGAAGAGAAGGTGGACTTGTTTCCAAAAACCAACTCTGAAGATTCTGCTCAACCATGAAAGTTTTTAAAGGGAGAAAAGGAAGTTAATCATTTGGGGAGGGGGTCAGAGTCTTCTTTATCTTCCACTGTGTGCAGACTTTCTTCCGATTGGTTGGTGGTGAGGTAACAGGGCAGTGTTCCAGGAATCTTGTGCTCAGCCTGAAGTTACCATCCTCCACTTGGGTGGGGAGTGTGTCTTAGTTCCTACAGAAGAACTCAAAGATCTTGTTATGTATGTTCCTTGAGGAGGAACCAGGACCCTGCCCCAAGGCTGCACTATTGTTTCTTGACTGCTTCTCCTTTGTTTCTGCATTCCCTGCTTTCCCTGATGAGCAGCTGTTTGAATCAGCTCTTTGGAATTCAGGGAAGGTCAAGGTGGCTGAACGAACCATATTTCCTACAAACTAGAAACGGAGGATATGGAAAAGATTTGTATCCGGGAAGGCCCCTCAGGGTCCTGCTGCATTTCATTGCCCCATATATTTGAGAGAATAGTATGCTTATAATTTTATATGCTGCTTTTAAAAATTAATATCATATTAACTTAGATAAATAAGAGTTGCACTGTATTTTAAAACTTTTTAATAATTATTATAATGTTAATGGTTGTTTATTCCACCTTTCTGAATATTCTAAATACTGAGCCAGCCCTCTCCTATAGGACATTTAGGTGATAATCTCTTAGGTTTTGCTAATATAAGTTACATTTTGAACATCCTTTCGTGTAAAGTCATTTTCTACATTTTACATATTTATAGGAGAGATTATTAGGGAAGAGGCTACTAGATCAAAGTCTGTGGAAGGTTTTTGGGTGTGTGGTATGCGGGCCTCTCACTGCTGTGGCGTCTCCCGTTGCAGAGCACAGGCTCTGGACGCGCAAACTCAGCGGCTATGGCTCACGGGCCCAGCTGCTCCGCGGCATGTGGGATCTTCCCGGACCGGGGCACGAACTCGTGTCCCCTGCATCGGCAGGCGGACTCCCAACCACTGCGCCACCAGGGAAGCCCCCCTATGGAAATTTTTAATGCTAGTGATATGCAGGTAGATTGGCGAGAGAAGGTAGGGGTTGGAATGTAAGTAAGCACAAATGAGAGAAGAACACAAAATTAAAATAGCAAGAGAGGTAAGAAATCTAAGATATATATGGAGAGTATCTAGTCCTCCACTTTGACTAATAGTGTGAGGAAGGAAGAAATTTTCCTCACCCTTCCAGGTTCTTCTGGCTGGTCTAAGAATTAAATTGACATGAGACAGATTAACAGGAGAAAATCAAACTACAGTTTAATAACACACATACACGGGAGAGATCCAGAAAAACTGAGTAACTCGCCAAAAAGGCCAAAGCCCCTAGCTTAAATACCATCCTCAGCTAAAGACAAAAGAGGATGTTGATGGCTGAAAGGCAGGTATGGGAGGTGACCAGGAAAAGCTCGGTAAAGAAGGGTAAGGTTGTCATGCAGATTTAAGTCCTTGCCTCCTTCATTATTAAGAGTTTAAGTCCTTGCCTCCTTCATTATTATCTCAATTCTAGAGATTTGGTCATATTCCTCTTACCGGTACAGCAAGGGAAACACCCTTACAAATGGAGATTTCCCTTATACGATATTTCTTATGAAAGGGCAACTCTTACTTAGTTTTCAGGGTTTCCCTCGTGTCTGCAGTTTCTTAGAAAATAACCAGCTTAAAATAATTAGTATGCCAAAGAGACATATTTTGGGGTGGGAGATTCTGCTTCCCTGAAATAGTGTATATGGAAAGGTGCTGTAGCAGAGAATCCTGGAAATGTCCTGAGGCAAGACTAAAATTTCCTGAATTGAAATATTGGTTTCTTCGGATGCTAGTGGGTAGCAGGAAAGAGTGCTCTGGGTACAAATAAATTCATAAATTGGACAGCTGAATAAGTTAATCAGATTTTAAAATGTTTTTCAGGAATTTTTAGAGCCTTTAACATATTAGTGTGTGTCATTATTCTCTAAAAGGAGAATATAATATGTTAAGAAATGTTTCCTACATATATTTTACCAAGGAACACTCTTTCTGAAGAGCAGGATTAGTAGTTCATGAAACACACTTTGGAAAATGGTAGTCTCTGCAGAAGGGGTTTGATTGCTGAGGAATCTAAACTCAGTTTGAAGGGCATAAAAAATCACTGGGGTGAGCCTATCTGCTCACTGTTAAAATATACGGTGAAATTTTTATCTTTGGATCTTCTTCCCAAAACACTGGACCTAGTTCAAGTAAATATCTGTTGGTTGAAGAATGAATGAGATCAATGTTTTTCATCTGCTTTTCCAAGAAGCTTGTTATTGCACTGATGATTCAATCTTTTGACTTCTCTGGTGCCTTTTCAAGAAATGCTCAAGTCCTCAAACATTGCTGTTAGCAGTCACAACCTTCAGCATGTGTATGCATTCACCAGTTTCCCGCTTCTCCCTTCACTATTCTGGTTAATTAAGAATGCAATAATACAAGCATTTTTCCTCCCTGTAGGTTTACTGCTGTCATTTTGCATTTCTAAAACTTCATTATTGGCTCAACTCTACAATATGCCCTTTGAGGTCTTCCTCAAATTTCCCCACATACTTTATTATTACTACTGAGTTAATTGATACATAGTTCACATGCTCTATCAAATACTGCCCTTCGGGTAGTGGAACACATATCATAAACACTGAACAGTCATAATTTGTAAAAGTGTCATCAAAATCTACAATCTCTCCTTACTACTTTTGATTAATCAGATATTTGTTATAAATGATCCATCCTCCCCCCCTTCATCTCTCCCTTTCTCTCTCCTGTTTTTCTACCTGGCAGACACTGTTAGAACTCCCTATGGGAAATGCTCCCTAGGAAAATCTGAAGGAAAGCTATCTTGCCTGAAGATGCCAACAGGGCCTTATAATTTCTGTTATCAATGCAAGTCTATGCTAGTAAGTCCTTTTACTTTTACAAAATTATTTTACTCACAATCCAGTCTGCCTTCATTCATAATATACATAAATCATATATTTCATACATATACCTGAAGAACCACCTATTTTTATGATGTCTTTCTGAAATATTTCCCATAAATTAATTTCCTCAAACACATAAAGCGTAAAAATCATAATCTAAATGAACAAGAAGGTAAGAGAAAATAAAAAGACACATGTCGATTTAAAATCTAAAATGCTAAATATCAATTGCTATTCTAAAGAGTGTTGACAGGGGTTATTCAAATACATTTTATTATTTTTTTTAATAAAATGACAACAGCTCCCATTTGTCTTTCTACAGAGAGTGTCGTAATAAAGTGTAATAATAAAGTATAATAATAAAGCCTAACAGATTGAATTAAAGGTCACCTACATAAACTTTCAAGCTTTCTAGCTTATTCAATTATAGTCAATTTCTGGAGGCTGTTTGATAGCAGACACCAACTATTGTTTTCCCACCCTCTTGCCTCACCAGGTCTTTTTCTTTGCTGCCGAAACGCTGATTTTTTTAAATACAGGCATATATTCCTTGAGCTCAGGGAATGTGGTTCAGAGAAAGATCACAATTGATCCAAACCAGTCCTGGTAAGCTCATTTTTTCTTGACCTGAAAATGGACATGTTACCCGGTTTTTGCCAATAGAATGTAAACAGAGTCTGCCAGATAGTAAAGCCATCCTCCCTTTCTTCTTTCTGCTTGGAACTCTGATGTTCAGAAGGTAGCAGCAGCTTTGTGATCATGAGGCAACAGCAATAGCATTAAAACTAACAAAATATTGATGGTGGAGTAGAGAGGAAAAAAAAAGTCCTGTGTATCTGAAAGCATCACTGAGCATCTGTAACCATCCCTGGATTTCTATCTCTGGATGTCTGTTTGCATGAGAAAAATAAACTACTATTTGTTTTATTTCATAGGCAGGTTGGTTATATTTTCAACAAAGATCATTTCTATTGGATGCAAATTTGATGCTATATATTGTTTTTTACTTAATTATGGTTTACATGAATGTAAGGGACTCTGAAAATGACATAATCCTATATTTTTATGAATTTTATTTTCTACTCTTAGATATATCAGAATTGTTATTATTTAATTTTCCCATAATTACTACCATAATATCCTGTGTTTCTCCTCAGTTATAGTTCATTTTATTTATGTAATTTCTTATTGAATATCTGCTTTGTCCATTAGATATCTGCCATCTCTGATGTTCTGAACATTGGTGCACAGATATTTTATAATGTTTAGTCTAACATAGATTTAACACAGTAATATAGAGATTTGTTCCCTTGTGTCTTCAAGAATGGTGTCAGTGTGGAGATATATCCTTACTGTCAACAATTCACCAGCAAATTCATAGACTATTCTAGTTATATACACCCTAAATCGACTGTACAAAATGTGATAATCTCCCATAGTGTATGTTTAAAATTATGGACTACATCTTTTGAAGGATAAGACCAGTTTTAAAGGGAAGAGAGGTTCTGTCTTTATCCCTTTTTCCCCCCATACAGTTCTTTCAGACTCCATTAGGAGGAAAAGCAGAACAAACAAAAATATTTTGAGGCAGGAAAAGATTCTTGCCTAAAATGCCCCTAAAATTTTATTATTCAATGTCCCCACTGCTTTATTTTTATTAATATAATGGACTTCATTTCTAATAACTTTGACTATGATCTGTAGAGATGAGCAATTATAATTTTCAAAAAGTTTTCAATACTTTGCAGAAAATGTAATTTCCTGAAAGTAAAAATATAGCCCTCATTCAAATACAAGATGATAACCATTTTATTCAAATTGTTAATTAGGTAGGGACAAGATGGTAAATCTGATTTCAAGTACCTTTGAGAAACAGGGATTTTGGTAAAGTATTTTAAAATGTTAGAATAAGATTGCTAGGTTAGATACACACAAAGTTGATTACTGTATCTTACAAGGTGATTAAACCATAACCTTAGGGGTATCTTCTTTACTGGACAGAAATCTACAAGTTAACATGTAACTTCATACTGCCTATAATTAATAAAATAAAATGGTTCAATAAAAATAAATAAAATAAATAAAATAAATTTTCAAATAAAATAAAAATGGAAAAAACAAGCATAGGTATATTCTCTTGTGGATTTAAGTAATCCTTAAGTGGCTTTGTTAAACTATGTCATGGTGTAATGTAAAAGAACATATTTCCCACCATAGTTTTTTGTTTTCTTTTTCCTGAGTTTTAATTAAATTTTAAGAGGGTAGTCAGATACACTATACGGCTAATAACTTTTTAAAATGTACAGAAGTATTGAATTTTTAATTAGGTCCTTTTGAGACTTGAGAGCTCTTGTTTTCTAAATCATTTTAGTATTATGAAGGATAGCCCAGATATTACCCCCTACTTTGTGATACCATTTTATCAGTGAGACTGAACTGAAATTTTGAATGATCCATCACTCTAAAATTCATAAAATGAAAAACTGCCCCAACCTAAATGTAAATACACTGGAATTTCAAGTTTTCTATTATAAAACTTGATTTTATTTTGCTTTTATTATGATAAACTTGATACATGTTCTTTATATTGTTTATTACCATATTGTTTTGAAGAAAATTTATTTGAAGATCATTGGTTTTAGACGAGAGACAAAAAATACATTCTGAACTGATTTCAGAACTGGGATAAAAACAGCTTGTGCGTGTGGGAAGACAGGTATCATTTTGTTTATGAATGGGTCTTTTGTTCTTGAGCCATCCTATTATTGTTCTTTAGGCACTAATAGTGTTTACAACAGGACTAAATACTCAACTTTAATAAGGATGGACATGTACTGGAGCTGAGGGGTCTGTTCTCCCACTTTGTTCTCTAATTATTTTAATAACACTTATAAATGTCTGGGCAGAATGTGTTCCTGAGAAACAAGTAAGCCTTCAGTACTGACATCTGACGATGAGTCTTTATCACCCAAGGTGACATAGTCATCCCTGGGAAACCCTTACTTTTTTTTTTTTTTTTTTTTTTGTGCGGTACGCGGGCCTCTCACTGTTGTGGCCTCTCCCGTTGCGGAGCACAGGCTCTGGGCGCGCAGGCTCAGCGGCCATGGCTCACGGGCCCAGCCGCTCCACCACATGTGGGATCTTCACGGACCGCGGCACAAACCCGTGTCTCTTGCATCGGCAGGCGGACTCTCAACCACTGTGCCACCAGGGAAGCCCCCCCCTTATTTATTTGATGGTGATTATTTTAAAATAATGTTTGGGGAAGAATTATTTTTTTCCATACTAGTAGGTTATCCTCAATCCTTAACAATACTAGTTGGCACTTTTCCAAAAAACTTTTACATAGACATTTTTTCGGATTATAGCTTCTTTTTAAAAAAATTAAAGTATAGTTGACTTACAATTATATATTAGTTTCAGATGTACAATATAGTGATTCGATATTTTTATAGCTTATGCACCATACAAATTTATCATAATATTATTGACTATATTCCCTGTCCTGTACATTACATCCCAGTCATATATTTTATAACTGGTGAGTTGTACCTCTTAATCCTATTCACCTGTTTCACCCAGCTAGCCACACGCCTCCCCTCTGGCAAACACTGTTCTCTGTTCTGTGAGACTGTTTCTGTTTTGTTATATTTGATCATTTGTTGGTTCATTTGTTTTCTGTGTTTTTTTCTTTTTTTTTTTTTTTAAATTCCACATATAAGTGAAAATATACAGTATTTGTCTTTCTCTGTCTGACTTATTTCACTAGCATAATACCTTCCAGGTCCATGTTGATCATGGTATATGAACCTTTTTTTTTTTTTTTTTTGCGGTACACGGGTGTCTCACTCTTGTGGCCTCTCCCGTTGCGGAGCACAGGCTCCGGACGCGCAGGCTCAGTGGCCATGGCTCACGGGCCCAGCTGCTCCACGGCATGTGGGATCTTCCTGGACCGGGGCACGAACCCGTGTCCCCTGCATCGGCAGACAGACTCTCAACCACTGCGCCACCAGGGAAGCCCCGTATGTGAACCTTTTAATGTATTATTGAATTCAGTTTGCTAGCATTTTGTTGAGGATTTTTGCATCTATGTTAATCAGTGATATTGGTCTATAATTTTCCTTTTTTTTTTTTTCTTTTGTGGTGTATTTGTGTTGTTTTGGTATCAGGGTAATGTTGGCCTTGTAGCATGAGCTTGGAAGTGTTCTCTTTTCTATATGTTTTTTTTTTGGAATAGTTTGAGAAGGATCAGTATTAAGTCTTCTTTAAATGTTTTGTAGAATTCCCCTGTGAATCAGTCTGGTCCTGGACTTCTCTTGGTTTGGATTTTTTTTTTTTTTTTTAAATTACTGATGCAATTTCATTACTGGCAATCAGTCTTTTCATATTTTCTGTTTCTTCCTGTTTTAGTCTTGGATTTGTATGTTTCTAGGCATTTATCCATTTCTTCTAGGTGTTCCAATTTGTTTGAGTATAATTGTTCAAACTATTCTCTTATGATTGTTTTTGTATTTCTGTGGTGTTGGTTGTAACATTTTCTCTTATTTCTACTTTTATTTGGCTTTCTCTGTTTTCTTTTTGATGTGTTTGGGTAAAGTTTTATCAATTTTTTTGATCTTTTTGAAAAAATACAGCTCAGTTTCATGGATCTTTTCTTTTTTGGTTGCTATTTAATTTATTTCACTGTGATCTTTATTGTTTCTTTCCGTCTGCTAATTTTAAGCTTTGTTCTAGTTCCTTTAGGTGCAAAGTTAGGTGCTTATTTGAGATTTTTCTCATTTCCTGATTTTTGCCTACATTGCTATATACTTTCCTCTTAGAACTGTTTTTGTGTATCCCATAGATTTTGGAAAGTTGTGTTTCCATTTTCATTCATCCCAAGGTATTTCTGTATTTTTCTTTTTATTTCTTTGTTGCCCCATGATTTTTTTAGTACCATGGTTTTAGTCTTGAAGTATTTGTGCTTTTTTCGAATTTTCTTCCTGTAATTGATTTCTAGTTTCGTTCCATTGTAGTCAGAAAAGATTGACGATTTCAGTCTTCTTAAATGTATTGAGACTTGTTTGGTGGCCTAACATGTGACCTATCCTGGTGAACGTCTATATGCACTTGAAAAGAATATATTCTCCAATATTTGAATGGAATGTTGAGCAGTTATCTATTAAGTCTATCTGGTCTAATATGTCATTTAAGATTACTGTTTCCTTATTTATTTTCTGTCTGGATGATCTGTTCATTGATGTAAGCAGGGTGTTAAAGTCCCCTACTATTATGGTATTATTGTCAATTTTTCTTTTTATGTCAGTTCATATTAGCTTTATATATTTAGGTGCATATGTGTTTATGAATGTTATATCCTTTTGTTGGATTGACCCCCTTTATCATTTTGTAGTGCCCCTCTTCGTCTTTATTACAGTTTTTGTTTTAAAGTTTATTTTGTCTGATATGACCATTGCTACCCCAGCTTTCTATTCATTTCCATTTGCACGTTATATATATTTTTTCCATCCTCTCACGTTCAATCTCTATGTGTCTTCAGCTCTGAATTAAGTCTCTAGTAGCCAGTATATTGATGTGTCTTGTTTGCTGTCTATTTGGTCACCTTGTTTTTGGATTTGGGCTTTTAATTCATTTACATTTAGAGTGATTATTGATAGGTACTTACTTATTGCCATTTTGTTCCTTCTTTTCTAGTAGTCTCTAGTTGTTACATATATATATGTATATATGTATATATATACACACACACGTATATGGACATATATGTGTGTGTTGTATGTACATAGACATATATTTTAAACTGATAGTCATTTAAGTTCAAACACATTGTAAAAACTCTACATTTTTTACCGCTCTTGTTTTATGTTTTTTATGTTATATTTTACATCTTCTTTGTATCCTTTAACTACTTATTGTTGTTATCAGTGCTTTTCTGACTTCTGTGTTTTAATCCTCATCCCAGCTTTTTAAGTGGGTAATCCAGTGCCCTTACTATATATTTGTCTTTAGTAGTGAGATTTTTTCTTTCATATACCTTCTTGTTTCTTGTTATGACCTTTTTAGCTTAAAGAACACTTTTTAACATTTCTTGTAAGGATGGTTTAGTGGTGATGAACTCTTAGTTTTTGCTTGTCTGGGAAATTTTTTATTTCTCCTTCATTTCTGAATGATAACCTTGCTGAGTAGAGTATCCTTGGTTGAAGGTTTTTGTACTTTAAATATACCGTGACACTCCCTTTTACTTCTATGATTTCTTCTGAAAAAATCGGCTGTTAACCTTATGGGGGTTCCCTTGTATATGACTCTTTTACTCTTGCTGATTTAAAAATTCTCTATTGATTTTTAACTTTTGACATTTTAATTGTGTTATGTCTTTGTGTGAGTCTTTCTGGGTTCATCTTGTTTGGGACTCTTTGTACTTCCTGGACCTGGATATTTGTTTCCTTCTTTAGATTAGGGAAGTTTCAGCCATTATTTCATGAAATAAAATTTCAGCCCCCTTTTCTCTTCTCTTTCTGGGAACCCTATAATGTGAGTATTAGTATGTTCGAGGTTGTCTCAAAATTCCCTTAAACTGACCTCATTTAAATTTTTCTTTCTTTTTTTGCTCTTCTGATTGGATGAATTTCACTACTCTGTCTTCCAGATTGTTGATCCATTCTTCTTTATCACCTAATCTACTCTTGATTCCCTATCGTGTAGTCTTCATTTCAGTTACTGTATTCCAATTGCTCTCGTTGGTTATTTTATATATTTTTAATTCTTTGTTGAAGTTTTCACTGTGTTCCTCCATTTTTCTCCTGAGTTTGGTGAGCATTTTTATGATCTCAGCTTTGAACTCTATTGGGTAAATTACTTATCTCCATTTTATTTGGGTATTTTTCCTGAGGTTTTATCTTATTCTTCTGTTTGGAACATATGCCTTTGTTTTCTCATTTTGTTTAACCTTCTGTGTTTATCTCTATGAAATTAGGTGAAACAGTTACTTCTTCAGGTCTTGAAAACATGTCCTTGTATGGGAGCATCCCTATGCAGACTGTGTGTGCCAGGTGGTTTTGGTGGGATGGCTGGGTCTGAATCTAGCATGGACTGTGGGTTCTCCTGGGGCACCTTGGACCCACCATCTTGGCTGGATAATTCGAATTGGAAGTGGAGCCTGGTGGATGCTGGGGCTTTTCCTGGGATGTGTCAGAAGCAACTTCCTTGGCTGGGTTGGGGAGGGGGTGGGATTTGAGCTATAGCCCAATGCAGGCCAAGGTTCTCCCAGGGAGTGTTGGAAACTGCCACGTTGGTGGTTAACTGGAGCCAGTGGGGATAGAGTCAGGACCCCGTGCAGGCAGGGCTTCTCCCAGGGCATGCTTGGGGCCACTGCCTCGGTGGTGGGGTTGGAGCCAGAGCCAGGTTTGGGCCTGGAGATGTGCTGGGGCAACCTTGCCAAGTGCTTATCATTCTGCTGCCCCTGTGCTGTGACTGGAAGTAAGTTTGTGCACGTGTCCTTTAAGTGCAGAGTGTAAGTTTCTTACAACCCTCGGGTTCTCCCAGTTGTAAATCCTGCTGCTTTTCCAAACCAGTTAAGGGGGATCATCTTCCTGATCTGGTTCCCAGGGCTGGGGTGCCCAATGTGGGGCTTGAACTACTCGCTCCTTAAGAACTTCTGAGTGTGTGACATCTCCTTCCTGTTCTGGGTTACCTGCCGGGGGTGTGGGCCCTGACTAGTTTACTTCTCCTCCCTCCTACCAGACACTGTGTGCTTCTTACTTTATATCCTTGGTTGTAGAAGTGCTGTTCTGCTAGTCATCAGGTTGTTCTCAAAGAGAGTTGTTCTACGTGTAGTTGTAATATTGGTACATTCATGATAGGTGGTGAGAGCTTTTAGCCTTTGATAAATGATAAATGAATACACAGAATCAGAGTTTTGTTTGTTCGTTTGACAAAGATCTCACATTTTTTGCCTTTAGGAGAATTCTTATTTTATTCCCAGCTAAATAAATTAATGCCTACATCAGAATCTTAGCTAGTGGGATAGGCAAGGGATACTTTTCCCAAAATAGTTTTGGGAAGTTATCTGGTCTGACTGAATGAGGATATCAAAAAAAAATAGGCTAATCATATGTGAGTGGTGATTTAGTATTAATATTTAGTCTGGAGTAGTGTAATTCTGTTCAATGATAGGAAAGAATTGTTGGCAAGCAGTTGAAACATTGACAATTTGTAATCTTTAATAAATGAGTGTAAAAAGGTGCTTGCTATAAAGGTTTCCATTTAGTTCTAGTAGTTCTAATTCTGCATTTGTACTCCAAGGTATATTTATTTTCATGCTATCAGTTAAATTAAAATATCCTGAATATTTCTATAATATGTCTATAAGCACATTTGGTAACGTGTAGTTATATATTTTAAAAAATTAATTAAAAATTAATATTTTTGGATTTCAGTAGTTAACTAACATAGATCACAGAGAAAGGTGGAAATATTATCATCTTTTTAAAGTCAGGAATTTTCCCTGCAGCAGCAGAGACCGTTGAAGAACCCTGCTTTCAAATGGTTTTCTCATAGAATGTGACACCTGTAGGCCATAGATAATCCCTTTATTTTTCAAGAGGTAAAAACTGAGAATTAACTATATATTCAATCATGAAGCTCAGGATAATTAAAATTTAAATATTTTTCTTTGTCAGTAATCAATCTAATCCAAGAAATGACTTCACTTTATTAATAGAAAAATTAACTAAATGTGATCATTCCATTGTTAGCAATTGGGCTCCAACTAATTAAATTTTCACTTAATTAGTTTTTCAATCTGCTGCCATTTCTTATAAAGCATACTTTTTTCTGCTTTTTCCCTTATTAGCATCACATACCCTTTCACCTTATATTGGGAGATTTAATGAAATACTAATGAGACTTTCAGATTCAAAAGAATGTTTAACAATGCTATTTTCCAAGACATTTAGAATAAAGAGCTGTAATTGCACATCATTTTTCCTTCGGCTAACTGACAATTTCTTATAAAAGACATTTGTTTTTTTAAACAAATGAGTCAACTGCCACTGTTAATACTTATGGTGTTTTCTTTTATAAAGGTCAAGGGAGAAAATGGCTAAGCCATAAAAGGAAATACTTTCATGTATTCAAATGTTGGCATCATCGTAAAAACATTTTTTTCACAAAGACATTTAAAAAATTTTTTATACTAATTATTATTATTATTTTATATTTATTTATTTTTGGCTGCTTTGGGTCTTTGTTGCTGCATGCAGGCTTTATCCAGTTGCGGCGAGCAGGGGCTGCTCTTCGCTGCAGTGCGCGGGCTTCTCATTGTGGTGGCTTCTCTCGTTGTGGAGCACGCGCTCTGGGTGCGCTTGCTTCAGTAGTTGTGGCACATGGGCTCAGTAGTTGTGGCTTGCTGGCTCCAGAGGTCAGGCTCACTAGTTGTGGCACATGGGCTTAGTTGCTCCGGGGCATGTGGGATCCTCCTGGACCAGGGCTCTAACCTGTGTCCCCTGCATTGGCAGGCAGACTTCTAACCATGGGAAACATTTCCTATGTTGCCGACCCCACACAAAATTGAGTCCCAAGTATCCTCATTAACTATATAGACCTTATATGAGAACCAACTTAAACACAAAAGTAATATTTTTCACTGTATGTTCTTTGATCATTTCTAATTATTTTTCAGTAATTTTATTGTATCAGTTTTTATAGAAAAAGATAGTTCAGAATTTTATCTAGCATGGTTGACAGAAAATTGTTTTTACTGTTGTTACTTTAGAAAAGTATATTTCAAGTTCACAACTCATCCCTGGTAGTGGTATACAGTTCTTTAGGGTAATTATCAGTTTTTTAAATTTTTGCCCTAGTGTTCTGACTGTTCCTAATCAGCCTTATCTCTTCTTCCTCAAATCCCTTAAATGTTAGATTCTTCTCAACTTCACTTAATTTTGTTGTTTGAAGTTCTTGGCCAGAGTAGCACAATCTAATTATTTAAAGAGTTGAATAGTAATGAGAAAACATGATAAAGGTTTAAGACAAGAGGAATTGGTAGAGATTATGGTGAATCTTGGAATGTGTGTCCTACCAAAATGCATAAAAGTTTTAAAAATGTACTAAAACTTTCTGTCTACCAAAAAAACCCTACAAAAACAAAAAACAGACTCTTGGCCAGAAGTTGCCCAACAATCTACCAATGTGTGACTTGTCTTCTAAACTGACAAAGAGTCTGAAAATCAGAATTTTAAGCCCTTAGTCTAATGTCACAATATAATGGTAGAGCTATGAATTGGATCTAGATTTGCCATTTACAAAATCTTTGATCTTGGCTTGATAGTACATTATTATATCATATAATATGATATAATATAATATGATAATATAATGTAGTTATATGCAGTTAAAATGTAGGGACATTTTCATGAGGATAATGGGGGTTCATTGAAGGGAGACACTATAACCAAAGGTGTGTTTTAGAAGGAAACTTTTTTATACTAAAATATAGATTGTAGACTTGCAAGTGCAATGTGGTTTCATGTTAACCAGATAGGAAGTTGTTAGGAATTTGTGTAACAAGTTATCATAAAGTTAGTAACTTAAAACAACATGCATTTATTATCTCACAGCTCTTAGGTCAGAAATCTGAGTGGCTCCCACCCAAAACTACTGCTGCATCTTCTATTCCTAATACTACTATTTCTTTCTATATTTTAGGGCCTATACTAAGTACCTTATTTGCGTTAGCTCATTTAAATTTTGTAACAACTCTATGAACTAAGGTTTTAGCATTTTGCTGATTTTAAAGATGAGGAAACTCAACAGTGGTGGTCATTAGAACTGACTCCATCAGCGATGGAGTATTTCTCCCATTGAGTTTCTTTACCCACTTCAATTAAAAGTGGAAAGTAAAGAGTTTCCGGGATGAAGAAAAAAGTAGAGGAAGTCACTGCTGTGCTGAGGTATTCCCTGGAGTCCTAGTGATGTCACTTTAATTTAACTAAAATAGTGCCGTCCTTTCTCCTTCTCCCAAATATGCAAGAGTAACCGCTCACAAAAAATCTCTCAGTGTATTGCTCATCCATCATGCAAGAAAACAAAAACCATTATAAATATTGACAACAAACACAAAGAATTTTTTTTTTTACATCTTTATTGGAGTATAATTCCTTTACAGTGGTGTGTTAGTTTCTGCTTTATGACAAAGTGAATCAGTTATACATATACATATGTTCCCATATCTCTTCCCTCTTGCGTCTCCCTCCCTCCCACCCTCCCTATCCCACCCCTTTAGGTGGTCACAAAGCACCAAGCTGATCTCCCTGTGCTATGCGGCTCCTTCCCACTAGCTATCTGTTTTACGTTTGGTAGTGTATATATGTCCATGCCACTCTCTCACTTCTTCTCAGCTTACCCTTCCCCCTCCCCATATCCTCAAGTCCATTCTCTAGTAGGTCTGTGTCTTTATTCCTGTCTTACCCCTAGGTTCTTTATGACATTTTTTTCCCTTAAATTCCATATATATGTGTTAGCATACGGTATTTGGCTTTCTCTTTCTGACTTCACTCTGTATGATAGACTCTAGGTCTATCCACCTCATTACAAATAGGTCAATTTCGTTTCTTTTTATGGCTGAGTAATATTCCATTGTATATATGTGCCACATCTTCTTTATCCATTCATCCGATGATGGAAACTTAGGTTGTTTCCATCTCTGGGCTATTGTAAATAGAGCTGCAATGAACATTTTGGTACATGACTCTTTTTGAATTATGATTTTCTCAGGGTATATGCCCAGTAGTGGGATTGCTGGGTCATATGGTAGTTCTGTTTGTAGTTACTTAGGGAACCTCCATACTGTTCTCCATAGTGGCTGTACCAATTCACATTCCCACCAGCAGTGCAAGAGGGTTCCCTTTTCTCCACACCCTCTCCAGCATTTATTGTTTCTAGATTTTTTGATGAGGGCCATTCTGACTGGTGTGAGATGATATCTCATTGTAGTTTTGATTTGCATTTCTCTAATGATTAATGATGTTGAGCATTCTTTCATGTGTTCGTTGGCAGTCTGTATATCTTCTTTGGAGAAATGTCTATTTAGGTCTTCTGCCCATTTTTGGATTGGGTTGTTTGTTTTTTTGTTGTTGAGCTGCACGAGCTGCTTATAAATTTTGGAGGTTAATCCTTTGGCAGTTGCTTCATTTGCAAATATTTTCTCCCATTCTGAGGGTTGTCTTTTGGTCTTGTTTATGGTTTCCTTTGCTGGGCAAAAGCTTTGAAGTATCATTAGGTCCCATTTGTTTATTTTTGTTTTTATTTCCATTTCTCTAGGAGGTGGGTCAAAAAGGATCTTGCTGTGATTTATGTCGTAGGGTGTTCTGCCTATGTTTTCCTCTAAGAGTTTGATAGTTTCTGGCCTTACATTTAGGTCTTTAATCCATTTTGAGTTTATTTTTGTGTATGGTGTTAGGGAGTGTTCTAATCTCATACTTTTACATGTACCTGTCCAGTTTTCCCAGAACCACTTATTGAAGAGGCTGTCCTTTCTCCACTGTACATTCCTGCCTCTTTTATCAAAGGTAAGGTGACCATTAGTGCGTGGGTTTATCTCTGGGCTTTCTATCCTGTTCCATTGATCTATCTTTCTGTGTTTGTGCCAGTACCATATTGTCTCGATTACTGTAGCTTTGTAGTATAGTCTGAGGTCAGGGAGCCTGATTCCTCCAGCTCCGTTTTTCGTTCTCAAGATTGCTTTGGCTATTTGGGGTCTTTTGTGTTTCCATAGGAATTGTGAAATTTTTTGTTCTAGTTCTGTGAAGAATGCCAGTGGTAGTTTGATAGGGATTGCATTGAATCTGTAGATTGCTTTGGGTAGTAGAGTCATTTTCACAATGTTGATTCTTCCAATCCAAGAACATGGTATATCTCTCCATCTGTTTGTATCATCTTTAATTTCTTTCATCAGTGTCTTATAATTTTCTGCATACAGATCTTTTGCCTCCTTAGGTAGGTTTATTCCTAGATCTTTTATTCTTTTTGTTGGAATGGTAAATGGGAGTGTTTTCTTGATTTCACTTTCAGATTTTTCATCATTAGTGTATAGGGATGCCAGAGATTTCTGTACATTCATTTTGTATCCTGCTACTTTACCAAATTCATTGATTAGCTCTAGTAGTTTTCTGGTGGCATCTTTAGGATTCTCTATGTATAGTGTCATGTCATCTGCAAACAGTGACAGCTTTACTTCTTTTCCAATTTGGATTCCTTTTATTTCCTTTTCTTCTCTGATTGCTGTGGCTGAAACTTCCAAAACTATGTTGAATAATAGTGGTGAGAGTGGGCAACCTTGTCTTGTTCCTGATCTTAGTGGAAATGCTTCCAGTTTTTCACCATTGAGGATGATGTTGGCTGTGGGTTTGTCATATATGGCCTTTATTATGTTGAGGTAAGTTCCCTCTATGCCTACTTTCTGGAGGGTTTTTATTATAAATGGGTGTTGAATTTTGTTGAAAGATTTCTCTGCATCTATTAAGATGACCATATGGTTTTTCTCCTGGTGTATCACATTGATTGATTTGCGTATATTGAAGAATCCTTGCATTCCTGGAATAAACCCCAGTTGATCATGGTGTATGATCCTTTTAGTGTGCTGTTGGATTATGTTTGCTAGTATTTTGTTGAGGATTTTTGCATCTATTTTTATCTGTGATATTGGCCTGTAGTTTTCTTTCTTTGTGACATCTTTGTCTGGTTTTGGTATCGGGTGATGGTGGCCTTGTAGTATGAATTTGGGAGTGTCCCTCCCTCTGCTATATTTTGGAAGAGTTTGAGAAGGATAGGTGATAGCTCTTCTCTAAATGTTTGATAGAATTCGCCTGTGAAGCCATCTGGTCCTGGGCTTTTGTTTGTTGGAGGATTTTTGATCACAGTTTCAATTTCAGTGCTTGTGATTGGTCTGTTCATATTTTCTATTTCTTCCTGATTCAGTCTTGGCAGCTTGTGCATTTCTAAGAATTTGTCCATTTCTTCCAGGTTGTCTATTTTATAGGCATAGAGCTGCTTGTAGTAATCTCTCATGATCTTTTGTATTTCTGCAGTGTCAGTTGTTACTTCTCTTTCATTTCTAATTCTATTGATTTGAGTCTTCTCCCTTTTTTTCTTGGTGAGTCTGGCTCATGGTTTATCAATTTTGTTTATCTTCTCAGAGAACCAGCTTTTAGTTTTATTGATCTTTGCTATCGTTTCCTTCATTTCTTTTCCATTTATTTCTGGTCTGATCTTTATGATTTCTTTTCTTCTGCTAAGTTTGGGGTTTTTTTGTTCTTCTTTGTCTAATTGCTTTAGGTGCAAGGTTAGGTTGTTTATTCAAGATGTTTCCTGTTTCTTAAGGTAGGATTGTATTGCTATAAACTTCCCTCTTAGAAGTACTTTTACTGCATCCCATAGGTTTTGGGTCGTCGTGTCTCCATTGTCATTTGTTTCTAGGTATTTTTTGATTTCCTCTTTGATTTCTTCAGTGATCTCTTGGTTATTAAGTAGTGTATTGTTTAGCCTCCATGTCTTTGTATTTTTTACAGATCTTTTCCTGTAATTGATATCTAGTCTCATAGCGTTGTGGTCGGAAAAGATACTTGATACAATTTCAATTTTCTTAAATTTACCAAGGCTTGATTTGTGACCCAAGATGTGATATATCCTGGAGAATGTTCCATGAGCACTTGAGCAAAATGTGTATTCTGTTGTTTTTGGATGGAATGTCCTATAAATATCAATTAAGTCCATCTTGTTTAATGTATCATTTAAAGCTTGTGTTTCCTTATTTATTTTCATTTTGAATGATCTGTCCATTGGTGAAAGTGGGGTGTTAAAGTCCCCTACTATGAATGTGTTACTGTCGAATTCCCCTTTTATGGCTGTTAGTATTTGCCTTATGTATTGAGGTGCTCCTATATTGGGTGCATAAATATTTACAATTGTTATATCTTCTTTCATTGTGGTTTTGATTCGCATTTCCCTGATGATAAGTGCTGTTTTGCAGCTTTTCATGTACTTTTGGCCATTTGTATGTCTTCTTTGGAAAAATGTCTGTTCACGTCCTCTGCCCATTTTAAGATCAGATTGTTTGTTTTTGTGCTGTTGAGTTGTATGAGGTATTTTGGATGCTAACCCTTTATCAGATACTTGATTTGCAAATATTTTTTCTCATTTGGTAGGTTGCCTTTCTTTTGTTGATAGCTTCCTTTGCTGTGCAGAATCAAATTACATTTTAATTCATAAGATGTTTATTATTTATCATGTACATATTTACATTTCTAAATGTACTCTCACAGAACAGAGCATCAACATTTTAGGATAATCTAATTTATTGGGCCCAAAGAACGTCACATATTTGATATATACTCTAAATTTTTCTGAAATTAGCTTCTAGTGTTAACATTTTAAAATATTAATGATATAATGTAATTGTATTAGAATATATTTATATATTACTTATATCATTTTTTTGTTGCCTATAATCAATGTGCTTTGAAAATAAAATTCCAGAGAAAAGTGATTAAAGGCACGTTGAAAATTTATCTGAGTCAAGAAATGAATTACTGATGATAGGGATTTTTATGTGACATAAAAATACACACATATGATATTAGCACACATACGTATGTACAGGCTTGTCATATGCCTGTTTGCCATCAGTCGCATGTTTGCCCTTTGCTGTTTTGCCCTATCTTTCAATGTGTGTGAATCTATATCTATATCTGTATCTATGTCTAATGTGAAATAAGGTAGTGAAACAAACGTGTGTCTTCTCTCAACCCATGAAATAACAAAAATTTTAAAATATAATAAATCTGTTAACATCTCTGGAAAGCTAGAAAACAGAAAAACATAGTTAAGTAGCACAGGCTCTGGAGACGGACACAGTGGTGTTTTCAGTGTTTGACTCCCCGCATCATGGCTGGATGATCTTATGTAAGACACCTTAGGTTTCCTCATTTTTTTCCCTTGTAAAATGGCAGAAACAATGGTTCCTTATATGGCCGTCATGAGGAATAAATGAGGGAAATGTCCGTCAAGAGATTTGCGTAGCACTTAGAACATGGTGAGTGTTCAATAAATGTTGTTGTAGCCCCTCTTATTCTCCTTCTTCTTCATATCATCTTCATCATTATCATCATCGTCATCATTGCTATTATTCATTGCTTTTTTTTTTTGCGGTCCGCGGGCCTCTCACTGTTGTGGCCTCTCCCGTTGCGGAGTGCAGGCTCTGGAGGAACAGGCTCAGCGGCCATGGCTCACGGGCGCAGCCGCTCCGCGGCATGTGGGATCCTCCCGGACCGGGGCACGAACCCATGTCCCCTGCATCAGCAGACGGACTCTCAACCACTGTGCCACCAGGGAAGCCCTCTTCATTGCTCTTAAATGAAATCAAACACCACATGACACCACAGTAATATTCTTCCTTCTCAAGGACTTTGCTCCATTGTTTTTCTACATTATTTCCTTGATCTCTCCCTTTCCAATTTTTTTCCCATAAGTATTCAAACAAGTTGTATTGTCCTCCAACTTACGAAAAAATATTCATTTAAATCTACCTCTTCCCACTTACTCTAGGGTAGTGGTCCCCAGCCTTTTTGGCACCAGGGACCGGTTTCCTGGAAGACAGTTTTTCCATGGATGGGGGAGGGGAGAGATGTTTCAGGCGGGAATGCGAGCGATGGGGGGGATGGTTCAGGCGGTGATGCGAGTGATGGGGGGGATGGTTCAGGCGGTGATGCGAGTGATGGGGGGGATGGTTCAGGCGGTGATGCGAGAGATGGGGAGCGGTAGGTGAAGCTTTGCTCTCTTGCCTGCCGCTCACCTCCTGCTGTGATGCCCGGTTCCTAACAGGCTGCAGACTGGTACTGGTCCCCGGCCCGGGGGTTGGGGACCCCTGCCCAAGGGTCCTTCAAGGAAAAATTTACTAAAATAATTGCCTAAAGGTCATCTTCAATTTCTTCGTTCCAGTTCTGACTCACTATTCCCTATAGCTTCTGAGTTGGACAAATTCTCTGGCTGTGTTTATCCTTTACTCACACATACAGTACTTCTGTCAGCAGATGTGTGGGGTTTTTCCACATATCAAGCAATTCTCTGTGACATCAGCTGAGTGTCCTACAATTTAATTCTGGCACTAACAGACACCACAGGTTTGGGGCTCCATCCCATCCCATAAGACTGCCCCCCATTTCAGATGTCAATTGCAAGTAGTACCCCCACAACTTCTAACTTTGTTAAGGCTCAGTATTGGATTTACTTATTTTTAGCTCTGTTAATTACTCTCATAGCATTAAACACTATTTATATGCCAAGGTATGCTAATATTTGTATTTCAGTATGCCCCAAACTGAATTCTTGTTCTTTCTTCCACATCTAGTTTCTGTTTTTCTCCATTTCAGTTTGAGGAATCTACATTCATCCCATTGCTCATGCTAGAAACTGAGCAGTTAGCCTTGATTTCTCTCTCCCTCCCCTCCTCTATGGAACCTGCCATGACACTGTGTCAGTGCTGCTTCTAAAATGTTCTGTAGCTTTGAGCCATCAACTTCTCTGCATCTTCAGAGTTGCTGGTTAATGATGCAACCCCTCTCACACTTAGGCACATGTAATTATTTGCTTATCAGTCAATCTGTTTCCCCTTTTGTCTCTTTCTAATCAGTACTCCATACTGCAAGCAGAGTGCTATATCAGTTTTTCTTTACATATCCTTTAATTTATAACTGAAAACTGAAATAGTACAGCAGAACTTACTTTTGCACTACTCATAGAAAAATACTTTTCAAGAAAAAAAGTAAAAAACATTTAACTATAGGGATCTTGCCTAACCAAGATGTTTATTCAACTAGCTCATTTCAGCGTCAATAAGGCCTAAGTATTTCTTTTTTTTTAACTGTGTTTTTTAAACACTTTTTTTTCTTCTTCTAGTGGTTGAGATACTTCTCATTATTAATTCTAAATTACACATGCTTTTCACAAGACTCAAATTTTCTTCTAGAGGCCACTCAGTAAAATTAATTAAGAGATTTTTCATATTAGTGAAATTTTCCAATTACAAATACATGTTAAATGAAGAGGACTGGTTATAGGAGGGGAGGCAGTGACTCATGAAGGAAAGAGGCAATTTGTAATGCTATATTTATACAACGGGGACAATTAAAATCATTGATATGATTAACATATTTCCCAAGAAGACACAGTAATCTTTGCTTCCTCACTAGGATTTGCCTACATAACATCAGCTGGGCATAACTGCCATTTCTCACAAACTGAACCAATAATGAAGCATATGAGGAAAGGCAAGACTCTTTACAGGTGGCATGAGATAAGAACATTGCTGCAAATGGGACAAAATAGCTCTTGTTTTGTTTCATTTTGTTTTTGGCCATTCCTTATTCTCCCGAAATATGGATCACTTTGCCTTAATGTTGGCCATTTTGTGTTGCAGAATTTCCAGAAGTATATGTCCTGAGGCAGCCTTGTAGTATCAGAGACTGTCTGGCTACTAATCCAACCCACCTCTTCTTCTTCCTGAGTCCACAGACAGACTGTCTGTCCCAGACTCCGTGCAGTTTAGGTAGGACTGAGTTCTAGCCAGTGGATTCTGAACTGTGAACTGTGAAAAGATTCCAGCCCTGGGCCATATAAATATCCTTTGTTTGATGTTTCCTGCTCTTTCTGAGGTTTGATATATAGGTGAGCAGGGAGATCTTGGAAATCACATTTTCAAGATGACAGAGCTATCATTTGGAAGGAAATATTCCTGAATTACCATTTGGAGGAGAGTCGTCTGATCAGGAAGAACATTTTGCCCTTGACTTGAGCAGAGAAACTAATGTTAATCCACTAATGTTAGTTAAGCCACTGAGATTTTTGGAGCTGTAGCCGTCACAATAGCATCACCTTAATGAATGTTAATGCCATAAAATGGTGACCTGACTCTCTTGCTTTTTCATTTAAGGTTTATAATACAAGGAAGCTTTTAAATGTTCAATGTTCATTATTCAGAGCTTTTACTCACTTCCTTCTGAAATGACGCTGTTTTTATATGATACGACCTGTCAAGACTCTAACCATTTTGCTGTTGCTTGATCATCTCTTCGGTTTGTGGGGAACGGCAGTTATCCCCAGACTGATGTTATGTAGGCAGATACAAGTGGGAAGGCAAAGATTACTGTGTCTTCTTGGGAGATATATTTAAATGACATCTAGAAACTGGACTCAGATTTAATTTAAGGTAAACTTCTGCAGTTGGTCCATGAAAGTTCGGTTTCAGGTTAAACTCCTTTCTGGATCCTTCGGCCTGGACATTAAGTAAAGCTCATATTTCTCAATTTGCAATAGAGGCAGGAAGAATCTAGCCCAGGAAATCTTAAGAAGCCATCTTTCCTCCATAAACGCCCTTCAAATACCTTCCCATTGCATCTGAGTCAAATTCCACAGTCTTAATGTGGAATTTTAATGACCAGGCCCTGGCCCCTGCCTGCCTTTCCAGCCTCTTCTCAGGATTCCTTTATTTTGATTCAGCAACTCTGATTATTTCATTCCTTGAAGATACAGAGCTCTCTGACCTCAGGGATTTCCCACAGGCGGTGACCCCAAGAATGCTCCTCCCAGAAACGATCACGGGGAGGCTTCTCTCAAGGTTCTGCTTAAATATCACGTGTTTAGTGACATCTTGTCTCTTTCAGTCTCAGTCAACATTGTTTCTTTCTTTAATAAGTTTTCTTAATAAAGTATGCTTTTCCTTTATTGAAGCTACCACAGTTTGTGTTTGTAAATTGGCTTTGGGATAATTTGTTCGATGCTGTGTGTTTTATTCCCATCTGCGTTTGTCCCCATTGTCTGTAACCTAGTAGTAGGAAATATTTATTAAAATGAATAGGTGAATGAAGTTAAAACAGAAAGTTGACAGTCTAGTAAATTTATTGGCCCACAATTGACTAAACATTTCCACATTGTCAATGCTATACCAGTGTGATCATGTTACACAAATGTATTAGGAAATAATGTTTCTATGCATTATAAAATGCAAAATAATGATGACTTGTGTTGGCATAAATATTACTATTCTTCAGTTTCGTTGAGAATGGCTTCCATTCTACTAAAATTTTATTTGGTATATATGCTACATTTTAATGATAAATTAGTATATTTTTTATTTGGTAAAATCATTTGTTAATCATAATTTTTAATTTGTTTTTTCCTTATTTTACTTTGCAGAGTGTTTTTTGGTTCTGTTATTGATTTAAACTCTTATCTTGAGCAATTGTTTTATATAATTATTACTATATTGACTATATTCCAATTATATATATGAATATCCTATGATTACCTATATGAAAAATTGTAGCCTAGTTGTTAGTAATAATTAATTTTAAAAGGAATGAGGCACTGGTTCAAAGGAGTTTTATGACTCTGAAAACTAAATAGACTTTATTTGAAAGAAAGAAGCATGTGAAGGCTGTGTTGTAATAAGTTAAGGGGCAAAAGTTTTTCTTCTTTTATATTCTAATTCTTAGTTTGATGTCTGACATAGAAAAGAATTGTGTTTAAAAATTTTGGGAAATTGAAACTTCGTTTTGTTTTGGTTTTAATGAGTAAGGTTTTTTGGAGCAACTTTGGCCCCATCCAAGAGAAAGTGAGCAAATAGTACAAAGGTTTCCCTTGGTCTGTGCGGTATAAAGTAAAAATTCATCATTGCTCATTTTCACTTCTTGCCAAAGGTAAGTGAGGGAGGGGGTGTCAGAGCGGAAATCTAATAATCCAGAATAGAGTGACTCGTTTGCAGTTTTCAATCTTGAACTTAAATTTTATGTTTATATTATTACAGCTGAGCCTATGATTAATGGTCACTGTTGATGAAGTATGAATTCACTTGTATCCCCTTCGGAATATATTACTAAGAAATATATCATTCTGAAAAGCTTTATCAAATAGTGTAGCGTGGTTAGATTTTTAGTTTTCTTTGGCTTCCTTACAATTTATTTTTACTATCCTTTTATGGTTGTAGAGGTATCTTACAGTACTTTAGGTTAATTGAATTTCAAGAACAATTAGAAAGATTTTTTTTTTTAAGTAGAGAATTTTGGTTTACCATATTAGTTAGATAGTCAGACCTGAGAAATCACAGGAATATTTCAAATTTCTAGCAAGTATTTCAAAGCAAACTAACAAACAAAAGCCATCGCTTTGTAGCATCACCAAATTCTCAATGGGCAGGCAGGGTAGACCTATGTGAGTACTCATTTAGAACACTTTTGCGTGTTTTAAATTCAGTGAGAGACTTAAACTCCTTCTCATTACATAATCTTAATCCCTGATAGAAAGAGACAAGGAGCAGAATAATTGAGAGCAGGGACTTTGCTATTGTAGAGACCAGGGTTCCAGCCTGGGTCCTTTTTTGTGATTGGACAACTTATCCTGAACAAACTTTATTTTCATTTTTCAAATACAGATATCACTGTGTTGTTATAAGTATAAAATAAAAGCTCTTTGCCTAGGTTGGGAACATATTGACTGGTCAATAAATATAAGCTCTGGGACGTTATTAAGTGCTAAAATGTAGCCAGTTTTAATATATAGGTTTTTCTTTCTGTCAATGGCTAATAATGTAATTAATTCTCAGGCAACAATTTTTTGTACAGAGTTAAAAATAAGGTTTTCATTCAGGATCAAAAAAGACTACAGGATTTTAAGTTATTAAACTGAAGGAAAGAATACAGTAAAACACTAGAGAAAATTGAAACATGTCCTCAAAGAAAATGTTCACGACATTTCGATAATTTTTGTTTTAAAATAATTGAATACTATTTTGTTTAACTTTGTTTATACTGAAAGAAATTAGGTTTCTTGACTGCACAGAGACATCTAAATACTGGAATGGGAGGAGAGAGTTTCATGTTGTAAATGTAAAATTAAATATTTAATGCTCCCAGTTACGTTTGCAAGTCCTTGAGGAAATTACCTTCTGACAAAGCTGAATGAGGCTGGAAGTGTTGCTGCAGAGAAAGCCCTGAGTCCTCTGCTCAGGACACCTTTTGACACCTCCATCATTACCTTTGACATTCTTTTCACAGCCTCCACCATCACTGGCTTTCTGACGCCGGTCACTGGAGGCATTTTCAGGATTCCAAGGTTTCTGTATCAGACAAGCTTCTCGCATATTTTATTAAGCAGAAAGCTTTTAACCCAGAATGGTTAGCTATAACTGGGTCATTGCTACTGAATGGTGAAGGACACATTTCATGTCATTTTTCACTGACAAACTCTGCTCTGTATTTACGGTGAAATGTGACTCACACAGAATGAAAGACTCGTATTATTTTCCCTATTCTTGTCTGACTCAAAGAGCAAAAAGTAAAATCGTGATTTTTAAGAACAGGTTCTTTTATGGAGGTACATGTCTAAAGTCAGGAGGAAAACATTCCTCATCCCAAAGAATTTCTGTAAGTGAAAAACAGGGGTATTTTTTGACTGCTGTTATATGTTGATTTCTAATGTTTGTTCTTTTAACTATGTTCAAAATGGTGAACAATCGAAGGATATCATCTTTTACTTTGAGTGAATGACATCATCTAGGGAATTTTTCCACTTAATGAAACTTCATGCAAGAAGCTTTTATTTAGCACCTATCAACCGTATCTGGACACATAAAGAAATAATATAGCCTGTTCCTCACATCTAGGGGGAAAATATCACCTCAAAACACTTACAGTGGAGGGAACAGGGGCCAGCAGAGTTGTGCAGACACTACAGTGATGATTCTAGAATATAACACGCCTGTTAATACATAAATAAGTTATTGCTTATAACCCAAATTAGCTTATCTGTGGATCTGTATTTAAACATGAGAGTTGAATGAAGCAAATTTTACAAGTTAATGTAACTCAGAACTTCCGGTTTACAGGTCTGTCTGTTATCTTCTTCACTTTCTCCCCAGTTTTCCTCCACCAACATGTCTATTCTCAGTGAGGGTGTTTTCCCCAAATGTTCTGGACTGAACGTAAGGCAAATCTCTGACTCTCAAAATCCTCCAGTGGTGGTTAACTTTGTATGTCAATTTGCCTGGGCCATGGCGCTCAGATCAGATCATTGGTCAAGTGTTATTCTGGGTATTTCTTTTTTTTTTAATTTGTTAACTTTTTATTTTATATTACAGTATAGTTGATTAACAATGTTGTGTTAGTTTCAGGTGTACAGCAAAGTGATTCAGTTATACATATACACGTATCTATTCTTTTTTTTTGCTGTACGCGGGCCTCTCACTGCTGTGGCCTCTCCCATTGCGGAGCACAGGCTCCGGACGCGCAGGCTCAGCGGCCATGGCTCACGGGCCCAGCAGCTCCGCGGCATGTGGGATCTTCCCGGACCGGGGCACGAACCCGTGTCCCCTGCATCGGCAGGCGGACTCTCAACCACTGCGCCACCAGGGAAGCCCCATGTATCTATTCTTTATCAAATTTTTTCTCATTTAGGTTATTACAGAATACTGAGCAGAGTTCCCTGTGCTATACAATAGGTCCTTGTTGGTTATCTATTTTAAATATAGCAGTGTGTATGTGTCAATCCCAAACTCCCTAGCTGTCCCTTCTCCCCACCCTTCCCCCTTGGTAACTGTAAGTTCTTTCTGTAAGCCTGTGGATCTGTTTCTGTTTCATAAATAAGTTCATTTGTATCATTTTTTTTTAGATTCTGCATATAAGCAATATCATATGATATTTGTCTATGTCTGACTTACTTTACTCAGTATGATAATCTCCAGGTCCATCCATGCTGCTGCAAAAGGCATTATTTTATTCTTTTTAATGGCTGAGTACTATTCCACTGCATATATGTACTACATTTTCTTTCTCCATTCATCTGTCCATGGACATTTAGGTGGCTTCCATGTCTTGGCTATTGTGAATAGTGCTGCAATGTACATTGGGGGGCATGTATCCTTTTGAACCACATTTTTCTCCACATATTTGCCCAGGAGTGAGATTGCTGGGTCATATGGTAGCTGTATTTTTAGTTTTTTAAGGAACCTCCATACTGTTCTCCATAGTGGCTGTATCAATTTACATTCCCACCAACAGTGCCAGAGGGTTCCCTTTTCTCCACACTGTCTCCAGTATTTATTTTTTGTAGATTTTTTGATGATGGGCATTCTGGCTGGTGTAAGGTGACACCTCATTATAGTTTTGATTTGCATTTCTCTAATAATTAGAGATGTTGAGCATCTTTTCATTTCTATTCTGTGAGGATGAGATTAACGTTTATATCAGTGAACTTTGAGTAAAGCAGGTGTACGTGGGGGGCTCATCTAATCAGCTGGTGGCCTGAATAGAGCCCACCCTGAGCACAGAGGAATTTTGCCAGCAGACTGGCTTTGGATTCAAATTGCAGCTTTTCCCTGAGTCTCCAGCCTGCCAGTGTAGCCCATCAGATTTTGGACTCACCAATCGTGTGAGCCAATTCCTTAAAATAAATAAATCCTGTTGGTTCTGTTTCTCTGGAGAACCCTGACTAACTCACCTCCCCTAACCAGTTTAAGTTTCTTTGGAGTTTTATATCAACTTACTCTTAACCCCTTGACCCTGAGGAGAGGGTACAGCACAGCAGGGGCCCACACGACCTCTGTCTTCTCCAGACCCTTCTAAAGTCCAGAAGGTTCTGCCTGCCTGTCTTTCTCCCTCCCTCCCTCCCTTCTTCCTTTCTTCCTTCCTTCCTTCCTTCCCTCCTTCCTTCCTTCCTTCCTTTCTTTCTTTCTTTCTTTCTTTCTTTCCTCCCTCTTCCCTGAGTATTCAGAAAAATGGCTGCATTTTATATTCTCTCTTCTCTGTGGTAATTATCATTTTTGCTTGAGTTTGCAAGTTTTTGACATGCAGACTATTCTAAAAATCCCTTAAAACCCAGTAAGTACCTGATTATAGGAACTGAAATCCAGGGCTTCATGACTATTGTCCATATCAAGACAGAAAAAGAGAAAGAAAAAGCAAATGAAAACAAAAATCAGAAACTCAATCCACTCTCTTGTTTTCTGAGTGTGTGTGTGTGTGTGTGTGTGTGTTGCTGTTTTGGTTTAATGGTAGACAGGAATAGGTCAAAATGAACTAAGGGAATGAAAATTACATTGACTACTTCAAAATATTGTTCCATTACAATTACTATAGGTTGGTTAAGGAAATTCAAAGGGAGAAACATGGAACTTTAGTTTTAAGCACCTTGAAGAATGCTTTTATGTTCTGCAGATGACATAAGCAAATATTTGGAAGTATTTGGGAACTATGATTATTGTTGTAAGGTCGGATCTTAACAAACGGCACCGCGAAACAGAGGAAAGCTTCAAGTGAGCTTTATTAGGGAGCGCTCCCGGGCGAGGTTCACTGGTCCGAGAGAAAGGGGCCAGAGAAGTCGCGTCCATTACTGGATGAGGGGAATTTTTACTGGGGTAAAAGCAGAAGGCGGCTTGCAAGATTTAAAACCTTCTACGTTATACTAAGGAATTTGGACATTAAAGCCAAACTATCCTTTCGACAAACAAAATTCTGAGTTACTGCCCCCAAATTTGTTCCTTTCCCATTTTTCCCTATTGAGATGACAGCACTGTCCCTCTAGCTCAAACCAAGAATCAAGATGTTGTTCTTAATTCTCTCTCTCCCTTGCCTCCTATATGCAACCCATTAACAATTCATCCGGACTCTACCGCCCAATTCACCGTTATTTCCTTTTGGAATCCACTAACACATCTCGATTGTACTAGGGCAATAGCCTCCCAACACTGGTCCTGCTAAAAATCCATTTTCTGAAAGCAGTCTTTTAAAATGTAAATCAGGTTTCATGCCGAGAAGATGTCAGGATTTTCTGTCATTCTAAGATAAAACCCAAATGCCTTTTGGTGATTTGTAAGGCCAGTATGAGTTTCAGCATCCTTATCTCCTTCCACCACTCACTCCTGTGGCTCACTCTTTTGAGCCAAGCTGAGCTGGCATTCTTTCTGTCCCCGTACGATCCCATCTGTTGCTGTGCTGTGCCTTTGCACTGGCTGTTCACTCTGCCTGGAAAGCTCTCTGGCCCACACGCTCAGGGATCTTAGCTCAGTTGTCTGTCACCTTCCCGGGAAGATCTCCAACCATCTGTCTGCATGACCCTCCAGTTGCTCCCTAGAGCATCATTCTGTTTTCTTCACTTCCCTACCACTTGGTACTGTCTGAAATTATCTATTTTTGTTGCTTATTTATTAGTTATTTCTTTTTGTGGTACGCAGGCCTCTCACTGTTGTGGCCTCTCCCGTTGCGGAGCACGGGCTCCGGACGCACAGGCTCAGCGGCCATGGCTCACGGGCCCAGCCGCTCTGCGGCACGTGGGATCTTCCCGGACTGGGGCACGAACCCGCGTCCCCTGCATCGGCAGATGGACTCTCAACCACTGCGCCACCAGGGAAACCCTGTTGCTTATTTATTTTTCTACTTACTCTTACTGAGATATATAAAATCCATCAAAGCAGGGATCTTTCTGGATTATTTACTGTTGGAAACTCAGTGCTGGGATTGTAGAAGACATTCAATTTTTGTAGAATGAATTCTTGAAGAAATATACCATTTTTGTAGAAAGATAATTGTGGGAGCAATTTAATTTACAAACTTTTGTTTAGTATCTTTGTATTTGACAAGAGAACTTGAGGACTTGGTAGAAAAAAGAGACATGAACAAAGAAATACTTTATAGAACCGTGCCTTGAAAGATGAATGGAATTGAACTAGTTAGGGAAGAGGTACATGAACTAGAAACAGGTACAAGATAAACTTGGAAAATGGCAAGTCACCATCTGAATGTAACTCAGAGCCTGACACATCAGAGGGTGGAGAGGCAAGGTGTCCCTTATTTCTCAGTTATTTTAATCATATGAGTTTATGTCATCCTTGATACTTCTGGAAAAATCTCAAAATGACTGTTCAATGTTCACAGTAACATTTTACAGATATCTAGTTAAAAAATAACACGACAGGCACTAGGAAACAAAAATAATATGATGGATAAGTCACTGTAGAGGGATGACCAGACCCATAGCACATATAAATGTGGTAACTGCAGCGTACAGATGTGGGCACCATGTTTGCATGCACAGAGAAGAAGCACTTCTTGGAGACCAGACTCTCCCAGGAAGGCTTAGGCAGAAGTGATATCTTAAGTGGTTCTTAAAGGAGAAGGTGACCAAAAGCAACTAGGGATTGCCAGGAGGTCCTGGGTGAAAAGCACAGGGGGCAAAGACACACAGGTGCAAAAGTAGGGCATTTCTGAGGGTGCTTTCAGCAGTTTGTTTCTCTGGAACACACAGCCTGGGGGTCCTGTGTGATGAGCGGGGAGACTGAACACATGCATACGCCCCAGGACACAGACAACCATATGTGTCATGCTAAGATGGCTGGGAAGACGTTGGGAAGCTGCTGAAATTCTAAGCAAGGGTTATATCTGTTCTTTATATTTTTATTAGAGTATAGTTGATTTAGAATGTTGTGTTAGTTTCAGGCGTACAGCAAAGTGATTCATATATATATATATATATATATTTATATATGAATGGCAGCGGAAGGATAAGTTAGGACCATGGTTCTAATTTATCCCTCCTCCACCATTTCCCCTTTAGTAACCATAATTTTTTTCTATGTCTGCGTGTTTCTGTTTGTAAATAAGTTCATTTGTATCTTTTTTTTTTTTAGATTCCGCATATAAGTGATACCATGGTATGTTTCTTTCTCTGACTTACTTCACTTAGTATGATAATCTCTAGGTCCATCCATGTTGCTACAAATGGCATTATTTCATTCTTTTTATGGCTGAGTAATATTCCACTGTGTAATGGAATATTCCAAAGATACTTCATCCATTCATCTGTATCATTTTGTGTTAGTATTGTAGATGGCTTTGTGGGGAGCAAAGCAGGAGGGTGAAGTTCAGTATCAGAAGTTTATTGGATAGCTGTGTAGAAGAGAATGTTGAAGGTCTGAAACCCGGTAGTGATGGTCAGGATGTACAGAATGGCAATATTTGGCATATAAGCTAGGCAAATTTTGAGACATTATTTTGAGACACTTTACTTAAGCTCATTAGACTATCTCAATGCTCTCTTGCTATGTGTGGGTTATAGGATTTGGAACACACAGTCAATCTAAGAACATATAAGTCAGCAATCTGAATAAGATTGTTAAAATCGACAAAAATTTTACTGCGGGGATCTGGGATAACTTTTATTTACTATTTCCCATTTTATTTGAATCTATTGCTCATACCTTTATAGTAAGGGTTTCAGGAAATGTATTTATATTTGCTTAGAATTGCAACCATTTAGCTCTGTGCCTTTCCCTTTTGGTTATGTTATATATTATAATATGGGACAAAACGATACTTCTATTCTCAATTCACTGATTGAAAAATGAGACCAAAAAGAAAAAAAAAAGCCCCCTGTGTCATTTCTTTGGAGCTATTTACTGGTGGGATTATGGCTCAGACACAAATCCCTAATGTCTGCTCTTCTAGCTCTTCTCAATGGATCAATGTATTAACTTATCTTCTTTCTGAATGTTTTCCCCTAAGTCCCATACATCCGTGAAAAAATACTTTAGGGAAATATTCTTTTTTAACATAGCGTGTTTAGTAAATATAGTACACATGCCTAGTACCTGCTGAAAAATATCTCAAGCTCCTTGTGGAAAAACTGATGAAAACCAGTAATATTATTTTCTTTGTTTACTAAACACAAAGAAGTCTCAGAAAGGAGAAAATTATTTCTCTCTAAATTGATATATATGCTTTTTAATTTTACTCCTGTATACTTTGCTATATGTAAAATTGGTTAAATTTTATGGTTTTAGTTATGATTTGACAGAACAGATACAACTGAGATCACATTATAAGTGAGAAATGGAGAATTCATGATATTTTATAACACTAGAATTACCAATTACAAATCAAGCGATTTATTGGTGAGCTTTTTGAAAGATTTTCAACCTAAAGACAGCCTGTATTGTTAGGTATTTTGGAAAACACCAGTGAAGTATATACTTAGCTTTTAAAAAGATGATTTTGGCATTTTACTTATTCTTTCATTTGAGAGGAAATCTCACCAAAAACATGTCTTTTTATGTTCACTGTGTTATTTATTTTCTGTTATGAATATACTCAGGTTACTTTTCATGTAGTGTATAGATTCAAAGATAAATCATCTGGTTCCAGGTTCCTAAAACAAAGAAGTAGTGGGTACTTGTGACAAGTGACAATAGGATTGAGAGATGTTGCCTGTTCAGTTAACAAGTATTCATCGTGCACACCAGGTACCATTTCTTTTCATCTCCAGTGACACATAGCTTCTTACAAGGAAGATTTTATGCTAGGATAATTTTTCTGCTTGACCCATGTTACCTGTTATTTTCTTCACACATCAGAATGGTGAATATTAACTAGGACAGCAGCTTTCTAGAGCATTTATCTATCAATTATCTTTTTTCTCTCATTCATTCTCTTCTTTTTGTTTTTTTTAATGTTTATTTGGTTGCACTGGGTCTTAGTTGTGGCAAGTGGGCTCCTTAGTTGCGACAAATTGGCTCCTTAGTTGCGGCAGGCTGGCTCCTTAGTTGTGGCAGGTGGACTCAGTTGCATCTTGTGGGCTCCTTAGTTGTGGCATGCGAACTCTTAGTTGCGGCATGAGTGTGGGATCTAGTTCCCTGACCAGGGATCAAACCAGGGCCCCCTGCATTGGGAGCTCAGAGTCTTAACCACTGCACCACCAGTTCTTTTTCTTTTCTTAAATTCTTTCCTATAGAGGGAAAGACACTACAGTCCAATTAATACTTCTTGCTCTTGTTTTCAAGTAGAATAAGCTCAGTGATAAAAAAGAAAAATATAGAAAGAAACAAATTTACAATGAAAATAATGTTAAAAAGATAAAACAAATTACAATGAACTTATTGCTAAAGCAAATTTTATGTACTTTTTTGGGAAAAGAATATTGTGCTTTATACCTGATTTTATATTTTAAGCTTAAAGAAACTTAATATACTTTTTATTTTCATAATATGTTGCAAATTATTTAAATGATGCAAAATCATTGTCCAGAACCAATGAAGCATCCTCGGGGACATTACACATATATCTACTTTAGCAAAAAAAGTGTGGAAAAGAGATATCCTCAGAGAGTAATAATAAATAACAGTAATTGATAGTAATAATAATAGCAATTAAACACTATGATCTAACTCAGGGCATCGTCAGTGATACCTTTATCAGTCAAGGTATTTATCAATGTATTGATTGTTGGAAAATTGCAGCAGCACAACTAGATTCTAGTTGAATTTTCAGCACCGACTGATGTTTTTTGTTGTTATTGGAGACCTCAATAAATTCTAGTCATAAACCAGTTTTAGTTGTTAATATCAGATTTCAGTAGTCCCTAATAACTCACTTAAGTTACACCATGTATAAAAATAAAAGTCTACAGCATGTCAGTAAAACTCAAAAAAAAGATTTATAATTTTTGATTAACTCCAAACCCAGTAAGACTTTATGTATTTGAAGTGTTGCTGGTCTACATTCAACTTTATTGCTGGTCTCCATGGTCTGTCAGGTCCGTTTTAGTTCTGAAATTCCCTAGTTCTTTCAATGATGAAAATGAGACCATGAGCATTTGAATTCTAGATCCTGGGCACAGGACAGAGAGTTGAAGAATAGGATGAGGGTACAGACTGTGTAATCCAGGGTCCCTTGTGCTACACAATGGGAAAGTAACTTTCTGTTTCTATTTGACTTGGAAGTTGTTGGAATAAAAAATTTTGGAGATCTTGAGGTATATACTTTACTTAGTTTCACTATATTTTACCTCATAAGTCTGTTTAAAATATTTTTAATATCCTAAATATGTCATATTTCCATGAAAACAATATAAAAAGTCGATTTCACTTTTTAAATTCATTATTTTCTTAATAGTAGCATAAGAAACCTGAGATTTTAACACTTAAAATTATATTTGGAAAAACACTTTCCTTTTATTCATTCAGTAAACATATGCTTGTTACATGAAAAAGAAGTGGTTAGATATTGATGGAGGCGTGGTTACAAAGATTAGTTAAAAAATGAATCATGTCCTCAACCAACTTAGAATGAATGGAGTGCTGCAGGGAAAATACGTTTTCTTTTCACAGTCAGCAAAGTTTTCACACCTTTTAGCAAAGGTGTGTACATTGGTGAGTTGGAGTTTAGTATAACATCATTCATTTTAGAGTTTATGAAATACTAAAATTTTGAATTTTACTATGTGATATCAAATGGTTAAAACCATGCTTCTCTTCTTTCGTATGGAAATCCATTAAATACTCACAGAACACGGCCTTAACATTTTGATGTTAGTCAAGAGTATCGTGCTAAATTTTGCTGTGGAATGACAGCATATAATTAAGAGATGGAGACAGTGAGTATGAAAAGATAATTAACTGCAAGATTTGACAGACACCAGGTAATTAAAAATTAAAATGAAAATAGTTCTTTTTAAAAAACGGAATTAAGTTTTATTTCATGTTATGATACCAAGAAAAATGGAAGGGGATATTTCCCATTAGAGAGATTTGTTCATCCATCATGGCAGTTCTCACATTTTGCTCCCAGTGAAGTCATAATGCACTTCCCACCTGCAGAGCCCTTAATCTGTTTCTGAAAGCAATTTTAGAAATTAGAATACTGTGGCATTAAAGTTTAATACTTTGTTGGCACCATGGGCAGAAACTGCTAGATGAAGAAAAAATACCAAATTGATACTAAAATTACGTTTCTTGCCCTTTACTCTTTTCACAAAGAAATGGAACTTGTGTGTAATATAGTCATGAGGACAAACAGTTTAATTTATGACTCACTCATCAGCTAAACCTTGTTATGTCTTGAACTCAGTTTCACCTATTTTTGAAAGAGACAACTCATTCTTGTGAATCACCACGATCACCAGGATCTTTAAAACGGGTTTTGGGGGCTTCCCTGGTGGCGCAGTGGTTGAGAGTCTGTCTGCCGATGCAGGCGACACGGGTTCGTGCCCCGGTCAGGGAAGATCCCACTTGCCGCGGAGCGGCTGGGCCCGTGAGCCATGGCCGCTGAGCCTGCGCGTCCGGAGCCTGTGCTCCGCAACGGGAGAGGCCACAACAGTGAGAGGCCCGCGTACCGCAAAAAAAAAACAACAACAACAAAAACGGGTTTTGGTCTAGAAATCTTTAGACCGTTAAAGACACTGATTTAGAACTCTTAACCACAGAAATCAAATTTCTTGGGGTATTTGACCAAGAGCCAGCTGCTTCTTAAAGACAGACTTGTTTACTGTAAGGCTGTTGGTTTGAGATTATCTGAGGAACTGGACTACTGGCCTGAATGTTACAGATCTCCCTAGAGGACTCTAGTTGACAGGGGCTGGAAGGTTCGTGGCAGCATTTGTTCATTCACCAAATGTTTATTGAATGCTTATGATGTGATGATGATTATTATAGCATTGAAGGTGAAATAATAATAGACATGGTATCTGCCCCCAGAGAACATCCATGAGACGTCCATATGATGTTCAAAGTGAACAGGATTAAGTAAAAATGTAGAAAGTGAATATGTATCTATCAGTGAGTGTGATTATAGCTATTTCAAAGAAACCTATTTAAATATAGGGCAAATAGGAAGTACAATTACTACTATAAAAAGTCGGACAGTATTGGTTTAAAACAATCCATTTACCTCACGTCTCTAACATATTACTTATCATAAAACTTTACCAAGTAGTGATTTTCAGAACAAGTACAAAATCACATTTCCAGTATAAATTTGATTAATTCTGCAGTTGTTTGTAGAGAAGGGGCAAACCTCAGAGTCATTGCTCAAAACTGCACTTCTCAAAACAGAAAATATGAATAAATAACACTATTTCCAAGAAATTTGTAGAAACAATTGCAAAGGTAATTCCAAATATTGTACTCAGAGAAAAAGTGGAACAAGTTAGCAAAATATCTTTGTTACATGATACTGCTTAGTGCCATGCTGTACTGATTGTGTACATTGTAGAAAAGTAATTACTTTTTAACTTGTATTCTAACAGACATTTGATTTTATAGCTGGATTTATCAATTGATGTGCAGATTATGAATCAGTTCTGGGCAGGTTTCCAGAGTATGAGGGAGAAGTGTTCAGTGGTGATTCAGCCCTGCCTATGTGAGGATTAAGAAAGGACATATTTACTTTGAGAGGATTTTGCACTGAATTTTGGTTATATTGCATATTACAGGAAATAATGAAAATTCTTATTGTGATCCAGTTATTACCACCAAATATTATTCTTTTCAGTATGCTAAGAGACCATGTAACTTTGCTTGTCTACTCTGAGGTCAGCTGACCATTGAGGGTAAAGACAATTTCTCAAATGTTTGAAAAGAAACAAACAAAATTCAAACATTAAAACAATTGCTTCTTGATAACAAAAACACAAGTAAAGAGAAGTTCTATGATTTCAAGGGACGTGTCCTAAATTAACTATCTTAGTAATGTATCTGAAGCCCTTCAAAGCGTAAACCTATTGCATCAAGACCTAGTGAGAAAGATTTCTTATCATGTTGATATATCAGGATTTCATATGAAGAAGAAACTCAATAATCAAGAATTTGACACTCTCCTGACCTCTTTCTAAAAATTTTTCTTTTGAGAAAGTATTTTTTATATATGTTTGGGCATATGTAAGAACCACAATGAAATGTAGCAAAAGCATAGGGAAATTATTTCCAGGGCTGTCAGCAGTCAAAAATCAGATATGAATTCCATACACAGCCCTTTCTCCTAAAAGAAAACCTTCAGCCTTCTAGTTTTGAATGTGCCTTGTTCAGTGACTTTGCATCTGAAGGAGTGCTACAAATGACCCTCAGTGAGAAAACACTCATAATTTCTAGGTGTTTCCAAACTCAATCTGGGTATTTGGAAGGGCTTTATAGTGCCAGAAATGATTACTACTTAGAGTAATTTATGTTAAGAAATTAGATTTTCTAATCTGTGTAATTGAAGGGAAAAGATGTGGAAGCTGACAGGAGGTACAAGCTCTGTGCTGTTGAGAAGGTTGAAAATATCTTCCTTGGTGAACATGATTATAAACAATACAACTCCTATCATTATATGAAACGACTGTGACAGTCATTGCAAAAGATTATGATTTATTTTGTATTGCTGAACATTGTATTAATTTCTTCTAATTCACCTACAGTTGTGACCCACATTGCCAAGCGCTCAGCAGGTCCTGACATCAGCACTGTTGCAGATGCTGGGCTGACCTCCCAGGCTCTGTTGATGTAACCAGGCAGGTGACAACAGCCCAAATGATTTAGTCAGTTTATTCGTCTCAGCACAGTAGGCGGCATGAGCTTCACGTTCACGTTCATGTCAGTCGCCGAGGTGGAGTGGTTGAGTAGATGGGTGTGTGTCACAGGGAGAAGCTCAGGAAATCCCTGAGTCGTTAGGGGACTGCTGCGCAGCCTGCTGGTCTTCCATTCCAGGGAGAGACATGATCCAGCCACCCTCTGACCCAGGCGACACACTCTGACCCTGGAATATCCCCCGGAGAGACGGGGAGCTTCACTCGAGTCACCTCCTACAGAAGCAGATCTGTCCCTGCCCCACAGCAGCATTGCAGATGTCCTCGGACAGAACTGTCAAAGCCCTCTGCTCAGGTGTGCAGAAACGCCAGACCCGTGGTGACCATCTCCCTGCACAGGTGCATCCACTGCCCTTAAATGGTGCGCAGACGCTGAGGGTCTGAGCAAGATTCGATTATAACATGGATTTGCCCTCAAATGAGGATCGCTTCAGTCATAGTTTAAGGCTATTTGAAAACATTTCAAGTCATATTATTTTTGGTGAGAACTTCATATATATTGATTTACAAACATGGAAGCAACTCTGACACACTTAGACACTCTATATCTGGGCCAAAGCCTTTGGATTAACCTCCACCTGCCCCGCTGGTATTGAGATTAAGGCACATACCTGCAAGGCCCTGTCCACAGGTAGCAAATTGAGGACTATCCCTTGTATTATAAAGAAACCGATAACACCTAATTACATGGGAGGAGAGAAGAATGAACTTTTCTGAGATCTTTAATTGAGCTAAAACCTAAGAATCCTTGAGTAATTCAGCTTTGCCCTGAGGCTTTTACTCGTGTGAGCCCCTCACTACTAAGAAAGTGTATAAAGACATAGATCTAAGCAGATTGTACGTTTATTTATTTATTTATTTTTGGTTTTTAAAATTATTTATTTATTTTTTTTAGTTTTTGCGGTACGTGGGCCTCCCACCGCTGTGGCTTCTCCCGTTGCGGAGCACAGGCTCCGGACACGCAGGCTCAGCGGCCATGGCTCACGGGCCCAGCCGCTCTGCGGCATGTGGGACCTTCCCAGACCGGGGCACGAACCCGTGTCCCCTGCATCGGCAGGCGGACTCTCAACCACTGCGCCACCAGGGAAGCCCAAAATTTTTTATTTTTTTATTGAAGTATAGTTAATTTACAATGTCATGTTAACTTCAGGTGTGCACCACAGTGATTCAATTATATATATATATATATATGCACATGTATATTCTTTTTCAGATTTTTTTCTATTATAGACTATTACAAAATACTGAGTATAGTTCCCTGTGATATACAGTAGGTCCTTGTTGGCAGTCTATTGTGTATATATTAATCCCAGTCTCCTAATTTATCCCTCCCTCACCTTCCCCCTTTGGTAACCACAAATTTGTTTTCTATATCTGTATGTCTGTTTCTCTTTTGTAAATAAGTTCATTTGCATCTCTTTTTTTCTTTTTTCAGATTCCACGTATAAGTGATGTCATATGATACTTGTCTTTCTCTGTTTGGCTTACTTCACTCAGTATGACAATCTCTAGGTCCATCCATGTTACTGCAAATGGCATTATTTTGTTCTTTTTTATGGCTGAGTAATATTCCATTGAATACATGTACCACATGTTCTGTATCCATTCCTCTGTTGATGGACATTTAGGCTGCTTCCATGTCCTGGATATTGTAAATAGTGCATAGTTTTTAATTAGAAGTGGGAGAGCTCTTTCTCTTCTCAGATTATACCATTTCCTCTCTGAAGAGGATGTGACGGTAGCGGTAGATACTAAGGAATGCTCCCTTCCAAAATAAGAGCCCAGGAGATGGACTGGTCCACAGGGTGATCACTGCTTGAATGACAGTTGGTGGAAGGAAGTTAGGAGGAAGTGTCTGTTCTCAGAATTTCACCCAACTGGGTCACATAGAGCTTGGCTAACAATGATACACATTCTATTAGGTTGATAGGTTTTTAAAGTGAGAGCTGTATACTAATATAACAATTGATTGAGGCAATTTTCCTATCCTTGAAGAGATCCTTAACACTGTGGGGCTTTAGGATTGCCCCATGTTTCCAAAGGTTATTGAAACCAGAAATCAGCACTTGTCCTATTAAACCCTCAGCTAACATAACAGACTGTTGCAAGGAAATTTAGATAGTGGCCTGAAAAGTTTTTTGTAACTAGTTCTATCTCCCACAATATAAAAGCAGTTTTAGTGGGGGTTTTTTTTCCTGGAAAATAAATGACCTATTTTTATAAATCATCTGGGTATAGTCTCATTTCAATGAGGAAAAAAAGGTTTGTTTTTGAATCTCCCCAGAGTTCACAGCAAAGATTTGCTTTTCCTTTAAAGGAACTGAGTCTCAGATGACATGAAGACCAGCAGGAAATTTAATTGTTGAAATATATTGCTTTTCAACAGTCCTTATGCATCTAAGTACTTAATGTTGCTTCAAAGTGTAGATGATTCTATAATAAAATCTGTTGCATTAATACATGGTAACATTGGATAAGAACCTTTTTGCTGTGTGCAGAACTTAGAGATTGATTAACCTTGCAAATAAATTTTCCTAACGAAGTTATTGAAGGTACTAATTGCAGTATTTTTGTCATTGAAGTAAAAGCAAAATTCAATAAAAATAAGCAGTCACCTAAATGACTTATGTGTGCCATATGTTTATCACCAAATGTCAGCGTTAGAGCCTTGGTCAAAACTAATTTTGTACGCTAATACAACATAAAGCTAGTCCAAACAGAGACAAGCCTCAGAGAAGGAGTTTATGTGGTATTTTTTCCCACATTTTTACTACCCATCCTGAGTTTTGTTTTGTTTTTTAATTTTATATTTTGATTTAAAAATGTGGTAAAATACACATAACATAAAATTTACTATCTTAACCATTTTTGTGTATACAGTTCAGGGGCATTAAGTACTCTGACTTGCTATGATGTCTTTACCACCATCCATGCACAGAATACTTTTCATCTTGCGATACCAATATTTTTAAACAGCACACTCCATGCAGGTTTCGGTGTTAGTGTCCAACTCAAAATGGCTAAGAACTTAGGCTAATCTGAGAACAAGGGGACAGTTGTTCGAATCAGGCTCCGTTCCCTCTGTGTACCAAATGGTCAGCTCCACATCGAAGTCCACTGTTGCTTCAGGGGCCATTCCACCAAGGCAGTTAATGTTTGATGATGTCCTTGCTTAAGTGTATCATCCTCTACTGAGTTTTCATCAATTAGCTTCTAGGCAAGGTTTTGCTTCTGTCAATAGGCTGCAGCTCAGCATTCGCGAGACTTTTTTTTTTTTTAATTTTTATTGGAGTCTAGTTGATTTACAATCTTGTGTTAGTTTCAGGTGTACAGAAAAGTGAATCCGTTACACATACACATATATCCCCTTTTCTTTTTTTTCTGGATTCTTTTCCCATATAGGTCATTACAGAGTATTGAGTAGAGGCGGGAGTCTTCATTTCTGGCTGAGTCAGCATTTTCAGTGCAGCCCGTAACCTTCTGTGTATATAACAAGGGATGTGTAACTTCGGGTAGAAAGGGTTACTATCTCTTTGTTATGGAGGCTAAAAGTGGATTCCCAGTCATCCAGTAGTGAAGATGGAAAACCTAAATGAGGTGTGTAGTGAAAGCGTATAAATAATATTCACTGGAGATATTATTTTCTCAGCTTATTTCAAATCAAATCTTGCAAGTTGATACCTACAATCTGTGGGTGGTGGGGAGAGAATATAAAAAATAATAAGATTACCTAGAGTGAATTGCAGGGGCAGGAACCAGGATGTGAGGTGAAGTTTTCAACATTCAGTGATGAGTACTCTTTAACTTTTTAGTCTTTGAACCCTGAAATCATATCACCTATTAAAATTCAGTAATACAACAGTTAGAGAAAGGAAAATGTTTAAAGTTTTAAAAATATAAAATATGAGGAAAGTATAAGAAGTGGGGCGAGTTTATAACAGGCAGAGGGAAGGTAAAGGTAAATTGGCAACAGTCTTCGGGCTTAAATGCTTTGACTCAAAAATGAGGGATTTAGGCCTTGATCTCTTGGTTACTTCAAATTCTGAGACCTTATCATTTGACATGAAGGGTTTTTATAAAGTTTTATATCCAAATATTTTCTTTCTCCACTAAAAAGAGCTCAAAGCAATGTCGGCTTCAATTTTCAAAGGAAAGATACGATGTTAGATTTGGGAGAATTTCAAATTATCCATTTCTGAAAAAACAGGCCAACTTACATGTGTCGGACATTTCCAGGTAGTTGACTTTGAGACCTCCCTTTTTGTTTTATTTAAAATTAATTAATTTAATTTTAAATGATAGATACAATTGTTGTACAACCTCTAGCAGTATAAAAGTGTATAAAGTTAGGAAAAAATGACTCCTACTTCTTCAGTCCTACTTTGCAAGGGTAGTTATGGTATTGTAACTGCTTTTTCTTGCACATACATCAGACGTTTTTATAAATCTACATGCATGTACTAAAAGTGTGTGTATTACATATGAAAGAAAGAAAAGAGAAAGAGAAAGAAAGAAAGAAAAAGAACAAGAAAGAAAGAAAGAAAGAGAAAAAGAAAGAGAAGTAGGAAGGAAGGAAAGAAAGGAGGGAGGGAGGGAAAGAAAGGTTTTCTTTGTAAAAGAAATGAGCTTACATCATCTCAAGTTGCTTTTTTTACTTACAAATGTGGCTTATTTAATCTTCCTGATACCTTTACATCTACCTCAGAAGATATGTTCTGTATGACTTTTGCTTTTTGAGATATATTTTTATATTATTTGTATCTTAAGGTGCTCAATTTTGTTTTTGAAAATATTATATGGGAACATTAGTAGGACATACAATTGGCTATATGTCTGTTGGTCAAATATATTGACTGTATTTTGCAATCGTCTCTACATTATCCTTCCTTTATTCATCTTATTAACCTGTGGTCGTCTCCCTCTGCACAATGCCCTTCAGGAAAGTGCACTAGAGGCACACTGACTTGGTGTAAATTTTAAAGTCTTTATGATTGCCTTCTTAGAGTCGTGTAGCTATTAATCATTTCATTGGCAATGAAACATCTATCTGTGGATTTTGTTCTTAGTTCATTTTAATAAGTTTCTGAGAAAAGAAGAGAAAACATACCTGAAGTGTAGGTTGGCAAATGATTAATTCTGTTTACATTCAGGGAATTTGTAATGTGATACTAAAAATAGAATTTCAAGAAGCTGTGACATAGTTCTTAGCAAAAAATACATTAACTTGGCACAGAATTTAAAAATAATATTAGTTGTGCTGCAGCAATTTATAAACAAGTTGACATATCTAAAGAACACAGTCTATTTAATTATAGAACATCTTTGAATTGGGACCATATTGTCATGTTCTAAGCAGTACTTAGGCCATCTATTTGACGGTACTAAAAATATAATCACCTTCCCAAAGAAGCATCATAATTTCACACTGTTCATTATAGAAAATTCATCAAAAAACTGTGGTGGAAATAAATAACTTGGAAGTGATTTTGTTTTACAAGACTTAGAATTATGATGCCTCTTCTGTGCCCTCAAATTTGAGTCCTTTCTTTGGCCATCTAATCCGTCCTACTGTGGAATTTGTTGTAGTTCTTGCATGTAGTTGACATAATTTATACTTTTCAGGCCTTAGTATGTGCCAGAAATTAGGCGTGGAAGTAGAGATAAAATTATGAACGAAAAGTAGGTACAACCTCTGCCTTCATGGAGCTTACAGTCTAGTAAAGTAGATTTACATTCATCAAATAATCTCACACACATCGTATATGTATATAATTAATATATGTATATATCTTATATTCCTCACTATATGTGTGTGCGAGTGTGTGTGTGTGTGTGCACGTGCGTGTGTGATATACACATAAATGTTTATGCAAAAGTGATACAAAAGATACACAGGACTATGCTGGGAGCTAAAATTGAAGGTTGAGTAGGAGTTACCCAGTCAGTGAAAGAGGCTCATGTATTCTAGCAGAGGAAGTACCCCAGCAAATGCTTTGAGGAGAAGAAAAACTGGTGGTGGTGAAGAGCTGAGGAAGGCTTAGGGGGCTGACGTGGGAGAGCCGAAAGGGACCCAGCACTATGGGGAGCTTGCAGGCCATACTAAGATTTTGCTTTTGTCCTAAGAGCAATAAGAGTCTAGTAAAGGATTTTAAGCAAGGACATGAGGTGATGAGGATTTTAGTTTGAGAAGCTTTCTCTGGCTACAGAAATGAAAGTAAGTTTTAGGGGAGGCAAGTGGTACCTAGAAGGGATGCAAGTAGCATGGTTCAGGTGAGAGCTGGCAGGTTGGACTAGAGCAATGGGACTAGAGATGGTAGGTGGACATTGCACTTCGAATGGCATTCATCCCTTAAATACTAAGTTCTACATTAATCTCAATTTAGTTACTTCCTAATTAATTACTTACTAAATCTTACTTACAAAACAGTAAGATTTAGAGTGACTTGTAAGAGACTTAGTAATCTAACTTGTCCCTGAGGTGCAGGTAGATTTAGGATACCTGCACACATATTTGCTATCTTAATGTAAATAAAAAGTTCGTTATCTGCTTAAAGATGTATATCACCACTGTCTCTTCTGCTACATAAGCCTCCTTATAAAGTAAAGGAGCTTCAAGGCAGTTACCATCTTTTCATTTTTTAAAAAATTTATTCTATTGACATATAGTTGATTTCCAATGTTGTGTTAATTTCTACTGTGCAGCAAAGTGATTCAGTTTTATATATATATAACTGAATTCTGATTCATATTCTTTTCCATTATGGATTATCACAGGATAGTGAATATAGTTCCCTATACTGTACAGTAAGACCTTGTTGTTTATCCATCCTATGTATAATAGTTTACATCTGCTAATCCCAAACTCCCAATCCATCCCTCCTCCACCCCCTCCACCTTGGCAACCACAAGTCTCTGTCTGTGAATCTGTTTCTCTTTCATTGATAGGTTCATTTGTACGATAATTTAGGTTCCACATATAAGTGATAGCATATGGTATTTGTCTTTCTCTGTCTGACTTAATTCATTTAGTATGATAATCTCTAGGTCCATCCATGTTGCTGCCAATGGCATTATTTCATTCTTTTTATGGCTGAGTAATATTCTGTTGTGCATATATACCACATCTTCTTTATCCATTCATCTGTTGATGGGCATTTAGGTTGCTTCCATGTCTTGGCTATTGTACATAGTGCTGCTGTGAAAATTGGGGTGCATGTATCTTTTTGAATTAGAGTTTTGTCTGGATATATGCCCAGGAGTGGGATTGTAGTATCATATGGCAGGCGGATACCATATTTTAACAAAACTTACACCTCAAAATATTTTACTGTTACCAAGCGCTATATAATTTTCATGGTCAATGTGACTTTGAATTATAATTTAAAAATTATTAGATGTGGAATGGGTTCAAGATAGCAGAGTAGAAGGAAGTGCACTCGCTCCCTCTGGCAAGAGCAGCAGAATCACAACTAACTGCTGAATAATTATTGACAGGAAGACACTTGCACTCACCAGAAAATATACACCACATCCAAAGACAAAGGAGAAGCCACAGTGACATGGTAGGAGGGACACAATCACAACAAAATCAAATCCCATAACTGTTGGGTGGGTGACCCACAAACTGGAGAACAATTACACTACACAAGTCCACCCACTGGAGTGAAGGTTCTGAGCCACACGTCAGGATTCCCAACCAGGGGGTCTGGCAACGGGAAGAGGAATACCCAGAGAATCAGACTTTGAAGGCTACTGGGATTTCATTGCAGGATTTTGACAGAACTGGGGGAAACAGAGACTCCGCTCTTGGAGGGCACACACAAAGTAGTGTGCGCATTGGGACCCAGGGGAAGGAGCAGTGACCCCACAGGAGACTGAACCAGACCTACCTGCTAGTGTTGGAGGGTCTCCTGCAGAGGCAGGGGGTGGCTGTGGCTCACCATGAGGACAAGGACACTGGCAGCAGAAGTTCTGGGAAGTACTCCTTGGTGTGAGCCCTCCTGGAGTCCACCACTAGCCCCACCAAAGAGCCCAGGTAGGCTCCAGTGTTGGGTTGCCTCAGGCCAAACAATCAACAAGGAGGGAACCAGTCCCACCCATCAGTAGACAAGTGGATTAAAGTTTTCCTGAGCTCTGCCCACCAGAGCAACAGCCAGCTCTACCCAACACCAGTCCCTCCCATCAGGAAGCTTGCACAAGCCTCTTAGATAGCCTCATCCACCAGAGGCCAGACAGCAGAAGCAAGAACTACAATCCTGCAGCCAGTGGAATGAAAACCACATTCACAGAAAGATAGACAAAATGAAAAGATAGAGGACTATGTAGCAGTTGAAGGAACAAGATAGAACCCCAGAAAAACAACTACATGAAGTGGAGATAGGTGACCTTCCAAAAAAAGAATTCAGAACAATGATAGTGAAGATGATCCAGGACCTTGGAAAAAGAATGGAGGCAAGATCAAGAAGATGCAAGAAACGTTTAACAAAGATCTAGAAGAATTAAAGAACAAACAAACAGAGATGAACAATACAATAAATGAAGTGAAAAGTACACTAGAAGAAATCAATAGCAGAATTACTGAGGCAGAAGAACGGATAAGTGACATGGAAGACAGAATGGTGGAAATGGAAATCACTGCCATGGAACATAATAAAGAAAAAAGAGTGAAAAAAAAGCGAACACAGCCTAAGAGACCTCTGGGGCAACATTAAATGCACCAACATTCACATTATAGGGGTCCTAGAAGGAGAAGAGAGAGAGAAAGAACCCCCAAAAATATTTGAAGAGATTATAGTTGAAAACTTCCCTAACATGGGAAAGGAAATAGCCACCCAAGTCCAGGAAGCACAGAGAGACCCAGGAAGGATAAACCCAAGGAGAAACATGCCAAGACACATAGTAATCAAATTGACAAAAATTAAAAATTATTAAAAGCCCAAGTGAAAAATGACAAATAACATACAAGGGAACTCCCATAAAGTTAACAGCTGATTTCTCAGCAGAAACTCTACAAGCCAGAAGGGAGTGGCACTGTATATTTAAAATGATGAAAGAAAAGAACCTACAACCAAGATTGCTCTACCCGGCAAGGATTTCATTCAGATTCAACAGAGAAATCAAAAGCTTTACAGACAAGCAAAAGCTAAGAGAATTCAGCACCACCAAACCAGCTCTACAACAAATGCTAAAAGAATTTCTCTAAGTGGGAAACACAAGAGAAGAAAAGCACCGACAAAAACAAACCCAAAACAATTAAGAAAATGGTCATAGGAACATACATATTGATAATTACTTTAAATGTGAATGGATTAAATGCTCCAACCAAAAGACACAGGCTCTCTGAATGGATACCCAAACAAGACCTGTATATATGCTGTCTACGAGAGACCCACTTCAGACCTAGGGACAGATACAGACTGAAAGTGAGGGGGTGGAAAAAGATATTCCATGCAAATGGAAATCAAAAGAAAGCTGGAGTAGCAATGCTCATATCAGATAAAATAGACCTTAAAATAAAGAATGTTACAAGAGACAAGGAAGGACACTACATAATCAAGGGATTAATCCAAGAAGAAGATATAACAATTATAAATATATATGCACCCAATATAGGAGTATCTCAGTACATAAGGCAACTGCTAACAGCTATAGAAGAGGAAATCAACAGTAACACAATAATAGTGGGGACGTTAGCACCACCTTACACCAATGGACAGATCATCCAGACAGAAAATTAATAAGCAAACACAAGCTTTAGATGACACAATAGATGAGATAGATTTAATTGATATTTATTGGACATTCCATCTGAAAACAGCAGATTACACTTTCTTTTCAAGTGCACATGGAACGTTCTCCAGGATAGATAACATCTTGGGTCACAAATCAAGCCTGAGTAAATTTAAGAAAATTGAAATCATATCAAGCATCTTTTCAGAACACAACACTATGAGATTAGAAATAACTTATCAGGCGAAAAAACATAGAAAGCGCTAACACATGTAGGCTAAACAATACATTACTAAATAACAAAGAGATCATTGAGGAAATCAAAGAGGAAATCAAAAAATACCTAGAGACAAATGAAAACGAAAACACAACAATCCAAAACCTATGGGTTGCAGCAACAACAGTTCTAAGAGGAAAGTTTATAGCAATAAAATCCTACCTCAACAAACAAGAAAAATCTTAAATAAACAATCTAACCTTACACCTAAAGGACCTGGAGAAAGAAGAATTAGAAAATATAAACAGACCAATCACAAGTAATGAAATTGAAACTGTGATTAAAAATCTTGCAACAAACAGAAGTCCAGGACCAGATGGCTTCACAGGTGAATTCTGTCAATCATTTGGAGAAAAGCTAACACCCATCCTTCTCAAACTCTTCCAAAAATTGCAGAGGAAGGAACACTCCCAAACTGATTCTACGAGGTCACCATCACCCTGATACCAAAACCAGACAAGGATACTACAAAAAAAGAAAATTACAGACCAATATCACTGATGAATATAGATGCAAAAATCCTCAACAAAATACTAGCAAACAGAATCCAACAACACATTAAAAGGATATACACTATGATCAAGTGGGATTTATCTCAGGGATGCAAGGATTCTTCACTATTCGCAAATCAATCAATGTGATACTCCATATTAAAAAATTGAAGAATAAAAACAATATGATCATCTCAATAAATGCAGGAAAAGCTTTGGACAAAATTCAACACCCTTTTATGATAAAAACTCTCCAGAAAGTGGGCCTACAGGGAACCTACCTCAACATAATAAAGGCCATATATGACAAACCCACAGCAAACATCATTCTCAATGGTGAAAAACTGAAAGCGTTTACTCTAAGATCAGGAATAAGACAAGGATGTCCAGTCTCACCACTATTATTCAACATAGATTTGGAAGTTCTAGCCACGGCAATCAGAGAACAAAAAGAAATAAAAGGTATACAAAATTGGAAAAGAAGAAGTAAAACTGTCACTGTTTGCAGATGACATCATACTATACATAGAGAATCCTAAAGATGCCACCAGAAAAGTACTAGAGCTAATCAATGAATTTGGTAAAGTTGCAGGATACAAAATCAGTGTACAGAAATCTCTTGCATTCTTATACACTAACATTGAAAGATCAGAAAGAGAAATTAAAGAAACAATCACATTCACCATTGCAACAAAAAGAATAAAATACCTAGGGATAAACTTACCTAAGGAGGTAAAAGACCTGTACTCAGAAAACTGTTAGACACTGATGAAAGAAATCAAAGATGACACAAATAGATTGAGAGATATACCATGTTCTTGGATTGGAAGAATCAATATTGTGAAAATGACTCTACTACCCAAAGCAATCTACAGATTCAATGCAATCCCCATCAAATTACCAATGGCATTTTTTACAGAACTGGAACAAAAAATCTTGAAATTTGTATGGAGACACAAAAGACCCCGAGCAGCCAAAGCATTCTTAAGTGAAAACAGAGCTGGAGGAATCAGACTCCCTGACTTCAGACTATACTACAAAGCTATAGTAAGACAACATGGTACTGGCACAAAAACAGAAATATAGATCAATGGAACACGATAGAAAGCCCAGAGATAAACCCATGTCCTATAGTCAACTAATCTATGACAAAAGAGGCAAGGATATACAATGGGGAAAAGACAGTCTCTTCAATAAGTGTTGCTGGGAAAACTGGACAGCTACATGTAAAAGAATGAAATTAGAACACTCCCTAACACCTTACACAAAAATAAACTCAAAATGGATTAGAGACCTAAATGTGAGGCCAGACACTATAAAACTCTTAGAGGAAAACATAGGAAGGACACTCTTTGACATAAATCACAGCAAGATCTTTTTTGACCCACCTCCTAGAGTAATGGAAATAAAAACAAAAATGAAAAAAACGGGACCTAAGGAAACTTAAAAGCTTTTGCACAGCAGAGGAAACTATAAACAAGATGAAAAAGACAATTCTCAGAATGGGAGAAAATATTTGCAAATGAATCAATGGACAAAGGATTAATCTCCAAAATTAATCCTCATGGAGCTCAATATTAAAAAAACAACCCAATCCAAAAATGGGCAGAAGGCCTAAATGGACATTTCTCCAAGGAAGACACACAGATGGCCAAGAAGCACGTGAAAAGCTGCTCAACGTCACTAATTATTAGAGAAATGCAACTCAAAACTACAATGAGGTATCACCTGACACTTGATAGAATGTGCATCATCAGAAAATCTACAAGCAACAAGTGCTGGAGAGGGTGTGGAGAAAAGGGAACCCTCTTGCACTGTTGGTGGGAATGTAAATTGATACAGCCACTATGGAGAACAGTATGGCGGTTTCTTAAAAAACTAAAAATAGAATTACCATATGACCCATAAAACCCACTACTGGGCATATCCCCTGAGAAAACCATAATTTAAAAAGACACATATACCGCAATGTTCATTACAGCACTATTTACAATAGCCAGGTCATGGAAACAACCTAAATGCCCATCGACAGATGAATGGATAAAGAAGATATTGTACATATATACAATGGCATATTACTGAGCCATAAAAAGGAATGAAATTGGGTCATTTGTAGAGACGTTGATGGACCTAGAGACTGTCATCCAGAGTGAAGTACGTCAGAAAGAGAAAAACAAATATCGTATATTAACACATATATGTGGAATCTAGAAAAATGGTAAAGATGAACGGGTTTGTAAGGCAGCAATAGAGACGCATATGTAGGGAACAAACGTATGGACACCAAGGGGGGAAAGCGGAGGGGGTCAGGATGAATTGGGAGATTGGTATTGACCTATACATACTAATATGTATAAAATAAATTATAAGAACCTGCTGTATAAAATTAATAAATAAAATTTTTTTAAAAATTAAATTATTAGATGTACATTAAATTTGACTGCTGGAATACTAGTAGATTGCAATCTTATGTAACTGATGTCTTGAAAGGTTTGTTGTGCTAATCTTCAGTTTTAGGCAAGGGTATTTTACAAACTTATGTAAAAAATTAAATGACACAAAATTCGATATCTTCAAATTTAGCACACACTGAATTTATCTAATAAATCTGTATTTATTATATCTAATGAAATTCTTATGAGAGCAGAATCCATAATTCAATATAAATTCCTAACTTTCAAAATGTATAAGTAATGTGCCTAATCATGACATTTTTGACAACTAAAGTTTGGAAAAATTGTACTTGTCTTTGAGTTCATTGCAGTCACTACTGAAGGATACTACCATTATCAGCATCCTGTGATCTAAATCAAGAAACAGTTATTCAGCACATAACGATATACAAATACTAGTCACTGTTGGTGATTCAGTGGTGAAGGAAGCAAAACACTCAACATTAAGAGTTTTAACATCTAGTATGGAGTTATAGTTTGCAAGTCTGTCCTTGCTGTAGACAATCAGCCAGTGTTCAAATTCTCCTCCCTCTGGAAATTACTGGAATATTTTTAGGTTGAGCAAAACTTTCTTCTCAATACTGTCCCCATCTTGCTTTGTCTTTTTATAGGTTAGAGGCCATCTAATTGTTTTTATGCAAAATTTTCTTTTGAGAAGAAAAATGTCTCCTAGAGATTTTACCAGATGGTGAGTAATTAACTGCAAATGAGAAGGCATACTAACAGTATTTTATAGGTCATAATAGCCTATAAGAATGAATGTGCAAAGTTTCCTCATTAAAGTGCCCTTTACAGTGTGTGTGTGTGTGTGTGTGTGTGTGTGTGTCTGTGTGTGTATGTTTTAATTCCAGGCAATTAATTTTTATAGTTGACTTTTATGTTACTTCCTAACATGAATTAGGAAAATTGCATTTTTCAATGGTTTCTGTGCCACTTTGTGGACTTTAAAGCTATTCAATATTATTATACTCATGTATTATCTTAGAATTCATATGACCTGCTACTTTTTCCCTTCATTTTTTCAAGTATTACAGATTTTGCCATGAAGACATGGCTATGAGAAATTGATGAGTAAAGAAATTACATTACAAGGCTGTTGGCAAGTGGTGCTTGTTAATTCTTAATAATTTTAGGTAGATATAATGAGAGTTTACTATATGCAGGACCCTATGCTAAGTGATTTTCTTAAAAACTATTTTTATTGAACTCTAGAAAGAAGAAGCCATGGCTTCCTCCTTATCTATCACCTGCTGCTTCTGCTTCCTGGGTTTACCTACCTGGTAATTCAGTGGTTGAGAAACCACTTAAGGACCCAGAAGACTCTTGGGGCGGTGCTGGGAGACGAACAGGTCTCTTCCTGAACACACCACCATCCCAGGGATGGCTGGTGCTGTGTGCTTTTCTCCTCTGAAAACTGAGACCTGGAATTTGTTCTGTAGATAACATTGCCTTTTAAAAAAAGCCAGCAAACAAGTATGAGGCAAAATTCTTCAATTCACAGGAGAAACAGTGCTCCATGTCTTTGTAATTCTCATTTTCCCTAGGCCTACAGAATGATTATATTCTTTTTTTTTTTTTTGCGGTACGCGGATCTCTCACTGCTGTGGCCTCTCCCGTTGCAGAGCACAGGCTCCGGACGCGCAGGCTCAGCGGCCATGGCTCACGGGCCCAGCCGCTCCGCGGCATGTGGGATCTTCCCCGACCGGGGCGGGCACAAACCCGTGTCCCCTGCATGGGCAGGCGGACTCTCAACCACTGCGCCACCAGGGAAGCCCTGATTATATTCTTCTTACCGCACTTTTATTTTTTCTCCTTGAGTTACATTTCTTTCTTTTAACTTCTGTAGTTAAATAGATCACTGTTTTTGAAATAAGTCAAAATTTTATCATTATCTGACATAAATCTTCATTGTAAAAGAGAAGACACCAACTCCTCAAATATGGTATAGGATTAAAAATTGTAGTGATGTATAGATTTTTATATACAGAATAGCATCATCGGCAATCTGTAATTTATTCTGGGAGCGTACATCAATTACTGCTTGAGCTCTTTAAGTCTGATGGGAAGTTCTTAAATAATTACAGTTGTTTCTCTGTCATCCCATTAGTTCCAATTGTTAAATTAAAGTGGGTGAGGGAACCTCACTCCCACTATCTCCATCTTGAACCCTTTCCTGCCACCAGGGTTGGCTTACCCATCTTCCTTTAGAAAACCCAGATCTCTCCTGGACCCATAACTTTGTTCCTGGCCCTCCTCCCTCCATCTGTCCTGCATTTCAGCCTCTCTGTTAGTGTTATCTCTTTTCCAGAAGCTTTCCTATCTACTCTGGCTGCATCAGCCGGGTCTAGGCATCTCCAAGCTAAAGTTACTTTGTGTAAAGACTTTATCCCTTTGCTAAGAAAGACCCTCCACAAGAGTTACAAGCAAGATATGATGCAGCTTTATTGTAGAGGAGTATTTGCGTGTAGAGGCAGGTATTATATTTGAATTATGAGTGTAATTGGGTTCAAGGATGTATTTTCAGAAAACTGAGGGGTTATTTGTGAAACTGTCACTGCACATCAGTGCCCTGTTTTATATCCACAAGAAAAAGTGTTCTGTGACATCTCTCTAGGGCAGAGTGTTACAACTGAAGGACTCTGGTGATGGAATTACTGTCCCTCCCTGACCAGTCAGTGTGGGTGCAATGCTTATTTGTGGTCTGAGGGCGCCAAGACTACACTTATGGCCAGGCTCTCTCTCCCACTCTCTCTCTTCTCTCCGTCTCTCTCTCTCATACACAAACATACACACAAATCTGCATGCATCTCAGCATGGTATTCTATCTGAAATTGTGAAAATTGCAGCTCTTAATTTCCCCTAGGTTTGGGATCATCCATTTTCCACTTTAAGAAATACAGTACTTCCTAGGTGTCAACATTAAAACTTGCTTTCATTTAACTCACATTTGGTGAGTGTGCGTTCTTCATTAAAAGATCCACCTTATTAGAGGGAGAAGAACCTGTTCTTAGTTCAACCTTAACACTAGAAAATGTGTCTGTATTGAGTCTGAAACACTGGACATTTGCTTCTTTCCACATTCATCTCCTTTGGTGGTTACAATCCATGCAATTCTTGGTGCATGGCAGTTGCACGGTACTGGAGGTCAGAAACCTTGGGTTTTGTATTCAGTTCTGCCCCTTCCTAATGGTGTGATTTCAGCAAATAACTTTACATCTCTGTCTTGATTTGATTGCCTGTAAAACGATCTCTCTTTTGACCACAGGGAAGTTACTTGCGTGAAATAATGCATATGAAATGATTCATACGTTTAGTCATTTTATCAGGATTTATGAGCAGCTTCTATGTGCACGCAGGTCCTATTCCAGATGCTGGTGAATGAGGATGGAACACGACAAAGCTCCTAATTCCCATTAGCTTCATTGCAGTACACTTGACACTTAAGTACTGTACAAAGGTAAACATTAGAAAAGGCTGTCTAACTTTAGTGTATATTATTTATGTGACTATTTATGCTGTCCATTTAATTAAATTCTTAGCTGCATGGGGATAAGAAACATGCCTTAATTCTGTTATATCCTCTGCAATATATATGTATACCAAAGTACTCACACATATGTCAGATTCAATTATAGCCAATTTTTATAAAGAGAAACTCTCTTCCAAATTAGAAACAATTAGTTAGCTATTAATGCCTTTAAACAGGGCTGACTCTTTCTTGCTCCTTAATTATTTGTCAGATTAGTTTTCTTGGTCAGTATTTTCTAAGAAGCTTGTGTGGGTAGTTGGCACAGCTATGCAACTATTTACTAACTGTTAAATATTAGTGTATCTATTTTTAAAGAACTGGTTTAGAGTAAGATACTTTCAGTTTGACCTTTAAGCTGTGGGGAAAAACTTCAGGCCTCATAAGCTTCATAGAAACTCTTCACTGACATCTCTACCACCTTGAGAGTGACCGCTTGGAGAGGTGATCTCAACAGATCCAACAATAAGGTTGAGTTTGCTCTGCCAGCTTTTCGAATGTCTCACCACTGCTTACTTCATACCCGTGGCTGCGATCTTTCTCAAGTCTTTCTGTCGGCTGAACAACATCACAGCTGTATTTCTAATGCCTTACCCAGTGTATAGTGCTGAATCAGTCATTCCAGAGAGAAAGGGAGGAGGGAAGTTAGGAAGGAAGCAATATTCCTAGAAACACTCACTTTTTAGCTTTGCATTTTTCTTCACTTCAATTTGCTTCTTTACTTCTGTAATACTCTTACTGGTATAATTGGCCTCCCAGCCGCTGAGAGGCTCCGGAGAAGGGAATCAGTGCGATGTAGGCGCTGATGCCATCTTTTCAGCTCTCTTCCTTTATCGTTCCTCTGCATCTCTTGCTACTGGTCTGTCACACATTGTGAGACCCAAGATTGCACCTTGGGAGCTCAGCATGTGCTGAGCCATAGTGAAAAATACTTACCATCTTTGAACTTTCTTATTTTAATGCAAAAAGTAATACTGATCAGCTTTTTCTAACAATTTTAGAAGATTGGTGGACACTGCCATGTTACATAATTTCTGCAGAGTAATCGCTTATGATATTGCTTATCTGTGGAATCTAAAAAATGATACAAATGAACTCATTTACAAAACAGAAACAGACTCACAGACATAGAAAACAAACTTATGGTTACCAAAGGGGGGGGGGAGGGATGAAGTAGGAGGTTGGAATTAACATATACTCACAGCTATATGTAAAATAGATAACCAACAAAGACCTACTGTATAGCACAGGGAACTATATGCAATATCTTGTAATAACCTATAATGGAAAAGAATCTGAAAAAGAATAGATACATGTATATGTATAACTGAACCCCTTTGCTCTGCACCTGAAACTAACACAACATTTTAAATCAACTACACTTCAATAAAAAAAAATAAAAAACTCAAAAATAAAAAGTAAAATCCCGCAAGAAATTTTCCCTAGACGTGGAATGACCTGTTATAAACTTGGGAAACATGTTTTAAGAATGAGAAAGGATGGAGATTGCATGTATCATTGTTACTTTAACCTAACAGTGTGTCTGATCTGCTGTTGTGAAAGTAATCTATATTGATGACATTCAGTACAAATAGTCAACCTCATGCAGCTTTTGTTGGAAAGTAATGACTAGAAGAACCAGTCATAATAAGGTGCATTTTGGGCCAAGTAAAATTGGGTAGCCAGTGTTATGGCCAATTGTTAATTTTATTTGTTCTCATTTAAACTCAATCATATTTGACATTAGATTTCCTTAGAATAGGCATCAAGAAAAAATTACTCTTCAGGTTAAAAGATTTATTTGTTCTGGAACTTTATAAAAATTACTCCAAGAAGTCTAAATGGAAGATGCGAAACCTAAATATTTGGAAATAAATAGCTGGTTTCTTTTTTCCTCATAACTTGAACATTGTACTTTGTCAGTTGTCACTCCATTAGATTTCAATTTTAAGAATTCTGTGAAATAACTATTATAGCGGTATTTTAAAAAATTGCTTTTTATATAGTAATCTATCAAAAACACAACAATAGTAGAACTTTAAGATTGTGTGGGTAGTTGGCACAGCTATACAACTATTTACTGTTAAATATTAGTGTATCTATTTTTAAAGAATATATATATATATAAAACACCTTAATTTTGTCCCTTAATTTTCTTTCAAAAAGCTATTCTTGCATGGGAATGGAGATAGTGTATTGTGCATCCTGAGTATGTGATGAAGAGGGAGGGAAAATATAACTTTTTTTACAATGTGTAACTTGCAAGGCTCTTTCTTCTATGATCTAATATTGTTTCTGGATATAAATTACAGACTTGGAGGCGGCAAATTGACTTTTAACTCAAATATTGGTTTGTGTGTGCTACTGGAGATATATTATTATTATTCTAAAAATAATTTGTCATTGCCTAGTCTGTATATGGGAAGACATTGATAAAGAATTAACTTAGTAAACTCAATGAGCTTACAATATTCTGAGAAGCAGTGGGCAAGGCTTGAATGTTTTATAGTAATCTCTTATGAGAGAAAAAAAATTAACTTAGGTCTCTGATGCTCAGAAAATATTACTTTCTAATATTCATTCTAACTTAACAAACTTTTAAGTGATTACTACAAATGATGTATTGTGTTTGCTGCCCGTAAAGTGATTACAGACTGGTAAACAATAATTCGATTTCCTTATAGGTTTTGAGGAACTAATTTACTTGTACTCTCCCTTCTAGTCACTAGGGAGAAGAATAAGGCCACGCAGATGGTAAATTGTAATTCCTGCTCCAACAGACAAGAGAGAATGGGGGGTGATGGATGATCATGAGTTAGACCAGAACTGAGCATCTGAGTGTGGGGGAAGGAAGCGATTAGTATAAAGGTTCCACGTTGGAACACAGGGCTCACGTTTGGCATCTTAATTCTACCCCATGGCTGTGATGTGGAGACCATGGACCAGGCCTTATGGGTGGAGGCAATGGTAAACTCTGCTGAATAGAGTGGAATATTCCCCAGCCAAAACAGAATGTCGTTCTTACAGAGCCATTGAAAAACTAGAGAAACACTGGGTTTGCTGTAACAGCATTGTCTTCTTAAACTCAGATTTGCATATTGGTTGGGAAATCTCCAGAACAGCGAAGTTTAAAGAGTCGAATGCTTTTTTATTTTTTATTTTTTCCGGTACGCGGGCCTCTCACCGCTGTGGCCTCTCCAGTCGCGGAGCACAGGCTCCGGACGCGCAGGCTCAGCAGCCATGGCTCACGGGCCCAGCCGCTCTGCGGCACGTGGGATCTTCCCGGACCGGGGCACGAACCCGTGTCCCCTGCATTGGCAGACGGACTCTCAACCACTGCGCCACCAGGGAAGCCCAGTCTAATGCATTTTTATTTTCTCAGCACTCATTCCCAATATCGTGAGGCTTATAAGTGACAGGAAGACTCAGTATACTGAGGAACTCGATAATGAGTTTTGTTTTCTAACTTATTATTCTTTACAAAAGTGTACTTAAATTTCTGTTAGGCTTTGGATTCCAGTAATTTGCTTTCCTTAATAAGTTTTGGGAAAAAATAATGTACCCTTACTTTTTCCTTTTAATGGCGTAATAGTATAACTTTGACACATTTTTTTGTTTTTAACTATTATTTGATAAATAATCATTCCTAGAATCGCCTAATCACTTAATTCACTTAATATGACACATTATAAGCATGGTGATAATTTGTGGTCACTGGGCAGTACAGTTTAAAGGCAGGTAGGTAGACATAAACACACATATATATTAATTATATTATTACTCTATTGTGGATCTTAATGTTGCTTGATTATATAATCATTTTTCTAAGTCAAGAGTAAATTACAGTAATGGAAACACCCAAGATCATAAATAATCGCTCTCTCTTTTCACCATTTAAGATGATTGGAATTTGTAAATTTTTCATTGTTCCCATTGGAAAGGAAATCTTCAAATAAATGGTGAAACAATTAATGTTTACTAAAAGGGCAAAAGTACTGTGAAGTGCAAATACATCATAAGACCTTTTTTCCTGGTAGGCTAGTTACACTTACCACTCAATTCATTTTAACATTTATTGAATCAAAGAATAAACATTTTAAAACACTGGTTGCATCAAAGGATACACATTTGTTTTTTCCAGTTGGGGGCATATACTGGTAGCCAGCCATAATGAGTGATATAATTCTAGGTGAATTTCATCAGAGTTTTTTGATGTCTTTATTAAAGCACACGGAGCCGTCACAGTTACTCGTGAACATCGGTAGCTTGTGAGTGTGAATGAATTTTTCATGCTAGTCGGCACATCCTAATGGCTTCTCTTCTGTGTCTGGATCACATTTACTCTCACCTCCACAGGGATTTGCTCCACCAGTTTTGAATAAATTTCTTCCTGGCATTTACCTAAATTTTATGTATCCTTCAAAATTAATTTTAAGTGTAATCTCTTGTTCGTCATGTTTAAACGCCTCTGCCCTGCTGTGCTCCTGAAGCACCACTGGGCCTGCTTCTCCCATCAGTCATAGGTTCACTGTGGTCAGTGATTGACTGGGCAACCCTAACAGACTGTATGCTCTCTGAGGGCAGGAACTGTAGATAAACCAATATTCATTAAACACGTGCTAGGCATGGTCATGTCCGTTATCTGGTTACATTATCTTATTTAATCTTCACAGCAGCAGTGATTATGGAAGATAACGCTATCCCTGACCCAAATACAATAAACATTCGTTGAAATATTATTTATGACATGAATAATGTCCCTGGTGAGCCTGGAAGCATCAGTCTAAAAAAAAAGTTGTAAACTCCGTCACCCATTTAATAGGTGCCGCTGATATTTATAACAACTCTAAATGTATTTTCATTAAAGGCAGCTAATTCCTGTTAAGCTTCCTGAACTATAGCTTTGCAACATATGCTAAGGCTTTTTATGGCCAAAACAAAGTAGTTTAACTTTCTATGTTCTTAGAATGGCACACTGACATTTTCTTCAAAATGTGTTTACTGTTTCCATCAAAATACGAAAATTTAAATTTTCATGATAAGAGCTGGCTCATACTTAGAGGACCTAAAGTGCTATCTTTTCATTTTTCTTTTTCCTTTTGTTTGGTTTTCCTGGACACCTGGCTTTCTGGGAAGATAGCTAAGAGTTCTGGCTTTCAAAATACTCCTGAGTCCAATTAAGCAGTGCCGAAAACACAGGGAGCAGTAAGGGTAAGAAAAACTGGCCAGGAAATGGCATGTGAGGTGCCCTTGCTAAATGAAGGGTAAATGTGTTATTTGTGAGATGATAGATTTTTAATTCTCCAAGTGGTTTCAATTACTCGGCTGTGCTGTCTGCCTAAAAATGATGTATAGGTTACTAAGTGGGTGAGTCATTCTCATAGGTAAAGATGGTAAATGGGGAAAACTGGGCAACTGACGCCAGGTACCCGTGGGACAGAAATGCAACCAATGTCCAACAGCCCTGGGTTCTCATGGTCTTGTCCAATTTCTGTTGTTTCAATAAATACCCTCTTTTATATATGCTGAAAACTCTTTGCTTTTATACCTATTTGACATTACATACATTTAAAAAAATTACATTTCTTTTTGGGGGTTTATAAATTGTCATTATCCCAACAGAATACATTTTAAAATTAAGGACAGGTGTAGAGACTAGTATTTTCTTTGTAATACATGTCTTTTGAAAACACTCAGCATTTTGATATATGATTTTTTGGATAACTTGATGATATAAGTGAGGAAATAATGAAAAGCCTTTAACTAGCTTCACACTTCATTTGGACTGTGATGGAGTTTTCTTAGACTGAACAAGCTCACCCAACATGCCTATGTATGTTATCATCTTGTGCATGAAATAAGGGCACCAGAGGAAAAGGCATAAAAGACAAAGGAGCACTTCAAAGGCAGGGATCCTGATTAGGCTGATGGAATTCTATCCCCAGGTTGATTTTTGATAGGCATAAAATTCTTTGAAATTCTTATCCCAGATTCCAGTGAGAGTGGGTCTTGTTAAGAGTTGGGCATATCAGGCTCTGTTCCTTGCATGAATTAACTTTTAAAAATTCTTTGCACATGAATTGCTGCATTATTTGCTGTGTGTATTCAGACTCTGTACTCTTGCTCTGTGAGTCAAGCAAACAGGAAAGGGAAGGAGCAACTGGATGGTGTTTCACTCCTGTGCTGCTTTGTTCACCAGGGTCTGCGATCAGACTGGTGGCATGGCAGCCATGTGATGCACTGGAGTAGTAAAGACAGGAGAGAGAGGGAGTTGAGAAGGAGGGGCATTCCAGCTCAGCTGATGGTCTCAAAGAAAGAAGCAAGACCTAGGGTTTGGGGTCACCAGGAAAAACAGAACTCAAGTCGCCGCACATCCCCTCCGTGTCTACCCCAGTGTTGATCCAAAATGCAGGACCTTTCAGCTCATGCACACTTTGTGTTTTTGTTCTACAAAAGGTTCTTTAATACGTAATCCTCATTCACCGGGCACAATCTGCATAATGTAGTGAAAATAAAAGCTAGCGGTGTCTTAGGTCTGCTGCCGTTACAAAATACCATTGACCGAGTGGCTTAAACAATAGAAATTTATTTTCTCATAGTTTCGGGGGTGGGTGTCCAAGATCAGGGTCCCAGCACGATGGCTTTCTGGTGAGAGCCCTCCTCTTGGCTTGCAGACTGTCCTTTTCCCCCATATCCTCCCGTGGCAGGAGGTGGAGGGGATGGGACACTGGGGGCACAGAGAGAGAGGTGGAGACAGACACCTCTCCCGTGTCTCTTCTTACAAGGATGCTAACCCTATCAGATCAGGGCTCCACCCTTATGATCTCCTTTAACCTTAATCAGCTCACAAAGACCCTGTCTCCAAATGCACTCACAATGGGTGTTGGCACTTCAGTATATGACTTTTGGGCCATAACAATAGATATATAAAAAGGGGGGTAAATTAGGAGGTTGCGATTAACATATACACACTGCTATATATAAAAAAGATAACTGACAAGGAACTATACTATACAGCACACGGAACTATACTCAATATTTTGTCATAACTTATAAGGGAAAAGGATCTGAAAAAGTATATATATATATGTGTGTGTGTGTGTGTGTATGTGTGTGTGTGCGTGTATGTGTATATAACTGAATTGCTGTGCTGTACCCCTGAAACTAACATGATATTGTAAATCAACAATTGTCTCTGGCCCAGAGCCTTTATCAGAAGGATTGCCAGAACCACTGCTCAAAGATTCTGTCTCCCTATTCACAGAATCCTTGAGTCTTCCAACATGTGCTCTTTGAGTCTTAGAATTCTTGAGTCTTCCAACAGAATCCTTGAGTCTTCCAACACAGAATCCTATTCACAGAATCCTTGAGTCTTCCAACATGTGCTCTTTGCATTTCAAGTCATCGGATCCCCTTCTCTTGGTTGTTTCCCGTTCTTTCTACATTTTACTGATATTGGTGACTCCAATCCTGGCCACAGCCAGGCTTCTTTCTCTTGTGATGATATGATTCTTGTTCTATCAATGGATGCTTTCTTCTAATTGTTGCATGAGTCAGGGAGGGAGGAAGGAAATTGGGGAGGGTCTTACTTCCCCCATTGCTATTTTCTTATTAGAGTAAGAGAAATAAATTTTATTCACAGAATAATGCTACTCATCCTTACATGTACTACTGCATTTTATCTTTACAAAAGCACTATATGATAGAGTTATCTGTAAATGAGACTAATGACTTCTTCTGGATCAGTTAGAAACTAGTGGAGCCATGATTCAAACCCATGTTCATATTCATTCAAAGGCTTGATTATCCTGTCAATCCACAGAGGTTTCTCTACCACCAAATTAAAGAGTTATTGAACCATTATTTTCTTACAAGACCATAGTGCTACACACTTGAAGCCACAAACTATTTGTGTATATGATTTAGTGTACAAAGCATTTCAGTCGCTAAATTGCTGTGAACATTGAGCACTTCTTCTTCGTATACATAACCTTTTTATATCATCTCTGAATGTGGACAGAGTTTATCAGGCGTTCCTCTACTCACTGGCTCTGAATGTTTATTTATTCATAATCTCAGCATATTTCATATTGTGCATAAAATTCTCCTATTATCTTTTTATCATATGCAGTATCTGAATTATGTCATTTTTATCACTCCTGATATTGGTAATTTGTATCTTCTCTCTATTTTTCCTGATCAGTCCAGGTAGAGGTTTTACCTATATTATTAATGTTTTCAAAGTGCCAGCTTTTAGTTCATGGATTTTAAATTTTTTCACTTATTTTCTATTTCATCATTTTTCCTTTAATATTTATTATTTCCTCTCTTCTGCTTTCTTTGGGTTTAATTTGCAATTCATTTCCTCATTTCTTAAGAAAGAACTCAGGTCTTTGAGTTGAGATCTTATTTTTCCCTTTTTTTTTTAACATCTTTATTGGAGTATAATTGCTTTACAAGGGTGTGTTATTATCTGCTGTATAACAGAGTGAATCAGCTATACGTATACATATATCCCCCCATAACTCCTCCCTCCCACCCTCCCTATCCCACCCCTCTAGGTGGTCACAAAGCACCGAGCTGATCTCCCTGTGCTATGCGGCTGCTTCCCACTAGCTATCTGTTTTACATTTGGTAGTGTATATATGTCCATGCCACTCTCTCACTTCATCCCAGCTTATCCTTCCCCTTCCCCGTGTCCTCAAGTCCATTCTCTATGTCTGCGTCTTTATTCCTGTCCTGCCCCAAGGTTCTTCAGAGCCATGTTTTTTTTTAGATTTTTTTTTTTTTTTTGGTGGTACGCGGGCCTCTCACTGTTGTGGCCTCTCTCATTGCGGAGCACAGGCTCCGGACACGCAGGCTCAGCGGCCATGGCGCACGGGCCCAGCCGCTCTGCGGCATGTGGGATCTTCCCAGACCGGGTCACGAACCCATGTCCCCTGCATCGGCAGGTGGACTCCTAACCACTGCGCCACCAGGGAAGCCTTAGATCTTTTTTAATATAGGCATTTAGTCCCGTAAATTTCCTCTAATAACTGCTTTAGCAGCATTCTCCCAAATTTTGATATATTTTTGTTTCATTTACTTTCAGATCAATATATGTTCTGATTTTCCTTTTGATTTCTCCTTTGCCCATGGGTTATTTAGAATGTATCAACATTACTTTGTTTCGTTTCCAAATGCTTATGACTTTTGTAGATATCTTTGTTCTATTGATTTTTAATTTAATTTCCTTAGAGTCTGAGAGCATACTTTGTATTATGGCAAATCTTTTATCTGAGACTTATTTTGTCACCCAGATGTGGTCTATCTTGGTAAATGTTCCATATTATCTTGAAAAAAATGTATATTTTGTTCTTATTTGGTGAAGTGTGCTATAAATGTCAACTGGGTCAAGTTGGTTCATAATACTGTTTAAGTGTTCTGTGTACTCACTAATTTTCTGATTACTTGCTCTATCATTTATTGAAAGAAGGTATTGAAATCTTCAGATGAGTCTTGATTTGTCTGTTTTTCCTTCCCATAATGTAAGTTTTTGCTCTATGAATTTTGAAACTTCAGTTTGTCCTGTCTTTTATATTTTTATTTTCTCTCCTTCTTGACTTCTCTTGGACTGATTTACTATCTTTTTCTCTCTGTTTCCCTCTACTAATCTGAAAGTGATACATAATAGAACTATTCTTTTAGCACTTGCTCTAAACCTTTAATTTACACACTTTAAAGTTAAACATCCATCAGGATCATAACCTTCCTTCCAAACACTGCAGGGAAATCTCAGTCACTTTATCTCCAATTACCTTGTGCCTTACTTGCATGCTATTTTGGTTTTGTATTTTAGTTTTATCTTGGTTTCTGATTACCTCAATATTATTATAATTTTATAAATCCGTTTTTATTTTCAAATATTACCACATAGCCATCAGTTTGTTTGGTTTTCATTTCTTCCTGTATCTAGGATCTTCTGTGTAGGGTAACTTTATTTTTGCTTCAAAACCATTCTTTGTGGGCTTCCCTGGTGGCGCAGTGGTTGAGAGTCTGTCTGCCATGCAGGGGACATGGGTTCGTGCCCCGGTCTGGGAAGATCCCACATGCCACAGAGCGGCTGGGCCCGTGAGCCATGGCCGCTGAGCCTGCGCGTCTGGAGCCTGTGCTCCACAACGGGAGAGGCCACAACAGTGAGAGGCCCGCATACCGCAAAACAAACAAACAAACAAACAAAAAACCATTCTTTGCAATTTTGATGAATTTGGTCTATGGCAAAATCTGTCAGTATTTTTCTAAAATTTTCTTAATTTATCTTCATTAATGAGTGATATTTTCATTGAGTATAGAATTTTAGGTTGACATTTATTTTATTGTAGTGCATAGAAAATAATATTCCACTGTTTTCTGGCTACCAGTGTTGCTCTGGAGAAGTTAGCTGCTTAAATCAGAGTCTTTTTTGTGTGTGTTCTCCTCTTCCCTTGTAATTTTGCTTAATGATGTTTTCTTTTTATTTTTCCTGCTTTGAATTTTCTGAGCTCTTGTATCTGATAATTAGGTCTTTCATTCAGTTTAGAAAATTCTTAGGCATTGTCTCTACATTTTGCCTGAGAACTCAGGTATATATTATTCTATATCTTTATTTATTTTTTTTTTGCGGTACGCGGGCCTGTCACTGCTGTGGCCTCTCCCGTTGCGGAGCACAGGCTCCGGACGCGCAGGCTCAGCGGCCGCGGCTCACGGGCCCAGCCGCTCCGCGGCACGTGGGATCTTCCCGGACCGGGGCATGAACCCGTGTCCCCTGCATCGGCAGGCGGACTCTCAGCCACTGTGCCACCAAGGAAGCCCCTGGATATCTTTTTTGACCTCTTATCGACTCATCTCTAAGAGGCTGACTTGTATGAACTGCAGTAATGACCTCCTTTGCCCTCTGGTTTCCAGTGATGTACAAAGAAGGTAAGGCACAGGCAGTGGATTAGAGAGAGGGAGGAAAGTGAATTTGGCCACTTACTACCATTGCTGCTCAGCCAGGCTGATGGACCATTTACTGAAAGCATGCTCCTGTCAGGCAGCCCTTTCCCTATGGCTGTCCTCTCTGGGTTCCATCACTGCTCCCTTACCTTTCCTCACTGGTCCTAAGGAGGTAGTGCCCCCCACAGGTACTAACCTGGGGATATTAAAATGCATCATGCAGTTTCCTTAAACTATGGCCCCAAATTTATACATGGCCATTCTTAACCTCTCCCTAAACTGCCCAGTTGGACCGTACTGTTCCCAATTCAGACTCTGACTCACACCAATGTGCATGACTCTCTCAGTCTCCGGGCCACTTAACCTGCCTGTCATAACTGGTGTCTCTATATATCTGTGTTACATTCTGAGTCATTCCTTCCAGTTCAAATCTTACTTTTTTAGTTCTAATGATTTTTGGACTAAATGATTATACTTTGAAATTCTAAAAGTTCTATTGGGTTCTTTATCAAATCTGTTTGGTAATTGATTTATATAGTCTGTGGTTTTCATTTATATTTTATCTTCCCGGTTTACGTCTTTGAACCTACAAAACATATTTCTTTTTTATGCTGCCGGATGGATCCTGTACTCGAAGTCGTCATGAGTCTGATTCTGTTGACAGTGTTTTCATTGCCTCTTTCATGCTTTGTTTCTTTTAGTGTTTTGTGCTTTTTTGAGTGTGAATTCATATTTCTTGGAATTTAATTTATGGACATTTTCTGAGTCCTGGGATAAAGACAGTTTCCTTTAAAAGATTGGTTTTTCTTCTGCCAGGTCCCTCAGTGAACTACATTATCAAGGATCACTATAAATTAAAATTTATTCTTGGAATTTAGGTCATATGAGGGATGGTTCATGATTACTGCTAATTATTAGCAATAAGACAGGTATATATAATTCACTTTTACATTATGTTTATAGCCATTGGTGTCCTAGATCTTTAGAGTGAAGTTTTTCTTTTAGATCCTCTACTGAGAGGCTCCAGGCTTTGTCTCTTAACCTTTAAGCTATAGAAGGCTGTGAAAACATCAACTCAAGTTTATGAGGTCTAACAGTTACCTTCAAGATGAAAGCTATCATCAGTGCTTCATTTTAGTTCCCACTTTCACTGAGGTTTGGCCTGAGCAATATTACTATCATCATTATTCTTTTATTATTATTAGTTTAATCTTATGGTGAGATTTAAAAATATGCTTCCCTAGGTTTTATCCAACATTCATACTTTTTTTCAGTTGAATGGTTGCTTAGCATATTTGTTAGCAAAAACGCTGAAAACAGCAGCCATTATTTTATTCTTATCCTTTTGTCATTTTGTGTCATTTGTAAGGAGCATAGAGTTGATTTTACTTATGTGGAATCTGAGATTCTGTGTCTTTTAATTGCGTGGTCTGTCCTCTGTTATCTTGTTACATGCTCTCTGATCTTTACAGTTCTTTACGTGGGTTATTCTTTAAAAGTTTCATGGAGAAGGTAAGCCTTAAGCTGAATTGTGATGAAAGTGTACCTGTCGGTTGGGGTTTTGTAATGAGAAAAGAAGGAAAGAGCACTAGCCTTCAGTGGTTGAATTCATATGTTCAGTTTGGATCATGCTGTTTCCCTTATTTTAAAAGCAGCATGTAAAAAATCATATCTCATCCAAAGTTTTTTTTTTATATATAAATTTATTTATTTATTTGTTTTTGGCTGTGTTGGGTCTTCGTTGCTGCGCGCAGGCTTTCTCTAGTTGCAGTGAGCGGGGGGCTACTCTTCGTTGCAGTGCATGGGCTTCTCATTGCAGTGGCTTCTCTTGTTGCGGAGCATGAGCTCTAGGCAGGCGAGCTTCAGTAGTTGTGGCACGTGGACTCAGTAGTTGTGGCTTGCAGGCTCTAGAGCGCAGGCTCAGTAGTTGTGGCGCACGGACTTAGTTCCTCCGCGGCATGTGGGATCTTCCCGGACCAGGGCTCGAACCCATGTCCCCTGCATTGGCAGGAGGATTCTTAACCACTGCACCACCAGGGAAGCCCCAAAGTTTTTTTTTTTTGATGTTAGTTATATCCCTAAGCAACAAGTTTTTCTGATAATGGATATTCTAAAGTTCTTTAAGTACAAAACATTTTCTAATTTTAATATTCACATCATAAATATAAAATCAGATTATCATAGTGAAATTTTAATATATTCCTATGAAATATGGAGTTTAAAAAGTAAGAAAGTCTTCAGAATTTATCTGTAATTTGGATGGCTGATTAGATTTATATTTTATACCACTTAACAATAATAATAAACATAATGGTAATGGCTCTCTTGAGTACAATATTACGAGGGATACTAGGGTTAGGTCCTGGCTCAGTAGGAAGGATGTCTTGAAGGAGAAGTCATGTTTTGCAGAAGCATTTTACAGGCCAAAACGCTGACAGCTGCATATTTAGCCACAGTGATTACGCTCTCTGTGCTCAGGGTACAGATGGAGAAAAGGTCCAGATCAGAGACAGGATCTGCTGGGGTCAGGCAGCGCTCAATGGCAGAGACACGGTTTAGCTCCTCTCTGAGTCCAAGTTCACTTCTCTCTCTAGTACACTGTATTTCCTGTTCGCTAACATTTTTCCATGTCTAATAATCTCCCCTAGAAATGTATCAGAAATATTTCATTTATAGCTCTTTCACACCAATTTTACAAACTTTTCTGCACACCTTTACAAATATCACCTGGGCTAAAGCAAAGCTTATACTGAGAATATTTCATAATGATTTGCAACCTAAGAAAGTCCTCTTGTTTGCCTGAGGTGAGGGAAGTCTTTATCAACTACTTTACTCATCATTTCCAACATGCTTTAAAAAGTCACCATTCAGAATAAAGTATAGGAACAAAGTCCTGATGAATTTATTCCTTTTCATTTATTCCTTATTCGTGTCTATCCATATTGTCTATTTTAAAAAGTGACAAACATTTATTTTATTCAAAGAAAAAAATTAAATTTATATGTATTTATCTTAAATAGTTTTATTGTAGAGAAAGCCATCTGTGGCTATGCAATTTATTTAACAGGGATACAATAAATGCACCATTGCACCTAATCTATAATTCCCAATAGTTTCACGGTAACACTTTTTTTTAGCTTCAACCACGTGTGTGGTATTTGACCCTTATAGTGGCCTTATGAGGTTAATGACTTTATTATCTGAGACTTGGAGAGATTAAGTAATTTGGCCATTGTCACGCAAGAGTTAGGGAAATGGACTCTAAGTCTGTCTGAAGGCAGAGCCTGAGTTCTCAACCCCAGTGATGTGCTGAAATCTGAAGCACATGATACTTGGCATAAAGCAGCATAAATATTTCTAGAAATATACGTGTAACATTTCTGACTACTGTGATTATTATTGAGACTCAGGCTTGTGAAGAGTGTCTGTAATCATTACGTAAGTTGGCTGCTTAAGCGATACATTTTTTCAGACTTCAAACTTATAAACATCTATGTTTATGAAACTGGATGGTGTCAAAACAGTTGTCTTTAAAAATAAGAGCCACAATGTTAAGGAAATATTACTGGGATAATCTCTGACGAAGAGTAGAAGCAAATAAAGGAAAAGAAAATACTGGCCAAATTGAGAAAAGAAACAGACAAGAGCTCATTAGAGTTTGAGCAAAACCAATGGAAAATTAGAAGAATCTGGAAATCACAGAGGACAAATACTTACTTGACACTTGCTAAGGGTCAGGCCCTGTACCAGGTGGTAAGAATTTGCAGATCAATAAGATATGTCTTTCTCTGAAAGAATTCACAGATTAGTGCATAAACTCATAAACAGCTAACAATAATGTGTGCAATGAAAGTACCGAAACAAGGGCGATAGAGAAGAAAGGATTAATTCCATGTGTGGTGGGTAGGGCAGGGCAGGGGGTGCAGGGAATGGAGGCAAGAATGGCATCTAAGCTGATCCTTTAGGGATGACAGGATTTGGCCAGGTAGGTAAAGGGAAGGGCATTTGAACCTGACCATTAAGGAAAAGGCCCAGAAGTAACATTCTGTGTTTTAGGGAGCGATGTGACGGAACAAGGAGTGTTTATCCTTGGAAGGAGTATGTATTCGTTTTCTATTGCTGGGTAGCACGCTGTCAAAAATTCGGCAGTTGAAAACAGCATTCCTTTTTGTCTCACACTTTCTGTAAGACAGAAGTCCAGGCATGGCTCAGCTGGGTTTTTTCCTAAGGATCTCAAAAGCTTAAATCAAGGTGTCAGCCACTCTAGAGGCTTGATGAAGGAAAGCTCTGCCTCAAAGCTCTCTAAGGTTGTGGGCAAAATTCATTTTCTTGAGGCTGTAGCATTCGTGATAGTTTGCGTCCTCAGAGCCAGAAACAGAGGTGGAATCTCTGCTACTTATAGTCTATGACTTCCAGACCCTTTTTATTTATTTACTTAAGTTTTAAAAACTTCATTTGTATATTATAAACTTTTTATTGGGGTATAGTTGATTTACAGTTTTATTATAGTTGCTGTGTTAGTTTCAGGTGTACAGCAAAGTGAATCAGTTATACATATTCATATAACCCCTCCTTTTTAGATTATTTTCCCATATAGGTCATTAGAGAGTATTGAGAAGAGTTCCATGTGCTATACAGTAGGTTCTTATTAGTTATCTATTTTATATATAGTGTATATATGTCAATCCCAATCTCCCAATTTATCCCTCCCTACCCTCCACTTTACCCCCGGTAACCCTGAGTTTCATTTATTTTCAAATAGCTTGGAATATAGGAGCAAATTGATTTTCCAATCTTAAGTGCTCCAAGTTTGGTTTTTTTTCCCAGCCTGTCCACTGTTTTGGTTTCAACCTGTACATTGGCCAGTTCATTGATGAGCTCATTCATTTTTTTAATATCTTGCCAAAGAGAGTCAACAGAAGTCAAACGCACAAAACTAGAATTCTTGCCAACCAATGCCTTCAAAGCTCCAGCTTCAGTGGCACATGTTTTTCCTTCCAAGTAGTTTCAGGTGACAGCTTGAACAGATATTTTGCCATCACATAACGTGGGTCACCATGTTTTTCAGCTTCCAGTTTATCTTCTCTTGACAATTGACAGTGAAGTCCAATGTTAGGTTTTTTGTTTTACAAAAACAAAACCCTTCTTGAAGGCACCAATTTTGGTACTAGTTATATGTTAACTACTCTAACTAACAATCAAAAATCTCATCTGCTAATGCACTGGGAGATTAGTTCTCACGTCACAGTCCAGAGTAGGTTGGCAACTGTGCGGCGGTTAGTCTCCACTCCATGCAGTCAATTCGGGTCTTAGGTTTCTTTCACCCAAAAACTCTTCATCCTCTAGGGTCTTATGACTGCTCTGGATCTGACCAGAAGAGAAGAGAAGGAAGGTGGAAGATTTTTGTCTAACCCTAAACCTCGCCCTAACTGTAGCCCTAACCAGGCAGTGTATGTCACAGACCAGGTGATATTTTCCCCTTCTACGCAAATTCTACTGACCCAACAGTGTAACAAGTCCACATCTATAACTGCAAGGCGTTCTGGAAAAGGATGGCCGGCCATATCCTCAGGAGAAAATGGGAGTGGTTTTGTGAACACTTAGCCAGTCCCTGCTATACCATTAGAAAATTATGTAACAGACCAGACAAGATATGATAAAGACCTATATTAGGCACTGAAAATAGCAAAGAGGTAATTCATTCATTTATGTACTCATTCAGCAAATATGTACTGAACATTGGCTCTGAGCCAGGTGATGTATTTCAGACCTGGCAAGTCATTCCATCATAAGTTCGATAGCCAAGGTCACCATCCTCTTAGATCTTACATTACAGTGAGGTTTAAAAGCATTGTGGTGAATCTTATTCGGTGTCCTATATAAGCATGTCATGTTTAAGTAAGTTTATACGGTGTAAGCCTAACATGAGCATTATTAAAAAGCACACAGTACAAAGTATTTACTGATTTAATTAATTTTACACTTCTGGGTATGAGAAATGAATGGTGATCTAAATCAGTGTATGTCTTAGAAGGCACACAGATGGCCAAGAGGCACATGAAAAGATGCTCAACGTCACTAATCAGTAGAGAAATGCAACTCAAAGCTACAATGAGGTATCTATCACCTGACACTTGATAGAATGGGCATCATCAGAAAATCTACAAACAACAAGTGCTGGAGAGGGTGTGGAGAAAAGGGAACCCTCTTGCACTGTTGGTGGGAATGTAAATTGATACAGCCACTATGGAGAACAGTATGGAGGTTCCTTAAAAACTAAACATAGAGCTACCGTATGACCCAGCAATCCCACTACTGGGCATATAAACCATAGTTTTGAACCATAGTTCAAAAAGACACATGCACCCCAATATTCATTGTAGCACTATTTACAATAGCCAAGACATGGACGCAACCCAAATGTCCATTAATAAAGGAATGGATAAAGAAGATGTGGTACATATACACAATGGAATATTACTCAGCCATAAAAAGGAACGAAATTGTGCCATTTGCCGAGACATGCGTGGACCTAGAGACTATCATACAGAGTAAAGTAAGTCAAAAAGAGAAAAAGAAATATCACATATTAACACATATATGTGGAATCTAGAAAAATGGTACAGATGAACCTATTTGCAAAGCAGAAATAGAGACACAGAGAACAAATGTATGGACACCAAGGGGGGAAAGCGGAGTTGGGATGAATTGGGAGATTGGGATTAACATATATTCACTACTATATATAAAATAGATAACTAATGAGAATCTACTGTATAGCACAGGGAACTCTACTCACTGCTCTGTGGTGACCTAAATGGGAAGGAAATCCAAAAAAGAGGGGATGTATGTATACGTATAGCTGATGCACTTTGCTTTACAGGAGAAACTAACACAACACTGTAAAGCAACTATACTCCACTAAAAATTTTAAAAAAAGATTATTAACCAGAATACTTCAGAAGTACATACAAATCAAAGAAGCTAAACAAGTGAAGGAAGAGCTTACAAAGGATATATGGAGGCAGTTATCACAAGAAGCACAAATAGTCAATAAATATATTAAAAGACATAAAAAAATAAGCGTATGTCTTTAGCCTTCTTTACCTATGTAACTGGCATACTTTCCAAAGAAAACACTAATAAAAGTAGCTTGGTGTCCAAGGCATGTGAGGCTGGGCCAGTGGTATAGTCAATGTGACAGGATTCCTGGTGGAGGATAGTGGGGAACAGATGGAGGAATAGGAACAGCAGGTATGGAAACAAATGGGCCAATTTGGCTGGGGAGAGGCTGCTGTGGGACACTGAGATAGGATAATTTTGCAATTAGAGACTTCTTTCATTTTCTATATTCCATGTATTTGGTTTAAATTTCCTTATAAGATTGCAAGTACAAAATACATAGGCATTATCATTTTTAAGTGAATTTGTCCTCATCAAAATTGTACTTGTCATGACCACAAAAAAGTGCAGCGCTCATCTGATTAGATATTGAAATATAGTAGAAACAGAGTCTATTTTAGCCAATGAAAACATTGACTTATTTCTAAGTGTGACACTGATTAAACATAATTTTTAAGAACAAGAACTTGTCATTTCTGCTGTGTTTTAAGTATAGCACCAAGTGCATATGTATGGAGCAGGACCCAATGGGCCCTTTCTGGGACACAAACCCCCAGCTCTGCTGCCTGTCTCTTGTTTGTAGAAAAACTTTAGCTAAAGAACAGAATTAATCAGAGAAATGAGGAGATACAGAAAATAAAGGAAAATAATCAAGCAAAACAAGATAATAATAGTTTAGTCATTAAACAAAGTCAAATACCTTTGGTTCCTCCTCAAGGGCTATCATAATATTCTGAGCCATATCCTGTGAGCTGTGTTGTAGATGCTGAAACTCCCCACCAACTGAAAGAAGTTAATTACGTGATGACCAGGCTGTAGCCATGACATACGCTGCTCCATCTTACAGAATTCTAAGAACTGGCCTCAAAGAAATGGCAACAAAGCGACCCTGAAACTGAAGATTAACTGTGCTTAGAACAATCAAGATGATGCTGATGAGACCGCCACGTGACTAATTTCAAGATGACTGTCAGAGCTGACTGTGCTGTTTCTGCATGTAGCCCCCTCCCTCCATCTATACTCCCCTGAAACTCCCCTTTAAAAACCTTTCCCCCCTGATCAGCAGCAGGGGAACTGGCTTTTAGACATGAGTCTGCCTTCTCCCCAGGTTGCTGGCTTCCTGAAAAAAGCAACCTTTCCTTTCCTACCAACACTTGTCTCCTGTACATTGGCTTTTGAGCAGCAAACAGCCGAACCTGAGTCTGGTAGCACATACACATACTTCCCTATATGCTGTTCATGAATTTAGCCAAGTGAATGTAGAAGAACTACTGAGCGTGGTAATGACTGAAAGATGCTTCTGAAGACTCGTCCAAGAAAGCATTGGGAAACATTAAAGAATTAGCTGTGAAGCTGCATGTTTTAAATGTGTGTGATGAGTTGAATTGTGTTCCCCCCAAGAAAGATATGTTGTAATTCTAACCCACAGTAACTCAGAATGTGACCTTATTTGGAAATTGTGTTGTTACAAATGTAATTAAGTTGAGATCGTCCTAGAGTTGGATGGGCTCCTGGTCTGATATGACTTGTGTCCTTTTAAAAAGATGGCTACGTGAAGACATAAACACCCACAGAAAACATCATGAGAAGGCAAGGCAGAGACTGGAGGTATGTAGCTGGAAGCCACGGAATGCCAAAGATTACAGACAGACCAGGAGCTGGGAGGGGGCAAGGAAGGGTTCTCCTATAGGCCTCAGAGGGACCGTGGGCCTGCCAACACCTTGATTTTTGGCATCTAGAGCACTGAAACTCTAAGTCTCTGTTCTTCTAAGCCACCCAGTTTGTGGTGTCTTGTTATCTTCAAACCTAGAAAGCTAATACAATGTGCAGTGGAATAAATCAGATGCGCAGAGTTCTAGTTTCCAATACAGAGTAGTCTGCATTATTTTCACAAACTATGAAGCCTTCAATTTCTTAAGGAAAATATTCTGATTTATCCTGAATAATGTTATGCCCAGAAGTTGTCTTTCAAAGTTGTTAAAATAATTATCTTAATGTCAATTTTAAAACTATTGTTTTCTAAATTTATTTCTTATTCAAGTATAGTTGATTTATAATGTTATGTTAGTTTCTGGTGTACAGCGAAGGGATTCAGTTATATATATAAAGTATGTGAAAAGTATTCAGTTATATATATAACTGAATATGAAAAAGAATATATACATGTATTCTTTTTCATATTCTTTTCCATTATGTTTTATTACAGGATAATGAATACATTTCTGTGTAAAAACTATTGTTCACTAATGCTGTTTTTTGGGTGATTCTTCAAAAGCATGTTTCAGTCATTCCTATACTTATTTTTTTTTAAACATCTTTATTGGAGTATAGTTGCTTTACAATGATGTGTTAGTTTCTGCTGTATAACAAAGTGAATCAGCTATACATATACATATATCCCCACATCTCCTCCCTCTTGCGTCTTCTTCCCACCCTCCCTACCCCATCCCTCTAGGTGGTCACAAAGCACCGAGCTGATCTCCCTGTGCTATGCGGTTGCTTCGCACTAGCAATCTGTTTTATATTTGGTAGTGTGTATATGTTCATGCTGCTCTCTCACTTCATCCCAGATTCCCATTCCCCCTCCCCGTGTCCTCAAGTCCATTCTCTGCACCTGTGTCTTTATTCCTGTCCTGACCTCTAGGTTCTTCATAACTTTTCTTTCTTTTTTTTTTTTTAGATTCCATATATATGGAATATATATGTTAGCATACGGTATTTGTTTTTCTCTTTCTGACTTCACTCTGTATGACAGACTCTAGGTCCATCCACCTCACTACAAATAACTAAATTTCATTTCTTTTTATTGCTGAGTAATATTCCATTGTATATATGTGCCACATCTTCTTTATCCATTCATCTGTCGATGGACACTTAGGTTGAGCCCATGTCTTGGCTATTGTAAATAGAGCTACAATGAATATTGTGGTACATGACTCTTCTTTTTTTTTTGTTTACGGTACGCGGGCCTCTCACTGTTGTGGACTCTCCCGTTGCGGAGCACAGGCTCTGGACGCGCAGCCTCAGCGGCCATGGCTCACGGGCCCAGCCGCTCCACGGCATGTGGGATCCTCTCGGACCGGGGCACGAACCAGTGTCCCCTGCATCGGCAGGCAGACTCTCAACCACTGCGCCACCAGGGAAGCCCTCTTCTTGAATTATTGTTTCCTCAGAGTATATGCCCAGTAGTGGGATTGCTGGGTCATATGGTAGTTCTATTTTTAGTTTTTTAAGGAACATCCACACTGTTCTCCATAGTGGCTGTATCATTTTAAATTCCCACCAACAGTGCAAGAGGGTTCCCTTTTCTCCACACCCTCTCCAGTGTTTATTGTTTCTAGATTTTTTGATGATGGACATTCCGACTGGTGTGAGGTGATGCCTCATTGTAGTTTTGATTTGCATTTCTCTACTGATTAGTGATGTGGAGCATTCTTTCATGTGTTTGTTGCCTATCTGTATATCTTCTTTGGAGAAGTGTCTATTTAGGTCTTCTGCCCATTTTTGGATTGGGTTGTTTGTTTTTTTGATACTGAGCTGCATGAGCTGCTTGTAAATTTTGGAGATAAATCCTTTGTAAGTTGCTTCATTTGCAAATATTTTCTCTTATTCTGAGGGTTTTCTTTTCATCTTGTTTATGGTTTCCTTTTCTGTGCCAAAGCTTTTACGTTTCAATAAGTCCCATTTATTTATTTCTGTTTTTATTTCCATTTCTCTAGGAAGTGGGTCAAGAAGGATCTTGCTGTGATTTATGTCATAGAGTGTTCTGCCTATGTTTTCCTCTAAGAGTTTTTTTTTTTTTTTTTGCGGTACGTGGGCCTCTCACTGTTGTGGCCTCTCCCGTTGCAGAGCACAGGCTCCAGAAGCACAGGTTCACAGGCCATGGCCGCTCTGCAACATGTGGGATCTTCCCTGACTGGGGCACGAACCCATGTCCCGTATATTGGCAGACGGACTCTCAACCACTGAGCCACAAGGGAAGCCCCCCCTCTAAGAGTTTTACAGTATCTGACCTTACATTTAGGTCTTTAATCCATTTTGAGTTTATTTTTGTGTATGCTGTTAGGGAGTGGTCTAATTTTATTCTTTTACATGTAGCTGTCCAGTTGTCCCAGAACCGCTTATTGAAGAGGCTGCCTTTTCTCCATTGTATATTCTTGCCTCCTTTTTGAAAAAGAAGGTGACCATATGTGCGTGGGTTTATCTCTGGGCTTTCTATCCTGTTCCATTGATCTATATTTCTGTTTTTGTGCCAGTACCATACTGTCTTGATTACTGTAGCTTTGTAGTATAGTCTAAAGTCAAGGAGCCTGATTCCTCCAGCTCTGTTTTTCTTTCTCAAGATTGCTTTGGCTATTCGGGGTCTTTTTTGTTTCCATACAAATTGTGAAATTTTTTGTTCTAGTGCTGTTTCTGCATCTGGAAAATGAGGACTAGAAGTTAAATAAGTTTTAGATTTCATTCCATTTATAAACGATGTAATTCTACACCTGTGATTTTCAAAGCATCCATTAGCAGATTTTACCAAATGATTAGAAATGTATTCTTTGTCTTTAAAATGGCCTAATGACAAAACATTTGTCATGTTTAAACAGCTATTCTTGAAGTTTGTTATTGCTGGAATTTACTCTATGAAACATGCAAAAGTACATGTAAGTTATTATACTGTTTTTTAAAGAGTATTCATTTACAAAACATTTCACACGTATAAGTCACAATGTATGAAATGTATCCTGCTCGCATTTATATTAGCTCTTGAGTGACACAAAATAATATAGAACTGATAAATAGAGAAATCATACTTCTCTGGCTTTTTATAGTTTACAGAGCAATTTCTGAAAGTGTCATCTCACTTAAGGTAAAGTTAGAACTTCAAAAAATAATGAATATGTTAATGTATTTTTTATATTGTATGTATCAGACATGTTTTATTTGATTTTTTAACAGTATATGTATTTTAAAAATCTGAATTAAGATTTTAAATATCAAATTATATTTTAAATACACAAGAATAGGAGACTGTTTAAAATAATCTGTGATGGGGCTTCCCTGGTGGCGCAGTGGTTGAGAGTCCGCCTGCTGATGCAGGGGACATGGGTTCGTGCCCTGGTCTGGGAAGATCCCACATGCTGCAGAGCAGCTGGGCCCGTGAGCCATGGCCGCTGAGCCTGCTTATCCGGAGCCTGTGCTCCGCAATGGGAGAGGCCACAAAAGTGAGAGGCCCGTGTACCGCAAAAAAAAAAAAAAAGAAGAAAAAAAAATAATCTGTGATGGATTTTTCTTTTTAATTTTGGTGATTTGTATTATGTATATTCTGAAAGTCAGCATGTTTTGTCCGTGGAGAGCCCCTTGCATAAAAATCAAATTTATTCCTAAGTGGTGATCTGTGAAAAGTCAAGCCATTTTTCCTCAAATGTGAGAGATACTTTCCTTCATATGTGGCATGCTTGCTTTTTTTTTTTTTGCTTCTTGTTTATTTATTTATTTATTCATTTATTTTTTAAATGTTTTTATTGGAGTATAATTTCTTTCTTTATTAAAAGGAGTATTATATCTATATGGTGATATAGAGATACACAGGTGATATTGTAAATATAAATAATAGTGTTTGGCTATTTCTCAACATTTTCAGACTTTTAATTTAACATGTCATATTTATATATTTGATTTTTTCTCAAAGGTTATTTATCCCTGACACTCCTTGGTGAGGTACTTGAGGTAGAGTTATTCCTTGCACAAACTGCTTTAGAAAGTTTTCTTTTACTTTAAAAGGATGTGGGTGGTTTCAAAGTAGATAAGCAGAGAATAGGTATGTTACAATAACAGATTCATTTTGTAACTCTAAGATGGTTTGAACTACTGCTTCGGTCATTGAGGGTTAGTGCATATTTGTGTATTTCTGTGTGTGTGTGTGTGTGTGTGTGTGTGTGTGTGTAATCTAATCGTTATTTTTGCCTATACTCTCTCAAATTCTCTGGAAGGATGGGGGAGAAAAGTATTTTTTAAAGGCATGTGACAAAATGAAATAGTTTTTAAAAAATTTAGAAATAATTTTGATACCATCTTGGCTAAAATAATCTCCTAAAATAATCTCTGTGTCAGTCTGGTTCCCATTGTTTTATTTTACTCATCAGCACCTGAACTTATAATTTGGTGTGTATGTCTAAATGAAAGTGCCTGTTTGTTGTTTTGTTTCTGTCTTTCTCACATTCCCACTAGAAGATAAAACTCCATTAGAGAACGAATTTGCCATCCTTAGTCATCATTGCAACCACAGGCAACCACAGGACTCAGAACAGTGCTTGGCAAATGCATGAATGGATGGTTACGGTTAAAGTCATATGTGCTAACGTCCACTCAACCAGCTATTCACAGTAGGGTTGTGAAGGGTGAGAGTCAAAAACACCTAAAGAATGGGAAGGTCAGGACATTTATAACATTTATAACATTATAACATTTATAACAAGCTAAGTAAATATTTCATGGGATTAGTGGTTAAGAGATTAAGGGTGTGGGCTTCCCTGGTGGCGCAGTGGTTGAGAGTCCGCCTGCCGATGCAGGGGTCGTGGGTTCGTGCCCCGGTCCAGGAAGATCCCACATGCCACGGAGTGGCTGGGCCCGTGAGCCATGGCCGCTGAGCCTGCGCGTCCGGAGCCTGTGCTCCGCAATGGGAGAGGCCACAGCAGTGAGAGGCCCGCGTACCGCAAAAAAAAAAAAAAAGAGAGATTAAGGGTGTTAGCAAATAAAACTTGGGGTATGTGAGAAAAAAGCACTTTAGTCTTCTCCTATTTTAGATAAAAGCACAAAATGAAGTAATGTAGAAAACATTTAGGCCAGTGCCTGGCTTGCTGGTAGCAGCTCCAGTGGAGAAGGGAACCCTGCTCCTGCTACTTGGATGACCTTGGGGAAGGTGACACAGCTGAGGAGTTCTCATTCAAATCCGGGAGCACAGCAGAGTTCAGAAATGGACTTGAGGGACCTTTGATTCTCAATGACACTCAATTCTGAGCACAATTTCCTCCATCTGGGGCAAGTGCCCAATAGGAAATCTTACTTCAGGAAAGGGCTGTTCTTCACACTGTAGAAAGTTAATTGTGTTCTGCCTTTCAGTTACAGCACATCATAGGTAAGAATAAAGCTTTGCCCAGGAACCAAGGCTGTCAGCTTTGTCACCATCGACAGAGGGCGTGGGTGGCCGTTTTCATACTGTGCATTTGAACTTACAAGCAAATGGACTTGCAGCCAATCTTTCAAAATCCAAATGGAGGGGTTTCTTTGATGTGTTTCTCTTCAGAACTCTCTTAACTCTCCTGTTCCTCCTTGTCTTAGTTTTCTGTTGCTGGTGAAACAAATTGTCACAAACTTACTGGCTTAAAATAACTCACATTTATTATCTTACAGTTTTGGATGTCAGAGGTACAAAATGGGTCTCACTGAGCTAAAACCAAATGTCAACAGTGTGTTCCTTCTGGAGCATCCAGGGGAATCCTTGCTTTTTTTCCAGCTTCTAAAAGTACCCACATTCCTTGGTTCCTGGCCCCTGTCCATCTTCAAATCCAGCCGTAGCCGACCAAGTATTTCTCACATCATCTTATCACTCTGACACTGACATTTTTGCCTCCCCCTTCCCACTTATGGACCCTTGTGATTACATTGGGTCCACTCAGATGATCTAGAGAAGGTTAGCTGATTAATAGCCGTAAATAACTCCACCTGAGACCTTAAGTCGCCTTTGTCATGTAATTAACATTTCGTAGATTCTAGGCATTAGGAAACGTACACCTTTGGGAGACAATTATTCTGCCTACCACATTATATATTTTATTTATAAAGCTTTGGGCTTTTCTAAAAATGAGCACATCTCTAGAAAAGGGACAATTCTACTTTCATGTGTGGTTGAAATGGCCTAGATCTAGGAAAGAACATCTAAGCCTTTGTTTATTTCTAGTCAGTTTATTCTTCCAAGAGGACCAATCTCACGGCTGCTGGAATGAGATGAGGTCAGAAATGTCACAGCTGCACTTGTTTTTTTCCAATTCGACTTCCTGCTGTTTAGAAGAAATACCTATTCTCTTGTGAAGAAAGCAATCCCATTCATTGTTACAGGTAATTACCTATTTGCAGACACACAAGTCTCAGATAGGACTTTATATACATTGTTTTTTGGTACAGTCCCTGCATTTAGTGGGAACATTTGAGCTAGTGCTTTACATTTGCAAAGAACACAACACTTCAGGCACTTCCAACGTTTTTAGAAAATAAAATTAATAACAAGTCTTTTGAAATCGTTATTATCTGTCCAAGTGAGATTTAATAATGACTCATATATTTGACCCTCTGTGGTAGATTCTAAATAAGAATTAATGTCTGTAATTAACTTGCAGTGGAATTTCACTTTATAATGGTGTGCAGGCAAAACCAACAGTTGCTTATTTTTTACTGTTTTTGTCAGTAACTGTTCCATCATATTGTTTTATGAGGCAATAATATAGCATCTAAGTAGAAAAATTCTAGGCACAAATATTTATCCTATTGAATAACAGAGAGATTTCCATCAATAAATCAGGAAATTAGATTATTATTCATGTGAGGCAGGCCCAAGTGAGACACGTAACTACAGTAAAAGCCATGATTAATGATGTTTGAATGTCAAAAGTTTGAACACTTGAGGTGAATTTATTAAATATCCAGAAATCTATAACATAATCCATACCTCAAACAAGCTGTCTGAATGTCTTTACATCACTCATCCAACACCTACTACACTGGGGAAGCTTCTGATTTATCTGACTTAATTATGTCCAAAACTATGTGAATTCATGGTATTCCTGACCAAAAACATGAATTTTTACTACTGACTCAAATCTAAAAATAGTTGTTTTTACTGAAAGAGTCCTTGAAGCTGTTGCTAAGGAACGAGCTTTGGAAAATGAAGAGAAAATATCATCGAAATCTCTTAGTTAAAAAGGAGAAAAATTCTGAAAAGCAGCCATTTCTCAGGGAAGCTGATATGTAGTGATCAACTTTTTCAGGCCTGGCCCATCCCGAGTTGTCATGCCATGAAACTGTCTTCTACTCGACTCTCTGTAATCCATGTTCTGATATTCACCAAGATGTCATCTGTTAGATTTAATAACAATTCACTTTTCAAATGTGAAGGTTTCAGGGAAGTCTAGAGTCCTCAGGCTACATTAAACACATATGCCTGATCTTTGCCTGTAGGAAATTAAATATCATGTTAGGATATCATATATATATATATATATATATATAACAATTACATTAGTGTCTTTGCCCATGTTAATTGTTACGGATGGACAGAAGGAAGAAAAGGCAACATTTGCTTGAATCTCTAAAATCACATATAGGAATTAATCTTTTCTTTTAAAAAAGTATTATTCACAATGCACAGTTGTCAGTTAGCCAGAGTTTTCTAAAGGCCTTAAAATGTACTTAACAGTCGTTGGCTTGGTTAATTGCATTTTTGTTAAAATGACAAGTTTTCTTTCTATTTGAGGACCTTCATGGAATGCTATAGGAGTCCTAGCTTCAGGCAGTGGCTTAAGTGGAAGCAGTGTAGAAGCAACCCTGCTCGCCCAAGGATTTTACAGACTGAAAACCTATTGGGAAAGCTAAGTTTTGAACAATGAAAGTAGGGGAGGGGTAAAGACATGGTAGAATGGGGTGGTGATTAGCTGGGGAGAAGATGGCTGTCCATCATTAGCAGTGATAGGTTACTTAGCTAGGATCTATGGATTATGGTGTTTTTCTGAGGAGTCTGAATTATCTGCTCTCATTAGTCAAGTAGTGTTATTTTCACACTGACTCGTTTTAGAGTTATAGTCAAGGATTGAGCAAAATCCAGTGAACTGACACCATGTCAGCATCCTCTACTGGTCCTCTGTTAAATAGATTGCCTCAGTTAAATGCGTATGTGTCTTCTTTACCTGGGCTCAAGATATTTTTGTTATAAGAAATTAAAAGAACTGAGTACTTATTCTCAGAACATGACTAATATCTTAATTCAATTTGATTATAAAAAATTTAAATATGCTTATAATTTTATCAAATTGTTACCATATTTGAATATTCTGTTGGTTATTCTTTCCTATATTTAGCTAAACTCTAGAATGACTTTTTAAATTTAGTTTGTGTTCATTTGAATAATTACATGGGACAACCAGCATTATGTCTAAAGGTCACTGAAAGTGTTATTTCTGTACTGTTTGGAAGGATAATGTGAAGAATTTGTATTTTTACCAAGTAGCCATCTTACCTAAATCTTGCACATTACCAGTTGGAATGATGAACTCCGTGTTGCAACTAGTAGGCATGTTTTTTAAAATTATTACTAAAATAACTAACCTTAGTGTGAAAAGTTCACTGCCTGAAGGTGGGACAAAAGATAGTGTGATTTTGTCTGGTAAGACACAGACTTGTTATCCTAATGGAGAGGATGGGAGAAGTTCTCTACAGAAGTTTCTGTATAAGGCTTTCCTTTATAAGGAGTTACCACAAGAGAGCTAAGAGAAGCTTGCTGCAACTGTTTTCTAAATGAAGCAGATAAAAATTAACACTGATTGATCCCATCAAGAAGGAGTCAATAGCTGTTGCAGAGACAAATTTCAGATCTTAAAATAATATTGGACAGGGAAAGATTCTAGAAGCCCTCACCCTTAGAGAATGCTTGTGGTGGGGTTCGTTTGCCGAAGGAAAGGTCAGGAAGCCAATGTTTCCTGCTGCTTCCATCACAGGGAGTAGCTGGTGATGTTTTCCTCCATTTTCTCTTAAAGAACTCACCAAGTGAACAACTTCATGAAGCCCATTTCAGAAACTTCCCATTGAGAAGAATAGCGTCAGGTTATAGGGGCCTGTTACTAAAAAACCCCTCAACACTTAGGGTAGCACATAGGTTTCAATTCTTCTGCTAACCCTCATGAACCGTTAGAGACTTCCTGACAGGACAGTGTTAGGGCACTGTCTTGACAAAATTTAGAAGGTCATGTTCAGGTTTGTTGAGGAAGGATGTTATGATTAGTTAGAGATATCCTTATGGATGAGGGTGTAGTGCTATAGGTGTAGCCTGAGTCACTCTTAGCAGCTAGAGTTCAGGTAATAAATATCTATATCCTTAACTCCAAGGGTATATTTTATGGTGATATGGATGGAGAAATGTTGATACTGTTAGTCCAAAAGATAAAAGGTTTAATCCAGAGATGGAGACCTTGATTTGTTAACTGGTCCTTAGATTCATGACATAGATTATACCTGATAAAATAGGATAATTAACAAACCTTTGTTATTGGGGGCAGGGGAAAAAAGATGAAGTGAGGTATGTCATCTTTTGTCCAGAAATTCTAGTGAATCTGGATCTAACTGAGCATTTCCTTATTTCCTAAAAGTAAATATAGTTCATGATATATATTATACATTATTTTTGAGCATTCACAATAGGCATTCAATACACATACTTGTGTATAGTGTTCTTTGAATTTCAATCGTCATGTAGGTGTAGAGTTGGTTTCCACAGAGAACACTCATCTTCCGTCTATGTCTATGTCCTGGCCCATCCCAAGCACACCATGGCTGCTTGTCCTACAAACACAACTGTACTCAGAGCCTGGACCCTGAGTCTCAGGAGTGACCCAGCCTCCAGTGTCAGGCCTTTCTCTTCACTCCTACTTCTGGTTGCAGCATCTAACTCTTCTTTGGTTCACTGACACTTTATCCCTCTTGTGAGAATCACAGTAGTGCTGTGGACAATCACATCAGTACGTTTCCCAGAATGGCATTTGGCAAGGAGCATCATACATGGGACATGGTTTTATAGTGCAGGTTGGGCTCACTGGAGCCCAGACACTTTTCTTTTTAATGTCTTTCCTTCAACAAATGTCTTTCTAAAGATCTCGGCTGAAGTCTCAGGGGCTCCAGCCTAGGTTATTTAGGGAATAACTTCTAAATAATCACGTGCATACACACTGAACAAGCAGTAGTCAAATTAATACAAAATTAAGGAAAACCTCCCAAAGATGCATTCATGTTGATGACCTTCTCCAGACACAATGGGAGATGACTCTCTTTATATTTAGATAATAAAGAGCCTTCTCAAGTTAGTTTTTCAGAACTAAAGAAGAGACTCATTCCACAGGCACAACCAAAGTTGCAGCCCAAACTAGTTGTAATTTTAAAATGATAGTTCCTTCATAGGTTATGCCCTTCAAGGTTAGCATACAACCAATCAAACAACAACAAAAAAATTAAATATCCTGTAAAAATTTATATTTTTTAATTGAAATATATTTGATTTGCAATGTTGTATTAGTTTCAGGTGTATAGCAAATTGATTCAGTTATATATGTTATATACACACACACACATATATATGTGTGTATATATATATATTCTTTTTCAGATTCTTTTCCATATAAGTTATTACAAGATACTGAGTGTAGTTCCCTGTGCTATACAGTAGGTCCTTGTTGGTTATCTATTTTATATATAGTAGTGTATATCTGTTAATCCCAACCTCCTAATTTATCCTTCCCCCTTTTCCCCTTTGGTCACCATCAGTTTATTTTCTATGTCTGTGGGTCTCTATATTCTTTTTTTTTTTCTATATTCTTTTAAAAATTTTAACTAACAAGCATATTTTGTTTTTGTTGTTGTTTATTAACAAAATTATACTGTTGTTAATAAGTATATAGACTCTCCTGATCTCTTCACCATAAATAATCTCTTCTCCCACAGACCTTCCACACAGCCCTTTGACCCTCTCTTGTGTCCCTGGCTTTTTAATCCTTTGGGTACTTCCGTCTTTATATTACACTGTAAACTCTATGAGGACAGAGACAAAGTGATTTTTATCTCTGGGACTCTCCTCACACTGCTGTATCCTCCTTTCAGTAAACATGCCTCCATTTTTGGTAAATAGATGTCTTTTTGTGTAACTGTTTCTTTTTTTTAACTTTTTATTTTATATTGGAGCATAGTTGATTATCAATGTTGTGTTAGTTTCAGGTGTACAGCAAAGTGATTCAGTTAGACATATACATGTATCTATTCTTTTTCAAATTCTTTTCCCCTTTAGGTTGTTACATAATACTGAGCAATGTTCCCTGTGCTGTACAGTAGGTCCTTGTTGGTTATCTATTTTATATATAGCAGTGTATACATGTCAATCCCAAGCTCCCTAACTATCCCTCCCCCCAACCCCCTGGTAACCATGAGTTCGTAACTGTTTCTTAAGAGTCTTGCATTAGGTAAGACTGCTGCTTTAGAGCAAATAGTAGTAGAATCTCAAGGCTACTGGGCTGCTACCTTTAATGCTCATGATCGCTGACACAGAGGTATGAGGGTGGTGGTTCTCATGTGTGTAAGAATGTCAGACGCAGATGTGAGCAGGTTACTTCGCACCCTGCACCATGAGTTTTCTCATCCATGAAATGAGGATGCTAATGGTACCTTCTTAGTGTGTTGTAAGGATATTTGAAAATATTTCATAAAAAGCTTTTAGAACAGTATCAGACGCGCATGTTTCTTACTCAAGAAAGCTTAGCTGTTACTACTGACATTGCCTTGGCAGTCGGAAAGAATAATATCTTTTTAAGTCAAGCCCCAGGGAAAGAATTAAATATACTAAAAATATACAACATCTAGCCTAGGCTTCTCTGTCAACAACTTGTTATTTGTGTAGTGAGTTCAATTCAGATATCTTAGTTTTGCGGTGTGCGAGCTGCCGAACTTCAGTAGCCCCTTGACACAGGCTCGGCTTATATAGCGGCATTGCTAGTTTCTAGGATTAAAAGAAAGTAAAAGTTACACTTACATAAAGAAAAGAAAAGCTATATCCTGTGAGAGATCAGTAAAAAACTAAACTAATAAACTAGAAGAAAAAGAACTTAAAATCATAAAATGTCTTGCTTGGTCCAGGAAGTTCTCTAAGAAACATACACATGTCCTATCCCCGAGTTCACAGCTGCTGCGGTCGCTGTAGGGACTTGACCCTGAGAAGTCGGCCCTGGTTCTGTCCTCACTGCAGTGAGAAGGCCCTGGAGCAGCCTGATGACCAAGGAGCAAAGAAACGGCTGTGAATTTCAGAAATTACTGCTAGGGACGAGCGTGCTTTCAAGTCCTTTACGTTGGGTTCACTTGACAACCATTTCCTCAAAACCCCCCTTCAGGAATTCCACTGCTATCAGTTCTTCTGACTAACTTCTTGTCATTTGTATGTTTGTTTTGTTTGTTTTATTTGTAGCCTAAAGATTTTGGTTTGATCACAGCAAGGGGAACTATTCCCCCAAAGTTATGGAAATAGTACAAATGATTAGATGTCAAACTGGAATTTACCCTTTCATCATTAACCACGTACTCTGTTCCGCGTCATTCTCAAAAATAAGATACTGAATGTTTCTTTTCTATTGTGACATATTTTACCAGGAATAGATATTTTGATATATTCTGGACAAAAAGAGCTATTAATATTAGATATTGGCTTAACGAACCTAATCCATAGCATTTGGTTGAGCAGTCTGAAACTTACAACTCATTGATATTGTGAAAGGACGTTGGTAGCTGAATTTTCCCTGCTGCTATTGCAAACATCATCACTCTGCTGGTGTTGCATGAAAGATATTACCACGTACTTTATCATCAAGTTTTGTCTGTCATGTTCTATTATCATGATATCATAGAAATATATTAACACAATTACTTTATTCAGAATGCTTCTCCTTTTGACATATTCTGGATTTTCAGTCTACTAAGTAAAAAAGTTGTCTGTTAAGAAGACAACAACAGAAGTCCTGACAACTTTAAAGCTGGAAAAGGTATAGAATTAATAGAAAGTAGACGTCAATGGTAAAAATTGCCGTAATACTTAGGTAAATCATGAGAGCTGTGAAATTTGAATTGAATAGAGAGAATTAAAATAGCAATATTTTTGACTAAAGTAAATTTTGTCATATGGTTTAAATCTCAAAATAAAGTTTTTAGTTCCCTTTAGATATGAACAGGTTATTTAGACCATTATTTCCTTTCATACATTCCTCTGGGACCCAACAAGACCTTAATATAAATCTTACTGCTAATTCTCTTTCCCAGAGATGTCTGAATTTTAAAGCAGGTACTGCTTTCAGCAGACAACAGACATTTAAATGAGAGTGCCTTTAAGCATAATGAAATTTATCTGAGTTTTAATATGCCCTCTTGAGACTGTAGCAACACTGGTAAGCAGTCACTTGTTCTGGCAGAAGAAGGTCACTGTGCACCTTATTGTAGTAATGTGTTTGGAAAGCAAGTTGAAAGTAAAAGGGGAAATTGCTTCCCTTGATCCATTCATGAAATTTCTTTGTAATATGAAACCGAAAAGGTTTTAGAAAGATTAAAAAAAATCGTGGCCCCAAAATGGCGAAGTTCATAACTGATTATTGAATAAGAATGACTTTGAAAACAAAACTTTAATTGAATATCTACTGTTTGTAATATACTATGCTAGGGTTATAAAACACCCTTGAGGAACTTTTAATATCTTTAGGAAATGACACATAGGTGAAAAAAAATAGTCTTTGTCTAATGCAGTACCCGTTTAGAAAGTGAGACCATCGTAAGTGGCCTCTGTGAATCAGATTCTCTTCAGACGTAACCTACCCTTTGTTTTTTTTTGGCAAAGTGCAGTAGCTTATCCAGGTTAATGAGAGGAGCACCAGCAATAACAGGTGGATGGGTTATACCCACTGTTGGGATGACCCAGATACTCCTTTAGTACATATCAAATTACAAGAAGTTTAGTTTTCTTTTAGGCTGTACTTCTACTAGCCCTTACCAACACCCTATGTAATTTATTTTTGGTAAAGTTATCAATAACTGATTAGTCTTTGGGCGTTAGAATTTATGTAGGTCAAAAACATATCATCTTTCTTTAGGTAAAATTCCACTATCTGTTGCATAGCACCCAGAATGCATGTATCCTGATGAGATCTCCTTAGAAGGATACCCTGAAGTGACCAAGCTACAGTTTCCCTGGGTCTGCTTCCAGGTGCAGCAATCAGGCAAATTTATTATTCTTCCTTGATAGGAAGTTAATTTCAGATCTGGGGCAACGATAGTACAAGTAGTGCCTCGGACATTGTATTCTACGGGAAAGCAAGGGAGCTCAAAGACTAATGGGATCACGTTAAGAGGAAAGATGACCCAGTTTGAAGATGTTCCTACTGGATAAATTATGAGTTATTTGAGCATCAGAAAATGATAATGTCTACAATTGATTATAATATACGGTATAAAATATCCACGAACCCTAATCATAATAAATACCTACATGTGTACCTATGTATGTACATACATACGTAAATGAGAAGGGGGAAAAATAACTTCTTCTGTGAAAGATGTGCTAGATATAGAAGTCTATGGAATGATCGAATTAGAAATTCAATATTCATACCTGATTCAGGGAAGGGTATTCGTTCAGTGCTAAAACCATCATATAGATGGTCGTTGGGGAGCAGGATTTTAAAATGTTGGCACATCCAGCTCAGACTGCAAAGAGAAAATGTACATTGACTACAGAACTGGCCGTCATCATCTGAGCCAAATGAGTACATTTACAGTTGACTATCAGTAATAGTGGGATATAGACAGTGCGATGATTTTTCACTTTCTGATATGATGCATCATGAAGAAAATTATTAGTATTCTTGCTAATAATGTTAACCTGAATCTAATGAAGCCTGTACACTCCATTCCAGAGCCTAGCAAGGAGGGAGGGAGGACAGGTGGGAAGGTTACCTTCTTCCTCTCTATTTCTGCCCTACAACAATTTCTCTCTTGATGTATGAATCATTTTTTCTGCCAAGCACACAGACAGCTACCGGTTTTTGTTTATTTTGTTTTATTTTGTTCAATTGGCTGTTATGTGTAGGATTTCTTACTATTAGAATTTAGTACATTTCAAGGGGTGATTTAAAAATTAGTGTTAATATGTAAGACTTGGAAGTAAATGTCCTCTTGTAATTTTTCTGGCAAGGAATAGTCGTTCAATGCATTCCGGAGAAAAGCATTTGCTTTTCTTAATAGGAATTTATATGACATGTCTTATATGTATTCAGTATAGAAACTTCACGTGAAAAGTTACATTTTTATGTAAAGCTATTTAATTCACTGAAGGCCACTCAAGAACTGTGCTAATCAAAATGTGCTATTTAAAGGAGTGAAATATTATGAGCTACTCAGAGTAGCGGATGCAGGAAACTAGTTTGCAAACAGGGCCATCATCAGTAGAATTTTAAAAGGTTTGCTATCCTTCCCTCTGATAATTAATTCTTAGAATTTCCAGCGTCAGACTATAAAAGTACAGTCACAAATAGTTTCCTAATCTGTTTACCCGTTACCTTACAAAAGAGGCAAGTATAAATTCATATTACTAATGTAATATTAATTTGTTTTTCTCAACCAGTGCTTAGAAACTATCTTTTTCCTTAATAAGCATTATGCCACCATCATAAAAACTGCTCTTTCAAGTTTTACGACAAATTAGGTTTACAATTATGGGATCACATTTCTAAACATCAAATGTAATTTGCTCTGACAGGAGAAAATTTTTCCTGTAGACAAATATTCAAGCTCTTCCATTGTTTAATGGCAAATTAAATAGAAAACTTTTCATACCTGCATGTACTTTATTTAGCTTCCTTCCATCTGCTCTGCAAATGTCCTTATAAAACTGTATCCCATGGCAACCCCCAATGGCATTTTAGCTCCCTGACTCCCAAGTGAGCTAGTCTCTCCCAGGGAAACCACCTTAGCACTTCAAGGACAGCATTTTTCATTAATTTAGAAGGGGCTTGATTGGTGAGGACCCCTTCCACAATTTCCATGATTGCATATATGTTCCTTTATATGGATAAGAAGGTACTTGATTTTCATATGGTTTGTGAATCATGTTTCAATTCCAAAGAAGAGGGTGAATCCCATTATTTCACAACATCACCACTCTCCTGTCTGTAGACAAAGAGATAATCATTTTTATCAATGTGAAAAAGTCTCTCTCCTAGAAAGTTACTTGAAAGAAAAGCTTATACATTTAGAATTTTAGGGGGAAGAGAAAAATTCGAGTCCATTTACTTATAATACATAACTATATCATTAACTTGTTAATTATTGCTGAGAGGTTTATGGGTCCTGGGAGGGACTGTGAGCCCAAAGCAGTCAATTTAGGATCTTCCCAGGGGGTCGCTTACAGCTTTAATTATTTAGAGGTTATTTACTCTCTCTAAACCTCAATTTTCCAGTTTAGAAAATGGGTGTAACTTCGCAGGGTGTTGTGAAGACAATGGGAGATTCTTATAAAAACTCTTCGTGGGCTTCCCTGGTGGCGCAGCGGTTGAGAGTCCGCCTGCCGATGCAGGGAACATGGGTTCGTGCCCCGGTCCGGGAAGATCCCACATGCCACGGAGTGGCTGGGCCTGTGAGCCATGGCCGCTGAGTCTGCGCGTCCGGAGCCTGTGCTCCGCAGCGGGAGAGGCCACAGCAGTGAGAGGCCCGCGTACCGCAAACAAACAAACAAACAAGCAAAAGCTTTTCGTTAACAACAAAGCACTATGCAGGGTTTATTATTACACTCTCCTCTTCAACATTTAATAAGTGTAAGCTGTACACAATTAAAACATAACAATGATATTGTAGCTTTAAGCACTTTATTCAAAATAATGAAATGAGTGAAATTCTAAATGAAATCATTGTTGGCATTTGAAATCATGAGAAAGGAGCAGTGAACTGCTTTCTACGTAGTCCTATGAAACCAAAGCACTCTGTATTTGAATTTAAAATTGCTTTTGTACCTTTGAATACACATCCATATTTTAATAACTTTTCAAATCATAATTATTTTGAAAAATGCTTTAGCATGCTGTTGTGACAAACCACTATGAAGAAACTAAAATTCATATGTGCTTAAAAAGATATGTTCATTTTTTAAAAATTTTTATTCCCTTTTTCCTTTCAGATGTTATCATTGGTGCTTAAATTTAGAATGATTATGTTTATAAAAGTAATGTGTGACATTTGCATTCTAATGAGTCTTAACCAAAACATTATGCTAATTTATTTCATATGCTTTTACAACACTCTAGATTGTAAATTGTAAATACACTTGATCAAAATTCAGTAGCGTAGGATTTAGTTTCTAAAATAAATGTGATGATTTTAGAAAACTTTTTAAACTAGAAATTTACTTAGAACAATAATTCATTAAAAACACCAACATTTGATCGTGCCAACTGATATGGAAGAAACTGGGAAAAATCTACACTGAGCCAATATTTCTGTATATAATAAAAATCATATAGTGAGTAAAATCATATTGTGAGTACATAATACAATTATATAATTAGCTAATATAGAGAAAAGTTCATATAAGAAGTTGGAGGTGCTTATCACCGAACTTTTCAATGGCCATTCTGAGAGACTATGACAGCCTTCTGGATAATTTATTCTCAGATAATTCATTCCAGCTTCCAAATTAGGAGAATCTCAAATACTTTTCTATTTTCGCTTAACTGCAAACAATCAGAGTAGGAAAGTACAGATTCATACTAGTAAATTATATTAATTGGTTTCCTTAATCAGTTTTTCAAGCTATATGTTTTCTTAAAGAGTACTACCAAGCAACTCTAAAACATTTTTTGAAGTTTTAAAATAAATTAGGTTTATCACCGTGAGATTGAGTTTCCAAATGACAAATTACATCTGTTGTGACAGGAACTTCTTCCTCCTTCATCTTAATCACTACTATTCTGTTGTAGAACAGAAAGAGAAAATCACAAAAAATCTACATTTCCAGATGGGCTAATATTTTGCTACAGTAACACTTTCAGTTTCTCTGTGTCAACCGTTTCTCCTAGGAGCCCTACTGCCTTTTAGTTGAGAGAAGTATTTAAAAATCAAGATCTACATTCTTTATTGTCCCCTGCTTTCCCTTCATTTCCCTTCTCTTTCTAGAAATCTAGTTCAAAAGCCATTAGATGGGACCAAACAAGGAGGGCATCTGTTCCAGGGGCAGGTTGAGCTGTGAGAGGACAGAGCAGGGCTTGGAGTTCAGGAAGGGTAAAGCGGACCGTGATGGAGTGTAAGGTGTGGGTGTTGGGGACCACGTCAAGGAGCAGTTCCATGCCGGGTTTTGGAGCCCGTAGAGGGGACGTCCATGAGAGGAAATGGAGCAGAGGTGGTGAATGTTCTTTCATGTTGGCAAAGGAGTATCTTCAGTTTAGAGTGGGATCACTCGGTTGATGTGTAAATCCATGAACACTTCTGTAGGATTTTGCAGAGATGCCGTCGTGCGGAGTTCTCATCAGCAGTGTTTGTGTGTGTGTGTGTGTGCGCACACGTTGCTTCCTTACAGCTTTGCTGAGGTGTGCTCTCAATAAATTTTTTTTTTTTTTTTGCTAACCTGAGAAATGAGGGATAGTATCTTTGGGTATTTTTAAACTGTATTTTTTTTATTATGAGTACATGATTTCATGTGTTTAAAGGTCATTTTTATATCTTTTTCTTGTGACTCCTCTGTTTATACTTTTTGAGCATTGCTACAGGCATTTGGGGGTTTTAAATACTTTTCTACATAGTTAGAAAGAATGTGGTCAGTACTCATAGCTATTTGTCTTAAGAGCTTATAATTTATCTTTTGAATTTATGTATGGTTCATTTTATTATTTTAAAAACATAAGTGAATGTATCTGTATTTTAAAACATAGGTGAATATATCTGTGTTTTCTTTAATTGCTTCTGGATTTTATGTCACTTTTGGAAAATTTGACCTCAAAGTTATAAGGAATTAATGCATGTTTTCTTCTGGTGCATGTTTTTTTGTCTGTTTGTTTTTGCTTTTGAGTTGGATGTCTGATCTACTTAAAGTAATTCTGCTCTGTAGTGGTATAGATCCAGCTCTTTCCAGATGGCTACACATTTTTATTTAAAAGTGCATTTTCTCCCAGAGTTATATTGATGAATCTGATTCTCGAATGTCTTCTCTGGGTGTATTTATGGCCAGCACAATACTGTTTTAGTTATAGAGGCCTTATGACACATCTTACTTTCACTAGGGCTAAGGACTCTCATTTCTTTTGAAATGTTTTCTGGCTATTCTCCACCGTTGATTTTTCCACTTGTATTTGAGAGTCAACTTGTCCAGCTTTAGAAGGAAAAACAAAAAAGAAAAAAACACGAAAGAACAAAAGATAAACCTCTCATCATTTTGTGGGGATAATTAAAAATGCATATATTAACTTGGATAAAAATTATTGTTTTATGTTTACTTTGCATCTTTCATAAGTAATTTAAAGTCTTTTTTATATAGATTGCTTTTTCCTTGAAAAATTTATTCCTAACCATTTGATCTTTTTGTCATTGTTGTTGTTTTATTGTAACTGAGATATTTCCTTGCATTACATTTGGAAATATGCAGCAAGACCATTGCCTTTCAATGTCCATTTTACATTTTTCTATCTTACTAAATGTGTGGTTTTAACATGGGTTGTAGCATTCTTTCAGCACATGGGTTTTGCATGCAAACCATTCCCCCACAAATAGGCATAGTCCACTTCTTTCTTTCCAATGTTATGTCTCTAGTTCTTTTCTCCTATCTGATTACTTTGGCTACTAAATCAAATAGTAGTGAGCACCACTGTCCTGCTCCTAACTTGAGTGAGAAAGCTTGATAATTCTCTATTAAGATTTTGCCTGGAATGAATGGGTTGGGAACAGAACCAAAATGAATCCTTTGACCCTACTGACTGAAAAGCAAGCTTATTCAAACTCTTTGTAACATTAACTCAGGGAATATATAGCAGTATACCAGATTCAACATAAATGTGAATTTCTCTTTACTGAGCTGAGTACTCTGTACCAGGTAGTTGGAATTGTCTTTTTGTAAATATGTAATTCATGATGTGAAGCAAACAGTGCAAGAGAATGAGAAGAGAGGATAAAAACTGAGGGCTACCAATCCACTGGCTTCCCTGAGCTGAGATGGTTCACATCCTTACCTGCCAAACCGCATTTCTCAGAAACATGTGCCTCCTAGAAATGAGTGGTGACTGGGATTTACAAGACTCTTGACATGCATGCTGTGTTGCCTGTTATACACCCTTTCTCCCTTTTTATCCCAACTTTACTGAGGTATAATTGACAAATAACATTGTAAAATAGTTAAATTGTACAGCATGATGATTTGATATACATATACATTGTGAAAGAATTTCCCCTTCAAGTTAATTAACACCTGTTACCTCACATGTTTGCTTTTTGTGTGTGTGTGTGTGTGAACATTTAAACAACTTTCAATTCTACAATACAGTGTTATCAACTAGTCACCATCCTCAGATCTTATTCACCTTATAACTGAAAGTTTGGACCTTTTAGCAATCAACATGATTTATGAACTAGAAATTGGTATTGGTTAAAGCCTATTGTGTCTCATGAGCTTGGCTGTCATTCAGAGGTTACAATGTAGAGTAGGAGTTACAGTGACTTTTGGGTGAGATGTATTTACTTTATGATGTTAAGTATGTATTTATCAATTCCTATCCATAATTTTCTTATTAAGAGTGGATGTTGAATGACAAAAATATATTCAGCACTTAAGATGACTGTAAAGTTTTTCTCCATAAATCTATTTATATGATGAATGCTGTTAATGAATTTCTTAGTATTAAACTACCTTGCATTCCTGGAGTAAATCCCACTCTATAATGATGCATTAAGTTTTTTTAATGTGCAGTTGGATTCTATTTGCTAATATTTTACTTATGATTTTTCATGAATGGGCATATATAGATTGATCTGTAGTTTCTTATGCAGTGCAATTTTATCAACCTTTGGTACCTCTTATATTCACTTCATAAAAATAACTTTAAAATATTTCTTTGTGTATTCTCAGAAACAATTTAAATAGTCTTGGCTTTATTAGGTCTTTTCAGATTTGATTGATTTCATTTGTGAAAATATCTGAGCCTGGTTCTTTTGTGTGTAGTATTTGTTTTATAAATTTATTTTTTCTGTAGAAATAGCTCCACGTAAACATTTTTCTGTGCTTTGTTACATTTTTAAAAATATGTTTGCTTATGAAATTATCCATTTCAGCTAGAATTTCAAATTTATTCACATAAACTTGTGAAAAGAGTCAAGATTTTTGAACATTATCAGTTTCAAAAGTTATTCCTCCTTATTACTTCTCAGGTGGTGTCATTATGATTCTGTTTTCTATTCACTAGCTTAGTTCATGGTTTTGTTGTTTTTATTAATTTTTTCTCAAAAGATGATTATTACTCCTTAAAATTTTTTTTTAATTTCAATTTTTGCATTATCTTTATATGTTCTTCCTTTTGCTTTCTTTTGGCTTAATTTTTCCCCCAAATTTTGCATTTAATATTTGATGCACTTATTTTTACTTTTCATATATACTGACCTATGGATTTAAAGATATGACTTTCCTTCGATTAATGCTTTTATTATATCCCATAGATTCTGATATCCTAATTTTCATTATCATTATTTTTTGAAATATTTCAATTTTGGTGTAAATTATCCCTTCTAAATAAAATTGCATAGGTAGGATTTTTAAAAATTTGAGGTGACAGAGACTCTTAATAATTTTTGGTATTAATTTTTAGTTTTATCTCATTGTGACTAGAAAATATTGATTGTCTTATTTCTGCTATAAGAGTTGCTAAGGTTTTTAAGGACCTAGTATATGGTCATTTCTTATTAGTATGAAGAAGATGTGCCTTTTTTGGGGGGGATATGCAAAAAATCCTTAGTAGTTAACCCATATTAATAAAACCCTTATTAATATATAAATTGTATACATTTATATTTTAAAAATATGTTTCCCACTTGGGTCTTGGTCTGAAAGTCTTGTATTATTAGTGTTTTCCTATTAATTTCTTCCTGAATCTACTTGTTTTATTTTGAAGGTGGTTCTAGTGTTATTGCATTCAGATATTTATAACCTATAAATTCATTTTTATTTTTGGTCTTTAGCATTACAAAATGTTCTTTGTTGCCTGTTTTAGTGTTTTGGTGTCTAAATTTTACTTTCTTACATCAGAATTAAAAACTAATGGCATTTGGCTGGCGTTTTCTTTGATTTGCATTGGGTGGAGCACCTTTGCACATCCTTGTAATATTTTGCTTTTCTGAACAATTTTGTTTAGCTGTGGCTCTTGTATACAAAATAGAATTGTATTTAGTTTTTTAGAAAAAAATACAAAAGTGAATTAAGCATCTTTACATTTATTTATATATTTTTTATTTTTTTATATTTCATGGGATTTGCATCTTTTTCTAGTGATTATATTTGTTCTGAGACTTGTTACCGTGCTATCACTACTTTCCCCTCACCTTTCTACTATTTGGCTTGTCAGGATTAGCATTAAATAATATCCATTATTTACCTCTTCCTACACAGGGATTAGACTAGTATCTTCCTTCTCCTTCTCTTCTCATTTTTTAGTTTAATTATTTCTACTGTAATTATTTCTACTGTTATTTGTACTGTATCTAAATTCATAACCCTTCCTTACTAAATTCTTCCACAAATGTCCCAACCTATCTTTTTGGCTAGGTTCACAAATAAATACTGTATACAATGCTCATCACTGTTTTTTTTTTTTTTTAATCAAAATTTTCCTAATCATCTCTTGATTAGACCTACTTGATCAGGATTTGCATTTTATAAAGGTCCCTAGATGATATGTATGCCCATTAAAATGGGAAAAGCATTGACCTAAAATAATGAGAAAGTTATTATTTTTTAGTATTGTAAAATATTCTCTGGAAGTATGAATTATTCTATTATTTAAAAGAGACATTGATTTGGCATGTTGGTATGGATTATAACTTTGGATAAAGATGGACTAACAATGGAATTCATGGTCAAATTAAGCCATCTTTTTAATTCTGGCATTTTCTAAATGGCATAGATTAGTATCAATGTCAAGAGGTTCAGCCCTTATTACCTTGGTTTTTCCTAATGCTTTCAAGGGATACACACACACACACACAAATGCACACACCGACTTTTTGCATTTTTTTTCCTCTAAAACAATACTGTGCAATAGAACTTTCTTGGCATGCTTTCTCTCTGCAGTGTTCATTACAGTTGCCACCAGCCACATGTGGCTATCGAGACTTGGAATTATTGAGAACTTGAGAATTTTTATTCCTTAAATTTAAATTTACATGTGGCTAGTGACTACTTCATTAGAAAAACTCTAAAACATAAACTGGTAAACTATGGCCTGCTTTTGTATGACCCATGTGCTAGAATTTTTAAAATGTTTTTAAAGGATTGTAAATACAGACACAGAATGTGCAACACAACAGTATTGTTGTGACAGTATGCAGTCTGCAAAGCCTACAGGCTCTTACCCTCTGGCTCTTCACAAAAAGTTTTCAGACTCCTGCTCTAAAATGTTAATTTTACTTAATACAGCATGCAGAATTAAGAAATAAATTTAAAAGCAGATATTTTGGAAGGTGTACCATCATCTAGCCTTGTCATCAAGAGATTTATTTGAAACAGTGCATGATAAACTTTGAGTTTTTCGTGGTGTGTAGGCATCGATTTAACTTTCCCATGGAATATTTGTAATGTTTTAATGTTTGTGATTGACAAATATTCAATATCATTTAAAATTTAATTGAAGCCAAGGAAAGTTGTTAAGATCTTCAACCTTATAAGACAAAATCAGGTATGTCCGAAGAAATTTGTGCTGTGTTATTAAGTATTCATGCTTACAGACTGGACAGCAAAAGAATTTAGAATTCCTCAGTTTTTCTTTGAGTATTTTCTCCTGAAATCAAAATTTTGCTGAAATCTATTATGTTTTCTGTGTATTTTGTGGCAGCTATGGCGTCTGCTTAGCCATCAGATTTCCCCCCTATATTTGGAATTCAAGAATCTACAAAAAATGTACCTGTTGTTGTACCTCCTGGAAAAATATATCTCAAAAATGTTTACATAAAAAGTCAAAATTTCAAATGATCAAATTCTCAATAATTATATTTTGTTATACAATGCTTATAGTATGAGCTGTATGTAAAATAATTTGAGTAACATTTAGCATTTCCTTCCAAATGAATGATTCATTACTTTTGCAATAAATCTAATTATTCAGTTTGGTATATCATTCCTTAAATGATGTGTCATACTAATTGATGCTAGTGTTCTTAGTCTGAATAAACATTCTTTCATAATATTAACAAGTTTTACTATGATCTTTGCCAAAATGCTGAAAATTTCCATTATAACTCTCATAAAATTTCTTTGGATGATATTCTGTACACAGTTGCCTTGCCCAAACCAAATTTATGTATATTATATGATCAAGAACTTATCCTTTCTTATTTTCATTTAGGGTCTGTTCTGCAACAAAAATAGTTATTGATTTTTACAAATTAGATTTTAATTTTAAGTACCTAACACTGTGATAGCTATCCAGCTCACTTTATTCATGTTTACTCACTGCCTATAATTGATTTTGTTCATTCTCAACTGATTCAGGGATGTTATATCTGCAGAAATTCAGACTAACTGCAAGTTGCTTTGCATAAAGGAACCAGAATATAGTCATTTTTTTTCATTTGAAAAAATCAGAGTGTAACAAATATCCCAAAACCTGAGCTATCTTTTGTATAGTCAAACTTTCATTTATGAAATGGATGGTTTTTCGGCAAGAGTAGCTCAGTGATGAATATTTTAAAATATGTCTACATTCTGGGATTTTAAGGGAACACATTTGATTTGATGGTTTTTTTAGGATTTTTTTCTCTGCTAGTTTTTGTTGAAAGTCACTAGTCATTGCAGACTAAGAGACGGGCGATAATATCATATCCTGCTCCATCAATGATGACTTATGCTACATTCTGCTAAAATTAATAGCTCTGAGGTTCTCGCTCCTTTTTTCTTTTTGATCATTGAATCCTCATTCTTCAAAAATATTTTTGATGTTCCAAATAATTTCCTTTTTATTTTTTTGTGTAAGGTTTTCCACTTTTTGTTTACTTGTCTCAATGATTTCTATTATAATAAAATACGTTTATTACAATGATTGTATTCTAATAAGTTTATCGTAAATTTTTTTGTGTTTCTAATATTTAGGGAAAATAATAAAATAATTTGATATGCTTTAATATATAACCTGTATTGGAAATAAACAGCAACTTTTAACACAGCATTTAATAGTGGTACTGACCAACTATTTACACTAAGAAAATAGCTATAATGAGTGGATCGTTATACAGTAATTTTAATTTAAGCCTATGTTAGTATTTACTTTTGGATTATTAATGATTAATTAATAACACTTATGTAATGATTTGTATCATATTTAAAGCACCTTCTAGATTTAATTGGGGGCTCAGCAATATCTTTATGTTTCAGTAAGCAAAAACCAGATGGTGCAAACTACCATAAAATTGTATTAAGTATAGCCATTGCACTAACACCAATGAGAGATTTTTTAATTGTGTGAATATATATACATATATACGTGCATACATACAACCGTAGATAGATTAGATACATAGGTAGATAGATCAAGCAGATCGAATTAAAATAGAGTGATAGAAAGGTTGATGGTTGTAGCAATTTGAAACCCAGCCACTTGTTTAGAAGCACAGATTATCATAGATGTTTTTCAATCAACACTATTTTTTGTTTATCAGATCTTTAGTTTAGCAAACTTATTCCTCATTTGTCAATCCAAGTAAAGTGATGTATATTGATCCTTCTACAATAGCAGAGCAATTTATCCCATTTACTGGAAGTTTGTCAAAATAAACATGCAAATCACCTATTTTGGATTAGATATTTATAATAAAAATATACAAGTAAAAATGTTTGCAATGAGTGAGGCACCCTTAGATGTGCTGGGCTCAATCTGAGGAACAAATGCTATCCCACGTTTTTAGTGAAACAATAGTTTCACCTTTAACTTACATTCTTCCTCCCTCCAAAAACATCTTCAGCAGTCACAGGGAGTGGTTTGGAAGATAAATCTCATGTATAATCATTATGTACCATCTGTTGATTAAATCTTGACATCTCCCCACTTCCACCTGGGTAATTTATTTCAAGGATAAACTTATCTATTCAATTTTCTATTCACTTAGTTCTGTCTCAGGATTCTCCTCAGTCACCATCAAAGATATTTTTCACACCCACCTCACAAAATGTCCAAATATATATGAACACCTGTGGTGACCACAGTTTAGTCTCAAAGTCTCTCTTTTCTCCAGATACATCTCTCTTTATGTGAGCATTGCTCTTTTTTTTCTCCCTTCCTCCCTATTTCCCTTTCTTCTTCCCTCCCTTCCTTCCTCCTTTCTCTCCTTTATTGTGTCTCTTGCCATATGACACAAGAAGAAGTAAATGTTGGACAGGTACCTATGAAGACGGAAAAACAGCTGGAGAACCTACAATGATGAGGCAGTAGGATGTGTAATACTAATCTCACTCAAGCAATTAATGACAACATAATTTTTGCACAATTTGCTGGGGTTTCTGTTTGCTTTCATTACGCTAACTGATCCATTGATATTTCACGGTACTTTGTATTTGGAACTCGGATTTTGATATCTAAATTCCATTTAAATTATATGATCTGTAAAAATGATCCTTTGAAACATGGAAAATTTTAAAGTTATTCAATTTAATTTGAGCATAACTGAAGTTAGCCAGAATTAAAACTGATAACAGTAGTTGCACTATTTTGAGCCAAAGACGGATACTATTCTTTAATTCATAAAGATGTCATTCGCAATTGTTGATGGATGTTTGAATGCTAACACTATTTTTACTTAGGGGTAGTTAAAAATGCACAATTTATTAAAAAAATAGTGAAAGAAGGTATAATAACAATGACCTATTTTTGGAATTGCGTTGAAAATATTTAAAAGTTGAAGGAAATTCTCAAAGGTCTCTATGGAAACAGTTTTGTTCTTGTTCTTGTTATTTCTCTAATTTATCTGACATTCTATTTGTTGTACGTAGTCATGGTTACAATGTGTTTCCAGGTGGAAGAAGTCGACTTTCGTAAATCAACTTATTCCATAGGCACGCTTATTTTAGATAACTATTACACAACCTCTCCTAACACCTCTCCACAGTAATTCTGTAAATAGTTACAACTCTGATATGAAAGTGTCATATTTTACCTACAACTACAGTGTTGCTCTATGCATTCCTTGAAAAATGACCAATAATTGTCTCTATTACTCCAGTTTGTTAAAATACCATCTTGTGATCTTTCTTTATTTAAAAAAACAATATAGTGCGGTCTTAAGAGGTTGATGCCAGCTCACTGTATGGACAATTGGCATTCTTAGCCCCTTCAACCAAACATAAGCAATGCAATATTTTTTCATGAATATATCACACTTTGTTTATCCTATTACTGAGTACACGAGTTGTTTCCAGATTTTGTCTATTCCCAATAATACTGCTAAAAACATTCTTAGATACATCTTTTGGGGGAACGTATATTGCAGTCAGCTCTGCCTTCTACTGGAGTGGACCCTAAAACAAATAAGAAATTGTTGCTGCTGTGTTATATCTGGGGATACAAGAGACTGTGAATCACGTGGCTGGTGAATATTTCCTTTTTTAAAATAATTTTTTATAGATTTAATTATTTTTTAAATTTATTTTTGGCTGCGTTGCGTCTTCGTTGCTGCTTGCAGGCTTTCCCTAGGTGGGGCGAGCAGGAGCTACTCTTCGTTGCGGTGCACGTGCTTCTCATTGTGGTGGCTTCTCTTGTGGAGCTCGCGGGCTCTATAGCGCAGGCTCAGTAGTTGTGGCGCATGGGCTTAGTTGCTCTGCGGCATGTGGGTCCGTCCCAGACCAGGGATCGAACCCATGTCCCCTGCATTGGCAGGCAGATTCTTAACCACTGCACCACCAGGGAAGTCCCTGGTGACTATTCCCCCTTGATGTGCTGTTTGAATATATAAAGATCCCAAAATGAAACTTGTTTAGCTTCACACAGTGTCTCTTGCTTGTCCTTCAAGTGCTTCATTTTTTCATTCATCTTCATTATGTTTAAAACATTCGATCAAAGACTTCCCTGGTGGTGCAGCGGTTAAGAATCCACCTGCCAGTGCAGGGAACACAGGTTCGAGCCCTGGTCCAGGAAGATCCCAAATGCCACAGAGCAAGTAAGCCTGTGTGCCACAACTACTGAGCCTGCATGCCACAACTATGGCAGCCTATGCTCCACAACGAGAAGCCACTGCAATGAGAAGCCTGCGCACCACAATGAAGAGTAGCCCCAGCTCACAGCAGCTAGAGAAAGCCCAGGCACAGCAGCGAAGACCCAAGGCAGCCAAAAATAAATAAATAAATTTATATATATATAAAAAACATTCTATCAATTCCAACTATCTTTATAAAGCAACTATATTAAACTGGAGCCAGATATTATAGCCTGATTTTTTTGTTTGTTTGTTTGTCATCTGTCTTTGGGGCTTTTGCTGAGTGTCTTGGCTGTTCAGCAGCACATAAATGCACATAAATGGCATAAACAGCCTTTTTATGTCTTACACCAGAAGAGATCATTATGAACTATTTTATTAGAAAATAAAACTTCAGTTGACTTTTTTTTTTTTTTACATCTTTATTGGAGTATAATTGCTTTACAATGGTATGTTAGTTTCTGCTTTATAACAAAGTGAATCACTTATACATATACATATGTTCCCATATCTCTTCCCTCTTGCGTCTCCCTCCCTCCCACCCTCCCTATCCCACCCCTCTAGCTGGTCAAAAAGCACCGAGTTGATCTCCCTGTGCTATGCGGATGCTTCCCACTAGCTATCTAGTTTACGTTTGGTAGTGTATATATGTCCATGCCACTCTCTCTCTTTGTCACAGCTTACCCTTCCACCTCCCCATATCCTCAAGTCCATTCTCTAGTAGGTCTGTGTTTTTATTCCTGTCTTACCCCTAGATTCTTCATGACATTTTATTTCTTAGATTCCATATATATGTGTTAGCATACGGTATTTGTCTTTCTCTTTCTGACTTACTTCACTCTGTATGACAGACTCTAGGTCCATCCACCTCACTACACATAACTCAATTTCGCTTCTTTTTATGGCTGAGTAATATTCCATTGTATATATTTGCCACATCTTCTTTATCCATTCATCCGATGATGGACACTTAGGTTGTTTCCATCTCCAGGCTATTGTAAATAGAGCTGCAATGAACATTTTGGTACATGACTCTTTTTGAATTATGGTTTTCTCAGTGTATATGCCCAGGAGTGGGATTGCTGGGTCATATGTTTGTTCTATTTGTAGTTGCTTAAGGAACCTCCATACTGTTCTCCATAGTGGCTGTACCAATTCACATTCCCACCAGCAGTGCAAGAGTGTTCCCTTTTCTCCACACCCTCTCCAGCATTTAGGTTTCTAGATTTTTTGATGATGGCCATTCTGACTGGTGTGAGATGATATCTCATTGTAGTTTTGATTTGCATTTCTCTAATGATTAATGATGTTGAGCATTCTTTCATGTGTTCGTTGGCAGTCTGTATATCTTCTTTGGAGAAATGTCTATTTAGGTCTTCTGCCCATTTTTGGATTGGGTTGTTTGTTTTTTTGTTATTGAGCTGCATGAGCTGCTTGTAAATTTTGGAGGTTAATCCTTTGTCAGTTGCTTCATTTGCAAATATTTTCTCCCATTCTGAGGGTTGTCTTTTGGTCTTGTTTATGGTTTCCTTTGCTGTGCAAAAGCTTTGAAGTTTCATTAGGTCCCATTTGTTTATTTTTGTTTTTATTTCCATTTCTGTAGGAGGTGGGTCAAAAAGGATCTTGCTGTGATTTATGTCATAGAGTGTTCTGCCTATGTTTTCCTCTAAGAGTTTGATAGTTTCTGGCCTTACATTTAGGTCTTTAATCCATTTTGAGCTTATTTTTGTGTATCGTGTTAGGGAGTGTTCTAATCTCATAATTTTACATGTACCTGTCCAGTTTTCCCAGCACCACTTATTGAAGAGGCTGTCCTTTCTCCACTGTACATTCCTGCCTCCTTTATCAAAGATAGGGTGACCATATGTGCATGGGTTTATCTCTGGGCTTTCTATCCTGTTCCATTGATCTATCTTTCTGTTTTTGTGCCAGTACCATACTGTCTTGATTACAGTAGCTTTGTAGTATAGTCTGAAGTCAGGGAGCCTGATTCCTCTAGCTCCGTTTTTTGTTCTCAAGATTGCTTTGGCTATTTGGGGTCTTTTGTGTTTCCATACAAACTGTGAAACTTTGTTCTAGTTCTGTGAAAAATGCCATGGGTAGTTTGATAGGGATTCCACTGAATCTGTAGATTGCTTTGGGTTGTAGAGTCATTTTCACAATATTGATTCTTCCAATCCAAGAACATGGTATATCTCTCCATCTATTTGTGTCATCTTTAATTTCTTTCATCAGTGTCTTATAATTTTCTGCATACAGGTCTTTTGTCTCCTTAAGTAGGTTTATTCCTAGATATTTTATTCTTTTTGTTGGAATGGTAAATGGGAATGTTTTCTTGATTTCACTTTCAGATTTTTCATCATTAGTGTATAGGAATGCCAGAGATTTCTGTGCATTCATTTTGTATCCTGCTACTTTACCAAATTAATTGGTTAGCTCTAGTACTTTTCTGGTGGCATCTTTAGGATTCTCTATGTATAGTATCATGTCATCTGCAAACAGTGACAGCTTTACTTCTTCTTTTCCGATTTGGATTCCTTTTATTTCCTTTTCTTCTCTGATTGCTGTGCCTAAAACTTCCAAAACTATGTTGAATAAGAGTGGTGAGAGTGGGCAAGCTTGTCTTGTTCCTGATCTTAGTGGAAATGCTTTCAGTTTTTCACCATTGAAGATGACGTTGGCTGTGGGTTTGTCATATATGGACTTTATTATGTTGAGGAAAGTTCCCTCTATGCCTACTTTCTGAAGGGTTTTTATCATAAATGGTTGTTTAATTTTGTCGAAAGCTTTCTCTCCATCTATTGAGATGACCATATGGCTTTTCTACTTCAGTTTGTTAATATGGTGTATCACATTGATTGATTTGCGTATATTAAAGAATCCTTGCATTCCTGAAATAAACCCCACGTGATCATGGTGTATGATACTCTTAATGTGCTTTGGAATCTGTTTGCTAGTATTTTGTTGAGGATTTTTGCATCTATGTTCATCAGTGATATTGGCCTGTAGTTTTCTTTCTTTGTGACATCCCTATCTGGTTTTGGTATCAGGGTGATGGTGGCCTCGTAGAATGAGTTTGGGAGTGTTCCGCCCTCTGCTATATTTTGGAAGACTTTGAGAAGGATAGGTGTTAGCTTTTCTCTAGATGTTTGATAGAATTCGCCTGTGAAGCCACCTAGTCCTGGGCTTTTGTTTGTTGGAAGATTTTTAATCACAATTTCAATTTCAGTGCTTGTGATTGGTCTGTTCATATTTTCTATTTCTTCGTGATTCAGTCTTGGCAGCTTGTGCATTTCTAAGAATTTGTCCATTTCTTCCAGGTTGTCCATTTTATTGGCATATAGTTGCTGTAGTAATCTCATGATCTTTTGTATTTCTGCAGTGTCAAGTTGTTACTTCTTCTTTTTCATTTCTAATTGTATTGATTTGAGTCTTCTCCCTCTTTTTCTTGGTGAGTCTGGCTCATGGTTTATCAATTTTGTTTACCTTCTCAAAGAACCAGCTTTTAGTTTTATTGATCTTTGCTATCGTTTCCTTCATTACTTTTTCATTTATTTCTCATCTGATCTTTATGATTTCTTTCCTTCTGCTAACTTTGAGGTTTTTTTGTTCTTCTTTCTGTAGTTGCTTTAGGTGCAAGGTTAGGTTGTTTATTCGAGATGTTTCCTATTTCTTGAGGTAGGCTTGTATTGCTGTAAACTTCCTTCTTAGAACTGCTTTTGCTGCATCCCATAGGTTTTGGGCCGTCGTGTTTTCATTGTCATTTGTTTCTAGGTATTTTTTGATTTCCTCTTTGATTTCTTCAGTGATCTCTTGGTTATTATGTAGTGTATTGTTTAGCCTCCATGTATTTATAGTTTTACAGATTTTTTCTTGTAGTTGATATCTAGTCTCATAGTGTTGTTGTCGGAAAAGATACATGATACGATTTCAATTTTCTTAAATTTACCAAGGTTTCATTTGTGACCCAAGATATGATCTATCCTGGAGAATGTTCCATGAGCACTTGGTAAGAAAGTGTATTCTGTTGTTTTTGGATGGAATGTCCTATAAATATCAATTAAGTCCATCTTGTTTAATGTATCATTTAAAGCTTGTGTTTCCTTATTTATTTTCATTTTGGATGATCTGTCCATTGGTGAAAGTGGGTTGTTAAAGTCCCCTACTATGATTGTGTTGCTGTCGATTTCCCCTTTTATGGCTGTTAGTATTTGCCTTGTGTATTGAGGTGCTCGTATGTTGGATGCATAAATATTTACAATTGTTATATCTTCTTCTTGGATCGATCCCTTGATCATTATGTAGTGTCCTTCTTTGTCTTTTGTAATAATGTTTATTTTAAAGTCTATTTTGTCTGATATGAGAATTGCTACTCCAGCTTTCTTTTGGTTTCCATTTGCATGGAATATCTTTTTCCATCCCTTACTTTCAGTCCGTATGTGTCTCTAGGTCTGAAGTGGGTCTCTTGTACACAGCATATATATGGGTATTGTTTTTGTATCCATTCAGGCAGTCTGTGTCTTTTGGTGGAACACTTAATCCATTTACATTTAAGGTAATTATCGATATGTATGTTCCTATTCCCATTTTCTTAATTGTTTTGGGTTCGTTATTGTAGGTGTTTTCCTTCTCTTGTGTTTCTTGCCTAGAGAAGATCCTTTAGCATTTGTTGTAAAGCTGCTTTGGTGGTGTTGTACTCTCTCAGCTTTTGCTTTTCTGTAAAGGTTTTAATTTCTCCATCAAATCTGAATGAGATCCTTGCTGGGTAGAGTAATCTTGGTTGTAGGTTTTTCTCCTTCATCACTTTAAATAAGTCCTGCCAGTCCCTTCTGGCTTGCAGAGGTTCTGCTGAAAGATCAGGTGTTAACCTTATGGGGATTCCCTTGTGTGTTATTTGTTGGTTTTCCCTTGCTGCTTTTAATATGTTTTCTTTGTATTTAATTTTTGACAGTTTAATATGTTTCTTGGTGTGTTTCTCTCTGGATTTATCCTGTATGGGACTCTCTGTGCTTCCTGGACTTGATTAACTATTTCCTTTCCCATATTAGGGAAGTTTTCAACTATAATCTCTTCAAATATTTTCTCAGTCCCTCTCTTTTTCTCTTCTTTTGGAACCCCTATAATTCGAATGTTGGTGCGTTTAATGTTGTGTCAGAGGTCTCTGAGACTGTCCTCAATTCTTTTCAATCTTTTTTCTTTATTCTGCTCTGCAGTAGTTTTCCACTATTTTATCTTCCAGGTCACTTATCCATTCTTCTGCCTCAGTTATTCTGCTATTGTTCCCTTCTAGAGTATTTTTAATTTCATTTACTGTGTTGTTCATCATTGCTTGTTTCATGTTTGGTTCTTCTAGGTCCTTGTTAAATGTTTCTTGCATTTTCTCTATTCTATTTCCATGATTTTGGATCATCTTTACTATCATTATTCTGAATTCTTTTTCAGGTAGACTGCCTATTTTCTCTTCATTTGTTAGGTCTGGTTGGTTTTTATCTTGCTCCTTCATCGCTGTGTGTTTTTCTGTCTTCTCATTTTGCTTATCTTACTGTGTTTGGGTTCTCCTTTTTGCAGGCTGCAGGTTCGTAGTTCCCGTTGTTGTTGTTGACTGTCCCCAGTGGCTAAGGTTGGTTCAGTGGGTTGTGTAGGCTTCCTGGTGGAGGGGAGTAGTGCCTCTGTTATGGTGGATGAGGCTGGATCTTGTCTTTCTGGTGGGCAGGTCCACGTCTGGTGGTGTGTTTTGGGGTGTCTGTGGCCTTATTATGATTTTAGGCAGCCTCTCTGCTAATGGGTGGGGTTGTGTTCCTGTCTTGCTGATTGTTTGGCATAGGGTGTCCAGCACTGTAGCTTGCTGGTCGTTGAGTGAAGCTGGGTGTTGGTGTTGAGATGGAGATCTCTGGGAGATTTTCGCCATTTGATGTTACGTGGAGCTGGGAGGTCTCTTGTGGACCAGTGTCCTGAAGTTGGCTCTCCCACCTCAGAGGCACAGCCCTGATACCTGCCTGGAGCACCAAGAGCCTTTCATCCACATGGCTCAGAATAAAATGGAGAAAAAGTAGAAAGAAAGAAAGAGGATAAAAGAAAATAAAATAAAGTAAGATAAAATAAGATAGTTATTAAAATAAAAAATAATTATTAAGAGACAAATTTTTTTTTAAAAAATAAAAAAAAATCAAAAAAAAAAAAAACCGGACGTATAGTACCCTAGGACAAATCATGAAAGCAAAGCTATACAGACAAAATGTCACACAGAAGCATACACACAAAAAGAGGAAAAGGGGAAAAAATAATAAATCTTGCTCTCAAAGTTCACCTCCTCAGTTTGGGTTGATTCGGTGTCCATTCATGTATTCCACGATGCAGGTACATCAAGTTGATTGTGGAGATTTAATCCGCTGCTCCTGAGGCTGCTGGGAGAGATTTTCCTTTTTCTTCTTTGTTGCACAGCTCCTGGGGCTCAGTTTTGGATTTGGCCCCGCCTCTGCGTGTAGGTCACCAGAGGGCGTCTGTTCTTCGCTCAGACAGGACGGGGTTAAAGGAGCCGCTGATTCGGTGGCTCTGGCTCACTCAGGCCGGGGCGGGGTGGGGGGGCGGGGGGGGGGAGGGAGGGGCACGGCGTGAGGGGCGGGCCTGCGGCGGCAGAGGCCGGCGTGACGTTGCAACGGCGTGTGGCGCCGGCCGGCGTGACGTTGCACCGGCGCCGGCCGGCGTGACGTTGCAGCAGCCTGAGGTGCGACGTGCGTTCTCCTGGGGAAGTTTCCCCTGGATATCGAGACCGTGGCAGTGGCGGGCTGCACAGGCTCCCAGGAAGGGGGGTGTGGCTAGTGACCTGTGCTCGCACATAGGCTTCTTGGTGGTGGCAGCAGCAGCCTTGGCGTCTCATGCCCGTTTCTGGGGTCCGCGCTTTTAGCCTCGGCTCGCGCCCGTCTCTGGAGCTCCTTTAAGCAGCGCTGTTAATCCCGTCTCCTCGCGCACCAGGTAACAAAGAGGGAAGAAAAAGTCTCTTGCCTCTTCGGCAGGTCCAGACTTTTCCCCGGACTCCCTCCCGGCTAGCCGTGGCGCACTAAACCCCTGCAGGGTGTGTTCACGCCGCGAGTCCTCTCCCTGGGATCCGACCTCCGAAGGGCGAATCTCAGCTCCCAGCCCCGCCCGCCCCGGTGGGGGAGCAGACAAGCCTCTCGGGCTGGAGAGTGCCGGTCGGCACCGATCCTCTGCGGGAATCTCTCCGCTTTGCCTTCCGCACCCCTGTGGCTGTGCTTTCCTCCGCGGCTTCGAAGCTTTCCTCCTCCGCCGCCCGGAGCCTCCGCCCGCGAAGAGGCTCCTAGTGTGTGAAACCTTTCCCTTTACGGCTCCCTCCCAGAGGTTCGGGTCCCGTCCCTATTCTTTTGTCTTTGTTTTTTCTTTTTGCCCTACCCAGGTACGTGGGGAGTTTCTTGCCTTTTGGGAGGTCTGAGGTCTTCTGCCAGCGTTCAGTAGGTGTTCTGTAGGAGTTGTTCCACGTGTAGATGTATTTCTGATGTATTTGTGGGGAGGAAGGTGATCTCCGCGTCTTACTCTTCCGCCGTCTTCCCCCGGCCTCGAGCTACAATTGTACTCATTTTTCCTCTCCTGGTGCTCGGGTTGGCCATTCCAGCCACTTTACTAACAGTCTCCCCACCTGGATAGTGAGCACCTTTCTCTTCTTAATATACTAAAAGTATTTACACATTTTGAAACTGTATGGATATTGATATAAATTCTTCCACATGATCTGAATGTTGACGCAAATGACACTGGGAACCCTCCCTATTACATTATAAAGACTATTTAGATAGACCCGCAATTTGTACAACATTTGTGGGATCTTTCCATTACACAGAATTAGTTTCCTTAAAGTTAATTTTTTTTTTTTTTTAAGTTCAGCCTTTTAGTTTATTTATTTCAATTTTCTTTTTCAGGAAATGTACCCGCGAGGAGTTCTGAGACAATGTCCTCAGATGTTCCGCTGGGATTAAACAAGACACTGCTGTATTTCGTAAGTTTATCTATTTTTATGTTAGTAAAGAAGATTTTCTGCTGCAGAGAACCAGTTTTTTTTAAAATTTGGAATTAGTGTCAAATTTGATTTAATAGAAGACAATTTTATTTTTTCAAGATTTCTTTTACCTAAATTTTATTCAATTTCAATGGATAGTGAAAAACATTTCTTTGTTAGATCAACTCTGTTTCATTGTATGTATTATCCAATATTTTAATGACCTGTGAGAGGAACTTTATAAGTTTTTTAGCTAATTTAAATGGGCAGTGCTCTCAGTAATACTGATTTGGCCTGGGTGAATATATTGGTAATTATAATGTCCTGTATTTCACTGAACGAATACTTTCAATTTGCTCTGTAACAGCTGCCTCTTGGGTCCTGATGAAGGTAACTGAATACTGAGCCTCTTTAGGAAACATATTGATTTTCTTTTTGTTACTAAAACTTAGATTTTTACATTCCTAGATTATTCATTATGATGAGATGTGTACCACATTGTTTGGATGTACTAAAATCTGTCTAACACTCATGAATTTTACATGATGTGAGGCAAAGAAAAGCTACTGTGTGGAGAGTCATGAGTGACATTAAAGTGAACGTTTCCTGAAACTTCGAATTTACAACCCTTCTGATTACCTCAAAGTTGAGAGTTTTGCTATTTCAGTTTCTAAAACACAGTAGAAAGCAAAATAATTTCTCCCTCTTTTACAAGCTCTCTTCTGATATTGATACAGAATAGCCCCCTTGCCTCTAGTTACTTTTCTATGACTGACTCAGGAGGTTGAGGATGTAATACACCTCATGTAATTTGACATTTGCAACTTTTTCTTTTCTGTGTTTTTTTTGTGTGTGTGCTTTTTATTCAAGTAAACTATTCCCAATAAACAAGAGAAAAAAATTGTGCTATGTCCCCCCATAGTAAGTGGATGGGGGAGGGTCATCTGGATGAAGCGATGTACGTGGAGATCTGTAATCAGCAGCGCAGTGGCTATTCCAAGTGCATTCAGCAGGGGTATTTTGTTGCTCCACTATTTTTGAACAAGCTGGATTAATATGGAGTATGGTAACTTGAAAAACACACTCAAAAGTTAGAATAGATTTTAGAAATGTATATAGTAATTTGGAAGGCATAAATCTGTCAGAAAGATCTTGAAATTGGTGAAGAATCACTCACAAAATTGGAAATTTTGTAAAGATAAATATTAACATATCTCATAAATAAATAAGGATTTAGAAGATTAAAAAATATAAGATTATATAGAGGATTATATAGAAGACAAAAAATAAGGATTATATAGAAGATTAACAAAAAATCTTTATCTTAAATTTAAACTAAGACATAGCAGTTCCACTTTTTTCAAGCCCTATCCATTTTCATTATTATTTTTCTAAATGGAAACCAGGGAATTCTCTCCCTAAAACACTGCATTTAATAAAAATGTTCAATTTTCTATTTTTGTTAAGGATTTCTCTATGTATGTATTTTCCTCATAAATTCTAAGTTTTATCATTGAATAGCAACAGCATTTAAATGACTTTATACAATTTTATATTAGTAAGAAACATTTGTTGAATATTTACTATGTATCAAGCCTTATGCATGAAAAATGGCAAAGAAATTTAGTGTTGAATATGACCTGTGCCATCTGATCAGTGGTGAACATACATTTTCTATTAGGATTTCACAGAAGTTTCCTGTTTCCCTGTTACTACATCAATCCCTACAGCTCTAAGAAATCCAAGTTGGGAACTACGGACGTATTATTAGAACTTAGATTAATAAGAAAGATTTTTAAGAACCAGGCACAAATGTATTCTTGGCTGGATCACACTCTTCTTGATTTCTCTGAGCACTTGTAGTTTATTCATCTAATGAAGAATCTGGAATGTACCAAGAAGGTACAGGGGAGAAATAAAAATTTTGATTAAATATTCTCAGTACTAGAAGTATACTCCAATAAAAAAAAATTAAGGAAGTAGAATAATTCCATTTGAAAAAGAAAACATACTGAAATAACTGAATACTATTCTTCAGTGTATATTAAGAAATCTTACAAAAACGTGACCCATTCTTTATTTTGTACTGATTTTTTAAAAAATTCAAAAACCTGGACTATTAATAGTGCAGATTTCCATGCTGAGAGAATTTTTAAATGCTAGAATAGCTATAGATACACGTTTGAAAATCCCTTATTTTGAAAGACTTTTCAAGCAACACAGATCCTATCTTGCAGAGACTATCTGAGAGAAAAAATGCTAATTAATTCAACATGAAATTTTCCAAACCTAGGATTATATGATCATACGTTGGTTGCTGCTTTACATTCTGTAATAAGTCATTAGCTTCAGTCAACATTGACTTTGCTTTTCTGAGACCGTACAAAGGAGGAAGCTAACTGGTTTAGCAAAACATCTCCTGCTCCGCTGTGGTCCCAGTTGAATACTGTCTAGTTGCTAATGGAGAATTAGTACACTTTTCTCTAAGGGCGTGAAGGATGATCAAAGTGGACCCTCTGCCTTTGGAATGAGAACCTCCCTGGGAGCTCTACTCATGTCATCTGACTGGAAGTCATTTAAACAAATTTTTAAGGAGCGCATTAAAAAAAATATATATAGGGGGCTTCCCTGGTGGCGCAGTGGTTGAGAGTCCGCCTGCCGATGCAGGGGACACGGGTTCGTGCTCTGGTCCGGGAAGATCCCACATGCTGCGGAGCGGCTGGGCCCGTGAGCCACGGCCGCTGAGCCTGTGCATCCGGAGCCTGTGCTCCGCAATGGGAGAGGCCACAACAGTGAGAGGCCCGCGTACAGCAAAAAAAAAAACCCCAAAACTCATAGCTGTCTTTTTGCTGTCCAATATTGCTATTCCCTTAAGAGAGGATTATATTTCACAAGGTAATATCTATCAATAGAGGCTATTTTTCTCGTATTTTAGATCATGAATGATTCTAGCTTAGAAATCACTCTATCTTCTGGCTTATAATGCTAGTTATTTTATAGACTTTCTTTTCCAAGAAACTCAGTAGTGATGAAATCAGCACTATGTTTTGTAAGATTTTTTAATTCAAATGATTGAATTATTTAATTCAATCAAATGAATATTTGTGCTAAGAACTGTGGAGAATAAAGGAAAATTGCAAAAGACCAATGCTTCCTAATTGCTACAGTTTCATCGTGGAGAAAAAATCAATTATATAAAAATTAAATGTAGGATTAAAGTCAGTAAAAAACTCAGAGACTGTATTATAGCTCTCTGACACCCTGCAACATGTTAAGTGTACCCTTGTATGCCACATACAAATTTAAAGAGATGGAGAAAAGAACAATGAATGAATGAATGAAGTGCTGCAGTTATTGAGAGTCAATGTAATTAAATTTGAGAAATGAAACATAGGAAAAACTAAGGGACTCACATCACAGATCGGACAAAGTAAAAAGAGACTTGGCTTAAGAATTTACTTAGGATATGGTGATAGATTCTATCTTTAAAGGTGTTGGAAAGTGAATTTTATAAAATGAGTAGTGAGCAGCAAAGCTAAGAAGTAAGATTGGTCTAAACGAGGAAGGGTCTTAACTCCATTCTGGGCAGCCTGTATTTTATTCAGTGGGAGGGTCAGTCACCAGAGACATTTCAGTGAAATCCTCTCCTATCAATTCCTGAATAACTGACATGGGGGGAAGAAAAATCAAAGACTATGTCATACTTCTAACTCTGAATAAGTGGAAAAAATGTGCGATGAATGGAAATATGAAAATTAAGAGGTTGGGGTGAAGAGGGCAGTTGGTAAGGTTGATGTAAGTGGTGAAATCTTCCGATTTTGAAACATCCTCAGCTTACTTTCCAAGAGTGACTTATCTCTACTCATATTCTTATCTCAAACCTATTCTTTTTGCTTTTAGTGTTATTGGCATTTTTGATAGTAAAACAAATGGGTTATTTGTATTCATTTATAATTTATACTGTCACTGCACCTCTAGTTTACCTAAAAGTGAATTTTTAAGTGAATAAACAGGAATTATTGAAATGGTGAAAGATGTGTTCATTCATTTTGGAGTAACTTTTACTCACATAAAGTCCCAAGTTGACATTCAGGAGTAATTATTTGCTTCGTTATAGACATTGAACAGTTTGTTTTATAAGTTTGGGCACTTTGTAGAAATAAAATGGATTTGATTTTTTTGTTCTATTGACAGAGATTCTTCTTACTTTCCTAAAAGACAGAGACGCTTGGTCAGAAAGAGGTAACTATGAGGTAGAGGCCTAGTCATTTCATGTGTTGATTTTTCTCATCCATTAATAGGCAACTATTTATGATGTGGCCAGAAACAACTTAGACATTCTCTGAGGAAGACAGAACTATGCTTGCCCTGATTCAAGGACCATTTGTAAAAATATACATAGTGTATACAAAAGAGAGTAGTACAGATGGTATAGCTACCTACTGAGGGAAGTTGACATAAAAGAAGGAAAAACAACTTAATATTTCCCAAAGTGTCAGTGAAAAATAATTTAGAATAAAAATATTTATCAGTGACTTTTCAAGAGGATTATGAAGCACAGGGAGATGTGCCCATGTGGATTCTTTTGGGGCCTTTGCAACCAGTTGTGAGAGACTAGAATTGATAACAGTGATTTCAGCAAGACAAACTAATTTCTCATAATCTGTTCTTCATCTGTTTTCACAATTTTGTTTTTAATGTATATCATAATGTATATTTAATGTTGTTAAATATTTTCTAATCTAAAAGTTATTTGATGATTGGCAAGAAAAATAAGAACTGTGAGCCAAAAACCACTGGTATATGATGAAGGGCATGAGCTTAGCACAGAATTGGACTAGAGATTGTTTATGTCCAAACAAAACAAATTAATATGTTGGAGAAAGCTATGGCATTTCAGTATAAAGCTTTAAGTTTGTTAGTCTAACCTTCTCTAAAAGAAAGGATAACGGTTCATCAAGAGAATCATTTTTCTCCCCCATATGTTATAAGGATGTTTATACGATTGAACCACATAATGGCACGCATTCTCAACAGCAGCTTTTTAAAATATGTGAAAGGTCTTCCGCATACAGTTGGTTGTTTCTTGTATGAGCTTTGGTAGTCACCTTGAACAAAACTTAAATGCAATTACACAAAGAAACAAAATGATTATGGTAGCTTTCTGATTATCTCCATACACAGGGAAGAAGCCTGAAGAATTGTGGAGGAGTAAGTAGTTGACAGCTTATTCCTTAGACAATTCTTGAACATCAACTGTCTCCAGCAGGTTTAAGGTAGGAGTTTTATGGCAGAGAACTCATAAGTGAAGTTCTACTGAGGATCTGAAGGGCGGGAATGTTTCATTCCTGAATGAAAAAACACCTCTGTGTTATAGATATCAGCCATGTTGAAAATAAAGACATTTCATTGTGAAAGTTAAAGGTTATCAGTTCATTCACTTAGCTACACAATATTCTTTGGTAGCATATATTGCTGGCCATTCTATTTATCACCAGAAGTTGAGTTACCCATGTGCAGGATGAAAATTTTTGTCAGGAAGGAACTCTAAATGCTTAAGAGTGCTAAAAGGATATCTAAAAGTGCTGTATGTCTGTCTTAAAGATACGGCAGAAGATCTTAAAGATACACTAAATATTATCAACATAGTAAAACCTAAGTTTGCTCTCTTAAGGAGTTTAATCTGATTGAAATTCCATTGTGATGAATCTGTTAGGGAAACACCGTGTCCAAGTAGAGTGATGGAAGTGTGTGCTCTTCACCCACTCTTTCTTTCCTTATCTGTGTTCTGTACTAGGAAGTAATGGCTCTTTTATTATTTGGAGTAAAGCTCTTAATGCCTCTAAATGGGAAAAAAAAACTACTGTGTAATGTAAGTACAAGCAAGTAAGTTTAAGTGTAAAAATTAGAAGTCACTAAAAGGAAAAGTCAGTTTCTTTTCAGTTAGGTATTCATGTATAGAATAGAGATCAACACAGTAAGCATCAGTTCTAAAAACAACAAAATTTTATATGTTATTTTTTCTCCTCAGCTGTACCAGTGGTCCTTGCTTATTAGCAGAGAGACACATCTCTTCTTCTTTGTTCATAATTACCATCAATTGCATCATTGGGCATCTGTGGTACACACTACTATATATAAAATAGATAACCAACAAGGACCTTCTGTATAGCACAGGGAACTATATTCAATATCTTGTAATAACCTATAATGGAAGAGAATGTAAAAAAAAGAATACATATATAACTGAATCACTTTGTTGCACACCTGAAACTAACACAACATTATAAATCAAGTATATTTAAATTATTATTTTTTAAAAATTAAAAAAAGAAAATATAACAAAAATCATTAGTTTCTCCATTTTTATTGTTTTTTAAAAATTCATACATACATAGACACACACACATTCCTGACATTATAGCCTCAGAAACAATATTGACAAAACTCGCCTTTTGAATAATTTAGTTATTTAAAAAAGACTTTCTTTAAGTGTGACAAACTCTAATTTGTTTCCTCGGCATAATTAACCACTGTGACTTTCTATTTCATTTGTCTTAACATTCACATTAATGAATTCACCTTTTGTCCTGCTTTGAACTTGATATTGAAAAAGATTTTATGCATCATTGCTTCTTAATATGCTTCAGATAATTGGCCCTGTTACAGTAGCTTATATAATACTTCTCTGAGAAAATGAGAGGGACTTTCCCAAGAAATAGAGTTTATCTCAAACTGAATTTGTTTCGGTGAAGTCATTATGAACATGGAAGATGTTTTGACAAATACATGAAATTACAGAAATTGAAAAAAAGTTTTTATACACAGACCGACAGACATTTAGTATTGTTGCACGTAGCCTCAAATCTCTTTAATGTTAATGGTCTACATTCCAACTTTCTATTATTAAGTAAATGAAAATGAGCTCCTTGCAAATTTACATGGGAGCAGAATAGTACATAAATATCAATCTGCTGAAATAGACTTTTCCAGACTGTTCCTCTACCTTTGCCAGCTCTCTGAGTCTTCTGTGGATTAAAGAATGTGTACAAGTAAGACCTTTTTTTTTAATGCTGCTTAGAATCCTGGTTTCAGATTTTCTGTTGTATTTTGAGAAGACTGGATCGAAGCATTGTTGATGGTGACAAACACAGGCATTTAATTGTGTTTTGAGGGTTCCCCACCCAAACCTAACATTGGTCATATTTCAAATGCTACATCTGCAAAAGGTTGTCTTTTCTGCTTTGCAATGGTACAGAAAACTCTATATCATTTGGAGCCCAAAGGGGAAAAATCGGCTCCAAATGATGTAGAGTTTTCTGTACTTTTCCAAGGGTTAGTTTGAGTAGTTCCTCAGTGTTATTAGTCTAAAGGCAAAATGGTCATGTGTCTAAATGCATTACTCCTCATGTTCACAGACAAAAGTTAGGAATGTAGGTATTCAGCTTCAACCATTGCACAAAAACAGTCAGAAGAGTTTTTGCATCACATTCAGATCTCGTTCTGAGTATGTCTCTCTTCTATGATTGAAGAGGGAATGTAAAGCTCTCCATTCTAAAATGGCTGGGAATATGTTCCTATATATCGGTGATGTTACTCTGTCACTTGTGTTGTGGCACAAAAAAATCACATAAATTTCTTAAAAAACAACTATAGAGTAAGACTGATGTATAAGACTCAATATTATGCCATGGGATAAGACTGAAGTGTGTTATGAACTCAGCTAGAAGCAGAATTAAATTATCCCCTTGAATTGAGTCGTGGCACTTTAGAACCGCCCTTCAATAATTCATTCTCACCCTTTGAAACAAACACTTTCTGGGACTATTTTCTGGTTTTTTTTTCTTCTTCTGCTCTCCATTTCAGGGTTGTCTTCTGACATATCCTGACCTGAAACCATTAGATACGTGGTATGTGATTAAATATGTGACTAAATTGTGATTAAATTGTTTTACTGTGAAGTTAACTTACATACATTCTCGACCAGAAAATGTCAACCAGTACTTACTTTTAAAGTTAGAATAAATGTTAGCTAATTTAATGGCCTTATACTTATCAGTGTCTTGTGATAATTCAAAAAAATTGTTTTAAAACAGGGTTTCTTAACATAATTTTTGTGCTGTATCAGTTAGTATTCTATCAGAGAAGTTGAAAAATTAGAAAAAAGTATATATTTGTTATAAGAACTTTTTATAAGGATTTACATAATTATAGGAGCTGGTTAAAAGATGTCAGTAGGGCCGCTGTCTTTGCATGTGTCTAGAGTTTAAATCCATAGGACAGGCAGCTGGGAATAGAAGGTGGATGTAATGTGGGAAAGAGTATGCTGTAACTCACAAGCATTTGCTGAAACCAAGGGAAATGGATTGAAGTCATGTCAGTTCTTACTTTTCACTGCTTTCAACCTTGGTGATACAGATGTCATTCAGGAGAAACTGGGGCCATGATCATTACAGAGCTAAACACACATGTGATGCAGGAGAGGCTGAAGGAGCATGAATAGATAAGATGCACTGTGCGTGATCTACAGAGGCACCTGATGACTCTGCCCTGCTCTTCCAGATAAAAAACAACATGGCTGCTGCTTCACTTGTACCCACAAATCTCACAAAATTGTCTCCATGGCCCACACTAACTGGAATCATATAGGGTAGGGGGTTCTGAGCAATGTTGTTTGTCCTAGCCCAGCTGACACGATACAGAGCCACCACAGTGCCATGGGTCCATTTGGAAGTCTGATGAAGTTTATGCATCCCCTTTCAAAATAATGATTTTAATATTTTAAATGCATATAATCAAATGCAGAGGATTACACAGAGAATCAATTTTATTAGAATACAGTCATCAAAACATGAGAAGTCAAATTTGTGGTGTAGTCAAACACAGGCATCATAATACGGTAAATAAGGTCTAGGCAAACGTTTAATAATAAGAGTAATTCTGAAGCTGTGATGAGTTTAAATCATACTTTACGTAATTGTAATAAAATATATGAAAATATAATACTTTGTATGAAGAAAAGTTCATAAATACTGCTATTCCTATTGTGCTTCGTTGACTAACATCATAATCCAAGCAAATGATAAATTTTCACTTAGAATTCAGTGAAAATATGACTTTTTCCCCCAATACACATGCACAGATCTGTTCTATTCATTGACCTCTCATAGATAAGATCTGTAAATCCTAGGATAGTATCCCTCCTTTGGAGTCACAAACTCTCTTGGTGAGTGACCTTTACCTGTACTTACTTTTTAAGGTAAAAAGTTCAAAGAAACATTTTTGAGGTCTAGATGCCCGGCTGTGGGTATCACATGCTAAATGATGTCTGTAGTATAATGAACCTCACACTAATTTTTTTACCTGTTTATAGTTATAAAGTCTTAATCATAATGAACAGCATCTCGGTATGTCTCTGTGAAAAGTAAAATCAACATTCCACAAGAACTGGCCACACTAAATTGTTAGTAGGGATTTTTCTTCTTGCTATGAAGGCTTCAATGATTTTTTTTTTCAGTTTAGATTTAGTAAAATAGCGCCATTTAGACTCCTGAGTATGACAGTTATTAAATGTTTTCAAATGAATTTCTTTCAATCTGTATTATATTTTATAAGGAAAATTTTTCTCTTTGCATGCAATAAAACTGCAGAGTAGTTGCACAGCTTATTAAATAGATACTGCTGTAAGTATACAAAGTGAAATAATATTCAATATTAGTATAGAATGTCAAATTTCTGTCTCATTCTTTTTTTAAAAAATTCTGTTTTCTCTAACTTTGGCCTTTTTAAACTTTGTGTTCAACTTTGTTTTTGCATGCTCTTAAGAAAAGAAATCTAGAGGTACAATTTCGTTTCTTTTCTTTTCTGTATTTGATAAATTTAGCATGTTACACTTTGCAAGTTTAAGGTGTACAGTGTGTTACCTGATACATTTATATATTGCACTATGATTGTCATTGAAGTAATATTTATCATGTTACATCATTATAGTACAATATTATTATCTATATTCATTATACTGTACATTAGATCTCCATGGCTTATTTACTACTCATTACAAGTTTGTATCCTTAAACACCATCAGTCTTACCCCTTCAGCCCCCATCTCCTGGTAACCACCATTTTACTATGTGCTTTTTTTACAGTTTTAACTTAGTTTTAGACTACACTTAGAAGTGGTGTCATACAGTACTTGTCTTTCTCTGTCTGACTTATCTCACTTAGCATAATGTGTTCAAGGTCCATTCATATTGTCACAAATGGCAAGATATCCTCCTTTCTCATGGATGAATACTAATCTGTTGTGTACATATACCATTTTTTGCAATCTATATATTGGATAAGGGGTTCATGTACAAAATATATAAATAACTAATACAACTTCATAACAAATAAACAAACAATGTGATTAAAAATGGGCAGAAGAAATGAAAACAGTCGATTCTTGAAGATCGTAGGTTTGAACTGTGCAGGTCCACTTATACACACATTATTTTCAATAAATTACAGCACTATACGATCCTCAGTTGGTTGAATCCGTGGATGCAGAACGGTGGAAATGGAGGGCCAACGATAAAGTTACATGTGGATTTTCACCTGCGTGGTGGTAGATGGCCCTAACCCCTGCATTGTTCACAGGTCAGCTGTGTAGATATTTTTCCAAAAAAGACATTAAAAGTGGCCAGCAGGCACATAAAAAGATGCTCAACATCACTAATCATCAGAGAGATGCAAATAAAAACCACTAGTTATCACCTCACACCTGTTGGGATGTCTATCAACAAGAAGACAAGAGACAAGTGCTGATGAGGTTGTGGTAAAAAGGGAGTCCTTATACACTGTGGGTGGGAATGGACATTAGTCCAAACACTATGGGAAGCAATATGGGAGTTCCTCAAAAAATTAAAAATAGATCTACCACACGATCCAGTAATTTTACTTCTAGGTATATACCCAAAGGAAATGAAAACAAGATGTTGACTAGATATATGCACACTCATGTTTATTGCAACATTACTCACAATAGCCAAGGTATGGAAACAACCCAAATGCCCATCAACAGATGAATAGAGGCACGATTTTTAATAATGCATTAAAAATTTTTGCTGAGTTTCTATTATTACCTTATTTTTAGAATATTCTCAGAGGTAGCAAGTTTGGTGACTTGTTTACAGTAACAGATACTCTTCGCAATTAGGAATTAATAATTATTCTAATTGTATTATAACATCTAAAAAGCACTTCAATATACATTATTTCATTTGATAATCTTGACACTATAGTGCTGAGAGGGAAGTATTTATTCTCTTTATTTTATGGATAAATAAGCTCCAACAAAGTGAGGGAAAATGATTTGCCTAAGGTTACATGGAAGAAACAGAAGGTGCTTGTTCTAGAATTTAAGGTTTTATACTTTATGTTGTCTTTCTCTTATAATAGATTATTTGATGTTTAATTTTACACCTCATGAAAGTATTTTATAGATAATAAGGAATTGTGGACTTTCATAATTCCTGTATCTGCTTTTGGGAATTATAGGAAAATCAGTAGCCCAATATTTAATTAAGTGGTTTTAAAACAATTCTGGTTACTCCATCAGATGTGCTCTCAGGTGTAAATTCTTTCACAATTTGACTTTCTGTGTCTGTCTTGGTTTGATTTTTTTAATGTTTAGGAACTGATTCTTGATGGCATGTTCATCATAGTACTGAGGTTTCGTGTTGGACCGACTGCTGTTTTTGCAGTCATTTAAATTTAATTTCCCTTTTTGTCATTGGTGGATGGAGTAGTAGAATTTACACTGTGTAACCTATGTAGCTGGCTTCTGAGTACTAGAGCACCCTTTCCTCCCAGATGTTACACTCATCCAGACCTTTGTCACTTCTTTCTCACCCAGCTTTCCAATCTGTCATTCTTCCTGGCTGAAGTTAGATAACTCTCCACCAGCGCAATTTTCCTCAGCCCTCTGGTCTAAACCTTCGTTTGTGACTGCTGGGCTGTGCCTGGTGCCAGCTTTCTCCCATCTCTGGGTGTGCAGTAAGCTTGGTTTTATCATTTCAATGTTGCTTTTTACCTTTATTTAAGGACATAAATGTTGTATATGTTTTAGCCACTAAAATAAAAGATGAGTGTCAGCCAGGGTTCTAAATGGTTTCTATATCAATTCATTTAATTCCTTTAAGGTGGGAATAATTATTGTTGGTATTTACTTTCATATTACAAAAAAAAAAAAAAAAGAAACAAACGTAGAGAAGTTAAATAACTTGGCTGAGGTAATGCCATTACCACCCAACAGGGTTTGGACTGGAAACCAGGTAGGAGCACCAACCTTATTCTACCACTTTGGTACGTAGACTACAGTGGATTATATTAACCCTTCTAACACCATGAGGTCAATGAAAAGCTCAAGCTTTGGAAGGAACTTAAATTTAGATCTTGACTGTGATCCTTTCTCACTGAGTAGACTTGGGTTTTGGACCAAGTACTTCCTCAGTATCAGCCCAGTTGAACCTGTTTGTAAAATGGTGATGATCAGTCTTCATCCTTTCATGGTTGTTATGTGCTTTTCATGGCACAGAGCAGGCCTTAATAAATGTCAGTTAGATTTTCTTCATATAATGCCATGGGCATTTTAATTTATTAAACATCATAAATATTTAACTAAAAGGGTATTTGAAAATAGTGTGGCAATTACTTTGATATGTCTTCTGAATGTTAACCTATTTTTTAAAATTTTCTATGACACTATTTTCATTTCCCAAGTAATATGGACATAAATTCTCCCAATATATCATTGATTCTCTATGTTTTTTTCCTTTTGGGTGCTTTGTGGGTCTCTAGTAATTTTTATGTATTCTGTAATGTCAGACAAGTCACTTTTGGTCTTCTTTGTCTCTGACCAGTTTTCAGAGGTGTTGAATTCTCCCCAAATACCTCAAGTTTGGAGCATTTCATTATGTGTTGCATGTGGTCCAAAAGGTACTTGATATAGGTCCCTGTCAGGGTTTTGCCACTAACGTTGTCACCTGGGAAAATCCATTTGGTTTCTCTGGGGTGCACTTTCTTTTCTTTTCTTTTTTATAAAAGAAGAGGAATAAACTTTATAAAATACATGGTCTTTCAAAAGGCAAAGATTTCTTTATTTATTGCACTAGCCCTTCTAACTTTCAAAGCATATTTACATGTACTCTAAATCGATCTAATGGTCATTTCTTTTTAAAAGATGAGACACCTGAACAAAGTGCTTTATGATGTGTCTAAGGTTTGATCACTGGTAGCAGAAGTAAAACCAAGTAAAGTTTTTTCACCATATCATTGCCTTCTATGAGGTATGAGACAAATAACAATATTAATCGTAATTTTATTTTCTTTTCAAACTATAGAAGTGATACGTATCAAAGTTGGAAATCATAAATTTGACCGATGTCAAGTTTGAAAATAGGGAAAGCATTTTGGGTTGTATTATATTTAAATTTATTTTAAAATTTACATATTTATAATATTCTACCCATTTAAAAGCATTATAAAACTCTTTACTTTTCAATTTATTTTTCTTAGTAAAGATATGTAATTTTTGAAATGCAGGATCTGAAGATATCTTATTTATTGCTATATATTTTAAGTTTTCATGCTATCACAAAGGAGTACTTTTTAAATTATATTTTTAACCAGCTATTGCTAATAATATCCATATGTTTAATGAGATCTTTAGGCAACTTTCTGCAATCACATATATTAGCTTTATTAGATTATCAGTTGAATGTTTGTTTCCAGGCTTAAATTCATATATATATGAATTCATATATATATATGAATGAGTTCATATATATATGAACTGTTTGTAATAGCAAACAGTTACCACATTTTCAAAAGTACTTCATCTATATTAACTCAGTTATCTTTACAATAACTCTTTTCGATATGTGCTGTTACTAGCCGTATTTTACAGATGAGTAAACTGAAGTACAGAGGTCAAGTGATTATCTCAAGGTCACAAAGTTCTTTGAGTGGCAGCTAGTGAGGACAAGACTCTGGAGTATAACACAGGTCATCTGCCTTTGAAGTCTGAGCTCTTAATTTCTATGCCATGAGGCCTCTCATAACTTATTTTCTCCTTTCCAGCTCCTAAATGTATTATTTCTGGTTAGTGTTTTGTTGCATCAACTAAAGCTTTTAGACCATTGTAAAGCGTTAGTGATGTTATGGGTATCTTTTAACTATATTCAGACTTAAATAGGATTGCTTTTGGTTGTTTAGTATTAAAATTTCTTGGGGGAGGGGTGTTGTTATGATAGAGATATACTTCATAACGTAAAATGTATTCTTATATTTCTGTTGAACTCCGAATGTTTCTCAGAAATGTGTTCTGAATACTATTAAATGGCTTCTAGCAGCAAGATGGTCATAATCCTTTTTTTCTTTTGAATCAAAGTTACATTTTATTGATAAGTTTCTAAATAGCTTAATAGTGTTTTTTTTCAATCTAGCAGTAAATAGCCCTTAGTCATGGCTCTGAATTCAATTTGCATAAGGTTTGCTTTTAATATCTGCATTTGTAATCTTACAGTAGCTTTATGTTTTGTGTAATCCTTGGCAGGCTTTTATATCAAAATCATATTAGGTAATTGTCTGTCTTTGGGACTACTTGTACATGGTCTCTTATTTGCACACCCTTGCTCTTTCAGCTGAGAATTGGTTTTAAAAAAGGAGGGCATATATACCCTGTGGTATCACATTCATGATGACTAAAATGTGATTACTGGCATCACTGGACGCCAGTCTTACTCTGTGCTCTCTGGACTTGGTTAGAGCCCGTGACTCCTTCTTGGGCCAAGTTGGCTGCATGTCGGACTGGGTTGCATTGTGTAACCCTTTATTCTTTCCCCCATTGAAGTCTTAGTTCAGTTGGTCCATACCTGTATGCTGCCACAGCATCATTCTCCCCTGCCACATGGCTGACCTAAAGGTGTGTACACTGATTTTAATGCCAGCAGTCTGCCATGTGGGAGTGGCTTAGAAATGAGAGAGGCTTAGAAGTACAGATTATTTTCTTTCCTTTGCCTCACCACAGTTCTGCCCTTTTTGGCATTCTGGGCTACCCTTCCTCTTACATGCATGTCCTGAACAGCAGACATAAGAAGTCCAAAATGGTGATTTGAAAGTAACCTCTAGATCTTAAGTATCCCTGTCAATCAATCAGGTGTGTCCCTCCCTCATTTGGACTGAACCCTAGAAGAGTGAATTGGGGCACATGTCAGTTAGATAACAAAATCCAGTGTAGTTGCTTCAAACAGAGAAATATTAAATTAATACTGTATTTTTTATAACAGTGTTGGAAGAACTGGAGGAACAAAAGAGATAAGACAAAGGTATGGGGCAAAAAGAAGAAAAGATAAAGCAACTCAAGATTTAGTAACTGGTTTCCCTTTTCTGTGCTGGAGACGCAAACACTTTCCCATACACTAAGGGTGCCATGCTGAGAAGGCTTCTGTTGCTGGATTCCAGATGCCCTGAGCTTATTCTAGTCTAAAGCAGCTGCCTGGATCCCTCACTGCCACTGTTCTCCCCTCCAGTGCTGAAACTTTTCCTGCGCTGTCCTGCTGGAGATGCCTCCAGAAACTTGAAGTGAAGAGAGTCACATTTCTCTTTCTTCTGCCTTCTAAACTTTAATATGTGCCTCCTATTGGAAACTTAACCAAGAAAATCTTAGAAGTGCCCTTTGTGGTGTCACAGAGGCCTTATAATATAACAGAGCACAGGAGGTAGGAATGGAGGTTGAGAGCAAAGGGATGAAAGGTTTCTTGGTGTCTGTTCTTAGCCTTCTATGCGTATATAATTTCCAAGCAACAATAACAACACTTTCATGTTTTTGCCTGATGTGATAAAGCCACTGTCATACAAATGAAAGGCTTTTACCCTCTTCCCCCAAAGGAAGAAACAATGTTAATCAGTCCTCAAGTCTATCTCTGGGGATAGTTATTCCTCTTGTGGTTTAGTAATACTCCATTGGATCTATTTTAACTTAAAAAACATTTTAAAGTATAAAATATTAGAGGAAAAAAGGGGGGGGAAAGTAAATTAATATATTCAAATAAATAAGGAAGAAACTATATAAATTTACCGCTAATGTTCCCATTTCTATAACTTGCTTATTCACCATGAACTTCATCTTCCCCGGTTATTAGCCAGAACCCTAGTTTGTAAAGGTTCTTCTCCAGAGAAGTGACCCAAGCCTTTATTTCCAGAAGGTTTTAAGCTCTGTGATCAAGAATTTATAGAACTGTTCCAGTTTTCCATTAACACTCACCATTGAATATGGAATGATAAGAGAAGCTCCAGAGAATCCCCTGGGCTCCAGACATAATCCTTCCTGTCCTAGTATATATCAGTAAACCAATTTCCTTCTGTTAATTGAGATCAGTCAGCTTAACCAGTAAAGCTACTTTCTTCTTTACCAATTAGCTCAACGGGAAAAGAATTCAGTAGTGAACTGGTGGCAGTTTCAATGTCCAACTAAATTAAAACAGTATTTTATCCTTTGGGGAAAGCATTACATCCTCAGGAACCAAGAACTCTGAACCATCAAAGGCAAAAATTTTGAGTAATAGAAGTAAAAATTCTGCAAGTAGGTTATTAGGTCTAATAGAGGAATCACTTCCACTGAATCCTTGATTTCTGGACCCAAGTATTCTAGCTCTAGGCTAGAGCATTTAACGTTGTTTACTTTATATAACACATCCTATTAAACTGCCCTCCAGCTTCACAAATTTCTTGAACTGAGCCTTCAACAGTGTACTCTACTGTCCTGTCAGCTGAGCGGCCACTGAGTAACAGGGTACATCATGAGAAAAGTGAATTCCCTGACATAAACCCTTTGTTGTTCTTTGGTCCAAACCAGTGTTGCATGGGATCCACAATGGTATTCAGACCTGATAAGTTCACAGATGTCATTTTGGTCAGGGAAGACAAATGCATATTCAGAACAAGTGTCTATTCCAGTGAGTACAACTCCCTATCCGTATCACGATGGAAGGAGATTCGGTGTAATTAACCTACTGCCAAGTGGCTTGCTGGTGCAAAATTGAGGACTTATTACTGGTCTTTGCTGCGGGCAAGTTAGGCACCCAGCCATGGTAGCCAGACAAGCCTCAAAGAGGAAAGACCATGTTGTTAAGCTAGGTATAGCTTCTACCCCTGCCAACATAGCTATACTCTAACCCATTTCACTCTTGGGTGAGTGGAAAAAGATGACAAAAATTCACATTTTGGTTCATTTAAAACTTTTCCACCTGATTTTTGAGATCCTACACACACACACACACACACACACACACACACACACACCCCCCACTTTGTTAGCACTTCATGACTCTGCTTAGATATCATTAACTCCTACAGGTTTCCCTGAAATTCCAAGAATTAGTTAGATGATGTTTGTGTGTCACATACTATCCACACTATATCTGTAACACTATATTGTCTTTTAAACAGCATGCCCAATTTGACTGTAAAATATTTGTAGACAGTCCATCTCTTGTTTATTTTTCAATCTCTAGTTGCTAGCCCTCTTCTGTCACATATTACTTTATACTGATAATTATTGACAATGATTGCAAGTAGTACTTACCTTATAGTTTGCATTTACTATTTAGACCATGAGTATTATGTATTTTTAATTTTCAAGTGATTGTGCTTTTCTGAGTGCCTATCTAAACTTCATTATTAGATATTTTTGTTAAACTATTTTCTTAGAATATGACATTTTAAGTTTTTTTTGGAATTTATTGAAATTTTCTGAATGACTGCTTGAAGGCTTTTGTGTTAGAAAATATTTCAACATTTTAAAATATGTATATTTCTGTTATAGAATACAGTACCTGATGTATAATTTTTAAATCAAATAGATACCGTAAAATAATCTATATCTTTTATTTCTTATTTATTTATTTTTAATCGACAGGATCTATCAATGCCTGAGAGAGATGTGTTCAAATGTCCCATTCTATCAAATGCTGGTAGTTGTTACCAGACTATTTGGAGTGACCTGATTTCTTTCCATTTGGATACCAGTTACATTATCTCCTAGAGTTGGAGCATGAGTGCAGAGCCTAGCCCAACTCCTGTGTTCTGCAGGCATTTTTAAGGTTGCTCTGTTGTTCTGAAATGGGGTGATTTCTTTGGACCACAGCCAGCGTCTTGACCAGTCCATCAAGTGGGGTTTCCAGAGAGAATGGTCTTCACCTTTCTTCAGGATCTTCTTCTGCCCTTAGCTTTGATGTTTTACTCATTGTGTTCAAATGACAGCCAACTCCCTCCCCCACCAGCTTTCTCTGAACTTTATACACTTTCTTTTTTACATCTTTACTGGAGTATAATTGCTTTACAGTGTTTTATTAGTTTCTGCTGCATAACAAAGTAAATCAGCTGTATTATCCGCTCCCTCTTGGTCTCCCTCCCTCCTACCCACCCCTCTAGGTGGTCACAAAGCACCGAGCTGATCTCCCTGTGCAATGCGGCTGCTTCCCACTAGCTATCTATTGTACATTTAGTAGTGTATATATGTCGATGCTCCTCTCTCACTTCGTCCCAGCTTACCCTTTTCCCTCCCCATGTTCTCAAGTCCATTCTCTACATCTGCGTCTTTATTCCTTTCCTGCCCCTAGGTTCATCAGAACCATTTTTTTTTAGATTCCATTTATATGTGTTAGCATACGGTATTTGTTTTTCTCTTTCTGACTTACTTCACTCTGTATGACAGACTCTGGGTCCATCCACCTCACTACAAATAACTCAATTTCATTTTTTATGGCTGGGTAATATTCCCTTGTATATATGTGCCATATCTTCTTTATCCATTCATCTGTCGATGGACACTTAGGTTGCTTCCATGTACTGGCTATTGTAAATAGAGCTGCAATGAACATTGTGGTACATGGCTCTTTTTGAATCATGGTTTTCTCAGGGTATATGCCCACGAGTGGGATTGCTGGGTCATATGGTAGTTCTATTTTTAGTTTTTTAAGGAACCTCCCTACTGTTCTCCATATTGGCTGTATCAGTTTACATTCCCACCAGCAGTGCAAGAGGGTTCCCTTTTCTCCACACCCTCTCCAGTGTTTATTGTTTCTAGATTTTTTGATGATGGCCATTCTGACCGGTGTGAGGTGATACCTCATTGTAGTTTTGATTTGCATTTCTCTGATGATTAGTGATGTTGAGCATCCTTTCCTGTATTTGTTGGCAATCTGTATATCTTCTTTGGAGATTTTTCTATATAAGTCTTATGTCCATTTTTGTATTGGGTTGTTTGTTTTTTTGATATTGAGCTGCATGAGCTGTTTGTATATTTTGGAGATTAATCCTTTGTCAGTTGCTTCATTTGCAAATATATTCTCCCATTCTGAGAGTTGACTTTCCATCTTGTTTATGGTTTCCTTTGCTGTGCAAAAGCTTTTGAGTTTCATTAGGTCCCATTTGTTTATTTTTGTTTTTATTTCCATTTCTCTAGGAGGAGGCTCAAAAAGGATCTTGCTGTGATTTATGTCATAGACTGTTCTGCCTGTTTTCCTCTAAGAGTTTGATAGTGCCTGGCCTTACATTTAGGTCTTTAATCCATTTTGAGTTTATTTTTGTGTATGGTGTTCTGGAGTGTTCTAATTTCATTCTTTTACATGTAGCTGTCCAGTTTTCCCAGCACCACTTACTGAAGAGGCTGTCTTTTCTCCATTGTATATTCTTGCCTCCTTTGTCAAAGATAAGTGACCATATGTGCATAGGTTTATTTCTGGGCTTTCTATCCTATTCCATTGATCTAGATTTGTGTTTTTGTGCCAGTACCATAATGTCTTGATTACTGTAGCTTTGTAGTATAGTCTGAAGTCAGAGAGCCTGATTCCTCCAGCTCCATTTTTCTTTCTCAAGATTGCTTTGCTATTTGGGGTCTTTTGTGTTTTCATACAAGTTGTAAAATTTTTTGTTCTCTTGCTGTGAAAAATGCCATTGGTAGTTTGATAGGGATTGCATTGAATCTATAGATTGCTTTGGGTAGTATAGTCATTTTCACAATGTTGATTCTTCCAATCCAAGAACATGGTATATCTCTCCATCTGTTTACGTCGTGTTTGATTTCTTTGATCAGTGTCCTATAGTTTTCTGCATACAGGTTTTTAGTCTCCTTACGTAGGTTTATTCCGAGGTATTTTATCCTTTTTGTTGCAGTGGTAAATGGTGAACCTTATATACTTTCTGATTAGTTTTTTGCCACCTTGGTGTCTGCCCTGATATTTTGGTTCCTAGTAATGATTGGCCATTCATTCTCTATCCCATTTTCTCAATCTTCGAGTTAGTTAATTTCACCCCGATTTGGCCACTGTATTGGTTGTTATCATGTATTTTCTGTGTTATGAGTCTTTGCCTTTTTAATATTTTCATAAGTATGTTAATATGAAGCTGGAGAAAGCGATTCAAAAGATAACAGATTATATTTTCAACCAAAATTCTACAAACATCAATTTTAATGGATTCCTACTATGTCTTAGATATGCTCTTTCATGGATTTTCAAAATTTAATGCTTATAAACAGAATGACAAAAGTCATTTGTAGAAATCTCTATTTTAGATTTCTTTAGAATAAATTCACAGAAGTAGAATGACTCAGTCATTTAATATGAACATTTCTGAGCCTTTGCTATATAGTGAGAAAATTTCTTCCACAAAGTATGACTCCATTTATGCTTACATCAGTACCACATGAGAGCCTTTGTTTCAATAATTCTCAGCTGTATTGGAATTTTTGTTGAAATTATTTTCATACCAAATTGCAAGACAAAAATGATATTTCATTGATTTCATTTGTATTATTTTTAGTGATTTTTGTGCTTTATTCACACTGTTTCCTCCTTGTGTTTCCACTTTAGCATGTTGTGTGATAATATGCTGTGCTCTTTATCAGCTGACTTTTAGAATATTTCTTATCAGTAAATGTTCGGCTTCCATATGAATTACCAGTTTTATTATTTCTGCACAGAAATACATCTTTTAAAAATTTTAGCAGAAATTTTATCTAATTAGCATGTATCTACCTTTCATGAATGTAAGTATGAAGATAACATCTAATTTATGTTTGATTGCTAAAATTCTTGAAGATTGTTGAAGATGCATACCCAGAAATTTGTTAATCTAATATTTAGTTGCATGGACAATATTAATGTGATATTTTCATATTTATTTGGTTCTTCCTCAAGAAGAGAAAGAAAACAAAACATTGTGAACTGAATGTTATCCGTTTTTTACAAGAAAGTGGCACTATTGCCTTGGACAATAGCTTTTATAGTTAGGAGAATTTAATTGGCTGTAAGGAATATAATCCTAGGAGCACTGTCAGGGTCGTTCTAGGTCAGACGTGTGTTTTCATGGAGCTTAAAACTGTGTCTTTGATGTTGACTCTAGAAAAAGAATTTTCCATACATTTATAAGTTGATTCTGTTTCCATATCAGCATATATCTCTTCTTAGATGTAATTTAAAATAAAGGAATCTCTATTGTGTAAAACATACTTTTTTCCAAAAAACCCTGTCTCTCCACTTTCATGATTATCTTATCAAGTTGTCTTTTAGATTTGCAGACTTTAAACAGATGCCCTCTGAACCTTTACAACTCCAGATTATAAATACTTTTTAATTTTAAACATTTATAAATGTACAATAATCTTAATAAGGAAAATATTAAATCACTGAAATTAATTATATTTTAACTTTTCAACCTATAGAATTATCAAGCTTTATTCATAGGAACCTTTGAAGGAGAGGCCAATTAATCCATTCCCTTATTTTGAAGTAGAGTAATACTTACATATTTGTTATCAGTCTATAAGTAACAAATTCTGAAAGTATCTATCTTAAAGACTCAGTACATTGGGAGAAACACACAAATGCACTGTTAACCAAGTTGGTTATGTTTTCTGACATCTAATTATCCCTGCTTCTGATTCCTGATGTATGGTTCTAGGGAGGGGAAGTGCTTTTCTCTGTCTCTAAATCCCTTCATGTGTTAGAAGACTCCTTTTAGGTCATGTCGCAATTCGACACCTCTAACTTTCTTCTGTATTCCAGGGTCAGCATCCTCTCCTTCAAGTGTAATAACAACTCTGGAATTACTGGAGTGATGAGGGTCAAACAAACGCTTCCATTTTTCCAAGATCCTAGCTGGGTTTTGTGTCTCTTAGTTTGGAGGGTCTGAGAAAACTCTTAGTTGTGGACTGCAATGAGGATTTATTCCTTGATGACACTAGAGTCATTTTGTCTAAAATCCCTTGGATTTATGCTAGATCAAATAATTATTTTATCCAAGACTGGTGTTCACATAGCTGGAAACTTGGGACGAAGATAGTATTGGCTTAGGAGTAAATTATGAGTAGAGAATGTCCATCTTGTATAATTTTAATTGATTCTTTGTGTTTCCCTGACTTTAATCCACGGGTACAACCTAACTGACCTAATTGATGGGCATCACGAGAGTCTATGTAACTCCCTTCACTCCATGATCTATTTTACTTTTCTCACTGATTCTTCATATACAGTTTGCCTGTCTGTATTTCTTTTCTTTTTTTTTTTTTAACATCTTTATTGGAGTATAATTGCTTTACAGTGGTGTGTTAGTTTTTGCTGTATAACAAAGTGAATCAGCTATACATATACATATATTCCCATATCTCCCTCCTCTTGCGTCTCTCTCCCACCCTCCCAACCCCCCATCACCCTGATGCCTGGCTGTATTGCTATCTCTTTACGTTCTCACTCATAACAATTATAGCTACTTTACAAGAAGACTACAAACTTTTTTAAGAGTCTGATTATGGTAATTGACTTACACAACATCACTCTGAAATATTTATGAAATATATTTTTGCACATAATAGAGAATAGTTCTAGCCACCAGTAGTAGAGAAAGAGGAAAATACTTAATCATAGAAATGTGCTACTTTTGCAGTTATTGATTCATTTCCAGCATTCTTAAATCTTTAGCAAAATAGATTAAAGGTCAGTAAGTCTCCAAAACATCCAAATCCAGCTGGCTGAGTTAACTGTGCTTCTTTTCTGAGGCACAGTCTTGTGGCAGCACCGGTCTCACTGGGCATCTAAGGTTGCTAAGACATAGTAATTTTCGCTTTCGTTCATTAAATAATTATTTATTATATAATACTCTGCTCCACACATTGTGATTGGTGCTTCATTAAAACAAAACCTTCTAAAGAAGTTTTTAAAGTTAATTTTCATACCATTATGATTTTAATAACTTCTCTTTTGTGATTATTGTTTTAATATTTCCTTTCATTCACTTCACAGATACTTCTGCCTCTTCTCAAGCCACCATCCATCTTCCCAAAATTATATCAGTGATTTCAGTCCACATCCATGATGGCAAATCATTAACAGAGATTATTTTGAGTTCTTGATGATAATTGACATTTTTAATTAGTACTTTCAGTTAACATCTGTCAGTTCCTTAAAAAAAAAGTGCTGTGTGCTTTACTGATTAAAAACAGAGTATAAATTCTTCTGCACTTGAATATCAACTCTGCCTCTTTTTAGCTATGTGGTTGCTAATCCAAACACTTGGGTTCTTAATCTGTAGACTGGGTAGATAAAAGAGTTCAGTGAGATAATATGCAATACGCAATTAACACTGAATGAACATCAATCTTAATAACTGGTATTTACAGTGGTAAAGCATGTTGAACTTTGCATGACTAAATGTGAAATGTATTATATTCATTAAGAATCTAAGATTATTGTTGGCCATCTATATATTAGTTAAAAAATGGCTTCATGTCTTGAAACAAAAGTTTAGTTCAGAAGAATCACAGTACAGCATGTTTTTCAAGTGATAATTGTTTGATAAGGTCCATGATACACCTCCATGGCAAATGTATATTTTTAGCCAGTATTCATAAAAATTATATAGTGGTCTTAGCTACAGGAAATAAAAGTGTGCCTTGGTGTGTCAAACCTAACCAACACTTGTAAATCTGAAGCATATTTAGAAAAAGAAAAGTAAATTTTCATCCTTTAGGGCTAGGGGTGTTCAGCCTTTAAAAATATTATAAATCCCAAGATTTAAAGTGAACCAGCCAAACATTATTTTGGAAGATTGTATTTCCAGAAGGCATATCATTTATTCTTAATTGTTTTATCCTTCTTTTTAGTTATATTTATTAACCAAAGTCATCAATTCCTTGTAAAAATACAATAACTCATTCCCATACAATACTTTTTCTGTAACTCTTAGAACAAGGATGTTTGGCAAGATTTTTTTTCACACTTCAATATTTACCTTGTTCCCATTTTATCCTCTCATCTCATTCTTACCCAGAAAAGTGGTGAGGAATGCATAATCATAATTATCCTTCATAACAGAAATGATTTTCATGCACCAAGACAAGGGTGGGAGGGAGACACAAGAGGGAGGGGATATGGGGATATATGAATATGTATAGCTGATTCACTTTGTTATACAGCAGAAACTAACACAACAATGTAAAGCAATTATACTCCAATAAAGATGTTAAAAAGAAAAAAAGAATTGCAATACAGAATTGTTGCAGATATAAAGAAGAAAAAAATCAATGGCATTTGCCTTTGAGAAAGTTGTAATAACTTCTTTTTAAGTGCCCAAGAGTCTTATTCTTGATAACTATGTATTATTTTTAATGCACAAAAGCTCTTAAATTACAATATTCTTTCTTTAGTCTGTTCCTTAATGTCAATCAGAATTTGGCAAATGAAATGACAATAAGATGTGTTTAAAAGGTAAAGTGCTCTGTTGAGAGCATAATGTGACTTGTTATTATTATGACTTTGTACCATTGGGTTGAAGAATATCATCCTCTTGGATCTGGATATTCAGAATTTTGTATTTTTAATCTTAGCTCCATTATGGCCCTGTACGTAGTGAGATAAACAAGAGATTCTCCTATAACACATGGTTTTGAAAGCATTGAAAATCTCTTTATGTAACAGCAAATTTAACTTGGAGTAAACCTTGGCAATTTATTGCCTCAAAAAAATCTCATAAAACTAATATTTTTAGCCTATTAGGGATTTTAAATAAATTAGAAATCAAAGTATATCTTAGATTGATATGAAGACTTATATAAATAGAATTGTGACATACAAATTTTTCTCTACCTCAAATAATAGATCCACTACGTGGAAAACATTTCAATTGCTGGAAAAATAATCCTGTATTTTTGGATATGTCAAATTAGATTTTGTAGATGAAAGAAGTATATTAAAAGGAGAAATGGAGAGAAAACTTAGTAAATGGTCCCTAGGTTAAGATTATGTAATTAAGCAATAGGAGGTGGCCAGTGACAGCATAAAGAAAGATCTTCTGTGGGCTCTGTGGTCTTATTAATAAGTGAATTCCTTCAATAAAATATAAAGTATAAATATTTGATTCATTTGTTAAAAAAATCATCATTAACCTTTTTACTGTCGCAGAAGCATTGCTTCATTTTATATATTCTCATAAAATCATCACTGAGGTTTGTTTCTTTGACATTCATAATGGTTCAAGCAATATAGCTAAAGAACTGAATCTTAGAGTAAAAAGCTGTGAAATACAAACACGTCTCCCAATTAAAACAGTGATAAAGTGGTGCTCACTTTGAAGTATTTCTTACTTGAATTTTGGAAGTCTGCAAATCTATAATTCATATAAAACACTAGAAGAGCAAATTATAAACACTTAGTCTTGGAAGCTGGCAAATTTATGACTTATGTAAAATACTAGCTTAGAATAGCAAATAATAATTGCTTATTTTAATAAGCTTCTGCAACAGCTATTGCATTTGTATAATTAAGTTATTCTCCAAATTAAGAAAGTATTTCTTATCTAAAGTATGGAAATTCTTCTCTCTTCCTTATTTAAATACTTCATCTTAAAGATAAGGTATCTAAAATGTGCCTTATCTAAAGTATGGAAATTCAATTCAATTTAATTCACCAAATATTTATTGTATACCTTTATAGCCAAGAACTGAATTGGTATAGCTGGGAAAAATAATAAATAATAATCCATGATTTCATACCTTAAATAAATTATAACAAATTACAGTTACTAATGCAAGTTCAGCATCTCTAAAACAGAAATTTTTTGTCCTAGAAAATTAGATAAGAGAGAACATAATTTCAACTTCACTTACTGGCTGTATGACAGAAGCTAATTTATCCTTATTTTATGATCCTTAGTTTCTTTACCTGTGAAATGGGATAAATCACAGCTCCCTGATGATGCAGTGATGGTGCAACGAGATAAGCTTATACCCAAGTGTCTAACATAGTCCTTAGTAAATGATAAATGCTCCCTTTAGCAGCCCCTTTGCTAAGTCAGAGATATTTTGCTATGAGAGGGTAATGGAGAATACACCATAGATGCTAAAACGTGTTAAAAAAAAAATCACATCCCTAGGTTAAAATAATCTGAAAGAAGTATGGCTAATGGAAATAGAAATTAAATGTACTACAAATCATTTCTATATTTTTTTCTGTTTTTGTGCCTTTATGTTTTATATCGTAGTGTTGGAAATTAGTCATAGGGGTCCTTTTAGGTCTATTCTTCTGTGAAAATGTGGAATCAGATTTTTAAAAATGTGACTGAAGCAGAATTAGGTGGTGCTAGAATTCAATAAGGCCACCAGAAACATTCGCTCACTTTGGTTTTGTTTCCTTAGGGATCTAACCAAGTGCCTTTTTGTACCAGATCATCGGATGCAGCTTAGACTTGGGGGAATGCTGTGCAGTTCACTCCAGTAAAAAACAAAGTGTATTCTTTTCGGAATAATCTGTTTGACTCTTGCATCTATACTGTTTTCTGCATAAAAGCAGGGCATTTCCTTTGCCTGGCTGTTGTCGCTGCCCTCATGCCCTTGGTACTGATTCCATTTTGCCCCTTTATGAGCCGGGAATGGAGCCATCACACCAGCACTCTCCCCTAAAATGCCCCTTTAGCACGTGCCAACATGAATCGTCGGCATATCGATTTAATTTTTTATGGCACTCGGTCCAAGAGAAAGCCAGATTATTGCAAAAAGAAACGAAGGAAGGAAGGAAGGGAGGGAGGGAGGGAGGAAGGAAGGAAGGAAGGGAACCAAAACCACAAAACTTTCAGCTGCATCCGACCTCATTTGACTATTTCTCATCTCTTACCCACCTGAGCTCCTCCTTTCCTTCAGTTTTCTGAGCAGAGGCAGTGGAGCATCACATTGGTGATTTCATTTGTCCCCTCAGAGTATAGGTAAAATGCCACGTGCTCCAAGTGAGGGGAAGGAAGGCCGGAAGTATAGTAAATGGGAGACCTTCCCTTCAAAGCCACCATTTACATATCTTTTCTAGTGAAATATAGGAAAAAAGAAATCTCAACATGTAAGAAGGGCTCTGAGACTTGAGATTCAGGGTAGAATAATGGCAACATGAGTTTTTAATGTGGATTCTAATTTAAGTATTCCACACGGCTGGTGCTGATTTGTAGAAGTGATCTGTGAGGATGTGCTTCATTACAATCCTGTTTCTCCTCTGCTTAAAATGGATTGCAAATCAGGATGAAGGCACTGAATTTGGCTCATTTCAGAAACGATCACATTGCTTGCTTCATGGGTTTGAAAATGAGATACAATTTATGAATTGGTCTATTTTTAGCACAGACATTTCTTTGCCATTACTCTAAACAAATGAAAGTAATAATGTGATGCCCAGTTACTTGATTTTTTTTTTTGTAGAATGGCCTCAAAATAATTATCTAAGTTAAAGTATAGATAGTGTTTGCATGTTTGCTTTCTAGGAAATGTGTGAAGCTTTTTAACGAAGTGAAATTTTTACTATCCCTTTCTGCTTTTTCTTTGAAAATTCCCTGTAAAATTGGCATCTTCTATATTGTAAACAAATTCAAAGACATATTGAAGACCAAATTGGGGGGGAGGACACAGATAAGAATTACTGTAAAGGTCTTTCATCTGTTGCTTCACTTCTTATTCTGCAGATTTTTTGTTAAAAAGTAATGGGGTCTATAAATTAATATATTTAAATTGATGGCAATAAGGAATATAGCATCTGTTCCTGGTGTTCTTGAGGAAAATTTACTTCGTTAATACATAATTTCATACCTTGTGAAAAAGAGAAACTCTTGAAGGCTGAAGGTGAAATGAGAAGCCAGGCTTCACTGGAGAAAAGCAAACTTGTGTTCTTTGGAGAATTTGACATTTACAGGGAATATGCATATGCATATAGGGGGAGGAGGAAGCTTTGGGGAAAGTAGTCTCCTGGGGCTATTGCCATAACTTGGAAAACACTGATACATGAATAACTTGCTCTGCTCTGCTGATGAGGTAGACAGGATGACATGCACAGGACAGAGTGAGCAAGCCTGTGTACACTTACCAGCCAGAAGGCATGAGACAGTTTCCTTATTAGATGATGTCTTCATTCGCTTGTTTTAGTCAAGTTGACTGTTACTCTAGTATGGCTTTAGTAGAGCCGTGGATAAAATGCAACCATAATGGGAAAAACCAAAGGTTAAACCTGTCCGTAGGTAAAGGTCTAGTTACCAGATTTCCCAGGCGCTCATGAGGAAAGAGAAGGACCCAAGATCTGGATTCTGCATTCGTGTGTGTGTGTGTGTGTGTGTGTGTGTGTGTGTGTTTTCATGACTTCCAAATCAAGCTAGGAAACCTTGCCTACAGGAAAGGCATTTTTTCCCTTTTGTCACAAAACTAGGAAGAGACAGATTGCTGTGCTGTTAAGTGATGAGTAGAGGAGAACTCACAGAATATGTTTAAATCCCTGTACACCCGTGGAGATCCTAGGATTCTGAGAAGAGCAAGGAAAAGTTTTAAGTATTATTTTTTATTTAGGGACATGTCAGAACAGTTCTTATTATTTTACAAAAATCTTTCTTTGCTAAGTTATGCCAAAAAGTGCTTACATATTAAAACAGTATCATTTTCCATAAAAAACTTAAATAAAATCAGTGAACAAAATCTGCTAGCATAATTATATTTGTGTGCTCTTCTGAATCAGTAACATTCCTGATTTCAACAGTTTAATATGTAAATAATATCTCTCAACTTCAAGAATTTATCTAGTGTGTCTTTCTTAAATCGTGATGTGCAAAATTAGATATAACTGGTTTGACCTTTGTCCAGTAATAACTGGTTTGACTTTTGTTCAGTAACTTTTAGAGTTGCCTTGGTTTTGAAAGTAACTGCAAATTTCATTTATAAATCTCCAGAAGATTAGGGAATTCTGTGTTTTTCACGCTTTTGAAATATTTATATCTTTTACTTTCTAAATTTTTATTTTATATTGGACTATAGTTGATTTACAGTGTTGTGTTAGTTTCAGGTGTACAGCAAAGTGATTCAGTTATACATATACATGTATCTATTCTTTTTTCAAATTCTTTTCCCATTTAGATTATTACAGAATATTGAGCAGAGCTGCCTGTGCTACACAGTAGGTCCTTGGTTATCTATTTAAAAAATAGTTGTGTGTATATGTGAATCCCAAACTCCCAATTTATCCCTCCCCCACGCCTTTCCCCTTTGGTAACCATAAGTTTGTTTTCTATGTCTGTGAGTCTGCTTCTGTATGGTATTGGCACAAAAACAGAAATATAGTTCAATGAAACCAGATAGAAAGCCCAGAAATAAACCCACGCACCTATGGTCAATTAATCTCCGATAAAGGAGGCAAGACTGTACAATGGAAAAAAGGCAGTCTTTTCAATAAGTGGTGCTGGGAAAACTGGACAGCTACATGTAAAAGAATGAAATTAAAGCATTCTCTAACCCCACACACAAAAATAAACTCAAAAGGGATTAAAGACCTAAATGTATGACCGGATACTATAAAACTCTTAGAGGAAAACATAGGCAGAACACTCTGTGACAAAAATCACAGCAATATCTTTTGATCCATCTCCTAGAAGAATGAAAATAAAAGCAAAAATAAACAAATGGGAGGTAATTAAACTGTAAAGCTATTGCACAGCAAAGGGAACCATAAACAAAATGAAAAGACAAACCACAGAATGGGATAAAATATTTGCAAACGATGCAACTAACAAGGGATTAATATCTAAAATTTGCAAACAGCTCATGCAGCTCAATATTGAAAAACAAACAACCCAATCAAAAAATGGGCAGAAGACCTAAATAGACATTTCTCCAAAAAAAGACGTACCGATGGCCAAGAGGCACATGAAAAGATGCTCAACATCGCTAATTATTAGAGAAATGCAAATCAAAACTATAATGAGATATCACCTCACACCAGTCATAAGGGCCATCATCAAAAAGTCTACAAAGAGTAAATGCTGGAGAGAGTGTTGGGAAAAGGGAGCCCTCCTGCACTGTTGGTGGGAATGTAAATTGATACAGCCACTATGGAGAACAGTATGAAGGTTCCTGAAAAAACTAAAAATAGAGCTACCATATGATCCAGCAATCTCACTCTTGGGTATATATCTGGAGAAAACTATGGTTTGAAAGGATACATGCACCCCAATGGTCATTGCAGCACTGTTTACAATACCCAAGACATGGAAGCAACCTAAATGTCCATGGACAGGTGAATGGAGAAAGAAAATGTTGTACATATATATAATGGAATATTGCTCAGCCATTATAAAGAATGAAATAATGCCATTTGCAGCAGCATGGACGGACCTAGAGATTATCGTACTAAGGGAAGTAAGACAGAAAAAGACAAATATATATTGCTTATATGTGGAATCTAAACAAATGAACTTATATCATTTACTTCGGACTCTTCTGCTAATGTGTTGCAAGAATGTACATTTCACCGTTATCAAAATAAAACAGAACAATATATAATAGATTACTATTAAGTAAGAGTCTTTGAAGTCAATGAAAGATAATGGAGAATAAGCCTTAGTAGAAATTTGTGATTCCCTAAAGATAAATGAAGGAAGAGATTCTGTGGAAAGGTTTATATAATTTATGACTCAAGAATTTCTTCTTGTGAAAATCTATGCTCCGTTCTCTCCCTCAACCTTCCCCTCCCTCATTTTTGAAATAATGAGAATACAATAAAAACATGTAATTGGATATTCGGAAATACGATAAAGATTTTATCTATCATGCATAACCAACCACACTCCAAAACTTATTAGCTTAAATAAATTAACTACTGTGTTCATGATTTTGCGACTTGCTCAGGGTTCAGCTGGATGCTTCTGCTGATACTGCCAGTGGTCAGTCATGTGATTAAAATCAGCTGGCGTGTTAGCTAAGGCCTGGGCTCAGCTCCGATGCCAGAAAGCCTAGGAATCTGTCTTACTCCACATAGTCTGAGGACCTCTTTTTCTCTTATGTGTCATATCCGAATGGCCTCTTCAGCCAGATAGCCAAAGTACTCACTTGGTGTCATTGAGCTCCCCAGACCACAAAAGCAGAAGCTATAAGGGCATCTTAAGGCTTAGGGTGAGAATTGCACATTGTCAATTTAACTGTATTTTATTAATTAAAACGAGCCACAGGGAGAGCCCCAAATCAAGAGAATTTGATTTCAGTAAGGCATAAATACTAAGCAATGACTCATCATGAACTACCAATGTAATAGACAACCACACTGGTACTAATATATTGTGTATAACATTATTCACTCTTTCCATAATACATTTGTAATATTAATATTATGGAAAGATATGCAACTTAAAATGCGAGTAAATACTTCTTTTAGTATTGTGTTGTAAAATGTGTAAATTGCGTTGTAAAATTTTATTTTATTTTGAAAATGGTCAAATTATGGCTACTGCAAAGTAGATGAATAGACATAGAAAAGTAGATAAAATTTACCAAAAAGAAAAAACACACTAATCCTTTTATAAATGAGTATAAGTAATTACCAAAGCTTCTAAACTAGAAGATTCATCGAATTTCTATGTTGGAAACTCTTACTGTTTTATTAAATTAGAAGTTATATGAGGCCCCAGGTTTATTCACAGTTCTGGTAATATTTTCTTAGGTATCCATTTCATAAAGAACTCTACTAATAATAAAAAGACATGCTGTCTAGACAAATATATTACAATAAAAATTAAACATATTTATTAACAGTATAAAGAATAGAATTTCTATAAAATTACTGGATTTGGCAGTCACTACAATTGTTGATTACTTTATGGTGAAGAAGTATAATCATTGTGATCATCTGATTTCCATTTTCAATTTGGCTGAAAATACAAACTTCTCTTTGGTTCACTGATTTTTCCCCTGTGTTTCTTAGAATAGTGGTCTTCCTGAAATAGTAGAACCATTTTTTGACAAAGAATGAACAAGGGGAAAATAGTTGCCATATGTAAAACACAGAATGTTAATGTCGTAATATAAAATATATTTTACAGTGGAATAAGAAGCAAGTACATAATTCAATAGGAACAGAGACAAAATATCAATAAGCACCTTACAGAGGAAGATATGAAAAAGGCCATAAGTGGATTAAAAAAATGCTCAAACCTTTATTTTTAAAATAAAAGAAATGCAAACTAAAGTAATAATGGGATACAAATTACTATCTATAAAATTGGCAAGGGTTTTGGGAAAACAGACTGATATACTGTTGGTGGGATTGTAAATGTGATTTCTGAGTATCAACACAGAATTTTAGACCCAGAAATATACCAAAAACATTTCTTAATGAAGAAAGTAAAGTAGTCATGTCTAATGTGCTCATAAGCTAGTCCTTGAATTTTTAACTTCAGCTATAGTATTTGTTTCTAAAAGTCATGTATAATTCTTTTGCAGAAAGACTAGGTTATTTCTCATAGTTTGCTATTAACTGGTATTAATTTAAATATTGTCTTTTATTTCTTGGACCACAGTAAGCATAGTTTTCTTTGAATTCTAATATCTAATGTATTTCCAAGTCCTTTCTTGCTCTTTGTTTCTTATAGGTTTTGTCCATGGTTTCTTATTTCCTAATGTACTTAACTCTTTTTTTTCTTGTGAGCTGCCTATTATTGCTATTATTGTTATTATTTTTTTGGAAAATTGTTGGGATTCTTTGAGTCCTAAGACAAAAGGTGTCTTTTGTCAAAAAGATATTTGATCTCCCTCTTTCAAACACCTCAGTCACTACGACAGGGAGATGGCCTACCTTGGGGCACACGCTGGCCTCTCCCAATCCCTGTAAATACGGCAAAATAAAAGCATATACAGCACAACGACTATAGTTAATATTACTGTATTTTGAAAGTTGTTAAGAGAGTAGATTTTAAATTTTCACAATACACACAAAAAAAGTAACTGTGAGGTTATGAGTGTGTCAACTGTCCTCATTGTGGTAATCATATTGCAATATATACATACAAAAAAAGCATAAATTCATTCAATTTGGCAAATACCCTCAGGACAAAATGGAGTTATGGGTCCAATTAATCATCTGAGTTCCAACTGTCACTTAGATTTTATTTTTTATTGAAGTATAGTTGATTTACGATATTACATTAGTTTCAGGTGTACAACATAGTGATTCAATATATTTTTATAGATTATACTCCATTTAAAGTTACTACAAAATAATGGCTATATTTCCCTCTGCTATACAGTACATCCTCGTGGTTTATTTATTTTATACGTAGTAGTTTGTATCTCTTAATCTCATACCCTTATCTTGCACCTCCCCGCCCTTCCCTCTTTCCACTGGTAACCACTAAATTTGTTCTCGATATCTGTGTGTTTCTGCTTTGTATACATTCATAGTTTTATTTTTTTTTTAATATTCCACATATAAGTGATGACATAATTTGTCTTTTTCTGTCTTATTTCACTAAGCATAATACCCTCTAGGTCCATCCACACTGTTGCAAATGGCAGAATTTTATTCCTTTTTATGGCTAATATTCCATTGTATATTTACCACATTTTCTTTATCCATTCATCTGTTAATGGACAGTAGGGTTGCTTCTATATCTTGGGTATTGTATATAATGCTTCTATGAACAATGGTGTATCTTTTTGAATTAGTGTTTTCATTTACTTCAAATATACACCTAGGAATGGGATTGCTGGATCATATGGTAGTTCTATTTTCAGTTTTTTGAGAAATCTCCATACTGTTTTCCACAGTGGCTGCACCAATTTACATTCCCATCAACAGTGTAGGAGGGCTCCCCTTTCTCCACATCCTCTCCAGCATTTATTACTTGCAGACATTTCGATGGTAGCCATTCTAACAGGTGTGAGGTGATATCTCATTGTGGTTTTGATTTACAATTATCTGATAATTAGCAGCGCTGAGTATTTATTTATTTGCCTGTTGACCATGTGTAATCCTCTTTTGAAAAATATATGTTCAGGTCTTCTGCCCATTTTTTTAATCAGGTTTTTTTGTTTGTTTGTTATTTTGACATTGAGTTTTATGAGCTGTTTCTATATTTTGGATATTAACCCTTTACTGGTCATAACATTTGCAAACATTTTCTCCCATTCAGTAGGTTGTCTTTCATTTTGTCATTGGTTTCCTTTGCTATGCAAAAACTTCTAAGTTTAATTAGGTCCTATTTGTGTATTTTTGCTTTTGTTTCTTTTGCCTTAGGATACAGATCAAAAAAATACTGCTACGATTTATGTCAAAGAGTGTTCTGCCTATGTTTTCTTCTGGGAGTTTTTGGTCTTCAATCCATTTTGAGCTTTTTTTTTTTTTTAATATGGTGTGAAGGAGTGTTCTAGTCTCATTCATTTACACGTAGCTGTCCAGTTTCCCTAATACCACTTGTTGAAAAGACTGTCTTTGTCTTTTCTTCATTGTATTTTCTTGCTTCCTTTGTCAAAGATTAATGACCTTAAGTGTGTAGGTTTATTTCTGGGCTCTCTGTTCTGTATTGGACTTGGGCTTAGATATCTGTTCTCTATTCCTGTAATAATGCTGTGTAACAAACAATCACAGTACTTCAGTGATATATAAAAATAGGCACATATTGCTCACGTAGCTGGGGTGGTCAGCTAGGCGGCTCCGAGGATCTTGCTGGGGTTTGTTCAGTTGCGTGGGGTCAGCTGGCAGGACTGGGGTGATTTGATGCTGTTACTCATGGCTCTCATCCTCTGCCTGGGACTGTACAGGACGGTCCTGGGTGTGTCCCTCATGGCTACCACAGAAGGTATTGCTACTGAACCAGGTTGCTCTGCCTGGTGTGCAAGCCAAACACTGAGACACCAAGGTTTGCAGCAGAGAAAAGCTTTATTCACGAGGCAGCCAAGAGAGGTTGGGAGAACATCTCAGATGCACCTCCCTGAAGGTAAGAGGCCCAGGATATTTACGTGATACAGAAACAGGGTGGTCTGAGGTGTGGGGAAGGTGATTGGAGGTAAGAAAAAGGTGAAGTAATTGGTGTTCTGTGCAGCATATCTGAGTTACATGCTTCTTTATTTTATGCATGTTCAGAAAATGGCAGCATTAGGATGATCTGAGGGTGGAGTTTTGGACCCTCTGACAGCTGGAGGGTTGGTGTCCATCCCAACTAGTCTTAACCAGCAGGGACCTGAACTGAACAAGAGCTGACTCCAGCTTCCTAAAAACGTATTTAAGTAACTGTTACTATAGTGCCCCATAGCTCAGAGGAGTTGTCTGTAGGGAGCTGCTAAGGAGTCTTCGTGAAGCTTAGAAGGTATGCAATTAACAGGAACAATTAAAGCAAGCTTGGTCAGTGAAGGTGGTTTCAGGTTATTATTTATTAAGCAAGGTATGGTTCAAGAGATCTAACTGATGATGGCCCCAGTTCCAATACAAGTGAGAAAATCCAAAGCCATAAGCACCTTTCAAGCTCCTGCTTAGAGCGTGCTTGCCAGCGTGGCATTGGTCCAGGGTTGCCGTGTGACAAAGGGGTGGATACACTTGGAGTTGAAGAATAGGGATATAATTTACAATTTAACTTACCTCAGTAATTTCTTACTATCTTTTCAGTTCTGTGGTGCTATTAAGAAGTTTATTGTTTTTATATTTATCTAATATTTTTGCTGTTTTCTTTGGTTTATTTGATTCAAATAGAATAGCCTGAGAGAACAGAGCCTGTTTTCATTGATTTTTTTTTTCCTTTCTATAATTATTAATCTATTTTAACATTTTGAGGCAGATGTCATCAAAATAAAGCACATATAATGTTACCATTACAAATGGTGAATTGGTTGGACCAAACAGGGTAGCATTTTTTTGTTCTTATAATTAGATAAAATATTAATTTTTTTCTTATAATGACCATCAAATATATAGATTTATACAATGAAGAAAATATGAACACGTACTTAGCCTAAAGCATCTAGGAGAAATCACTGCAGGTAGATTTAAAAAATAATAGGATAGTGCTGTTCATACTGTATATAACTTGTTTTCATTTCACCTCAAAACACACTGAGGGGGCTTCCCTGGTGGCGCAGTGGTTGAGAGTCCGCCTGCCGATGCAGGGGACACGGGTTCTTGCCCCGGTCCGGGAAGATCCCACATGCCGCGGAGCGGCTGGGCCCGTGAGCCATGGCCGCTGAGCCTGCGCGTCCGGAGCCTGTGCTCCGCAACGGGAGAGGCCACAACAGTGAGAGGCCCGCGTACCGCAAAAAAAAAAAAAACAACACTGAGGAAAGCTTCTCACGTCTATAAATACTCCTCTACTACATACTTTTAATGACTACATGTTATTTTATTCTGTTGTTTATCACAATTTTTTCAGCCAAACACCTATTTTTAGACAGATGGGCTCTACGTTTTTCAATATTATAAATAATGCTGCAAGGAATATTCATATAGATTTTTCTGCTTTTTTGTATTAATTTCTTGAGGATGAATTCCCTGAATTAGACAAATTGATTAAAATTTATACCCATTTTCAGGGATGTGATACATATTTCTATATTTGCCCCTGGAAATCTTTACCCGTTGCACACTCTAGAAATGAATGAGGACCACTCCAGTGAGAACCAGTGGAGGATGTTTGCACAGGGCATCAAGTCATCATCACCTGCACATGGCAGTGATGCTGAGGCAGTCAGGCACATGGGAAAGCTTTACGGAGAAAGGGGAGGTTTCTGACGGGAGGTTATTGGCAAGGGAACATTGGAGGCAGCCTAAGTAGCAGCTGAGCAGTGTATGTGGTTGGTTTGGGAGCATATTTAGCTTTCTCTCGTTGGTCCTCAGTTGGAAGCAGGGGAAAAGAAAAATCACTTGTGGATTGTTGGTTAAGTCCTGACTCTTCTGGATCAGCAGCTGCAGAGGTTTGGCTGTTTGGCCTGATTGTTGCAGAACCTGTGGCTTGGCTTCCAGGACTTCCTGTGTGATCAGAAGTCTCTTGCCATATAGGGTCTGGCATTGCTCATCTGTATATTCAGTCTTTTAATATTGAAAAAGTCATCTAAGAACTAATGCTTAATTTGCATTGTGATTTTATATATTTTTTAAAAATTGCTTTTGCAATTATTTATGGAAAGATTTTAGCAAAATAATTAATCCATAGCAAGGTCTCAGCAAATACTAGCTATTATTGTTTACTCACTTAGGTTTAACTTTCTAAAATAGTGTGTTCATTATATTACCCTTTATCAAAACTCAGTGGATAGGGAGGGTGGGAGGGAGATGCAAGAGGGAGGAGATATGGGGATATATGTTTATGTATGGCTGATTCACTTTGTTATAAAGCAGAAACTATAACACACCCCTGTAAAGCAATTATACTCCAATAAAGATGTTAAAAAAACCCCAAACTCAATGGCATTTAATATTCTACATGGTTGTCTTAGTTCAGGCTAAAAATGTAGCAGAATACCACAGACTGGGTGGCTTATAAACAACAGAAATTTATGTCTCAGAGTTCTGCAGACTGGGAAGTCCAAGATCAAGCCACTGACAGATTCAGTGTCTGGTGAGAATCTTCCTCCTGGTTCATAGACAGACTTTTTTTTATTTTTTCGTTATGTACTCGTATGGTGGAAAGGGTAATGGAGCTCTGGGGTCTCTCTTGTAAGGACATCTATCCCATTCATAAGGGCACCAGCCTCATGACCTAATCACCTCCCAAAGGCCTTACTTCCTAAAACCATCCCACTGGGGATTAAGTGTCTACATATGAATCTTGGGGAGATACAACATTCAGTATAGCAATGATGATATGAGTGTATTTAACTGATATTCAGAGACTTTCATATTTATTCTGTCCTAATGTGTACATTTGTGTACTAAGCATAAACTCAAGGCATGCATCATAACTTACTCATAATGTCTGCACAAGACACTGTACTACAGAGAAACTTTGCTCCTGACACTATTTACATTATTTTTTTTTTCTGGAATTCCTTCTCCCTTTCTATGTGAATTCTTCAAAACTCACTCGTTTTCATCTTCTGTGTTAAGGCTGGTTACCAACAAACTCTTTCCTATGAATTTTTATTATATGTACTTGATATCACTATTACCAATTTGATATCATATGCTAACTTTTTTCCTATCCTATTTGACCAGATCAGTTATGTGCAGAATTCTCATACTTGTTTGTATCTTCTTTATCACCTAATGTAATAACTTCCATTAATAGGTACTCAATACATAATTTTTATCAATTAATATTTTCTTATGAAACCAAGGATCTAGGGCACTAATAAAGTGTTTTTTAGAGAAACTTACTTAACTTCATGGTTTTAGTGCTCCCATTTTTGTAAAGGAGATAATGCTTCAATTTCCTTTCAAAGAAATGAGAATAATGAGAACAATTAAAGTTTATCTGTTTTTAGTGAAGGCACTGCGGAGTGAATAATTCTGCTGATAGGAAAACATGAATAAACATTCGGAAATAATTAAGCTTTTATATTTGGTATAGGAAAAAAAATGACCTAACCTCAGCAGTTTCTGTGTTACTTTAACTGCATATCTCTTACGAAGCATCAAATAGGGAAGAAGTCGAGGCTTTTGCTTGTCAGAAATTACTTTTTTTTCTAGATTTCTAGATTTTGACCAGCTCAAAGTGCAGAGCAAAAAAACATTTTTGTTACTCCTCTCTCTGGTTTCAGTATCTTTTGAAAAAAAATCTACAAATGCATGCTCCTATTATTCGCATTGGAATTATCTATTTGATATGCATTCCACTTTCTTGCTGCACTAAAAAATGCCTAAGAGATACAATGAAATATTTCTCTTTCAGATCAGAGTAAGGTAGCTGGTAAGAAGAAGGAGGAAAGTTTCATTTCGTATCGTGTGTACTTACAGCAGGGGCCAGAAGCACACAGCAGGGTGAGAATTTTAAAAGCAAAGTTTACCATCACCGGCTGTGGGTTGTCAGTAACAACCTGAGGAGGTGTCTTATAGAAAGAAATCAAAGCAGCAAAGCACCTCAAAGGAACAAAACAAAAGTTTAAGCATTGGTTATAACAAGTTGGATTAATTTGGGCAAATGTCATTGTCTATGTTTGCTTTATTAATATTAATTTTTAAAAGCATATAAAATAAAATACAATCTTTTATTAAACACAAGTGAGATTAATAACTATAGTTTTATTCCTTGATGGACAAAAACACATTGTTTTTTCTTACTGTGTTTTTAACTAGTATGTTTCTGGTTTTATCTTAACGTCTTTATTGGAGTATAATTGCTTTACAATGGTGTGTTAGTTTCTGCTTTGTAACAAAGTGAATCAGCTATACATATACATGTATCCCCATATCTCCTCCCTCTTGTGTCTCCCTCCCACCCTCCCTATCCCACCCCTCTAGGTGGTCACAAAGCACCTAGCTGATCGCCCTGTATGTGCTCTGCGGCTGCTTCCCACTAGCTATCTATTTTACATTTGGTAGTATATATATGTCCATGCCACTCTATCACTTCGTGCCAGCTTACCCTTCCCCCTCCCTGTGTCCTTAAGTCCATTCTCTACGTCTGTGTCTTTATTCATGTCCTGCCCCTAGGTTCTTCAGAACCATTTTTTTTTAGATTCCAAGTATATGTATTAGCATATGGTATTTGTTTTTCTCTTTCTGACTTACTTCACTCTGTATGACTGACTCTAGGTCCATCCACCTCACTACAAATAACTCAATTTTGTTTCTTTTTATGGCTGAGTAATATTTCACTATATGTATGTGCCACATCTTCTTTATCCATTCATCTGTTGATGGACACTTAGGTTGCTTCCATGTCCTGGTTATTGTAAATAGAGCTGCAATAAACATTGTGGTACATGACTCTTTTTGAATTATGGCTTTCTCAGGGTATATGCCCAGTAGTGGGATTGCTAAGTCGTATGGTAGTTCTATTTTTACATTTTTAAGGAACCTCCATACTGTTCTCCATAGTGGCTGTATCAATTTACATTCCCACCAACAGTGCAAGAGGGTTCCCTTTTCTCCACACCCACTCCAGCATTTACTGTTTGTAGATTTTTTGATGATGTCCATTCTGATTGGTGTGACGTGATACCTTATTGTAGTTTTGATTTGCATTTCTCTAATGATTAGTGATGTTGAGCATTCTTTCATGTGTTTGTCGCCTGTCTATGTATCTTCTTTGGAGAAATTTCTATTTAGGTCTTCTGCCCATTTTTTTTTTTTTCGCGATATGCGGGCGTCTAACTGTTGTGGCCTCTCCCGTTGCAGAGCAGGTTCTGGACAGGTTCTGGACGCGCAGGCTCAGCAGCCATGGCTCACGGTCCTAGCTGCTAAGTGGCATGTGGGATCTTCCCGGACCGGGGCACGAACCCGTATCCCCTGCATTGGCAAGCGGACTCTCAACCACTGCACCACCAGGGAAGCCCTTCTGCCCATTTTTTGATTGGGCTGTTTGTTTTCTTGATATTGAGCTGCTTGTAAATTTTGGAGATTAATACTTTGCCTGTTGCTTCATTTGCAAATATATTCTCCCATTCTGATGCTTGTCTTTTTTCTGGTTTCCTTTGCTGTGCAAATGCTTTTAAGTTTCATTAGGTCCCATTTGTTTATTTGTGTTTTTATTTCCATTTCTCTAGGAGGTGGGTCAAAAAAGGATCTTGCTGTGATTTATGTAATAGAGTGTTCTGCCTATGTTTTCCTCTAAGAGTTTTATAGTGTTGGGCCTTAAATTTAGGTCTTTAATCCATTTTGAGTTTAATTTTGTGTATGGTGTTAGGAAGTGTTCTAATTTATTTGTTTCGCATGTAGCTGTGCAGTTTTCCCGGCACCACTTATTGAAAAGGCTGCCTTTTCTCCATTGTATATTCTTGCCTCCTTTATCAAAAATAAGGTGACCGTACATGCGTGGGTTTACATCTGGGATTTCTATCCTGTTCCATTGATCTATATTTCTGTTTTTGTGCCAGTACCATACTGTCTTGATTACTGTAGCTTTGTAGTATAGTCTGGAGTCAAAGACTCTGATTTCTCCAGCTCCATTTTTCTTTCTCAAGATTGCTTTAGCTATTCGGGGTCTTTTTTGTTTCCATACAAATTGTGAAATTTTTTGTTCTCTTGCTGTGAAAAATGCCATTGGTAGTTTGATAAGGATTGCATTGAATCTGTAGATTGAGTTAGGTAGTAGAGTCATTTTCACAATGTTGATTCTTCCAATCCAAGAACATGGTATATCTCTCCATCTATTTGTATCATCTTTAATTTCTTTCATCAGTGTCTTATAATTTTCTGCATACAGATCTTTTGTCTCCTTAGGTAGATTTATTCCTAGGTATTTTATCCTTTTTGTTGCAGTGGTAAATGGGAGTGTTTCCTTAATTTCTCTTTCAGATTTTTCACCACTAGTGTATACGAATGCAAGAGATTTCTGTTCATTAGTTTTGTATCCTGCTACTTTACTAAATTCATTGATTAGCTTTACTAGCTTTCTGGTAGCGTCTTTAAGATTCTCTATGTATAGTATCATGTCATCTGCAAACAGTGACAGCTTTACTTCTTCTTTTCTGATTTGGGTTACTTTTATTTCTTTTTGTTCTCTGATTGCTGTGGCTAAAACTTCCAAAGCTATGTTGAATAATAGTGGTGAGAGTGGGCAACCTTGTCTTGTTCCTGATCTTAGTGGAAATGGTTTCAGTTTTTCACCATTGAGAACGATGTTGGCTGTGGGTTTGTTATATATGGCCTTTATTACGTTGAGTTAACTTCCCTCTATGCCTACTTGCTGGAGGGTTTTTATCATAAATGGGTGTTGAATTTGTCAAAAGCTTTTTCTGCATCTATTGAGGTTATCATATGGTTTTTATCCTTCAGTTTGTCAATTTGGTGTATCATGTTGAATGATTTGCCTATATTGAAGAATTCTTGCATTCATGGGATAAACCCCACTTGATCATGGTGTATGATCCCTTTCATGTGCTGTTGAATTCTGTTTGCTTTTATTTTGATAAGGGTTTTTGCATCTATATTCATCAGTGATATTGGCCTGTAGTTTTCTTTCTTTGTGACATCCTTGTCTGGTTTTGGTATCAGGGTGATGGTGGCCACATAGAATGAGTTGGGGTGTGTTCCTCCCTCTGCTATATGTTGGAAGAGTTTGAGAAAGATAGGTGTTAGCTCTTCTCTAAATTTTTGATAGAATTTGCCTGTGAAGCCATCTGGTCCTGGGCTTTTGTTTTCGGAAGATTTTTAATCACAGTTTCAATTTCAGTGCTTGTGATTGGTCTGTTCATATTTTCTATTTCTTCCTGGTTCAGTTTCGGAAGGTTGTGCTTTTTTAACAATTTGTCCATTTCTTCCAGGTTGTCCATTTTATTGGCATATAGTTGCTTGTAGTAATCTCTCATGATCCTTTGTATTTCTGCAGTGTCAGTTGTTACTTCTCCTTTTTCATTTCTATTTCTGTCGATTTGAGTCTTCTCCCTTTTTTTCTTGATGAGTCTGGCTCATCAATTTTGTTTATCTTCTCAGAGAACCAGCTTTTAGTTTTATTTATCTTTGCCATTGTTTCCTTCATTTCTTTTTCATATTTTTCTGATCTGATCTTTATGATTTCTTCCCTCTGCTAACTTCAGGGTTTTTTGGTTCTTCTTTCTCTAATTGCTTTAGGTGTAATTTTAGGTTGTTTATTTGAGATGTTTCTTGTTTCTTGAGGTAGGATTGTATTGCTATAAACTTCCCTCTTAGAACTGCTTTTGCTGCATCCCATAGGTTTTGGGTGGTCATGTTTTCATTGTCATTTGTTTCTAGGTATTTTTTGTATCCCTCTTTGATTTCTTCAGTGATCTCTTTGTTATTAAGTAGTGTATTGCTTAGCCTCCATGTATTTGTATTTTTTACAGATTTTTTTTTTTTACTGTAATTGATATATAGTCTCATGGAGTTTTGGTCAGAAAAGATACATGATACGATTTCAATTTTCTTAAATTTACCAAGGCTTGATTTGTGACCCAAGGTATGATCTATCCTGGAGAGTGTTCCATGAGCACTTGAGAAGAAAGTGTATTCTGTTGTTTTCGGATGGCATGTCCTATAAGTATCAATTAAGTCCATCTTGTTTAATGTATCATTTAAAGCTTGTGTTTCCTTATTTATTTTCACTTTGGATGATCTGTCCATTGGTTAAAGTGGGTTGTTGAAGTCCCGTACTATGATTGTGTTACTGTTGATTTCCCCTTTTATGGCTGATAGCATTTGCCTTATGTATTGAGGTGCTCCTATGTTGGGTGCATAAATATTTACAATTGTTATATCTTCGTCTTGGATTGATCCATTGATCATTATGTAGTGTCCTTCTTTGTCTTTTGTAATAGTGTTTATTTTAAAGTCTATTTTGTCTGATATGAGAATTGCTACTCCAGCTTTCTTTTGATTTCCATTTGCATGGAATATCTTTTTCCATCCCCTCACTTTCAGTCTGTATGTGTCTGTAGGTCTGAAGTGGATCTCTTGTAGACAGCATATGTATGGGTCTTGTTGTATCCATTCAGCCAGTCTGTGTCTTTTGGTGGGAGCATTTAATCCATTTACATTTAAGGTAATTATTGATATGTATGTTCCTTTTACCATTTTCTTAATTGTTTGGCATTTGTTTTTGTAGGTCTTTTCCTTCTCTTGTGTTTCCTGCCTAGAGAAGTTCCTTTAGCATTTGTTGTGTAGCTGATTTGGTGGTGCTGAATGTCTTAGCTTTTGATTGCCTGTAAAGTTTTTAATTTCTCCATCAAATCTGAATGAGATCCTTGCTGGGTAGAGTAATCTTTGTTGTAGGTTCTCCCCTTTCATCACTTTAAATATGTCCTGCCACTCCCTTTTGGCTTGCAGAGTTTCTGCTGGAAGATCAGCTGTTAATCTTATGGGGATTCCCTTGTATGTTATTTGTTGTTTTTCTCTTCCTGCTTTTAATAGTTTTTCTTTGTATTTTATTTTTGATAGTTTGATTGATATGAGTCTTGGCCTGTTTCTCCTTGGATTTATCCTGTATGGGACTCTCTGTGCTTCCTGGACTTTATTAACTATTTCCTTTCCCATATTAGGGAAGTTTTCAACTATAATCACTTCAAATATTTTCTCAGTCCCTTTCTTTTTCTTCTTCTTCTTATGGGACCCCTATAATTGGAATGTTGTTGCATTTAGTGCTGTCCCAGAGGTCTCTGAGACTGTCCTCAATTCTTTTCATTATTTTTTCTTTATTCTGGTCTGCAGTAGTTATTTCCAGTATTTTATCTTCCAGGTCACTTATCCATTCTTCTGCGTCAGTTACTCTGCTATTGAATCCTTCTATAGAATTTTAAGTTTCATGTATTGTGTTGTTCATAATTGTTTCTCTGCTCTTTAGTTCTTGTATGTCCTCGTTAAACGTTTCTTGTATTTTCTGCATTCTATTTCCAAGATTTTGGATCATCTTTACTATCATTACTCTGAATGATTTTTCAGGTAGACTGCCTATTTCCTTTCATTTGTTTGGTCTGGTGGCTTGTTTCCTTGCTCCTTCATCTGCTGTGTGTTTCTCTGTCTTCTCATTTTGCTCTACTTACTGTGTTTATGGTCTGTTTTTTGCAGCCTGCAGTTTCGAGTTTCCCATTGTTTTTTGTGTCTGCTCCCAGTGGGTAAGGTTGGTCCAGTGCGTTGTGTAGGTTTCCTGGTGGAGGGTACTGGTGTCTGTGTCTTGGTGGTGGAGGTTGGATATTGTCTTTCTGGTGGGCAGGACCACATCCAGTGGTGTGTTTTAGGTTGCCTGTGACCTTATTATGATTTTAGGGAGCCTCTCTGCCAATGGGTGAGGTTGTGTTCCTTTCTTGCTAGTTGTTTGGCATAGGGTGGCCAGCACTGTAGCTTGCTGTTTGTTGAGTGGAGCTGGGTCTTAGTGTTGAGACGGAGCTCTCTGGGAGAACTTTCACCATTTGATATTACATGGAGCCAGGAAGTCTCTGGTGGACCAATGTCCTGAACTTGGCTCTCCCACCTCAGAGGCACAGGCCTGACACCTGGCCGGAGCACCAAGACCCTGTCATCCACATGGCTCAGAAGAAAAGGGAGAAAAAAAGAAAGAAAGAAAGAATAAAATAAAATAAAATAGTTGTTAAAATAGAAAATAATTATTAAAAAAACTTACAAGTAACAAAAAAAGAAAGAAGAGAGCAACCAAACCTAAAAAACAAATCCACCAATGATAACAAGTGCTAAAAACTATACTAAAAAGAAAAAAAAAAAAAACAAAACGAAGAGACAAAACCCTAGGACAAATGGTAAAAGCAAAGGTATACAGAGAAATCACGCAAAGAAGTGTACACATACACACTCACAAAAAGGGAAATCGGAAAAATTTATATATATCGGTGCTCCTAGAGTCCACCTCCTCAATTTGGGATGATTCGTTGTCTATTCAGGTATTCCACAGATGCAGGTACATCAAGTTGATTGTGGGGATTTAATCCGCTGCTCCTGAGGCTGCTGGGAGAGATTTCCCTTTCTCTTCTTTGTTCGCACAGCTCCTGGGGTTCAGCTTTGGATTTGGACCTGCCTCTGCGTGTAGGTCGCCTGAGGGCGTCTGTTCTTTGCTAAGACAGGACGGGGTTAAAGGAGCCGCTGATTTGGGGGCTCTGGCTCACTCAGGCCGGGGGGCAGGGAGGGGTATGGATGCGGGGCGAGCCTGCGGCAGTGGAGGCTGCTGTGATGTTGCACCAGCCTGACGCGCACTGTGCGTTCTCCCGGGGAAGTTGTCCCTGGATCCCGGGACCCTGGCAGTGGCGGGCTGCACAGGCTCCCCAGAAGGGGGGTGTGGATAGTGACCTGTGCTCGCACACAGGCTTCTTGGTGGCAGCAGCAGCAGCCTTCGCGTCTCATGCCCGTCTCTGGGGTCCGCGCTGTTAGCCGCGGCTCACGTCCGTCTCTGGAGCTCCTTTAAGCAGCGCTCTTAATCCCCTCTCCTCGCGCACCAGAAAACAAAGAGGCAAGAAAAAGTCTCATCTGTTCGGCAGCTCCAGACCTTTTCCCGGACTCCCTCCCGACTAGCTGTGGCACACTAGCCCCCTTCAGTGTGTGTTCACGCCGCCAACCCCAGTTCTCTCTGTGTGATCCGACTGAAGCCCGAGCCTCAGCTCCAGCCCCTCCCGCCCCAGCGGGTGAGCAGACAAGCCTCTTTGGCTGGTGAGTGCCGGTTGGCACCGATCCTCTGTGCGGGAATCTGTCTGCTTTGCCCTCCACACTCCTGTGGCTGTGCTCTCCTCCGCGTCTCCGAAGCTTCCCCCTCTGCCACCCGCAGTCTCTGCCCACAGAGGGGCTTCCTAGTGTGTGGAAACCTTTACTGCTTCACGGCTCCCTCCCACTGGTGCAGGGCCCATCCCTATTATTTTGTCTCTGTTTTTTCTTTTTTCTTTTGCCCTACCCAGGTATGTGGGAAGTTTCTTGCCTTTTGGGAGGTCTGAGGTCTTCTGCCAGCGTTCAGTAGTTGTTCTGTAGGAGTTGTTCCACATGCAGATGTATTTCTGATGTATTTGTGGGGAGGAAGGTGATTTCCACGTCTCACTCCTCTGCCTTCTTGAAGGTCTGCCCCAACTAGTATGTTTTTAATCACTATTAATTTTTGTTTTTAAGTGAATAATAGAGAAAATATAGATTTTTTACTTATAGTTTTTATTTGTGAAAACTTTTATATATAGTCTAAAACAAAACAACTCAACTGATAGAGAAGAATTATGATTATTTTCTGTTTCCTTTAAATTTGAAAACACTGGTATATTCTTTTGAGAATAGTTATTTATAGTTAGTATCAAACTAAATTACCACATACAATAAAAACCCAGATGTTTACTCTGAAAGGGTCATGAAATGCTGCTTACTTATTATTACTTTTTAAATTTGAAGAATGATGTTTGGCTTTCTTTGTAGCTCAAAGATCAAGGTCAAAATAGATTCTTACATCATGTAACTGAATATCCTAACAGAATGAATTGGGGCATGTAGTCTGGCATAAACAGGATGTTGTGACTCTGCCTACATTACAGGTATTTATTTGCTTATTAACATACAGGAATAGAATTCTCTTTGCACTTCTTAAAAGTTCTTCCAAATGAAGAATACCTTGTTATAGAGTCAGGATAAATGTATAATTTGTCATCTAACTAGGATCCTACTGAGAGTTAAAGGAGTAGTAACTAGATATTATGGTGCGCCAACTGGAATGGACGTGGGCCATCCCAGAGAAATCAGAACATGTGGTTGTATTCTGCAAAGAAGACACATTGAAACCTTTCCCACATCTCCAACTGATCAGTCTTTTAAATGAACTCCCTTTTAGTCTTATATACATATACACGTTAGTAAAATTCTACTTAAGGACCTTCTCACATTCATGAGTACCATCTCAAACCTCTGGTGGAAAGTGACCTCCACAACTTTCATAGGGTAGATTAATTTTTTTTTTATTGGAGTATAGTTGCTTTACAGTGTTGTGTAAGTTTTGGCTGTACATCAAAGTGAATCAGCTATATGTATACATATATCCCCTCTTTTTTGTATTTCTTTCCCACTTAGATCACCAAAGAGTATTGAGTAGAGTTCCCTGTGCTATACAGCAGGGTCTCATTAGTTTGTGTTTTATACATAGTAGTGTATATGTGTCAATCGCAATCTCCTGGTTCATCCCACCTGCCCCTCCCCCCCACTTGGTATCCATAGGTTTGTGCTCTACATCTGTGTCTCTATTTCTGTTTCGCAAATAAGTTCATGTGTACCATTTTTCTAGATTCCACATATAGGCGATATTTGTTATATGTACAAATACAGTATTTGTTACTCTCTCTCTGACTTACTTCACTCGGTATGACAGTCTCTAGGTCCATCCACATCTCAGCAAATGGCACAGTTTTGTTCCTTTTTATGGCTGAGTAATATTCCATTGTATATAGGTACCACATCTTTATCCATTCCTCTGTTGATGGGCATTTAGGTTGTTTCCGTGTCTTGGCTCTTGTAAATAGAGCTGCTGTGAACCGTGGATTGCATGTGTCCTCTCGAATTACGGTTTTCTTTGGATATATGCCCAGGAGTGGGATTGCTGGGTCATATGGTAGTTCTGTTTTTAGTTTTTTAAGGAACCTCCATACTGTTCTCTATAGTGGTTGTACCAATTTACATTGCCACCAACAGTGTAGGAGGGTTCCCTTTTCTCCACATAGGGTACATTAATACTGAAGGCCTTTACATATCACTTAAGTATATATTTAGCATTAAATGCCATGACACTAAATTCTTTCAAAATATCTATTCTACATGTTTTGAGGCATTATTTGCTACAACTCAGTTTTTCTGACTATACTGATGTAGAGAGGGCAAAAGTACAGTATGAAATGATACGAATGGTATTTGGATTATAAGAGTTCAAAATAAAGCCTAGAAAAATTTAAGCATGGTGAAATAGGCTCTAACTTTTGTTGAATTTGAGAGAAATAAAAAGGGGCTAGGCTAATTATGAGGAGCTAGATGGTATAATGGTCACAGGTGGCAAAATCAAGTTACTTGATTACAATTTTACTGATCTTTTTTTTCCCCATTGGACTACTTCAATGGAAATATTCCAAAGTGAATTAAAATTGTAGGAAAAATGAATTCCATCCTAAAGCAGTGATTGAAGTTTTGAAGATGAGCCAGTTATTCCTATTTGGGAAAACATAGTGAATGAAAGAATTAATGAAAGACCAAGGTAGTGAAAGTGGGGAAAGTTGGAATTCAGAAGCAAAGTGCCCAAAAAGCATGACAATTTATGAAAGAAATTATTTTAAAAAAGTCGTTTATGAGCAAGTAGAAATAACAACGTTGTACGTGGGAACCAACAAGGTTCTGATGTGAATGACGTGATTAATTAGCCTTTTTTTGGTCTTTTGTTGCTGTTGTTCAACTCATAACTTGTTGGGCTGTTGTAGATGTAGAAAGATAATATATATCTTGTATATATAATCAAGATGTATAATAATCTCTTACGATGACTTAGCAAAACAAATGGATGAAAGAGAGCACAATGATAGGTTAGTTGGTTGAATTTGTAAGTGATCCAACAACCATTGTCAGACAATATTGATTAATAAATTGATGTAACTTAGAGGACCACCCTTTAGCGTCAGGTAACTTGTCTCTTCAACATTTTTGTTAGTGGTAGAATGGGGAGGAGATTGTTTATACGTATGGCAAATCAGAATGTGATGCATAGATGAAAAGGATAAAATACATGGTTTAGGAGAAGTGCAGAGAGGAGCATCTCCAGTAGTCATTCTAAACATCCATTTCATCTTTAGAAAATTACAGACTTTTAGAAAGTTCTTAAGATTATTGAAGGAAATTTATCTCCTTGAGACTTCTACTTAGTTTTTTTGGTTCTCTCCCTTGGAGGCTATAAAGAATGTTGGACTGTATTTTCTAAATGAAAGCCATTTAAATATTCGAAAGCTCTCGTGATTGTTCCCACTTTGTCCTGGTACACATCCTCATTCTTTTTTCATTATTAAATGATATGGTTCTGCATTTGTGTGCAATCATTCTTAATACCCATTGGTCACAAAATATTTTTGTACGCTTTGTCACATCTCATTCCAGGACTACAAATAAAATAAAAAATATTCTCTGATAAAATTAGAATAGTGTATGATTATCTCCCTTATTTGAACTTATGCTTTCTGTTCATATAACTTGAAATCGTATCAGAAAATTGTTCTCCAGTGAGGTCACTCTCTATTGAATTCTCCAATACATTTTAAAATATATGCTTATGCTAAACCATTGTTTAGATAGTAAGATTAAAGTGCAAGTCCTTAGTTAAATTCTTTTAATTTTACATTATACTTATGGATCTTGTATCAAAATATGGATATTTGGGGAATAAAAAAAGGACCATACTTGATTTAAAAATCCTTTATTGTGTTTATACAAAAAGTACACTATAAGCAGAATGTGACCCAGAAAAAAACCTAAAATTATTTGGTTTTGAAAATTGACTTATATACTAAATTATCTAATTTACTTTTTGACAGAATTTTCATTCCACACATGAGAAAACTGAGACACAAAGAGGATAAACAGCTTGACAATGTTTATATCAATAAGAAGTGGCAGACTGGATATGCAAGCAAAGGGGTTATTTACCTACCTCCCATGTTGAGTGTGTTGCAAAAATATTTTGTTTACTTAATTTTGCCCATCTTTATGAAAAATCACAGTCTAATTTTATTATCAAATTTTATTACGTGAAAACAAGTGTACAATTGTAAATCATCAGATAATGCAGATTTGTGAGTTTCGCATAGTGTGCCATTCAGAGTGGATTCCTTCGTTAGGAGCTACCAAAATGTACCCACCATGATGATTGTGGACATCTGCATTTATTTACATCAGGTTAATCTTGATTGGAAAACATAAAAATAGTACAACAGAGCTCACATGTTTAATTTCATTTTCATTGCTAAGGTTGATGGTGCACAAAAGCTGCAATGCCTCTTACATGACCAGGGTTTTTTGCCAGTAAATTCATATAATGCTGAGAAAGCCGAAGAACCATGTTTTTTTTAATCCATCCTGAAGATGTATAAATCATGTGGAATTTTTGACGAGGAGTATCAATTTGAAAAGGCGAGAACTTTATCAAAACTTGAATTTGCCTAAACACAAAAGCCTTGTCTTGAAGTATCCTACAGAACTGCCTGTCACGTTGCTAAGAGGAAGAATGTGTACGCAATTGAAAAGCTCTCAGTGAAGTCATATGCCCTGGAAATACCAGTGTGGTTTATGAGAAAGGAAGCCAAATCAATGCCTCTATAACAAGACATCATTTACTCCAGTCCTGATATTGCTTTAATATTTTGAAGCAGATGATGGAGGAATTGGTAGTTACTTTCCTTCAATATACAACTGGAAGGAACCCTGCAATGTTCTTAGTACAAGCAGCTCTTATGTATAAGCATAAAATATCTACAAAGAACTCCTTTTGTATGGGTCCCTTTTGCAAACTGTTAAGGACGTCAGTGTCTTCAGATGGTGAAGAATGTCTATGCCAAGCCAGACTTCAACTGGAAAGAAAATCTTGTTACTCTAAATAGACGGAGCACCTGCAGTTTTTGGCAACATATCTGAATTTACAATTTTAGGGAACAGAGAAGTTCCACAGGCATCATTGTGACTCACTGGTTTCTATATCCGTGAATATTTGCATCAAAGACTATGCCAACCCCTCCAAATCCATCTTTCCCGTTGTCCTGAAAGTTGTCACTTTCGTCAGAAACGGGTTTGAATAACCACATTTTCAAGAGGTGTTTTTTTTTAAATCAAGACATGGCATAAAATGTGAAGTTCCTTTTTACTATCATGGATGAACATGGGCTTTCAGTGGTTGTGTCTCCAAGAGACTGATTAGATTTTAGACATTTTAAGGGAAAATAATTGCCTTTTTTGTCAGCTAAGGTTAAGTTTGCCTACATAAAGGAAGTACAGATGTAGCCAATCCAGAGAGAGATGGCATTTCCATTAAGGATCTAGGCTTCTGTCTTTCCAGTTTATTATTCTCACCCATTGTTTCTATTCACACAGCTGTCTCGTTAGCCAAGATGGTTGTTTCATGTCTGAGTTTCAACCTCTAAGAAGGATGGAAGACAAATTGGCAGAAAAATTTCCTTCAGCTATAAGGCAACTTTCATGGAAGTCCCCCCAACATATATATGTTTAGGTGTCAGTGGCCAGAACTTAGTCACATGACCGTATCCAGATACAAGGGAGACAGGAAAATCTAATCTGAATTATATAAAATTATGTGTCTATAAAAATAGTTAGGTTGCTGTTACTAAGAACAAGTGGATGAAATGGGAGTTGGGTTAAGCAACTAGCAGTTTCTACCACATTGATTCAGAGCAATTTGCTGGATGCAATTCTTCTTAGCTTGACTTAATTAGTAGATATTCTTGTGTTGTTAATGAGGTAATACTTTTTTTCAAGGCACTGCAGTCTTTATTATAATTATTACAAAGAAAAAAGTATGATCAGGGCCAGCTACCTAATTTGTGGTGTCCACTGCAATATGAACATTTCGGGTGCCTTGTTCTAAAGCAGGAAAAAAAGCTTTTTGCTTTCTTCTGCAGTCTCTCTCTCTTTAAATGTCATTGTGTTTTTATTGGCTATTTAATGTCATGCTCCCCTGGCAAAAAGATACTCCTGAGGTGAGTACCAAATTCCACACGTGCTGGCAATCCACCCTACAACTCCATGCAGCCCTCTCAGAGTCCACACTCAAGCCCCAATGGGGGCACAGAGGCTGCAGTTGCTGAGTCAGTGTGGGAGAGCAAGGGAGGGGCTGAGACCCTGTCTGCCCCAGGGAGTTGAGGGGGCAGGCTGCAGGACCACAGGTAAGCAGAGGCCCCAGGACCCTGCTACTGCTCCAGTGTCCCGTTGTACCTTGCTAACAAAACATAGACTCAAAGATAAAATTATTAAGAATTTCAAGATGGTGACCACAGAGTACGAACCCCAAATGTCGTCATGGGATCCCTGTCTGAGCATGGAGCCCTGTGTACCTACACTGGTTACAAGCCCCCAAAGTCAGCACCAGTTATGAGTTCTTCTACCCAGTCAGTTACTCTAAACGAACAGGTTGGAAACTGATAACACCATTAATACGTATAGGTAGAATTTTCCAGTGGCAGACCCTGACATGAGTTCCTGTGAAAGTGGTTCACTAGAAAGTCTTCCCAGAGAAGCGTGGTAGGAGCCTGGAGAAGTGGGGTGGGAAGTACAGGCACCCAAGTGACAGTCTACAAGTTCTCAAGGGAAACTTGTCTCACATACTTGGGAGTGCTTCTGAGTCAGTGTAGGCCAGACCTGTTGAGTTGTCCTAACCGGACCACAGGAGAGCTAAGAAATGTCTGCCCACACCGGGCAGTCCCCAGTTCGGGGATACCCCCTAGGAAAATAAGTACTTTCTGTTCTCCCAGTGGCACTCAGCCAGGGTTGACTGGGGAGCCCTTCAGCAAAGAGATGGGAGATGCTGGTTGAGGGAGAGAAAGCAGAGGGACCCATACCCCTGTGGCCCCAGAAGTGGTGACAGGCACAGGGGATATGGCCCAGGCGCCAAGAGCATGTTCTGCAGTAACATCCCAAACTGGATGGCTGCTTTTCAGGCAATGGTTGGCCTTTTTTTTCTGCTGCAGGTATCTATAGCCAATTGATTTATAGCCACATTCTTTGAAGGTTACTTCTGCAAGGTGGATGTTTGCACCTTTCCTTGGTGACGAAAATGAGCAGCATCAATAATGCAGATGTGACTAAAGAAGAACAAGTTTTCTTGCACAAAAAAACTAACATTGAAATCTAACCTTCAGAGGCCTTCAGGAAATCAGGTTCTTCTTGTTACAAGCCCCATCTGGCACAGTTGATAATGGGGATATAAAATACGGAGGCTGGAGAGTGTTGCATGCATGTGTATATGTGCATTTTCCTATAGAGTAACTATAAATTCAATCCAGTTTCAAAGCAATAGTCCCCAGAGGACCATTACTCTGGGACTGTATTCTTTTCCCTAATCCATGCTACTTAACATGTGTTAAACCAAAACGAAAAAATGTTTAAGTGGACTAAAAGTTCAGTATAAATCTACATTTATTTATAACTCCTCTCCTTTTCAGTTTACTTATTTGCTCATCTAATAAATATTAATTTAGTACCTGGTGCCTGCGTTCTGGGAGAGGAGGGCTCAGGGGGGATGATACCCTTGACCCTCCACAATCCAAGGGGCTTCCCTTTCCCCAGTGTCTCATCACATGGTCTAGGGTTTTTGCCTTCACTGTAGTTTTCACTAACTTACTGTACCTTTTTCATTTGCTCACTTGTTTATTTTTTCATACCCCCCAATCACGTAAGCCCCAACAGATTTAACAGAGGCTTGACTTAAATAATATCCAGGGCTTCCCTGGTGGCGCAGTGGTTGAGAATCCGCCTGCCGATGCAGGGGACACGGGTTCATGCCCCAGTCCGGGAAGATCCCACATGCCGTATAGCGGCTGGGCCCATGAGCCATGGCCTCTGAGCCTGCGCGTCTGGAGCCTGTGCTCCGCAATGGGAGAGGCCACAACAGTGAGAAGCCCGTGTACCGCAAAAAAACCCCAAAAACAAAAACAAAAATAAATAAATAAATAATATCCAAAGTCACTTACAACTTTCATATCACCTGATGCTGTAAAGAATAATTTTCTAACGATTAGGGCCATCTCAAATCAAGGTGGCCTTCTTCATGACACAGTGAGTTGTTTATCGCTGCACTTTTTCAAAGATATTCTGACTGTTGACTTAAGATGCTGAAGAGACGATTCCTGCATTAGAATGAGGTTGTGTGAGATACCCTTAAATATTATTTTCATCTTCAAGAGTAGAAGCCCAAAAAAAAATTAGTAAAAGAAGAAGAAGAAATATAAAGTAAAACAAAGAAGGATGGCAAGGTACTTAAACTGTTTCTTATGGGCCGAAACAGGGCTGTTTCAGAAGATTAATGGAAGAAGCATGTGGAAAAGACAGTTAAGCACTACTTTAAATGCTTCCCAAGGGCTAGGCACAGTTAAGAAAACCATCTTTTTCAGAGGAAAAGTGTCCTGGGCCTTAAAACCTGAGATTTAAGTATTGCTAGTCAAACAGAAGTTTACTGTAGACAAACTAGAAAACCAGGAGATGGATTATGCTTGAACCTTTTTAATCACATGCAAATGTTGCCCTGCCAAGCATCACTGTCACCATGATGTGTGCCAGTCACTAACTGTGCCAGGGCTTTTACTATATTCAAACATGGCATCATGGAACGAGAAATATCATCAGACTCCTAATTTTCATTTCTTTTTGTTTTGGCTGTACCACGCAGCTTACAGGATCTTAGTTCCCTGACCAGGGCTTGAACCTGGGCTCCCTGCAGTGAAAGCATGGAGTCCTAACCACTGGACCGCGAGGGAATTCCCTCCTAAATTTCATTTCTCAAATCATATGTATGGGATTGTCCCATTGAAATGATATTATAGGTCAAAAATGCTCAAAAGTCAAGAATTTCATATGGTTTAATCTAAGTCCATGAGACATAGTCATTGATAACTTTGAAAGAAACATCAAAGGACACCCTGCCTTTTTTATGAATTCAAATAGACTTTCTTCAGACCGAATTTAGAAAAGTTTTTCACTGTACACTGTATGTTATAAATCCCAAATTTATTTCTAAATCAATATGCTTCCTCCCCCAATAATTTACTAAATATTTTGGAGAATTTAATAATTCTGTTATTTTTGACTATCAAATAAGATTTAATTACATTCTCTTTTGAAAGAACTCCAAAAGTGGAAAAGATGAAGAAACTGTAAGAGCCAAAAGCAAAGAGGCCACCTGAGTGTGAAAACCACTGTTGGGAAGGAGAGTTCTACAGTTGATTCCTTTCATGGTTCTACTCTAGGATAATTTTAAGTACCTCTAGTCCGATTCTACTAAGTAGTTTTTACCCCCATTGGTGACTACTGTGATTTCCCATCCTGCTGTCAGGAACTGGCATGAGATTTACCCGCTTGCAAGATAACAAGTTATCCTGCCACTTTCTAGATGCTGGCAGAAGACACAGGCCACTGGGTCAGAGACCAAAGGCTGCTATTCGCAGCACAGCAGGCAGAATGGGCTTCTGTAGCATCCGTGTTTTCTTCTCTCCGTTTCCTGGGAGTGATGAGAAGCAGCCCAGGTGGGTGCTGTGCACATAGTAGGTCTGTGTCACAGCCAAGGAACCCTGAACTTGGGAAACCTTTAATCTTACAAGGGGCTTCTAGCAAACCTATCCAGTCTTTGCCCAGGAGGAAGGCATTATCTTTATTATCCTGATTTGAGAGAGACACAGTCTTCAGCTTCCAAGGCTGTGTGCTTTGAAAATGTCCTTGAAGAGATAATACAGAACAAAAAAAAAAGCTGTCATAGATGTATAGAAACATGTCAGAGAATTGTCTTATAACATGGGTAACCAGGATTTTTTTTGTGTGGAAATAAAATAGCAAGCATTGTCATTTGACTTCAGCTATTTATCAGTAGGTCAGAGTCATATATATATATATATATATATATATATATATACACACATATATATATGTATATTTATATGCATATACGTGTACAGATACACGTATGTGTGTATATATATATCTTGATGAGGATGTTAATATCTGAAATCTCATTGTTGCCATATTCACTTTCCACGGATGCAAATGAAAAGTCTTACATTTTGAAAAGGCTACATTGTTAAAGTAGAAGTGTCCTCTAAAGTATTCAAAAATGCTCCATTGTTTTGAAGGAATCAGGCTAATTCTCTATAAATCTTGTATTATCTCTAAAGACCTCGGTAGCCCTAATGCATTGCCTTGTTTTCCCTGAACATTACTGAATGACATGGCAATTAAGTATCTGAACTGTGGAATCAGATAGACCTAAGATAAATGCTGGCTCCGCTGCTAACTAGTTGCATGTTCTTGGGAAAGTTACCTCTCCTCTGTAAGTAGTGGGTACCTCTTCTGGTAAGGGAGAATATAATATAACCTATTTCATCAAAATGTGAGACTTGGTAGAGGGTCTGGCCCAATGTCAACATGCAAAAAGTGACCCATTAGATTAAGAATACAAATTTAGGATATATAGAAAAGCATGAATAAGAACTTAAAATTTTTCCCCACTAGGAAAAAGCTCTATTAACATTCTGGTTTATCTGCTACATGAACACCTGCTACATGAATACAGACACACAAACACATATGGACCATATCACACCTACTGTGTTCTAAACTACTGTTCCTTCTTAAAAGTATGTCAGGTACATTTAGCCAACTCAAGTTGGCTAAAAATTTTATAAAAGACATGCTTATCTTTGTGACCTAGAGGTGTGGGATAAGGAGGGTGGGAGGGAGATGCAAGAGGGAGGCGATATGGGGATATGTGTATAGATATAGCTGATTCACTTTGTTATAAAGCAGAAACTAGGATACCATTGTAAAGCAATTATACTCCAATAAAGATATTAAAAAAATTTTTTTAAAGACATGCTTATCAGTGGCTACACATTATGATATCACAAAGATGTATTATAATCCAATTAACAACATTTAGTCCATTTCCACACATAAATGTATATATACTTTTATGTATACGTGTGAGATGCATCATTATATACACGATAGAATCTGAGGAATGGAATTAAAGGATTAAAGGGAGTGAGTATATTAAGATCTTTGGAAACATGGTAGCAAATTGATCTCCAGCATGGAGCAAAAGTGTGATATAATCTCTGATTTTAAAAGAATTACTCTGGTTGCCACACAAATAGAAGGGCAAGGGAGGAAGCAGGGATGTGAGTTAGAATAGTACTTATCAAATTTTAATTTGCCTCTGACCACATGGTGTATCGTTAAAATGCAGAGTCTCCTTCAGTTGTCCAGTGGGCCTGTGACCCTGCATGTCCAGCCATCTTCCAGGTGATGCTGATGCTGCCTGCTGGTCCGTGGACCATGTTTTGAGCAGCAAGAAGTTAGGCGAGTAATATTCCATTGTATATATGTGCCACATCTTCTTTATCCATTCATCTGTCGATGGACACTTAGGTTGCTTCCATGTCCTGGCTATTGTAAATAGAGCTGCAGTGAACATTTTGGTATATTACTCAGCCATAAAAAGAAGCGAAATTGAGTTATTTGTAGTGAAGTGGATGGACCTAGAGTCTGTCATACAGAGTGAAGTAAGTCAGAAAGAGAAAAACAAATACCGTATGCTAACACATATATATGGAATCTAAGAAAAAAAAATGTCATGAAGAACCTAGGGGTAAGACGGGAATAAAGACACAGACCTACTAGAGCATGGACTTGAGGATACGGGGAGGGGGAAGGGTAAGCTGGGACAAAGTGAGAGAGTGGCATGGACATATATACACTACCAAATGTAAAACAGATAGCTAGTGGGAAACAGCCGCATAGCACAGGGAGATCAGCTCCGTGCTTTGTGACCACCTAGAGGGGTGGGAGGGAGGGAGACGCAAGAGGGAAGAGATGGGAACATATGTATATGTATAACTGATTCACTTTGTTATAAAGCAGAAACTAACACACCATTGTAAAGCAATTATACTCCAATAAAGGTGTTTAAAAAAAGAAGTTAGGTGACAATTTCAGTAATTGAGATGAGCGATCATGGTGTCTTAGATCAGAGCGCAGCAGTGAAAGTGCGAATGTTTGATGTATTTTGAAGGTAGAGTTCACAAGACTAAGAGAAGACTGAATGATATCCTCAAGTCCTTGATCAGAGCTACTGGGGGGATGGAAGTGATGTTAATGGAGATGTGGAACACAGTTGGAGCAAGAGTTGGAGGGGAGCTAAAGTCAGAGTTTTAGTTTTCAACATATCCAATTTGAGGTGCCTAACAGGTATCCAGGTGGAAATATTAAGTAGCATTTGAAAATGTACATGCAGAATTCAGGGAAGAGGTCTAGATAGATACTTGCATCAGAGACTGTATCATGCTATAAATATGTGCCTCTCTTAAAAGATGCAATGAAACAGTGGCAATAAAGATATAACTTCATTAGGCTTCTCAGATGTATATGTGTGTGTACGCAGGTGTGCAGTATATATGACAAGAATGAGATGGTATAATTTCCTTTCCGGGAGCTAAACTGCTATGTTTTAATTCATCAGTTTGTAAGGAAAAACAAGTGAGGTAATTATTTTGCGATATTTTCTGTTAATTTCATTTAGAAAAAGGGATGAACAGATGTGGCCAAGGATATGTTCTCAATGTATCATACAGAAATGAGTGTGGTATACCACAGTGGTTAAGACTTTATGTTTTGTGTCAGAAGTCATGGGTTTAGTAACAGCTCTAATCCTTAATATCTGAGGAAATTTAGTCAAGTTAATTAACCTCTCTGATCCCTGGTATCAACATTTGTGAAAAATGGATTAAAATATGTGTTCCCCAAGATTGTTGAGAAGAATAAACCAGAAAGTGTTTTTAACCTAATAACTAACATTAGGTTCTTACCATCTGTTAATTCATATTCAGTAAATATTCTCTTTTAATAATTAGCATATTTTTTCATTAGATTAGAAATTTTTGTGTAAGGCAATTACATAGAGTTGATTTTTTTCTGTGCTTTCCCCCCCTATAGGTAGGTAAACAATAAGTAAAGCTGTGTAAAATCTTTTATGAAGTCAGCTAAAAGATGATAAGATTTAACATATTTAAGGCAAAAAAGATGAAAAAAACCCTGAAAATCAATTCTGGAAGGAATTTTCAATAGCTTTTTGTATTGATTGGACTATTGCAGTGGGAAAAATAACTAAGACAGAAGTTCTCAGGAAATTGCTAAACTAGATAAATTGAGATCTGCACATTTTTAAAAGGTCAAAGGCAAAACCTCTAAGGAAAATGCTTTCAATGTCATGATTGGGTAGGCATGAGACCAGAAGACTGAAGTGAAAAAGGAAGAGGAACTTTGAAGGTCCATAGATGTAGTATAATATCTATGTCCAGAGAAAACTAGAGTCATAGTGAAATCTTCAGAAGTACAAATCAGCTATGTACTTTGTTGTTTCTGAAAGAACCTTAAAAAGCCAGCACACACTAAGACAAACAGTCTGACCAGGTCATAGTGAAGGAAGATGTGCAGCAAAAGGGTGGTCATTTGACCTTTGTCTTCCTTTCAGCTCTTGCATTTTTGTGGAAGCACTCAAAAAGGAGCTGGAAGGTATTGCTAATATAAGGACTATGTTTTAGGTAATTTGATTACGTTTTTGTTGTTGTTGAATTTACATTCTCTTTAACATTTTCAGCCATCACTTATTTGGTCTCATTAGTTTTAACGTTTTCCCTGTGTAGAATAAACTATATATTAGATTCTTGAATTTTCATTGTGCACTGTCATGATATGCTTCCTGGGTTAGTCTGGAATGACTAACAATATTCAACATCAAAATTTATGTTTTTATGTGCTGAATTCGAAGAAATTGCCTAGTAGGTTTAAAGTGTAAATCAGAAATAAAAGTGTAGATGTGTTTAAGCTGACTTTTTAAGTTTCTATTTATAAAATTGGAGCTGAGTAATAATATATTTTTTCACGTGACCAGGGAATATGGCATCTAACAAAAGGTCATGGACCATTTTTCTTACCGTTTAATTTTTATTAACTTTATGTTATATTGCATATCTATTGAGATTTTGTATTGTTTTGTCTTTTGATTTTGCTTTCTTCAGTAGAAAGAACCAAAAATATATTAACTACCATAGGCTTCTGAGAGAATTTTGGATGTGATAGGCACTGCCTTGGGAAGGAAGATTGCTCCTAGAGGGTAAAATAATATCATTCACCTTTAGGAGGTACGAATCTCACCTGGGAAATGAGGTGAATAAATGAGAAAATATAGTTACAAGTGCAAGGCACTAAGTATCTGCCCACAAATGGATTTGTATAATATGAACATTGGTGTTTATCAAATTAGAAATTTCTTTAGGCCCAGACGCTCAAAGATAAAAATCATTTTACTTGGGATTTAGGCTAAGCCTTGAAGGATGGATATGATCTTATTCAGCACACAGAGGTCTTTCTGGAAGACTTAAAAACAAAATAATAGTGGTTAACGAACATATGTATGTTCAGGAAACAAAAGTGGAGAACAGATTAGAATTAGAATATCTCTGTGGTCAAATATGGGGCAGGGGGCAGTGGTAAAACCTGCAAAATTAAGTTGGGATATGTTTACAGAATGTCACTGTATTTGTTTTCTATTGCTGCCATAACAACTTACCACAGATTTAGTGGCTTAAAACAATATTCTTTTACTATCTAATGGTTTGGGAGGTCAGAAGTCCCTGTGGACTCAGCTGGGTCCTCTGCTCCAGATCCCACAAGACTCAAATCAAGGTATGGATGGCCTGGGCTCATATCTGGAGGTTCTGGAGAAAAGTCTGCTTCCAGGCTCATTCAAGACAGAAATTGCCAGGTGGTTGTAGGACTGAGGTCTCTGTTTCCCTGCTGTCTGTCAGCTGAATGTCATTCTCAGCTGTTATGGGCATCCTGTGGCTGGGGCTGAATATATATGAATGTCACTGGGATTAGAATCATCAAACGAGTGTTTTAAAAAATATATATTTGGATATGCCTTTAAGCCAATATTTTTATTTCAAATATATGCATTATATTTAATAACATTTATGAAAAGTTATATTTCCTTGAGGAATATGCATTTATTTAATTTAATTAAGTTTGTGGCAGTGATTTTTGTCCTGAGGTTTCAAGTCTAATATAGCATATTCTAACCTTCTTATAAAAATATTAATCTATGTTTAGTATGCATTTTCTTATTTTCCACCAAAATATTCCCTTCTCGTAAACAGATCTGGAAGTACTTCATCCGTAAAACTTTTTCTGTGAGTTCTCATCAAAATAACTGGCTGTTCTCCTTCACTCTGCCCTGGATGATCATATTTCTATAGTTATTTTCACTAATCCTCACACTAATTGTGTAATTTATCTTTCTTCTCATTCATAGACATGCAGTGGTGTCTTGAAAATAATGTTCTTCATGTTCATTCATGTATAGTAGGTCCAATATATTTGTAGTTTTATTAATATTATTACATTGAATTATAAACTCATTACAGGACAAGGAGGTGATTTCTGCCAATAAGCTATAATTTCTCGTATTGGGGAAAGATACATTAAGCATTTAATGAGTTATTTTAGTAGGAAAGATGAAAATTATTATATTCACATTGGCCATTTAAGAATATACCAATAATTAGTCTGTGATAATATGATAATATGATAATATAATTGGGCAAATGTTCATCAGTTAATAGAAGACTGGAAATGAGCACCTGTTATGTGTCAGAAGATAATTCCCCATGGGTCTTTTGTGTTTCTGCACATCTTGTGAGCAGAGGCACAAGTAGCTTTTGTTCTGGATGATCTTTTCAAGAATATTTGTGGATCAAACAGCCTTGGAAAATAGCAATAGTGTCTCTTCTGGGAAAGAAGGAAGATGTGTTGGCTGTCCAGTGTAATAAAGATAATGTGTCCCTCTGGGGCAAAGGCATGTTATAAAACATTAGGATTAAGCCTGAGGTCCCGTTCCTGTAGTGCAAACCACTGTATATGCAGGTGTCACCTCCCTCTTGTTGTGTCAGCCTGTGATAAGTGGGGCACAGGGAACCGGTACAAGAGAACGATCATATTTTGGCTAGTGCAATTGCTATGAGTAATTAACTGCCTTTTGCCTTGTTTTCTGCCAGCATCCATGAAACTGAGGCAGGTTGGCTTGTTAGCTTGCGAATAGGGTAAACCCATACCCTTGCTTGTTTTCGACATGTTTCAGGTACTTTGCTCCACGTCTAAGGTAAAAGAAGCTGTACCTTACTCTCATGTAGTTAACCTACCTTGGGTTGCTTTTATTTGAGACAAGAATCACAGAGAAGAAAATCAGGAGGTGGAGGTTTTTAGGTTTTTTTTTTGTTTGTTTATTTGTTTTGGTTTTTTGCTATTTTTTAAAGTAAGCTGCAGTACTTTCATCGGTGTAATACAATTATTTCTGCATTAAAAAAAAAAACTAAACTAAACTTGAATAACATAACCCTAAAATTTGCCAAGAGGATATCAGTTTTTAATTAATCAAAGTTGTATGCATTTAGAAAGTTTAAAATTCTTTAAAGGGTCCTTTTTTTGTTGTCTTCTTGTTTTAGTTGGTTTTTAGGGGGTTTTTTTTTGAGATTTTTAGGAGTGCTTTGACTTTTGTTTTCAGTTATCATACAGTAATATTGACTCCTTTTTCTTTTGATGTCCACTTCTGTGATTTTAGATATGTGTAGTCAGAGCCACATCAGTTCTGTAAGCCCCCAAACTCCTAGACGTTCCTTATTTTAATCTCCATTTTCCTGAATTACTGGACAGGTCACCTTTTCTTATATCTGCTGAGCATTAGAACCTCAGTTCCATCCCCCATCTACTTCCAGACAGCCCTGGGGGAGTTATTTTAGGATTAGCGGAGGGAAATATGTTATAAAATAAAAAACGATGATATAGGGTGATTTGAGGAGGAGAGAAGAGGAAGGCTAGGAGCCACGTTCCCAGGCCTGATTCCATTATCTGCCATCCATTCCCTCAGAGGCTAACCTCTCCTCTCATAGAACAATCATTTTAAGTAGTACTTGAATTCTTATTCTGTCTGGAGGGACAGAGGGGTCTCATTCTTGGATCCTGGCCAGGATGAACAGTCCTGAGGACAAAAGGTAGAAGACAATGATGAACATATTTCACTCTTTCAGAAAATATTCATTAAGAGAAATAAAGTGAGAATGGTTGGTTGTGCCACCTTGCAGCAGAGTCGGCGACTGGAGACCAGTGATGGTAGCGCTGGCATGATGCATCATGGGAGTGAGGAGGGGCCTTTCCTTTTCTAAGCCTAGATTGATCATTTAAACCCGGCATGGGACCATCTTTTTTCCTACACAATTCCCATCTTAATTCTAAGGCTCTATTTGGTGCTCTGTAATGACCTATGTGAGAATGAACTCTAGAAGAGCATGGATATGTGTATGTGTATAGCTGATTCACTTAGCTGTACAGCAGAAACTAACACAACATTGTAAATCAACTAGACTCCAATAAAAAACTTAACTAAAAAAAGCTTACTTACTGTTCTATGGGAGATACAAAGAAAAGCAAATGAAAGATTATAAGCCTGCCATGAATCTTTAGACCAATAGTTCTCGAAACTTAGCCTACATCAGAGTAACCCACAACGTTTGTGAAAACATTGGTTGCTGGGTCCCACCTTCAGAGTTTCTGATTCAGTATATCAGAACCAGAGCTGGCATTTATAATAAACTCCTAGGTCCTGCTGCTGGTGGTGCTGGAACCACACTGTGAGAACCACAGCTCCAGGCTGTTGGTAGAATAGAAAAGAAAGTATATTTAAATATTCTAATCTAAAATACAGTGCGCTTTGTTATAAGATAGGTACTAATTTGGCTCTGTGATTAATGTCTTCATCCACTCCACAAATAATTGCTAAGGACACATCAACCAAGGAATCCCTATGCTAGTAGTTGTGGCAGATCATTTGAGGAGGTGGGCATACATCCCATCCACAGATGGCTTCCAGTCTCAAAGAAGAGATAAGGCATGTAGAAGACAATGATTTCCAATAGAAAGGCTAAGAGTCACAACACAAAATGTAGCTTATAGAGCTCTGGTGGGGAAAGGAGGGAGGATCTGACAGAGACCTACAAGGCGTGGAGGTTCTGGTGACCAGGATAGGTTTCACAGCTGCACCCATGGCCAGATTCTCTTCTTGCCATATAAGATATATTTGATTTGCATGTTTAGGTACTGCCGTGAAATTCTCTATCTGCTTGTGTGACAGATATCTGAGAGCTGGAGCTGGTTGGCTTCATAATATAATACGTGGTAATAGGTTTATTATGTTATGATTCTTTTAACATTGTCATTATATATACCTATGAGATTTTAAATTAAATTTAGTATCTGAGAGCTAATAAAATTGTACACTGTCAGGAAAGGTAGTAGTGAGTTTATATTTGATAAAATATGCACACGATTTTAGCGAGGTAGTCTTTCAGCATAATTCAGATTGATATTAGCTTAAGCAATTCAGAGTTTCCTATTATATTCTATTATCCCTAGCTTAGAAAATGGTCACTGTTATCAAGTGACCAATCAATACAAGTTGCTACTTTGATGCCAGAAGTTCCACAGAGAGTCAAGTTATATACCTAGCCGGTGGCTGCTGTTGCTTTTCAAAGCATCTTAAAAAGATAAATTTGCGTATATGCCCAGTAGTGGGATTGCTGGGTCATATGGTAGTTCTATTTTTAGTTTTTTAAGGAAGCTGCCTACCGTTCTCCATAAAAAGGAATGAAATGGGGTCATTTGTAGAGATGTGGATAGACCTAGAGTCTGTCATACAGAGTGAAGTGAGCCAGAAAGGGAAAAACAAATATCGTATACTAACACGTATATGTGCAATCTAGAAAGATGGTACAGATGAACCTATTTGTAGGGCAGGAATAGAGATGGAGACATAGAGAATGGACATGTGGACATGGCGGGGGATGGGGAGGGTAGGACGAATTGAGAGATTAGGTTTGACATAAATACACTACCATGTGTAAAACAGATAGCTAGTGGAACCTGCTGTATAGCACAGGGAGCTCAGCTCGGTGATCTGTGATGACCTAGATGGGTGGGATGGGGAGGGTGGGAGGGAGGTCCAAGAGGGAGGGGATACATTTATACATATAGCTGATTCACTTCATTGTACAGCAGAAACTAACACAACATTGTAAAGCAATTTTACTCCAATAAAAACAAAAGATAAATTAGCAGACATCACTGTATTTGAATTTTAAAAGTAAAGCAAATATACAGAGCTGTTTGCATTTCTCTAAATGAATGAGTAGAGGTGAATAGCTTATTTTATTCTCTAATCTAGTGTATATGTATCTGCTCAAATTCCATATGTTAGAAGTCCATATTGACTATAAACTTGAAGGTATGTGTTGAATTAATGAGTTTTCCTTCATCTTACTTTATCTTACTTGAGGTTACAGGTCTCCTGTAATCACATTTTATTGTTTTATTTTATGTTAGTTTATTCATAGTCAATTATGTAAATTATTGATTTATCACTTGAAAACATACAATGGGAGATAATGAATTTGGTAATACAAAATTTCATAATCTCAACTCATAACAAATCATTTTAAACATCAAACAATGCCATGGGATTAATAAATGTATTACTTATAAATTAGCAAACAGTCCTCTAGACACAGGAAGAAGTTACTGGATGAAGTTGAGACCAATGGGTATAAGAAAGATGGAAAGAGAGAGATGGGAGTTTGCCAAAGACAACCATTCTACCCTGCAATTTTCTATACTTTGTTGGTCTCTCCTCCTACCTGAATTCAGAGTAGAGCTAGAGAAACTATTAAATCATCAAGAAAGTCTAACATGAAAAAAAGGACCACTTTTTTTTTCATGACTACTTCTAGCTTATACAGCACCTGTACAAATTTTAATAAGATGGTCATCAACCTAGGTTTAAAAAATATACTATAGTAATAGAAAACTAGAGGTATAGTAAGGCCAACATATCAGGGGATAAATTCTATTGAAAACAAAGTTTATTACTCACAGTTCCCAAGAGCAAGTGTCTCAGGCATATTATTGAATTGTCTTCAACAAGGTGTGTCCAGTACATGCATGAAGGACAGATAAGCATTGAGTTTACAGAAGTTAGAAACATGGTTAGGGCATTAGACGAGTTGGAAAGATATATCTTCAGCTCGTTATTCTGGTTGGCTCTCCAGACTCGCTCTCTGCCTTTCTTTGCTCTGCTCTGTGCCCTGAGAGGCCGACCTTGATGTACCACATTATTCCAACTCTCTTTCCCTCTGCTTGCAGGTAGACTCAGCAGTGAGACACACCTGCCAGAGATTGGAGGTGGGAAGGAGAATGGGCCTGGCTATTTATATTATTCCAGCTCCCTCCCTTCTGACATCGTCCTACTTGTAGTTCTAACCTCTATCAGACAGCCCGTCTGCCACCACTTTTGCTTTTACCAATATCTACTGACATTCACCTCATCCTTTTATAGTTAGGGATTGTTATGAATTCCCATTGTCTGTGCCCCCTGTGTGTGTCCCTATCTCTTGTAGATTTTCTGCATGTTGCACATACTTCTGTAAATACTCCCTTCAATAAATTATCTTCAATTAAACTATGAATACACCATTTCTTTTTCCTGCTGGGACCCTAATGCTACACACTTTTTCTAGTTAGGCACAGCCCTGCCAGTCCCAGCTTGGTGAAGAAAGGTGTCCTTTGCACTAATAAAAAGACATCTCTCTTCTTTGTCCAGCCCAGTGCCAGAATGCAGAGTGTGGTAAGTAAACACAGACTACATTTTAGCTCCCGCTAGCCTTCTTGCCCTGTGCGTCACACACTGCAGAATGTATTCACAGAGTAAGGAATGTAACGTGTGCTGCACTGACCATGGAAGAAAAGGAAGGAGAAATGGCAGAGTCCCCTGCCTCTTCCACAAGTGTTTATGCTTAAGGTTCTTTTTCTATAATACAATTATACATTAATAATGTGTCTGTACTTGTCACTCACAATTTTATGGGACAGATTTCATTCAGATAGGAAATACTGTGGTTCTTAATGCATCACAATATCAGGGAAGCTATGGAGGTTAAGCTTATATTCTTCTGTAATGAAACATTGTCCTTTTTTATACGAATTCACTTCTTTTGCTCTACATAAATTATGGACTGATGTATGAAGGTCATGTATAAAAACACACAACTTGTATAGATTTTTTTTTTGGTGGAAATTCATAGGTTCATCAATGAGGCTCATCTTTAGTGCCCGGAACTAGTGTCTGTTAAAAATGATAGGATTTATGAGGTTTTAGAGTAATTTGGACAGGAAAATGGGAGCTTTCTAGTTAGGAGAGCAGGAAGGAAGAGTGAGGAATGAATATGAGGGGTTAGAGATACTTAGACATCCAGAGAGCATATGGTGGTGCCCAGCAGTGGAAGGCTGGAGAGGAGACCTACTGGACTGGGAAAGGGGTCCAGAAGGGTAGCTGGAAGGTGATTGACATGTATTGCTCATCATTTTACATTTTCATTTCTGTTGTATATTCACAGCTCTTAGCATTAACTATAATTGTAATCAAGCCCTGTATTCCAATTAAATCACACAGTTACTTTTGTTAGCTGTCTGAATCAGAAGAAAACAGATTTGTTTTTTAATTTTATTGAAGTATAGTTGATTTACAGTGTTGTGTGTAATTTCTGCTGTACAACAAAGTGACTCAGTTTTCCATATATATATTCTTTTCCATTATGATTTGTCACTGGATATTGAATATAGTTCCCTGTGCTATGCAGTAGGACCTTGTTTATCCATCCTGTGTATAATAGTTTGCATCTGCTAATCCCAAACTCCCAATCCTTCCCTCCCCACCCCCTTGGCAACCACAGTCTGTTCTCTATGTCTGTGAGTCTGTTTCTCTTTCATAGATATGTTCATTTGTGCCATATTTTAGGTTCCACATATTAGTGATATCATATGGTATTTGTCTTTCTCTTTCTGACATACTTAGCTTAGTATGATAATCTCTAGGTCAGTCACTGTTGCTGCAAAAAGGCATTATTTCATTCTTTTTAATGGCTGAGTAATATTTTATTGTGCATATATACCACATTTTCTTTATCCATTCCTCTGTGGTTGGACATTTATATTGTTTCCATATCTTAGCCATTGTAAATAGTGCTGCTATGAACATAGGGGTGCATGTATCTTTTTGAAGTATAGTTGTTTGGGTATATGTCCAAGAGCAGGATTGCTGAATCATATGGCAAATCTATTTTTAGTTTTTAGTTTGTTTTTTTTTTTTGCAATACGCGGACCTCTTACTGTTGTGGCCTCTCCCGTTGCAGAGCACAGGCTCCAGATGCGCAGGCTCAGCGGCCATGGCTCACGGGCCCAGCTGCTCCGCGGCATGCGGGATCCTCCCGGACCAGGGCATGAACCCGTGTCCCCTGCGTCGGCAGGCGGACTCTCAACCACTGCGCCACCAGGGAAGCCCTATTTTTAGTTTTTTGAAGAAGCTCCATATTCTTCTCCATAAAGCACCAATTTACATTCCCATCAGCAGTGTAGGAGGGTTCCCTTTTCTCCACACCCTCTCCAGCATTTATTATTTGTAGACTGTTTAATGATGGCCATTCTCACTGGTGTGAGGTGGTACCTCATTGTTGCTTTGATTTGCATTTCTCTAATAATTAGCGACGATGAGCATCTTTTCATGTGCCTATTGGCCATCTGTATGTCTTCTTTGGAGAAATGCCTGTTGAGGTCTCTGCCCATTTTTTGATTGGGTTGTTTTGTTTTTTTGTTATTGAATTGTAGAAGCTGTTTGTATATTTTGGAAATTGTTGGTTACATCATTTGCAAATATTTTCTCCCAGTCTGTAGGCTATCTTTTCATTTTGTTTATGGTTTCCTTTGCTGTGCAAAAGCTTATAAGTTTGATTAGGTCCCATTTGTTTATTTTTGCTTTTATTTCTATTGACTTGGGAGACTGACCTAAGAAAATATTGGTACAATTTATGTCAGAGAATGTTTTGCCTGTGTTCTCTTCTAGGAGTTTTATGGTGACTTGTCTTATATTTAACTCGTTAAGCCATTTTGTGTTTATTTTTGTATGTGATGTGAGGAAGTGTTCTAACTTCAGTGATTTACATGCTGCCGTCCAGCTTTCGCAACATCAGAAAACACAGATATTCACAGAAACTTTCTTCAGTCTCTCGAACCCCTCTCAAACTGTATTATAGACACAACATTGACAAGCTAATGGTATCTGTCAAATTGTTCAGAAACTGTAATTAAGGGAGATTATCCATGGATGAGGTAGATAACTAAGGTCCCAGAACTTCATTACCATTAATTCAAACTAAAACATATATCATTTTTAACAACTCTTTTTGGTAATAAAACCCTATTAATTTCATCTAATTCCATTAATTTTTTCATCTATATAAAGTTTACTTAGAACCAGAGAATCCACTGTGTCTGATTTTAGTACTCTCATTAAAAACATTTAATATATTTTTGCCAGTATTTTTTCTTTTCAGCCCTGGTGATTTATTTACATGGAAATGGAATTTTATATAAACTATATATATGTATAATGGAATTTTACTCAGCCATAAAAAGAATGAAATCTTGCCATTTGTAACAACATGGATGTACCTTGTGGGCATTATGCTAAGTGAAGTAAGTCAGACAGAGAAAGACAAATATTGTATGATCTCACTTATATATGAAATGTAAAAAAAAAAAACAAACACAAACAAACAAAAAACGAGCTCATAGATACAGAGAACAGATTGGTGCTTGCCAGAGATGAGGGGTGGGCAGAATGGGTGAAGGGGATCAAAATGTACCAAAAAAACTTCCAGTAATAAAATAAATGTCATGAGGATGTAATGTACAGCATAGTGACTACAGCTAATAATACTGTATTGCAAACTGCAGTTGCTAAGAGAGTAGATCTTTCATCTCATCACAAGAAAAAAGTTGTATTAAGGACTCAACTAAAATGTACTGTTATTATTCTTTCTTTGTATTGGTAAATATTTTTATGACATTAATAGTATCTGCATACCAAAAGAATTAATAATTTGGGCAGTGAAAACTTATTTCACTGTATAATCATTCTGAGCATTTTAGCTTCAAAAAGATTTTCTATTGTACTTGGTATTTTGAATATTTTCTGAAAGTCATTTTTTTTATGAAGCTGATGAATAGTGAGTCACATTTTAATATGTTAAAATTGGTTGCAAAAATGAACAAGGGAACATTAGGAAAAGTGCAAAAATAAGGTGAGATTAAAAGGCATGTTTTTGAGCCCAGAGTATATTTGCCACACAGGAATCATTGCACCTCCTTGTACATATTTCAGTTTTTTTTTTTTTAAGTAAATAAGATTTACCTTATATATTAAGGTGCTGCTATGTTGGGTGCGTATATATTTACAATTGTTATATCTCCTCCTTGGATTGATCCCTTGATCATTATGTAGTGTTCTTCTTTGTCTCTTATAACAATCTTTATTTTAAAGTATATTTTGTCTGATATAAGTATGATACAAATAAACTTATGTACAGAACTTCAATAGACCTACAGACATAGAAAACAAACTTATGGTTACTGAAGGGGAAAGGCAGGGAGGGATAAATTAGGAGTTTGAGATTAACATATGCACACTACTATATATAAAATAGATAACCAACAAGGACCTAGTGTATAGCACAGGAAAACTGTACTCAATGTTTTGTAATGACCTATGGGGGAGGGGAATCTGAAAAAGAATATATATATATACACACACACACACACAGATAGATAGATTTATATATGTATAACTGAATCACTTTCCTGTATACCTGTAACTAACAAAACATTGTAAATCAACTATACCCCAATAAAAAAGTAAAAATAAAGTAAATAAGATGTTGAGAAATATACTTTTAATAAAATATCTTTGAATTTGAACACTTTTTAGGTGTAGTACACCCATTTTCAGGAAGTACACTTAAATACATTGGAATTTTAATTGACATAAAGCAAGCACACATTCTAAAGGAGCAATATTCCACTCCAGTCCCTTGTTCCAAGGCAGTCACTGAAAACCATCCTTGCTTTTACTTTTCTCAGTGCCTGCATTTGTCGATCTCCATTACTTATACTTTAATTCTTGCCAGTGCCTTTGACTCACACCAGGACAGATGAAATGTAGCTAGTTTTCTACCCCCGCCCCCATCATTTCTACCCACCCCACTCTAATATTTTAAATGAGATTACTGTGATTCATTTTCTATTGATAGCTTTGTAACTTTACTTTTTATCATTAAATGCTTTTATTTCATCACTAATTCTCATGTTAGAAATGCAAACATTTCCAGTTAAATACATACAGAATCTTCTATTTCTTGTTCCAGAAACATTAGACATTAACTTGGGGCTCTTGACTATAAAATATGAGAATTTTACATCCTCCACCGTGGATTCCATCATTTATTCCCTTTCAGCTTCCCATGGGAGTCTCATACAGGTCCATCCACATTGTTACAAATGGCAAGATATCATTCTTTTTATGGCTGAGTAAAATTCCATTATATATATATAAATATATACATACACACACACACACACACCACATCTTCTTTATCCATTCATGCGTTGATGGACACTTACATTGCTTCCATATCTTGACTATTTAAGTGATGTTGCAGTGAACTTAGGGGTGCATATATCTGACGTCATTTTTTTTCTTGTAGAATAAAGTATAGCACAGCATTCCCATATACTCAAAATTGTCTTCTCTTACCATCTCCTTCACTCCCATCTACTAACATTCTCTTCGCAACATTTTCAATTCACACTCCAATCTCACTTTCTCAGCAAAAAAAAAAAAAAAAAATTACCTCTTATACCGTACTGATTCATTCATGCTGAAAATTATGTTGCAGTTATTATCCACACAGATTTATGTGTGGTACTGTATTATCTTAATTGCTAAATAGATCCTGTTTTATAAGTCTGAACTCCTCTGCAGTGCTATATCCTCATGCTTTCTTGCACACCCCACAGTGCCTAATACCATTCTGGACACTCAGTAAACATTCCATAGAGTTGTTGGATTGTAGTTAAAAGATGATGACACTCAGGCATGTCATTTGTGATTAGGCTGAATCTTTTGTGTTAAGGTGAATCGTTAGTGTCTGTAAACAGGTAGTTTGATCTTGAAGGGGGTGCAAAAATAGGTGGCAGATTATTATACAAGGCTGTCATAGAGCAGCATTTCATCACTGACAGAGAATTTATGATAAGAATAAAGTCTTTTAAGGAAGAACATTAAAAATGCCTTTGCTGGGCTTCCCTGGTGGCACAGTGGTTGAGAGTCCGCCTGCCGATGCAGAGGACACGGGTTCGTGCCCCGGTCCGGGAAGATCCCACATGCCGCGGAGCGGCTGGGCCCGTGAGCCATGGCCGCTGAGCCTGCGTGTCCAGAGCCTGTGCTCCGCAACGGGAGAGGCCACAACGGTGAGAGGCCCGCGTACCGCAAAAATAAATTAAAAAAATAAAGAAAAAAGATAAATTGGACTTTATCAACATTAAAATATTTTAGTATTCAAAAATTTTTAACTGAAAAGACTCAAGGGAAGACCCATATATCAAAGTATTTATAGGGGTTAAGGAAATAAGAAAGGGAAGGGGAAACCCAGAGACTACAGCAGCAGGTTGCCATTTCACCAGAGTTAACGGCCAGAGAGTCAAACGATGTTAGCACAACCCAGTAAGAGCTAAAACCCTGGAAGAGGGCTGCCCAAGAGAAGCTTTATTTGATGAGGAAAGTATCCACTGGAAAAACAATCTGCTTCTAACTACCTGCTACAATTATCCTACTTTGGCATCCCAAGTGGGATCTAGAGGGTGGAGGACCTGATTGACGTATTCCACAGAAGTCATCCTTTCAGGGCACACACAGGGAAGAACAGTGAAAGCAAGTGGATTAGAGGAAATACCCCCGAGATTCTACTCTCTTTACCAATCAGCTTCCGTTTTTGTCCTTTGATTAATTTCAGAAAAAATGCGTTCTCTACTTAGAAGAAATACAAAGTCCCACAGTCACCATATCTTTGCAGGGTGAGGCCAATTGTCAATCAGTCAGTCTTACCTGGATCTTAGATTGTACGGAAGGTCTAGGTATACAGCTGTTTTTCCAGAGCTTTTTCATCTTGATAAATGGTCAAAACTGCCTCTGGAGAAAGCTTGGGGGGTGATTTACAGTGTATACTTGTTGCCATGTTGCATTTTTTCAAAATAACCGAAACCTCCCTCCAAGTTAGTATACTGCAAGTCTGTAAACTGACTCAGGTCTAGGGTGAGGTTAATGGGTTTGTGAAACCCCAGTGGTATTTGATTCAAATGTATCCCCACCACACACAGATGCTTTATCTCATATTTATCCCTAAGTAATCTTGTTTTTGGATGCTATTGTAAATGGTGTTTGAAAATTATATTTCATCATTGTTTGTGTCAGTATATACAAATACAATTGATTTTAGCAATACGGACTTTCAATTCTGTAATTTGTCTTAATTCACTTAGTTCTAGTTGCTTTTTTGTGAGATTCCTGAAGCTTGTCTGCTTACCTGATCCTGTTTTCTAAAAACAAAGACAATATTGACTAGGAATTATGAATCATCTGGTCTTGTTTCTGATCACAGGGAAGAAAGCATTTGGTTTGTTTATTTGCTTATTTAACATTAAGTATGGTGTTTTCCAAAAACATTTTATAATATGTATATAATAAACACAATGCAATGTTTTAAATAATCAATTTTTAAGTAAAAAATTTTAATGAGACAAGAAATGTCTTTTATAATTACTTACAAATATACCATTTCTAGCTCTCACCATCTAGCTCCAGATTTCTGGAGCTCTTTCTCTGAGGTCCTTTCTGGTTCTTTGGTTCACAAATTTCAGCCATCTTCATTTGCCTCCATCTCAATCTGTATCTCCTCAGTTAAGATAAACAACCAGGTTCTGGTTTTGTTCTTCTTCTTTTTTTTTTTTTTTTTTTTTTTTTTTGCAGTACATGGGCCTCTCACTGCTGTGGCCTCTCCTGTCTCGGAGCACAGGCTCCTGACGCACAGGCTCAGCGGCCATGGCTCATGGGCCCAGCCGCTCCGCGGCATGTGGGATCTTCCTGGACCGGGGCACGAACCCGTGTCCACTGCATCGGTAGGCAGACTCTCAACCACTGCGCCACCAGGGAAGCCCTGGTTTTGTTCTTCTTTATACCAGAATCCAGAAGTTGCCTCCAGGCCGAAAACCAGAAAATTGTAAGAATCTTCTCATTGTTTCCCTTTTTTAAAAAAATCATGGATCTGTGTTGCCTGATTGTCCATTGCCTGGAAACATTCGTGTAATGTATTTCCCCTGTTGTATATTTCTTTACAATTGTATATAGTTATATACAGTGGGAGAGAAAGCCTCAGAACAACTGAGAAAGAAATCTCCCCACCATCACTTTTATTCTCACGTTGCTTCCTTCCTCATCCTATCTACCTTGCCTCTTGTATACCTTATTCTGTGATTTCCTTTCTGTTCCTAGGTGTTTATAACTTAAATTATTTGAGTGCCCAGAATGTGTCATGATCTATCTTGTGCTTCACACATATTGTATAATCTAACCACATGCTTTTTAACTCTTTGTGTGCTGGCCTTAGATGAAGTAATTAAATGTTTTCCTAGTATTCATCTCGTATAGACTCCGTATAACAGCAAATGGTTGTCTTTATTTTAAATTAATTTAAGGAATAAAATATATATTAGCCTTTTCTTTAAAAGAAAAATTAGGTCATTGAACAATATGATTGTAGATGCATTGAACTCTCTGTTCTTAAATGGAAATTTTATGTGGTAATTTTAATATGAACTAAATGGTCATTACTTTCTTTCATGTCTTATTAATTTGCTAATTGTAGCTATTTTTAGAAAAATGATCCTTGGGCTCCAGACTCTTTTACAACAGATGAAAAATCACCAGTTAATTTTAAAATTCTAAACAGAGATCTGTGTTTTTATTGCTTCATTATATTGATGCAGTTTTATACAGTAGTAAACAATTTCTTAGGTAGTTGTTCTTCTGTGAAGGAAAGGATATCAAATTTTAAATTATGTAAAATGTTCATAATAGAATTATAGTTCAGATTGCATTTTATTTTCAAACCAATTATAGATATTTGTCCACTGTGTGGTCTGGGAATAAGTACTTCTTAATATTCTACTCAAGTATTCTTTCTTCCTTGGTGGACTCCACAGGGACTAAAGATAATTTTTAAATTCCATCCAACTCAGTAATTGTATCAGTAAATATTCAACACAAATAATCCAATTTATTCTTTTCGGTAGTTTAGATGAAGTTGTTCGGTTTCTCTGTGTGTGTGTATGCAGACCTCTTAGGGGAGCGAATTAAGTTTGTTTTCTAAAATTTAGGTACTTCTTATGATTATTTGACATCCAGGGTGACTACCATCTGTGAGAATTTTCAGGAGATAGTGTCTTGCCAAACACTTATCTTTTCAGTTCAATTATGTATAATCTGGCATAAAAATAGTTTATTTTTTCCACCTTTTTAAAATTAATTTTCTAGATTTTTGACCTGTTTTAGTACACTCTTGGTTCCACATTCTTGAGGAAATGACCTAACAGTATAGGAGCTTGTGATGGATATATTGGTTTGCCTATTACTATGAAAGTAAAGACGTTATGATAGAATGCGTTGAGCTGGGTGTCACTGTTACTAAAGCTTTAAGAACATCCATTGACTGGCTTTGTGGTGTGGACTACAAGGATGGCATAACCAGGGTACCATGATGAATCTGATCAGCACTCACACATCAGTATCGTAGTTGTTCTCCATTCCATCAGTCCGTTCTCTCTATTAACATGTTGTTTTAAAAGTGTTTGATGTCAGGCAGAGTTATATTTAATCTTAAGTCTGTCATTGACTATATGTGGGAACCTGGGCAAGTCATACACCTGTCAGAACCTCAGTTCCCTTCTCTGTTAAATGGGACAGTTATTCTGCCTAGAAAGCTTATGGTGAGAGCCAAGTTAGGTACCGTATCTATGTAGAGTGCCTGATACATTAATTGGCAGATAGTAGATGGTTCAACAAATAATAATTACTATCGTCATCATTGGTATTTTCTGCAATGTAATAATTCAGGTTAATAATAACTGAAGTGAGCTGCTGCAACCCTCTGATCGTGAAAAGTTACATTGTATAAACTATAGGTACAAGGTGTATGCTATTTTCTTATAATTCTTAGTTTTTAAAGAGTGTAATTCAACTTAGCATACATATTTAAGTTTAATCAACCACTGGAAATAATTCCCTTTACTTACGAAATATTACGTTTTACTGTGTGTTTGAATACTCCTTTCTTAGGTAGAGTTTGAAGGAACATACTCAATTATTTCTTTAAAAAACTAATCTTCATTCTTTTAAGTATAAGTACATTTTTTGTGGTTGAAACATTTATTAAACTTCATCAAATATGAATGATTAACACTTACTTAGTGCTTCCTCCATAACAGGCCACATGCTAAGAAGTCGACATGCATTATTTCATTTATTTAAGTATTACCATAGAACTCCTGTTAATAATTAATGCTATTTAAAAATCTTACTGCCTTTGAAAGTTAAAAAATCTAGATGGGGCTTCCCTGGTGGTGCAGTGGTTGAGAGTCCGCCTGCCGATGCAGGGGACACGGGTTCGTGCCCCGGTCTGGGAAGATCCCACATGCCGCGGAGCGTCTGAGCTCGTGAGCCATGGCCGCTGAGCCTGTGCATCCGGAGCCTGTGCTCCGCAATGGGAGAGGCCACAACAGTGAGAGGCCCGCGTACCGCCAAAAAAAAAAAAAATCTAGATGATTATTAATACTGTTAAAAATAAGAAAGTATTTGAATGATTACTATAATGCTCTAATTTACCAGACTTTGAAGACCAAATCATGAATGTAGAGAGCATCCTATAAAAATGATATAATGTTCATCTGATAAAGTTTTTGATTTATTCTTCTTAAAAAGTAGTTACAGTAATACTGTGTATTTAAAATTTATTCAGTAGTCCATTTTCAAATATTTTATAGTATTGCATACATTTTACACCCTTTAATCTTTTTATTGAATGTCTTTCTTTTTTTTTTTTTTTTTTTTTTTGGCGGTACGCGGGCCTCTCACTGTTGTGGCCTCTCCCGTTGCGGAGCACAGGCTCCGGACGCACAGGCTTAGCGGCCATGGCTCACGGGCCCAGCCGCTCCGCGTCATGTGGGATCTTCCCGGACCGGGGCACGAACCCGTGTCCCCTGCTTCGGCAGGCGGACTCTCAACCACTGCGCCACCAGGGGAGCCCGAAATGTTACTATCTTTATACAAGGAACAATGATAGGTACAAAGGATAAACACAAGATCTAATGTCACCGAATCCCCAATTAAAAAGTACTTCAGAATTTACTGAATTCAGCCTCTAAAAACATTTTTTGTGTATTCCTTTATCATCCCAGTAAGGGGTTGTGTATCTCCTATTTGATCAGTAAAGTTTGTTCCTAAACTGTAGAATGAAAAAATAGCCTGTTTTTATTTTCACAGTGCTCTGACTGTCATACTTTTCCTTCTTGTATTGACTCAGATGGGCCTCTCACTGCTAGACTATATTCAAGGCAAGGAATATGTGTTCCGTTATTTCAGAATACACCAGCTGGCCAGGCCACTTGAGTTCAACCATTTACCACCCTTCCCATGCTTTTTTTTCTAGCTCTGTCAGGGACCTGTAACCACACATAAGGCAACAAACAAAATGCAGACCCTGGTGTGTACTCTTCATCCCCAGGCTGCTTTTAAAGCTGTTTTTTTCTGCCCGTGGCTCTCGCTGCATTATCCTTGGTCTCCTCTTTCTATCCTTAGCTGTTTCCCCAGGACTTGAGGCCCATTGTTATCATCTGACTAATGTTTTGGTTCTTGTTAATAGTTACTCTCATTTCCCCAAAAGGTATGCCATTTCAGGACCCAATAGTTACTGCTCTTCTGCTAAGACTCCATCCCTAGGACCATGTGCCTTCGCCTGGCCCTTTGTCAGCCCTCATGTCTTATGTATCATGCCTCAGAGGCTCCCCTATTTGTCCCTCTTACGTGGGCCATTTCCTGTTGAGCACACCTGCCTGATATGGAAGCCAGGATGCCCCCTGGAATATAATTTCCATTTTCCCAGTTATCTGAGTAGCATGTCTTTCTTGATGCTCAGATTTCAGTAAATTGCTTTCTAATTTTTGTACACCTGTTATTTGCCTCTTACTGGAAAGTGTTTTTCTAGTTTGAAAAAAAAAGTCACTAGATTTGATGAGGAATAGAGTCTTTTGTCTAGAGTTAAAAACAAGGATATCTGAGTGCTTTTATTAATTCTTTTAGTCAGCATTTGAAATGTAGAAATGGGAATTTATCCTTTGAATATATCCTTCCTTTCCTCTTTTCTAGAAAGAGATCAGACCTATCTTAGCTGTCTGAATATGGAGTAGGTAATGTTTAGCCAAAATTGCATTAATTCATCAACAAAATATGTAAGCAACCAATAGGGAGTAAAGGTTTCAGTTGTTCCTTATTTTCCATTCATGATATTGTTTTTATAATGGTAAATTCAAATGTTGACATATTTTCATCCATATTAGATTATAATTTAGAGCATTAAAATCACAGTGTATGCAAAGAGAATATTTAGTGAATTTAGTCCACTTTTTCTCTTCTGGGACCATTCCATTAGCTACTCACAATTAATGAGTAGCTCATTTCTTCTTTCATTTACTTATTTCTGAAACTCTGCAAGGAAAAACATGCTGGTATAAAAGATAAGAATAAGCAACTTTGTTCTCAAAAGGATCAAGAGATAGTTTTGTATACTCAGTGGTCTCTTAAAATACATTGTTCAACTGGGGTTATACCCAGTTATTTTCAGTAGCTCATTAAAAATTACTTATACACTTTTGGAACAAGGTTAATAGTAAAAATGATTCAAAGGACCTGTCAGTAGGAGTCAGTTTCCTAGGGCTGCCGCAACAATGTACCAAAACTGAATGGCTTAAACAATAAAAGGGTATTGTCTCACAATTCTGGAAGCTAAAAGTCCAAGAACAAGGTGTCAGCTGAGATGACTACTTCTCCGGACCCTATGGCAGCATCTATGCTGGATACAGGCTTTTGGCAGTCCCCTGGCTTGTGGTAGCAGAGCTGCAAATTTCACATGGCATCTCCCTCCATCTCTGTGCCCAAATTTTCCCTTTTTTTGAGGATATCAGTTGAACTGGTCTGGAGGCCAAGCTGATGACTCATTTTAAATGTATTACATCTGGAAAGGCCTTTTCTCCAAATAAAATCATATTCTGAGGTTCTGAGGGCTAAGGCTCTGACATATATTCTTGGGGAGACATAATTTAACCCATAACATGGAGTAGTGTAGCTCACTGAAAAGAGGTATTATTAAGTTCTGATGGTATTCTATGTCTTATGTCTAAAAGTCTGCAAGGAATATACATGCTGGTTTAAAAAAATTAGAGTAAGCACTTTTGTTCTCAGAAAGATCAAGAGAGAGTTTTGTACACTGAATGGTCTTGTAAAAATACATTGCTCAATTGGGGTTATATCCAGTTATTTCTCAGATTGTATTATTTTGAGTAGAAAAACAAACCCTTAAGCTACGAAAACTGGGAAATTAGTGGTAACTTGTTATTGAAGGTAGCATATTTTTCTGTCTTCCAGAAAACTTTTAAAAGCTTTTAGTAAAATGAGGTTTCCAAAGAGGAGATATATGTAATTCACAAGTATACCATAAAATATATTTGTCTCAGAACAGGTAACACTGACAAAATAAATGCATCATGTGCATAAATAAATGTATTCATTACATAGCTTGTTTTTATTTAAAACATTTCTAATATACAGATTGCCAACAAACACATGAAAGGATGCTCAACATCACTAATCATTAGAGAAATGCAAATCAAAACCACAATGAGGTATCACCTCACACCGGTCAGAATGGCCATCATCAAAAAATCTACAAACAATAAATGCTGGAGTGGATGTGGAGAAAAGGGAACCCTCTTGCACTGTTGGTGGGAATGTAAATTGATACAGCCACTATGGAGAACAGTATGGAGGTTCCTTAAAAAACTAAAAATAAAACTACCATACGACCCAGCAATCCCACTACTGGGCACATACCCTGAGAAAACCATAATTCAAAAAGAGTCATGTACCACAGTGTTCATTGCAGCACTATTACAATAGCCAGGACAAGGAAGCAACCTAAGTGTCCATCGACAGATGAATTGATAAAGAAGATGTGGCACATATACACAATGGAATATTACTCAGCCATAAAAAGAAATGAAATTGAGTTGTTTGTAGTGAGGTGGATGGACCTAGAGACTGTCATACAGAGTGAAGTAAGTCAGAAAGAGAAAAACAAATACCATATGCTAACACACATATATGGAATCTAAAAAAAAAAGAAAAAATGGTTCTGAAGAACCTAGGGGCAGGACAGGAATAAAAACGCAGACATAGAGAATGGACTTGAGGACACGGGGAGGGGGAAGGGTAAGCTGGGATGAAGTGAGAGAGTGGCATGGACATATATACACTACCAAATGTAAAATAGATAGCTAGTGGGAAGCAGCTGCATAGCACAGGTAGATAGCTCAGTGCTTTGTGACCATCTAGAGGGGTGGGATAGGGAGAGTGGGAGGGAGATGCAGGAGGGAGGGGATATGGGGATATATGTATACGTCTGATTCACTTTGTTATACAGCAGAAACTAACACAACATTGTAAAGCAATTATACTCCAATAAAGATGTTAAAAAAAATCTCTAGCTTAGACAGCATGTAATTTTGATTAAGTCTGCATGTCGGAATTACAAATAAACACCCTTGATTTTCAAAAAATTAAAAATAAATAAATAAAACACATCTAAGCTTTATACTCATAAGGTTGGGCCAGATCATGGTGAAAGGGGAGGAGTCTCTGTGAATCAGGAGACGGTTCTGCATTCTCTCTGTCATCAGCTAGTCTCCAAATATGTGACAACATTCAGTCTCCTGGGACTTAATCTAGTCATCTATAAAATTCTAGGGTGCTTTCCAATTTTACTTCCAAATATAAAATTCTATGATTCTATTTTCAATTTACACTGAATAAAGACCAGTAAGAAAAATTTATTTATAGAGAATTCAAATAAATAATATTTGAGCAGATATGTGTATCTCTACATCTGAACTTAAATTTTATTTAGGAGTGCAAAGTAATGTTATTTGTTTTGTGTTTTTGTGCATGTGCTTGTATATGTGTGTGTGTGTGTACACCTGATTAGGAATGTCAGGGCCCAACTGTCCTTTGCTTAATATCTTAAAACCATATAAGAAGCACTTAATTAAATTTGCTCTTTAATTTTCTGATGCATTAAGTCAGAGTTTTGACACGAATGAGGAGAAACTACTATTTCCTTCTTTAAGTCATTGAAAGTGTGAGAGTAGCTTTCCTGCTGGGCTCTGAGGAGGCTGGGGTTCCTGAGACCCTGGAGATGCTGACGGTGACATTCCAGAATACAGAGGGCAGAACATCACTACCCGTGTGAAAAATGACCCCCACCCCATTCCTCAAAGACCCGGGTGGAAAGGTTCTGAAGCAACAAGTGACTTGAACAGTACCGTGATTCCGTCTCCCGTCTAGATGCCATGCTTTGGGATAACTGCTTTCCATTTTCTGAAGATATGTGAAAAAGTAGATATTTGCCCTAAGAGATTTGTTTTTTCTTATCTGTTCCTTGTTCAACCAGATATACTAATATTTTGAAAGTTATAGAGCACATTAGCAAAGACTAACTTGTAGATTTATATGGTGGGAGAGCAAGGCTGTTTAACTTTATTTTCCAAAACAAATCTTGTTTTTTAAACAAAATTTTAGTTCTATTTGTCTGGCCAGGAAAAAAAAATAGAACATTAAAAACTCACCTTTATTTAATCCTAAACTATGTCCACAAAGCTAAGTAAATAATTATATATGCTTATGTTCCTTAGAATTTTGATTACTTTTAACTTGTCATTTTTTTAGATAATTTAACGAAATGACCTCTTTTACTTTCCCTTAGCAAATTAGAAGGGAGCAAAGGTCAGTCCTATGAAATTAATAAGGAGATTCTGTTTCTGATGATGTTCTTTTGTCATGAGCATAATATAAAAATACAAACTAGTACAACTGACTATTTCAGCGCCTCTGTAATTATCACACATTTTATGTGGCTGTGAGGACTGCTATTGATTCTCCAAAAGACTGAAATGAATTCCTTGGCTTCGTTGTGATCTGCTTCAACCTCAGAAAATAGATGTGTCCAAAATTAGGACCAATGCTTTCCAGAGAATAAAATCAAGGACTCTGAAAGTTCATCCCAGCCATCATCCTGTCTTCCGTTTTGCAAGTTGATCATCTGATTGCTTCTGAAAGATCTTCAGGGATAAAATGTCTACATTAAATGGATGTTCTTCTAATTACAAAAGATGCTTGTATATACCAAATATAATCACAAAGTGAATTCCCACTATCAGACAAAACACAGAAAAACACACCATTTTAGAAATGCTTCATTACATTGCACATTTTTTATGAACCCAGAACTAGAAATTTTAATTATTTCCGTTTTTTTCCCCTCTCGTTATTCCCATTGATCTTATTTTGCTTGAGTTTTTCCCTAACCCTACATAACTCTACATAAGCATATGGTTCAACACTTCCCCAGTAAAAACAGCATTTTCAATCCAAGTTCCTTTCTCCCCTTCTTTTACCAGCTAGCATAAAGTCTTTGTGTGACGCTATCTTGTTCATCCATTCTTCCTGATGACCTGTGACAGTGGCCATCCAGTGCCTTGTGCAATGGCACCTCGAAAAGTCATTCCATCCAGGTTTCCTCCCATTCAACAGGGATGCGTTATGAAATCTCCTTTCCCCAGCTCAGAATGTCTTGTTTCCATTTTCAGAATTCTCTTAAAGTTCTTACCTTTATTACTTCCTCTAGCAATGCACTTATAACTTTGATACTGCTTTGCATAGACTTTCTGTTTGAGTCCTTTGGCCTGATTTCTTCCTCCCAAGTTTCAATCAGTGTCACGTTCGAATGGCCATACATGGCTTAAACAACTTGATAACCTGAAACAAATTTTCTGTGGCTTTAAAAATAGTGTCCTGAACTTGAACCTGCCAATCTCACATTCATCTCTATGACTTGAAGTGACTTGATCACCTTCTCTCTACTAAGCCCCAACCCGGACCCCAATTCCTCCTTAAGATGAACTATTTAGACCTATAATGATTTCTTGGTGCTCAAACCTTCTTTGACCCTTACATTCAATATTCTATATTATGTTCTGAATGTTGATTGTATTGTACCATGTATTTTTCAAACTGACTTACCTGTGGAAGTCCTATCCCCCTAAAGATACAGCAAATTGCTTGACTACTGAGATTGTCCCACATAATTTTATATATTACCTCCTGCTCCTTAATTCCTAGCATGGTTCAGAAAACACAGAAGATGCTCAATAAATGTTTGTTCAATTATCAGTTTCTCCAGTAAAGCATTAGCAGATGTTTACTTGGTTCCTTGTCTTTGCCTAATAATGTGTTTCTTTTCTTGCTTAATTACAATCAAACTGAATAAACCTTTTAGAGGTCATTTTTAGTTCTTGAAGCTGGCAAAGACTGAGGTAGGTCTTATAGTAGAGGATCAGATGTATATTTCATTTTGTTTTCCTTTTAAACTAGAGACAACCGAGGCTATTGAGAGCAAGGAGAAGCACCAAATCAGAACCTCTTCAGAAAGGCGGAGGTCCCAGCATTAGAATCATCAACTGCAAACCCCAGTTATTAGCCAGAGGAAGTAATTAGGGTACTGTCCCCAGAGCCAGGGGTTGGAAGCCAAAAGAAATGCAATTCAGGCGTGTGTGTGGAATAGTATCCAGGTAGAGAGAGAATATTCCAGGGTGGTTTCAACAATAATTATGGTCAGTAGTATCCACAAAAATCAAGTTTGGAAATCTGGATCATGTCTTAGGATTGATTGTGTATGTAGAGACAAATCAGCTGAGTGATTCTAGAATCTGGGGCTCTTCTCTGATATGGGGGCCAGTGTCTGGTAGTGCTGAGCTGTTGAGTGCACTGCTTCTTGTTTATCCCGTAGGGTTTAATTAGTGTGCGAGATAGACTGTGCTCCCACAGGAGAAATGCATTCCATTACCTTTTTCTTAGCTTTGGATTGTTACATAAAGAGTCATCCCAGTGATACTTCATGCTTCTAGCTAGGAGAGCACCCTGGGAGCTGCTTAAGCAAAGGTGTTAGATAAATGCATCCTTGACACTGGCTGGTATAGGTTCCAGTGTTCCAAGGCTGCACAGTATTAGAACCCACAGAGTGTTCAAAGCATTTTTTTCCCCTGATTTGAAAATTTTAAAAGCTTAATTTGTGGCAGTACCTCATACAGTACTAGGGAAGTGTTTATTAAACATCCTGATTATTAATTATTCCTGTTATATATGAAGCATTTAGTTGAAAAGACATGATAAACCATGTTTATTATGTTAATAAGAACTAAACTCTTGTTTAGTGTATAAAATACTTGACAAAGTAAATCTTTTTCCTGATTTGTATTCTAAACTTTAAGATAAAAGAAAGCTAATTGAAATGACTCAACCACATAAATAAAATTAACTTGAAATTCAAATCTGAGTTTTTAAAAAACCTCAGAGCAAACAAGGGATAACAGCACATGCATAATGAGGTAAAGGATTAAGACACCAGTTTAGTTAATTCGAGCTAAAAATCTCCTTTCCTGTAACTTCAATGAATATTTTAAACAAAAGTATTTAAGTCTAAGTTATCTGGAAAGCTGCCTTAGCTTTTTACGGAAATTCTCATGGATGTAAACACAGACGATACTACTTTTCTAAACAGGTTCATAATTTACATTTTAGTATTTGTCACACACTATTAAATTTACAGATTTCTGTTTACATCCTTTCCTTAATTAAGACAGTCCTTTTGGATAGCGGGATTAATAGTTATTTTTAAAGTAAGGAAATACCAACCTCACAATTACAGGTCATAGATGTGATCCTTGAGCTACAGAAATGTTTAAGCATTATCTACTTAACTTTGGACATGGCCGTTTTGGAAGAGTTTGGCTTTTAGTCCCTTCATTAAAGCTTCACAGATACACTTTGTGACCTCAGATGATGAATAAATACTAGGTTTAGGGCTATCTAACTCTATTTTTTACTATTTTAAAGCAAGACATTTTGTCACTAGGTAAACTTGCAATAGCTTATTGTTCCAAGGTTATTTTATTGATATGCTGTGGTGATTCTCAAACTTGGTTTATGTTAGAATCCTCTGTGATATATTAAAGAAGCATCTACTTCACATTTTCCCTGCAGACAGGCTGAACCTGAATCCATCGTAAAGTGAGTCTCAGATACCATCCCCCTGTTATGAAATCTCCCAGATGAGCCTGGTGGCCAGAGAGCAAGGGCTCCTGTGAGGGGGCAAATTTAGGCTGAAAATAGATTAAACTTGCAAGTACATCAATGTTCATTTCAGTAAACATTTAAAGTTTTAGCAATCTTTGATGATCTTTGGCTTAATTGCTAATGAGAATGCTACCTTTTTCGCTTTTTATCTTTGCCCGAGTTTAAACAAGTTGGAATGTCGTATAGAAATGGCATTATTGTTAGAATACAAAGCTAGTTAGAGATGAATTGCAGCTAGAGACTACTTTGAATATCTCCTAGTGATTAGGGACAAATTTGAACACATAAATGCCTGAAGACATGTAAATACAAATTTCCTGAATGTTGCTTTTTTGGGGGTGAAGAAGCACAAAAGATAGTGGGAGATTTGATTTACTCATAACGTCTGGAAAATAGAAATTGCGTGTATTAAAATAAGAAAAGAAAAGTCTGTCCTTTTAAAAACAGAATAGCAAATCTAACAAAGCATGATCACAGGAGAAAAAGGATTTTTTTAAAGTTAATATATTTTGAGAATTCACTCCACTGAGAGACTGGATTTTTTTTTTTAATTTGAAGGGCAGAAATTTGGATTAACCATTCATTTTCTCCAAATTGTATATCTATAAAGAGGACAGTAAAGTCCTTAGCAGAGTCTACTCCCTTCCTGGAAAAGCAAGGAGAAAATACTCTTGGTTCTAACAGATATATTTCCGGGAGCACAGGAGTTGCAGTTAAAGCAGAAATGGGCAGTTTGGGGCTCCAAGCCTCGGAGTAAGGATGCCCTGACTCCTGTTGCTGATGTCTCACTGAGGAAGTGCAGGCAGTAGGCAGCTCTCTCTAATAACCGGTCAAAGAAAGACATTTGCACTTGTTCCCAGTCTCTTTCTCTGTCTCTTATTTTTTCAACACGTCGTTGGATTCTCTTCACTTCAAGGCAGATCCTTTAACCTAAGCAGATTATCGTGGTGCATTAAGGGCACAGCCAGCTAGCCGTATCTTTCAAGGAAGAGATTTGGCTCCAAATAGGACACTAAGCTTTTCAGCCTTCTGCTTATTTACCTAGTCAGCAGGATGCGGTGTCTCTGGGTGCTCAGCGGGCTCCTGGGGAATCAAAAACAGAAGAGAAGGGAGAAACAAAAACAGAAGTGGCAGCCGCTGCAGATATGGGAGTCTGTGCCATTAAAGGAAGCGGTTGCTAATAAGGGCCTGTGAGACCTACGTTTCCTTGGTTTCCATGACAGTTATTAGGTACCATAGAAATTGAATTGTCTCCCACAATGCTCTTAGGGGAGAGGGGATGCTCCAGTGACAAAGCGGTGCAGTTATGACTTGCAGTAAATCGTTCTTTTGAGATGCAACCCTCCCTGGATTATTTGCTCTTGCATTTCTTTTCCATTCCCTTTCAGTGTGTTTGACATTTTGGCCAGAGACCCTGGCTTCTGCTGCACAGTGTCTCAAACACTCTTTTCCCCCTTTTTGTTTAGAACTGAGCTTGGCAAAGCCAGGATATGAACAATTGTGCAGGTGGGCCCCTCAGGGCGAGTGAAGAGATAAGGCATCCAGTCAGGGACTGGCCACCTGCAGCCCTGCCAGTATGCCCCTCCACCAGATTTCCGTAATCCCCACCCGGGAGACGGCCAGCAATGGGAGAAGTTCAATGGGCAGAAACAAAGAGAAGAACAAGGAAGTCGAGGTAAGAGGAGGTTTGATTTGATCAACTAGGACAGCCAAGCCAGCTGCAGCCAGCACTGCTCTGTGTGCCCCCAGGAGTGGCCACGGCTTAAGAGCAGCTGGGCTGCCCCTCTCAGTGTGTGATGGTCCATTGGAAGGGAATCATTGGTAACTAACGGAAACGTATTAAGTGTAACCTTTATTTTCTGAACGAAGGAACCAAATCCTTGAGGACAGTTGCTGCTTGAAAGATAAAAACTTCTCTTTGTCTAAACATCCTACGGAGTCACTTTGGACTCGGATGGCTCCCAGGGCTGCCCTGGATGGCTGTGACATTGCTGTCATTCATTTTCAGACAGTGGGGCTGTTGACGCCTGCTAATTTTGCCCACTGCCCTTTAAGCTAGAATGTTTGAAAATAACTTTCTTAACGAAGTGACAGAGAAGTAAGAGCTGTGACAGCTGTGTTGCTGATGACATAATATGAATTAGGACGGGACTTCACTGCCTCATACGATCTACTGCTTCCGTATTCATTCTCAGGGGTGTATGTGGATTACTTTTGTTTGATGTCTGTTTCATTTGTATTGTTTTTCTTCAAGCGTTATTTGAAACTTACATGGGCTAGAGAAATAGAATATTCAACTTATTACATTTAGGCTGTATTTTGCAGTGAAATCTAGCCGGGGCTGTTCTAAGTGAAACTGCTTGAAAGATGCTGGGAACTTATTTCAAAGCATTTTTAAGGAGATTGAGCAGACTCAAGGATATTGGGTGAAAATATTATAAATGTTGTTGTGTTCCCCTAAAAGGGATATTGAGACAGAATGCTAGAATCTGTAATCCTCTTGTTCCCTCAACATAACTGTTGTCTAGTCCTCAGGACCCATTAGCTTTGTAGAAAATGAACTTTCCCCATGTCTAGTTCTGCATGTTCATTCTTTTTTCTTAAGAATGGATGGTAGGGACAGAAGGGGCAATGAAACAAAACCAAAACGAAAGAAACAAAGGGAGTGGAGTGTCAAGGAGAGCCTGAGAGGAAGAGAGTAATGAACTCGAATCACCTTCAAGGGAGAAAAGACATGTGTAGCCTCTTTGTACTTTCTTTGTACTGATTTTGAAAATGTCATCTAAGAGCAAGCAGATCGTGACATGTCTAGAGTTTGTAGGAAACGTCGGAAGATGTGCCTGACTCATGTAGTGACAGACCCTTTTACTCCAGTCATTGCGCTGCCATAGGCTCATGGCGTATTTATGGAGTTTCTGAGAATGAAATATCTGCAAAGTGAGGAAATTTATCAACTAAGTATTAACTGGAACTATTCTCTATGATATGGCTTTCTTTTGACTTGGTGATGTGATTGTTAGACAATCAAAGAGCCATCTCTTAAGTTTATTGGGTGGGGAGTGGAGTGAGAGACACTGATCAATTCTGAAAATGGGTATGAAAATGCTAAAAGCAAGATTTATGAAAGTTATACATTATTTACTCATCATCTAGATTCTTTGCATGATCCTAAGATGATTTGGAAGGAAACTTCACATGAGAATACTGGGTGGCACTTTTGTTTAATATCCATAATGATCAACATCTGAACCATATTTGGAAATGAAAACACTGTTTTGATTCCCACCCCCTTCTTTGGCATTATGTCACCACCAGAAATCTCCTGCTGTTCATGTCTACTTGGCAATGAGTCAGAAAAAGCTCGAGTGGCTTATGTGACTTTTTAAATAAATCACACTTGGTTGTTTCCTTGTTAGAAATAATAATGAAATTATTCAACCTCAAATATGAATAGCCACGATCTTTATCCTGATATTGATGTTAAGCCACATCTTTAGAAATCCTCAAAAGTCTTTTGAAAAAGTTTCCGTTTATGAGCAGCTATGTTTTCTTCAGGGGCAAACACACTTACTATGTCACAGTTTGAGTCAGTGGACATTCTATAGGAAAATTGGGTTAATTATTAGAGAAATAAAGGAAATTCCCAGCTTATATATTACTTTCTTAAAGAGACAGTTCTGAGCATCATAAAGGGAAGTTCATTTCAGGTTCAAGTACATCTTAGTTTTCTATAGGATGGAGTTAATTAGTATCTCTTTAAGAGTATATTGAAACATACTGTTAAGTCTTATGAGCCATTAAATTGTTTGTCTTGATGGACTAAATAGATAGTCCAGAAAAGTTGTGAATGCCATTTAAATTGAATAAATTAAACAGCATACCCTGTGTGTGGAAAGCAAAAAGAATCTATTCAGGGCAATGATTTCTGTAATTTCAAGTCTTGATTCTCTCCAAAGGAAGGCAATACATCTGGTATACATGGGGACATTTCCTAATGGTTGAACAAATGAGACGTATCTTCCTTTGAAGTTTCCTTAATGTATTTTGCCTGTGCTAAAGTTATCCAAATAATACATGTGCATATGGGGCAAACCATCTAATTTCAGAATTAAGACTTTGCTAATTTAAATGTGAGTCAATTTAATTTGTTCTTTTAGAAACTTAGAGTCTTTCAAATATACTAATCTATTAACTTTACATCTAGTTTTTTGTTTGTTTTTGGGCATATAAAAAAAGAGAAAATTTGGAAACTATTTCGTAGCTCTTATTACACTCCAGAAGATTTAAGCTGTAAAAAATACATAGACAAAGATCTTAAAAAATAATAAATCTAAATCAAAACTACAATGAGATATCATCTCACACCAGTCAGAATGGCCATCATCAAAAAATGTAGAAACAATAAATGCTGGAGAGGGTGTGGAGAAAAGGGAACACTCTTGCACTGCTGGTGGGAATGTGAATTGGTTCAGCCACTATGGAGAACAGTATGGAGGTTCCTTAAAAAGCTACAAATAGAACTACCATATGACCCAGCAATCCCACTACTGGGCATATACCCTGAGAAAACCGAAATTCAAAAAGAGTCATGTACCAAAATGTTCATTGCAGCTCTATTTACAATAGCCCGGAGATGGAAACAACCTAAGTGCCCATCATCGGATGAATGGATAAAGAAGATGTGGCACATATATACAATGGAATATTACTCAGCCATAAAACGAAACGAAATTGAGCTATTTGTAATGAGGTGGATAGACCTAGAGTCTGTCATACAGAGTGAAGTAAGTCAGAAAGAAAAAGACAAATACCGTATGCTAACACATATATATGGAATTTAAGAAAAAAAAATGTCATGAAGAACCTAGGGGTAAGGCAGGAATAAAGACGCAGACCTCCTAGAGAACGGACTTGAGGTTATGGGGAGGGGGAAGGGTGAGCTGTGACAGGGCGAGAGAGAGTCATGGACATATACACACTAACAAACGTAGTAAGGTAGATAGCTAGTTGGAAGCAGCCGCATGGCACAGGGATATTGGCTTGGTGCTTTGTGACAGCCTGGAGGGGTGGGATAGGGAGGGTGGGAGGGAGAGAGACGCAAGAGGGAAGAGATATGGGAACATATGTATATGTATGACTGATTCACTTTGTTATAAAGCAGAAACTAACACACCATTGTAAAGCAATTATACCCCAATAAAGATGTTAAAAAAAAATAAAAATAAAAAAAAATAATAAATCTAACCCCAAGCTTTATAATGCATATACATTTTGACGTATTTTGCATGGTATAACATTATAATCATTTATCTATTTAGTTAACTAACCCTGGAAGTGCAAAACACAAAATAACATAATCCATCCAGTTTGGACATAGTTTGTATTAGTGCTCAAGGGAAGGATGCAGATTCATCTTCCAGAGACATCGGCTCTGGAGGTCCTCGGGCAGTTAAAGGGTAGTGTGCCTTCAGACACAAGATTTTATCAGCACAACCAGAGATGATCCATCTCTTACGAAGTGAATGGACTAATCAAAATTACAGAAGGTATATGTACAATGCAGTTGGTCAGATTTATTAATTTGTACCTGGAGATATTTATTTTAGTGATGAAATGCTTGACTGCAAGCAGGAAAGTTCTGGAAAGGAAATTCGTAATCAGACCGTCCTTCGTAGCATGGAATCAGGAGGGAAGTCAGATGGTTTGGGGTGGGGTTAGTTCGTCTACACCTGGAGAAAGCCGGGATGTTGAGAAGGCCATGGGGGAAGCACACCTCTGATGAGCACCATAGCTCCAGGCCTGTCCAGAGCTCTCCTCCTCTCACTGAAGACAGAGACTGACCAGTTTAGCTTCTTTAACACTCATCTGCATGCTTTTCCAAATGGCCACTTTTCTATTAATCCAGTCTTTTCCTTCTGTTTTACATAGATTAACATCACTTATTAGGCTGCAATTAATTCACACTAGGGATCTGGGCCTATAAGACATCTGTCTCTTACAAGGGGAATAATCAAATTCTTAGACCTCAGGGGTATTTTAATTTCATACTCTATAACAGGAAATTATAAGGATTGTACAAAGTCCAGTGTTTAGTTAACCTGTAGCACATACTCCTCATGACCTTGTGGAATTTATAAGCAAATGTCCCTAAGATCCATTGTATTTCAAATGTGGAGATAAACCAGGGACCAAGCCCAGTGTTACTGCTACTGGCCCTGCATGCTGCCAGGCCTCCATCAGCACACTCCATCATTCCTCAGATGATGGGGGCCACGTCAGAGGAGAAAAGGCTGGAACCCTTTCCTTCCTACTTTTCCTCACTCTCAAACTGACCATGCATGACAACCGTGCTTTAGAAGGGTTTTGGGGAGAAGAAAACAAAAACAAATAAACCTCTGTTTATATGTACATTTTCCTTCCCTGCGTTCACAATTTTATGATATTTCTCTACTTCAATTTTCCTTTTTTTTTTTTTAAAGAATCTTTAACTTCCCTTCCTTTTTCCTAGGATACCCCTTTTAAGATCTTCTATTTGTCTTTCCAGTGATAGCCCAAAGGGATGCCCTTCCTTACTCCAAGTAGTGGCTGATCTCTTACTTGGCAATCCCTTCATGAACTTTGGCGAATTGAAAAAAATATGGCTTTTGGAATATTCTTCATTTTGAAATAGTGGATATATTATAGATTTATTCTATTTTTAGAATTATAAAAATCATAGAAAAATCATAAAAGTTAAATAACATATTTAATCTCAGGGCCAGAGCCTAATTTGAGATTAGCCAAATCTAGTTCCAAATTCTATGTGTTTCTTTACAATTAAGGTACCACAGACTTTTCCCATTGCTTAACCAAAATTTGTGGATCAAAGGGTTCCAGAATCAGAAAGTCCCTTAAAAATTCTTAATTCCACAGTTGAAACCCAGAGAGGATGAATAACTTGCTTACGTCGTATGAGTAGTTAGTGGTAAAGTTGGGACAAAAACATGGGCCTTCTGACTGCCATTTTCTTTGTCCTTTCTATTATTACTGAATTTACTGATTTTTTTCTTTCAAGGCACAAAATTACAATCCCCAAACTTAAAAGAGTTCATGTAACCCTCAAAGCTGCTAACCTCTGAATGGGGGAGTTTGGGTTTCTTGTTGTTAGGGTTAGCTGCCCATGACTCATAGGTTAGATGCAATATAAAATGGGTCCAACTTATAGAATATACCTAGAATTAATTTTATTAAAATTTAGAAAATAAGGTGAAACTAAATAATAATGCTCAAAAGAGTTTGGTAGGGAGGATACTGTACTGAGATTCAGAGTACCTGAAATGCAGTCCTGGCTTCACCAAAGCCTTTTAACCTTGAGAAACTCACTTAACATCTCAAGCTTGTCCCCTAGAGAAAAAAGTATGTTTACTGGTAAACGCAGAAAAAAGTAAGTTTGCTAGATCTCATTTCAAAAGTGAGAGCCTTTTCTTTTCTTCTGTTACTCCTTTAATATAACCATGTGACCGTGCTTCACTCTGGACACCCAGGGACACGGTTGTCCCCAAAGGCAGGTTTAGCTAAGGCAGGGTGGGACTCACCTTCAGTGGACACCTGCTGTCTGCTGCCCATCATTCATTCTGCCTTCTAGTAACAGTGCTCAGAGAACCAGCCCTGCCATGTTCAGCCAGGTGACTCAGGACAGACTTGATGGGCTTAAACCAATCGTATATCATAATACTCTGTCATAGGAAATGGCTCAGCACTGGAAACATAGCTCCATCAGAATCGATAGCACACATGGAGCCTTTAGTAAACTTCCTGGGAAGAGAAGCCTTACTCTTCCTGAAAACCTCTGGAGTAGACTAGCTCTCTTCTTCTGAATGGTTTGTATGAGGACTTCAGGTCTGTAACAGGATATTGTGAGGGAAAAGGTTGGCGTTTCAAGGGGACCAGAGATGCTGTGGATGCTGAATCTGACTTGGAAACAGGCAGGACAGAAGGAGAGAAAGAAAACCTACGTTCTACATGATGGCAGTTGAGCCATGGGGTCAATTCTTGCTAGAAACCAAACCTTGTTCAAAACCAAACAAAATGATTCAATATATGTTCTTTATTGGTTAAGCCATTTTCTTGTTTGGATGTTAAGTCACTTACAGCATGACAGGGTCCTAAATGATTCTTTGCCAAAGTGTAGCAGCCGACCTCTGAGGTTGGAGAGAGCCGGGTTCCAGGTAAAGCCATCACAAACATTAATTTATGAATAACCTGTGCGCATTTACCCAGAATGCTCTGTATTATCCAAGTGAAATGCATTTTGAGCAGGAATGAGCCCGACGCTACAGGGAGAATGCCAGGGGGTAGAAAGGCTAATTCACTTTTCATTTTTCCAAAAGTACACTTTCCAAGGACTCTCCTGAGTCTAAATTGTGTATTAGAGTCCCATGTGCTTAGCGTGAACTCCACTGAGCATGCTAATAGTATTGAAAGACTTTTCTATAATGAAAACCAGGAAATTTCCATATTATTATTTGCTTTCAGAAACAAAATTAGCATAATTCACATTAATTTTTCTTGTTTAAAACAGATGTTGTGGATAATTGCATTAATCAGTAAGACTGAATAACACATTTTATTGACTATTAAATGAAAAAAGTAATTGCCAACACACCCTCGTCGGTAGTTTTTAAATTGTGGGCTCAGTTAGGCAGGTAGATTGTTAAAACTCCTCGGGTGTGGATTTTGGAAATTATTATGAATTTATGGCTGATTTAATGAGACTCAGTGTGATCACTGTGTTTGAAAGATTGTAGAACAAAATTCTTGATGCGGAAGTGTCTAGGATCATGGGAGGAGCAGGTGTAGCTACCCATGTTTTATTAATCAGGATGTTTAGAACTTGCTGATTACCCAACATTTAACTCGATTCTTTGCAGCACAAAGGGAGCACTGAGGATGCCAAGATGGATTTAGAATCTCTAGGTTTGAGGTACCGCTGAAGGGGGAGGATGGCAGTGTGAGCATTGCTTTCCCCTGGCTCATTCCACGAAATCACCTCGAGCCACTTGCAGCCGCCTTCATAACCTCCAGGTGGGGATGAGAAATGACATCTATTCAATACTAATTCTCTCCCCTGTCTCTGCAACCCTGTTAAATAATTGAAATAGGCATGACACAAGGGTGGAACTGGTGATGAGACTTGGCTCTTAGAACAAAAGGCAGAAGGAGGCAGAGTGTTTCTGGGTGTGGGGTTCCTGACGTGATGGCTCCATTCATCATCTGGTGCAAATCTGGATGCGGCAGGCAAAGAAGACAATTGCAGAGGGCTCTCTTCCCCCAGCCGCTAACAGAGAATACACAGGCTCTGATACACAGGAGCGCTTGGAATTCTTTAGGATTTGTGCTTTTGATGTCAACATCAAAAACAGAGCTTCTTAGGAAAGAATTCTGGCTCCAGGAAACCGCTGGACACGCAGTGCTGCAGGGCACTGGAAAGCTCAGGCATGAGATACAGAGTGAACAAACATTTGTTAAGTGAGGCACCGGCTATGTTTTCACAAATGGTCACATTTTTTAACAGAGAGTAATTATTCCTACCTGTAAACCTAAACACTTAATGCTAAACAAGTTCCACACAGTGGTGTAGGGCTGTGAGTGCTTCGTGGTGGCTGAAAGTTGTGTTCCAGTTGTGCAGACTTAGATCCATAGCAGTTTTACTTTCCAGTTTTATTCAAAATTACTTTTCATAAAGTTACAAAATATGAAAGAGATTTGTTATTGTAAATTTTACAAAGCTTTAAAAATTCAAATTCCAGCAAGATGGTTTTGTTTTAATCTAAAACTACTTTCTCTATGACCATTTAGTATGAAACGACTACTGTAGTACATTCAAGTTTGGAAGAAGTGATATCTGCTTATCATTAGCCAATAACACAGTAAAGGATTTGCCTGTGACTGGCAATGTTACCTTCTTACTCAGGGATTCTGTTTGGTGTCCAGTGAGCGCATAATAGAAATGTCATGGCTTAGAATTAGAAGAAATCTCTTGCATGTTACATGTGGAGAGGCAACAGAGCAAGGTAGTTAAAAACGTGTCTGGAAGAAAACTAATTGGGTTCAAATGTGAGCTTTGCCACTTTTAGTGGTGGGACCTCGGCAATATTACTTGACATCTTTGTGCCACAGTTTCCTCATATGTAAATAGTGACAAATGTGAGACATTCCTCACAGTTATGAGAATTAAAATGAGTTAATATTTCTAAAATGCTAGGAAGATTCATTGAGACAAAATAAATACCATTAAGTGTTTGATAAATAAAAGTGGGAAAAGGAATCAAATCCCTATTTTTCATCAACATAGTTTATTATTTGCAGTGAATAAGACCCATTAGTTAGTATCTTCCCTTAGTGATGAAGTGATGAAGACCCAAATCGAGCCTTTCATAATAATGATGATGTTAAAAAATAATGAAAATAAAAAGCTAGCTCATTGCTATTCAGAGTTTGCCCACACTCTGACCTTTCTGTGTTTAAACTCTCTATTTGCCTTAGATAAGTGAAACCTAACTTATGGCTTTTCTTTACTGTCTGAATGTCAATCTCACAGCGGCTAAACCAAGAATTTTCTAGTGTCAAAAGAATTTGTAGAAAAATGCATGCTATCTTTCACTTCTGTTCCATGAACATATTGCCAAGTGTTCTTTACTTATGCTACTATTTCTCAACATTTCATGGGCCTTTAAATTTAAGTATTGTAAATATCTCTTTGATAATTCTTTTTACTTTTCTTCATCTTTATGGGGGTGATGCTCTCAATTTCCTTTCATTTTAACAACTCTTTAGTTATCATGTAGAATAGCCCATGCTATGAAAAACTAAAATAACCAATGATACTGAAAGGGAAAGTTTGTTGAAAGTTTACATGCATAGGATTGTGAATATCTGAGCACTTAGGGAAATGGTCTTTTTTTTTTTTTTTCATTTTTCTAAATCAAAATAACACTCTTCTTAACAAAGTAACATTGTTCTGAAGATCTTTTAAATTGTTCTGAAGATCTTTTAAATGGTCTTCAACTGAAGGATGAAGACTTTATTACAACTGTCGAACCTACAGCATTTACCTGAGGTGCTGGCCTGGTTTAATTCTAAGTGAATTGCTCTATGAAAAGTTTTATTTTTCTTTTCTTCTGATATTCTTTAGGGACATTAGTGCTTTCAACTTCAGTGAAATAACTTGGAGAGTAGAAATGCCTAAGAAAAAGTCACTATGCTGAATTTGACTTGGGAGAACAGAATATGAGATCCTTGGGAGTTGATTTACAGGGACTGGCTAACACTACAGGTGATATTTAATAGGTGTCAGTTACTCTGCCTTTGTATGATGTCAGCAAAGGAGGTGACCATGTTCTCCCAGGTGCCTCAAGCTGCAGAAATTCTGGGCTTAGTATGTAATTTCTGGTAATCAGCCTTAACAGATAATCTCTCTTCCCAGCCTGCTAAATGAATGCGCTATAAGGGTAAAGGCAGTTTTCTCTAATCTCGACGTTAATATAATATATATAATGAAATGTATTTATAACGATCATCGTTATTATATCTAATATTGTTAAATACTACATGTCCAATAGGAATAGTTTTATGTGCTTTCCATGGTAACTCACAACTTCTCTATGAGATCCTACTCTGGTTGCTATTTCTGTGTAATGAATTGCCCCCAAATTTAATGGGTTAAAGCAACCATCTTATAATGTCCATGAATTCTGTGGGTTAGGTGTTTGACAGCACACACTGAGACGCTTTGCTGTGCGTGGCTCTGACTTCCAGTCTGTGACTCCCAGTCGATGACACTGAGGTGACTCAAATGCTAGGGACTGGGATTATCTGAGAGGTCATTCACTCTGATGTTGGGCACCTGACCTGGGATTATTAGAAGACTAGGACCACCCACTGAATAACCTACACATGACCTCTTCATGTCTCTCCATCTTCACGGCAGGCATGGTACTTCAGGGTAGCCAGACTTCTTGCATGGAGACACAAAGTTCTAAGTGTGAATTTTCCAACAAACAAATCAGAAGCTGCATTGATTTTCATTTTACAGCCTCAGAAGTCACCCAGCATCTCTTAGGCAGTAACCTATTTGTCAAAGCAGCTGCTCACATTCCTACCTAGATGCAAGGACAGTGGATATAGAGCCCACCTTTATTTTTTTTTTTTTTTTTTTTTGCGGTACGCGGGCCTCTCACTGTTGTGGCCTCTCCCGTTGCAGAGCACAGGCTCCGGACGCGCAGGCTCAGCGGCCATGGCTCACGGGCCCAGCCGCTCCACGGCATGTGGGATCTTCCCGGACCGGGGCACGAACCCGTGTCCCCTGCATCGGCAGGTGGACTCCCAACCACTGCATCACCAGGGAAGCCCAAGCCCACCTTTTGATGGAAGTAGTGTCAAATAAATTGGAGCTCATGTTTTAAAGCCACCACAGCTCACCTGTGGTCACAATTACTTACACACCTTCCTTTGCATTCCAGGGTGCAAACTACAATTATTCCTTTCCCCAAGCCCTCTCAGGTCTCAATCCGTTTTTTCATCAACTAACAAGTCCAGGATCTTGTCATCTAAGCTATCTAGGTGCAAGTGAGGCTTCTTGGGTGCAGTACTTCTAGGATGGTTGTTTTCAATATGATGAATTCTAAAATAAAGAAACACACTGTCTCTCTGCTACACACTCAACACTTAAAGGTTGAATCACCTCCCTAGACACTCCTATTCATGAAGAAAGAAATAAGAGACTCACAGCAGACCCTGGTCCATAATAGTTCTGAAATCTGGGTACTTGTTGCACATTCTTTGACTAGGCTTGTTCCTGCCTCCCAGACGCAGTTTCCTGAGGCTCTTGGTTCTGCTCTCTAGCGCTTGGTTATTCCCTTTTCCTTATTCTTTCTTTGCTATAAGATACCGTCTGTCCTTCAGATGAGAAGCCCTCTCAAGCTTGCTTCCTGCTCACAAAAAATGGCCAAGGCCTCTTTTCACTTTGGACTGTCTCTGTCCTTTTCAGTCAAAGCTGACCAATTTCCTTAAACATTTTGTAGGTCTCCTGTGTTTTGATTTATAATCCATTTAATTAGACAAAAGCCATATGCAAAATTTTCTTCAAGATCAACTCAACTATGTTGGCTTCCTGTGAGACAGCTGGAGACAAGGATCTTAACCTTCTCAGAATCCCCATGTTTAACAGGGGGAACTTTCCAGGGATGCTCTTAAGATCTTGGAAAGGGTTTACAAGGCACTGCTTCTAATCCTTCTAAGCTCTTAGAGTTGTTTTTTTTTTTTTAATTTCTTCTTATTTATTTATATATTTGACTGTGTTCCATCTTAGTTGTGACATGCAGGATCTTCTTTGCGGGCTCCTCTCCAGTTGTGGCGCGTGGGCTCAGTAGTTGTGGCGCGTGGGCTCTCTAGTTATGGCGCATGGGCTTAGTTGCCCTGTGGCATGTGGGATCTCCATTCCCCAGTCAGGGATTGAACCCGTGTCCCTGGCATTGGAAGGATGATTCTCAACTACTGGACCACCAGGGAAGTCCCCCTGAAGAATTTTTATAATCATTCCCTTGAATTCGTTTTAACTCAGAGATGTTTACCTGAGAGGAACCAGGATTTGAGATTTGCACTGAGGCATTTTCTTAATTTGAAACTCTTCTGCTGGGAGAGACTAAGGATAGAAAAATAAGTTTATTTCTAAGCAAAAGGAGCAAGGCCTGGTTCCCTTATATTTCCTCTAAATTTTGCTTCAAAACTGGAGTTCTCTTTCCATTTGTCTCTACATTGGTATCTTATCATATGCAGCCTGTAAATCTCTTCAGCTACTTTCTCATCATATGTGAGAGTGTTGCCAAACTTTCTGCCACTAACAATGTTCACCCTTTTTTTCAACCTCCAATACCAGTTTCTTCCTAAATTTCCCATCCTTGATCAAATCTCCTTGAGATCTTTCCACCTGTCACTAACAGTCTCTTAAAGGTTGGTGTTAGGGTTCTTCAAAATACCAGTATATGGTCAAGCTTTATGTTCTAAAGCCTGCCTTCACACTTGATAAATTTGTACAGCTTGTTCTAAGAGTCCCTGAAGAGGTTAAATACAGATTTTGTGTTTGCCACATTGTTTTTTTAAAGGATATGACAACCTATTTTAATACCACATATATATATATATATATATATATATATATAAAAATCATCTCTGCCATTGCTGGATTGGTTAATCTCAGCTGCTAAATTAACTTTACAACTGTTAACAGTTACTGATAGTGACTAATTCTGATTCTTCTAAATCGAGCCCTTTAGATTTCCATACCTAGCTGATCTTTTAATATTTAAGACTTTTTTTAGTACAACTATCCCTTGCAATATGAATAAATCTAATACTTTAGAGTGTATTTTAATTTTTTTAAAAATTGAACAATATCAAATGCAAACTGCAGAATCCTTTTGACACGGCTCTTTCCCTTGGCTAATTCATATTTCACTCTTTTTATAATATTCTGAATGACAATATAAAAGGCATACATCTTAAATATGTAATATCGTATTTGGAAGACTCAGTGTTAGACAGTATCTGAAGAGATCAAATCTTCTCACCTAGCCCCTAGACCTTTAAATATAGTAGCTCTCCAGCACACCTTTTTCATGGAAAGTGTATTTTTTCAAACGTACATGGGTGAAGGCTCTGTTTTAAGTCTTTTCCTTGCCCCATGCTCTCCACCAAATTTGGTTCTGTGGGATTTTCACTAACAGGACCAACCTGTCTGGCAAGTCTACTGTGATAAACTGGAACTAGCCTAACTGTCAATCACTACAATTACGTTACATGTAATAAACTGTCTCCTGGGTTTTCTTCGGCCAGTACCTGCGAGCTTTTCTTCAGTTTTGGGTACAGGAAGCTCAGTTCTGCCTCAGGGGTAGGATTACCGTTTCCATTTACCTGTGATGCTTTCCCCCTACTTCTTTATATGTCTGGCTCTACCCACCTGTCTGAATTTGTCTTAGTACTGCAGCCCCCTACCCCCCTTTCTGTCCCACTCCTTGGTATTATTTACTTGGTTAATATAGATCCCAATCCAAAATTACCTAACCTGTCTACTCCTCCTTGAAAATAAGATACAGAAGGAAGAAGTGCTTTGCCTCTGTCCTTGTCTATAGCCACAGCGCCCAGAGCTGGGCTGGTGCATTGCAGCCCTACAGTAAATATTTGTGGGAAGAAGAAACTGTGTGTAGCACTCGTGACGTGATGGTCTTCCTTCAGTCTGTACTGTTCAGAACTTGCAACTTGCTGGCAGTGTTGGGTTTAGTTCCAACTGTTGCATTTTAAAAGCACTGTTGACAAACCAAAGCATTCCAAGAAATGGACAACCCAGGGAGGTGAAGAGGCTCAAAACGATTTTTCTGTAAAAATTTAGGAGCATATGTAGAGTATGTATGTCTTAGAGAATAAATATTATGCATAAAATCACAGTTTTTCCCAAGTATTTGGAGAGTTGAGCTAGGGGAGGGATTAAATATGTTCTATCTAGTACTAGAATGCATAACCTAGCATTAAGAGGACACAATGTCAGAGTCTGATGATAATTTAGATTAAAAGTAACCAAACTCCTCTTTTCAGATTAAAAAAAAAACCAGAGTGTTCATATCAAAATATGCCTTAAGATATTACAAGTTTTGAGATGGATGTAAAGCTAGAATCCAGGTTTGCTGGCTCTCACTCATTGTTCTCTACATTCTAACGTTCTTTCTATGAAACAGCACTTTCAAGCCTTTGAGACTCCATTCATTTGTCATTCATTCACTCACTCAGCTAACAAAGACGTATCGAGTTCTAACTATCTGCTAGCATGTAGCACTTGGTGATAGAGTTGTTCTGCACACAGACGAGTTCCTGGTGCTCATAGAGTTCACATCCATCATGTGGGAGAAGTACAATTACGGAGGTCAGAAGTAGTCCTGTAAGGAGGTGGGATCTTTTTTCACTATACATAAGGACTTATAAATCTTGAGAACTGGCTGTTTCATTCTGACAAGAGAAGTCCTGATTCATGAAGCAGAAGGGCTCCTGAGACACTGAGGGGGTCAATCAGTCAGGAAAAGGATTTGGAGGGAATGTTCTAGAGGGGATTCAACTTCCGAATGGGGAGACAGTCCTGTTCTTTTTCCTCCAGAGTCTGCTTTGCTGTGTTTTGAAGCATGCCCCATGCATGATTGATCTGTCATGAAGAACTTAGGGGATGATTCATTGTAGTTCCTGGGTGGTCTCATTGGCCCCAGGATCCTCCAGGACCCAGGGGAGAGCAGAGTAATGAGCGATTCTCCACTCAGGCAGCTTGATGTAGTCCTGGATCACACTGCATCCCTGTGCTCAGTCAGATGATACTCAAGGCAGTAAAAATAGAGCTCCACAGCTTACTGTAACTTTTCAAGCTAGTAGGTTAACCCCACAGAATTATTTTTATTTTTAACTTTAATTTCTTTTTTACTTTTCTATTGGACTATAGTTGATTAACAATGCTGTGTTAGTTTCAGTTGTACAGCAAAGTGATTCAGTGATACACATACATGTATCTGTTTGTTTCCAAATTCTTTTCCCACTTAGATTATTACAGAGTATTGAGCAGAGTTCCCTGTGCTATACAGTAGGTCCTTTTTGGTTGTCCGTTTTATATATAGTAGTGTGTATATGTCAGTCCAGTCTCCCAATTTATCCTTTCCCACCCTCCCCTTTCTCCCTTGGTAACCATAAGTTTGTTTTCTACATCTATGACTGTATTTCTGTTTTGTAAATAAGTTCATTTGTTTCATTTCTTTTAGATTCCACATATAAGCGATATCATATGATATTTGTCTTTCTCTGTCTGACTTCACTCAGTATGACAATCTCTAGGTCCATCCATATTGTTGCAAATGACATTATTTCATTCTTTTTTATGGCTGAGTAGTATTCCATTGTATATATGTACCACATCTTCTTTATCCATTCCCCTGTTGAAGGACATTTAGGTTGCTTCCATGTCCTGGCTCTTGTAAATAGTTGTGCAATGAACATTGGGGTGCAAGTACATTTTCGAATTATGGTTTTCTCTGGGTATGTGCCCAAGAGTGGGATTGCAGGATCATATGGTAGCTCTATTTTTAGTTTTTTAAGGAGCCTCCGTACTGTTCTCCATAGTACACCTACTATTCTGCCCAGCGCCACGAAGACATGACATGAACGGAACCTGGAAAGGTGTCACGCTGTCAGAGTGATGATGTTGTTGTGTCTTGTGTCCGAGGCTCTGTCTTTCTGGCTCTTGGAATGAGTGAGAACAACTGGGCCCTGCTCTGTCCTATCACCCTCCTGCCCTTCTCCTTGCCAAGTGTCACTCTGGTGAAGTGATTTAATTACAAATCTGTTTCTTTGACTATAAGTCCTGTTTATTTAAATAGTGGTCACAGATTTCAGATTATTTTGAGACTGTTTGTTGCTGTTCTCCTTAATTCTTCCCCCAAACATGTGTTATGAGATGAATGATTTCCGTTCATTTCCTCTCCCACTTCATTTTCCACTCGGATCTACGTCTGTTTGCTGAATGATAAATGCATTGATTAGTAAGCTACATGGCATCAAGTTTAAGAAAAATTGGATCATAGAAACAAGTGGCATGTAGCATATATTTCTGTTTCACGTCATTCGTTTTGATCTGTTGCCCATCCAGATGGACTTCAATGTATGCCACTTTATCACAAAAGATAAATAATGGAAAGATGAACTTCCAGTCTGAGGAAGACCGTTTTCACTTTTACATTAAATACAATTTAAGTTTCTGTAAAAGGAGACTGTTAAAATACATATTCCTGTTATCCTGTCACATACCAGCTTTATTGTCAAGAATCAGTTCCCCAGAAAGCATTATTTCTTCCCTGAAATGTCACCCCTCTGACTGAGATCTCTTTGAACAGATTTTAAAGCATTTTTATTCCAGCACAAAATTTGCTTTAACTTGCAGAAAATGCCGTAGGAAACATACTGAATTTCATAGTGCTGCTCTTATATTTTCTTAATTGAAATGGTACTCTTACATTTTGAGCCAGCACAGCACATGAACATGCAAACAAACAGTTCGCCAGCTGTGCACGTGTGTGTGTGTGTGTGTGTGTGTGTGTGTGCGATCCCATTTCTCTGGCAGTGTGCAGGCTCTGACTCTCTCTCAGGAACCGCCCCCCACTCCTTTCTTGTGAAAGCTCTTGGAGAAACAGGTGATCGCTCTGGAGAGCACCTGCCCACCCTGCCCCACTGGGTCTCTGCTGAGAATGAATTCCAACCCTGTGCCTATGGCTAGCTGCAGTGCCCAGCTGCTTCTCCCTTGTCAGTTGGGGATCCTGGCTCTTCCCAGGACCTCGAATCCTGCGGACCAAGCTCTGCCACAAAGCCATCTTCCTCCCTGCTTTGCGTGGGCCAGGGGGAGTCATTAAGCTTAGCCCTCCTAATTAATGCACTGTGGCTAGACGTGGTGGATTTGGATAAACAATTCCTGAGCCAAGAAGTCTACTTTTTATTTTGTTGCATTTTATTTTCCAGGGCTAATTTCACTTCAGAGCTGTTTGTTGGCTGGGGGGCAGATGGACGAGAGTCATGCTGAGTAAGAGAGGAAATGATTGCCAAATATTAGGATTTGGGTGTTTGCATCTACAATCCCAGGCTTCTCTTAAGTGCAAATGAAGTAGTGTGTCCAACTGGGAAGGATGCCCCGGAACTGTCGGAAAGCAGAAAGCCTTTATTCAGTGCTGGGCATAGAGTAAGAGCTCAGCAAATGTCGGTGAAGTGTAATGGTGTTTTTGATTAATGCTCTTTGTATGCTTTAAGTGCTTCAAGTATTATTTAATAATGGTAATACATGGCCAGTGATGGACATTTTTCTGTATTCAGAGAAAAACAAATACATGGTGGTAATCATTGTCTTTGAAACAAGTAGTAAAATGTTTCTAAATGCCAAATTTGGAAATACCCAGGTAGAAATTTAAGTCTAACTTTTCCTCTTACTTTATTTATTTTTGCCCAGTTTCCATAATAGGAGTGTCTTTAAGTGAGCGTTAAAATGCCTTTCAAAAACCGAAACAAGACTTGCATTTTTCATGGGTCATAAGGTATAGTGAATAGGGTCCAAGGAGCATTCAAGAAGCTATTTGCAGAGAAAGGATTCTCGTGCAGATGGGTCCAAGGAGCCTTGAATTTGATGCTCTCACTAGGGGAATACTTGCAGCAAATGAATACCTACAGCAGCAAATACCAGTAGGATGAAAGATATTTCCATCCATGCCAGGGGGACTCTTACGAATGATTAATGGATAGCATATCAACTAGAAACGTGAACGACCACTTTGATTGTTAATTCCATGTGTTGAATTGGATGTTTTTCAATGAGATTAATATTTAAATTGGTGAGCAGATTGCTCTTCATAATGTGAGTGGGGCTCATCCAATCAGTCGAAAGCCTGAATAGAATGAAAATACTGGACTCCTCAAGGAAGAGGAGGTTCTCTGGTAGACTGCCTTCAGCCTTATCTGCCATATCTGCTCTCCTGGATCGCTGTCTGCTGGTCCATACTGCAGATGTTGGACTTCCCAGCTTCCATAATTGCATGTGCCAAGTCTTTACCAAACAAAATCTCTCTATATTATATAAAGAGATTGATATATATTCTATAATACAAAGTGCAGCGTGTTAATGCACTGTATATATATGTGTGTATATATACTATTTTCTATTTATATGCATATATACATATTTATCTTCTCTTGGTTCTGTTTCTCTGGAGAACACTGACCCACATGACCACCACTAGCTTTTGAACGTCTCTCTCTCTGTTGCACTGGCTGAAGGAAGTCGTGGAGGCCTGGGGAAACTAGCTGGGTGGTAGGGCAGAAAGTGAGAGAGCAGGAAAAACACTGGCAGCTGTGGTTTAAAGCAGGGCTCTGGTACTGTTTTGATTGTGTTAGTTATGCAAATTGCCAAAGTGATTTGCATGTCTTCAAAGTGAAAAACAAATGGACCAGGAGGAGTGCAGTAGCACAGTGAGATCAAGTATGGATCTCCGATCATGGTCACTTATTTCCTCTTGGTTCCTCTCACCGCTTATTGCTCCTGACTCCTCTCTGTCAAGGACCAGACTTGACTCTGTCAACAGGTTAACTTCGTAGAAGATCATTTGACAATATCACGCCTCTGCTTAAGTGACTCTGATTACTTCCTACTGTTTTTGCAATAAATCTAATTTCCTTGTCATGATACACAAGGTCCCTTAATGATTGGATGCCAAAGACATTTCTCCTTCCAGGTCTCACTAGAGTCATTTCACTCTGATTGCTGTGAACTTATTGATCTACTGATGACTGCCTGAATAGACAGCCATGCTGGCATTTCCCCCTCTACCCTGGCTGTTCTTTTCCTGTTCTTTGGTGGTTGAATTTTTCCCCAGCTAAAAAGGGAAAATATTTTCCCTCAGCTGTAAAATATTTTCCATTCCAGAGAATCAGAAAAATCACCTCCTTTTTGCTGTCAGAGCATGTTTTTGCATGTCTGTGATAACACCATCACACCAGTTGTTAGCAGACTTCACTGCGTACAAGGCTGATTTTTCTGCTGGAGCAGACAAACCTGGCTTGGAAACTCAGCTGTGCTACGTGATAGCTGGGTGACACGGAGGGTATTTCCTCCTAAGGCCCATTTCCTCATCTGGAAAATTGTGAAAATAGTACGATTGTTAGGAAAATTAAATGTTTTAATACATGAAAGTATTTAGAACAGTGCCTGGCATTAAAAAAGAGTTCTAAAATATTAGCTTTAATTCATTTATCTATTGATTCTTCAAGAAGTATTTATTGAGTATCTGTTATGTACCAGGCATTATCATGATCACCCTTATAATTACTGAGTTCACATTCATTTTTAAATGCTGAACACCTAGCCCAATAAACGTCACATAGATGTTCATTATATGTTTATCAGCATAAAAATTGCTTTGGTCATTAGGCTTAACTACTGGGAAATTGGATACTCAGTTTCCATTCTAATTATTAGGTAAAAAGATACTGCCTGTAGCTATGATAAACATGCTTTATACCGGAATGCTGTTTTCCTTAATGGTTCAGAATTTAAATAACCTAATTAAGATAAAACAATACCTTCTTTGTATGCAAAATAACTATACTTATAAAGATAATACCTTATGAAATTATATTGGAAACACCAATTTATAAATGGTATGATTGTATGTTTTCGTCTTAGTGTAGTAAAGTTTAGTATAATTAGATATAAATTGTAACCTTTTAAATATTAATAATCTCAACTCATTGAAACTAAATCAATATAACTTTGCAAGAGCTACATATATAACATTAGCTGTTAGTAATAACACATGACCTCAAATGCCAAATATACTTACATTTTATAATTTTTACGTTATTGTGTCTAACATCTCAGTCTCTGGTATATTATAAATTACACTGAAAATTGTGAGAAATACAAATGAAAGTATGTCCTTTTCCACATACATGTATCCTTACGTATACATAGAGGTAATGCATACGCTCTTAGGTATCAAATACTGGACCTATTAAGTGAATGGACCACAGTCCGTTACATATGCAACTTTACTATAACTCATTCAGTTACTCATTTAAAAAACGAGTAACAAAGCAGACTCCTTGTTATGTGCTCTGTGTGGTTTTCCATATGCCTAAACCTGTCCATTTGGGGATAATTGGTGTGGATCAACTTGCTTTAACTATACAGTGTTATAGTCTTTTCAGGCTAATAGTACAGATTTTATAAATTCAGAGCTATTTTAGAGGTGAACCTGTCAACTGTTCTGGTAAAAACGTCATGTAGGGCTTCCCTGGTGGCGCAGTGGTTGAGAGTCCGCCTGCTGATGCAGGGGACACGGGTTCATGCCCCGGTCTGGGAAGATCCCACATGCCGCGGAGCGGCTGGGCCTGTGAGCCATGGCCGCTGAGCCTGCGCGTCCGGAGCCTGTGCTCCGCAACGGGAGAGGCCACAACAGTGAGAGGCCCGTGTACCGCAAAAAAAAAAGAAAAGTCATGTACAATAGGAGTGGAGCCAAGGAAGAGACAGATCTGTGTTCTTAATGCTGCCATTTGGAACTGTTCCAGAATTGTACTGTCTTATTGCCTTAAAAGAGAGCATTGCAGCCTAGTCACAAGGACCCCAGTCTCTAGGACCAGTCTGCCCAAGTTCAATTCTATTAACGTATTCTCTGTGACTCAGTTTCCTGATCTGTGCAATGGGGATGCTGATAAGAACAGTCTCTACCACACAGGGTTATCATGAGGATTCAGTGGGTCAATATATGTAAAGTATGAATATAAAAAATATGTAAAGTATGAATATATAAAATTCAGGCACATGCTGTGGCAAGCATGTGCCTGAATACCTCACTCTAACAAGAGAGATCTTTTCTATGTTTGACCAGAGTGCTTAGAACCTCCATAGCTTAAAGCAAAATCTCATCCATCCCTCTTGTCTTCCCCGAGTCTGTAAGTAGCTGCGATTGTGCCCTATTCATCATTCTCCCTGGTTCTAGTTAACACGGGAACTTAAATGTCTGTCATTGCCTCTGTTTTCTTGGGTTTTTGTTTGTTTTTTTAATTAATTAATTTTAACAATTTTTATTGAGTATAGTTGATTTACAATGTTGTGCTAGTTTCAGGTGTACAGCAAAGTGAATCAGTTATACATATACATATATACACTCTTTTTTTAGATTCTTCTCCCATAAAGGTCATTACAGAGTATTGGGTAGAGTTCCCTGAGCTATACAGTAGGTCCTTATTAGTTATCTCTTTTATATATAGTAGTGTGTATGTGTCAATCCCAATCTCCCGATTTATCCCTCCTCCCCATTCCTCCCTGGTAACCATAAGTTTGTTTTCTACATCTGTGACTCTATTTTGTCAATAAGTTCATTTGTACCTTTTTTTTAAATTCCACATATGTGATATCATATGATATTTGTCTTCCTCTGTCTGGCTTACTTCACTCAGTATGACAATCTCTAGTTCCATCCATGTTGCTGCAAATGACATTATTTCATTCTTTTTTTATTGTTTTTTAAATCACTTGAAAATCAAATATTGGTGTTTTATTCCTTTTCAGTTCACAGACATAATTCTTAAACTTGTATAGAATCCTTGCCATGTAGCACCATGGCAAAATGATCAGTAAGTCACACTGTACACTGAATTTTTATTTAATTTTACCTAAAAACAGTGCCTGATGTATAGAGTTGGATACCAACTCTGTACATCAGGCACTGTGTTCTTGGACACTGCTGGTACAAGAATATACCGGTATAATCTCAACCCAGGATGAGCTCAAACTTGATCATTTAATGCAGTATTTCTGAATCAGAAGTAGAAGGCAGTGGGAATTTTGGCATGTTCTGTATGTTTGGAGGACTTTACATGGAGAGGCAGGGATGACCTAAAGGCACTGCCCATGGAGAGGGTCGTAAAGCAGAGGAATCACAAAGGGGCGCAGCCCAGGATGAGAAATGGAGAAGCATAGCAGACAAACTTATTTTTACCTGATTTGTAATCTGGGGGGACTAACAATCCTAGAAAATACTGTCTGGGCATTATCTTAACCCTGAGGTTCTCAAAATGTGGTCTGGGACCTGCAGCGTCAGCGTCACTTGAGAACTTGTTAGAGATGCACATTCTTGGACCACATTTCAGACCTTGTGAATCAGAAACTCTGGGGGATGGAGTCCCCCAATCTGGTTTTCACAAGCCCTCTAGGTGGAACCCCTGTCATAACCTAGCCAGATGGCAGGTAGACAGTCATTGACGTTCAGTGCTTATTAAGTAAAGGTAATGAAACAATTTTTAAAATATCATTGTAATCTCTACATAACTGCTGCAGATGGAGGTCGTGTGGTTCTGCTGTTTCTGCTCATCCTGAAGATGAAGAAGCAGCTATATTCTGCTTTCTTGTTAGAGATAAAGAAGTTATAGACAGCTAACCATACAAAGCAGTATTTGCTTAGTATCAAATGTTGATTTTTTTGTAATAAATACTATAGATATTCAGAGGAGGTGGTGATACCCACATGGCAGGTGACTGTAGACAAAGTCAGGACATAAGAATTTAGTGGAGTGGGTCGTCATCTTCGTGTTCCAGCTCTGGTTTCTAGGCAAGTCTCCAGATGATTTATTGCTGAGTAAAAAAATTACCCCAAACTTGGTGGCCTGATGCAACAATGTATTATTATCTCTCATAGTTCTGGGTTTGCTGGGCTCAGCTGGGAGGTTGTTGCCTGGGATCTCCTCTGTGTGTGCAGTCTGATCGTGGTCTTACTGACCAGGGTTCTTGGCCTCCTTAATCAATAAAAATTGATGAGAGGCCAGACAAAAAATTCAGGCAAGGCTTTTTTGGAGCCCCTGCTGCACCAGGGGGGAAAGAACAAACAGCAGTTTCCCTTGCTTGTTTGCTTGCCAAGGAGGGAGTGAGCTTGTTCCTTATATGGGGTGAAGGTAGGGGTGTGTCCAGGTATCAGGCCAGAGGGGTCGCCGAGGTGTTTTGACCACCCCTTCGGTGGTGCTGAATGCAGGGGGCATGTGCTTTTGCTCCAGATACCCTGCTTTTCGGCTCTTCAGACACTTCTGAAGTTGAGTTTTTTCGGTCTTTTTGTATCTTATTGTCCATAATTTGCACCAACTGTGCATGCACACAGTTATTTTTAGTCCCTTATAGTTTCTTTGTATTTTGTTGTTTGAGGAGATATTTGTCCAAGTTGCAAGCGCTTCAGCAAAGGGTCCCAGGTCTCAGGTCCCAGCCTGTCTCAGTTGCAGCTGGGCGGAGTTCTCCAAAAATCTGAGGACGATGGATTCAGTGAGCACTTTTTCACTCACAGGTCGTGACCTCTCTCCCTCTGCGTCCAGGACATCTCCACGTGACTTGGGCTTCTCCCAGTGTCCTGGTCTCAGAGTCAAAGCAGTCACAGGTCACAGGTCAAGTCCCAGCTTCAGGGGAGGAAGGACACAGGTGTGACTGCTTGGAGGGCCATCTTCTGGAGACTAACCGGTGACACAAGTCGCTGACAAACCCTGGAAAATGGTGGCTACGGCCTGGATGACCTCTGGAGTGTTCTTTCTTGCAGCTTCACCTCTTATGACCTTACAACCTGGCCTCCATAAATGGTAATTCACCAAGGAGAACAGTAAGATATCTCTAAAGTGGATATCGTCAATTTTCTCTCCCATGACGTTTGGTTTTCAATTGGTTACCAGTATGGACTGTTGAAATACACAAAGAAATTTCTCTTCAGGTTATAAAACTACCAGCAACCTCCCAGAAAAAAAATATATCCTTATGTTGGTGAAGCATCTTGGCTTTAATTTCATGTCTATAATCAGACCACACTAATCATAATCTCAAAGTGGTGATATATAACCAATGCATGTGTGTATCTAAGTTTCTTAAAGTCAATAATGTCCTATAAATTCATTTTAGTGTACTTAGGGGAACTTTTAGCCCATTACAATCATTATTCCTCAGAGAATAATGGTTCTATTCTGACCCAGATGTTTTGAAATATAAGGTTCTGTAGAGAAATGCAATGCCCTCTAGGAAGTCCTGATGAGTGAAAATAAATGTGGATTTTCTTTTAATTTTATGAATGTACAGACCCTCTTGCTCAGAGTATCTCATGAGATCAAGCCAGATGCTGTTCCTTGTATGAAAGTCATTAAAATTTTACCAAAGAAGCAAAATAAAAATTTAAGCTCTAAATAATTAAAAATTACTTTAAAAATTGCTTATTCTCTAAAAAAGTAGTAAAGGATATTTATGTTTAAATTTATACTAAAATGTTTATAAAACGATTCTTCATCAGAATGCCAAAAACATCTCTTCTTTAATATATTACTATAGCATCTAAGGTTTTAAAATGAAAGAGAATGGGAATGTTTATATTTTATTTCTTAGATAGTTTCTTTCTTTTAAACACTCTTCAGATTTGAATACCTAAACAGAACATTTTTCTCTATGGTTATAGTACACTATAGTATAGTATACTATACTACCTGCTATTCAAGTTTAGGCCACAGTCATAGTATATTTTTTAATCATTCTCTACATCAGTTAATTAGGGGCTGTGGACTTGTGAATTCCCACAGATGGCATTTTGCTTTAGCTTTCTCATCCAGCCACCTCCACCTTGAAGCCTTCCCGGAGCACTCCCTATAAGTTGCCCCCACCCCTCTCCTCATCTTATTGCTTCCAGCATCTAGCATGGGCCTGCCATAATGAATGTGCACAATAAGTATTTGGTGAATGAATGAAAACCTTTGCCTCCTTAATTGGATGGAAAGCATTCCTGGTCCCAGATGACTTCAACTTGTACCTTAGTTTCTGAGATCACCTGGATTAGGGATGACTCTGTCAGTTTTTTAATTGCAGCTTACCCTAATTGAAAGCTTTGCAAAGCCTAGGTGATTGGCTTTTTGGGTGAAAATATTATAAAAACATTTCAGAAATGAAATGTAACATAGATATCAACAAGTTATATTTAGTATTAACTTTTAAAACATTCTATTTTTACAGATTAGTTCAAATGACAGTTTAAACATTTTAACAATGTTTCCTAATTTCAAAGTAAAAAAGGAATGTTAAAATTTTCCCCTTTGTCCCCAGAAATCTGGGCCATATTAGTAAAATGAATAGAAAAAATGAGAATCGCTAGAGCATCGAGAAACGATGAGTATTCTCTTCTAAAAAATGATAATATGTTCTGCTAGTTACAGCCTTTCATCAAGGAGTTCCAAGTATGCTAATGAAAATTAGCACAGTTATCCTCAGTGCATTAGTACCGTTAGCCTCAGGATGTATTTTTAAGTACAGTATTTAAGAGAAAGTATTTTTAATCTTATTTTTTAAGCTTGGTGAAAAGGAGTCAAAAAGAAGTTATATAAAATATTAGATCAAAGAATAGGAAAGTCATTTGCTGAGAAAGAGATGAATAAGCAAGTCTCTGGCTCTGGACCAGGCTGGCTGAGTGTCACTTTGATCATTAATGCTGCTTCAGCTGATGGCAAACTGTGATAGGATAAGAGGTTGTCCCGGTTATGGGCAAGGGTAGCACATCACAAGTTTTAAGGGAATGGTACCATGTAACTTTCTTTTATTATTATTTTTTGCTTCCATTTAAGGGAACTAGTGGTTAAAAAAATCAATGATGCTCAGCTAGTCCCACACAATAGCAATGGTAGAAATATTTGACTTTTATCATTTTAAATGAAAGCATTAGTGCTTATTTTAAATATAAGAAATAGCAATGTCACATATGTTAGTCCTCTCTAGGACTATTCATGCTTGGCATTTATTATATGGAAGGTCATTATGGGATTAATTGCTACTTAAGAACTATTCTATAGCCATAAGTTCTCTATTGCTGCTGTTATGGATTGAATTTTGTCCCCCCAGAATTCATAAGTTGTATTCTTGCCCCCCAATGTGACTGTATTTGCAGATAGGGCCTGTAGGGAGATAATTAGGGTTAAATGAGGTGATAAGGGTGGTGCCAAATCCAATAGGATTGATGTCTTTGTCAGAAGAGGAAGAGACCGAGAGCGTTCTTTCCACACACGTGGGGAAAGTCAGGTGAGGACACAGTGAGAAGGTAGCCGTCTGCAGGCTAGGAAGAGAGCTCCCACCAGAAACCAGCCCTGACAGCACCTTGGTCTTGGTCTTCCAGCCCCCAGAACTGTGAGGAAGTAAATTTCCGTTGTTTAAACCCCCAGGCTGTGGTATTTGGCAGCCTGAGGAGACTGATATGGCTGCTGGATGAACCTCTCCGAGTTTTACTGGCTCAAAACAACCATGATGCTCATTGCTCAGCAATTCCAAGGATCAGGAATTTGTGTCCAGTTTGGCAAGGACAGCTCTTCTCTGCCCTCTCTGGTGTTGTGCAGGGCAGAGCAGCTGGGCAAGGAGACTCCCAGGTGACCCCACGCTCACGCTGGGGCCCAGGTGCTGGCTGTTGGTGGGAGGGCCACAGTTTTCTCCACGTGACTTTCTCTTCCCACGTGTTTCTAATTCTCAAGGGATGGGCTGGCCTAGACTTTGTTACATGGCAGACTGGGTTCCCTCTTTGTGAAAGTAGGATCTGTGAATCCTTTTGAAAGCTCAGAATCAGAGCTCCTAGAATGTCACTTTCACTATTTTCTTGGTCAAAACAGGTCATTCAAAATAGTCTGAAACTACTGGGAGATTGTGTGGTAAAATGAAACAACATTTTCAGGAATGAACTCTCTTTTTTTTTCAATAGTTTCAGCTGATTGTGGACTGTAGTACACTTTAAAAGACCAGCCTAGGTCACTAAGCAATAAAAAATAACATAAAATAAAAAAAAAAATCAGAGTGAAGAATATGGTTTTAAAATTATTACTCTTTTCCTGAGAAAGGCTAAATTTTATCTGTTTTATGTTGTATGATCCCAGGTTTTTCTCAATATGTAGGATAGTCAATATCTTATATGAATAAGAAAACAACTTACAGGAATGTATAAGAATCAAAGGAGAATATATTAATTCATTGGTTTACAAAATTAATAATTATCTGTTACATGCTTACTATCTGTTATGTTACAAGCTTCCGGACAGTGGATATACTGGAGTAAACAGAGTAAACAAAGTCGCCAACTTTGTTATCCCTAAGAATGTTCCTAACACAGTCCTCAGAGCTATAACTTCCTAGTGATTAGATAACTAACAAACACTTATGTATTAAGTCACATCGTAAGGGCTATTATTAAAAACAGAAAAAAAGATAAAGTGATTGAGAGGCAATTGGGGAAGGGAAAGTTTGATATTTTAAATGAAGTAGGTTAAAGCTGTCAGAAAAAGGTAAAATTTGAACATCTGAAGGTAATTAGGGAGTTAGATCTGCAGTGCCTGGAGGAAGCTCCTTCTGTGCAAAGGTTCTATGGTGGGAATGCTCTGGAATGTTCTAGCAAGAATGGCTGAAGCACCGTGAAGGAAAATGGAGTTGAGAAGCATCCAGCGGCCAGACGTGCAGAATATTCAAGCTATTGTAAGGCTCTGATTTTTATTCTAAGTGTGATTAGAAATTATTTAAGTTTTTAAAAGGCTCTCTGAAGGCAGTATGGAAAATAAACTGGAGAAACATGAATTGAACAGAGAACCCATTAGAAAGCTTTTACAGGAGTCTGGGAAAAGTGATGATCCAAATCAGACCGTGGATGATGCTTTTGGATGTACAACAAGCTGTCAGATCCACGACATACAGTGAAGGTAGAGTAGATCTACTTACAAGAAGGAGGTTGGGTGTAAGGATATAAATAGTCCAAAATAACTTAAAACTTTGTGGCCTGGGCAACTCAGTGAAAAGTAAGAGCTATTTCCTTAATTGGAATAATGGGAAAAGAGCAAGTTTCAGTATAAAGGAAAGCATGAGTTTAGCTTATGTGTGGGAGAAACTAACACTGTATCTGGCACACATTTCAATAAATGCTCAGGCAATTTGATATCATCTTTCCCTCTTTCATAACTTTTTTTTTTCCTACAACATAATAAAGTATGTCCTTAGAAAAGAAAAAAGAAAGGGCAGAAAAGAGCCAAGCTGTTGACTTACCAGCAAAACAGAGCATTCTGGGTAAGAGTTTTCATATATTCAAAGAAAATTTGAAATCAGTGGATGGTATGGTTTCCTGCCATCCACTGGGTTTGCTACCAATTTGGTTTTGGTTTCATGAACTGAAATAAAAGAAATCCTAAAACCACTGCTAAGATTAACTTCTCATTATAGTCACTAAACATCTACACAGAATTTCAGAAAGTAATTTGTCACATTACATAAACGATTATACAATTTAATAAAATATTTAGAATTTGGTATCACAGTCTAATACACAGCTATATTTTTTTCCAGAGGAAAACTGTTCTCAGCTGTAACTATGAGGTTTCTGTTAGTAAATTCAAATTTGTCTGTTAAAACATGCAGAAATTCTATCATATACTTTAATACAATTCTTAAACAGTTGAAAATAGTTATTTAAGTAATAAAAGCTACATAAAATTTCTATATTTGGAGAAAAATAAAAATTATTTTCTGAGTTTCTAATGATATAGATGTAATGTAGACAGACATTCTGGGATAAGTGGAATGAGTAAGCAGGAGAGATTCTTATGGACTGAACACTTATATACTTATTGGCTAAATATATAACCATCACAGTATGTGCAGTTTTGAAGTCTTCTGATGAAGAAACAACCTTACAGGGATTATTTCAAATTGAATGATAAACATACTATTTAAATGCTTATATAGATCTTTACTGTAGAAAGTCACTTTGCCATTCCATAATCTACTTGTTCCTTTTGCCCCAAGTCATTTGTCAGTTATTTCAGCACAGGAATTATACTATCTAAAATAATTTGTGTATCATATATTAAAATTTTACTATTAAAATAATATGGTATATTTTACTGACATCTTTCTTATTTTGTTGCCCTTATAGAAAATGTTCTCCTTGGTATTAGTTTTACTTGTTGCTTAAAGAAGCAATTAAGTAAGATAAAAATCTTCTTACAAATTAGTACTAGGCTGAAGGTCTTACTGTCTGGTGTGTCCACTCGAACAGGGGCATTCTGGCAATGGTACTGACTTCCTTTGCTGGCCGCCTCCACAGTGACTTTAATGGTAGGATTTCCAATTCCAGAGTGATCACGTGCTGTGTTATTCCTGTAGCAGTGGTCCACTCAACAAATACCTTTGAGCCCCTACTATATGGTAGGCATTTCAATAAAAATTGAATGACTGAATGAGTTGAGGATTTCTGGCTTGTCACTATGACTTGAGCAGAATTTTTCTTTGACTTTTTACTTTGGAATAATTTTAGATTTACAGAAAAATTATGAAGATGCTAGAGAATGTTCACATATACCCATCATTCAGGCTCCCCTAATTTAATATTTTACATAATTGTAATTTTTATATATTGTTTTTGTCAAAATTAAGAAAATTAGCATTGATACTATTCTATTCACTGCAGACTTTTTTGAGTTTCATAATTTTTTCCATTCATGTCTATTTTCATGCCCCAGGATCAAATCTTGGATTTAGTCATCATGTACCCATATCTGTTTCTACCTGAGACATTTTTTTTTTTTTTTTTTGCGGTATTGTGGCCTCTCCCGTTGCGGAGCACAGGCTCCGGACGCGCAGGCTCAGCGGCCATGGCTCACAGGCCCAGCCGCTCCACAGCATGTGGGATCTTCCCAGACCAGGGCACGAACCCGTGTCTCCTGCATCGGCAGGCGGGCTCTCAACCACTGCGCCACCAGGGAAGCCCCCTGAGACAGTTTTTGAGCAAACTTTTACATCTATGTCCAAGTAGTTCAATGGTTGGCATTTCTAATATATTTTATACAGAAATGAAATCTGTTTCATTTATTTATCAACTCATTGAACACTTATTGAATGTCTATTATAATACACTGTTCTCGGGACTGGAATATAAACATGATGAGATTATTCTTATCCTAGAGGGGCTCATATCTACTGCAAGCAAATAATTCCAGCAATGACGTTAAGTGTTTTAGAGAGGAATTGGGAGGATGTTAGGGGAAGGATCTGACTCTGACTGGAAACAGATCAGGTCTTCAAGGAGCATAAGTGAGACTTCTGCGGGTAAATTGGGTTGTTCAGACAGGGAACAGCATGTGCAAAGGCACAGAGGTGAGGAACACGGCACAGTTACTGATAAGACTGGCACATGGAGTGAGAGGATGAGTGCTGAGAGAGTAGGACGGTGGGTGGGGCAGTGGGAACTCAGATCCCGAAGGACTTGTCTGTTCTGCGAAAAAGTGTGGGCTTCATCTCATAGGCAATGAGAACCACTGAATTTTTTTTTTAATGGAGCCTATATAAATGTTTCTCTATATTAGGTGACAGTGATTGTTATAAGATCATTGGATCACTCTGGGGAGTTATTCTTGTCTATTAGATTTTTATTCAAAACACTGTGTCTTTCTCAAAGTTTCATTTTCCCTTAATGTTTAACTAGGATTAGGAAAGACTTTAAGACTAAGGCTATCATTCATAAACATTTTTAGAAGTTATTTTTCTCCATAGGTAAATTTTAGTAATAACCAGTAAAAACATACCTACATTGCACCTCCATTGTCCAAATTTCCCATATTTTTCCTTACAAGTAAGAAATATAATGGGACACTAAAAGCAAAGGCAACAAAAGCAAAAATAAATAAGTGGGACTACATTAAACTAAAAGAGTTCTACACGGTGAAGGTAGCCATCAACAGAATGAAAAGGCAACCTCCTGATGAGAGAAAATACTTGCAAATCATATATATGATAAGTTGATTAATATCCAAAGTATGTAAAGAACACGTACACCTTGACATCAAGAAAACCAGCTGATTGAAAATGGGCAGAGGATCTGAGTAGACATTTTCTCAAAGAAGACATACAGATGACCAACAGGCACATGAAAAGGTGTTCAACGGGTAATCATCAGGGAAATGCAAATCAAAACCACGGTGAGATATCACCTTACACCTGTTAGAATGACTATCATCAAAAAGACAAGAAATAAGTGTTGGCGAGAATGTGGAGAAAAGGGAATCCCTGTGCACCATTGGTGGGACTGTTAATTGGTGGGTGCAGCCACTGTGGAAAATAGTACGAAGGTTCCTTAAAAAATTAAAAGTAGAACTACTTAAAGATCCAGCAATTCCACCTCTGGGTATTTATCCAAAGGAAATAAAAACACTAACTCTAAAAGATATCTGCACCTCCATGTTCATTTCAGGATTATTAACAATAGCCAAGACAGAGAAGCAACCTAGATGCTTATCAATAGATGAGTGGGTTAAAACAAGTGGTATATGTATACAGTGGCGTATTATTCAGCCACTAAAAAGGAGGGAATCTTGTCATTTGTGACAACATGGATTGATCTTGAGGGCATTATGCTAAGTGAAATAAGTCAGACAGAGAAAGGCAAATAGTGTATGATCTCACTTGTACATGGAATATATTTTAAAAAACCCAAACTGATAGATTCACAAAACAGATTGGTGGTTGCCAGAGTGGGGCTTGGATGGTTGGCAAAATGGCTGCAGGTGGTCAAAAGGTACAAACTTACAGATATAAAGTAAATAAGTCCTGGGTATGTAATATACAGCATGGGGACTACAGTTGAGTTCTCATCACGAGAAAAAAAAATTGTAATTACTTGTGGTGATGGATGTTAACTAGACTTCTTGTGGTGATCTATTCTCAATAAATACAAATATCCAATCATTATGCTGTACCTCTAAAACTAATATAATTTTATATGTCAATTATATCTCAACAAAAAGTACAATGGATGTGGACAGAACAGAAGACAGTAGGGGAGCACAAATAATGTTGCTACAATCTGGAATTGGTTTTTAAATGTAGAACAAGGTGTGACTTTTAAAAAGGATTAACATTTTAAAATCCCAAACAGTATAATAGTTTGTTGGAAACTCCAGGTCATGCCACAGAGGAAGGAGTTTTACTCTGAATTTATGCCAGGTAAAAAGAACAAAATTATAAATTTTCAAACAAGGCTATGCTGTTCTTTTGTGTGTGTTGGAAGCCAGTATTGTTTAGACCTTGCAACTCACTGTGATGAGCATCCCCTGTGAGCTACTGAATCAGTACCTGCATCTGTAACAGAATCCCCTGTGATTCATGTGCCCTTCAGGTTTTAGGAGCACTAATTTAAGACACTGCTTATTAGATTTTAAATTTTTTATGAACAAGAATGTGATAGCCAAAAATAAAATCATGGCTATAATTTATTTTTAAAAGAAGAAAACTTGTCAAGACTATGTGCATGCTAAAATTCTTCTAGAAAGGAAAGAATATTGCTCATGACTATTGGTCTTTTTAAATATGAATTTTATTTTTACCTGACAGCATGCAGGGGACAAATGGGAAAATTGTTTTTAAGCATCTCTAAATGTCACCTCATTACATTTCACTCCTTCTGATTATGCATTTTTAATGACTGAATGAAATTTATTATATCAATCTTCCAAGAAATTTTTAGATATGGAATGTTAGATGCTAAATTCTTTCAACTACCACTTAAATATTTGGGTTTGTGTTAAACATGACTTTTTAAAAATTCTAAATTTCGTGGGCATTTAATTATGATATCTTAATATTCTATATGATTTCTGCAAGAACTATAATTCCCTATGCGTATTTTAAGTGAAATTTTAATAAATGAAAGTTAGAAATTATTTACCTTTCATAGAACCTGTGTCCTTTAATTATTTCTTTATATATTTAAAAGTGTCTACTTAGGGCTTATTATATACAAAACTACTGTTAGAGCTACAGTGATTTTTGCCTTCAGGAAATTCGCATCAAAGTCTGGAGCACTTGCTCATGAATCATTCTGATTCAGTTCTCTGTTGTTACTAATCTAAGACAGGGGTCAGCTCTCTTTTTCTGTGAAGGCTGAGTAGTAAATAGTTGAGGTTTTGTAGCCCATATAATCTCTTATCTACTCAACATTGACCTCTCCGCATAAGAGGAGCCATAGCCAGCACGTAAACAAGTGAGCGTGAACCTGTCCCAACAAAACTTCATGTGTGAACATTGAAATTTCAATTTCATATAATTTTATCTTTCTTTTGATTTTTTTCAACCACTTTAAAAATGTAAAAGCCATCCTTAGCTCGAGGGCTTCACCTAACAGCTGGTGGGCTGGGTCTGGTCTGCAGACTTGGTTTGCTGGATTCTGATGTAAGTCACTGAGTCTATGAATGGGTATTCAGAGTGGTTCACTACTGACTATAGATTCCATAGGAACCTGATGAGTCCTGGTACCTTAACTATGACATGGGCTTTATGTTTTTGCTGATTTTAGACGAAAACCAGAGACTGAAAGAGAAAGAGGTAGAAGCAAAGAGAATGAAAAGTCATTGTGAATCTACTATGTACTAACCCCCATATTCAGCATTTTATATCTTCATCTTGTTTAAACTTCACCACACCCTCGTGAAGCAAGTAGCATCATTGCCATTTGACACATGAGAGAAATTGAGGCTTAAATAACTTTTCCAGGTCATTCAGCAAGTGAATGGCAGAATTAATCCAAGTCTGATTCCAAATCCCGAGAGGTTTGCACTATACCACACTGGCTGCGTGACTCACCCAACAGGAATGCACACAATATACTAAAACAATACATTTTTAGAGGAAGATGAGGGAGAGTGTCACATAGAATGTAATGCTTGTTTGCAACCTCGGAGTGGAACTCTGACAAGCAGTTGGAAGGTAGAGGAAGGCAATCCAGTTATAGGGGTGCAAAGCCAAGGAGGAGGTATTTGGAGGCTGAAAAATAGGCAAATGGGAGACCACTTTTAAATTGCCAGTGGATGTGACGTTGTCTTTCCTTTCGCTCCCCTTCATTTAACTTCCTCTTCCCTTTGTAATTTTTAGCCTTAGTAGCCTGACCAAAATAGAAGTTGTTCACATTCTTCTTTTTACTTTTCTGTCTCTGTTCTTGGATAAAATTTTTCAAAAAGTAAACTCACTGCTGCTCACCTGGCAATTCAAGTCCCCAAGAAAAATTTCAGAAGGCGCCTCTAATCTCCAGCAGTTGTACTTGGCAGTGGGCTGTAATAAAAGACAAAGGAGGCAGGTCATAGGGGTTGTGTCCTCCATACACCATTGCCTTCTGTACTTTCTCAAAGCAGATTACAGCCACATAGCTCTTTAGATGCTGTGCACATTATATCTGGTCACAGTATTTGAGCTGGGTGATAATTACTATGTAGGTGGAGTGGTGAGTGTTTCATTAATACAACTAAGCACCTTACGCAGACTGTTGGCTGGTGAGAGTGTTGAGAAACACAATCTACATTTTCCTCTTAATAATGCAGTCATATTTAATATCCACTTATTTTTTAGGTATTTTAATTATTCTTTGTTCAGGAATCCCTCACAGCCGAAAGAGCTGAGGTAAGACAATGAAGAAATTAGTCCAGAACATTTGCACAAGAGTCTACAGTAAATGTTAGAAAAATGATATGAGAAAGTTACACCCTACCAGAGATTTCACATGTCCTTGTGTGGGCATCTACTACAGGGCAGGATAATGAAAGAATAAAAGTATGTGTGAAAGGTTCTATGATATTAGATAGCATTCAACTTTGATTCAGGAGATGGAAAATATAACTTTGTATTTGGAAGATCAAATGCAAATATTATGGTTCTCATGCCCTAATGTTTATCTAGAGAAAGTTAAGCAATTTTCATGGAGTCTTAAAGAGGTAAGAGATCAATAGAATTTTTGTTGCTACTAATGACTATTTTCCAAGATTAAGAAATGTTCTATCCTTTATAAATGTTAAATTATAGGATGAAATGAAAAATGAGGAAACAGGCAAGAAATATTTTATAAAAGTGTTGACTTCTGTAATTCACTGTATGTAGCATATTTTGAAATAGTAACCTGGGGACTATCTGCTTATGAAAATATTATTCTAAGGTGCCTTTAGCTATAGCTCTTTGAAACAGCAAATGTTTGGGGAGCTACAGCCATGAGTCCAACTGTTCCTTCCTAAATGATACTCTGGGATGACCTAAGCTGTCCCTAGAGCTTTAAACTCAACTGACTCCTCCACACGGTCTGCCCAGGCAGGACCCAGAGAGCAAGCTGTGAACCTCAGTACTTGCTTTTGACAATTATCCTGGTCCCCTTTCTGCTTTATCTTTCTGCTTTTTCTCTTGCTTTCTCCTCCTTAATTCCCAGATTTCAGTTCTCACTCCCTTGGAGCCTTCATTTCACGACTACCTTCAGTTAGTCATGTAGTTTTTCTCTCTATTTGGCAGGACTTTACTTTCTTCTTGGTATTTGCTTTGGTTTTAGTTTGGGCCCGTGTATTTTCCACAAGGATGAATTCTGTTCACTTCAATAGGCACATTTTTCAAGCTCTACTATCCCTAACCTTTCCACAGGGTTACACTCATGTTCATGGTTTTTTGCATCTGTATAGCTATCTGTTTTGTGGGTGAAAGTTCAGGACAAGTGTTAATTTAAAGGCAGTGGAGGGAGAGTAGGAGTTGATGATAGATTTAAAGACAAAATTGCAGATATGGTTAAGAACGAGTGCAAATACAGTTGACTATTTCCAGAAGTAATGATCCTTTTTATCTACTTTTTTTTTTGATTTGAAGATCAGTTTTCCCTCTTTTCATCTAATATTTCAGATGAAGTTTAACGAGTTTATCAGAATACCATCAAAGTGAGTGAAGTAATGTTTTTATGTGCTTTCATTTTTTTGCGAGCTAATCTGTTCAGTCCACGTGACTTGACTCTGGCCAAGACTATGAGATCTCAGCCTTTTCAATAACTGCAGTAATCTATAAATTATTAAAAGTCACTTGGCTCATTGCCTCCCTTGGAAAGTGTTCTGTGGAGCTGATATCAAGGTGAGGTTGCCTCTCATGTCAAGGAGAAGTATTTATTTAGATTAATTTCTTGAAAATGCTCTATTAATAAACGTGCACACTCATAAAATACAAATAACCCTCTAAATTCATATCTTTGATCACCCTAAGAAATCATGTGTAATAGTTAAGCATCACAGCAGGAGCTACGGGAATTGCGTGTGTCACATGTCGTAGGTCCTTGAAGGGCCAGGCGGCTCCAGGATTAAAATCTTCCTATCCATTCACACTCCCTAAACGTGGGGTTTCTGGTGTTTGGTTTTCACAGCCTTAATCCCATTGTGCTAATCATTGTTTTTTAATGCTTTCATCACTTCTGCTTTCTTGCTCAAGTTTCCAGTGTTTCTAAGTTGCTGCTGACTGCTCCACTAATTGTGGACTTCTCTTCTTGTTTATTCTAATTTTCCACGATTCCTCCACACTACAGAGTCGTCACAGTCCTGTGCTTAGGCTTTTCTGTGTCCTTACTCTTGTTGTTTGTCTGCTTGGAATATCTTCTCTCCTCTTCTGCACACAATTTTAAGTCCAACTCATGTCCTGTCTACATAAAAGTCTTTCCTGAGAAACACGCTCTCTTTGATCATCTTCCTTTATGCGTGCCATTATGACGGAAATACCTGGCGATTCATCATGTACTACTTTTTTCACTAACTTGTGTTGTTTCCCTGACTTGATTGTAAATTTCACATAGGTAAGGAATTAAAGTTTTTGCTCCCTAAAGTCCTAAAATACTAGGCATGTAGCAAACTCTTAGAAGACTGCTCTTTCTAATGAAAATAAATGTGCTCTCTGTACTATATTAGGACAGCTACAATTAGCTTAAACTCAAAGAATTTGCTTCTTAATATGAAAAAAGTGTAGCTAATGATACTGTCTGATTTGATAGGAGTATTGTTAGTGAACCATTGAAACGTAAACTGCACCATGTACTGCCATTTTAGGACACTGATTATTAGTTTAAAATGCTATTGTATGTTTTGTGCCTTTAATTTTATAGCTAGATTTTGGTTTTGTACATTACGTAGACTAGTAATGTGCTGTAGCAGAGGACATAATATGGAAAAGTAGATGGTAAGAAGGCAGAACACGTAATCAAAGGGAGCAGTGATGGTTGGGGATGTTACCCAGTCCAGGCTCATAGAGCTCACTGCATGACAGGCCAATAAATGGAGAGACAAGTTGCTGGGGTAAGGAATAAAGACTTTATTCAGAAAGCCAGCAGCCTCAGAAGATGGTGGAAAAGTGTCCCAAAGAATCATTTTCCCTGAGTTAGAATTCAGGCTTCTTTTATACTAAAAGGGGAGTGGGTGTGGTTGATTGTTACAAACTTCTTGGTTTGGAATCCTTTGTTCTTGCAGCTGTTTACGTAAGCCAGGTCACAATGTTCCTATAAACCTCCAACAAGACAAATGTTATTCTCTGTTCTGCAACTTTTTATCTCTATTTGAATGTAAAGTGTTACACCTTTAAAGGTCAGAGCCTTGAGAATGAGCTATCCTGTATATTTCAGGCTATAGGCAACATTCTTACCTTGTAGCAAAAGCAATAGAACAAAGTTTAAAGTAAAAGAAATAGATCCAATATGGAGTCAAATTCGTTCTTCCCTATTACAAGGATGGAAGCAAAGATGTCTGCACTGGGGAATATTACTGCATACCTTTAGAATTTTGATAATAGTCAACAGAAATAGAAACAGTTAAATCATGTTTATTTTTCTCCTAAGAAGCTATAATAACTACAAAACAGCTTTTAGTAACCAGATGTGAAAAAGAAGAAGATAAATAATTATGAACTAAAAGTGGCTCAGCATATGCAAAAGGAAACTAAGCTAATGCCTAAAAGGCAATATAAGCTATGCTGTTAGTTCCTATTTCTAATGTAAAAAATTACCACAAATTTTGTGACTTAAGTCAAACCAAAAATTTATTATTTTATGGTCTGGATGTCGGAAATCTAAAATTGGTCTACAAGGCTGTGTTCCTTCAGGAGGCTAAAGCAAAGAACCCATTTCTTTGCCTTTTCTAGTTTCTAGAAGCTGCATGCGTGTCTGGGCTTGTGCCAACACATCACTCTGACCTCTGCATCCATTGTCATTTCCCCTCTTTGACTCTGACCCACCTGTGATTATAAGGGGTTCCCCTGGGTATCCAAGATAAGCTCCTATCTCAAGATTCTTAACTTAATCATAACTTGAAAACCCTCTTTGCCATATAAGGTAACATAGTCATAGTATTTGGGGATTCAGACATGGACATCTGTAGGGGAACAATATTCTGGCCACCATAGCTACTAAGGGTATAAGGACCATAGCTCATCATCTTCCTACTCTGAGTACCTGGAAAAGAGTCACCAAAAAATGTTTAAATCTGCCATTTTTAGACCATCTTTTTAGTAAGTTATTATCATATAAAGTGAAATACCTTTCTCCAGGTGAATTTAGTGATGATTTTTCACAAGTCACAATCTTCAAATGTGTTGTTCCACATTTATACCGTTTCTTTGTGCACATGCTGATTCAGAAATGTTCAAATAATTATTCACTGTTTGATGAATGTGCTATTTTTATTCATATTTCAAAAACCTGTTTGAAAGGCAAACGCTGCCTACATTTTAAACATTCTGTAAATAGGTGCCCTGTATTTAAATACAGATCTGGACTTTCGTTATCTTTGTAGAATTTGGTAGAATTTTCTAACGATATAGAGGTAACATCTCAACAAAATGTCGCAGCGGTATTTAAGGGATATTTTAATACATAATGCAAATTCATCCCATGGAAAACATCATGGAAAATGTAATCATTTTTAATTACTGAGAGGGACGATTAAAATGCTACTGTGATTTTCAAAAGCATGACCACAATCAGATAAAGATAAAGTTCAAAAGATTACTTAGAAATAAATTAATTAACATCGTCCACCGTGCTCAGCATAATCTGAAGCCTTTTGGGGAACACAAAAATAATAGAAGCATGACCTTTTCTACTAATCTATTTGGCGAGATTAGGTAGATATTGGAGTAAATTAAACTGCAGTAGAAATTGGGAGATAAACATAATTGTCTTGGATTAGAGGAATCAGCAACCTTTTCTGGAGGAAACCACTTTACATTGATGAGCTGGATAGGCGAAAATGACACTGGACTAAGATACGCAGTTGATAAAAAAGAACAGTGTGAAAAGAAAAGCAGGATATTATGGACTCTATTTTGGATGGACACAGTGGGGTCAGATTAAAAGGTTCTTTAAGGGCGGTTAAAAAAATTTAGGCTTAATAATACAGGATATTTAAAAATCAATCAAACAGACAAAACCCTAGAGTGTAAGGTCTCCCCACCCCACATGCACACAAGAAAAGTATGCAATGATGGGGATTTTTGTTTATTTTGTTTATTTTTTGCTCAGAGTGAAGCTTGATATACATTTATTGAATTTTATTGAATGAATGACTTGAATTCATTTTCTGTGTAATGCTTTTGTAAGCAATCAACTTTAAAACTAGTGGTTTTTAAATGTAAAATAGATAGTTAATGGGAAGCAGCCGCATAGCACCGGGAGATCAGCTCAGTGCTTTGTGACCACCTAGAGGGATGGGATAGGGAGGGTGGGAGGGAGGGAGACACAAGAGGCAAGAGATATGGGGATATATGTATATGTATAGCTGATTCACTTTGTTATAAAGCAGAAACTAACACACCATTGTAAAGCAATTATACTCCAATAAAGATGTATTTAAAAAAACAAACCAAAAACCTAATGGTTTTTGTGTAAATGATTTAACATCAATTTGATGCCATATAGGATTAGGTTTTTCCTTTTTCCCTAAGTGCACTAAAAGTACAGGGTGAAGAGCTGAGTTACGTATTTTCCATACCCCAGACCTAAGAAGTAGGGAAGCTGTGAGACACACTGAACTGTCCCCTTAGCATTAGAAAGATGACTCTGTTTGGGCTCTTCTTTAAGGCTGAACCATCCTGGACTCTCCAAGGCAGAGAGAAACCTTTTCCTGACAAAAGCCTGTTTCTTAAACTGACCAGAAGGCAGAGTATTCTAACAGCTTTCCATAATATGCTGGTGAATTCATCCCGTTTTTCTTTATTTTATCCTTTGAAGTATCAAGATGACTCAATAAATGAATTAGGTGTACACAGGGGCAGTGCGGTTTCCATTAAATTCATATGCAAAATATTGAGTTGCCAATAATAAGCTAGAATATAGAGCTAATGAAATTTAAAACTGTTGTAAAGATCTGTGATTGCAGCACTGTGGGGGGATGAGCTCAATAATTCAGAAAGACCTAGGCTTTGGGGGTTTCGTTGGTAACTTAACTATTAGACAAGCTAATTTTGAAGCATTATTAGTGATGATCTTTGATGCCATTTGAAAATTATACTACTTGCACCTACCCACCATAATGAACCCCAAACAGATTGACAATCACATATATTATGCTTATCATAAAATATCTCAACTTACATGACAGTAGAAATTTTTGGCTACCTTTTTTCCTCCTTGGAACACCTACTCTCCAATTAGTGACCCAAAATAACTCAAAAGTTTTCATAACAAAGAATCCCAGAAAAACATATGGCTGGTCTACAACCAGGAGTTCAAAGAAAATTAAGAGAAAAGCATAGTTTTCTGTAAAGCTAGAGATAACGGATGAGACATTATTTTCCTGACATCTTTGGGAGTAGAGGCTAATGTAGGAATTATAGGGGCATTTCATATAGCTGAGACTCAGCTTTTGTTGGTGTTGTTCATGTGTGTAAGACAACATCATTTTGTATTTTACCTGTACCGCTAGGACTGTACCATAAATAAATTGGTTTATGGAGATGGAAGGGTGGGCCAGCACGCTGTGCTTGGAGTCCCATGGATATGATAGTCAATTGATACAGGTGACTTCATGATTTCTGTCTTGCTGCTGTATCTCATCATTTTAGTACCAATTCCTGCAAGACTCAATCAACCAAATTGTCATGGAAGACTGACATCAGGCAGAATGGAAGAGTAGAAACAACACTGGATTTCCCGTCAAGAGACACATGTTCTAATTATGTCTCTGCCTCTAGTTATTGTGACTTTGAACAAGTTACATTATGGGTATTGCCTCAGTTTACAAGTGTTACACGTTGGACTTTCTGGAGCAGGTGTTAAGGGGAGTTTAGGGTTTAAGATGTTTCTTAGACATCGACACTTGACACAAAGGAAAGAAAGTAAGAGGAAGCAGGGTTGAGTTGAGGAAGACTTTGAGCTGCAGTACAGACCCAACACTGCTTTGGCTGACTAGGCTGAGATCTCAGGAGAGGGTGCTGCAGGTCAGAGTGTCCCACGACCAGCTGGAATCACTGGGAGTTTATCCTCCACCTTGCTTATTCAGTCACTGGGTGTGAACGGCCCCTGACAGGGCCTGCCATCAGCAAGGTGGCTTTCTGCTGCAGAAGCGGACCGTAAAGGGGGTGACAGCTGGACCATGCTCACCCCAGCGAGATGAAGCCTTCCTTAAAGGGAAGCATATTCCTGTGTCTGCTACGCTGAGTTAGTAAATGGCAGATTGTAATGAAGGACTGTCGTGAAGGCATTTTGGATGAATGGTAATGGGTGAATTGTAAGATGCATATAAGATTTAACATTCCATAAAATCTATGATGGTGGCCAAATTAAGCCCAAGGTCAAATTCCCAGGAAGTCTCTAGAACCAGCCCAAGGACAGAGGTGCGGTTTGAAACACTATAAGCACTTACAGAACACAAATGCCAGCGTATCCATTAGTGGTACTCTATGAGTTGAGTTTTGTTTGTCTAGAATCCAACTCTTTTTTGCTCCTGAACAAAACCTTGATTTTCTTTTGGAAAATCACAGGTCTCCTACTGTTGTGGTCCCGTGCTCTGCTGTCTCCTGGCCTAGATGTAGGCACGTAAGACTAGTTCAACCGGTGAGATGCATTCCCCCTAGAATTTGAATTTTGGGAGGAATGACAAGAGTAGGAAAGAGGCGGTTGAGGTTGATTCATCAAGGTGGCAGCTTCCTGAGAAGGTTACCCTCAAGCCTCAGGGCTCTTGCTCTGCTTGAGATCTAAGTGTTAAGATGCTGCGTTGATTCTGTGAGTGATGTAGTAGTATTCCAATGAACTCCTTACTTATTTTCTCTTAGTTGACAAGAGTTGGTTGAGTTGCTTATAAAGTGGTCCCCTACAGATGGTGCCCAGGCTAATCCAAAATAATAATGATAACGGTAATAATAACAGTGCTGTGATGATGTTGATGATGATGTACTCTGAGCTGCTTTCTGAGAATGCTGAAGGAACCAGTATACCCATTTTGTTCTTTTTTTGAAGGAGAGTTCTCCAACTGTGTTTAATGATAAACACAGTTCCACATCAGAAAGGTGGTAATGGTGGGCAGTGTAGAATCCAAAGGAATTAACGTATGAAAACAAGGAGAAATCTTATTTGAGAGGAAATGATTTCAACTTATTATAAGGGAGAATTTTCTATCCAAAAAAAATTTCCAAAATAGATCTGGGGAGGTAGTGAGTGCTCCCCTATTCATCCCCATCAGGAGGAAAAAATAGAGTAGAAAAATGTCCAGCTTGCAAGATGGCTGGTGAGGATGGATTTCCTGTCAGTTTTCCCTATATGGTATATCTACCACCATCTCTGCCCAGATAATATCACACCTATTCCGTCAGCTCAGGCTCTCAAGAGCACTGCCTGGCACCATACGTAGTACAAGGTCAGGAAGCTGCCCAAGAGGCTCACAGAACAATCGCCTTATTATCTTGATGTGAGTCTTAACAGGAGCTACAATTAGACGGAGAAACAACTGGCTTAGCCAGGAGGACATGTTTCTAGAACTCCTGGATATGAAGGAGATTGTTAAAACCCATGACTACTTTCTTCACTTTACTACTTTGTAGTACTGCACTTTGAGGATGACTTCCAAATTGGCCATGGTAAATCTGACCACTTCTACAAGGTGAAGATGATGTGGAACATTGCAGCTTCATAGATATTTCACAGAATCAGGCCATGACTCATGAAAGTTGTAATACAAAGCAATAGAAAATAAATATTTTAACATGCTGTTTTGTTGTTCATGACCCCAAATACAACAGTTTTATTGAGAAAGTGTTTCTAGTTTAACCAGTCCTTCACACTGAATTTCATGTATTGTGTATATGACTTTGACCAAAAAGTAAACACAGAAGAAAGTTCTTTGGCTTAAGAAACATAATATGGAAAGAGGCAGACAGGTTTTACTTTATTTTTTTTTATCTGATGTATTTCTGAATGTAAGTTAACACTTTTAAAAATTGAATCATAAACTTAAATAGTAATTTAAAAATACTTTTATAGCATTTGCTATATGCCAAGCACTGTTTTACGTGCTTTACATTCATTGAATCCTTTAATCACTGCAACAGCTCTGTGAATCTCCTTTCCACAAATGAGAAATCAGAGCTACTTAGGTAAACTGTTCTTCAAGGAGCAACCAGAAAACTGAGGAATGTCTCTGTAAAGTCAGTGATAAAGGGAAATCTGCCCTTTGGGCAGAACTTAGAATAGTATATTTTGTTGTCAGTTTTGTATGGATTGGAAAATACCCAAAAAGGTCCCACGGAACTAAGTAGCAGGACCACAGATGGAGAGCAGGGAAGGTCCCACACAATCTGAGCCTGTGTCCTTCACTGCTGTTTAGCACACAGAACTACTTCTAACCCGAAGGCTGTGTTTCCTTACTGCTGTCACATCCGCAGCACTGGTTCGTGCCCTAACCGTGGTCCATGCTCTTTCACTCTTGTGGTTTCTTGCAATATCCTTTTACTCCCTTTACCTTATTTGCCTCCATTTAGCACCCAGCTCAACCCCAGCTCCTTCACAAAGCCTATCTTGACAACCATAGTGAAGACAGTGTTTGCCCTTCTTTTTCCTCTTGCTACTGAGTCCAAGCTCGTACTGCTCACTGCATGACGGGCCAGTAGACGGAGAGTTGAGTTGTTGGGACAAGGAATAGTGATTTACTCAGAAAGCTAGCAGACCGAGAAGATGATGAACTAGTGGTCCAAAGAACCATCTTCCCCGAGTTAGAATTCAGGAGCCTTTTATACTAAAAGGGGAAGGGGTGTGGTTGGTTGTTGCAGACTTGTTAGTGTCGGAAATTGCAGACTTGTTTGTCAGAATCCTTTGTTCTTGCAGCTGTCCATGCAGGTCAGGTTGTAGGTCAAGTCATGGTGTTCCTGTAAACCTCCAGCAAGACAAATGTTATTCTCTCTTCTGCAACTTTTTATCCCTGTATGAATGGAAAAGTGTTACACCTTTAAAGGTCAGTGCCTTGAGAATGGGCTATCCTGTATATTTCAGGCTACTAGGCAACATTCTTAACTTGTAGCAAAAACAATAGAAAAAGCTTAAAGTAAAAGAAACAGATCCAATATGGAGTCAGGTTTGTTCTCCCCTTCAGTGTCCTATCTGGCCACCACCCCGGCTCAGCTCTCAACCCTCTGAACTGCAGAGATCAATGCAGGCTTCAACGTGGCAGCTTTCTCAGGGGCACCAGCCGGCCACCTCGCTGTTGAATGATTACACCGAATACCTTCCAACAGGGGGAGGCAGTAATTTGCCCTTACAAAATGGGACTGTATTCTGGATATACATTTGCTTTCCCTTTTAAAAATGCTTCTACTAGCACCAAAATCTATGGTCTTATATACTTTCATTATGTTCCTAGGACATTGCCTAGGACCAAAATACTCATTTCACACAAAGAGGAGTGTGCCAGTGGGCTCATGCCCATAAAATTATCTGGTCTTCATGCACTCCTTCAGTTTAAAGTAGGCAGCCTGATCAAATGCTGGAATGGTCTATTTAAAACTTAATTACAGTGCAGTTTAGAAATTATACCCTTAGAAAACTAAATTTTATTGTGTAGGATGGGTAATATGTTTTGAATTGGTGACCAACACATCATGTCATTTTTCTCTAGCTAGAACGTATGGGTCTGATTGTCAAGGAGCGTAGGATGAGTGGTATCACTCACTATTTCACTTAATAACCCTTTTGCAGAATTTTTGCATTTCTTTCCCATAACTTAGACACTGCTGGTTTTAATTTCCTAAGGGAAAAAAAATTTCAGCAGGGGACACAGCAATGGTTTCACCGAATTAGAAATTGACTGACACCTGGCCAATTTGTGCCTCTCCTGTCATGAACCAAAAGGCAGGTTATTACACTGGCTGACGTGATTGATCCTGATTACAAAGAAGAAATTGGGTCACTGATATGTCAGCAAGCCTGAAAGATGATCTGTGATGCCTCCACCCAAGGGCACAAGACCACTGAGGATTTGGATTTTTAGGAATGAAAATTTAGGTTGGCCTAAACTTGTCATTGCTTCCAATGACAAAAAGTCTATGGACTTGATAGTAGAATAAAGAAGTTACAGAAACCAGTTACAGCTTCATAACCAGTTATAAAATGATAACTCCATTTAGTAACTGTTAGTGCAATCAATATGCATATTTTATTAAGTACTTGGCTATATGAGTATGCATACATGTGTATATATGTTTGTATGTATGTATTCACTAATTTCTTTTTTCTTCTCCCTTATTTTATTTATTATTTTACTTAAAACTTGGTGCTGGTGGTTTACTCCAAAATTTAGCCTTTAGGTTACAGAATATTCAGTGTGACTGAAATAGAGCAGTAATGAAAATCTCTAGAGAGGTGTAAACTACTGTCTCTAGAGATGGTTACATAATGGTTTGGATTTTGTACCTCCCTTTTTAGGGAGCAGGTGAGAGTTCTTTCATTTACATGAATCTATTTGCAACTTGTTATACAGAAGCATAAAATTGGTACTGTTTAGACTGGGGATGGATTGTGTTCCAAACCCACTCTTATGTATTCTGCTTGGAGATGCTGAACCTGAGATTCTGAAAACTACCTTCTCCTTTGTCAGCTGATTCCCAGTGAGCTCACCCAACCAGAGACCCTGGAGGGAGGTGGAAAGGCAGGAAGAAGAATCTCTTTCATGTCAGTATCATCCTAGCAAATGGTGTTTCACTCAATCAGCAGCAGTTGGTTTACATCTCAAGCTTCTTAGTCATTTCCAGAACCAGCCTTAATGTTCCCACTCAGAGATCCCAGCAGCAGGGGGGTAGCATCTGCTCCCCTGAAGTCTCATAAAGACTCTATCTGCAGATAGAGTTACATTGGGGGTTAGGGTTTCAACATATGAATTTTGGGGGAACACAATTCAGTTCATAGCATTCCCTGGCCCCCTAAAATCTGGGTCCTTATTGCACAGAAAATACATTCATTCCATCCCAACAGCCCCCAAAGTCTAAAGTTTATTCCAGCATCAACTGTGTAGTCTAAAGTTCAAAGTCACATTTAAATATCATCTAAATCAGGTACGGGTGAGACTTGAAGTATGATTCATCCTGAGGCAAAATTCCTTCCAGCTGTGAACCTGTGAAGCCGCACAAGTTATGTGCTTCTAAAATTTGATGGTGTGACATGCATAAGATAGACAAACAGTTCACAGAAACATCCAGAATAACATTTGATCAAATTTCTCTGCACCGTGGCCCCGCCAAGTTGACATGTGAAATCAGTTGTCACATAAGACATCACATCATCTTTAAAGGTCTGAGTCCCAACTCTTCTGGGACCCTTCTTTGGGCTTCTGAGGTACCAGTATTAGCCAGTGGTACTTTTTCTCCAAACAATTTGAATCTCAGGTCTGTGGCACCCCTCCACTGAACTTCTAAGGATTAAAAATCTCAATATCTTTCCTTCAATCACCCTACTCCAGGAAGTGATAGTTGATTCCGGCAACTGTTGTCTAACTGTACTCTTCCCTTTTTGTTTTTCCAGTTCTGTAATGCTGTCTAACAAATTACCCATGTTCTGCTTATTAAAATATTTGATGCCGTTTCTATTTTATCTGTTAGACCATGGTGGCTGATACACCATAACTGTCTTTACCATAGGTCGTGTGGCTTATAAATATCAGAAATTTATTTCTCAAGTTTCTAGAGAATGGAAGTCCAAGAATAGGGTACCAGCATGGTCAGGTTCTGTGAGAGTCCCCTTCCTGATGTGCAGGCTTTGTTCTCACATGCCAGAGAGCAGAGAGTGAAGCAAGATCTCGTGTCTTCTTATAAGGACACTAATTCTACTCATGAGGGCTCCATCTTCATTACATAATAACTTCCCAAAGGCCTCACCTACTAATATCATCACATTGGGGGTTAGGAATTCAAACATATGGATTTTGGGGGAACACAAATATTCAGTCCATTGCAATAATTCTGGTTTTCCTGGGACTGTCCTAATTTATGGTATTTTCCCATTGTGTTTTTAACTCTCATTGTCCTTTACTCTCCAAAGTATGCTAGTTAAACAGTAAGCGATACAGTCATGCTAAAGGTATACAACAGTGTTCTAGTCAGGACACCTGGGATCTAGCACTGACTCTGTAAAAGATGCATGTGACTTTGAGCAGTCACTCAGATCCAGTCTGAAGAGTAAGTGACTGTTTCCACCATTTATTACAGCTCCAAAACTCTCGGATTTTGTAATCTATCATGGTATCATACAATTTATTTATCCAAATATATTGAAATATGTTGCCATTGAGATATTGACATAAATCTGAGTAGCATTAGAAGGTGCCAGAATTGACTTGAATTTTGAGCAGTCTTCTAAGAAACAGAAAGCAATCTAATTGGCAAAGATGAACAACCTGAAAAAGGGTTGTTAAATCAATCCGATCACTTCAGCACCCAAATTACTGCAGCAAGAAAGGATAGAGATATTTGATAAGTTTAATGTACATACAACTATATTATTATATTACTATTCACTGATTCTTTTTCCTCTGTACAGGCACTAGTTTAAGTGCTTTGCATATACAGGTTGACCTTTGAAAAACATGGGTTTGCACTGAGTGGGTCCACTTATATGTGGATTGTTTTCAATAAATACTGTAGTGCTACATGATCCAGAGCTGGTTGAATCCAAGGCTGTAGAGCTGCAGATGTGGAGGACCAACTATGAGACATGAGCATCTGTGGATTTTGGTCTCCCTGGCGGGTCCTAGAACCAACCTGCTCAGATACCAAGGGATGACTGTAATTATTTCACTTTGACAATAATCCTGTGAAGAAGGCACTATTATTATCTCTATTTTATAGATGAAATATTCAGAGAGGTTAATCAACTTGTCTGAATATACATAGGAAGGAAGTGCTGATTCTGGGAATTGTACCCAGTAATCTAGTTTTATAACTGCTATACCATAATTTTAATTATCAAAACCAATACAGCTTTATGTGACATAATGGAGGTATTAGCTAACCCTACCCTGGTCATCATTTTGCAACAGATAAGTGAATCAAATCAATGCATTGTATACCTTAAGCTTACACAATATTGAATGCTGTTTATATCTCAATAAACCTGGGAAAAAAGAATATAGCTAGATAAAGAAGAAATATAATTACAATGCAAGTTTGATTAGAGAAAATCTTCTCCTTAAGCTCTGTTAAAATATATTTGGATTGTTCTTTTTCAGAATTATAAGAAAATATTCCTGTGAAGATGAGAGTCATAGAGTATATGGCTCTAGACTGTCTAGAATTAATCATCACATTCTTGAGCCTTCCCCTTAGATAATCCTCCAATAATCAGATGTTTTGATTCAGTAGGCCTGAAGTGAGGCCCAGAAATCTGCATTTTAATTACATTCCCAGTGATAGTTTTGTACCCTCAAGTTTGAGAACAACTATTTTCTAGCTTTTGGAATATGAAGAAAGCAATGAAGTACCTGATAGGCACGCTGTATTTGTGCGCTAGGGCTGCCATGACAAATAACACATGCTGATGGCTTAACCAACAGAATTTTATTTCTGGAGGCTAGAAGTCTGAGGTCAAGGTGTTGGGAGAATTAGTTTCCCCTGAGATTGCTCTCCTTAGTTTATAGACAGACACCTCCCCAGCCTGCCCACTCACAGCTGTCCCTTTGTGCCTGTGTTATCTGTGTCCCGACCTCCTCTTCTTATAAGGACACCAGTCATATTGGATTAGGGCTCATCCTAACAACCACTTTTTAAATTAATTACCTCTTTAAAGATCCTATCTCCAAATACAGTCACATTCTGAATGACTAGGGGTCAGGACTTCAACATATAAATATTGGGAGACACAATTCAGCCGATTACACCCCTGACCATGCATCCCATCTTGTTCAGAGTAACCCCAGTTTACATCTGATGTGGTGGGATGATTTTTGTTAAAGCCCCCTTTCCATCTCAAGAGTATTCTAGTTTGGACCATAAGTTATGTTGTCTCCCTATTTAAAGGTTACAAAGTTACTTAAATAGAAATACAGCTCTCTTATTTTTCTATTTTCTCCCACTGGTATCTTGAGGACAATTCTTAAAGTATAGAAAATGTTAGATCAATGAACTTTCAAAAGTTATATTAAGGCAATTACGCTTTTTAAATTATATTTAAAAGCATAATTAAAATTAAAAACCCAGTGAAAGGAAGTTAAAATGCTTATAGTAGATTTTACCACTCTCTGCATGTGCTATTTTTCTTGATTTTCTTACGTGACATATTACTTGTCCATAGCTAGTCTTCATAATATTAATACATGACTTAAATCAGGATTTTAAAGTTTTTCTTCAAAGGCTGCTACAGGCATAATTGAAATGTCACTTCTAGCCAGAGTTTTCAGTTAAAAAGAATATAGCAACTGGGGGCTTCCCTGGTGGCACAGTGGTTGAGAGTCCGCCTGCCGATGTAGGGGACACGGGTTCGTGCCCTGGTCCGGGAAGATCCCACATGCAGCGGAGCGGCTGGGCCTGTGAGCCATGGCGGCTGAGCCTGCGCGTCCAGAGCCTGTGCTCCGCAACGGGAGAGGCCACAACAGTGAGAGGCCCGTGTACCACAAAAAAAAAAAACAAAACAAGAATATAGCAACTGATCTTTCTGAAGTTGTGATGATGCCAGTTAGATTACCCCAAATCAATTAAATTCTCTTTGTCCTAGTTTCCTCATCTGTAAAACCTGGTTCAAAATATCAACTACCTTAGAATTATAAAATTGTAAAGTTCACACAAAGGCTAAGAAGATACCTCTGCCCCAATACCTAACTCTTCTTCCTTTTCATTTTCTCCCAGCACTTGTCATACTGCTTTATCTCTTATCTTTGTTTTGTTCTCGCTCTTGGGGTGTTGGCTTGGGGCAAAGGCACTGTGTTGGTGTGTTTGTATTCCTTGGACACAGCAGATGAGCGACCTAGAGATAACAGTAAATGTTCATGGAGGGAAAAGTAAATTAACACACAAGGAATGAATGGTTGAAGTTGGCAAAGGCAATTTGCTTCAGTTGTCTCTACTGTAAAGAATTACATAAAAGAATTGCATAAGGTCATTCAAGGACTTGAACATCTAATTGAGACTTTTCTAATATGAGCAAACTATACATACACAATTCAAGCATCAAGTGCTTAATTCAGAAGTGGGCAATCAGAAAAAGAGAACTTTCTCTCAGCAGATAAGTGAAAGAAAATGTACAACTTTTCCTTCCTCATATTCCCTTTGGCAAAGAAAAAAAATTTCAGTCGTAGTATTGGTACGAAAGCCTTTTGCTTATGAGTCTTCACTTGCATAAGTGCACACGTTCCATATTTAAAGAGAAGTTAATCTGAAAAATCAGCTCAATCTCATAGTTCATCTTGGAATCCTTCCAAAATGGATACACTGTAACTGCAGAGGACATTTCTGATGTTACCAAGAATCCATAAGAATTCTTCTATCTTTCTTTCTTGAGTACAGTTTTATGTTATTTGCTTTAACTTTGTATATAGTCTATTCTGAAATTACTCTGCCCACTAACCAATGAACCTGTTTCATTTCATTTCACTTCATTTCACTTCATTTCATTTTATTATTTTATTGTATTTTACATCATGTCATTAACATTTCCCAATTCTATTAAAAAACGATGATGAACAGATTTTATTTAAAGAATTCCAAGAAAGCATTTTACACCTTTGTACTTTCCCTTTCTTGGTGGGGTGCTTCCCCGGCACCTGCCCGTGTGGCCAGTGCTAGCGTTCCTCGTGCAGGTGGTAAGAAACTGTGGTGTCTCTCTAAGCTCTTTGAGATGCTGATGCTTTCTGCCCCTCCCTGCCCTCCCACCTTCCCCCGCCCCACGTCTCTTGGGTGAACCAACTTGGCCAAGTACACACATAATGTGCCACCCCTCCCTGCGTTGCTTTGTTTAAACTAGCAAATAAAATGGTGCCCTGGGCAGAAGCTGGCAACCCCAGCATTCTGAGATTTCAGACTTCCTTGCACTGAAGATGAAAAGCCTGATGTCCCTTGCGTCATGGGACACGTGTAGTGGAGGCAGTGGTCCCTTCTGTGGTTTGCAGCAGAGTTTTTAAATGTCACGACTTCTGAGCTTGTTCACTAAGCCTTGGGCTTCAGAAAATCAGTGTTTTGGATTGGTTTGAACCTGTTGCATTTTAGAGGTGGAAAAGCTGTTTCTTGAACTTGTTAGGGTCATTCAACATGAAGTATCAGAATCATGGAGTCGTACACAAAGCTCTCCTAGATGCTCACTTTGAAACTAGAAAGGAGGTCCCTCCAAGACTTAACGCTTGCCTGGTTTCATGAGTGCAAAGCAACCTCTTCTCTTTCTCTTCTTTTTCTTTTGTGCAAGTGTTTTTAGGCCAAGTATGATACCCAAATTCACACACTAAACTTTAGTTTCAATGGATGTAACTATTTTTACCAGTTTTTTACAGTTCTTTGATACCTCAGTTAGAAAGTTTACAAAGCATATTCTATATGACTTGGTTTTATTTGCATTCTGTGCTGGAATGCAACTAAAAAAACTCGAGTACTTTGAAACTAAATACTTCTGCGGGTAGGAAGAACTTTGGAGAAGTATTTCCAAATTTTAATTACTAACTTTCTTTTTTATATTAGACATTTTTATTTTTCTCCATTACGAAGATGCATTTATTAACGTCAAAATTTCTGTTTTAGGTTTCAATTAACAAGTAATAGATTATTAACTAATAATTAAACTATAACCCCCCAAATAAGCAGTTACTCCACGAGATTTGGTCTAGTAAAGGTCTGTCACACTTCAATCTTGTCTACCTAATATGTTCTACCCAAATATTTATCTTCTATTTTCCCATGAAAATTGTTACATGTTTCTGAAAGCTCAGTCTCCAAGCTTCTTTGAAAGGGTGACAGATACAGATTTTCATACTTATTTCTTTTCAACAAAATTCTTGATATATCTCACTTGATTTCTATAATTGTTTAAAGCATCTCACATGTTGAATATACAAAATAATGTGGCAATGGGTTGATTTAGAAGAATAATTTCAATTGCCAGATAACTATTTCTCAACAGTAAGTATAGGGGTGCTCACTAGGGAGCATTTCCACTTGGACCTTCATGGAACATTCAGTTACTGAGGTATTGAGGTGTCTGAGGAATGGACATTCTGTACAGAAGTAAACGTGTGGGCCCCGGGGTGACCAGCAAGTGCTGCATGTCTGTGCTTTTGAGTTGAATGGTTTCACGTATGAACAAACCTTGTACTCATTTTCTTTTATTACTCTTTTCCTTTCCACTCTTTACTTTTACTTTTAATTGAAGTATAGTTGATTTACAATGTTTCAGGTGTTCAGCAAAGTGATGATTCTTTTCCACTATAGGTTACTACAAGATATTGAATATATAGTTCACTATGTTATACAGTAGGACCTTGTGGTCTATCAGTTTTATGTACAGTGGTATATATCTATTGATCCCAAACTCCTAATGTATCCCTCCCCCTGCTTTCCCCTCTGGTAACCATAAGTTTGTTTTCTATTTCTGTGAGTCTGTTTCTGTTTTGTAAATAAGTTCACTTGTATCATTTTTTTAGATTCCACATATAAGTGATATCATATGGTATTGTCTTTGTCTGGTTTACCTCACTTACTATGATAATCTCTAGGTCCATTCATGTTGCTGCAAATGGCATTATTTCATTCTTATTTATGGCTGAGTAATGTTGCATTGTGTATACCACATCTTCTTTATCCTTCTCTCTCTTGAATGGAGTATGTGCCAGGAATTATTGTCAGGTAGATAGAAAAACAGATTTCAAAACTGACAGTCTTTGGCCAAACATGGTCACTTCCTGTGACAAGTTCTTTAAAGAAGCTCATCAGTGATTTCAGTCCTTCCTGGAGAGACCAAATTGAAATCCACTGGAGAGCAAGACCAGGGGAATAACCTGTGCCTCTGGGATGTTAGAAAACTCATTGAAACTTGAGATTCTGCAGTACGAGCCATTGTCATGTTATTTTATACCTGTACCCATAGGGCTAGACCAAAAATCAGTTGACTCATGGAGATAAAGGGGTATCTATGGAAATAACTTTGTGTAAGTATGTATTATGTTGCTGTTCAATTTCTTTTCCCACAAGTTTATTACATTATGAATTAATTATAAATGTTGGGGTGGGGGGAAGGCAGCAGAGCAAGTGCTTTAGAGATTGGACTTTGAAGCAGAACTTTCTGGTTTTGACATCAAGTTCTAGGACCTGCTGGCTGTGTACCCCACCCCTTCAGGTTTCCATCTTCTCCACCTACCGCCATTTCCTCATCTGAAATGTTATACCCACCTCACTGTGTCAAAATGATCAAGTGAATTTACGTTTATGAAGTAAGAGAACTTCTTGGCTCTAAATGTGCTTTGTTAAGTAAAATAAGTGAAACCTCCACAGAAATTAAGTAAAGAAAGGGAAAATCCTTTATTTGTTACTACACTGTTTTCTGTTGCTGTCCCTTGTTCTGTAAGACGTCTGTGCCCTCGAACCTGCATGCATCATGTCACACTTGCTGAGATGCTGAGATGCTCTGTCCCTCCTGCCCCTTCCCTGCACTCCTTCACTTGGAATGTTCCTTCTTCTCATCCTTGCATGTCCAAGGTCCAGCTGACCTCAAAGGCTTAGCTCAAATATAGGACTCCTTTCATTACTCTCTAAATGAGGATGTGAATTTCTTCCTCCTCTGCAACTGTAAAGCTTATTGTTCTACTATAGCATTTAAGTTCTTTCTATCTTGTGTTATAGCTCCTTGAATATGACACTTCATCTAGATGAGAGGTCTGTGGAGATGTGCAAATCCTTCTATATTCTTCATGAGTTGAGCACTGTTCTTTGCACAAAGTAGATGCTCAACAAATACTTGTTGAATGGATTAATGAATCTTGATTTAAATATATTTTACAACTAAAATATATTGTTTTTAAAAATGAAATATTCTAAGACTATCTATTTATAGGACAAAATACTCACGATATAATGTTAAGTGATAGAAAACTCTATAAGCAGTATGACTCCAGTTTTCTAAAATAAAATATCTATCTATCCATCTGTTTACCTCTTATCTATCTATCTATCTATCTACCTACCTACATATCTATAAATTCCTACCTATCTATTCTGAAAAGACTGGAAAGAAACTTCACAGATGTTGACAGCATTTATGTCTACATTATAAGATGCAGGTGATTTAAATTTTCTTTTAGTTTTTGATGAAATCTCTACAATCCCAGTACATCACCTTTATAATTATAAAAGCTTAGTATTGCAGCAACATAAATGCTTATACAAAAATAAGATTGCTTTAGCCTAGAAATATAAGAACACACCATCATCTTTGAATAGTTTAGATTAAATAGATTAAAATAAATTGATTAAATAGATTTATCTGCTGGCTTTTCAGCAGTAGACCTTAGACATCCTGGGGAGAGACAGCATGTAAGACAGTTTCCCTCTCTCTTGCTTAATTCTAAGTGCAATAAATAGTTTGTAAGAAAAACTGGAATGTTCAGCTTGGAGAAACAAAAAGTAATTTTCAATAAGCAATCTTAAAAGAACTACTAAATATTTTCCATACAGAACTTTGCATTATTGAAAGCAAAGTGTATTTTTGACTTGCTCTAAATATGCAGAAAGCAAAAAGCATGTAGAGAGAAATTAAGAAATACCAATAGGGAATTGAAAGGAAGCTGGCCATATATATCTATAGAGTGTTTTTTTTTAAAATGATTCATTTTGAAAAGGGATTTTATAGTGCACACATAAAGGAATAATGAATATTTTATTGATATGAAGGTAAAATATTTGTCATTTCAAGAGAGCAATTAGAAGTGAGTTTAACTGATCATCTAAAATGTATTTCCAAGAGGTTATTCTATTAAGTAGACTCATCTTGTGTTGTTAAGCAACCTGGGTCACCATTACTGTGCCCTTCAAATACTTATTTTAACACCTTTTCTCAGAAGGACTTTCTTCCAGTCCTGTAAGAGGTACACACGTCTGACATTTGGCTCCTTAAAGAATTTCTTCATCTTTGACAAAATTTCCTCTATTTCTCTAGCTTTCCTTAGGATAAAATTTTCTTATGGTTTACTTGGTTGAGCTGAATTTGACTTTACTGGTGAGAGATTTTTCTCTAAAATAGTGCTGAAGAAAAGTTTGTTGAAAGAAAATGCACTTTTATGTATCCATGGAAAGAAACAACTCCACAGAGATAAAATGGGAGCAGAGGAGTTGTTTGCTCAGTGAAGAATATCTGTTGATGTGTGTCTTTTGACATTAAAAGGAAGTTTATTACTCTTTGTGAACTTCTTTATTTAGCTGAAATATCGATTTAATGTCATTATGAAAATACATTAGAGAGACATTTTGGTAAAGTACTGTAGGCTGGCACAACTCACTATACAATAGCCAGAGGAAACTTCTATTTTGTTTAGTACCGAAAATGGGTCTAAAGTGAAAAACCCAGTGTTGTTGTTGTGTTCTTTTTTATATGGTGTGGGAGGTTCAAGGTACCTTTCCAAGTGCTCAAGATTCCTGAGAATTTTTTCCCAATTTAAAAGTATACTAGCTAATTTAGAAGAATGAAAGAAAAAACAATCCCTTTTCCCTCCCAAAATTTAATCCTGGCTTTCCCAAGAATTAAACAGTTCTGAAAAATCAAAACTTGATTTTTTCTTTATCATGGTATCAACTTTATATCTTTTTTTAATCCAAAACAGCTGTAATATTCTGAGAAAAAAATACACCACAGAATTCTCCCTGAAGTGTGTTCTTACTCTTTCTTACCTTATTAAATATAATTACATTGTCTTACTTTGCTCTGTTACCATTCTGAGTCATCATGAAAGGCTTCTAATGATGGTCAAATTGTTTATGAACACCGCCATCCATGATAATTCCCATTTTTAGAATTCACAACACATTACCCTTGTATTGAAGGCAAAAATATAGCATGAGTGTAAACTTCTAGATCTACTTGCTTTCTTTTGAGCCAGTGGCTTAAATCAGCCCCAATATAGGCTCATAAACGTCCTACGTCTGATACCATGAGAAGATTTTTAGTGTCATCCTCAGGCAAGATTAACCTTAAGCTACTGCAGCTGAATGAGGGTCTCCTCAATTTCCAAACATCCACAGGGGAATCAGATTCCATCACAATTCATAGCATCATGAGCAGTTTAAGAACATCCTCATCAGGCTGTTCTCTTCTTCTCATTTAAATCTCTTATTCGATATCTTCGATCGTTTTAGCCTAACTTTGCTCTCCTTAGAAACAAAGACAGTTGCCATCATTCTGTTTGGAGAACCGTGCTTTGATATAATTCAAGGTTCAAACCTGCTACACCTTTTCAAATTATATTTGTTTTCAAATTTAACATTATTAAAACTTTATAACTTTTATTTTCTACACTGTAGCCAGTTTGGTGTTTTTTGTTGAATCCTTTGTACTTTTTATGAGTTTCTTTTTTTTTAACTTTTTATTTTATATTGGAGTATAGTTGATTAACTATGTTGTGTTAGTTTCACGTGTACAGCAAAGTGACTTAGTTATACATATACATGTCTCTATTCTTTTTCAAATTATTTTCCCATTTAGGTTGTTATATAATATTGAGCAGAGTTCCCTGTGCTACACATTAGGTCCTTCTTGATTATCCATTTTAAATATAGCAGTGTGTACATGTCAGTCTTAAACTCCCTAACTATCCCTCCCCCCAACCCTTCCACCTTGATAAACATAAGTTTCTTCTCTAAGTCTGTGAGTCTGTTTGTTTTGTAAATAAGTTTATTTTTATCTTTTTTTTTTTAGATTACACATACAAGTGATATCATTTGATATTTGTCTTTCTCTGACTTAGTTCACTCAGTATGACAATCTCTAGATCCATCCATGTTGCTGCAAATGGCATTATTTCATTCTTTTTTATGGCCGAATAATATTCCATTGTATATATGTACCACACTTTCTCTATCCATTCATCTGTCAATGGACATTTAGGTGGCTTCCATGTCTTGGCTATTGTAAACAGTGCTGCAATGAACATTGGGGTGCATGTATCCTCTCAGACCATGTTTTTCTGCAGATATATGCCCAGGAGTGGGGATTGCAGGATCATATGGTAGCTCTATTTTTAGTTTTTTAAGGAGCCTCCGTACTGTTCTCCATTGTGGCTGTACCAATTTACATCCCCACCAACAATGTACGATGGTTCCCTAGTTTCTGTTTATAAGATTCTTACATTGGTCAAATCACACTAATTAAAAATCTGCTCAGTCCTGGAAATTCTAACACAGAGGCATCGTTATTCTTAAGACTTATTTTTGCAAGAAGACTAATTCATTTCACTCAACATAAAATTAAAATTTGACATTATGGCAAAAATGCTTCCAATTCTAGCATCTCCTGACCAACCAGGAGAGTTCTTATGCAGACTAATTCTTGCAAGAAAGTGAACAAATCCATGGGTATCCTGGTTCTTACACGTGGACTGTGTTTAGTCCATGTTTCCAGCTGGCTGTTTATTCTGGGTAAAGAAAGCAGAGCTTGACCTTCTATCATTTCTAAGTGTACCATCTACCATGTCCTCACTGATCTGGGAGCCACAAAGTGGATCTACCTTTGAATACCATCTCTGCTCCAGATCCTACATATGTGGTTATCTCATTTTAAATTAGTCCTTCTAATAATCTTTCTAAGAAGCCCATGAAATATTAGTTATTATCCTCATTTTGAAGGTAAAGATATACAATTATGAAGATTTAATTTCTTACCAAAATCACACTCCTTCACAGGAGCTGGATTCAAATTGAGTTGTGCTCTCTTTCTTAGTGAGACATCTGTTTTCCTGTAGATTGCTAGATCTACTATTAAATGCCATTAAAATAGAGGGGTCCTTAAGACGTAGTGTTGAAGTCAGTTCTCAGTCCAAAGGACTGGTTAAAATATTTCTGGGTATTTTGAGTTACTGAAACACCTTAGCAAACTTTTTTTGAAAATAAATGCATTGATATAAGAGAATTCATGTCAATACTATAATATATACAATTCATTAGACTGAGCTACATAATTGGGTATAATGACAGGAAGAATGGAAGTCTTTTAAAATGTATGTTTTTAATTTTTTTAATTAAGTTAATATATTTATTTCTAACTATAAATAGTTTCTATTTGTCATACAAAATTGGAGAAAATAAAGTAAAATACACAGGAGAAAAGAAATACATACATAAGCTTTCCAGTTCAAGACATTGTCATTTTTATATCCTTCCCAATCATATTGGTAAAATATCTTTTTGGTTAATTTGTAATTTTCAGTACAATATTTTAGATATTTCATATTTTACTTCCTTTTTTGAGAATCATTTGTTTGCATCCATTTTCCCATGTGTTGTTAATTGTTTTCTTAATGGAAGTACTTACTCTCACCTTCTCGAAGGATTTCCCCTTCTCTTTCATCCGCTCTGGCCAGCTCTAACATCTTTCTCCAGTATTTTCACAATGGATTTTAAGCCAACAAAAACTGCTTTAACATTTGCTCTTCAAATGAAATCCAATGCATAATACCATCCTTGAGTCCATGGCCACTCTCTGGATTCCTGCTCATGAAATCAATAACATCTTGTGGACAGTGTGTCAGTGTAGTTTCTTAAGGTAAAAGGAAATAGTAGCCTTTTGCTTTAGAAATGTTTATAACCTTGCAACAACATATCTCCCTATAGGAAAAAAAACAAAAAACAAAAAAAAAATGTTAGAAATAACTTAATTTCTCCTGAGCTCATACCACAGGAGAAAGAGTATCTATTAAGGCCAAACCATTACCACCATCCCTGCACAAAATCCACACTGATGGAGAAACACATATAAATGGAGGCAGATTGTATATTTCTTTTTATCACAGAGCTTATCTTGAACAAATAATACATTGCTTCTCACGGATGATTTCTAACCAGTTAATTCCCAGTTAATCCACACATTAGCAAAAATAAGCACACAACAAATAAATGAATGAATAACAAATAGACTCCAGGTATAAACTTCTTTATTGTCTGAAAGAGTAAAATGTTAGACATATTTTGATGGACAAAAACGTCTATAGTTATGAAGTAAAGTGGTGTATTTCCAAAGATGCAATTTTTTCACATCATTCTTTATTGCCACACACCTTTCAAACCACACATGCTAGATTTTCCCCAACATTCTCACATTTTGGCCTCCTTAACTTTAGCTGATTACAAGTACTTTCATATATTTCTCCACCTCACCTTGTGTTCTCTTAGAGTCCATCCTATAAAAGATATAACACAGTGAAGAGAACGATAAGACAAGCCACAGATTAGGAGAAAACATTTGCAAAAGACATATCTGTTAAAGATCTTGTATTCAAAATGTACAAAGAACTCTTAAAATTCAACATACAAGAAATGAGAAACCTGATTTAAAAATGGGCCAAAGAAACAATACCTCACCAAAGAAGACATATAGATGGCAAATAAACATATGAAAAGATGTTCAGCATTATAAATTGCAAGTTAAAGCAATGGATACCTAAAAGCATGGCCAAAACACTGACTCCACCAGATACTGGTGAGGATGTCTTAACAACAGGAACTCTCATTCACTGCTTGATGGGAATTCAAAATGATACAGTTACTTTGCAAATCAATTTGGAAGTTTCTTGTAAAACTAAATATACTCTTACAATACATCTAGTAATCATGCTCCTTGGTGTTTACCCAAAGGAGTTGAAAACATATGCCTGTGCAAAAACCTACACACATATGTTTATAGTAACTTTATTCATAATTGCTGAAACTTGGAAGCAACCAAGATGTCCTTCAGAAGGTGCATGGATAAATAAACTGTGGTACATCCAATGGGTTATTATTTGGTGCTAAAAAGAAATGAGCGATCAAGGCCTGAAAAAAACATGGAATAACCTCAAATGCATATTCCTAAGTGAAAGAAGCCAGTCTGAGAAGGCTACACACTGCATGATTCCAGCTATGTGATATTTCGGAAAAGGCGAAACTATGGAGACAGTGAAAAAGGATCAGTGGTTGCCAGGGGCTGGGGAGGAGGAAAGATGAACTGGTGAAGAACAGAAGGTTTTTAGGGCAGTGAAATTATTCTATGTGATATTTTAATGGTGAGTACGTATCATTACACATTTGTCAAAACTCACATACTGGACAACACCAAGAATGATCCCTAATGTAAACTATGGCCTTCCTTTGGGTAATAATGATGTATTAGTGTAGGTCCATCAATTGTTAGAATGTGTCCCTCTGGTGCAGGACTTTCATGGCGGGAGTCTGTGTGTATGTGTGGTGGCAGTAGGTATATGAGGAATCTGTACCTTCTGCTCCATTTTTCTGTGAACCTAAAATGTCTCTAAAATTAAAATCTATAAAAAATAAAGCACAGAGAAGTTACCTGTAGCATGACTTGTCTGATAGGGCCATAGAGAATTTAGCCCACTTAGTGGGCTAGTTTCTGTGACTCATGGGACCATCAGAAAAGCAGTGATCATATTTCTGGCCATTTGGAGCCACACGTTCAGAACTGCCTTTTCTCTTAATTCCTTCTACTTGCACTCCTGTGCCCTCACACACCTGTGCACCTGCCCCCTGTCTTGTCTCAGTCTGGCCTGCCATGGTTCTTCGAATGACCTCTGTTGTGCTAGAGTGGACAAACTCCTCATTTTGGTACCAGTTTTCCTCACCTTGGATCTAGGGGTGGGGTAAAGGAGGTCCCTCGGTCTGGGACAAATGTATTAGTGCCTGGAGCAATTTATGGGGATCCATCTTTTGAAAGACTGTGAGAAACTAACATTAAATGAGAAAGTGATTTCTGCTTTCTACGTACCTTGGTCTAGCTCCACAGTTACAGGTACTGATACACATTTTTTTCCAGAGATGCAGGTAATCCTACCTGATCCAGGTGTTTAAGGGGCTCTGAGCCCCATAGCTTATCTGAGAAGTTTACAACAGATTTAGCTCAGATTCTGACAGGGTTCCTTGGGGGAAGACCTGACTGTCCTAGTGGTAGAATTAATTTCTGTTCTTATAGCCCCCCAGTGGAGTATTAGAATTAAGTGTTTTATACCCTAGTACTTAAAAGGTTTTTGGATCTAACCACTAGTCAAGTAGGAAATCAGGCCATGCTCACAGATCCTACCAGCTGCCTTTTTAGGGGCCACCTAACTATTCTAACAGCAATCCCTATTTTACTAAATACAGTTCAATAGACTATGTATCCATTTCTTATTAACAGACTTTATTTTTAGAGTAGTATTAGATTTATAGAAAAATTGAGCAGGTAGCACAGAGGGCTCCCACATACCTCTCCCACTGTTTCCCCTATTATTAAAATCATATTACATTAATATGGTACATTTGTTATAATTAATAAGCATTTATTAACATATTATTAACTAAAGTCCATCGTATATTCAGATTTTCTTTTTATCTACTGTCTGTTTTTATCTAATGTCTGTTTTCTGTTCCTGGATCCCATGTGGGATACACATCACATTCAGTTGTCAGGTCTCCGGAGGCATCTCTTGGCTGTGACAGTTTCTCAGGCTTTCCTCATTTCTGAATACCTTGACAGCTTTGAGGTGTACTGGTATGGTGCTCTTCTATTGGATTTATTCCTGATATTTTTTTAAAAATTAAACTGGGGTTATGGGTTTAGGGGAGGAAGATCACAGAGATAAAGTGTCATTTTCATCACATCTTATCAACGAAGCAACTATTTCTTTTTTTTAAATTTCAAATCAACCTAGGAATTTTCTTTATTTCTCTTTTCCTCTTCACTCCCCCTTTCTAATCTTACTCTCTCACATTTTAATCTTCACATAAGAGCAAAATGTACTTTTTTCTTTAAAGGAAATAAAGCCTCTTCCCCTTTAGCCACCCTCCCCACCCATGCATCCCACTGCTCTTAGAACAAGATATACAAAGACCTCCCTTGTTTTGCGGTGCCCTGCGGTGATCTGATCCCTGCCTATCTCTCCAGACTTATTCCAACTACTCCCCTGCCCCACTCTGCCACAGCTGTGCTGTTCCTCAGACCAACCAGCTCCAATTATTCAGCATAGTTATCCTGCAATAACAGCTGAAGGACTCACTGATAATATGCAGTGTACACTCAGGCTCTAAGGAACAGTTCACACCTCCATGAAGCAGAAATGACAGTGAAGCAGAACTCAAGTCTGAACAAAACACAGGAAGATTTGTTTAGCAAGTCTTTTATCGTCTGCCAGCTTCACTCATCATTCTTTTATCCCCCCCAAAGTTTTAGGTGTTCTTATCTGCTAGTTTTCCACATAAACTTTAGAAACTCATCAGTTTCTTAAACGAAAAAAAAAAAAAACATAAAACACTGCTGGTACTTTGATTGGAATTACATTATATTTATAAAATAATTTGAAATATTTGATAGTTTTATTATACTTGCCAGAATGTTGTACATTTAATTCTTTTATTCAAAACAACCAGCATTCTGATTTATAAATTTTACTTTTATTAATATTATTTAAAAAAATAATTTAAAAATACTTGTTTTTTTAACTTATTAATTTTGCTTTCAATCTTTAATCTTTCTTTTCTCATATCTTCTTTAGACTTTTTCCTAGTATTTTGAAATGACTGTTAATTTATATTCATTCTTATATATTTATAAATAAAAAACTTAAAAAGAATTTACTCTAAATATAGCCTGATCACTTCCCTTAAGTTTTATTTGTAATTTTTTGGATATCATAATTTTCTTAAAAATCTGTGTCTTTGCTTTCTCTTCAATCAAAAGTATTTTTAAGAACAAGCCTTTTTTTTTTTTTAATAAAGGAACCTGTTTTATTTTAAGAACTTTTAATGTAATATAAACTTCTATTTTATTATGTTGTTTAAAATATTATACCTGTATAAGTTCTGATTTGGGGAATATTTCTAGGCATTCTTAATGGCCTAATATCTGAGTGATCTGTTATAAATTTTTAGCATGCGCTTGAAATGTACTCTTAATAAGGTACAAAGCTCAATTTCTTTTTCTGAATTTAATCTTAATCATCATAAAACCATATACTCTATTCTTTTTACTTTCTGGGTTTTTTTAATATTGAAAAAGCAGCCATGTTTTAAATTACATACCTTAACAATTGTATTTATCTCCTTTTATAATTGACGGTTTTATTGCATGTCTGTATTTAATAGTATGTAGGGAGAGGATTAAAGTTTTATGACTATTTACAGGCATTCTCTTCTCTTACATCCATTGCTTTCTGAAAACATTTGTAAAAGTCAAGCAGTTTCTTTCTGGAGAGCTTTAAAACGCTTCGTTTATAGTAGGGCAGAATTACAGTTGAGAACCTTTTTTAAAGGTTTATCAAGATTATATCCCTTGTAAAAAAGTGATTCTCACTTCCATGAAATGGTACTTTACCAAAGATTTGATGAAAATGTCTGTAAAAGAAAAGAACATTAGTCCATAGTTAAGAAACATTTTAAAGGATGTAAAGGAGGTTGTAAAAAGTCACTTTTAAGTTGAATTTTTCATAAGTTTTGGTATCCATTCTCTCCTAAATAGAGAATACAAAATTTCTATGTACTATATAAATTATGTAAAACTTGAATAATAACT